>NW_027611656.1:2967652-4217319 GCF_964261635.1 Lissotriton helveticus | reverse complement strand
AGCCCTCAGACGTGCGTATGCGGAAAGGGCCCCAGCGCCTCAGACTGGAGAATACATGAATGACCCAGCCCTCAGACTTGCGTGTGCGGCAAGGGTCCCAGCGCCTCAGACTGGAGAATACATGAATGACCCAGCCCTCAGACTTGCGTTTGCGTCAAGTGTCCCAGCGCCTCAGTCTGGAGAACACATGAATGACCCAGCCCTCAGACTTGCGTGTGCGGCAAGGGTCCCAGCGCCTCAGACTGGAGAATACATGAATGACCCAGCCCTCAGACTTGCGTGTGCGGCAAGGGTCCCAGCGCCTCAGACTGGAGAATACATGAATGACCCAGCCCTCAGACTTGCGTGTGCGGCAAGGGCCCCAGCGCCTCAGACTGGAGAACACATGAATGACCCAGCCCTCAGACTTGCGTGTGCGGCAAGGGTCCCAGCGCCTCAGACTGGAGAATACATGAACGACCTAGCCCTCAGACTTGCGTGTGCGGCAAGGGTCCTAGCGCCTCAGACTGGAGAATACATGAATGACCCAGCCCTCAGACTTGCGTGTGCGGCAAGGGTCCTAGCGCCTCAGACTGGAGAATACATGAATGACCCAGCCCTCAGACTTGCGTGTGCGGTAAGGGTCCCAGCGCCTCAGACTGGAGAATACATGAATGACCCAGCCCTCAGACTTGCGTGTGCGGCAAGGGTCCCAGCGCCTCAGACTGGAGAATACATGAATGACACAGCCCTCAGACTTGCGTGTGCGGCAAGGGTCACAGCGCCTCAGACTGGAGAAGACATGAATGACCCAGCCCTCAGACTTGCATGTGCGGCAAGGGTCCCAGTGCCTCAGACGGGAGCATACGTGAATGACCCAGCCCTCAGACTTGTGTGTGCGGCAAGGGTCACAGCGCCTCAGAAGGGAGAATACATGAATGACCCAGCCCTCAGACTTGCGTGTGCGGCAAGGGTCACAGCGCCTCAGACTGGAGAATACATGAATGACCCAGCCCTCAGACTTGCGTGTGCGGCAAGGGTAACAGCACCTCAGACGGGAGAATACATGAATGACCCAGCCCTTAGACTTGCATGTGCGGTAAGGGTCACAGCCCCTCAGACTGGAGAACACATGAATGACCCAAGCCCTCAGACTTGCGTGTGCGGCAAGGGTTACAGCGCCTCAGACTGGAGAATACATGAATGACCCAAGCCCTCGGACTTGCGTGTGCGGCAAGGGTCACAGCGCCTCAGACTGGAGAACCCTTGAATGACACAAGCACTCAGACTTGGGTGTGCGGCAAGGGCCCCAGCGCCTCAGACTGGAGAACACATGAATGACCCAGCCCTCAGACTTGCGTGTGCGGCAAGGGCCCCAGCGCCTCAGACTGGAGAATACATGAATGACCCAGCCCTCAGACTTGCGTGTGCGGCAAGGGTCCCAGCGCCTCAGACTGGAGAATACATGAATGACCCAGCCCTCAGACTTGCGTTTGCGGCAAGGGTCCCAGCGCCTCAGACAGGAGAATACATGAATGACCCAAGCCCTCAGACTTGCGTGTGCGGCAAGGGTCACAGCGCATCAGACTGGAGAATACATGAATGACCCAAGCCCTCAGACTTGCGTGTGCGGCAATGGTCACAGAGCCTCAGACTGGAGAATACATGAATGACCCAAGCCCTCAGACTTGCGTGTGCGGCAAGGGTCACAGCGCCTTAGACTGGAGAACACATGAATGACCCAAGCCCTCAGACTTGCGTGTGCGGCAAGAGTCACAGCGCCTCAGACTGGAGAACACATGAATGACCCAGCCCTCATACTTGCGTGTGCGGCAAGGGTCCAGCGCCTCAGACTGGAGAACACATGAATGACCCAAGCCCTCAGACTTGCGTGTGCTGCAAGGGCCCCAGCGCCTCAGACTGGAGAACCCTTGAATGACACAAGCCCTCAGACTTGGGTGTGCGGCAACGGCCCCAGTGCCTCAGCGCCTCAGACTGGAGAATACATGAATGACCCAGCCCTCAGACTTGCGTGTGCGGCAAGGGTCCCAGCGCCTCAGACTGGAGAATACATGAATGACCCAGCCCTCAGACTTGCGTTTGCGTCAAGTGTCCCAGCGCCTCAGTCTGGAGAACACATGAATGACCCAGCCCTCAGACTTGCGTGTGCGGCAAGGGTCCCAGCGCCTCAGACTGGAGAATACATGAATGACCCAGCCCTCAGACTTGCGTGTGCGGCAAGGGTCCCAGCGCCTCAGACTGGAGAATACATGAATGACCCAGCCCTCAGACTTGCGTGTGCGGCAAGGGCCCCAGCGCCTCAGACTGGAGAACACATGAATGACCCAGCCCTCAGACTTGCGTGTGCGGCAAGGGTCCCAGCGCCTCAGACTGGAGAATACATGAACGACCTAGCCCTCAGACTTGCGTGTGCGGCAAGGGTCCTAGCGCCTCAGACTGGAGAATACATGAATGACCCAGCCCTCAGACTTGCGTGTGCGGCAAGGGTCCTAGCGCCTCAGACTGGAGAATACATGAATGACCCAGCCCTCAGACTTGCGTGTGCGGTAAGGGTCCCAGCGCCTCAGACTGGAGAATACATGAATGACCCAGCCCTCAGACTTGCGTGTGCGGCAAGGGTCCCAGCGCCTCAGACTGGAGAATACATGAATGACACAGCCCTCAGACTTGCGTGTGCGGCAAGGGTCACAGCGCCTCAGACTGGAGAAGACATGAATGACCCAGCCCTCAGACTTGCATGTGCGGCAAGGGTCCCAGTGCCTCAGACGGGAGCATACGTGAATGACCCAGCCCTCAGACTTGCGTGTGCGGCAAGGGTCACAGCGCCTCAGAAGGGAGAATACATGAATGACCCAGCCCTCAGACATGCGTGTGCGGCAAGGGTCACAGCGCCTCAGACTGGAGAATACATGAATGACCCAGCCCTCAGACTTGCGTGTGCGGCAAGGGTAACAGCACCTCAGACGGGAGAATACATGAATGACCCAGCCCTCAGACTTGCATGTGCGGTAAGGGTCACAGCCCCTCAGACTGGAGAACACATGAATGACCCAAGCCCTCAGACTTGAGTGTGCGGCAAGGGTTACAGCGCCTCAGACTGGAGAATACATGAATGACCCAAGCCCTCGGACTTGCGTGTGCGGCAAGGGTCACAGCGCCTCAGACTGGAGAACCCTTGAATGACACAAGCACTCAGACTTGGGTGTGCGGCAAGGGCCCCAGCGCCTCAGACTGGAGAACACATGAATGACCCAGCCCTCAGACTTGCGTGTGCGGCAAGGGCCCCAGCGCCTCAGACTGGAGAATACATGAATGACCCAGCCCTCAGACTTGCATGTGCGGCAAGGGTACCAGCGCCTCAGACTGGAGAATACATGAATGACCCAGCCCTCAGACTTGCGTTTGCGGCAAGGGTCCCAGCGCCTCAGACAGGAGAATACATGAATGACCCAAGCCCTCAGACTTGCGTGTGCGGCAATGGTCACAGCTCCTCAGACTGGAGAATACATGAATGACCCAAGCCCTCAGACTTGCGTGTGCGGCAAGAGTCACAGTGCCTCAGACTGGAGAACACATGAATGAACCAGCCCTCAGACTTGCGTGTGCGGCAAGGGTCCCAGCCCCTCAGACTGGAAAATACATGAATGACCCAGCCCTCAGACCTCGTGTGCGGCAAGGGTCCCAGCGCCTCAGACTGGAGAATACATGAATGACCCAGCCCTCAGACTTGCGTGTGCGGCAAGGGTCCAGCGCCTAAGACTGGAGAATACATGAATGACCCAGCCCTCAGACTTGCGTGTGCGGCAAGGGTCCCAGCACCTCAGACTGGAGAATACATGAATGACCCAGCCCTCAGACTTGCGTGTGCGGCAAGGGTCACAGCACCTCAGACGGGAGAATACATGAATGACCCAGCCCTCAGACTTGCGTGTGCGGCAAGGGTCACAGCCCCTCAGACTGGATAATACATGAATGACCCAAGCCCTCAGACTTGCGTGTGCGGCAACGGTTACAGCCCCTCAGACTGGAGAATACATGAATGACCCAAGCCCTCAGACTTGCGTGTGCGGCAAGGGTCACAGCGCATCAGACTGGAGAATACATGAATGACCCAAGCCCTCAGACTTGCGTGTGCGGCAATGGTTACAGAGCCTCAGACTGGAGAAAACATGAATGACCCAAGCCCTCAGACTTGCGTGTGCGGCAAGGGTCACAGCGCCTCAGACTGGAGAACACATGAATGACCCAAGCCCTCAGACTTGCGTGTGCGGCAAGAGTCACAGCGCCTCAGGCTGGAGAACCCTTGAATGACACAAGCCCTCAGACTTGGGTGTGCGGCAACGGCCCCAGTGCCTCAGACTGGAGAACACATGAATGACCCAAGCCCTCAGACTTGCGTGTGCGGCAATGGTCACGACGTCTCAGACTGGAGAATACATGAATGACCCAAGCCCTCAGACTTGCGTGTGCGGCAATGGTCACGGCGTCTCAGACTGGAGAATACATGAATGACCCAAGCCCTCAGACTTGCGTGAGCGGCAAGGGTCACAGCGCCTCAGACTGGAGAACACATGAATGACCCAGCCCTCAGACTTGCGTGTGCGGCAAGGGTCCAGCGCCTCAGACTGGAGAACACATGAATGACCCAAGCCCTCAGACTTGCGTGTGCTGCAAGGGCCCCAGCGCCTCAGACTGGAGAACCCTTGAATGACACAAGCCCTCAGACTTGGGTGTGCGGCAAACGAAAACACATTGACCTGAAGCCTAAGTGTATTCTGAGTCATAAAAAGTTTATTAGATGAAAAAATATTGTACGGGCACTTTTTTGCACAAAAAGTCACTTTTTGGCACTTTTTTGAGAGAAATAAAATAGTTCACAGATTTTTTTTAAATCGACCGAATTAAAAAAAAATGCTCTTGTTGGATGGCTTTGGACATAAGGCCGCATAAACAAAAGGAATTTTTCAAATATCTGTTTTTCTCACTTTTTTATTGCTGTTTGAAATTTCTGACTTCACTTTTTGCATCATTGGTGATGCATGTGTTTAACATTGAGCTTGGGAAAATTGAAAAAAAATAGACTTTGGGGATTGTTTACTAGGGCAAGTGATACATCAAATTAAGACTCATATTAAACTGAACCTCAAGCTGAAAAAAAAAAAAAAATAGCATTTACGATCACTTTTTTATAAGCGACTTTAACAATTGTTTTTTTAGCTATATTAAAAAACAAGGTAACGCCGTAAATTTTAGAAAAGAGTTTTTTTCAAAGTAAAACATAGGTGTGACCTGCCTTCACATTAGGCTTCATAAACAAAAGAAAAAACATCTCTATGTGTTATATTCACTTTTTAATAACACATTTTCGTTTTAGGCACAAGCAAAAAGCAGCATTGGTGATGCATGTGTTTTTCAATGGGGTTTTTTAAAGTCTACCAAAATACGGTTTACCAATACATTTTCATTATTTTCTCTTTGGTATCTCATTATGCACATGTTAATAAACAGGCTCATGCATTATTAGCTAAATAGCATAAAAACACACTGAATTATTAACAATAATCTTTGAGATTTGGGTGACCAGATGGCCGGAAATCGAAAATCGCCTCGTATGGATTCAACTTCCATTTCGTGCACTTTCTATGTGGGCCACATGCATAAGAATTGGTACAATAATGCATACGAATCTTAGCTAGAATCTGCAATTGAAATTAAGTCTTTAACTTATATGCTTCAAGAATTATAGGGCACATTCTGCTATGTATAATATCCTATCCATTTCAATGGGACGACCAGATGGCCGCAAATTGAAAATCGCGTCGTATGGATTCATATTGCATTGTATGTACCTTACGTGTAAGCCACATGCATTTAAAATGACACAATGTAGTAGGGTATGCTATAGAATGTGTTGCAGTTGGAAATCAAGCTCTATCTAGTATGGATCATGACTGATGACACAATATACGTGACTCATTTTGCAAAAAATGGAGGCAAATTTTATAAAACATGCGTTTAATCACTGAATGATTCTCACCACTTCTAAGCATGGCACAGGCATGACAATGACCACAGGGCAGTGGCATGATGGTAACTGTATGCTGCACTCAGAATTATGGATCCAGATTGTATGGTTTTAGAATTATGGGCCACAACGTAAGGCATATTTTTTCACACATGTGACGTTATTGAAAAACATCATACATTCAACTTCACATTTTGTAGCCAAAAGCATAAAGTGTTCTTCAACACACATGAAAGTGAAAAATAAAAACTTTTCCTGAAGATTACACTTGATTTGTACCTTGTCCCTATAAGCCACAAATATGAGAGTTACCACTATAAAGTGTAGATGTCTTAGCTACATACTGTGATTGAAATTAGGTCAGTACCTCATATGGTTCAAGATTTATAGTGCACCACATACTATGTAATATATCCTATCCATTTCAATGGGTGACCAGATGGCCGCAAATTAAAAATCGCCTCGTATGGATTCAAATTGCTTTGTATGCACCTTGTGTGTGAGCCACATGCATATAAAATGGCACACTGTAGTAGGCTATGTTATAGAATGTGTTGCAGTTGGAAATGAAGCTCTATCTAATATGGATCTTGACTGATGACATAACATACGTGACACATTTTGCAAAAGCTGGAGGAATTTTTTTAAAAATATGTGTTTAATCGCTGAAGGATTCACACCACTTTGAAGCTTTCCACATGCATGAAAATGAACACTGGACAGTGGCATCATGTTAGCTTAATGCTGCACTTCCAATTATGGATCCAGATTGTATGGTTTTAGAAGTATGGGACAAAATGTAAGGCATACTTTTTCGTACATGCGACGGTATTGAAAAACGTCATACATTCAACCTCAAATTTTGACAACTTTACAATACACCACACACATAATAATTCACATGGGTAAGATGCACATCACTAGGAACAAAGTGCTGTTTAAATTATGTCTCTATAATGTACAGACTATGAATTATAGCCAAAAGTATAAAGTGTTCTACAACACACATGAAAGTGAAAAATAAAAACTTACCTGAAGGTTACACTTGATTTGTACCTTGTCCCTATAAGCCACAACCATGAGAGTTACCACTATGAATTGTAAATGTCTTAGCTACATACTGCAATTGAAATTAAGTCAGTACATCATATGCTTCAAGAAATAGAGTGCACTACATCCTCTGTAGTATATCCTATCCATTTCAAAGGGTGACCAGATGGCCGCAAATTAAAAATTGCCTCGTATGGATTCAAATTGCTTTGTATGACTGTTTTCAGGTCCCTGTAGCCACCAGGACCCCATAATATATCTCAGATGATATAACAAGAGTGGCTAGGACTCATTTCCAGCCTCCAGGTACATGTCTGACTCCTATTTGTGACATTTCGAGGTGTTTGGGATCAAACTCATTTTTCCCAATATAGGCCATAGAGCTCAGAGTCACATCACATTGAGCTCAGAGTCACATCAAATTTCTAGTTCTGGAGCTAAGGACCCCTTAGTATACCTCAGATGACATACCAGGAGTGTCTAAGACCCATTTCTGGCCTCCAGGGATGACTTTTTGAAGTTTTGGGGTTTAAGGGGGCATAGTCACTTCTTCCATCCAGGCTACGTTGCTCAAAATCGGGTACGATGTCAGGTTCTTCCCTTGGCTGGAAGCTGAAAAAAAAACTTCAGATAATAGCAAAGGTAGATAGATCAAATGAAAGCATCAGATCTGAGCTTTCTAACAAGTATATTTAGGTCATGGGTACTCACAAAGTGACTGTGATATCCATTTTGAGCTATTTGGAAAATTAGCAAATCTTGTCAAAAAAACTTTTTTTGACGATTTTTGCTAATTTTCGGTATCAACCCTCATGACTGTTTTCGGGTCCCTGTAGCCACCAGGACCCCATAATATATCTTAGATGATATAACAAGAGTGGCTAGGGCTCATTTCCAGCCTCCAGGTACATGTCTGACTCCTATTTGTGACATTTCGAGGTGTTTGGGGTCAAACTCATTTTTTCCATTATAGGCCATATAGCTCAGAGTCACATCACATTGAGCTCAGAGTCACATCAAATTTCTAGTTCTGGACCTAAGGACCCCTTAGTATACCTCAGATGACATACCAGGAGTGTCTAAGACCCATTTCTGGCCTCCAGGGATGACTTTTTGAAGTTTTGGGGTTTAAGGGGGCAAAGTCACTTCTTCCATCCAGCCTAAGGTGCTCAAAATCGGGTACAATGTCAGGTTTTTCCCATGGCTGGAAGCTGAAAAAAAAACTTCAGATAATAGCAAAGGTAGATAGATCAAATGCAAGCATCAGATCTGAGCTTTCTAACAAGTATATTTAGGTCCTGGGTACTCACAAATTGACTGTGATATCCATTCTGAGCTATTTGGAAAATTAGCAAATCTTGTCAAAAAAACTTTTTTGGACGATTTTTGCTAATTTTCGGTATCAACCCTCATGACTGTTTTCAGGTCCCTGTAGCCACCAGGACCCCATAATATATCTCAGATTATATAACAAGAGTGGCTAGGGCTCATTTCCAGCCTCCAGGTACATGTCTGACTCCTATTTGTGACATTTTGAGGTGTTTGGTGTCAAATTCATTTTTTTCCATTATAGCTCCTAGATATCAGAGTCACATCAGATTTCTAGTTCTGGACCCAAGAAGACCATAGTATACCTCAGATGACATACCAAGAGTGTCTAAGACCCATTTCTGGCCTCCAGGGGTGACTTTTTGAAGTTTTTGGGTTTAAGGGGGCAAAGTGACTTTTTCCACCCAGCCCAATGTTCTCAAAATCGGGTACGATATCAGGTGTTTCCCTTGGTTGGTAGCGGAAAAAAAACTTTATATAATATCAAAGTTATATGTATCACATGAAAGCATCAGAGCTGACCTTTCTAACAAGTGTATTCATATCTTGCGCACTCAAACAGTGTCTCTGATATCCATTCTGAGCTATTTGGAAAATTAGCAAATCTTGTCAAAAAAAATTTTGGGACGATTTTTGCTAATTTTCAGTATCAACCCACCTGACTGTTTTTGGGTCCCTGTGGCCACCAGGACCCTATATTATATCTCAGGTGATATAGCAAGAGTGTCTAGGGCTCATTTCCAGCCTCCAGGTACATGTCTGAGTCCTATTTCAGACATTTTGAGGTGTTAGGTGTCAAATTCATTTTTTCCATTATAGGCCCTAGATATCAGAGTCACATCACATTTCTAGTTCTGGACCCAAGAACACCATAGTATACCTCAGATGACATACCAAGAGTGTCTAAGACCCATTTCTGGCCTCCAGGGGTGACTTTTTGAAGTTTTTGGGTTTAAGGGGGCAAAGTCACTTTTTCCACCAGAGGTCGTGGAACTCGGAGCTGGGTAAAAGTTTAGCTTGAGTGCCCTCCCCATGGAGGTCAAAAATGTTATTGCATCAAAATCATTTAAAAACTATATAGGTGTAATTGTAGTGCGCTGAATGCTATATGGCTGCATTTGCACCGTTCTAGGTATTTACAAAATGAATTTCTAACACTTTTGAAGTCTCCATGAAGTGAAAAATGACTAAGTCCAAAAACTTCACTGGTGCATCAAAGTGGTCAAAAAAGGTCAACATTGGGTTAAAATTAACAAAACATAGTGCTGCAGTGGTCCAATAGCAGGCTAAAGACATAATGAATGACACAGAATGAACAGTTTTACTAAACACTTTGAAAATTCGATTTTCAATTTCAGGGGGACAAGGTCATGGAACTCCGAGCTGGGTAAAAGTTCAGCTTAAGGGCCCTCCCCATGGAGGTCAAAAATGTTATTACATCAAAATCTTTTAAAAACTATATAGGTGTAATTGCAGTGTCCTGAATGCTATGTAACTGCATTTGCACTGTTCTGTGTGCCTCCAAAATGAATTTCTAACACTTTTGAAGTCCCCATGAAGTGAAAAATGACGAAGTACAAAGACATCATTGGTGCATGAAAGTGTTTAAAAACGGTCACAAATGCATAAAAATGAAAAAAACAAAGTGCTACACTGGCCCAATAGCAAGCTAAACACACAATGAATGACCCTGAATGAATATATTTACAAATTACTTGGAAAATGCTATTTTAAATTTCAGGGGGACGAGGTCACAGAAGTCATGGAACTCCGAGAGGGGTAAAAGTTCAAACTTTCCACCCCTCATGGAGGTCAAAATTTTTAATTCATCAAAATCATTTAAAAACTATATAGTTCTGGCGACGGGGATAGCATTCCACCCCTCTAGAGGGGTAAGACATGTTACTTTACTTAAATGCGGTTAATTTCTAAAAGGACCTTAGATCCACAAAATGGATGCCTCTGCCACAGACAAGAGTCTGACCCCCTGAAGCTGACCGAAACTCAGCCAAATGGGGCCTGGACAAAGGGTTTCCTGTTGCAGGGGGGTGTTACCACACTCCAGACAGGGGATAGTGGATTGTAGCAGGGAGGTTTGAAAGAAACCAGACACTGCTTGGGGCGCACAAGGCTGCCCCTTGCATAATCCGGCCAAACCGGTTCTGGGGCACTCCAGCCCTCGTGCCAGGGCGGCCTGGATCAAAGGAAGGGGGTGTATCCACCCACTTCCTGGGTCCCACCCATAGGAGGGGACCTAGCAGGTAATCCAGCCCCCCAGATTCGAATAAGAGTGGGAGCAGTGCCAAGACACTTCAGATTATCCTGATGAAACATAAGAAACGAAACTCTGGACCCTTCGACATCCTACTCGACGTAGAAGCCCGAAGAATCTCCCTTGTGGTCAAGGAGTGACCACCCTGTGCAAACAGGCACCATCCAGCCATCGACGTCTGATTTGTCGTAGTTCCCGCCGGAACTCGAGCGACAGAGATCGACGAGATTAAGCTTGCCTGCCTTCCAACAGCCCGATCCACAGTCCCTGCAGAGCTGAGACCCGTGGAGGCGACCGGAAGCGTGGGGCACGCCATCTTGAAAAGACGACGAGACGCTGACCGTGCAGCCCACGAGTGACCCTCGAAGCTGTACAGCGGGGTTTGATAAGCCCCAACCCTGAGCCACTCTTGCACCGAAGTTCAGCCCTCCACACTCGACGAGTGCTGCGTGGGGCCCTTCTGCTCCATTTGGCTCAACGCGTTGGCCCAGTCACTTGCCAGCCGGCTAGAGGCCCCTGTGCCGAAGAACTTTGAAATTCGACCTGCGAATCTGGTTGCTCCAGATCTGCACCAGCTCCCCTGAAAAGGAGCCCCCACTCTGACCCTCCTGGTTCGAGTGAGAAGCAATCTTCCGGTTCCGGGTGGATTGCTCTTGCCAAGTGTTGTTTGCTCCAAACTTGAAGCCGACTGCGCCGACGGTAAGAGCCCTCGTGGGACAGATCGTGACCCACTCCTGGACATCGCAGATGCCCCAGAGCCCACGTGACAGCGGAGAGAAGCTCCTCAACGACCACCTGATTGCGCCCAACATTGCCTGGTTCCGTCCTGGTTCCACCCTGGTCACTGCTGAGTGACCCAGACTCTGTCCCCTCTGCTTTCAGGTACTTTTCGACTTGAGTCCACCCTTGGACTCCACCGGACACTTCTCTTTCACCCCGCCTGCAGCCCTTTCAGCTTCAAGCACCAAGAGCCTGCGTGACGAAACCCGACTCAACTTCGACCCTGTGCACCCGCTTCCTGTGGGTGAGGTAACTTTGCAACGCCGGTGTTCCCACACTGGTACACACCTCTAGGGTCTGTGTCTTAAGTTTTGTTCCTCTAGGTTCAGCGGAAGTGTCCTTAAACTTTAACTTTACAAATTTTACGCACCATTGGTTAACATTGGTGCATGCGTGCGCTTTCCGCACTGCACGTGAATCCCGTGGGCCTCTCCCGACTTCAGCATTGCTTGTCCCGACTGCTCCCAGCGATTCCCTAGGCCCTAGGCCTAACCACTGTTCGATTGTATCTCTTATACCACTTGTTTAGTATATGGTTTGAGTGGCCACCCACCCTCATCCATAATTGTGCAACTTTGTATGTTTAAACTGTACTTTTGATTTAACGCTTGTGCCCCTTTATTCATAAAGAATACTGGGGATTGTTTTAGTAATAAACACATATATTTTTATAATATATACTTGTGTGGTGTCCTTTCATTTGATATTACAGGATTGTATGTGGTAAAACAGCTCGCTTAACACGACCTCTTAAGTTAAGCCTTTAGGCTGCTTAGTCCATGCTACCCCTAGGATAGCTTGTCTAACAAGGTTGACTTACAACCAGACACCATAAGGGATTGTTTGGTCTGATATCAGGTGGTTCCAGAATTGGAAACATCCCCTATCAGGCCAACTTCTCACATTGGTGAGCAGCGGTGCGGATTTGAGCTTGCTGTTGTTTTACCATTGCAATCTTTTTATCAAATTGAAAGATCACATCAAGTACCTCTAGGTACATATAAATCAAAAGCTTAGCATATTTAAGTTCTACTGAACTTAGTAGTTGTAGGTTGAAGGGATTAGCACACCCTGACTACAACTCACTAGCAAGGTACAGTAGGGAAACACTTAGTGTAGGTAGGTGCATCACTTACACCACACTAGAGTCATGTCTGACACAGGAAAAGCCTCAGGGTCTGCTCCTGTGACAATTGACCTTACCAAGGCAACTTCCAGCTATGACAAATTAACCCGAAAGGACTTGATTGCCTTGTGCATCTCAAGAGGGTTAAAAAGGGGCAGAAGTCCCACCTGTCCTATCCTGATAGCCATTCTAGAACAGGATGACTCAGAGAAGGCGAATGAAGTTCCCTTAGAGTCAGGAGATGGAGTGAACCCCCCTGTAACTGATACCGCTCCAGAGGAGGAAGAAGAAGAGGAGGAAGAGGAGGAGGATGGTTCAGACATAGATGGACCTGAAGATCAGGAGCTAGGGGTTAACCAAGGTAAAGTTGCCAGGCTTAGCCAGGCCAACTTAGACCTACTGGGAAATGGAGAGGGCCAGCACCTCCCCAGATCCTACCATGACATTCTCCCAGGCAACAGAAGAGTGAGATCTCCCTCAGGGGACTCTCATCTTTCTAGTGCCTCAAGAGAATCTCAGAGAGGCATGACTGCTTCTCAAAAGCTAGAGCATAGGGCCAGAATTAGGGCTGTCAAACTCCAAATAGAGAGGGAGGAGGTAGCCTTGGCTCAAGCTAGACTTGCCTTGGCAAGAGAGCAGAAATTGTGTGGCTTAGATGCCACTGGTGGCAGCAATATTCCTAAAGAGAAACCCATGTCCTATGATAGTAGAAACCTGACAAAGATTGTGCCCCCCTACAAGGAAGGGGATGACATCCACAAGTGGATAACTGCTCTTGAGAGAGCCTGCATGGTACAGCAGGTTCCTGAGGAACAGTGGGCAGCAATCTTATGGTACTCCTTTTCAGAGAAAGGGAGAGATAAGCTCCTCACTGTCAGACATGAGGATGCAAACAATTACAAAGTCCTGAAGAGTGTCCTAATAGATGGGTTTGGCTTAACCACTGAACAGTACAGGTTGAAGTTCAGAGACACCCAGAAGACACAGACACAGGACTGGACTGATTTTGTTGATTGTGCAACTAAGGCTCTGGAGGGTTGGCTATATGGCAGCAAAGTACATGACTTTACAGGATTGTATAATTTGATTATGAGGGAGCAGATCCTAAGTAATTGTCAGAACCAGCTCTTACACCAGCACCTGGTGGACTCTGATCTGACCTCTCCCCAAGAATTGGGAAAGAAGGCAGACAAGTGGGTCAGAACCAGGATTAGGCTTAAGAATCAGGACAGTAACCAGAAGAAGGAGTCTACCAAGCCTCAAGATAAGGGTGGGGATAAAAATAAAGAAAAGACTTCCCCAGGGCCCCAAAACTCCAAGAATGGGGGTGGGTCCCAAGACACTTCTTCAACTGAGAAAAAGCCTTATTGTTATGCCTGTAAACAGGTTGGGCATTACAAAACAGACAACTGTTGTCCCAAGAATAACAATAAAGAGAATATACCTCCAAAGCCAGCTCCAACACCTCCTGTTACTGTCAGCAGTAATCCCCCAGGAAGTGGGAGCACACCCCGGAATCTGGGTGGGTTTACTTTTGGAGCTCAGGTGGACCCTGGCCTATCCAGGTCCCCATCACCAAATGATCTTGTTTATGAGACTGGCATGAGGTTTGCCAACTTCTCTGATTGCCCAAATACCTTGAGCAAGTATAGACAAGAGCCCATCATCAATGGTTTGAAAGTTGAAGCTTTTAGAGACACAGGGGCTAGCATCACCATGGTGGCTGACTGTATAGTCCCCTCTAAGCAACTTTTACCAGGTGCCACATATCAGGTAACAAACACTGATGGCGTCAAAAACAATCATCCCATGGCAGTAGTAGGTCTCAGCTGGGGAGGTGTCATTGGCCCAAAGAGAGTGGCAGTGTCATCAAACTTGCCTGTAAACTGCCTACTTGGTAATGATTTGGAAATCTCAGCCTGGGCTGAGGTTGAACAGGAAACCCATTCTAGAATGGTAAATTGCAATGGAAAGGTTAGTGGGGCTGTGATGGCCACAGCCCAAACTCAAACTGATATGTGTGTTGTGAAACCTGAAATGATGGATAACTCCACACAAACTGAGAGCATGGAGGAGGAAGAGAAATCTCCCCCTCACCAGACTTTAGGACAGAATCAGCCTCCTCAGGGAACTGATCTTACCCCTGATGAAGGAACTGCCCCAGAGGTGGTTGGGCCTAGCCTGACAGAACCTCTGATGTCAGTGGACCCTTCTCAGGTGGGACCCAGTCTGGAGCAGGTAACCTGCCCCTCTCTCCCTTGCCTTAGCCAGCCCAGGGCTGCAGAGGACAAGAAGGACAGTGAGACCCGGAGGGCCCCCTGTCACATAAAGCACCCCCATCAACAGATTAGGGGCACCAAAACTAGTAGCCCTAGTGAGGTGAAAACTTTAAAAACTCCTGAGGGAGCCCCCTTAAATACAGTTAGGGACCTCCCACAGATGGATTATGTTGGGCACAGCCAAACCTGGGACCCAAAGGGCCCAAACCTGAACTGTCCCTCCAGCAAGCCAAACAGAGGGACCCAGCCTCCAGCTTTAGGTAGCCAGAGATTGACCCTGAGAGCACAGTGCAACTCAGTTAAAGAAAGAAAGGCACACATGGTGGAAGATAATTGGAGGAAGCTAAGCACTAAATTAGTAGAGCCTCACTTCAGTACTCCATATCCAAACCAGCCTTTAACTTTGCATAAACACACCCAAGGTAGTGATTCCCTATGGTGGAGACCCTCTAATACCCCAAGGGTGAGGGACTGCTTAGTGAACCATGAGACAGGGGGTACCCATGCTAGTGCAGGTACTTCCTTATATGGCCACTCAGGCAATATAGGCTTACCTGGCCAAGGATAGCCTTATCTCCTTTCGTTTGGGGGGGGTTGTGTAGGAAGGTGGCTACCTGACTATGGTTACCCCAGATTTTTGCCTGTGTTTAGCTGGTTTTTTGACTTAGTTGACCTGGTTCCCTGCTAATCAGGGCCCCAGGCCATCTGCTCTCTCTGTAAAATGGATTCCATGTACCCTAGGTACATACCACAATTGGACATGGACCCCTTGTCAGCCCCTGTATAATGCACTATAGGTGCCCAGGGCATAGGGGCCACCAAGGCCTACCGGGGGCTGCAGCATATCTTTTGCCACCCCTGGCTGGTTCTTAAATTGACACAACTGGCTGATCACTCAGCTGGGGTAAGGTGGTGCAATCACCCCTTACTTAGATATAGTATACCTATATCTAAACCTATATCTGGACACATATAAACCTGTGAGCCACTCCTATGGAAGGCCTCATCAATCCTGGAGGCAGAGTGCGTGGTTTAATGTGAGATGGAGCTCTAGCATGAGCTGAGCCTGTCTGCAGCTGTCGGGAACAACTCCCTAAGCTGTTTCAGGATAATGCCATACCATATACTCTTAAGTGCCTTATAATCCTCGCGGTTATATAGCAACTTTGGTTTGGCTTTATCAAAACATGTCGTGTAAGGTGTCATACGATTTGGAATACTATCCCCTCGCCAGTTCTGGCGACGGGGATAGCATTCCACCCCTCTAGAGGGGTAAGACATGTTACTTTACTTAAATGCGGTTAATTTCTAAAAGGACCTTAGATCCACAAAATGGATGCCTCTGCCACAGACAAGAGTCTGACCCCCTGAAGCTGACCGAAACTCAGCCAAATGGGGCCTGGACAAAGGGTTTCCTGTCGCAGGGGGGTGTTACCACCCTCCAGACAGGAGATAGTGGATTGTAGCAGGGAGGTTTGAAAGAAACCAGACACTGCCTGGGGCGCACAAGGCTGCCCCTTGCATAATCCGGCCAAACCGGTTCTGGGGCACTCCAGCCCTCGTGCCAGGGCGGCCTGGATCAAAGGAAGGGGGTGTATCCACCCACTTCCTGGGTCCCACCCATAGGAGGGGACCTAGCAGGTAATCCAGCCCCCAAAATTAGTATAAGACTGGGAGCAGTGCCAATGCACTTCAGATTATCCTGAAGAAACATTAGAAATGAAATTCTGGACCCTTCGACATCCTACTCGACGTAGAAGCCCGAAGAATCTCCCTTGTGGTCAAGGAGTGACCACCCTGTGCAAACAGGCACCATCCAGCTATCGACGTCTACTTTGTTGCAGTTCCCGCCGGAACTCGAGCAACAGAGATCGACGAGATCAAGCTTGCCTGCTTTCCAACAGCCCGATCCACAGTCCCTGCAGAGCTGAGACCCGTGGAGGCGACCGGAAGCGTGGGGCATGCCATCTTGAATTGACCATGAGACGCTGACCGTGCAGCCTACGAGTGACCCTTGAAGCTGTACACCGGGGTTTGAGAAGCCCCAACCCTGAGCCACACTTGCACCGAAGTTCAGCCCTCCACACTCGACGAGTGCTGCGTGGGGCCCTTCTGCTTCTTTTGGCTCAACGCGTTGGCCCGGTCACTTGCCAGCCGGCTAGTGGCCCCTGTGCCAAGGAAAACTTGAAATCGATTTGTGAATCTGGTTGCTCCAGATCTGCACCAGCTCCCCTGAAAAGGAGCCCCCACTCTGACCCTCCTGGTTCGAGTGAGAAGCAATCTCCCGGTTCCGCGTGGATTGCTTTTGCCAAGTGTTGTTTGCTCCAATCTTGAAGCCGACAGCGCCGACGGCGAGAGCCTGCGTGGGACAGATCGTGACCTGCTCCTGGACGTCGTAGATGCCCCAGAGCCCACGTGACAGCGGAGAGAAGCACCTCGACAGCGACCTGATTGCGCCCGACATTGCCTGGTTCCGTCCTGGTTCCACCCTGGTCACTGCTGAGTGACCCAGACTCTGTCCCCTCTGCTTTCAGGTACTTTTCGACCCGAGTCCACCCTTGGACTCCACCGGACACTTCTCTTTCACCCCGCCTGCAGCCCTTTCAGCTTCAAGCACCAAGAGCCTGCGTGACGAAACCCGACTCAACTTCGACCCTGTGCACCCGCTTCCTGTGGGTGAGGTAACTTTGCTCCGCCGGTGTTCCCACACTGGTACACATCTCTAGGGTCTGTGTCTTAAGTTTTGTTCCTCTAGGTTCAGCGGAAGTGTCCTTAAACTTTAACTTTGTAACTTTTACGCACCATTGGTTAACATTGGTGCATGCGTGCGCTTTCCGCACTGCTCCCGAATCCCGTGGGCCTCTCCCGACTTCAGCACTGCTTGTCCTGACTGCTCCCAGCGATTCCCTAGGCCCCAGGCCTAACCACTGTTCGATTGGTATCTCTTATACCACTTGTTTAGTATATGGTTTGAGTGGCCACCCGCCCTCATCCATAATTGTGCAACTTTGTATGTTTAAACTGTGCTTTTGATTTAACGCTTGTGCCCCTTTATTCATAAAGAATACTGGGGATTGTTTTTAGTAATAAACACATATATTTTTATAATATATACTTGTGTGGTGTCCTTTCATTTGATATTACAGGATTGTATGTGGTAAAACAGCTCGCTTAACACGACCTCTTAAGTTAAGCCTTTAGGCTGCTTAGTCCATGCTACCCCTAGGATAGCTTGTCTAACAAGGTTGACTTACAACCTGACACCATAAGGGATTGTTTGGTCTGATAATAGGTGGTTCCAGAATTGGAAACATCACCTATCAGGCCAACTTCTCACAGAATAGGAATGTCTTACTTTTCTATAGGGGTGGCACTGCCACTGGCCATACTTCATCCACTCAGCGTCTGCTCTACTACATCATACACTTCTGCTATCGACGAGGAGGATAAAGAAGATAACATCCAGGCTTACAAAGTACGTCTATGATTCTTCTTAATGTCTCAAATGTACCAAAATTTCTTTTTGTTAACAACCAACTAAGACCCTTTTCATTATATTTTGGAAACCGCTGTCTTCTTTCTTATGTTGAATTGCATTCAACAAAACCATTTTTTACAGTCATAAATAAATATTAAGACTCGCTCGTCCTTCGTTTCACTCTTCTTTAGCTTTTCGTTCTTCACATCCCTAAACTACATCTGATCTGATATGACTTGGCTTTAAAATAAAAATTGGCCAGCTGAGTTCAAGTGAAATAGAGGGGACCATTGGTTACCAGAGAAGTACAGCCACTAATGCTATTACAAGTCAAGGTTGACTGTCTTCTCCGTGATAGCCCAAAAAGTAGTTATAAATTAGTAAATGTTCTTGACAGTACAGTGTACTTATACTAGTGTACTGTGTACTACTGTACAGTACATCATACACTCCTTTACGAGCCTACTCAAAAAAAATTCAATAAGTAAGGAGTATAATAACTTACCACCATCCGCCGCCGCTGAGCCTTCCCCCCCAGCTCCTCCTGTTGGCACCGCCGCATCCAGAGTGGACCCCTCCGCACTGCTGGCCCCAGCACTGATGGTCATCTGTGCCGCATCAGATGTTGTGACGTCTAGGAAAAACATGTCATATTTTCAGATGCCATACACAACCCCCTATTTTGTCTCGTAATGGAAGGAAATGTTACATAACACATTTTGTATTACTGGGATTGAAAAAATGTTACGGTTTTGGGGAGGGTGTTAACCTTTTAGATGCTTATTCCATTAAATGCTACACTTCTTCTTTTGACAACTGATTAATGCTTGCTTAACGTGCACCATTTTTCTCATTACAGAAAGAAGATTCCATTGCCCTTCTGCCAGACGATTCACCAACTACTACTGAGTCACCACCAGCAGTACTTAAGTACTTTAAAGAAGGTGGGGGCTCACGCACAGTTATTCTACTAACTTCCTGTGTCTGTTAGTGTTAAATATTTTTACGTTTGAGTCATACTAATTTCATTCATGGGAATGTTGTTTAAAGTAAACTTTAACGTCATCTTCATCCATAAGAATACTACGCTATTAAAAATAAAGAAATAATGTTTTCATTTCTCAATTGAAAATAAAAATTTTAAACTAACAAACACTGTGTGGTTTTTGTTCACGAGTGAGTGAGCGGAAAGGTTTGAACTACTGCACTTGGCAGTCATGTTTCAGTGACTCAGATAGGCCGGGACTCGGAGGTAGTCTCTCTTCTTCTGTTCTTCTGGGTCGTAAAATCATTGGTCAGACATTCTAGATAGTCGGTCAGGGGAATGGGGGTTCAACTTCTGTTCGGACTGAGGTATGTCGAAAGTCGAACTGCACCTATCATCAACAATATACAGTGTCAAGCGCACACAACCTAAGTTTATTCGATAGTTTGTGATGTGTTCTTTGATGGAAGGACAAGACCAGACTTTTCTTTTTTTATTTGTTCCTTTCCTTATTTATTGTATCACAAAATGGTATTTGTATAAATGCAAACCAGCCGACACGTGTTTCGTCAAAAACCTGGTTGACCCGTGACTCTTCAGGGCTGTTGAAGTTAGGCTGAGATCAGTATCGTCGGACCGGTGATAATTCCAATACTTTCGAGAACTGACAGAAGTCCCTCACCGTAACCGGCTTACTGACAAGCCTCAACGATGGGTCAAGCGGATTTGCTTGCCCGTCAGTGACCGACCGTATACTGAACGGCGGCACAACTCACATTCCCTGTTCGAAGGAGCACCTCCTCTGCGCACACGGGAACATTACTCACCGATGCCTGATTAGGACCGGGTTGGAATTATCACCGATCCGACGATACTGATCTCAGCCTAACTTCAACAGCCCTGAAGAGTCACGGGTCAACCCCATTTTTGACGAATTACGTGTCGGCTGGTTTGCATTTATACAAATACCATTTTGTGATACAATAAATAAGGAAAGGAACAAATAAAAAAAGAAAAGTCTGGTCTTGTCCTTCCATCAAAGAACACATCACAAACTATCGAATAAACTTAGGTTGTGTGCGCTTGACACTGTATATAGACTTATAGAAGGCAGAGCTCCTCTCTCCCTTCTCTCGCAGAGAATAGGGTCATCTCTGATCAAGCTGCACCAACAATTTACAATCATAACAACTACCTCGAACCTACCAGCTGTTGAGCGCCGTGCTATTTCTGAACAAAAACCCTACGCCGAACTTTGAACCTATCATCAACAATGTCCTATTTATCTTGTTCATACTTCTTTGTGTGAAGAATAGTCCCTGAAACACTAGCGGTATGGGATGTGCTCCTCTCAAATCAAAAAGGCAACTGCTACCTTTTACTTGGTGTAAACAATGACATTTTGTTGTTGGAAAATGTCAAAGCACTTACATTAAGAAGACTGGAATAGACAGCAAGGGCAACCCAGAGGACTGCACTCAGTGCCTAGAGCTATTGCTGTATCAGAGTTTTGTTTCACACCGTTTGCCGAATGGACAAGCTTAGCTACCTACACAGACCGACTCATAAATGTAAATAGTAGTAGCACAGAGAGTGATGGTAGAGGCAGGATAAGAATGTAGAAAGTAGTCCACATTAGAAGAAGATCAAAGACTATTTTGTAGAACATAGAATTATTAGGAACCAGTTTGTAATGAATAGGAGCTGTAAAAGTTAGGGAAGTATAAGTATTAATATAACAATAGAACAACTTACTGGGGCCAGCAGAAGAGCCTGCAAGGGACTGCTCCTGTTCACCTTCTGCCACCGGAGTCTCTGTCGCCGTCGCCTTGCCCCTGGGAGGTCCTGGTGATCATGAAATAATGAAACTCAACATGGATGATTGTTTTTTGGGAAATATTTGATTTCTTTGTACTCAATCTAAAATTATGTCAGGGAAACAAATTGCATCTGATCTGGTCAAGTCCCCCATTCACACCTTCATTCATACTACCGTGCTTCCCATTAAACTCACAGACATTCCGCACCCCGCTCCAGATAGGGGCGGTGCCAGAGTTCTTGGAGCGAAAGGCAAAATTCAATTTGCCTGCAAAGAGAACCCCAGGAATTGCTATTAAAAGTTGTTTACTGCAACTACACGGAACCTCATAAGCCCTTACCACACCTTATGGAAGGCTCCGCCCCCACCTCAAAGTGCATCTCTCTGGCGGTCTGCGAGGTGCTGCCTGTTTTCTCCCACTGAACGACCAAACAACACATGGCAGAGGCCACGAGAAGCAGAACTGCCGCGGCCATCCTGTGAGTCTGATGTTAGCTCGGTGCCCCCAAGTCCCCCATTCACACCGCTTTCACACCATTCATAGCCCAGTCCACAGACTGCACACACACTGCAGGCATCCCCGACTATGCCTCTATATATAGCAAAGAGGTGAATGATGTCATAAAGCCTGCGAGACCCAGGGGTGTGATGTAGTACATGATGTCACAAACCTGCCAGGGTCAGGGGTGTGGTGTAGGAGATGACATCACAACCGATTGATGGGAAATGCTGATAACACTCAAGGCTGCCTTTGGGGACCAGTGATACATTATGTTGGTAGATATAGGTCCATCTTTCGCATAACATCACGGAAGCAGAAGATTGAGCGAAGGAAGTCAGTTACAATAATCTTATTATTACGGTTTCCTGTTTTCTCTTTTTTGCATACATGTTAACAGAATCTGTAAAGGCGATGGTGAGATGGGCCTAGTGTACTGCACAGGAATGCACAGCTTGTCATTCTGTTTCTTCCTATCTGCTCTGCCCATTTCACAGGTGGGATTCAGGTATTCAAATGGCAGGGTGGCATCTAAGGGTTAGAAGACACCCTACATCTTTCTTCTGCACTGACTAGCAGAGCCTGGCAGCGGTCTTATGGCCGGGCTCTGAGTCTTCGTCTGTGTTAGCCTGTCTGCTGGCCTGGGCTCCCATAGACTCCTTCTTGTGTAACTATGCACGGCTTCAAGAGCATTGCACACACACATGCATTCAATAGAAGGTAGTTCTGGATACCCTGGGGGGTCAAGGTGCACAAGGAATATGTAGTCTTGGGATGTACTGTTTTCTACTCCCAAAATCAAGATACCACACAAAGCTGCTGGCTGCTTCAACCTTAAAAAAATGAATGTTTTGTGCAAGAGGCATTCCAAATGTAGAATTTGCATTCCATACATAGTTCGAACGTTCCAAATTAGAAGCGCTGTTCCAATCTACATTCTAAAGGAATTCTTTCAATTCCAAATTAGAACTCTCATTCCAAACTTAGAACATCCTTTACAAAATAGAACTGTCAATCTTAGAACTCAAATGTTATTTGAGCAAAAAGCCTGGACATTACATCATGCCTTCATTGTGACACCAAAAACACCTTCATTAACTCTATATATACCAAGGAGGTGAATGATGTCATAAAGCCTGCCAGACCCAGGGGTGTGATGTAGTACATGATGTCACAAACCTGCCAGGGTCAGGGGTGTGGTGTAGGAGATGACATCACAACCGATTGATGGGAAATGCTGATAACACTCAAGGTTGCCTTTGGGGACCAGTGATACATTATGTTGGTAGATATAGGTCCATCTTTCGCATAACATCACGGAAGCAGAAGATTGAGCGAAGGAAGTCAGTTACAATAATCTTATTATTAAGGTTTCCTGTTTTCTCTTTATTGCATACATGTTAACAGAATCTGTAAAGGCGATGGTGAGATGGGCCTAGTGTACTGCACAGGAATGCACAGCTTGTCATTCTGTTTCTTCCTATCTGCTCTGCCCATTTCACAGGTGTGATTCAGGTATTCAAATGGCAGGGTGGGATCTAAGGGTTAGAAGACACCTTACATCAGTCTTCTGCACTGACTAGCAGAGCCTGGCAGAGGTCTTATGGCTGGGCTCTGAGTCTTCGTCTGTGTTAGCCTGTCTGCTGGCCTGGCCTCCCATAGACTCCTTCCGGTGTAACTGCACACAGCTTCAAGAGCACACACACACATGCATTCAATAGAAGGTAGTTCTGGATACCCTGGGGCGTCAAGGTGCCCAAGGAATCTGTAGTCTTGGGATGTACTGTTTTCTACTCCCAAAATTAAGATATCACACATAGCTGCTGGCTGCTTCAACCTTAAAAAAAATGAATGTTTTGTGCAAGAAGCATTCCAAATGTAGAATTTGCATTCCATACATAGTTCGAACGTTCCAAATTAGAAGCGTTGTTCCAATCTACATTCTAAAGGAATTCTTTCAATTCCAAATTAGAACTCTCATTCCAAACTTAGAACATCCTTTACAAAATAGAACTGTCAATCTTAGAACTCAAATGTTATTTGAGCAGAAAGCCTTGACATTACATCATGCCTTCATTGTGACACCAAAAACACCTTCATTACAAGTTTGTAAATTCGATTTTGCGCAGAAACTGGAGTTTCTGATCTAAGGGGTGTTGCAAAAAGAGTAACAGTACTGCACTTTGTGGGTTTCTCATGGACACATTTGGTCAGGTAAAACTTTATGGAACTTGTCCATGGAAAACAGCTCTGTGCTTGGGAAAAACCCAACAAAATCTGGGCAGAAAGGTGGACATCAGCTATAATTCTCCCGTGCTGAGAGGAAAGTGCCTAGCAGTGCAATATTCTGCATCGTAGAATGTTTAAACACTACAGTATCGTCGATTGAAGTTATGAAATTTCTGATGCGGTATCGGCACAGCACTGGTCATTATGAGATCAGCGACATGGTGCGAGAGCACGGATGTCACATGAGTGTTCGTGCACATTATAGCATTAGCCAGTCAATGAACCAGCACACATTCACAATGTTCTCCCAGTCAACTGCTCCACCCAAGAAGAGGATGGACAGATCCAGGGCCATTAACTGATCCAGAGGAGGGGTAAGGGAGAATGGGATGCTACCTGGGGGACAGAATGATATAGGGACTGTGGGTACCATCTCAAATATTAGCCCTCTTTTTCAAATATTCTTCAC
This sequence comes from Lissotriton helveticus, assembly GCF_964261635.1. Classification (NCBI taxonomy): domain Eukaryota; kingdom Metazoa; phylum Chordata; class Amphibia; order Caudata; family Salamandridae; genus Lissotriton; species Lissotriton helveticus. The sequence goes on along the minus strand of NW_027611656.1, from coordinate 4,192,979 downwards.
TTGTATATACCATTTAAAAAAAAAAAGATTTTACATGTTTCTTTTTTATGTTAATGCACTTTATTAATCTGGTATTTTAATCTAATTTAATTTTCAAAATAGCCACAATTCCCCTGAGTAGGGTTTGCAGACGACAGGTTAAGAACTGTTGTTTCAGACTGAAGTATTTGAGAAAAGAATGCAAGGGAAATGAAAGTTTGTTAATTATCAGAGTAGAAATTAGAGTTGTAGAAGGCTGGACCAGAAAACCAACACATGATGGAGGCGCAAGTTAGAGTAATCTTCGGGCAGACCCAATTCTCTTATTCATCCCAGCAACCATCGCAGAGTGCTCTTCACTTGAGAAAAATGGCAACATTTCCCACAATTATCAGATTTTTCCAAAAGTGCAAGTAAGTTGGTTCAGGCTTTAGGTTTGGAGAATTGGCATTTATCAAAATGGAAATGTCATTTCTAGAGAAGGGGTATAACTGGCAAAGTAATGTGAATGATAAAAGAGAAATCTGTCTCTAGAATGACTAGTCCTTTCCTGGCACTTTTAATTCATCCAGTGGTCTTGTTTTAGATAGTGCTTTATGATGCTGCACGCCTTTGTGCGCAGCGAAATATGGTATTACAGAAGGAGCCAGAGACACTTGGGTAGCCCCTTTAATATGAATTGCGCTGGTGCATGTCTTCTGCTGGTGCAGTCACTAGCAGGTTTTCCCTCATTTGAACTGCATGTGACCCATAAATTGAAGGAACCTATTGCATGTACTCCCAGGGATATTACAAAGGTGGGAGCAAGGACAGATAAGCAGTAGGTGCAGTGATAGGACAACACACATGAGGTGAGGTACAATCAGTGTGCCCCCCTGAGGCACAACTTTAGAAAGAGGTACAGAGTCGTCAAACACCCCAATTACCCTGTGCAGTAGGGTGTAATCTGAATCCCTGTGTGGTATCCTCCACTTCCCTTGCATGTCCTTGCCTCTGCCATATGTGTCCTACCTCTGTTCCATCTTGGAATGTGCCTTATTCAAGGTGTTCCACCTTCTCTGGTCAGTTGCCTGCTGGTCTTTGGAGGATGAGGTCCCTAGTTTATATTATACAATAAACTTCCTTCTTTTCATCTCCACCTGCCTGGACTTCTTTTATTGGATGATTCTACATTTTGGCGACGATTGGACTACACCTACGCACAGGGACCTCAACTCATCAACACCTCGTTTTGTGGTATTTTCCTTGTTTACTGAAGATTCAACTTATTTGCCTGTTTCAAACTCAAGGATCTTTGCAAGAACTTCGTTCATCTCTCCAGCAACAAAGCAACCAAAGGTACTGTTTATCAACGTATCCTGGTATTTATTAAAACCTGGATCATTTTTTTTTTCAATTAACCTGGACCGCTTTCTTTTACCAGAAAGTTGTGGCTGCTTCCTATAATTGAACTATTTGAACACCCAACGTTCAGATTTTCCTTTATTCATTTCAGCGTTCATTTTAAAAGAGGATTAATTGTTTATAAAACAAATGCATTGAGCGAGCCACTCACCCCGTTGCCTTTCAAACAGTATCCTAGCAACGCTCGAGCTCTGCCATTCCTCCTCAGCTTGCATCTATTAAAACGGAAACGCTCCTCACACGCGGACACGTCACTCTGCGTTTTGACGTCATCACGTCCTCCGCCATCTTTGCCGGTCCTGTTTTCACAGCGTCTTTCTCCGCTCCGCTCGCCTGCTCAATCAGCTGCTGGGTGAGAAGCGACAAGTACTAACCGGCACTTGAACAACAGGTGAAGCGGAAAGCGGTTAGAAGCGGCAAGCGGTAAGCCGTATCATCACTCAAGCACTGTTCTGTACCCTAACAGGAGGAGAAATTACAGACGGCGACAAGCGATAAGCTGTATTTTCAGCCAGCTCGAGACTGATATCTGGCTTCCCGCATTATCTACATTCTCATTGGCTGTCATTGGGAACTTCTAACGAGACAGTCGTCTGTAGCCTCAAAGTTTCTGCACATGTATGAAGATTGCCACTCTTCTCAACGCTGATTGACACAGCATATTGGTATAATTACTTTATGTGATTTGTACAACTCCTTTCAACGCTGATTCACACAGCATGTTGGTATAACTGCTCTATGTGAGTTTATGAAGATTGCCACTCTTCTCAACACTGATTGGCACAGCATATTGGTATAATTACTTTATGTGATTTGTACAACTCCTTTTAACGCTGATTCACACAGCATGTTGGTATAACTGCTCTATGTGAGTTTTAGAAGTCATTTTCCTTCTGCTTTTAGGTTACCCCACCTTCTTTACAGACAGCATCCGTAATTTACTGTTTTTCCCCAAAACATGCAAAATGTCACTGCCCCTCCTTTCTTTCTATCTGAGCCAAGTGATCCTCCAATTCCTTGGCTCAAGTGGAAGAAGGTGTTTGCTCACTACGCCAAGGTCTGTGGTACTTCTCTCAGTGCTGAGAGAAAATCTTCTTTGTTTATGCATTGTTTAGGCTCGGAGGGCCAGGATGTATTTGAAAATTTGCCTGATTTACCTGATGCAGAAGCCAACGCACTTAATGAATATGAGGTTTGCATAAGAAAAATGGATCTCCACTACCTTCCAAAGTTAAGCATGGTTTTAGAGCGTTTTCACTTTGGGAAAAGGATGCAAAAACAAAATGAGACTGTAGAGCAATATGTTACTGCTCTTCGCAAACTCGCTTCTACATGTTCTTTTGCTGCTACCTTGGATGAGAGACTTAGAGACCAGCTTATGCTTGGTTCTTCTCTCGAGAAAGCTAAGGACAATCTTTGGCAAAAGGATAACCCTAGTTTACATGAAGTAATCACTGCCCTCAAACTTCATGAGCACTCTAATACCTGTTCTGAGGTGATCCGTAAGAACGCCTCAGAAGAAAAAAAAGGGTCTACTGAAGTAAAAGAAATAAAAACGTCCTCAGTTCCCACAATTCAAAAGTCTAACACCTCTGACACGGGAAACACAAATGATAAAAAAAATTCTGGTTCGGATATTAAGGCAACCAGCTTTAAATGTTATCGTTGTGGAAATGTGGGACATTTAGCCAATGCCAAAGATTGTCCTGGTTGGAAAGCAACTTGTTCTATTTGCAAGAAGAGAGGGCATTTCACAAAATGTTGTAAGTCCAGTAAGGCTCAAAAGAAAGTGCGAGTGGTGGATATTTATGAACAAGAACAAACAGACCCAGTGGTATGTCAAGTGAATGCAGTGGGTCTTGATGGCCCAATGGAAGATGTTTCCATTGAAGGATGTTCTGTCAACATGCTATTTGATTCAGGTGCCAAGATTACACTAATTCCCAGGGTTTTCTTTGAAAAATTCTTACGTAACAAAGTAAAGTTACTCAAACCAGATCTAATTCCTAGAGGGTATGGTGGCAGAATAATAAGTCTTTTAGGATACTTTCTGGGTTCAATTGATTTTAAAGGGAGAGTCACAGCTGGTAAAATTTATATTTCTATGAAAGGAGATTCCCTTATCAGTTGGCTACATCAGAGAGACCTTGGGGTCTACCTTGATCCCAATCAATCTCCTTCGGTCTGCTTGAGAGAAATGCCGGTTGATGTAGCAGTTGTCTCAGATCACACTGGTTGGGCCAAAAGATATCCTGGAGTGTTTTCCAAGGATCTGGGGTGTCTTAAAAAATACCTTCACTTGATAAAATTAAAGGAGAACTCTGTTCCCATTGTGGCGAAGGTAAGAAATGTCCCGCTTCTGGTTCGTGACAAAATGAAAGCTGAGCTTGAGAAACTGGTAAACAATGGTGTAATAGAGGAGGTCGAAGGTACAGAATGGGTTTCTCCTGTGGTGATGGTCCGTAAGGCCAATGGGGAGGCAAGATTATGCATTGATATGAGGGAATTAAACAAAGCTGTGATTGTTGACCATTATCCCCTACCGAATATTACTGAAATGCTATCTTCTTTAGGTGGGGCCACACATTTTTCTACGCTAGATCTTTCCTCTGCCTACCACCAGGTAAAACTACACCCATCTTGTCAGGATTTCACAACGTTCATCACTCCCTTTGGGACATATAAATTTCTTAGAATGCCGTTTGGGCTTATTTCTGCGGCCTCGGTATTTCAAAGAGTGATGGAGGGTATTTTGGGTGGTCTGTCTGGTGTTAAGGTCTATCAAGATGACATCCTGGTTCATGGCGTAGGTTCTAAGGAACACGATGACAGAGTGTGCGCGGTCTTGCATAGGTTGCAAGACGCGGGTCTCACACTTAGATTAGATAAATGCAAATTGGGGGTTGAGACAATTGAGTATTTAGGACATCTTGTGTCAGGCTCTGGTATCAAACCTAAACCGTCGTTGGTGGAAGCCATATCCAATCTCAATTATCCCAGTAATAAAGATGAGTTGGTTAAGTTTCTTGGGATGTCAGAGTTCTATAATAAATTTGTTCCTGGTTTTGCCCAGAAGACTGAAAAGTTGAGAGTTTTACTTAGAAAAGGACAAGAATTTGTTTGGGACAAAAGTTGTTGTGAGGAGTATGACCTTATTAAGAAGTGCCTCAATAATGCGCAGAATCTTGCTAGCTTTGATCCCACTAAAGATTCCTATATTATGACTGATGCCAGTTGCAAAGGTATTGGAGCTGTTCTTTTGCAGAAGGGTGAGGAAACTGACAACACCATACTCTTCATTTCAAGACCTCTAAGAGGTGCTGAAGAAAATTATTCCGTGGTAGAAAAAGAAGCTCTGGCTGTTTATTGGGCTGTTAATAAATTAAAGAAATTTGTCTGGGGCAAAAGGTTTTCTGTTATCTCTGACCACAAACCTCTTAAAGAAGTTTTTGAAAAAAAGGGGATTGATTGCATATCGCACAGGATAAGAAAATGGGTTGTCGCTTTGCAGGACTTCGAATTTGGTGTGTCTTATCTACCTGGATCTAATAATATACTTGCCGATTGTTTGTCCAGGCTCACGGGCAAGGCTTCTTCTGAAGAACAACGTGACGATTTTTTTTGTTGTAATGAAGACTTGTCAGAAGATGTAAAAGTTTGTGTGGTCACCGAGGGTGTTATTACGGAGGATGAGTGGATCAGTGAACTGAGATCTGATTTAGACCTTCAACAAGTCATTACATATGTTCGTGATGGTTGGTGTCTAAAAAAGGATTGCAATGATGTTGTGAAGTGTTTCTGGACTGTGAAAGATCAGTTGTCTTGGGTTGATGGAGTGTTAATGAGATGTAGCAGACTTGTTCCTCCAACTAGATTGAGACATAAGATTGTGGAGTATGCACACTCTAGTCATATGGGCATCGCAAAAACCAAATCAAGAGTCAGGGAAATCTATTGGTGGCCTGCCATGGACACTGAAATTGAAAGATCTGTGAGAGATTGTCCACAATGCTCAGTTAGTGATAAGATACTCAAGTGCAGAACTCAACCTATGGTAATCAGAAAACAGTCTACTGGCTCATGGGTTGATGTCTCATTGGATATCTTAGGTCCTGTCAAAGTTAGCAGTCAAGACAAATATGTTATCGTGTGTGTTGACATGTTTTCAAGGTGGCCGTTTATTAAGGTCGTGAACAAGGTGGATGCCTCTTCTGTGGTTACCTTTTTGGATGAATTGTTTTCCAATGAAGGTCTGCCTAACTCGGTGCTCACCGATAATGGTGTGCAGTTCGTCTCTGGTCTGTTTGAGAGTTTTCTTAGAGAGAGAGGGATTCTGCACAAGCGTGCCTCTGTTTATCATCCAGAGAGCAACGGTGTTGTAGAGAGATTCATCAAGGTCCTGAAAGAAACGATGCAATTAGCTCTGGTTTCCAGCTACAATTGGGAGGAAGCTATTAAAAAGAAAGTATGTGAGTATAGATTCACCACACATTCCTCTACTGGTGTGTCACCATTCGTCTTGTTCAAGGGAAGGTCTCCTTGCACTCCTCTCAAGCCTTCTTGGGTTGGTACGAAGATTGGGGTTAATGACACTTTGAGCACTGACTGGAAAGAGAAGGAGTTGGGAAAGGCAGCGAAAAGGAAGGTTGAGTACGACATAAGAAAAGCTGCTAAAAAAACCGTGGTGAGAGTGGGAGATGTGGTAAGGATTAAATTGCCAGAAAGAAAGTTTGGTGTTTCAAAATTCAGCCAACCAATCAAAGTTATAAAACTTCTAGGTAATGCAGTTAAGACACAGGATCATAAGGTGTGGAACCTCAGCAGAATAGCTGTGTGTCGCGCCAAAAATATGGAAGACAATGTTTTGTGTCATTCTCCTGTACCCTCAACCTCTGTTCCTGTTAGAAGATCTACAAGGAAGAGTTCTGTTCCTTCTCGTTTTATTGACTGAGTTCCTGCTCACTTGTTACTGTAAATGTAACTGTTTTGCTTCACATTTTCTTCCCTGAATGTTCACCACACCCTCCACTTACCTTTTGTGTTTTATTGATAAGAGGGAGGTCTTGTGGTATCCTCCACTTCCCTTGCATGTCCTTGCCTCTGCCATATGTGTCCTACCTCTGTTCCATCTTGGAATGTGCCTTATTCAAGGTGTTCCACCTTCTCTGGTCAGTTGCCTGCTGGTCTTTGGAGGATGAGGTCCCTAGTTTATATTATACAATAAACTTCCTTCTTTTCATCTCCACCTGCCTGGACTTCTTTTATTGGATGATTCTACACCCTGCTCCTCTATTTGTTGAAACCCTAAGGATTTTTAGAAGAAAATCCATATGCTCATGATAAGTTCTCACAGAGGGCAATAATCCTGCTAATAAGAAGATTTGCAGGAGTATAGAATGGAAACTTACATGAAGGAACACAGAGAAAAACTGTAGAAATCAACAAAAAATGGGGATCTTCCTGGGGGCGAAGACAAAAGCACAAAGAGTGAAAAGATGCATAGGGGCAGGCAGGAGCAAAACCAGAGAGAACATGTTGAAAAAGGGCAACAATAAAGAAGAACAATCAATACAGTTACCAAATATTTTGAATAGAAACCAAACGATCAATGCAAAGAGAATAGGCCTGGCTTTCAAGTGGTTAATATTTTGATGATTGTAATCGTGGTTGGTAATGGTGTTGTTGGTGGAGATGGTAACAGGAGAAGTAAAGGTTGTGGGTGTAGTAGAAATGATAGTGGCATTGGTGGTGGTAACAATTCACACCCGAGTCCTGAGACAACCACTAAAAGAAGCCTCCCAGGGGCCGTGGCGAAGACGGAACTGGAGTGTGACATGTTTTGTCTCTGCTCTGGATCCCCGCGGGCCTTTCATGCAGTATTGAAGCACCGGGACCTGCTTGTTTGTGCAGTTCCCCATGGGCATCTTCCTGGACACCCCCATAGGCGGGGTAGCTCTGTGGACCAGACAAGAGGGGATCCCCCGAGGGTGATCGCGGATCCTGGAAGCTGGTGGGTTTATCAAGGTCTGCCATCTTGCGGGAGCGGCTGGGCTGTGCGAGACGCCTCAGGCCCTGCTGAGAGTGAATGCCTGATCATCAGGGCTCATCCGACATGGCTACGCCATGTGGGGGCTGGGCGGATACAGACCTGCATGGAATTGGGTGCCCCTGGTCTCTGTTTGATCCCGGGGGCATGCCTGTGGGTGGCTTGGACCTGCAGCATAAAACCCAGTGGAAAGTGTGAGGCATCAATTGCTGACCACCCCAACAGTGAGTAGCTGTGCCGACACAGAGGGTGCTGGTAAATGCCAAAATCAAGGCCCTGACATAGGGTTACGCCTGCAAGCCCTGAGAGGAGAGAAGCAGTTGCTGCCCACCTGCATGTCACAACAACATCGCCTTCTGGCCCGTGAAACTGTGACTGGCCTCTGGGCAACCCTGGGACCTGTAAACTTCTGAGGCCCCCCTCTTAATTCTTGTGGTCTGTGTCACGTTTTGCATTGGCCCCCTGTAGCAACTGGAAAGCATCTCACCTAGTGCCAAGAATCAGCATCCCCAGCCCCACCTGCACGGGACCTCCCACGTTAGGGCCCCTGGAGGTCGCCTCTTCCAGCCTTGAACTGGTCCTCACCTGCCTCCGTTGCTGGGAGGACTGCTGGTAACAAGACTCTTTCAGTGTGTGTAGAGTCGCACCTTGAGGTTGAGGAGCTGGCACAATACCTAGACTGTTGCTTGAACTGCAATTCCCTCCGTCCTTCCACCCAAACCACCTTCAACACCCGCGTGCACCAGGGAGACACCTGGCGTCTGCTCTTGTGACCATTGAGAAACACCCTTGAAGAAGCAGGTTGTAGAAAATCACCTGAGTTTGCCCTTATAATAAAATATCCCTGACACCTCTAGTGGGATCTGTGCGCTTACACGCCGATCTTTGCTGGAGATGTTGGGGCCTGTTGGACCTCTGTTATTTGTTTTCTGTGTTTGTTTCCTGCTTTCTTTGGTTAAGTGCCCACTGCTGAGCCTATGTTCAGTTCTCTAATGGTCTGAATTATACACAACCACACTTCGGCACGTGATTCACTCCTTGATTCCCTGTCCCGCTCCCTCCGCCCACAGACACAATGCTCACGAGACCAGCATCTTGGTTATTTGACCCCTGGGATATGGCATTCCCTTGCCTGTGCCACCTTGCCCTACCCCTGTCAAGCCATAACAGGGGCCCACCTTCTGTTCTAGTGGCTGTTGGCACTAACCCCTGCCATGGGGACAGTCCCACACAATAAACTGCTCTCCCGAAACATTTGCGCCTTAAAGTCGCCTAACAAATGTAAGCAGGTTTGGCGATACCTCCAGAGACATGATCTGGACATCATCCTTCTCCAAGAGACACATCTCCTGAGGGAGGGCAATCACCAAATGTCACACCCAAAATATCTCCTTTGTTACTGGGCACATGCCCCTACTGAAACGCTGGGAGTGGTGAGTGGACACACTGTGCAAGGGGTGATTCAGCTCCACAACATTCAAGGGTGTCAAGGATAAGGAAGGACGCCTTTTAACCCCTTCCACGCTCATGACGAGCTGGGCTCGTCATGCAGTAGCCTCCTGCTACGCTGATGACGAGCCCAGCTCGTCATGAATAATGGTGTTTGTAAAGTTCCAGCACAGGAGAAAAATCCCCATAGCGTTCAAGGTGTTAAAGTTGAGTATCTTAAGGGGCACACGTCCTCTCACCCTGCCTAACATTTACTCCCCCAATCAAATGTTCGACATTTACAATTGGAGCATCCTTTGGGATCAACAAGCAGATGTGGTGGGTGATGGTATAGTGGAAGGAGACGTATCTTGGTCTGTAGCTTGGTCTGTAGCATGGCTTCATATCATGCCACCGTCACAAAGTCTGCTAAGCTGGAGCGTGACATAGCAGATCATGTGTTAGTAGACGCTTGGTGTTATATATATCCTGTCTTGCAAGATTACTCATTTTACTCCCATGTACAAGCCCCCTACTCCCCTATTGAGTCTTTCATACATACTCCTTACTCCGGGATCTCGATACCGCAACCATCTCATACATCTCAATCTCAGATTATGGTCAAGTGGAGCTGGTATGGACTAGTGGCTCGAGCTCCCATAGGTGACCATCATAATGAAGCTTCCCCCGCATCTACTTACTGACCCGGTAGACACAGAAAAGATCCCAAAAGGGATTATAAAGTCCTTTGATCTCAATGCCCTCCTGGACACACTGCATCAGATGCTTTGGAGCACGTACAAGGCTCACATTAGGAGGGTTATTTTTTCTATTACCAAAGCCAGAGTGAGGGAGGCCGGACTGGTAGAAATGGACATATCAGTAGACGTTAAGGCCCTTGAGATGCTTGACCAAATCACCCTCACCAGACACATCAAAGGACAACTTGCAATCCTGTGGGGACAGTTGAGAGTGCATAGGACCAACAAGGCTGAACGCTCTCCACTGGCCTTAAAACAGAAGTATTATTAGGGGAAGAGCAAGGTTTGCTCATTTCTAGCCCGCAAACTATACCATCAACAAGCCAAGACCCATATTTCTAAAATCCAGACAGGGGATTCTCCCTGGGAAACCACTGAGAGGGCTAAGCAACAAGCATTTTATGACGATTCTACTACCAAGCCCTATGTAGACGAGATTACACCCCAGGGCACGATGAACGCTTACTTACATGACTGTGTCTGGGACCAATTAACCTTCTTCACGCTGACCTCCTGCACTCTCCAATTATACTCACGGAGCTTGACTGGGCCCTCCAGGAGATACCCAGGTGGGAAAGCGCCAGGCCTTGATGGGCTCCCCATTAACTTCTACAGAATATTCCTCCCTAACTTACCGGATTGGCTATTGACACTGTTCAACTCCTGTACCCATGACACACATCTTATGCCTACTAAGGCTGCTGTTGAAAACACCTTCATACTCAAGCCAGGGAAGGACCCCCAGCTGTATTCCACTTACCACCTAATGGACCTCCTGAACATAGATGCCAAGATCTTTACAAAGATCCTCGCCAATAGACTAGGGCAATACTTCCCTGCCCTCATCGATCCTAATCAGGTTGGTTTTTGTAGTAATCGGCAGGGAGTGGATATCATTCGACAGGTTGTGAAATCCTAGTGTCACAAAAGCCTAGCCTGCCTTCTCTCGTCTGAAGGGGAGAAGGCCTTTGCAGGATGAGCTGGGCTTTCCTGCGTGCAGTCTGGGCAAGACTGGTCTAGAGCCAGGCATGAGCACCAACATCATGGCATCATATTTAACCCTGACAGCCTCCATCCTCATTAATGGACACAATACGAACTCCATTCATCTTTTGCAGGGCACCCACCAGGGGTGTCCACTATCATCCATACTCTTCGCTCTGGTAGTCGAGCCCTTAGCTATCACTATCTGGAAGTCGGAGCAGTGGGGGACATACCCATTGGAGGGTAATCCTACAACATAAGTCTCTTCCAGGACGATCTTTTGCTGAAACTCACACAACCTGTACGTTCCTTGCCTGAGGTGGTCAGCTGCCTCTCTGCCTTGGAAGGTGTGTCGAGCTTTAAGGTCAACATGACCAACTCATACATCCTTAATCTCACTGTAACTCAGCAGGGCCTCCATGCGCTTCACATGCTAGCATTCACACAAAGAGGGACAGGGCTTGGTAGGTCCAACATACAAGCCCCTAAGCACAGAAGTGGAACAAGAGGTATGCAGTTCCTATGGAGAGTAGACTGGGAGTCCAGTGGGGGAAGGGAGTGGGGCCGATGGTCGTGCTAGAAGACTCCAGGTAGGGTAAGAAAGGAGGGAATGGGATACTTACTATGAGGAGCAAGGGCCCTCACACACCCCTAGAGGTGTCATGCTTCATCATAGCCAAGCACATCATTTGGCCGGCACTGCCATGCCCAATGGGCCCCCCAGGGGGACTCTTTGCTGGAGGTCTTCTTTGTTGTTAGCCCTGTGTCCCTAGAAGATGGGGGGGCGGAGTGAATGGGCGATGAGTAGAATGGGAGTGAGAGTTTGTCTTAAAATAGCTATGTGTCCAAAAATTATTTTATTCGCTGGATACTGATGCAATGGTTAAAAACAACCGACTGTAGGAGTCGTGGCTGGCGAAGAGGATTAAACCTGCTACAGCTCGAGGTGATTACTGAATGGTGGAAGTGGTCAAATGGTCGACATATTTTGTGCCTGGGTTCTCCAGTAGGATGAGTGGAATTTCATCAGGACATCCTATCGCTCAAGGTGGCCGGAGAGCTTCAGTCACCTGTGGGCAATTACAATCTCATAGGCCTTGTTAAGGCTGGGCAGGAGGTTGTCCAACATATGAGTTCTCAATGTGGCAGTGCGCATAATCACTCTGGGTCTCTTGTACTAGCCAACAGGTTGTTGATCACTGCACGTGCTGCCAGATCAAGTTCAGGTAGATTCAATTCAGTCAGGAATTAGGAAACATCTACCTTGTGTTCAGACTATGGGGGAATGTAAAGGACATACCAATATACCGTGAAGGATTCATGGATGGCTGTCTGACTGTTGTGGATCTGTAGAAGGTGATACCTAATCATCGACATCTGCTAGGTTGTTAAGCAACGGACGAGGTAGGACAGGAGTTCCCCTGACTTATCTCTCTCTCTGTTCATTCCAGCTTGTCCTGTTGCAAAGTAAAAGCAACGCAGTTGCTCAGTTAGATGGATGTGGTGTGATTGGGCATCTGTCAGTGTGGGTAACATCCCAGCCTGCACTAGGACCGCAGTCTATTGCTGACCTAGTGGTGCCTCTGTCAGGAAAGCCCTGTGAATATTTGCCCTAGCCACCACCCAAGCCCCAAGCACCTGCCACTCAGTACTGCTTTCAGTGCTTCTCACTCCAACAACCTAGAAGTGGTTGTGTCCCAGTTGTCAGTGAAATATATGGAGACTGAATCTCTCAGCAATGAGCAAAATTAATGGACCGACAGCAACGTAGGATGCAGTCACCATGTGTGGACTGGGGGGTGTTGCACCCTACACCCAATGTGTATGTGTATTGGCTCCTCTTCTGAGAATGTTATTCACAGCTATTCAGCATCTGGCTCCTCAGGTTGTAGTGAGAGCTGCTAGCAAATAATTCCATTTCGAATGTGCATATTGTGTACTGCACAGTAGTAGGAGTACACATGGGCCAAAGGACGTAGGATCCTCCAGCAGTGTGGGAGGGACCAGTGCGCAGCCCATTGTTTAAGGCATGCTGCAAGCACTGGCGAGGATGCCCGAGTGGAGTTCATCTGTGGCTCTTGGACACAATTGACATTGCCGTCCTCAAGCCAGAGGATATGGATACACCTTGTGAGGATGAGGGATAGGTGCAGAATGAAGTATGGTTTGTCCACATTCATCACTGAAACACTGCCCCCTAACCTTGTAAAACATCAAGGAGACCCTCTACAAGGAAATATTGCCTTCAGGCTCCATGGCAGTGTCTAATGGGCTAAATGGGACTCCCGTATGGACCCACACAAGGGCTACCATTGCCAAACCAGAGTAGAGGATGCAAACATATTGGCAATGCAAACACTTTTGGAACTGGGTCTAATATTCCGGTGTCAGATGTGTCTCTTGTAACAGTGCAATGTTTTTTCCCTTCGCATTCAGAGAAAGCATCACTATGCATGTATCTCCCTTGGTGACCCCATACCTCTGGTATTAAAAGTCAAAATGCCTTGAGTACCCATGTGTATGTAGTGTACTGGGAAGTGTGGGGAGGCATTTCTGGAGTAGCCTGCCCCCAGGTGGACCACCAACACACATCTTGGAGATTTAACCTGGGGGGCTGTAGCCCTCTAATCAGTGGTACAAAAGGGGGTGGTGATGGACAGAGCATCTGAATCAATCAAACACTCACACCCAGTCAAAAGATCAGGCTTTAATCCATCACCGTTCTTTAGCCCACTCTGCCACCCCAGTTCAGACATGGCTATATGCAAATCAGTCTGACCCTGTGCCTCATGGGAACAGTCCAGACTAAACTGCCAAGCCATGTCTTCCCTGGACCGGAAACAAGGTTCCGAGGACCGTTTTCTGGCATTCCAGCCGTCTTCAGCCCGGCTTGCTTGAATCCAGTGGCAAAGTGAGCAAGGGACTCACGCCTGAGCATACCCTGCCACACTTATGGTGGCCAAAAGCGATACAAAAGGGGGTGGTGATGGACAGAGCATCTGAATCAATCAAACACTCACACCCAGTCAAAAGATCTGGGTTTAATCCATCACCGTTTTTTAGCCCACTCTGCCACCCCAGTTCAGACATGGCTATATGTAAATCAGTCTGACCCTGTGCCTCATGGGAACAGTCCAGCCCGAACTGCCAAGCCATGTCTTCCCTGGACCAGAAACAAGCTTCCGAGGACCGTTTTCTGGCATTCCAGCCGTCTTCAGCCCGGCTTGCTTGAATCCAGTGGCAAAGTGAGCAAGGGACTCACGTCTGAGCATACCCTGCCACACTTATGGCAGCCAAAAGCGGTACAAAAGGGGGTGGTGATGGACGGAGCATCTGAATCAATCAAACACTCACACCCAGTCAAAAGATCAGGGTTTAATCCATCACCGTTCTTTAGCCCACTCTGCCACCCCAGTTTAGACATGGCTATATGCAAATCAGTCTGACCCTGTGCCTCATGGGAACAGTCCAGCCCGAACTGCCAAGCCATGTCTTCCCTGGACCGGAAACAAGCTTCCGAGGACCGATTTCTGGCATTCCAGCCGTCTTCAGCCCGGCTTGCTTGAATCCAGTGGCAAAGTGAGCAAGGGACTCACGTCTGAGCATACCCTGCCACACTTATGGCGGCCAAAAGCAGTACAAAAGGGGGTGGTGATGTGTGGTAAATAAATAAATAATACCTCTCTTTTTGAATGCATAAATGAATAACAGATAGCTCAATAAATAAGAGTCAAGATTCGAGGTAGTAGGAGTTTTGCAGGTTTTAATACAGCATAAGGACAGGAACGGGACAACCTGCATAGGAATAGGATGGCAGGGCCCAGCAGCTGCTGGGGCTGGATCTGGGATGAGCGCGCTAACATTCAATAACAATACACGATCATATATACTAAAACAGTTGCATTACAATACATACGGTAGGCGGAGCAGTGGGTGTGATCAATAGCAGTCGCGAAAGATAAGGGTGAAAGTAGGTGTAACAGAGGCGTATACATAGACATGTGATGCAAACGTAACAGAATATGTCATGAATGGGGTGGAAACATGGAGGGGGCTACCTAAGGAGCCGGGACCTCTAACCTGATGGTGCGCGCAAACTGGCAATGACGTGTTACTAGGAGAAGCTGGGGGCTATGAACTCTGTGCTAGGAGCAGAGACTGAAGTCTGGAAAGTCAGGGCGACATGTACCTAAGCAGTATCTAGTATCTGATGTTTAGAGAACATGTTGATGGAATCCAAAAGTTATCGGGGTAAAGGCGAACAGACTCTAAGACTGGAGCATGCATTATTCTACATGTAGTGCGTGATGAAGAATATTAAATGACCATTAAATACAGTATTTCTCTAACGTGGAGACGTAGAGGCTAGACAATGACGGAAACTATTGATGCGATTCAGTAGCTTTAGGAATGCAGAGAAGGAGGGCTGTACTGATAACTCGAATCATAACATACTCTTGGCAGACTCAGAGGCAGAGCCAAGCTGAGCCGGGCACTGCGAGGCAGGAAGTAAGTGAAGGGTCGAGGATACAGGTGGGGGCTGTATCGCTCCTCAGCGAGGCTTCAGGGGACAGGAGCTGAATCTGGTGTCCAGGCCCTTTTGAGGCCTAGGAACGGGGGCTTTACAATGAAATAACGTGCACACTGAGAAACGTGGCAACGTAGCTTTACATAGGCCTGATATTCGTAGTATTCACGAGAACTGGAAACTGACATACTAAAGGTGGACACAACTATAATTGCGTCTTTAATCAAACATGGGGAATAACATATGCATATTAATCATGCACATATAACATATGATGGAGGACGCGTAGGGACACAGAACATGGCAAAATTTACTTTTCCACATTCCCTCCTTGTCACTACGTTTCCTTCAGGAAACATCAATATTCATGATACCATCTATCATTTCATACAGTATCATTTGCTCGTCTCGAATTTTCTGGGAACGGGTTTTAGAACGGGACTTGGGACTAGGAATACAAGAGGTAGCACAAATGCCGCAAATCGCAGGGCCACATTGTATACAGAGGCAGCAGCTGAATATGATCGCTACTGCAATACCTAGAAAGGACAAGACTTTCCATCCCCAAGCGGAAATTATAGTCCAGAACCAACCGGACCATGTCCAGGTGCCTGGATCTTGGTGTAACAGATGGGCAATTTTATGGAGTCTGGTTATAGCTGAATAAACAGACGGCGCGTTATTGGGAAGGAAAATGCAGCAACTAGATCCGATGACTCTACAGGCCCCGCCCCTATCGGCCAATATGACGTCAAGGACGAGACGATTCTGGAGCACGACAATTCTCATAAAGGATTGTTCTTCGGTTAAATTACTTAGAGCAGAAGTAGTCTCAATTACTACTGCTTCAAGGGTTCTGGTTAACCTACGTATCAGTTTACTATTCACAACTGTACCTAAATAAGGGAAGACACCTTTATTGATATCTATATATTGTTCTAGAGTAGTTTCAGTATAATCGACAATCGGGAGGTTTCTCTTGTGTCTAGTATGTACTAGGTGGGAATTCCTATGGTAGTCGGGTGGGGCTAGAAAAACCGGTGGCAGTAGGAAGGCAATGTAACAGGTTCCCTCCCAATCGAGGGGCAGACGAACATATGCGGTTTGACCACAAATAAAATATGAATGACGTGAAGCTTTGAAAATAGATTTCCCACTGTCACTATACTTGACAATAGTAGTACAATCGCTATGTCCTACATGTACGGAACCATTATTTCGGACACATAATTCGCCTTTGACTGGTAGTACTGAAATTGCAGGTAAGTCTGGAGTAGTATCAGACTGAACATTCAGGACCATGAAATTCGAAGAATAATTACCTAAATTGTACACTTCATTTTCTAGATCTAACCCTGTTCTGTGGGGAAGACCTTGCTTGTCTGGAAAACATGTACTGTTAAGAAAAGACATATCTGTTGAGGATGACGTTAACGTGGACCATGCTCCACACGAACCATTATGTGAAAAAGGATAAGGAAAGAGTGGCAGAACTCCCTTCGGTGTCTGAAAAGGGGGGAGTCGACCACACACCCAACAATTAGTGGCATTGCTGGTCTGGTGTGAATAATGTAACATGCGGATGAAAGAATTATTTCGCATAGCGAGGCGGTAAGAGAGTTCATGAGGAGGCAGATCACTAAACGTATGCTCTACTGTAGCATTGGCAGACTTATTTACATGAGAAACTGGAAGATATAGGTAAAATGCATAACTGGTGCAGGAAATCATAATACTGAGAAATAATATGAAACTTAGAAAAACGATACATCGGATTGAGTTTTGACTAACTCTTTCACTATGGGGGTCTATTTTATACATGTCAGAAACAGTCCAACCGTTTCACCTAGGGGAGGACTTAGACAATCAAACTGGCTGACTTATTTTACTAGACCGGAGTTTCAACTTATACTCCTGCTGTGGAGTTTTCTCTAACAGGGAGGGTGCAGTATCATTGTTCTTTGCGGGACAGTCCTTAAGAATAGTACTTTGGTAATCCTTTGAATCCTGGGAAATGTTCTTTGAGACGGGTTTCAGTCCATAAAATTTCTTTACGTGCGAAAGGTGTACCCAGCCTTTGCGACCCTCCAACTTCACGGCTGTACGGGTGGCGAGGAGGACCTGTCGGGGCTCCTTCCAGAGTGGCTCCAGCGGACTTGAGCGGTCAAAATTTCGCACCAGGACCATGGATCCTGGAACGATTTCATGCGGTGCCACCTCGGTATTGTCTGGAAATGCGGCGGCAACCTGTGAACGACAAGAGTTGAGGGCAGACATCAAGGAAGCTAGGTAATCTGTCAGCATATTACTTGAAACATCGGTAATACTTTGGGGTCTGGGTGTACCCCACATGTTAGGGGGGCGGCCGAAAACGACCTCATACGGGGACAGACCTGATCTGGAATGTGCGACCATGCGCATATAGAACAAAGCGACTGGCAGAGCTACTAGCCAGTCCACACCTTTCTCTTTACATATTTTGGCGATGCGGATTTTCAGGGTCTGGTTATGTCTCTCTACGAGACCTGCTGCTTCAGGGTGGCGTACACAATGGAACTTCCACTGGTACCCTAACAAAAGGGAAACATGCTTCATTAACTCTGAGGAGAATGGCTGGCCGTTATCAGAATATACGACCCTAGGGAGTCCATAACGGGGGAAGAACTCACGAACCAACTGCTTGGCAGTGGTCGCGGCTGTGTAATCTGGGACTGGATATGCTTCTGTCCACCTGGACAAAGCGCACACAACTACGAGGACATACTTGAAACCTCGACATCGCTCCATCTGAATATAATCCATCTGGAGGACTTCAAAAGGGTGGTCAGGGGGCTGGAATCCACCTTGTTCCACCGGGACACTTTTACCTGGATTAAACTGACAACATATCATACAGGTACGGACTTTCTGCTTGGCTGCAGCTCGTAAATGCTTGTTGAACCAAATGTTCTGGATACTGTCTAACATAGCTTTTTCTCCTAAATGTGCTGGACTATGTGCGGTATTGATAATGACTTGAACCATAGAATCGGGGAGAAACCATGTGGTTTTACCCTTCGTCACCCATCCTTGATCTGTCTGGACCCCTCCTTGTTCGGACCATTTCTTGATTTCATCGGGAGTAGCATGTAACTGGATATCTATGACCTCTTGAGTAGGGTCCTTAACTGTCATAAATGTAGTCGGATCTGGAGTGTGTGTCATGTTAGCTAGAATGTCTGGAGTCTGAGCTGTAAGCTTGGCTGTGCGATCTGCTAGATCGTTACCCTGGGAAATAATGTCAGTAACTTTCGTGTGTGCTTTGCATTTCATGATAGCAATGGATGTCGGTAAATGTATTGCATCTAACAGAGCTTGAATAAGGAGACCATGCTGAATCTTGGTTCCATGAGAAGTCATGAAACCTCTCTCCTGCCAGAGCACTCCAAAGTCGTGTACGACTCCAAATGCGTAACGTGAATCGGTGTAAACATTAACTTTCAGGTTCTTGGCGTGTATGCAGGCTTGAGTCAGAGCAACTAGCTCTGCTGCTTGAGCAGACAGGGTGTCAATACGGTGTGTTTCAATAACTTCAGTGTCAGTAGTCACTGCATACGCGGCTACTAGTTCTCCTGTACTAGTTCTCATGCATGAACCATCCACATAAAGTGTCAGGTCGGGATCTGGTAACGGAATATCTGTCAGATCTTGTCTTGGCTTTGTCGTAATATTAACTACTTCCACACAGTCATGTGTGTCCGGACTTAGAGTAACTGATGGTAACAGTGTAGCAGGGTTCAGGATGTTGCAGCGTCTGATTTCTATGTGTGGCTGGAACAGTGTCAATTCATAACCTGTTAAACGTGCAATTGTCAAGTGCTGAGTCTGTGTTCGGTTTAAAAGAACTTCCACGGAGTGTGGAACTTGTACTGTCAGGGAGTGTCCTAATACTATGGAATCACTTTGTCTGATAGCTAGTGCTGTGGCTGCAACTGACTTGAGGCACGCAGGCAGAGCCTGGGCTACAGGATCTAATGTGCTCGAAAAATAGGCACATGGCTTGTATTGTCCTGCTTGATCTTGTGTGAGAACA
This sequence comes from Lissotriton helveticus, assembly GCF_964261635.1. Lineage (NCBI taxonomy): Eukaryota > Metazoa > Chordata > Amphibia > Caudata > Salamandridae > Lissotriton > Lissotriton helveticus. The sequence goes on along the minus strand of NW_027611656.1, from coordinate 4,173,777 downwards.
GATAATGCTGTACCTTCACGTTCTGTGACGAAAAGTGTAAAAGGCTTACTGTAGTTCGGTGTTGCTAGAACTGGAGCTTGGCATAAAGCTTTCTTTAACTCATTGAAGCTAAGTGTATGTTCAGATGTCCAAGGGAGGACAGTCGGTACGGCTGCCTCCTGTGTCGTTAACTGTATCAGTGGCTTGGCTAGAAATGCATACTGAGGAATCCATTGTCGGCAGTAAGAAGTGAGGCCGATAAAAGCACGTACCTCCTTCTGGGTCTTGGGCTGAGGAAGACTCGCTATTAACTGGATACGGTCAGGTGTCAACTGCCTACCCCTCTTGGACAGTAAGTGTCCTAAGTAGACCACTTGCTGGACACAGAATTGAAGCTTCGAAGGGGACACCTTGTGCCCCATCTCGGCTAGGAAATACAGAACTGTGAGGGATGCTCGCTCGCAAGCACGTTCAGAACGGGCTGTGACCAGTAGATCATCGACATACTGGAGCAGGGCAGTGTCAGTTGGCATGTGAATGTTGTCTAGTTGTCTCTTAAGTGCTTGACTGTAAATACTAGGACTTTCTGTGAAACCTTGAGGAGCTCGTGTGAACATATAGCTCCTTCCATTTAAACAAAATCCGAAAAGGAACTGGCTGTCTGGATGAATGGGGACACTAAAAAACGCATTCTTGAGGTCTATGACTGTAAAAAATGAGGCTTCTGAATCAATGGCTGTCAATAGGGAAGAGATATCTGGGACAACTGGGTACTGGGGAATAATACATTTATTAAGCTCTCGTAGGTCAATCACTAATCGATATACTGGGGGTGCATTTGGATCAGTACGTTTCATAACAGGAATGATCGGAGAATTGCATACATTGGAGTCAGTTTCTACAACCACTCCTTGAGCCATCAGCTCGTCAATAATTTTGGATAAGGCTGCTACAGCCTCAGGTGGCAATCTGTACTGTCTGATTCGTGGCAGGACTACACCTGGCTTGAGAGTCACACGATGGGGTGTGATTTTCATGTAACCTACATCAGTTGGACCTTGCGCCCATAGATGCTGCGGGACATTGGACAATCTGGGATCAAAATATCGTAATACATAGTGACCCTTGAAGTCACGTAGGAACAGACGTATTCCCTCTGGGGAACAGCATATAACTGCACCTAATTCTTTCAGTGTTTTAATACCTAATAGATTCTCTGGACATGACTTAGTAAGTAACAGATCAGTAGTACGGGACAATGGACCTACTTCTAGAGTAACTGGCTTTGATATTTCATTTACAATGGGTTTTCCTGAAAATCCAAGGGAAACATTTCTTGAGCCTGAGAGCGGAGCCCCTGGAACTTCGGCGTGGCTAATTGTGGTCCTACTTGCCCCTGTATCAATCAAAAACTTTCTGTCTTTCCCTAATACTTGACTGTGAACATAGGGACCTTCTTGATCTACAGGTATCTCGATGAGAGGCAAGCCTACCTCCCTCTCTAGGCTGTTTCATGAATATGGCTGATACTCTGGATACTCAGACTGTGCATACTGGTACATCTGCTGTGTAACGTGCTGTGTTGCAGCAATGGGCTGCGGTGCTGTAACTGTCTGTGGTGCATTCTGTGGCTGAGGAATCTGTGAAACTTGTTCTTGTCTAGGCGGACGTGGTCTTTCTTTAGTCTTACCAGTAGCTATGTTGTGTTTCAGAACTGCACACTCGTTTATAAAATGACCTGGCTGTTTACAATAATTGCAGTTCCCTTTAACGGGAGCTGCAGGATGACTGGCTTGATTCGGACCCCTCTTCTGACTGTCTTGAGGAACAGATTGTGCAACTAGTACTTTCATTTTCGTGTCTTTCATACGCTTTCTCTCGTGTTCTTGCTCTTCTCTAATTCTATTCTGGTGGTATTGGAGCATCTGTAACATCTGGGACGGGGTATTAGCTTGCCAGGTACTTTCGACTTTCAAAACTCGATTCTTAATTTGTGGACTTGAATTCTCGACTAATTTAGTAACAAAAAGGTGAGGGTATGACTCACTACTTGTCTTGAGGCCACTGTTGATGCTAAAACATTTCTCAAATCTAGAATAAAAATCACTAATGTCTTCGTCTTGTTTCTGTTTACAGGCTAAGATTGCATCCCAGTCTTCCTTTTTCGTTGTTAACAATCTGGGTAAAACTTGAATCAATAATTCAGGTAATTCTTTACATTTTGCTCCAAGACCGGTACCTGGTACTCGTGCCTTATCTTCAGCTTCTAGAACTGCCCAATCGATCTTTTTCTCTCCCACCTCCCATTCTTTTTCCTTGAGCTTTTCATACACCCCTGCGGGCAGCAGAACCTTTAACATTTTAATTATATCTGGATACGTGTATTCTCCCATACGGAGCATGTCTTTTAATTCTCGATGGAACCCTGCTGGATCTTTATCATGACAGGGAATTAATTTTTTCATCTCTAAGAGTTCCATCTTTGTGATCGGGGTGTAAACAAACACTCGTTCTAGTTCGCCACCCGTTCCTCTAACTGGGTGGACTTCTCGTAACGGATTCTGTCTCTCCATGTAAAAGGGTTTACTTTCTGGGGGTGAGACATGAACAAAATGCGGGTTCAGAAACGTTCTATATTTGTGACGCTGTTCTAGAATGACACTAATTAAATCGGTACCTAAACCTTTCCATCTATACTGGAGTAACTCGTTCAGGATATCATGTAACGGGCCTGGATCAGAGTGCTGACCCTCATACAATGTAATGAGGTGCTGAATCATATACATACCCGCCAGTCGTTGCTCGGCTGGGGGCATTTTCAGAAACATTTGTGCCACTATTTCGTCTGGAAAAGTGGTAGAATCAGTAATCCATCGGACTGCTGATCGGGCTAGTTCTTGTTCATGCATAGTACTTAACTCACTGTAACCGATTCGTGATTTCAGAATGTGATCGGTAGCTTGAAACACTTGTTCTAGAGAACCTTGTTCTGGTGATGGATGATGGAAAGTTGACTTGTGTTCTAGGCGTAAATGGCGATCTGGAAATCTAGATTTTCCTACATACGCTATTCTGGCGGGATCCTCGTCGTCTACCTCTTCAGTATCAGAGTTACTTTCTTTCTCGCTTACTTGTGCTGCTTTACGCTGTTCGTGTAACTTTATTATTTCTTTACGGATTTTCTTGTACAAACTTTCCATAGCACTGATGGTCCTGTGCTTACCCTCGGCTATATTATCACTCCACTTTGTCAGGGTTCTCATTTCGGCTTGATCTTTGGACGGGTAATCTTGTTCTCTTATTAAACAATTAATCAAAAACTTTAGTATCATGAGCTGGATCTCGGCTTTCCTTTGAGACATGACTTCGCCAATGCTTTCTGGATCATCCCCTGTACGGATGAAACGATATATTCTGTCTAGATCTTCTTTCATATTCGGTAGGGTGACTAGATACTCGGCCACCTTTCTTACACGTAATGAATATAAAACCATATTATCCTCGCCTGGGACTGGATCATAGCCGCATTCATTAAGGGCTTTTCTTATTTCTGCTACAGACTGATGTCTGGGCGTACGCTGTGACGCTTGTGCATGTAATTCGGCTGACGTTAAACGCTTATGTGGCGGCGGGGTCTGGGGAGGACCTCCTCCTGCGGCCCCTAGACTAGAGTCGTCTACTGATGCTCTTCGTCCTGGCAGAGTGGGAAATGGAAATGCAGGCTGGACTTGTATGGCGGGCTGGACCTGGGGGACCGTAGCAGGTACTGCAAGGGGTACCCCGGTGTCTGGAGATACGGGGAGTGCCTGATTTACAGGGACCGGCGGAGCGCGAACAGGATTTGCATATTCTGGGACTGTGTCGTCCAAATAGGACGAAATGAAAATATCAGCTGCGGTCGGTTTGTGACGTAGCTTGGTCGGAACTAATGGTGGCGGAAAGTTACTGGATGCCTCCGGGGTTGCTTTTGGCAGGCCCTCGGCAAGAAGAGGATACATACCCTTAATAAGAGCATGCCTCTGTCTGTCTGACTGTTCGGTTTTAACTCGTTCACCAATCTCGATTAATTCCCTTTCTTGGGCTCGTTCCAAGGATTCTCTACTTAATTCTGACTTTCTGATTTCTTTTTCGGTTCTTTTATGAGATTCTTTGCGCCATAACTCGATGGCATCTTTCTGTGACTGTCTGGCTTTCTTTTTCCATAATGCTTCTTCTACTCTCATGATGCACTCGGCATCCCATGTGCCTGATACAGGCCATCTATACTTTTCCTCTAACTGTTTGGTATACTCAACCCATAAATCTAGATACAATATGGCGCTTATGCCATGCTTCTGATACATAAAATGACCTGGACTGTCCCTAGGCGGGACTGGAACTGCTGCTTCTAGCAGACCTTTTCTAGTTTTTAACTGACGCAGTTTTGAAAAGAGCGGCATGACTGAACTATGATCTGGACACAATACGATACACAATAAACACGATAACTACTTCACACTCATTCCACGACATCAAGATACATGAAGAACATTCAGAATAACAGTTCGAACAGAATACTACCTGGAATACGGAAAACAGAATACATGAACTTTCTCGAGAACAGAACTGACTAGAACAGAAACTAGATGCACTGCTGAAACAGTACGAAACTTACCGGTCTTATACAGAGACACGTCAGGACCCGTATCCACCGGAGTGGACACTTCGTTTGTGGGCTTGTGTACCACCAACCCACGGACCAGAGTCAATTAAATTGACCCTGTCTAGATACTACCCCAGTAATGGTACTCACCGGGCAGTAAGAACGGAAGGCCTCAGACTGGACGGGACTGCTTGGACGCCGGACGGACGAACTTTGGACTTCTGTTACGGGTGGGCCTCCGGATACCTCGGACCTTGGACTCTCGGCTTGGGCTCTGGTCGGGACTCGCCGCGTTCCTCCACCGTCTCGTCTGGATGCTGGACCGCCTCCTCCGTCTCCTCCGTGGGCCTGAGGGATACTTGAAGCAGAAATATCTGCCGGTGCGCAGAAGAGTTCCGTCACGACTGCAGAGGGTCAGGGGGTCGGCGTGGCTTCACCGACGCGTGGGGAAAGGGCAAGTCCCTATTCGGGCGCCATTATGTGGTAAATAAATAAATAATACCTCTCTTTTTGAATGCATAAATGAATAACAGATAGCTCAATAAATAAGAGTCAAGATTCGAGGTAGTAGGAGTTTTGCAGGTTTTAATACAGCATAAGGACAGGAACGGGACAACCTGCATAGGAATAGGATGGCAGGGCCCAGCAGCTGCTGGGGCTGGATCTGGGATGAGCGCGCTAACATTCAATAACAATACACGATCATATATACTAAAACAGTTGCATTACAATACATACGGTAGGCGGAGCAGTGGGTGTGATCAATAGCAGTCGCGAAAGATAAGGGTGAAAGTAGGTGTAACAGAGGCGTATACATAGACATGTGATGCAAACGTAACAGAATATGTCATGAATGGGGTGGAAACATGGAGGGGGCTACCTAAGGAGCCGGGACCTCTAACCTGATGGTGCGCGCAAACTGGCAATGACGTGTTACTAGGAGAAGCTGGGGGCTATGAACTCTGTGCTAGGAGCAGAGACTGAAGTCTGGAAAGCCAGGGCGACATGTACCTAAGCAGTATCTAGTATCTGATGTTTAGAGAACATGTTGATGGAATCCAAAAGTTATCGGGGTAAAGGCGAACAGACTCTAAGACTGGAGTATGCATTATTCTACATGTAGTGCGTGATGAAGAATATTAAATGACCATTAAATACAGTATTTCTCTAACGTGGAGACGTAGAGGCTAGACAATGACGGAAACTATTGATGCGATTCAGTAGCTTTAGGAATGCAGAGAAGGAGGGCTGTACTGATAACTCGAATCATAACATACTCTTGGCAGACTCAGAGGCAGAGCCAAGCTGAGCCGGGCACTGCGAGGCAGGAAGTAAGTGAAGGGTCGAGGATACAGGTGGGGGCTGTATCGCTCCTCAGCGAGGCTTCAGGGGACAGGAGCTGAATCTGGTGTCCAGGCCCTTTTGAGGCCTAGGAACGGGGGCTTTACAATGAAATAACGTGCACACTGAGAAACGTGGCAACGTAGCTTTACATAGGCCTGATATTCGTAGTATTCACGAGAACTGGAAACTGACATACTAAAGGTGGACACAACTATAATTGCGTCTTTAATCAAACATGGGGAATAACATATGCATATTAATCATGCACATATAACATATGATGGAGGACGCGTAGGGACACAGAACATGGCAAAATTTACTTTTCCACAGATGGACGGAGCATCTGAATCAATCAAACACTCACACCCAGTCAAAAGATCAGGGTTTAATCCATCACCGTTCTTTAGCCCACTCTGCCACCCTAGTTCAGACATGGCTATATGCAAATCAGTCTGACCCTGTGCCTCATGGGAACAGTCCAGCCCGAACTGCCAAGCCATGTCTTCCCTGGACTGGGTGTGAGTGTTTGATTGATTCAGATGCTCCGTCCATCACCACCCCCTTTTGTACCGCTTTTGGACGCCATAAGTGTGGCAGGGTATGCTCAGACGTGAGTCCCTTGCTCACCTTGCCACTGGATTCAAGCAAGCCGGGCTGAAGACTGCTGGAATGCCAGAAACCGGTCCTCGGAAACTTGTTTCCAGTCCAGGGAAGACATGGCTTGGTAGTTCGGGCTGGACTGTTCCCATGAGGCACAGGGTCAGGCTGATTTGCATATAGCCATGTCTGAACTGGGGTGGCAGAGTGGGCTAAAGAACGGTGATGGATTAAACCCAGATCTTTTGACTGGGTGTGAATGTTTGATTGATTCAGATGCTCCGTCCATCACCACCCCCTTTTGTATCGCTTTTGGCCGCGATAAGTGTGGCAGGGTATGCTCACACGTGAGTCCCTTGCTCACTTTGCCACTGGATTCAAGCAAGCCGGGCTGAAGACGGCTGGAATGCCAGAAACCGGTCCACGGAAGCTTGTTTCCGGTCCAGGGAAGACATGGCTTGGCAATTCGGGCTTGACTGTTCCCATGAGGCACAGATGCACCTGCGTGCCTTGAGAGGTACCGAGACCCGAGAACACTTTGGCAGCCTGCTCAGCAACCCCGAATACTTGATGCCTAATCTCTGCTGATGACAGATAAAGATCCAGAAATACGTGTCCAGAGATGGCCAGCACAACTGTGTGATTACTCGAGACTTTCCTAAAAGCCTACACGCTTGTGAACTGCATTGACCACAATGCTCAGGGGCGAACCCGCTGGGAGGTGAAGCGGTGTGCTCCCACATTGGTTTCCTGTTTATAAAGGCTCCCTCGAGCGGGTTGAGTTGACAAGCTCGTGGAGATGCACCTGCGCGCCTTGAGAGGTACCGCGACCCGAGAACACTTTGGCAGCCTGCTCAGTAACCCCGAATACTTGATGCCTAATCTCTGCTGATGACGGATAGAGATCCAGAAACATGTGTCCAGAGATGGCCAGCACAACTGTGTGATTACTCGAGACTTTCCTAAAATCAAACATGTTTGTGAACTGCATTTACCACAATGCTCGGGGTCGAACCCGCTGGGAGGTGAAGCGGTGTGCTCCCACATTGGTTTCCTGTTTATAAAGGCTCCCTCGAGCCGGTTGAGATGACGAGCTCGTGGAAATGCACCTGCACGCCTTGAGAGGTACGAGACCCGAGAACACTTTGGCAGCCTGCTCAGCAAACCCCAATACTTGATGCCTAATCTCTGCTGATGACGGATAAAGATCCAGAAACACGTGTCCAGAGATGGCCAGCACAACTGTGTGATTACTCTAGACTTTCCTAAAAGCATACACGCTTGTGAACTGCATTGACCACAATGCTCAGGGGCGAACCCGCTGGGAGGTGAAGCGGTGTGCTCCCACATTGGTTTCCTGTTTATAAAGGCTACCTCGAGCCGGTTGAGCTGACGAGCTCGTGGAGATGCACCTGCACGCCTTGAGAGGTACGAGACCTGAGAACACTTTGGCAGCCTGCTCAGAAACCCCAAATACTTGATACCTAATCTCTGCTGATGACGGATAAAGATCCAGAAACACATGTCCAGAGATGGCCAGCACAACTGTGTGATTACTCGAGACTTTCCTAAAAGGATACACGCTTGTGAACTGCATTGACCACAATGCTCAGGGGCGAACCCGCTGGGAGGTGAAGCGGTGTGCTCCCACATTGGTTTCCTGTTTATAAAGGCTCCCTCGAGCCGGTTGAGCTGACGAGCTCGTGGAGATGCACCTGCGCGCCTTGAGAGGTACCGAGACCCGAGAACACTTTGGCAGCCTGCTCAGCAACCCCGAATACTTGATGCCTAATCTCTGCTGATGACGGATAAAGATCCAGAAACACGTGTCCAGAGATGGCCAGCACAACTGTGTGATTACTCGAGACTTTCCTAAAAGCATACTCGCTTTTGAACTGCATTGACCACAATGCTCAGGCGCGAACCCGCTGGGAGGTGAAGCGGTGTGCTCCCACATTGGTTTCCTGTTTATAAAGGCTCCCTCGAGCCGGTTGAGCTGACGAGCTCGTGGAGATGCACCTGCGCGCCTTGAGAGGTACCGAGACCCGAGAACACTTTGGCAGCCTGCTCAGCAACCCCGAATACTTGATGCCTATTCTCTGCTGATGACGGATAAAGATCCAGAAACACGTGTCCAGAGATGGCCAGCACAACTGTGTGATTACTCAAGACTTTCCTAAAAGCATACCCGCTTGTGAACTGCATTGACCACAATGCTCGCGGGCGAACCCGCTGGGAGGTGAAGCGGTGTGCTCCCACATTGGTTACCTGTTTATAAAGGCCCCAATAGGAAGGTGGATATCTGACTATGGTTACCCCCAACTTTTTGCCTAGTGTTTTACTGGTTTTTGACTTAGTTGGCCTGGAATCCTGCTATTCAGCACCCCAGGCTTCCTGCTCTCTCAGTTAAAATGGACTCCATGTACCTTAGGCACATATCTAATTGGATACAGGGTCACCTTATCAGTCCCTGTACAGTGTACCTTAGGTACCCAGGGCATAGGTGTACCCAGGGCCTACCAGGGGTTGCAGCATGTATTATGCCATCCCTGGCTGGCCATCCAAACTGACACAACTGGCTGCTAAGACAGATGGGGCAAGGTGGTGTAATCACCCTTTGCTGTAGATATAGTATACCTATATCTAACCCCAAAATTTTACACATATACTCCTATCAGTCACTCCTATGGCAGGCCTTATCAATCCTGAAGGCAGAGTGCTTGGAATTATGTGAGATGGTGCTCTAGCATGAGCTGAGCCTGTCTGCAGCTTGCGGAACCAACAGCCTGATTCATGAAGCTAAATTGCACTCGCAAAGGGCAAGATTCTCAGAATCTTGCCTTTTGCGAGTGCAATTTTGGCATTTGGGATTCACAATCCCAAATGCAAAAATCGCTAATGAAGAATTAGCTAATATGCGAGGATTAGCATTTAAGGAATCTCTATTAGAGATTCCTTACATGCTATTCATGACACTTTCAAAAATTGCGATTTTGCTAATTTGGGCCGCTATTTACCGAGAGGTCAGACCTCTCGGTAAATAGCAAAAACTCCGAAAAATGCTTTTAAAAGCATTTTTCTAAGTTGCATGTTGCACACACACATGTCCTTTGGACATGTGTGTGCGCAACACCTGTTCAAATGTGCATTTTAGGGGTGCTACAGGGTGTCCTTTGGACACCCCTGGCACCCTTAAAATCGCTATCTTATTTGCGAGTAGTAAATTGCTACTCGCAAATAAGGGATACTCCCCATTCAGAATGAATGGGGAGTTATTCCTTTTTTTGCGAGTAGGACATTTCTACTCGCAAATAGAGAACATGTAGGAATCGCTATTTAATTAGCAATTCCTACATGAATGCCGTTTTGCGTGTCCTCAATAGCGAGTCGCTATGATTCGCTATTAGGGCCACGCAAAACGGCCCGTACATGAATCAGGCTGCAAGTCCTTATAGCTGTTCCATGATAACGCTATACCATATACTCTTAAGTGCATTATAACCCTCGCGGTTATTGCTAACTTTGGTATAGCATCATCAAAACATGTCGAGTAAGGTGTCATACGAATTGGAATACTACCCCCTCGCCAGTTCTGGCGACGGGGGTAGCATTCCACCCTTTTAGAGGGACACAACATGTATGTAACTGTGAACCCCAGTTAAAGTTAAGCAGAGCCTCAGCATCACAAAATGGATGCTGCCACCACAGACACAAGTCTGACCTCTTGCTGCTGGGAGTCCTTCCAGCGAGGGAGGCCTGGACAAAGGGTTTCCTGCCTTAGGAGGTGCTAGCACCACCCCAGACAGGATTTTGTGTATTAGGTAGGACAGGCCTGAAAGGAATGAGACATGCCTGGGGCACACAAGGTTCCCTGTGAATACACCGGTTCAAACAAGTTGCTGGGGCACTCCAGCCCCAGCTCTGGCGCGAAACCGGACAAAGTATAGTGGGTGTAACCACCCCCCTTCCTAGTCCCACCCATGGGAGGGACCTAGTCACTAGTGTAGCCCCCTTTAGCAGGATAAAGGTAGGAGCTGGTCCCATTCCGAGTTAGATTTATCCTGACAACTTTACAAGAAGAAACTCTGGACTTCGACGTTCTGCTCCACAGAAGAATGAAGAATCTCCCTTGTGGGCAAGGAGTGTCCACCCTGCAACTGCAGGCACCATGAAGCGTCCTAGTGGTTCACTTTGTCGTACTTCCTGCCGGAACCAGACTTCAGAGCCCAACGAGATCTGGACTTCCAGACCTTTCCGACCTCAACCTACATCTGCAGCACAGCTGAGATCCGTGGGTGCGACGAGACACGTGGGACCGGACATCTTGAAGAAACTGCACTTCGTTTCCAGCACGACTTCAGAGGCATCCTCGAGAAAGTGCTTTGGGGATTGAGAAGCCCCAGCCCCGAGCAGCTCCTGCACCGAAGACCAGCCCTCCAGCATCCACAAGATCTGTGTGGGGCCCTTTTGCTTGGTTGCTGCTCGATACGTTGTCTGGTCACTTGCCGGCTGGCTAGTGACCTCCTAGACGACGATCCACGAAATCTACACTGCTGGTCTGGTTGCTCCAGACTGGCCCTTGCTCCCTTCCAAATGAGGAGCACCCCGGACCCTCCTGGTCCGCACCAGACGCCTTTTCCATTCGTCGCGTGGGTTGCCTTTACCAAGGCCTGTTGATGCCGAATCCGGAACAGACACCGCCGACAATGAGAGCCTGCGTGGGACAGCTTGTGCCCCCATCCTGGTTGTCGAAGACACCTCCTGGTCTACGTGGCTGCAGAGTCAAGCGTCCACTCTTCTCCTGATCGCGACGACGACATCTGGTTCCTTCCTGGTTCCACACCGGTCACTGGCTAGTGACTTTGAACATTGTCCCCTCTGCTTTCAGGTCTTCAGCTTCCTCGATCCACACGTGGATCGCTCCGGACATCTTCCTCCTGGTCGCCCTTCCTCCTGGTCGCCTGCCGTATCTTTCTCCAAGGCTCCATAGACTTCGATGCGGAAACCCGACACACTTTGACACCTATGCACCAGCAGCCCGTGGGTGAGGTAACAAGAGCATTTCAGTGCTCAAGGGTAGATTGACTCTCCTAGTGTCCAGGTATCCTGTCGTTTTAGTCGTCACTAGTAGGAACTGTCTTTTACTTACCTTTTCGTAATTTGTTCTGCCATTGACTTTGTTCGGCATCTCGCGTGTGAGTTCACACTCTGCTCACGCGTCGCGTGAGCCTCCTGCTACTTACCTAAGGTTAGGGTAGTCTAGTCCCAGCGATCCTACAGCCTCTGGACAGCTCCATTCCTTCTATCGATTTCCTTAACCCATTTACTTAGTATATGGTTTGTCGTGCCCCTAGGGCACCATTGTAATTTGTGCAACTTATTGTGTGTTTCTTAAAGAGATTGTTATGTGCTTAGCCCTCTGATCTCATAAAGAGTTCAGAGGTGTTTGTTATTAATAAATATACTGTTTATTTTCATAACAACCTGTGTGGTGTCCTTTCATCTGGTATTCAAGGGGTTATATGTGGTAAAACAGCTGGCTTCCCATGCCAAAAGAGTTTAGCCTAAGACTGCTTTGTCCATGCTACCATTAGGATAGCTGGTCTATAAGGTTGACTTACAACCAATCACCATAAGGGTTGTTTGGACTGATACAAGGTGATCACTAGAACTAGTGAGCATCATATATCAGGCCAACTTCTCACAGCTCCCTTGAGCCGGTTGATCTGACGAGCTCGTGAAGATGCACCTGCGCGCCTTGAGAGGTACCGAGACCCGAGAACACTTTGGCAGCCTGCTCAGCAACCCCGAATACTTGATGCCTAATCTCTGCTGATGACGGTTAAAGATCCAGAAACACGTGTCCAGAGATGGCCAGCACAACTGTGTGATTACTCGAGACTTTCCTAAAAGCATACACGCTTGTGAACTGCATTGACCACAAAGCTCAGGGGCGAACCCGCTGGGAGGTGAAGTGGTGTGCTCCCACATTGGTTTCCTGTTTATAAAGGCTCCCTTGAGCCGGTTGAGCTGACGAGCTCGTGGAGATGCACCTGCGCGCCTTGAGAGGTACCGAGACCCGAGAACACTTTGGCAGCCTGCTCAGCAACCCCGAATACTTGATGCCTAATCTCTGCTGATGACAGATAAACATCCAGAAACACGTGTCCAGAGATGGCCAGCACAACTGTGTTATTACTCGAGAGTTTCCTAAAAGCATACACGCTTGTGAACTGCATTGACCACAATGCTCAGGGGCGAACCCGCTGGGAGGTGAAGCGGTGTGCTCCCACATTGGTTTCCTGTTTATAAAGGCTCCCTCGAGACGGTTGAGCTGGCGAGCTCGTGGAGATGCACCTGCGCGCCTTGAGAGGAACCGAGACCCGAGAACACTTTGGCAGCCTGCTCAGCAACCCCAAATACTTGATCCCTAATCTCTGCTTATGACGGATAAAGATCCAGAAACACGTGTCCAGAGATGGCCAGCACAAATGTGTGATTACTCGAGACTTCACTAAAAGCGTACACGCTTGTGAACTGCATTGACCACAATGCTCAGGGGCGAACCCGCTGGGAGGTGAAGCGGTGTGCTCCCACATTGGTTTCCTAATTATAAAGGCTCCCTCGAGCCGGTTGAGCTGACGAGCTCTTGGAGATGCACATGCGCGCCTTGAGAGGTAACGAGACCCAAGAACACTTTGGCAGCCTGCTCAGCAACCCCGAATACTTGATGCCTAATCTCTGCTGATGACGGATAAAGATCCAGAAACACTTGTCCAGAGATGGCCAGCACAACTGTGTGATTTCTCGAGACTTTCCTAAAAGCATACACGTTTGTGAACTGCATTGACCACAATGCTCGGGGGCGAACCCGCTGGGAGGTGAAGCGGTGCGCTCCCACATTGGTTTCCTGTTTATAAAGGCTTCCTCGAGCCGGTTGAGCTGATGAGCTCGTGGAGATGCACCTGCGCGCCTTGAGAGGTACCGAGACCTGAGAACACTTTGGCAGCCTGCTCTGCAACCCTGAATACTTGATGCCTAATCTCTGCTGATGACGGATAAAGATCCAGAAACACATGTCCAGAAATGGCCAGCACAACTGTGTGATTACTCCAAACTTTCCTAAAAGCATACCCGCTTGTGAACTGCATTGACCACAATGCTCAGGGGCGAACCCGCTGGGAGATGAAGCTGTGTGCTCCCACATTGGTTTCCTGCTTATAAAGGCTCCCTCGAGACGGTTGAGCTGACGAGCTCGTGGAGATGCACCTGCGCGCCTTGAGAGGAACCGAGACCCGAGAACACTTTGGCAGCCTGCTCAGCAACCCCAAATACTTGATCCCTAATCTCTGCTTATGACGGATAAAGATCCAGAAACACTTGTCCAGAGATTGCCAGCACAACTGTGTGATTTCTCGAGACTTTCCTAAAAGCATACACGTTTGTGAACTGCATTGACCACAATGCTCGGGGGTGAACCCGCTGGGAGGTGAAGCGGTGTGCTCCCACATTGGTTTCCTGTTTATAAAGGCTTCCTCGAGTCGGTTGAGCTGATGAGCTCGTGGAGATGCACCTGCGCGCCTTAAGAGGTACCGAGACCTGAACACTTTGGCAGCCTGCTTAGCAACCCCGAATACTTGATGCCTAATCTCTGCTGATGACGGATAAAGATCCAGAAACACATGTCCAGAAATGGCCAGCACAACTGTGTGATTACTCGAGACTTTCCTAAAAGCATACACGCTTGTGAACTGCATTGACCACACTGTTCAAGGGTGAACCCGCTGTGAGGTGAAGGGGTGTGCTCCCACATTGGTTTCCTGTCTATGAAAGCTCCCTTGAGCCGGTTGAGCTGATGAGCTCGTGGAGATGCACCTGCGCGCCTTGAGAGGCACCGAGACCTGAGAACACTTTGGCAGCCTGCTCAGCAACCCCGAATACTTGATGCCTAATCTCTGCTGATGACGGATAAAGATCCAGAAACACGTGTCCAGAGATGGCCAGCACAACTGTGTGATTACTCGAGGCTTTCCTAAAAGCATACATGCTTGTGAACTGCAATGCTCAGGGACGAACCCGCTGGGAGGTGAAGCAGTGTGCTCCCACATTGGTTTCCTAATTATAAAGGCTCCCTCGAGCCGGTTGAGCTGACGAGCTCGTGGAGATGCACCTGCACGCCTTGAGAGGTACCGAGACCCGAGAATACTTTGGCAGCTTGCTCAGCAACCCCGAATACTTGATGCCTAATCTCTGCTGATTGGGAACAAAAGGGGTTAGGTCCTTAATGTGGTGAGGGCTAGACCTAATAACATTAGTGAACAACACAAAATGCCCAAACCACAGTTACTCAATACAATTTTTTGATATAGGGTAAGAAACACTTTATTATCGCTTCCCTGGTGTGAGAAGTTGGCCTGATAGGTGATGTTTCCAATTCTGGAACCACCTATTATCAGACCAAACAATCCCTTATGGTGTCTGGTTGTAAGTCAACCTTATTAGACAAGCTATCCTAGGGGTAGCATGGACTAAGCAGCCTAAAGGCTTAACTTAAGAGGTCGTGTTAAGCGAGCTGTTTTACCACATACAATCCTGTAATATCAAATGAAAGGACACCACACAAGTATATATTATAAAAATATATGTGTTTATTACTAAAAACAATCCCCAGTATTCTTTATGAATAAAGGGGCACAAGCGTTAAATCAAAAGCACTGTTTAAACATACAAGTTGCACAATTATGGATGAGGGCGGGTGGCCACTCAAACCATATACTAAACAAGTGGTATAAGAGATGCCACTCGAGCAGTGGTTAGGCCTAGGGCCTAGGGAATCGCTGGGAGCAGTCAGGACAAGCAAGGCTGAAGTCGGGAATGGCCCTCGGGATTCGGGAGATGTGCGGAAAGCGCACGCATGCACCAATGTTAACCAATGGTGCGTAAAAGTCATAAAGTTAAAGTTTAAGGACACTTCCGCTGGACCTAGAGGAACAAAACTTAACACACAGACCCTAGAGATGTGCACCAGTGTGGGAACACCGGCGGAGCAAAGTTACCTCACCCACAGGAAGTGGGTGCACAGGGTCGAAGTGGCGTCGGGTTTTGACACGCAGGCTCTTGGTGCTTGAAGCTGAAAGGGCTGCAGGCAGGTTGAAGATGAAGTGTCCGGTGGAGTCCAAGGGTGGACTCAAGTTGAAGGGTACCTGAAAGCAGAGGGGACAGAGTCTGGGTCACTCAGCAGTGACCAGGGTGGAACCAGGACGGAACCAGGCAATGTCGGGCGCAAACAGGTGGTCGTCGAGGAGCTTCTCTCCGCTGTCACGTGGGCTCTGGGGCATCTGCGACGTCCAGGAGCAGGTCACGATCTGTCCCACGCAGGCTCTCACCGTCGGTGCAGTCGGCTTCAAGTTTGGAGCAAACAACACTTGGCAAGAGCAATCCACGCGGGATCGGAAGATTGCTTCTCACTCGGACCAGGAAGGTCAGAGTCGGGACTCCTTTTCAGGGGAGCTGGTGTGGATCTGGAGCAACCAGATTCACGAGTCTTCTTTGTAGTTTCGTTGGCACAGGGACCACTAGCCAGCGGGCAAGTGACCGGGCCAACGCGTTGAGCCAAATGGAGCAGAAGGGCCCCACGCAGCACTTGTCGAGTGTGGAGGGCTGAACTTCGGCTCAGGAGTAGCTCAGGGTGGGGGCTTCTCAAACCCCGGTGCACAGCTTCGAGGGTCACTCGTGGGCTGCACGGTCAGCGTCTCGTGGTCAATTCAAGATGGCGTGCCCCACGCTTCCGGTCGCCTCCACGGGTCTCAGCTCTGCAGGGACTGTGGATCGGGCTGTGGGAAGGCAGGCAAGCTTGATCTCGTCGATCTCAGTCACTCGAGTTCCGGCGGGAACTGCAACTAAGTAGACGTCGAGGGCTGGATGGTGCCTGCTGCTGCAGGGTGGTCACTCCTTGACCACAAGGGAGATTCTTCGGGCTTCCACGTTGAGATGGAGGTCCAAGGGTCCAGAGTTTCGTTTCTAATGTTTCTTCCAGGAAATCTGATGTGCATTGGCACTGCTCCCACTCTTATTCCAATCTGGGGGGCGTGATTACCTGCTAGGTCCCCCCCTATGGGTGGGACCCAGGAAGGGGGTGGATACACCCCTTTCCTTTGATCCAGGCCGCCCTGGCATGAGGGCTGGAGTGCCCCAGAACCGGTTTGGCCGGATTATGCAAGGGGCAGCCTTGTGCGCCCCAGGCAGTGTCTGGTTTCTTTCAGACCTCCCTGCTACAATCCACTATCTCCTGTCTGGAGGGCGGTGACACCCTCCTGTGACAGGAAACCCTTTGTCCAGGACCCATTTGGCCGAGTTTCGGTCAGCTGCAGGGGTCCAGACATTTGTCTGTGGCAGAGGCATCCATTTTGTGGATCTAAGGTCTTTGGAGAAATTAACCGCATTACAGTAAAGGAACATGTCTTACCCCTCTAGAGGGGTGGAATGCTATCCCCGTCGCCAGAACTGGCGAGGGGATAGTATTCCAAATCGTATGACACCTTACACGACATGTTTTGATAAAGCCAAACCAAAGTTGCTATTTAACCGCGAGGATTATAAGGCACTTAAGCAGACCCTCCAGGATTTCGCGATTTCGCGATTTGCAATAAAATCGCGAAATCGGCAGTTTTGTGTAAATGCCGCGATTTTTTCTAAAGTGCCCGCGGAATCCAAGGGATGCAGGTGGACGTGCCCGAGGCCCTGAGGGTTAGAGGCAGCTTGTAATGCTGAGTGACCCAATGAGGGTGGGGGCAGCTCGGGACCAGCAAATGTACCTTCACAGGGGCTGTAAGAATATGTGAACACACAAAAAAGCCTCATTTACATGTAAATGGTCTTTTAAAGACCTGTTAAGTAAGTACTCGGCTGCGGCTGGAATCAGATGCTCGCCAGCCCACGAAGCTGTCCCTGGGCTGACACACACGACGGGGGGGAGGGGGCTGAAGCCCCATGAGCTCAATGGGTGTTGAGCGCCTGTTCACAGCCCTCCTGGTTTCTGGGCGGTCTTCTGTCTCTTCACCTCTCCCCTTCCTCCCCCTCTGTCTCGCTCTTGAAGCCACCCCGCCTGCTGCAGTTAACCTGGGCACGGCGAGCAGCCCTGCGCTTTCTAAACCAGTTGCATATAACCCACTCTGAACGCATTTTTCTTGACACAATCACTGCTTTGCTACGAATAAATAAGAGCGCCTCTGTAATCATATGTCAGGTTCACTCCTAACATCCTTGTGGCACAATCTCAAAATTAAGTTAGATGGGAAAATGCTATTTTGGGTTTTTTGGGCCCTCAAAGCCGGTATTCGAACGGAGTGTGCATTGTTCACCAATAAATAACCTATCAATTTATAACAATATACAAAGTTCTCTGATACTTAATTTTTAATTTCTTAGTTACAACCTTAGTTCGTTGTATTCACATTGTTTGCAATGCCTCATACATCACCTAAGCAATACATTCTCTAACATAAGTTTACATTAAACTTTTTTTAGCATCAAAAGTTATACTGTAATATTTTACATAATACAGAAAAGTGTTGGTATTATATGGGTTTCAGGTATGCCCCTGAGGCATGGACTTAATTGTCCCGAAATGCATCGGGCAAGGAAGAAACAGGATGCGAATTTCTGTATTTTGTATGGGGGCTTTGCAGAATTATGGGAAGTTGAAGTTTCTGGTCCCGTAGAATCGTAGATCTATAGGGGAACAGCTATATGGGCTCGGGGGTGGAGTATTAATGCACGTAGAAGTCCAGGCGGAGGGGACAGGCGGATGAAAAGAACCGGAAATACCCTTGCGTCACCAGCAAGATGAACTCATTCAACAAGCACTGGTAACGCCAATAGGCCTGGCTTTAATGTCCTTACATGCATCCATCCACCTAGCAATCCGTATATCCATCCACCCCACCTATCCATCCATCCACATCCATTCCTCCATCCACCCACCCATCCATCAGCCACCCGCTTATACATCCCCTCCGCCCACCCAGCACCACGCCCATCCACCATTCCATAAAACCAACCACACCCAACTATCCATTCATCTATCCATCCCCTAGGCAACCACTTATCCATCTGTCCGTCCGTCCACCTACCCACCTCTAAATTCCGATCAAATTTTGTGGGATGAAAAGAGATGTGAGAGACAAATAAAGTTGCAGAAAGCCTTGTTTGTGCAGGAGACGGCTGCGGGGATGGGGGGGGGTACACTTGACACCCGCGGGGACGCGACTAATAATAATAAGTCGTGTTTTGTACAAAAGTAACAGTAACAGTATCCACCATGGGACACAGGGGCTCCCGGGACCTACTCGTGCCAAGGTTCCTTCTCAGCTCAGAGAGATGTGTCAGAGTGGCAACACCGGGTAACCCTGGTGGAAGGGCCTCAGATGGGCTCCCTCTGTAGGGCACCCGGGTCGGTGGTGCCAGGGACCTTTCACAGGATAGGGTTTGTGGGCACCGGGGGCTCGGTGCCAGGGCACTTCAGAGAGATTTGTCTGTGGGCACAGGGGGCTCAGTGCCAGGGCCCTTCAGAGAGATTTGTCTGTGGGCACTGGGGGCTCGGTGCCAGGGTCCTTCAGAGAGATGTGTCTGTGTAGACCGAGGGCTCAGGGCCACTTCCTGACAGCTTCTTTACCTCTGCGCCCGCGTCCATGATACATCGTGGGCGCAGATGTAAAGAGATTCCCTCATCAGCATGGTGGGAGAGAACGCCCTATTGAGAGAGCGCACTGGCGCAACATATGTGCCAGCACTATCTGTATTACGTTGTTTATTGGGGCGGGCGGGAAGGACACAGAAGCACGAAAGAATAACTTTCCGGGCTTAATGGGGCATTAGCATTTAACAAAAAGTAACACCTAAACCAGAGCTTTACCACTACATTGTGGACATTCATTGCGTGTAACTGTCAAGCTGTAGGAAAAGGGAATTACTTAAACCCACAATCAAGAGTGTTTCTATGGAGGAATGCTTACATTAGTATACATACATAGCTTCATGTTGTTAAATAACAAAAAAAACGAAGATATCTGTGTTTGTTGTAGGAAAAATGGCCAAATAAAATGCCGCAAAATTGCCGCTAAATTTCCATATTTGTGCCGCTAAATTTCCATTTTTGTGCCGCTAAATTTGCTAATCCATGCCGCTATATCCTGGGGGGTCTGCTTAAGAGTATATGGTATGGCATTATCCTGAAACAGCTTAGGGAGTTGTTCCCGACAGCTGCAAACAGGCTCAGCTCATGCTAGAGCTCCATCTCACATAAAACCACGCACTCTGCCTCCAGGATTGATGAGGCCTTCCATAGGAGTGGCTCACAGGTTTACATGTGTCCAGATATAGGTTTAGATATAGGTATACTATATCTAAGCAAGGGGTGCTTACACCACCTTACCCCAGCTGAGTGATCAGCCAGTTGTGTCAATTTAAGAACCAGCCAGGGGTGGCAAAAGATATGCTGCAGCCCCAGGGCACCTATAGTGCATTATACAGGGGCTGACAAGGAGTCCATTTCCAATTGGTATGTGCCTATAGCACATGTGTCAGTAATTTAGTGAGAGAACAGCAGGCTGGGGGTCTGATCAGCAGGCCCACAGCCTCAGTAGTCGAAAACCAGTGAAGCAAAAAGCAAAAATTTGGGGTGACCATAGGATAGCAGACCCTACTCTCCTACACAACCCCCCCCCAAACGCAGGGACATTAAACTAACCTTGACCAGATAAGTCTTCATGTTCTAAGTGGAAGTACCTGGAGAGACCATCTGCATTACCATGGTCAGTCCCTGGGCGGTGCTCCACTGTAAAGTCCATCCCCTGTAGGGAAATGGACCACCTGAGCAGTTTGGGATTTTCACCCTTCATCTGATTAAGCCATAAGAGGGGCTTATGGTCTGTCTGCACCAGGAAGTGAGTTCCAAAAAATGAGGACCTCAACTTCTTTAATGCCCAAACCACAGCAAAGGCCTCCCTCTCAATGGCTGACCAACGTTTCTCTCTGGGAGTCAGCCTCCTGCTAATGAAAGCAATAGGCTGGTCTTGACCATCTTGATTAAGTTGTGAGAGCACAGCTCCCACCCCCAACTCAGAAGCATCTGTCTGTACAATGAACTGTTTGGAGTAGTCAGGACTCTTCAGGATAGGTGCAGAGCACATGGCCTTCTTCAGGTCTCAAATGCCTTTTGACAGCTAACTGTCCACTGAACCTTTTTTGGCATCTTCTTGGATGTCAAGTCATTTAATGGTGTCACTATAGACCCATAGTTTTTCACAAACTTTCTGTAATACCCAGTCAGGCCCAAGAAGGCTCTGACTTGTGTCTGGGTAACTGGAGGAGCCCAGTCCTGTATGGCCTGGATTTTGCTTTCCAGTGGCTGAACCTGGCCTCCACCTACTAGGTGGCCCAGGTATACAACCTTACTCTGCCCTATCTGGCACTTAGTGGCCTTGATAGTTAGGCCTGCCTTTTGCAGGGCCTCCAAAACTTTCTTCAGGTGGATCAGGTGATCCTCCCAGGTGGAGCTAAAGACAGCAATATCATCTAGATATGCTGCACAAAAGTCATCCAACCCAGTAAGGACTTGGTTCACCAACCTTTGGAAAGTGGCAGGTGCATTCTTCAAACCAAAGGGCATTACCACAAATTGATAATGTCCACTAGGGGTAGAGAATGCTGTTTTGGCTTTTGACTCCTCAGCTAATCTGATTTGCCAGTAGCCAGCTGTCAGATCAAATGTGCTCAGAAACTTGGCAGAAGCCAATCTGTCAATGAGCTCATCTGCTCTTGGAATGGGGTGAGCATCTGTCCTATTGACAGCATTGAGACCCCTGTAGTCCACGCAAAATCTCATTTCTCTCTTTCCATCTTGGGTATGAGGTTTTGGCACAAGGACTACTGGGCTGGCCCATGGGCTCTCTGATGGCTCAATCACTCCAAGCTCTAACATCTTTTGCACCTCAGCCTTGATGCAATCCCTGACATGGTCAGGTTGCCTGTAGATCTTATTCTTCACAGGCAGACTGTCACCAGTGTCCACTACATGGGTACACCAGTCAGTCTGGCTGGGTGTGAGTGAAAACAAATGCCTGTGGGCCTGCAAAACTTGTCTGCAGTCCATCTGTTGCTGGTCAGTGAGGCTGCCTGCCAAGGCTACTCCATCAACTGAACCATCATCAGGGTTCTGAGAAAGCAGGTCTGGGAGAGGGTCACTCTCTTCCTCCTGATCCCCATCTGTGGCCATGAGCAAGCTCATGTCCTCCCTGTCCACAAATGCCTTCAAGCGATTCACATGGATTACCCTGTGAGGGCTCCTGGGTGTTCCAAAGTCCACCAAGTAGGTGACTTCTCCCTTCTTTTCAATGATAGGATAGGGTCCACTCCATTTGTCCTGGAGTGCTGCTGGAGCCACTGGCTCCAGTACCCACACCTTCTGTCCTGGTTGGAACTCTACCAGTACAGCCTTTTGGTCATGCCAAGCTTTCTGCAATTCTTGGCTGGCCTCCAGGTTTTTGGATGCTCTTTCCATGTATTCAGCCATCCTGGAGCGGAGACCAAGTACATAGTCCACTATGTCTAGTTTGGACTTTTTGAGAGGTAACTCCCATCCTTCCTTCACCAAACACAATGGACCTCTCACAGGGTGGCCAAACAAAAGTTCAAAAGGGCTGTAGCCAACCCCCTTCTGTGGGACCTCTCTGTAAGCAAAGAGCAGGCAGGGTAAAAGAATGTCCCATTTCCGCCTGAGCTTCTCTGGTAATCCTTTTATCATGCCTTTAAGGGTCTTGTTAAATCTCTCCACAAGCCCATTGCATTGTGGATGATATGGGGTGGTAAACTTATAGTTTACTCCACATTCCTTCCACATTGCTTTCAGATAGCTGGACATAAAATTGGTGCCCCTATCTGATAACACCTCCTTTGGGAAGCCCACTCTTTCGAAAACTGCAATGAGGGCTTTTGCCACCACAGGTGCTGTGGTGGTCCTCAGGGGAATAGCCTCTGGATACCTGGTGGCATGATCCACTACCACCAGTATAAACCTGTTCCCAGATGCTGTTTGGGGGTCCATTGGACCCACAATATCAATTCCAACTCTTTCAAAGGGAACCCCCACCACAGGTAGTGGTATTAGGGGGGCCTTTGTTGTGCCACCTGACTTACCACTGGCTTGGCAAGTGACACAGGAGCGACAAAACTCCTTGACATCCTCTGACATGTGAGGCCAGTGAAAGTGTGAAACAAGCCTGTCCCACGTCTTGTTCTGGCCTAAGTGTCCTGCAAGGGGAATATCATGGGCCAAGGTAAGAAGAAACCCCCTAAACTGCAGAGGTATAACCAACCTCCTGGTCATGCCAGGCTTGGGGTTTCTAGCCTCTGAGTAAAGGAGTCCATCATCCCAATACACAGTATGGGTACCTTGGGCATCCCCAGCAGCCTCAGCAGCAGCCTGCTGTCTGAGGGGTTCAAGGGAAGGGCAATCTAATTGAGCCTGCCTCAGGTCTGCCCTGGAGGGTCCCCCTGTCCCCAGAAACTCAACCTGGTCAGGTTCAAGTTCCTCAGAGACAGTCTCCTCTTGGACTGCAGAATCAGTTTCCTCTGAAACTTGATCCTCAACCTGGGGCAAGGTGGAAGGCTCAGCCTTTCCTCTCTTGCTCCTTCTCTTGGGTTGTGGTTGGTCTATTGTTCCAAGATCCACCACTGGTTCAGGAAGGCACTTCTTAGCCTGAGCCCTTGTCATGGCAAGGACATGCTCTGAAATCCCTAGCATTTCTGCATGAGTCCTGTACTCCACTTCTGACCATGCTGAGCTTTCCAGATCATTGCCTAACAGACAGTCTACTGGTAGGTCTGCACTCACCACAACTTTCTTTAGGCCATCAACCCCTCCCCAGGAGAAGTTCACAACTGCCACACCATGGGAAGTAGTGGAGTTGCTTGCATTGGTCACTAGGTAGCTCTCACCTAGTACAATCTGTCCAGGGTCCACAAAGTCAGGTGTCACCATTGTGACACTGGCACATGTGTCCCTGTAGGCTTGAGCCAGTTTCTCATTAATTAAGGGAGTCTGCCTATATTTGCCCAGGTTACTGGGGCTTACTGCAGTGGGCAACTCAATGTCCACATCATACAGGAGAACTGCCTGTGTAGGGATTCTGACTAGGCCAGACCCTACTTCAATACCCAGGGTCAACCCAGCTACCCCCTTGGACTGTGTTCCACCACTGCTTACTGTACTTGGGGTTGCAGTTGCTTTAGGAGCTGTAGTGGTGGGAACTGGATTTGCCTTGGTGCACTCACTGCCCCAGTGTGAAACTGATTTGCAGGTATTACACCAAGGTGTCTTTGGACCTTTGTTCTTCTTCTTCTTGTTTCCATTTTGGGAACCACCCTCCTTACTATTAGTTTGGGGGCCTGAAGACTTCTGGTCTTTTTCTTTATCTTTCTGATTCTGATTACCACCCTTCTGGTCTGTTTTCTTCTGGTCACCACCTTGGTTCTGGGGTTTCTGCTTAATCCTTGTTCTGACCCATTTGTCTGCCTTCTTTCCCAATTCTTGGGGAGAGGTCAGATCCGAGTCAATAAGGTATTGATGCAACAGCTGGTTTGTACAGTTATTAAGGATCTGTTCTCTCATCATAAGATTGTACAATCCTGTATAGTCTGTGTAGGAGAGTAGGGTCTGCTATCCTATGGTCACCCCAAATTTTTGCTTTTTGCTTCACTGGTTTTCGACTACTGAGGCTGTGGGCCTGCTGATCAGACCCCCAGCCTGCTGTTCTCTCACTAAATTAATGATACATGTGCTATAGGCACTGGAAATGGACTCCTTGTCAGCCCCTGTATAATGCACTATAGGTGCCCAGGGCATAGGGGCCACCAAGGCCTACCAGGGGCTGCAGCATATCTTTTGCCACCCCTGGCTGGTTCTTAAATTGACACAACTGGCTGATCACTCAGCTGGGGTAAGGTGGTGTAATCACCCCTTGCTTAGATATAGTATACCTATATCTAAACCTATATCTGGACACATGTAAACCTGTGAGCCACTCCTATGGAAGGCCTCATCAATCCTGGAGGCAGGGTGCGTGGTTTTATGTGAGATGGAGCTCTAGCATGAGCTGAGCCTGTCTGCAGCTGTCGGGAACAACTCCCTAAGCTGTTTCAGGATAATGCCATACCATATACTCTTAAGTGCCTTATAATCCTCGCGGTTAAATAGCAACTTTGGTTTGGCTTTATCAAAACATGTCGTGTAAGGTGTCATACGATTTGGAATACCACCCCCTCGCCAGTTCTGGCGACGGGGATGGCATTCCACCCCTCTAGAGGGGTAAGACATGTTCCTTTACTAAATGCGGTTAATTTCTCCAAAGACCTTAAGATCCACAAAATGGATGCCTCTGCCACAGACAAATGTCTGGACCCCTGCAGTTGACCGAAACTCAGCAGATGGGGCCTGGACAAAGGGTTTCCTGTCACAGGAGGGTGTCACCACCCTCCAGACAGGAGATAGTGGATTGTAGCAGGGAGGTTTGAAAGAAACCAGACACTGCCTGGGGCGCACAAGGCTGCCCCTTGCATAATCCGGCCAAACCGGTTCTGGGGCACTCCAGCCCTCGTGCCAGGGCGGCCTGGATCAAAGGAAAGGGGTGTATCCACCCCCTTCCTGGGTCCCACCCATAGGGAGGGACCTAGCAGGTAATCACGCCCCCCAGATTGGAATAAGAGTGGGAGCAGTGCCAATGCACATGAGATTTCCTGGAAGAAACATTTGAAACGAAATTCTGGACCCTTCACCCTCCATCTCAACGTGGAAGCCCGAAGAATCTCCCTTGTGGTCAAGGAGTGACCACCCTGCAGCAGCAGGCACCATCCAGCCCTCGACGTCTACTTAGTTGCAGTTCCCGCCGGAACTCGAGCGACTGAGATCGACGAGATCAAGCCTGCCTGCCTTCTAACAGCCCGATCCACAGTCCCTGCAAAGCTGAGACCCGTGGAGGCGACCGGAAGCGTGGGGCACGCCATCTTGAATTGACCACGAGACGCTGACCGTGCAGCCCACGAGTGACCCTCGAAGCTGTGCACCGGGGTTTGAGAAGCCCCCACCCTGAGCTGCTCCTGAGCCGAAGTTCAGCCCTCCACAATCGACGAGTGCTGCGTGGGGCCCTTTGGCTCTATTTGGCTCAACGCGTTGGCCCGGTCACTTGCCAGCTGGCTAGTGGTCCCTGTGCCGACGAACTAACTAAGAAGACTCGTGAATCTGGTTGCTCCATATCCACACCAGCTCCCCTGAAAAGGAGCCCCGACTCTGACCTTCCTGGTCCGAGTGAGAAGCAATCTTCCGATCCCGGGTGGATTGCTCTTGCCAAGGCTTGTTTGCTCCAAACTTGAAGCCGACTGCACCGACGGTGAGAGCCTGCGTGAGACAGATCGTGACCTGCTCCTGGACGTCGCAGATGCCCCAGAGCCCACGTGACAGCGGAGAGAAGCTCCTCGACGACCACCTGATTGCGCCCGACATTGCCTGGTTCCGTCCTGGTTCCACCCTGGTCACTGCTGAGTGACCCAGACTCTGTCCCCTCTGCTTTCAGGTACTCTACAACTTGAGTCCACCCTTGGACTCCACCGGACACTTCATCTTTAACCCGCCTGCAGCCCTTTCAGCTTCAAGCACCAAGAGCCTGCGAGTCAAAACCCGACGCCACTTCGACCCTGTGCACCCACTTCCTGTGGGTGAGGTAACTTTGCTCCGCCGGTGTTCCCACACTGGTGCACACCTCTAGGGTCTGGGTGTTAAGTTTTGTTCCTCTAGGTTCAGCGGAAGTGTCCTTAAACTTTAATTCTATGACTTTTACGCAC
Source organism: Lissotriton helveticus (assembly GCF_964261635.1). NCBI lineage: Eukaryota > Metazoa > Chordata > Amphibia > Caudata > Salamandridae > Lissotriton > Lissotriton helveticus. The sequence goes on along the minus strand of NW_027611656.1, from coordinate 4,147,322 downwards.
CATTGGTTAACATTGGTGCATGCGTGCGCTTTCCGCACATCTCCCGAATCCCGAGGGCCATTCCCGACTTCAGCATTGCTTGTCCTGACTGCTCCCAGCGATTCCCTAGGCCCTAGGCCTAACCACTGTTCGAGTGGCCTCTCATATACCACTTGTTTAGTATATGGTTTGAGTGGCCACCCGCCCTCATCCATAATTGTGCAACTTGTATGTTTAAACAGTGCTTTTGATTTAACGCTTGTGCCCCTTTATTCATAAAGAATACTGAGGATTGTTTTTAGTAATAAACACATATATTTTTATAATATATACTTGTGTGGTGTCCTTTCATTTGGTATTACAGGATTGTATGTGGTAAAACAGCTCGCTTAACACGACCTCTTAAGTTAAGCCTTTAGGCTGCTTAGTCCATGCTACCCCTAGGATAGCTTGTCTAATAAGGTTGACTTACAACCAGACACCATAAGGGATTGTTTGGTCAGGTAGTAGGTGGTTCCAGAATTGGAAACATCCCCTACCAGGCCAACTTCTCACAGTCTGAAACTTTACTTCCCTGCAACCAACCCTCCAAAGCCTTAGTGGCACACTCAACGAAATCAGTCCAGTCTTGAGTCTGTGCTTTTTGGGTGTCTCTGAACAACAACCTGTATTGCTCAGTGGTTAGGCCAAACCCTTCAATAAGAGCACTCTTCAAGACAGTGTAGTTTTTGGCATCCTCAGGTCTAACTGTGAGGAGCCTGTCCCTCCCTTTCTCAGAAAAGGAGTACCATAAAATTGCAGCCCACTGATCCTCAGGAACCTGCTGTACCATGCAGGCTCTCTCAAGAGCAGTCATCCATTTGTGGATGTCATCCCCTTCCTTGAAGGGGGGCACAATTTTTGTCAGGTTTCTATTGTCATAGCCCCTGTCTTTTTCTCTTGGAAATTTGCTGCCACCAGTGGCATCTAAGCCACTTAATTTCTGCTCTCTTGCCAAGGCAAGTCTAGCTTGAGCCAAGGCTACCTCCTCCCTCTCTATCTGGAGTTTGACAGCCCTCATTCTGGCCCTATGCTCTAGCTTTTGAGAAGCAGTCATGCCTCTCTGTGATTCTCTGGAGGCACTAGAAATATGAGAGTCCCCTGAGGGAGATCTCACTCTTCTGTTGCCTGGGAGAATAACATTGTGGGATCTGGGGAGGTGCTGGCCCTCTCCATTCCCCAGTAGGTCTATGTTGGCCTGGCTAAGCCTGGCAACTGGGACCTGGCTACCCCTCTGATCCTGATCTTCTAAGTCCTCAACTTCTGAGTCCTCCTCCTCCTCCTCTTCTTCTTCATCTTCCTCCTGAGGGGGGTCAGTTACAGGGGGGTTCCCTCCATTTCCTGTTTCTAGGGAAGCTACCTTTGCCCTTTCTAAGTCATCCTGCTCTAGGATTTCCACCAGAATTTGGCAGGTGGGGCTTCTGCCCCTTTTTAACCCTCTTGCTTTGCACAAGGCAATCAAGTCTCTTCGGGTTAGTTTGTCATATCCAAAAGTTGCCTGGGTAAGGTCAACTGTCACAGGAGTAGACCCTGAGGCTTTTCCTGTGTCAGACATGGCTGCTAGTGAGGTGTAAGTGGTGCACTTACCTACACTAAGTGTTTTCCTACTGTACCTTGCTAGTGAGTTGTAGTCAGGGTGTGCTAATCCCTTTAATCTACAACTACTAAGTTCAGTAGAACTTAATATGCTAAGCTTTTGATTTATATGTACCTAGAGGTACTTGATGTGATCTTTCAATTTGATACAAAGATTGCAATGGTAAAACAACAGCAAGCTCAAATCCGCACCGCTGCTCACCAATGTGAGAAGTTGGCCTGATAGGTGATGTTTCCAATTCTGGAACCACCTATTATCAGACCAAACAATCCCTTATGGTGTCTGGTTGTAAGTCAACCTTATTAGACAAGCTATCCTAGGGGTAGCATGGACTAAGCAGCCTAAAGGCTTAACTTAAGAGGTCGTGTTAAGCGAGCTGTTTTACCACATACAATCCTGTAATATCAAATGAAAGGACACCACACAAGTATATATTATAAAAATATATGTGTTTATTACTAAAAACAATCCCCAGTATTCTTTATGAATAAAGGGGCACAAGCGTTAAATCAAAAGCACTGTTTAAACATACAAGTTGCACAATTATGGATGAGGGCGGGTGGCCACTCAAACCATATACTAAACAAGTGGTATAAGAGATGCCACTCGAACAGTGGTTAGGCCTAGGGCCTAGGGAATCGCTGGGAGCAGTCAGGACAAGCAAGGCTGAAGTCGGGAATGGCCCTCGGGATTCGGGAGATGTGCGGAAAGCGCACGCATGCACCAATGTTAACCAATGGTGCGTAAAAGTCATAAAGTTAAAGTTTAAGGACACTTCCGCTGGACCTAGAGGAACAAAACTTAACACACAGACCCTAGAGATGTGCACCAGTGTGGGAACACCGGCGGAGCAAAGTTACCTCACCCACAGGAAGTGGGTGCACAGGGTCGAAGTGGCGTCGGGTTTTGACACGCAGGCTCTTGGTGCTTGAAGCTGAAAGGGCTGCAGGCAGGTTGAAGATGAAGTGTCCGGTGGAGTCCAAGGGTGGACTCAAGTCGAAGGGTACCTGAAAGCAGAGGGGACAGAGTCTGGGTCACTCAGCAGTGACCAGGGTGGAACCAGGACGGAACCAGGCAATGTCGGGCGCAATCAGGTGGTCGTCGAGGAGCTTCTCTCCGCTGTCACGTGGGCTCTGGGGCATCTGCGACGTCCAGGAGCAGGTCACGATCTGTCCCACGCAGGCTCTCACCGTCGGTGCAGTCGGCTTCAAGTTTGGAGCAAACAACACTTGGCAAGAGCAATCCACGCGGGATCGGAAGATTGCTTCTCACTCGGACCAGGAAGGTCAGAGTCGGGGCTCCTTTTCAGGGGAGCTGGTGTGGATCTGGAGCAACCAGATTCACGAGTCTTCTTTGTAGTTTCGTCGGCACAGGGACCACTAGCCAGCGGGCAAGTGACCGGGCCAACGCGTTGAGCCAAATGGAGCAGAAGGGCCCCACGCAGCACTCGTCGAGTGTGGAGGGCTGAACTTCGGCTCAGGAGTAGCTCAGGGTGGGGGCTTCTCAAACCCCGGTGCACAGCTTCGAGGGTCACTCGTGGGCTGCACGGTCAGCGTCTCGTGGTCAATTCAAGATGGCGTGCCCCAAGCTTCCGGTCGCCTCCACGGGTCTCAGCTCTGCAGGGACTGTGTATCGGGCTGTGGGAAGGCAGGCAAGCTTGATCTCGTCGATCTCAGTCGCTCGAGTTCCGGCGGGAACTGCAACTAAGTAGACGTCGAGGGCTGGATGGTGCCTGCTGCTGCAGGGTGGTCACTCCTTGACCACAAGGGAGATTCTTCGGGCTTCCACGTTGAGATGGAGGTCCAAGGGTCCAGAGTTTCGTTTCTAATGTTTCTTCCAGGAAATCTGATGTGCATTGGCACTGCTCCCACTCTTATTCCAATCTGGGGGGCGTGATTACCTGCTAGGTCCCCCCTATGGGTGGGACCCAGGAAGGGGTTGGATACACCCCTTTCCTTTGATCCAGGCCGCCCTGGCACGAGGGCTGGAGTGCCCCAGAACCGGTTTGGCCGGATTATGCAAGGGGCAGCCTTGTGCGCCCCAGGCAGTGTCTGGTTTCTTTCAGACCTCCCTGCTACAATCCACTATCTCCTGTCTGGAGGGCGGTGACACCCTCCTGTGACAGGAAACCCTTTGTCCAGGACCCATTTGGCCGAGTTTCGGTCAGCTGCAGGGGTCCAGACATTTGTCTGTGGCAGAGGCATCCATTTTGTGGATCTAAGGTCTTTGGAGAAATTAACCGCATTACAGTAAAGGAACATGTCTTACCCCTCTAGAGGGGTGGAACGCTATCCCCGTCGCCAGAACTGGCGAGGGGATAGTATTCCAAATCGTATGACACCTTACACGACATGTTTTGATAAAGCCAAACCAAAGTTGCTATTTAACCGCGAGGATTATAAGGCACTTAAGAGTATATGGTATGGCATTATCCTGAAACAGCTTAGGGAGTTGTTCCCGACAGCTGCAGACAGGCTCAGCTCATGCTAGAGCTCCATCTCACATAAAACCACGCACTCTGCCTCCAGGATTGATGAGGCCTTCCATAGGAGTGGCTCACAGGTTTACATGTGTCCAGATATAGGTTTAGATATAGGTATACTATATCTAAGCAAGGGGTGCTTACACCACCTTACCCCAGCTGAGTGATCAGCCAGTTGTGTCAATTTAAGAACCAGCCAGGGGTGGCAAAAGATATGCTGCAGCCCCTGGTAGGCCTTGGTGGCCCCTATGCCCTGGGCACCTATAGTGCATTATACAGGGGCTGACAAGGAGTCCATTTCCAATTGGTATGTGCCTATAGCACATGTGTCAGTAATTTAGTGAGAGAACAGCAGGCTGGGGGTCTGATCAGCAGGCCCACAGCCTCAGTAGTCGAAAACCAGTGAAGCAAAAAGCAAAAATTTGGGGTGACCATAGGATAGCAGACCCTACTCTCCTACACCTGGACACCATTATTTTGTGTCAATCATTTTGTATTTTCTATAATTTGAAAAAATTGCTGACAGAAAAAAGACATTGATTGCAAATATTTACAAATATTTACAAGGCTGGACTAATGTTAGCAAACATTAAAGGCAAATACTATTTACACATTTAGAAATCATTAGAACACACAATAGAAAACATTTTCACATCAGACATTATTGAAAAAATAATAATACAACCATATCAATTACGAGCAACAAAAAGCTAACAAACACTGAATGAGAGAAACTAGGGGTTGGGAAGATAAATTATTAAATATCTTGTATATTTTAGTGCTGGACCAGCCGGTCCTAGCTGTAGTGCAACAGTAATACTTTATATCTCCCAACCAATACTGCCGACGCGTTTCTAGACCAGACTGGAGTCACTGGTCTGTCATCAGGGCTGTATGTATCTTTTATCAAGGCTGCTCAGTGTTGAATTTCAAATCGGGTCTTTTGGGGGTCCGTTTAAATGAAATAACGTGGCCAAGCAGAGAAGCCTTTTACTTTCAGTAGTGCCGAGTGCTGGCAGGGTCCATTAAAAGCGGCGTGACCATCAGTTTGGGTTCTTGATTTAATCTCTCATTTGCGCATAAATGGAATTGTTGATTTCAGCATTCTGTGGCTGGAGCTGCTGCTCTGTAGTGTGGGATTCGAATTTCTCTCACTCCCTCGAGCCGGTTGAGCTGACGAGCTCGTATAGAGCTTTCAGCTCCAGCTCCCTCAACTTCATTTCATGCTCCATTTGAATTTTTCTTTCTTCCATAGCCAGCCTTTTGCTTTCCATCTCCAGCTGACCACTTAGTTTTGCCATCTCCATTGCATGTGCCCGGGTGCCAACTCCTCTGGAGACAGGACTCAAATCATGGATGTTTTCTGCTGGTTCAATTTCCACTCTATTCTCAGGTGCCCTTGACTCAATCCACGCCCTCAGTGCCTTTTGGAAGTGAGCTTTGTTTTTACATCCAGACTGTGAAACTCTAAACTTTAAGCAGAAGCCCTTCAGCTGGGCTAAGGAGTAGCTCTCTAGTCTCTCTTCTACCCATTCTATTCCTTCAATGTCAGAGACTACAGATGCTGCCTTTTCCCCATTGACTGAATCAGGCATGACTTTTCTTTAAAAAAAAGGGAGATCTCTTGGCAAAAACAAAAATCAACAAGTATGTGGCTGAGTTATTGGTCTGAACTCATTACGTGGTGTTCACCAATTACATATATTAATCACAAATGCAAATTTGAAATCCTCACCGCTGCCTCCAATGTTAGATTTGGGGGTCTCTGGTTGGCGCAGTTGAGTACTTGCGACAAGCAGGGACCCTCTCCTCTAGTCAGGGTGTTTAAAAAGGCAGAAAGTAGACATGGACCAATTACTTCATTGGTTAGTGTTCATACTCAGGTGCATAAATCTTATTTCATAAATAATGAACTTTCCCGAGCATTCGAATTATATTATCCACAATGTAACATTTCAATGCGCTCAAAGTGACAAGGAAAGGAGACAGTTTAGGTGGGATAGGTGTGATTGGAGAAAGGTGAGGACTGGGTAAAGGGTGTTGTGACCATACTACAATCCTGGTAATATTTAGTACAGCCTCTACAGACTAATTTCGTTCATTAGTTCCAATAAGTTCTTTAGCACAAGATCAGTTTTACTTCATCAGTGATTTCCTGTGCTAAGAAAATTGGGTACAATCCGGTTTACGTTTCGACCCCTTGGTAAAGGGTTGATTGAAGCCTCATGCTGGGGTCTTCATCAGGACTCTTGGAAGTGGGAGCGCCTGTAATTAATATAATTATAGTGAGTGGAATCAATCAGAGCATTCAACGTGATTGTACTGTAGCTACGCAATTAAGAAAGCTTCTTACTTAGTGGTTGGCCGTCCAATGGCCTTTACGGTTGGACCTTCGTTGGTTCCATTTGGCTGTTATTGACCTAGAGAATTTAAGAAATTACATGTTTTAGTGCACGGCTGGGTGTGGACCCTGCCCGTGCCATGGTCTAGGAAATCCTAACTGGGGCACTTACTGGGAATGCTTCTAGTGTCCACGATGTATGGTAATATATCCATCATGGTTGGTCTCAGATGCTTCATTACGAAGAATATTCATGAACACAGGTTCTTTCTGGGAATGAGAAAAATGGTACAGGGTCCGCTTTAACATAACACATCCATGTGGATGCTTAGTGGATCAATGTCATTATAGGTCTGATTTCACATCTGCCCTGTTGGGCTGAATTATCTAAAGAAACATCGTGGTTTGTGGTGCTTCTGGGGAGGAGGGGTGCGGTCGGACTTTATCCCGATAAATGTGCTAAGGGGTTATACACATTCCTAGTAGCATGCGGATATTTTGCCAAAGCTATGACCACATTTATTGTGCCTAACGGGGATTCAATTAACCAAGAAAACCCACTAGTTCTGCACACACATTTAAGATCCTCCATGCGTTTTCGACATATATCGTGGAATTAGTTATTCAAGATCGCCCTGTAGTTAGTCGTATACTAAGGGAGGGCTCTACCGCGTTTGCGGTGCTCAAGGATTCGCTCTCGCGCTTACCTTAACAGCCCCTCTAGGGCGCGTGTACTCCTCAGCGCTGCCGGGCCGCAAATGTCAGCCGCGAGGTGCAGCCGCTCGATACTATCCGTGGGCTCGTCTCACCTCTAACCAGTGAGCCACACCACTACATGTACCCCTAATCACCTGCCCAAACCTCTCCCTGCTGTTGCCTATGTGGTCCTCCGTCATCCCACAGACCATATTTTTGGCCGCTTTGAAACTGCCCATACAATAAAAATGCTGCAGTTGTAAATACATATTAACTACCATTTGTTGCGTTTGAAATATTTTATTGAATAATGAAAGCTAATAAACATAAGCTGATTATTAAAGCAAAACAAAACATCAGTTGCCATACACATAAGAGACAAAAGTAGTACATACAAATCAACATACTGTAACACAGCAAAGTTATGTAGAGCACGATTCCTACTTCGGGCAATCTTTAAAGTTTAACAATAGAAACATTCATATTGAACAGGAAAGGAAACAAAGAAGGTAGGATACAGTGATTTCATTAATGTAATGCTTCCTACATATAGAAAAACAAATACTAATTATTTAGCTTAAGCAATAAAGTCCTCACATTAAAATACTAAGATAAATATATTGAACAATGAACATTTCATATATAATTAGAATTCAATTTGAATATTTTAACCTCCTCAGCATTATTTGACTCATGATTACAACTTGAATGCTTTCTGGAAAGGAACCGCCTCATGGAGTTCAAAATCACATATTTTCCAACAATAGGATTCAAATGATAAACTTGAATTTCAATTCAATTTATTTATTTAGGCCACTTTGGAGATCACCAATTTGAAATATATACAAAATCCATACACTTTTGTAAAAAAATATCTCCTAAACTTGAATTCCATCCACTTTTTGATTAAACGCTTCCCATTCCAGCAAGCATCATAAGACCACTTGTTGTTATCTTCCCAATTAGTGATAATTTTTCGGCTTTCAACAACAATAAATATGTTTAGAATTTTACCTCTGAAAGCAAAAACATGCCATTTCTGAATCATGGTGCACAATAAAATGTAGGAACAGAAGGGAATCTTTTGGTGTAGCATTCATTAAGGTTTGACCAGGCTTGAAACTAGAATTCCTGATTTTTGGGACATTTAAATGTCATATTTTTGAAAGAGTTCTAACAGACCCAGCACGAGCTCCGCGAAAAATAGAAGATGACTAAATAGTACTTAGAGAACAAGTGCTGATAAGTAATCATTTGATGTAAAATACAGTGGTCAGGCAATGCTTGTGGATCTAATCTATTCAGATTTTAACTCCATTGTTTGTTCAATAAATTGACTGAGCATAATACTTGAAGGTCCACCTCTCAGATCAGTTCTATTACAGTTTTAGTTGCGATAACACTAATGGAGATCATTGATAAATAGATTTTAAAAGCCATAGGTGGAATTGATCCTTGGTCTAAATCTAGATTATTGTCTGCAATAGAAACCAGTACAAACAGATCAAATCTAAAAGCATTGAATATGTTTATTTTAGTGGTTTAGAGTAAACCCAGAAGACACACATTGTTGCTGAAACTCAGAAAATGTATCTAAAGATTATGATTACATCCTATTTTATGTCCAGAGACTGCTTTAGCTCCTTTTCTGTTTAAGTGACAACATTTGCAAATATATTTAACAAAACATTAACGCTGGATGTCAGAAATGCTGGCTTTAAGTATTGTGTAAGAGTTATGTGTGATGGTCTTTATTTGATCTGAAGCAACACTAACACTAAATAGGTACATGCACCGGTTATCATTCAACTAACATTATTAGCAAACTTAATTTGGAGGGAATTGAGAAAAATGGCCTCATGTTTTATTGTTAAAAAAAACCACTGGTTCAGTAATTCACAGAGTTTGCAAATGCTAAACCCCTTTTTGAAATGTACTAAGATCATTTAACAATTCAGAATTTGGAAGGGGAATGTTAATAGTGTCCCTTCTGAATATGTAATACATTGTTAAGGTATATATTGAGCTTTGAAACCATGTGTGGGCTGAAAACAGTAACAGGAGTTAGTAACCCAAGAGGACATTTGTGAATCTGAAAGTAAAATGGGGTGCATTAAAAATGCCTTTATTTAAAAGCTATCACAGACAAAGTAGTGTGCTGACTCTACAAGCAACCACTTTTTACCAAATGGATTATTAGTACATGAGCCTCAGTATTTCCTATATTGATGAAATGTAGTCTCTAATATTTTTGTAATGTTGTGTAAATATTTGTTCCTGTTAGTTCCCATTTCAACATTGTCATGAAATGTACCTATTCTTTTTGTCAAACATATTGAAATATCTTTATCACAATTTTTAGGGCATTCTAAAAAGTGTTTTCACTCTCTAACTTAAAGCTTCCTAAGAAAAATACTGACGCCAGTTCCTGGTTTCTCCTCGATCATTTAGCTTTCTCACTAAAACAAGCACAATATTGATTTGAGAGCGGTGGTTATTGTAGTCATAGGCACTGGGGTTAGTTTAGAAAAGACCAATTCCTTAATCTTTAGAAATAATACTTGGAAAAGTTTATGTTGAATAATTTCAGATAATTTACTGATAAAGATATCAGATAAAGATCCCCTAATTTCTTATACCTTGTGGTATCAAAAATATGCTAGAATTAACAGACTTCTCTTCTAAATAAATCCAGGTATCAGAAGTTATTAAATGCGGTTATCAACTTTCTGTTATTTTAACACATTTTCTCAGTGCACAGAGGATTTTCCCTACATAGATCATAACATTTCATGCAATGGTCTATGCTTGAACGTACAATGAAGGGGTAAAAATGCATTTCTACCACAAAAAAGAAACCCTTGGGTCTCCGAGGATTACTGTTGCAAATGAAGACCTAGCTAAGATGAAATATCCCTTTAAAAGGACGATTTCCCTCACCCACCATAATTGGCATGCTTCCTTATTGGGAATCTCCTTGCACCATGAAACAACTCCCTCACTGAGAGGGAGGAGTTCAGGCATATTTTGTTGTAGAGAAAGGTAGACTGAATACCACAATAATGAGCTCAGGGTAGTGGGGGAAGCAGAGTGTAGGAAGGTGGCTACCTGACTATGGTTACCCCAGATTTTTTGCCTGTGTTTAGCTGGTTTTTTGACTTAGTTGACCTGGTTCCCTGCTAATCAGGGCCCCAGGCCATCTGCTCTCTCTGTAAAATGGATTCCATGTACCCTAGGTACATACCAATTGGAAATGGACTCCTTGTCAGCCCCTGTAGAATGCACTATAGGTGCACAGGGCACAGGAGCCACTAAGGCCTACCAGGGGCTGCAGCATATCTTTTGCCACCCCTGGCTGGTTCTTAAATTGACACAACTGGCTGATCACTCAGCTGGGGTAAGGTGGTGTACACACCCCTTGCTTAGATATAGTATACCTATGTCTAAACCTATATCTGGACACATGTAAACCTGTGAGCCACTCCTATAGACAGGCCTCACCAATCCTGGAGGCTGGGTGCATGGTTTTTATGTGAGATGGAGCTCTAGCATGAGCTGAGCCTGTCTGCAGCCGTCGGGAACAAATCCCTAAGCTGTTTCAGGATAATGCCATACCATATACTATTAAGTGCCTTATAATCCTCGCGGTTATTTAGCAACTCTGGTTTGGCTTTATCAAAACATGTCGTGTAAGGTGTCATACGCTTTGGAATACCATCCCCTCGCCAGTTCTGGCGACGGGGATGGCATTCCACCCCTCTAGAGGGGTAAGACATGTTACTTCACTTTAATGCGGTTGATTTCTCCAAAGGCCTTAAGATCCACAAAATGGATGCCTCTGCCACAGACAAATGTCTGGACCCCTGGAGCTGACCGAAACCCAGTCAAGGGGGTCCTGGACAAAGGGTTTCCTGTCACAGGAGGGTGTCACCGCCCTCCAGACAGGAGATAGTGTATTGTAGCAGGGAGGTTTGAAAGAAACCAGACACTGCCTGGGGCGCACAAGGCTGCCCCTTGCATAATCCGGCCAAACCGGTTCTGGGGCACTCCAGCCCTCGTGCCAGGGCGGCCTGGATCAAAGGAAGGGGGTGTATCCACCCACTTCCTGGGTCCCACCCATAGGAGGGGACCTAGCAGGTAATCACGCCCACCAGATTCGAATAAGAGTGGGAGCAGTGCCAATGCACATCAGATTTCCTGGAAGAAACATATGAAACGATATTCTGGACCCTTCGCCCTCCATCTCAACGTGGAAGCCCGAAGGATCTCCCTTGTGGTCAAGGAGTGACCACCCTGCAGCAGCAGGCACCATCCAGCCCTCGACGTCTACTTGGTTGCAGTTCCCGCCGGAACTCGAGCGACTGAGATCGACGAGATCAAGCCTGCCCAGCTTCTAACAGCCCGATCCACAGTCCCTGCAAAGCTGAGACCCGTGGAGGCGACCGGAAGCGTGGGGCACGCCATCTTGAAGTGACCACGAGACGCTGACCGTGCAGCCCACGAGTGACCCTCGAAGCTGTACACCGGGGTTTGAGAAGCCCCCACCCTGAGCTACTCCTGAGCCGAAGTTCAGCCCTCCACACTCGACGAGTGCTGCGTGGGGCCCTTTGGCACGATTTGGCTCAACGCGTTGGCCCGGTCACTTGCCAGCTGGCTTGTGGTCCCTGTGCCGACGAACTACAAAAGAAGACTCGTGATTCTGGTTGCTCCAGATCCACACCAGCTCCCCTGAAAGGGAGCCCCGACTCTGACCTTCCTGGTCCGAGTGAGACGCCATCTTCCAATCCCGCGTGGATTGCTCTTACCAAGGCTTGTTTGCTCCAAACCGGAAGCCGACTGCACCGACGGTGAGAGCCTGCGTGGGACAGATCGTGACCTGCTCCTGGACGTCGCAGATGCCCCAGAGCCCACGTGACAGCGAAGAGAAGCGCCTCGACGACCACCTGATTGCGCCCGACATTGCCTGGTTCCGTCCTGGTTCCACCCTGGTCACTGCTGAGTGACCCAGACTCTGTCCCCTCTGCTTTCAGGTACTCTACAACTTGAGTCCACCCTTGGACTCCACCGGACACTTCGTCTTCACCCTGCCTGCAGCCCTTTCAGCTTCAAGCACCAAGAGCCTGCGTGTCAAAACCCGACGCCACTTCGACCCTGTGCACCCACTTCCTGTGGGTGAGGTAACTTTGCTCCGCCGGTGTTCCCACACTGGTGCACACCTCTAGGGTCTGTGTGTTAAGTTTTGTTCCTCTAGGTTCAGCGGAAGTGTCCTTAAACTTTAACTATTTGACTTTTACGCACCATTGGTTAACATTGGTGCATGCGTGCGCTTTCCGCACATCTCCCGAATCCCGAGGGCCATTCCCGACTTCAGCATTGCTTGTCCTGACTGCTCCCAGCGATTCCCTAGGCCCTAGGCCTAACCACTGTTCGAGTGGCCTCCCTTATACCACTTGTTTAGTATATGGTTTGAGTGGCCCCCTGCCCTCATCCATAATTGTGCAACTTGTATGTTTAAACAGTGCTTTTTGATTTAACGCTTGTGCCCCTTTATTCATAAAGAATACTGGGGATTGTTTTTAGTAATAAACACATATATTTTTATAATATATACTTGTGTGGTGTCCTTTCATTTGGTATTACAGGATTGTATGTGGTAAAACAGCTCGCTTAACACGACCTCTTAAGTTAAGCCTTTAGGCTGCTTAGTCCATGCTACCCCTAGGATAGCTTGTCTAATAAGGTTGACTTACAACCAGACACCATAAGGGATTGTTTGGTCAGGTAGTAGGTGGTTCCAGAATTGGAAACATCCCCTACCAGGCCAACTTCTCACATTGGTGAGCAGCGGTGCGGATTTGAGCTTGCTGTTGTTTTACCATTGCAATCTTTATATCAAATTGAAAGATCACATCAAGTACCTCTAGGTACATATAAAATCAAAAGCTTAGCATATTAAGTTCTACTGAACTTAGTAGTTGTAGGTTGAAGGGAGTAGCACACCCCTGACTACAACTCACTAGCAAGGTCCAGTAGGAAAACACTTAGTGTAGGTAAGTGCACCACTTACACCTCACTAGTAACCATGTCCGACACAGGAAAGGCCTCAGGGTCTAGTCCTGTGACAGTTGACCCTACCCAGGCAACTTCTGGATATGACAAACTAACCCGCAGAGACTTGATTGTCTTGTGCAAAGCAAGAGGGTTAAAAAGGGGCAGAAGCCCCACCTGCCTAATCCTGATAGGACTCCTAGAACAGGATGACTTAGAGAGGGCAAAAGCAGCTTCCCTAGATACAGGAACTGAAGGGAACCCCCCTGCAGTTGATCCCCCTGAAGAGGAGGATGATGATGACTTGGATGAGGACTCAGAAGCTGAGGACTTAGAAGTACAGGATCAGGGTAGCCAGGTTCCAGTTGGTAGGCTTAGCCAGGCCAACTTGGACCTACTGGGGAATGGAGAGGGCCAGCACCTCCCCAGAACCCAACATGTGATTCTCCCAGGCAACAGAAGAGTGAGATCTCCCTCAGGGGACTCTCATCTTTCTAGTGCCTCCAGAGAATCAGAGAGAGGCATGAGTGCTTCTCAGAAAGCTGAGCATAGGGCTAGAATGAGGGCTGTCAGACTCCAGATAGAGAGAGAGGAGGTAGCCCTGAGTCAAGCTAAGCTTACCTTAGCTCAAGCTAAACTTGCCTTGGCAAGAGAGCAGAAATTGTGTGGCTTAGATGCCACTGGTGGCAGCAATATTCCTAAAGAGAAACCCAGGTCCTATGATAGTAGAAACCTGACAAAGATTGTGCCCCCCTACAAGGAAGGGGATGACATCCACAAGTGGATAACTGCTCTTGAGAGAGCCTGCATGGTACAGCAGGTTCCTGAGGAACAGTGGGCAGCAATCTTATGGTACTCCTTTTCAGAGAAAGGGAGAGATAAGCTCCTCACTGTTAGACATGAGGATGCAAACAATTACAAAGCCCTGAAGAGTGTTCTGATAGATGGGTTTGGCTTAACCACTGAACAGTACAGGTTGAAGTTCAGAGACACCCAGAAGACACAGACTCAGGACTGGACTGATTTTGTTGATTGTGCAACTAAGGCTCTGGAGGGTTGGCTACATGGCAGCAAAGTACATGACTTTACAGGCTTGTATAATTTGATTATGAGGGAGCAGATCCTAAGTAATTGTCAGAACCAGCTCTTACACCAGCACCTGGTGGACTCTGATCTGACCTCTCCCCAAGAATTGGGAAAGAAGGCAGACAAATGGGTCAGAACCAGGATTAGGCCTAAGAATCAGGACAGTAACCAGAAGAAGGAGTCTACCAAGCCTCAAGATAAGGGTGGGGATAAAAGTAAAGAAAAGACTTCCCCAGGGCCCCAAAACTCCAAGGATGGGGGTGGGTCCCAAGACACTTCTTCAACTGAGAAAAAACCCTATTGTTATCCCTGTAAACAGGTGGGGCATTACAAAACAGACAGCTGTTGTCCCAAGAATAACAATAAAGAAAATATACCTCCAAAGCCAGCTTCAACACCTCCTGTTACTGTCAGCAGTAATCCCCCAGGAAGTGGAAGCACACCCAGGAATCTGGGTGGGTTTACTTTTGGAAACCAGGTGGACCCTGGCCTATCCAGGTCCCCATCACCCAATGATCTTGTTTATGAGGCTGGCATGGGGTTTGCCAACTTCTCTGCTTGCCCAAATACTTTGAGCAAGTATAGACAAGAACCCATCATCAATGGTTTAAGAGTTGAAGCTTTTAGAGACACAGGGGCTAGCATCACCATGGTGGCTGATGGCATAGTCCCCTCTAAGCAACTTTTACCTGGTGCCACATACCAGGTAATAAACATTGATGGCATCCAAACAAATCATCCCATGGCAGTAGTAAGTCTCAGCTGGGGGGGTGTCACTGGCCCAAAGAGAGTGGCAGTGTCCCCAAACTTGCCTGTAGACTGTCTACTGGGTAATGATTTAGAAATCTCAGCCTGGGCTGGGGTTGAACAGGAAATCCATTCTAGAATGGTAAATTCCAATGGAAAGGTTAGTGGGGCTGTAATGGCTACAGCCCCAATTCAAGATGTCCTTCCTGAAAAGGTTGGTAGGGCGGAGATACTCCCTGCCCCATCTTTAGCAAAAGCTCTTCCTGAACAGAATAGCAAAGCTGTTATGATAACAGCAGAAACCCAAACTGAGTCTCCTCCTGAAAAGGTTGGTGGGGCTGTGATGGCCACAGCCCAAACTCAAACTGACACGTGTGTTGTGAAACCTGAAATGATGGATAACTCCACACAAACTGAGAGCATGGAGGAGGAAGAGAAATCTCCCCCTCACCAGACTTTAGGACAGGATCAGCCTCCTCAGGGAACTGATCTTACCCCTGATGAAGGAACTGCCCCAGAGGTGGTTGGGCCTAGCCTGACAGAACCTCTGATGTCAGTGGACCCTTCTCAGGTGGGACCCAGTCTGGAGCAGGTAACCTGCCCCTCTCTCCCTTGCCTTAGCCAGCCCAGGGCTGCAGAGGACAAGAAGGACAGTGAGACCCAGAGGGCCCTCTGTCAAATAAAGCACCCCCATCAAAAGATTAGGTGCACCAAAACTAGTAGCCCTAGTAAGGTGAAAACTTTAAAAACTCCTGAGGGAGCCCCCTTAAAAACAGTCAGGGACCTCCCCCAGATGGATTCTGTTGGGCACAGCCAAACCTGGGACCCAAAGGGCCCAAACCTGAACTGTCCCTCCAGCAAGCCAAACAGAGGGACCCAGCCTCCAGCTTTAGGTAGCCAGAGGTTGACCCTGAGAGCACAGTGCAACTCAGTTAAAGAAAGAAAGGCACACATGGTGGAAGATAATTGGAGGAAGCTAAGCCCTAAATTAGTAGAGCCTCACTTCAATACTCCATATCCAAACCAGCCTTTAACTTTGCATAAACACACCCAAGGTAGTGATTCCCTATGGTGGAGACCCTCCAATACCCAAAGGGTGAGGGACTGCTTAGTGGACCATGAGACAGGGGGTACCCATGCTAGTGCAGGTACTTCCTTATATGGCCACTCAGGCAATATAGGCTTACCTGGCCAAGGATAGCCTTATCTCCTTTCGTTTGGGGGGGGGTTATGTAGGAAGGTGGCTACCTGACTATGGTTACCCCAGATTTTTTGCCTGTGTTTAGCTGGTTTTTTGACTTAGTTGACCTGGTTCCCTGCTAATCAGGGCCCCAGGCCATCTGCTCTCTCTGTAAAATGGATTCCATGTACCCTAGGTACATACCAATTGGAAATGGACTCCTTGTCAGCCCCTGTAGAATGCACTATAGGTGCACAGGGCACAGGAGCCACTAAGGCCTACCAGGGGCTGCAGCATATCTTTTGCCACCCCTGGCTGGTTCTTAAATTGACACAACTGGCTGATCACTCAGCTGGGGTAAGGTGGTGTACACACCCCTTGCTTAGATATAGTATACCTATGTCTAAACCTATATCTGGACACATGTAAACCTGTGAGCCACTCCTATAGACAGGCCTCACCAATCCTGGAGGCTGGGTGCATGGTTTTTATGTGAGATGGAGCTCTAGCATGAGCTGAGCCTGTCTGCAGCCGTCGGGAACAAATCCCTAAGCTGTTTCAGGATAATGCCATACCATATACTATTAAGTGCCTTATAATCCTCGCGGTTATTTAGCAACTCTGGTTTGGCTTTATCAAAACATGTCGTGTAAGGTGTCATACGCTTTGGAATACCATCCCCTCGCCAGTTCTGGCGACGGGGATGGCATTCCACCCCTCTAGAGGGGTAAGACATGTTACTTCACTTTAATGCGGTTGATTTCTCCAAAGGCCTTAAGATCCACAAAATGGATGCCTCTGCCACAGACAAATGTCTGGACCCCTGGAGCTGACCGAAACCCAGTCAAGGGGGTCCTGGACAAAGGGTTTCCTGTCACAGGAGGGTGTCACCGCCCTCCAGACAGGAGATAGTGTATTGTAGCAGGGAGGTTTGAAAGAAACCAGACACTGCCTGGGGCGCACAAGGCTGCCCCTTGCATAATCCGGCCAAACCGGTTCTGGGGCACTCCAGCCCTCGTGCCAGGGCGGCCTGGATCAAAGGAAGGGGGTGTATCCACCCACTTCCTGGGTCCCACCCATAGGAGGGGACCTAGCAGGTAATCACGCCCACCAGATTCGAATAAGAGTGGGAGCAGTGCCAATGCACATCAGATTTCCTGGAAGAAACATATGAAACGATATTCTGGACCCTTCGCCCTCCATCTCAACGTGGAAGCCCGAAGGATCTCCCTTGTGGTCAAGGAGTGACCACCCTGCAGCAGCAGGCACCATCCAGCCCTCGACGTCTACTTGGTTGCAGTTCCCGCCGGAACTCGAGCGACTGAGATCGACGAGATCAAGCCTGCCCAGCTTCTAACAGCCCGATCCACAGTCCCTGCAAAGCTGAGACCCGTGGAGGCGACCGGAAGCGTGGGGCACGCCATCTTGAAGTGACCACGAGACGCTGACCGTGCAGCCCACGAGTGACCCTCGAAGCTGTACACCGGGGTTTGAGAAGCCCCCACCCTGAGCTACTCCTGAGCCGAAGTTCAGCCCTCCACACTCGACGAGTGCTGCGTGGGGCCCTTTGGCACGATTTGGCTCAACGCGTTGGCCCGGTCACTTGCCAGCTGGCTTGTGGTCCCTGTGCCGACGAACTACAAAAGAAGACTCGTGATTCTGGTTGCTCCAGATCCACACCAGCTCCCCTGAAAGGGAGCCCCGACTCTGACCTTCCTGGTCCGAGTGAGACGCCATCTTCCAATCCCGCGTGGATTGCTCTTACCAAGGCTTGTTTGCTCCAAACCGGAAGCCGACTGCACCGACGGTGAGAGCCTGCGTGGGACAGATCGTGACCTGCTCCTGGACGTCGCAGATGCCCCAGAGCCCACGTGACAGCGAAGAGAAGCGCCTCGACGACCACCTGATTGCGCCCGACATTGCCTGGTTCCGTCCTGGTTCCACCCTGGTCACTGCTGAGTGACCCAGACTCTGTCCCCTCTGCTTTCAGGTACTCTACAACTTGAGTCCACCCTTGGACTCCACCGGACACTTCGTCTTCACCCTGCCTGCAGCCCTTTCAGCTTCAAGCACCAAGAGCCTGCGTGTCAAAACCCGACGCCACTTCGACCCTGTGCACCCACTTCCTGTGGGTGAGGTAACTTTGCTCCGCCGGTGTTCCCACACTGGTGCACACCTCTAGGGTCTGTGTGTTAAGTTTTGTTCCTCTAGGTTCAGCGGAAGTGTCCTTAAACTTTAACTATTTGACTTTTACGCACCATTGGTTAACATTGGTGCATGCGTGCGCTTTCCGCACATCTCCCGAATCCCGAGGGCCATTCCCGACTTCAGCATTGCTTGTCCTGACTGCTCCCAGCGATTCCCTAGGCCCTAGGCCTAACCACTGTTCGAGTGGCCTCCCTTATACCACTTGTTTAGTATATGGTTTGAGTGGCCCCCTGCCCTCATCCATAATTGTGCAACTTGTATGTTTAAACAGTGCTTTTTGATTTAACGCTTGTGCCCCTTTATTCATAAAGAATACTGGGGATTGTTTTTAGTAATAAACACATATATTTTTATAATATATACTTGTGTGGTGTCCTTTCATTTGGTATTACAGGATTGTATGTGGTAAAACAGCTCGCTTAACACGACCTCTTAAGTTAAGCCTTTAGGCTGCTTAGTCCATGCTACCCCTAGGATAGCTTGTCTAATAAGGTTGACTTACAACCAGACACCATAAGGGATTGTTTGGTCAGGTAGTAGGTGGTTCCAGAATTGGAAACATCCCCTACCAGGCCAACTTCTCACACAGAGTGAAAGTTAAAACTTGCTAAAGGGTATGTGGTTTCCATTATTTGCACGCCCCTGGGCCAGGATTAAAAACACTACACTGTGGGAGAAATATATATGCACTGTTAGAGTCAATAAGAGGTCAACATGTTTCAGCCTATTAAACCTTCAAAGAGGTGTTTGCGTCATTCTTCAGAACTTAATCAAAAGTTCTGCCGCTTAATGTACTCAATCAATAACAAGCATTGTCAAATCCAATAGGTCTCGCCTTTGGGACCTTAGAAGTGTTTAGCCATGCAGATTCAGTAACAATGTGAAATAATTTCTATTAAAAAAAAAAGAAGACTATAAACTAACTAAGCTAGACGTGACTTTATAGCTGGGTAATCGAACGTTTCTGGAGGTTTAGTATATATAAACAACTCCTTTTTTCTATGGTGTGTCATATAAAAATAATGATCTAAATTTTGGTAAGAGTACACAACGTCAAAAAATTCAATACTGCTTTTATATCAATTTACCTTTGAAAGCTTGAAGTGAAAGACAATTCTAAGTGGCATTTGCTTATGAGTAGGCGCTAATGACTATTTCCGGATGACAATGTAATTAGCATGTTTTGGTATAAGATGTGTTAAAAGTATGGGTAGGGAACATGGCTATTTTGGCCAAAGGCTCCCCTTTCCATATGCATGCTAGTTTTAATTTGTAAACAGTATCACAATTTGTTATGTGGTGCACTGTAATGTTAGATGAATCTGTTTTACCCTTCTGATAAGCAAGGGATGACGATGAACCGTTTTTTCGTCCCTGGTTTTAAATGGATTCAGGTTGGAACAGACGAGGTGTGGGTTGACTTTGCCTCAGAAAATGGTTGTTTCCCGCATGCTGCTTTCATGCGACTTAAATCCCTTCAGTGGAAGAGGCGGCTGCATGCATGCAGATATGGTCAGTTCAGTACTTGGCTGTTTCGGTTCTCCAGTGGGGCTAGAATAGAAGCTGTTAAGGGCAGGGGCTAAGCTTCCCATTGGTGCAGCAGGTGCAGTGGCACCAGGTTCCAGATGACTTAAAGGCCCACTGAACCCTGATAACTACTTTTTTGTCACAGTTCAACAGAGCCCTGAGGGGCCCACAGAACAATGACTTTTGCTGTTTTCCACAGTCCAAACAGAGGGCAGGTGTCACATTTCCTTTCCTGCCTTAGGGCCCAGGGCACACTGGCTAGGCCACTGGTTAAGGATGCATTGGGGAAGAGGTGGGGAGACAGGTGGATATTTAAACTGCTCGACAATGACTTCATGCCTGGGTATTAAAGTATTCATTGCAATTAAGGACTGAAGCAGGAATAGATCTCATAATATAGGGAGGCCTACTTACAAATGCAGCTCGATAAGCGGCTGCCTTTTAACATCTCACTTATCACCTCTCCTAATTTACAGTTTTATTTTAGATGCAGACTTAAATCGTGACCTTTGAATATGTTTTATCTATCTTTAGGTTCCAAATGGCCCATCTTTTCCATATGCAAGTATCAGACAGGTCGGGAACACCCAATAGCGTTGAACTTCATAAAGCCACATTAATCACTGGTCTTGAAATGCAAATGGAAGCATTAGGCACGCAGAGGTGTATTCTACGTAATCTCATTATGTACCTTAGTATACAAGTAGTACCACATTCTTTGTATACCTGAATTAAATAGGCACACAAAATAGTACTGTATTTAAAGGCCCTGTTCAGAATTACAGGGAAGGTGCACTGTCCCAGACTACACAACAGTGCAGTCTTCAGTGGGTGCTGTCATGTCACACAGGGGGAGTACACCAGATTATGCTGAAAAAAGCATGTGGTGCCCCAACATAGGTACCCTTGTAAACCACCAGTCTGCTTACAAAGTAAACCGTCTGGCAGCTATTAAACGAGGTGGCACGTTTCCCATGAAGGTGGTTGGGGTCTGTCACCATCCTGTCAGGTGGGGGTATAGAATCAGTGTGCCTCCTAACTGCTTGTTTGCCCTTTCGCCCGTGTCAATAATACAGTGCAGTCGCAAGACAAAAGGTGTTCCCACATTTGAATGTGGCCATGCCCAATACAAAGGAAAGCATGCCTGCTGAGAATCTCTCCTACGTGATCCTCACTACATAAAGGGCTATGTAAGTGTCTGCAGCCTCTTCTGTAGAATAAAAGCCAAAATGCCCATGGGACACAGAAAGAGGGTGCACTCTGATGCTTCATCATGTACGAAGCCTTTGGCGTTCGTCTGTACTAAGCTAGTGACAGAGTTAGTGGTGTGTTTATTGCCCTCTATGTCACTCTACTTCTAAGCACCTACTACAACTTGGACAGTGGTTACTGTCATCTGCTCACCTACATTATGCTTAATATAAATAGTGCAAAATGTCGGCGTTTGTGTCTGCCTACAATGTGGACCTGATACAAATAACAGTACCTACAAGGTGGATGTTACAATTCAACAAGAGTCTAAAATACTTCAGCACAACTGACTTTGCATCAATATTACGGGGCATCAGTCTTGATGGCAAGCCAACTTTGTATACATTATTATCAGAGACAATACTTGCCTCTTGGATACAACTTTACAACAGAATTTTATGAATTTTCGTACAGTTGTATTTATATAATAAAACAACCTACCCACAATAATTGATCTATCTATTCATCTTTTTGGGTTCTGGAGTAGCGTGCGACTCGCTGAGGGGTAGCAAGCGCTATATAAATGAAAACCCTTCCCTCTTCTATCCCTGCACTCTCTTTTTCAACCCAACTAACAGACCAACATTTCCAGCTCTCGAATACATTTTATATTTCCCTACACTAATTCACCACTAATCATTTTTGGATCCTGGAGTAGCGTGCTACTCGCCGAAAAAGCGCTTCAAATTGACCCTAACGCACTTCGCTGCTCGCAGAACTCCACGTTGAGCGGTTGACTTTTTTTTACACTTTGCGGAGTTCTTCATTGAGGAACACCGCCTAGGCCTAATCCTATCATGAAAATCTAGATTTCAGTCATATGTTAAGAAACAAGTGTGAGTAGAAACCTTTTGGGTGGAGAAAATGTAAGACATTAATATTGTGAATTTTTTGTTAATTAGTTGATGTTTGCAAGTACGAACACTTCTCTGTGTCAAGTAAAGACCTTGAGAGTTTTGTAACTTTCAGATTCTCAAATTGTGAATTTTGTTGCAATTAAAACATTTTCAAGGCCTGAAATTTCTTTGGATGTTGCATGCGGGCAGCCTAAGTTATCCTGCAAGAATTTCTTGATTAATCCTATTGCAACTACAATATGTGCTCTCTCATGTAAAGTCAGGTCGTTAAAAGCTTTTCTGCAACTCAAGATACGCCTTACTTTTCACCTCATGTGGATGCATTTCTCATGTTTAGTGAGATCTCCTTTCTGAGTAAAACGTTTCTGGCTTTCCCCTCCTGTATAAGGCTTTAGTCCAGTGTGAATTCTCTCATGTGAAGTGACATTGTATTCGTGATTAAACCTTATCTGACATTCAGAACACACATAAGGCTTTTTTCTCCCCTGTGAGTTTGCTCATGAAAAGTGAGAAGTAATTTGTGACCAAAACTTTGCTTGCATTTCGAGCACTCATAAGGTTTTTCCCCACAGTGAGATCTCTCATGAAGCATAACTCTGTCTTTCAGATTCAAGCTTTTATGGCATAAGGATTTTCTCCAGTGTGGAGTTTCTCATGGTGAGATAGCGTTTTTCTCTGCAGCTTTTCTGGCATTCAGAGCACTCATAAGGTTTTCATCAGTATGGAGTTGATTATGGTTAATGAATCTGTGCCTACCAAAAAATAGGAATTTCGGGCATTTACAGCATAGGTAATGTTTTTTCCCTGTGTGCGCCTGCTCATGTAGAGTGAGAATGCATTTAAAATTGATGCTTTTCTGGAACTCGGAGCACTGAAGTATTTTTGATGGTGTGTTTTCTTATGGCGCTTGTAACCATCTCTACCCCTGAATCTTTTCTGACATTTAGAGCACTGATAATGATTTTCCCCCAGTGTGGATTCTCACATGTGCAGTGAGAATAGATTTACGGCTGAAACATTTTTGGCATTCGGAGCACTGATAAGGTTTTTCCCCAGTGTGGGTTCTTATATGCCGAGTGAGTATTCTTTTTTCACTGAAACATTTGTGGCATTCAATGCACTGATAAGGTTTTTCCCCAGTGTGGATTCTTGTATGTTCAGTAAGTCTGAATTTTACACTGAAACATTTCTGGCATTCAGAGCACTGATAGGGGTTTTCCCCAGTGTGGAATCTCGCATGTGCAATTAGAAGTGATTTACGGTTGAAATGTTTTGGGCATTCAGAGCACTGATAAGGGTTTTCCCCAGTGTGGATTCTTATGTGCTTTGTGAGACTACTTTTTACACTGAAACATTTCTGGCATTCCGAGCACTGATAAGGTTTTTCCCCAGTGTGGGTTCTTATATGCACCGTGAGATTGCGTTTTTCAGTGAAACATTTCTGGCATTCAGAGCACTGATAAGGTTGTTCCACAGAATGGGTCACTGCATGATTAGAAAGACTTTGTTTGTTACTAAACCTTTTCTGGCATTCAGAGCACTGATAAGGTTTTTCCCCAGTGTGGATTCTTGCATGTTCAGTGAGTCTGATTTTTACACAGAAACATTTCTGGCATTCAGAGCACTGAAAAGGTTTCTCCCCAGTGTGGGTTCTTATATGATGAGTGAGACTATTTTTGTCAATGAAACATTTCTGGCATTCCGGGCACTGATAAGGTTTCTCTCCAGTGTGGGTTCTTCTATGCAGAGTGAGCTGGGCTTGGCTAATGAAACATTTCTGGCAATCCGTGCAATGATAAGGTTTTTCCCCAGTGTGGGTTCTTATATGATGAATGAGATTGTTTTTTGTACTGAAACATTTGTGGCATTCAGAGCACTGGTAAAGTTTTTCCCCAGTGTGGGTTAATACATGTTGAGAAAGACTTTGTTTTTTACAAAACCTTTTCTGGCATTCAGAGCATTGATAAGGTTTTTCCCCAGTGTGGGTCCTTGTATGTACAGTAAGGTCTCTTTTTTCACTGAAATATTTCTGGCATTCAGAGCACTGGTAAGGTTTTTCCACAGAGTGGGTTAATACATGTCGATTTAGACTCCCTTTGAAACTAAACCTTTTCTGGCATTCAGAGCACTGGTAAGGTTTTTTGCCAGAGTGGGTTATTACATGTCGAGAAAGACTTTGTTTGTTATAAAACCTTTCCTGGCATTCAGAGCACTGATAAGGTTTGTCCCCAGTGTGGATTCTTATATGTTCAGTGAGATAAGAATTACTGCTGAAACTTTTTTGGCATTCAGAGCACTGATAAGGGTTTTCCACAGAGTGGGTTAATGCATGTCGATAAAGTTGCGGTTTGAAACTAAACCTTTTCTGGCATTCAGAGCACTTATAAGGTTTTTCCCCAGAGTGGATTCGTATGTGATGTGTGAGCCTACTTTTTAAACTGAAACATTTCTGGCATTCAGAGCACTGGTAAGGTTTTTCCCCAGTGTGGAATCTCACATGTGCAGTTAGAAGTGATTTAAGTCTGAAATCTTTTTGGCATTCAGAGCACTGATAAGGTTTTTCCCCAGTGTGGATTCTCATATGCTCAGTGAGATAAGATTTATCTCTGAAACTTTTTTGGCATTCAGAGCACTGAGAGAGGTTTTTCCCAGTGTGCATTCTCTCAAATTCAGTGAGATGTGATTTATGGCTGAATCTCACATGTCGATACAGACTCGCTTTTAAGCTAAACCTTTTCTGGCATTCAGAGCACTGATAAGGTTTTTCCCCAGTGTGGATTCTCATATGCTCAGTGAGATAAGATTTACTGCTGAAACTTTTTTGGCATTCAGAGCACTGAGAGAGGATTTTCCCAGTGTCCATTCTCTCAAATTCAGTGAGATGAGATTTATGGCTTAATCTTTTTTGGCTCAGGTAACTTTTTCCCCAACTTGGGTTATTTTGCTTTGATTGAGGCAGGTTTGAACACTGAAATTGTTCTAACAGCCCGTGTTTTTAAAAGGTGTATTCCTAGAGTTAATATCTCTACATTTAGTTTTCTCTTGCTTATATGCCACGGTAAGAGTGAACCCGATTTTAGAGTCGGGCTTGTTTAGATAATGTTCAGCATTTATCGCTAAAAGACATTGTGTGTAATCTTCTTAACACTTGCATTGAGCAAAATATGTCTGGATACAGCCCTGTAACACCTGTCAAAATGTTTGTAGCAGATAATAGTCTTTTGGTTATAGCCTCTCCGGCAGCAACTTATTTTGTGACTGAAGTTTTTCTCAAATCTATTTGTATAGGTTCTTAGCAATGCAGTGATAAAGAGTTAGTCTGATATTTAATGATTAAACTGAAAAGTACCTTTTTGCACTGACGTAATGACAGTAACTGAGAACATTAGAACATGCACAGTAATATTGTGTCTCACCAGTCGCAGAACATCAGTTCCTTTTACCCGTTCTGTGTTTGGTGTAAGGTTAAGGATTGTAGTTCTGAAGACGAGGATTTATTTACATTAGCTATAGCGCAACGGTGCTCATTTAATCCATTTTTATATTTAACAGTTTTACATATCATTCCTGCACAACAGATAAGGTTGAGGCGATTTACATAGAATTACAGAACAGTACACAATAAAAAGGAAACAATCTGAGATGGTCATGAACACAATAAAGTGGTGAATTTTTAAGGTTTTCGCCAGAGTGAGCAGAGTGGGTCGAGGTGTTATATCCCGAGGCAGATAGTCTCAAACTTGCGTAACTGGTTAAAAATGGTTGTTGAACAAAGGTGATTTTCCAATCTTTTGGTTGTTAGCGTGTCAGCTTCGGAGTCTTCTATCAGTGTTGTTTCTTTCATGGTTTGCAGAAGAAACCTTTTGTTATATCTTTCTTTTATGCAGTGTGTGCTTCCTCTCCGGAATTACATGATGCTTTAGATCATGCGTGCTTTAGATGAACGTTATTCTGTCATGCTGAGGCAATTTGTCTTTCTGATAATATTTCAGATGAGGATGTTGTGATTGGTCTTTCTGGCACTATTTCTGATGCTGTGTGGACAGATATTTTTTGAAACAACAATGGTCCCGTGCATGAAAAGATAGATATACAATAAATATAGACGAAATCAAATCTATATTTTGGAAGGACTTGTCCAGCCGGACAGAGGTCTTTCAAGTTTACTGAATAAACAAGATTTACACAGGTGGAACAAAGATACCTTCCACAGAACCCCCGTGTGGTGCACAAGCCTGTGCCCAACACATGCGGGTTGATTACCGTTAGTGAAGATAGGAAAGGTTTGAAGGCAAACAACAAGCGTTTTTCTGTTTTACAAATACATTACACAGAAAATATCATTAAGCACCATTACAACAAACTATACAATCAATCATCTGTATAGGGTGCATAAGCAGGTCGACGGCGTTTCGGTTCCCCTTAAAGAGTTATGGGAACCATCATCAGGACAAACAGTAATATTGCCTTTCTCATTAAACCTTACTTTGCCAATGCAGCGCAAGGCATGTCATATCGAGAGTATAGTTACTCAAATGATTCGATTCTGCAGCCCATTTATAGGCGATAGCGGCCGTGTTACAGAATCGTAACAGGTCGGCGCCAGGGTGTGCCGAAAAGCGCGGTCACAACGATCTGGGAAGATCGTTGTGACCGCGCTTTTCGGCACACCCTGGCGCCGACCTGTTACGATTCTGTAACACGGCCGCTATCGCCTATAAATGGGCTGCAGAATCGAATCATTTGAGTAACTATACTCTCGATATGACATGCCTTGCGCTGCATTGGCAAAGTAAGGTTTAATGAGAAAGGCAATATTACTGTTTGTCCTGATGATGGTTCCCATAACTCTTTAAGGGGAACCGAAACGCCGTCGACCTGCTTATGCACCCTATACAGATGATTGATTGTATAGTTTGTTGTAATGGTGCTTAATGATATTTTCTGTGTAATGTATTTGTAAAACAGAAAAACGCTTGTTGTTTGCCTTCAAACCTTTCCTATCTTCACTAACGGTAATCAACCCGCATGTGTTGGGCACAGGCTTGTGCACCACACGGGGGTTCTGTGGAAGGTATCTTTGTTCCACCTGTGTAAATCTTGTTTATTCAGTAAACTTGAAAGACCTCTGTCCGGCTGGACAAGTCCTTCCAAAATATAGATTTGATTTCGTCTATATTTATTGTATATCTATCTTTTCATGCACGGGACCATTGTTGTTTCAAAAAATTGCTCCCCGAGGTCCCTGGCTGACTGTTTTTTGGGGTCCCTTGTTGTTGAAAAAGAAGAGTGTGGACAGATATGACTTTGCTCTGGGTTAATGAAATGCAAAATTAGAGACTTCACTTACAGGTATAGTACTTTCCTCAGCACCCACTTCCTCGCTACACCTAGATTTTGGAAATTGTTTAAACTTAGAATGCTGGATGTCCATTCAGTTTTTCAAAATAATCCTTCTTATGGCACTAACATTGAGTTGGCTGGTGCTAAATCTTGCTTTCTTCGTCCGTAATTTCAATCACCTATAGTATTAAAATTAAATAGTTAATACATGTAAATATCCCCAAAAATTATTTACAAGCCACATCAATGCAGAATTGCAGAATTTTGAAAGTGTTGAGCTGTTCTTCAGCCAGAGCAGAGTGTAGAATGGTAGCCTGAGAGTACTTGGATCTAAGAGTGAGGTTTTGTAGAATTTCCATTTAAGCTCACAAAGGATACATGCACCCTATGGACTTGTAACATTGAATCCCAAAGGCAGAAATTAAAGTCATATGCACTGGCACCAAACAGATATTTAAAAAAGGATACTATTAAATAAGTTTTAAAGTAGATTTCTGGGACGGGAATTTCCCCTCCACGGACAACAGGCGTTTCGTCCTGCCCTGAGTTACCACCTACTTGTATCTGGTATCCTGACTTTGAGTTTGGCCTCTGCCGCACGCAAATCTATTGTGTATTGCGAGGACTATGCCTAGACATATCCCTCAACTATGGTCCAGAGTATCAATCGAGGGCAATGAAATTAAGGCGTACTTTTATGTGTTCATTTTTTTCCATCTGATTATCAGTTGTTAGGGTTTTCGGCACCTGGATGTACCGGGTGCAGAAAAACAGGACACCATTTTTGTCCAGACAAGAAAATTAGACTGAAAAGACGCACAAGACTCTGGGTGCAGCAGAGGCAGCCAAGACTTATGCTGTTTTTTTACTAACTGGGGGAAACACACAATTCTTCCCTTTGTTAGACATTTCTTTACCCTTCCCTCCCTGGCTTCACCCATCGCCCCCCCAACCAACCACATGAATATATCTACCACCTGCTTAAATCAAGTGGTAAATAAAAGCCAAAAAACATTATGAAATAATGAATGGCATGCGGTTTAACAGGCAGAAGAATCTGTTCCTTGTGGCAACTCCTCAGTCAATGGTGTCAAACTGGTAATTGCACATTACTGGGATAAATCTACCACAAAAGAATTACATGAGATTTTTCTGCCACCCCAGTACGGTGCAACTTCTAACAAGGGACTATGAGAGGTCCTAGACCGGTCCTGTGACCTGCAGGGTCGCACTAAATGTGCCCTTATTTAAGACAGAGGACTGTCATGGGTTTAACAGCTAGAGCGGTGGTGGCAATGCACCCTGTAGTAAGGATCAATAGCCTGATGAGATCTTTGCATCATGGTCAGTGGAGTGGCTTCCTACTGACACACCCATGTAATGTTCCATTTCTATACCTTTGCCCAAATTTTGCGATAACATCAAGTGCATGTTTAGGGTGTTGGTGTGCGTAGCATAAATGCAATGTGAGAGTGCGACAGAGTAAACAGCATCTCCTGCCTGCCAGTTGTGTATGCATGTGGGACCATCTATCCCTTTTTTATACCCTAGTTCAGAGTCCCCTGTTACCAAGGAATAAAGTGCTCTACAAAGTACTCAGGTGCCTGCTGTGACACCAGGGATGGTGTCAGCCTATCTAAGTTGAGGGGACATCACCTGAAGGCTGAATTACTTAATGGAGAAGCTGTGTACCTGTCCTGAAGAGCCTAGAAGTCTGCCTAAAAGCCTGCCTGTCTGGGAAGAAAGGGAAGGGAGGACAAGGCTGTCCTGGAAGAAGCAAGGTCCGACACATCCTTGTTATCTGTAGGGCGGGCCGGAAAGCCATCCAGCAGGACCAACTAGTCTGAGGGACTTGACCCCCCCTCCCCCGCCCCGCCAAGACTCTCCCAACAGTTCAAGGCAAAAAATAAAACTCTACGACAAAGTGATTGTTGAGGCCCAGTTGGAAGATTGTGTGCTGCCAACGGCGTTTTCAAGG
This sequence comes from Lissotriton helveticus, assembly GCF_964261635.1. Classification (NCBI taxonomy): domain Eukaryota; kingdom Metazoa; phylum Chordata; class Amphibia; order Caudata; family Salamandridae; genus Lissotriton; species Lissotriton helveticus. The sequence continues at coordinate 4,117,963 of NW_027611656.1, read as the reverse complement.
TTGCATTTGCCAAATTCCTAACACAACAGGGTCTGAATCTACTGGCTTCCTGGAGAGCCTGTGTTGGGCTTTTAGCTGCTGAATTTCTGACTACTCTGTGTCAGAGGCCCATGAGGGACTGCAACTACTCCAGTGTCGAACACCCTGTCTGAGCTTACGCCTGTGGTCCAGCCGGCCACAGTGTGGGCTCAATTGCTGACGGTCGGGCCTCCAGAGGGCCTGCACTTACCGACAGGCCAGGTGTGACTGCTACCTTGGGACTGCTGATCTTCAGGCAAAGGCAAAGAAAAGACAGAGTGGGTGCCCTACTGAATGCAGCCCTACATCCAGGACAAAAGCACTCCACAAAAGCCTGCTGGTGGGTCACTGCTCTCTCGAGTGTTCGGGCGTCCCATTCAAGTGCCGGGAAACAGGCAAGAGACCCAGACAAGACTGACTCATCCTGTGGAAGGATAAGACGCTTACGACAGAGCATATACGCATGGGGGTGACTGGAGTGACAGAACTGCACCTATACTATATTCATGATACTCCTAAATGCCCCTAGAGGGGAAGAGGGTATCAGAACCGGACACACCTGTCTACAGCACATGGTAGTCTGGCATGCCTGCACCATCCTTTCACCCAGACTGTCCATAAAGTTGATTTTAGAGATGCTACGCACATAGCAGGGAGAATCTCAGACCATTCGCTGGTGGAGGTGCAACTCGATGGTCCGGTCGTGGACTTCATCCTACCCCCAAGGGTTGATCCGTGATATTTAAAAGACAAGACGTTCAAAGCTCGTCTGAGAGATAGAGCAGAATTCTATTTTAAGGAGAACGGGCGGCCTGTTGAATCGGCTTGCATGCTATAGGGTGAAATTAAGGCAGTGATTCGAGGCCAGACACAAGCCTTGATTGGGAGAATGTCGAAGAAACGTAAATTGAAGTGCGAGGCTCAGGACAAGGAATGTGCTTTCCTGGAGGTTCGGTTGGCAAGTGGGGAATCAATTTCTCTCCCATTACACCATCAACTGAAGCAGCACACATTAAGAGCACTAATGGAAAATAGCGGGCACTCATGCGCTGGCTACCCAGCATTGTCTCTATGATGTTGGTGATAAAGCCAATGAGTTGCTTACATGGTTAGAGAGACAAGACAAAGGAAGGAACTGGATCCTTGAGGACACTGACAACAAGGGGACGGAAATACTGGGAGAGACTTCCTGAAAGACCTGACCCCGCCAATGCTAACGAATGAGGACCGAGATGCACTAGACCAAGACCTGACAGTAGACTAAATCAATAAGACAATAGGAACCTTGCAAACAGGGCAAGTGACGGGGCCTGATGAGCTCCCGTTAGAATTATATAAAAGCATGATGGATAATATCAGGGAGTGCCTCCAGAGTAGGTTTCAGACTGCCTGAAAATAAGGGTGTCTCCCGGAGCACCAAAGAACGTCTGAGGTGGCGGTCATCCCAACAAGCATTAGAAATGCAATAGGTCTCGGATTTATTTGAGTTAGAGCTAATGGCATTGTAAATGGCAATGTCTTTTAGCCATGTGTTATGGAGTGTATGCATGTGGTGTGTAGTGGAATTATGTGGGTTGGATTGGAATTGTAGCAATGGTGGCATGCTGCGCTTTAGATGAATATGTTTAAAAGTAAAGTGCACCATACTGCGATTGCTACAATAGTTAATTGTGGATGCGTTAACAATTGATGTGTGCACTGATACCTGGTGGTGTGTGTGCTTGGTGGAAGCATGCGCTGCCGGCTGGAGGTGTGTGTGCTTGGTGGAAGCTTGCACTGATGTCTGGTGTTGTGTGCCTGATGGAAGCCTGCACTGACAGCTGATGGTGTTTGTGCCCGGTGAAAGTGTGCAGTGACGGCTGGTGGTGTGTGTGTGTGGTTGCGTGTGTGGTGGTGAGTGTGTGGTGGTGAGTGTGTGGTGGTCTTATGTGTGTGGTCTTATGTGTGTGGTCTTATGTATGTGGTCTTATGTGTGTGGTCCTATGTGTGTGGTCCTATGTGTGTGGTCCTATGTGTGTGGTCCTATGTGTGTGGTCTTATGTGAGTGGTCTTATGTGAGTGGTCTTATGTGTGTGGTCTTATGTGTGTGGTCTTTTCCTGCGCACTCACTCTTACTCTGCAGTCATTCTGCACTCACTCTCATTCTGCACTCACTCTGCAGTTATTCTGCACTCACTCACACTCTGCACTCACTCACACTCTGCACTCACTCTGCACTCACTCTCACTCTGCACTCTCACTCTGCACTCTCACTCTGCACTCATTCTGCACTCACTCTACTCTCACTCTGCACTCACTCTCACTCTGCACTCACTCTCACTCTGCAATCTAACTCTGCACTCTCACTCTGCACTCACTCTGCACTCACTCTCACTCTGCACTCACTTTGCACTCACTGACACTCTGCAGCACTCACTGACACTCTGCAGCACTCACTGACACTCTGCCACACTCACTCACACTCTGCCACACTCACTCACACTCTGCCGCACTCACTCACACTCTGCCGCACTCACTCAAACTCTGCCGCACTCACTCAAACTCTGCCGCACTCACTCACACACTGCCCTCAACACGCTGCCCTCAACACGCTGCCCTCAACACGCTGCCCTCTGCACGCCCTCAACACTCTGCCCTCTGCACGTCCTCAACAATGCCCTCAACACTATGCCCTCTGCACGCCCTCAACATTCTGCACTCACACACACTCTGCACTCACACATACTCTGCACGCCCTCAACACACTGCCCTCAACACGCTGCCCTCAACACTCTGCACGCCTTCAATACGCTGCCCTCAACACTCTGCACGCCTTCAACACGCTGCCCTCAACACGCTGCCCTCAACACTCTGCACGCCTTCAACACGCTGCCCTCAACACGCTGCACGCCTTCAACATGCTGCACGCCTTCAACACGCTGCCCTTAACACGCTGCCCTCAACACGCTGCCCTCAACACGCTGCCCTCAACCCGCTGCCCTCAACCATCTGCCCTCTGCACACCCTCAACACGCTGCTCTCAACACTCTGCCCTCTGCACGCCCTCAACACGCTTCCCTCTGCACGCCCTCAACACGCTTCCCTCTGCACGCCCTCAACACGCTGCCCTCTGCACGCCCTCAACATGCTGCCCTCTGCACGCCCTCAACACGCTGCCCTCAACACGCTGCCCTCAACACGCTGCCCTCTGCACGCCCTCAACACTCTGCCCTCAACACTCTGCCCTCAACACTCTGCCCTCAACACTCTGCCCTCAACACTCTGCCCTCAACACTCTGCCCTCAACACTCTGCCCTCAACACTCTGCCCTCAACACTCTGCCCTCAACACTCTGCCCTCAACACTCTGCCCTCAACACTCTGCCCTCAACACTCTGCACTCAACACTCTGCACTCAACACTCTGCACTCACACACACTCTGCACGCCCTCAACACGCTGCCCTCAACACGCTGCCCTCAACATGCTGCCCTCAACATGCTGCCCTCAACACTCTCTGCCCTCAACACTCTCTGCCCTCAACACTCTCTGACCCTGCCCCAGCCCAGCGCCCCTCTGTGTCTGCAAGAACCGTGCCCTAGAACAGCGGTCTTCAAACTGTGGGGCGCGCCCCACTGGGGGGGCGCAGCATCCCTTCAGGGGGGGGCGCGCACTTCACCCCACCGTCATCTTTTTTTGTTGATTCCATCCACGAGTCGAGCCGCGTGTCTCAGCCAGGCTGCTGCAGCTCCAGCTGCCTGGGGCCCGGCTGAGTGTGACTGGGTTCATAGGTCTTAAAGGCCAGAGGTGCAACAATTTCGGGTGGGGAGCCTAATTCTTCCAGCAAATGAGGAGTGGAAATGCAGGGGCTCTAAGAAGGAGTGACAAAACAACAAAGCCTCTCTTTAATGCGTAAATGGTCTTTTAAAGACGTGTGAAGTACCCAGGTTGTGGCTGGCAGCTCCAAAACTGTCTGTGTGTGCCCTGGAGGCTGTCTCAGTCCGGGCTGGCACAATACGCGGGGGGAGAGAGGGGGGCGGGGGGGCTGTGCATATTTACATACCTTTGTAAACTGATTACAGAGGCTGTTTGTTTTCTGGTTCAAGTACACCCTGTGCCCCCACTCTGCCTATCTTTACATTTTACTGCCTTAATGTGAGAATGCATTTCATGAACAGGGAATATAAAGTAGGGTTACCAAAATAAAAATGCCAGCCATGTGTTTTTTAAAGACCCTGCAAAGATCTTGTCTTGACACTAAATAGGGTTATACATAAAATAGTGTGTATTCATTTGTAATGTGATGTTTCAAACTTTGTTCCTTTTATTTATAAGTCATAGATCATTCAGGCAACCTTAGAACACAATGAAAAATGTTTTCTATGTATTTTTGCTGTTCCAAGTGTGCACCAATCAGTGCTGAAAATAAGCTTTAGGGGACTGCTTACTTTTGCACCGTCTGGGACATCACTATAATGAGCTGGCAACCCTAATCGCAAGACTGGAAGTTTGTTGCAGGATGATAACAATATTTATTTCCCCCACCCTGGACCCCTGGACCCTGAATAATGCCATAAAAGCAATAGTTTAACTAATATCTGAAACCCTATGCCAGGCCTCAAGGACATGCTGAGTTACTCCAACTGTATCTGGAAATGCACCCTGCATTCAGACAACTCACTCCTCATACCCGCCCTTCACTTTCACACTCACCCTGCACACACAGGAATCACAATGTACTCACACTGATCACTATGCGCTCAACCCACCGCTCACCCTGGGCTCTGCAGGGGGGAATGGTCATAAATGATGCAGAGTACCAGCTTCCAGAACTTTTTTGTCTGGTGGTGGTGGGGGGGGGGGTTCGACGTTTAAAAGGTTTAGATGGGGGGCTCGGCCGACAAAAGTTTGAAGACCTCTGCCCTAGAAGCTGACTGACCCTGCCCCAGCCCAGCGCCCCTCTGTGTCGCAAGAACCATGCCCTGGGAGCAGACTGACCCTGCCCAAGCCCAGCGTAGACACAGAGAAGAGGCTGACAGGGAGAGCTCCGTGCTCTAAATACATATTTGGAATTTTTGCAGTTTGCCAACTACAGCTGGAAAGCAAGTGCCGGCTCCAAGTGCTCTTGTTATTCAGTTCATAGACAGCTAAGCGGCCCCATTTGCTGACCTAAATCATGGGTATGAAATGTATCCAGTCTCTCAATTAAAAGTTTTAAATATAATTTAAATATAATATACGAGTCTATCTCTCAGCACCCCTGCCTACTCGATCTTATAACAGATATTAGTATGCCCGATACGAGAGCAACTCGCAACAAAAAACAGAAGCCGCAAAAAAAAAGAAAGAAACATAATCGTAAACCGCCGGCGAGTGGTGCACGCGCGCGCGCCACTGCCACCATATGTCTTGAATTATCTCCGCCGTGACGGCTGAGATAATTGAAGACATATGGCCTTCTGGTGCGCTTAACAGACACCAATAGGCCATAGGCGGAGCTACTCGACCGTCTATGGCCTATTGCGTGTTCTGTTTCTAAAGCACACGCACACGAAGGCCAATAACAATGCACGTAGCAAAAAAAAGCACGAAAAACCACAAGCAGCCTGGAAGTTGTTAGGTACGTTTTCGGAAGCCCTGAGAAAAGGACTCTTAGGCCACGCCCACTGCTGATGCAGTGGGACGGTAGGCCAGAGCCCTAAAAAGGACGAACCAGCAACTGAGTGTGGGTCTTATAGGCCTATCTCCCCGCTTAATATTGAGACTAAGGCCTTGCGAACGCCCTGGCGATCTGCCTGCGGACAGTAATTGCAACAGTGGTTCATCCTGATCAATCAGGCTTTATGCCACACCAGGGAACGCGCTTAAATCTCCGACACCTTAATGGAGTACCATATGCAATAGGGGATTCCTTTGCTGAACCAGTGGTGCTGCTGTTAAGCTCTTGTATGTGGCCCCTCTAGCGAGCATGCGCCTCAATAATACAGTCTACCGAGTCTTTGCCGTCCGACAGGGATGTTCCTTGTCTCCTATGCTCTTCACACATGTTTGGGTTCACCAGGACCTCTCATATGGGGTATTCCAGTTGATCAGGAGTGGGATGTGAGAATCTCCGTCTACTCAGACGTTTTGTTATATGACAGGTAGCCAGCCTTCTCGAGTGAAAGAATCCTACACATTTTTCACATACTTGGAGATTATTCAGGATATAATATTAACTGGACGAAGTCCTTAATATTCCTGTTGGTGGCAGGGACCCTGCGGCTGCACTCTAGGTGCACAGTTAGGGTGGCACTACATAGCTTTAAATATTTGGTTGTGTTCATTACAAGAGAGCACAGGCAGGAACATACTCCCGAAATTAGACAGTCTTCGCTGGGATGCCCAACACTTGCGGGCGCTCCCGCTCTCCTTGCTGGGCCGGGTGGCCCTATTTAAAGTGATGACCCTCCAGGGTATCCTGTACATCGTGCAATAAAGATCCTTTAAGATCCCACCAGACATTTTTTTTCAAAAGGTAGTCTGAGAACTTCGGCTCCTGTTGTGGGATGGTGGCACGTCACGCTGAGTAAGTTGCAGAGGGGAGTTTATTAAGGTGGACTGGCGGTCCAGAGCATTCACAAGTATTACTGGGTCACGCAGCTGGTGGCAGTCAACAACTAGGTTTTTGCGGACTGTGAGGATCCTGCTTACCGGGTAGATAGTTTGGCCATGGACAAGAGAGGTTGCCCCACCCCGGTGCTGTATCGAAGAAAGTATGAGTGCACCCTGCCTACTCATACCCAAACATTGGTAAAGGTGTGGAAAGAGGCTACCAGGTATTTGGGCTGGGAAGGTAAGCTGACTGAAATTACTCCACTGTATGATGGTGATCTCTTAAGTGCAGCTGGAGTATTGCAAAATGGGGATTGATTAGCTTAGAGCCGGGCGATGTGTGGGGGGACAGGCGCTTGTGTCCTTCACGATGCTACAACAAAAGTATGAATTAGGTGACTAAAAACAGTTCTGCCATTTGCAGGTGGCCACGCTCTGCAAAGTCACACCTGGGAAGGGGGGCAGTTGCCTGATGCATCCCTACTGGAGGACCAGCTACTAATTGATCTCCTGACCGAAAAAGCAATCTCAACCATCTATAGGAAGTTGATCTACAATTCTCTGGATGCCTTGGGGACGCGGAGAGCTGTGTGGGAGAGGGATCTAGGCACGCTTGGCAATGGCGATTGGGTTGAGGCCCTTCAGGGTGTCAGAACTCATTTTTGTCTAATTTAACTACAGATACTGATTCTGCCAAATCAATTACCCTGTTTACATTAAAGGGCAGCTTGAACTCAGAGCTCAATAACAGACTCGATTGAATACATGACCAGCACACTGCTTATCTTGCCAAGACACAGGTACTTTGTAAATCTCTTTTTATTGAACAAGTGCTCAATCGATGGTGTTAACACCGAAAATACGGTGCACATTAGTGAGAGTGATTAGACCATAAACACATTGTCTGCAAATATAGAGTGAGTAACATAGCTTGGCTTGTCCTGACACTCCCTGGTCAAATCCCACTACATAAAACTAAATTGCCCTTTATCGAAGGCAGGTAGTCCTCCCAAGGTTCTGGAGGTCGCTGGGCTGCAAGACGACTTGACTTTTGGTTCTGGATCATCCAGGGATGCAGACAGGCCAGTAGGATTGGGACCAAGAAAATAGTTCTCTACAGATCCTCACCAGCAGAGAAGGCTGCCGTGCCCTTAGGTCGCCAAGAACTAAAATTCAGGGTCTGGGGATGCCACCTAAAATCTTGATTTAAGGGTGTTACAAGGGAGTGACAGGTAGAGTCTAATGGGCCCCTTTCCTGGGGTGTCTACACCCTCTATCATGCCCACCTCCTGCGGGAAGTGGACATAGTCCTAGCCCTGATTGGATAAGTCCCATCATCTTCAAGACGGTGGGCACTACAAAGTGTACTTCACCTCGCCTCCAGCACCTGAGGGATGGAGTTAATAGAGGGGGCGGGGGGCACACCTCCTGTTGTATCTAAGGTTTCCACCTGTCCTTGCGCCTAAAAGGGGGTGAGGACAGGAAGATCGCTTGCTCCCTCTAAGAGGAGAGGCTGGGGCCGCATTACAAAGGCGGCAAGGCCTTTGAAAATCCTTGTCACAGATGGCTCTTCCTGACCAGGGGGAGGTGTGAGCACCTCCACCCAGGAAAGGCATCGTTATCGACCTCGAAGTACACAGGCACTCTACCCATGAGGACAGAACACACTCTGGTGGTAGCACGCTGGCTCAGGCCAGTCGGTGACCACAATAAGGATTGGTAGATTTTAGGGGACCCCTCTAAGGGGTACTCTGTGTGCAATTTTTTATAAATTGGACACTGCAATCATCGCAGGTATATTTCCTAGGACAGAGAAAACTCTACAGCAGGTCTTGCTCACAGTCCTTATACTGCGACTGCCACTACTGAACATTAATCTTGAATTGTTAAACCAGGGCCAGGATGTGGACAGGAGCCAATGAACAGGAGGGCAACTCACCAGATAATAGAAGTCTTCTGTCTTCACACTCACTCAGAGAGAATAATGCCATCCCATGTATTGCAGGAGAAAGAGGCCACAACCCTCAGTGAAACACTCACCTCTCAGATGTGATTCGTTAATAAGAATAAAATGAACATAACGCGTCCCTGGGGACCCCACAGATACACCGTTCCTACCAGTACTATAAATGCTTGGGGTCCCGCAGGTAAACCTAACAGTGCTACAAAGGCTTAGGGTCCCTACAGGTACACCTTTCCTAACCCAGTGCTACGAATGCTATGTGCTCAGTGCAGCAAGACCGGGCGCTCTAGGGCAGCAATTAAGTTGCTTGGCATTTATCTACCCTTAGCTAAGCCACGTGATAAAGGCAGTAGATCAGGATGATTCTCCTCGATCAGAAGTAGCTCTCACTATCGAAAAGGTGGAGACCCTGGTATAACACAAACGCAGACATGCGGTTAGGCTCTACCAGGACATGTTGTAAACTAATAATTTATGTATCTGTAGGATTAGATTGCATTGTAAGTTAATTCTTATGTCACTATTTTCTGCATACAACATACAAGATAGATTCCTCACATGCTTACCCTGATGAAGGGAGAACCCCCAAAATGAATTGGGACAGACTGAATTTGAATTTACTTGCGGAACAGTGGATTTTGGAAGTGATTCGATGAGAATAAATATGCTTAAACTGGAATACAAGTGGATTTGCTTCCAAGGGAAGGAGACATTGATGCACTTTTACGGGTACAAGCTGTGGAGCAGGAGACACAGACCAGATCTAGTCTGGAGCTGTTAGACCTGTCTGATTTTTTTGCGCAGTCCCTCCTCATTATTATTTACTTTGTCCCCTTTTTGCCCCTCATACCTTTGATAATTTTTGTGTCTACTACTTTTTTAGGTGTTGGTCAAGGGGATAGGTGTTCTTTTTCCCCCCATAATCTTTTACCTCAGGCCCAGAGGCCTGTTCTGACAGGAAAGTTGGCACCACCTAAAATGGTGGCCACCAACTGCCCCAACTGTCGCACCTAGAACTTGGCCATAGCTTAACATAGGGCATTCCAGAACCTTCTGGTCCATGCTGGACCATTGAAGGGCAGCCTATAAAAGGCGGAATGCGGGGCAGCCATTTTGTCTACCTGTGGAAGTCAGCTGGAGGACAGGTGGTAGCTGAGGGTGGGAAAGAGGTTAGACTGAGAGTTGACCCCCTGGACTGGGAATCTGCCTTATTGGTCCAACCCACTACTCCCCTGTTGGTTACTTGTCCTGGCCCCGCTGTGGGAAGTTACTTGGAGACCCTGGGCGCCTGGCTTGCCCCTGTTCTAAATAGTATAGGGGAAGTCTGTAGGAGAAGGAGACTGCAGCGCTGCGGAGCGCAGTCCTCTGCCCAGTTGGAGGGACTTGTAAGAAGTGTGCCTTCATTCTCAGCATAAGGAGATCAGACTGTCCCTTAATTTGTAAATCCCTGGAGCGCTATCTCTCACCTGCTGTGGTGGAGCGCCACTGAGGAGAGTAGCGGAAGCCAGGAGGAAACGGGCTGTCCTACCCTTCCAAACCCCCATCTGGTGCAGGGCGAGCGGCGCCGTTTTGGTGCTGTGATCGTGTGCCCTGAGGTGAGGAGTGGAGCTGGGAAAGTCTTTGGCAGTTTCCAGTGGTGCTGTGAGTGGAGAGCAGCATCAGAAGCACAGCGCGGTCTCTAGCGGTGAGACACTGATCCATCGCGCATGCTTAGTGGCGCCGCCAGGCTTCGTGAGGCGGAGCCAGATCAGGAAGGCGGGAGTAGCCGCTGAGGAGCGAGGAGCGCATTGCGCATGACCCCGTGAGTAGCGCGTCCCCGGCCAGGGAGTGTGTGGCTTTGTTTTCCCCCTTCGCTCAAAGCGCCTCAGGAAGGAGCTGGCGCGAGCGGAAAGGGGGCCTTGAAGGGGCGCTCATCATTATTCCTCCGCCCCCGGCATCAAGGAAGCGACTGGAGCGGAAAGGAGCTTCTGACAAGTGCGCTTTGCCATTCCCCCGCCCCAGCCTTAAATAAGCAGCTGGCTCGGCGGGAGGGAGTGGAGTGAGGCCGGTGGGGCCTTGAGGAAGTCTGAAGTCATCAGCAACGCGTGGGGACTGGGACCACATCGTCCCCACGCTACAGTAAGGAGTGGGGCTCACTCTCTCTGGGAAGTTCTGAGCACAGGGGTTAATCCTCATATTTTTTAACAGTGCCTAACAGTTGCCATTTTCTTCCCCCCTGGATGAGATAGAAGCTCTGAGGAGCAGGAGACAAATACCATACATATTTAACTGGCCTAAGAAGGCATAAAGGATACCTGCCTGTTGTGGTTATAGTGCCTGTTAACTGTACTGAACTATAGGAATCCATTGAACTTGCATAGCAGATATGAAGTGTTATTGTAATTACTGAAACCAGTTGTAGAGTATAGAATCTATTTAGAAACTATGCTTAATTAAATGCTAGGACCTCTAGGGGTGTAAAGTTGATGACTAAGTAGCACCTTGTCAGAGATTATATTCAATTCTTGATTAATAGGTATTGTGTTTACTCTCAAGAAGGGAACCTGCCTAAGAGGTCAATTTAGTAATGGTATAAGACTAAGCATATTTACAAGTCACATGTATTGAGTGGTAATTCTTTTTCCACAGACAAACAGTGGTATAATTTTTCCTGAACTAAATGTAAATTTTTCCTGTGTGAATATTGAGAGTTAAACCAAAGAGTATATTATTTTTATAAAACAGTGCGTATTTTCCTACAGTTTTGGTGTAGCGTTTTTCTTATGTGTGATTTGGCGTGGTTTTATTCTTGGGTGGTCTGCAACCTTAACACTGTGCCTCTGAAATGCATGTCTTGCCCTAGGCCAGGCTACCCAGTTCCAACATTTGGTGGCAGCGGTGGGATAACTGACTTGGTTGCAGCTACTCACTAGTAATTCAACGCAATACACTAACCTACACCAGGAGTTTTCTCCTTGCGGCCCTCCTAATTTACATTTTTGTTTTTCTAAATTTATTTCTGGTGGTGGGTGGAGGTTGACCCTAGGACACTTTCGGTTTCCTCCTGTGTGAAAAGTTTATACTCTAGTAAAAATGGAGATAAATGTGGAAGAGCTGGATAACTATACTGTGACCCAACTAAAGGACTGGTGTCAGCAGCAAAGTGTGTTTTTCAAAAAGGGTGCCAAGAAAGGCGAGCTGCTGACAAGCATACGGGCATGGGTGGAGGCTCATTCCGGGGAGGTACCAGTGTCAGAGGGGAGTGACCGGGACACTGTCGTTGAGACTGCAATGCTGTACCAAGCGGAGGGGGGGAATCTACTGTCAGGTTCCAGGACACCTCCCAGGGTGGGCAGCAGCGTCTCGGAGAAGGGTTTAACTGAAGCCGAGCTAGAAGATAGGAGGGAGGAGAGGAGAATGAAGCTAGAATTAGCTAGGATGGATATGGAAAGGGAGGAAAGGAGGTTAGCTCATGAGCGAACCATCAAGGAGATGGACTTACAAGCTCTTAACCGTAGGTCTCCCAATCCAGACAATGGTGGCAGCGAAAAGAAAGGGGACACCAGGGAATCCAGACCCTATTTACCTAAAGATGTCATCGCTAGTTACACCTCAGGTGATGACATTGCCAAATGGTTGGCCGCCTACGAAGTTTCTTTAAGGGCTCACGGGATCCTAGAAACTCACTGGGGAGGTGGGCTGTACAAATACATGCCACCTGCTGGCAGAGACACTTTGTTGGCTCTGGAGCAGGATGAGCAAACCCACTACCCTGCCATGAAGGTGGCATTGGTGAAAAAGTTTGGACTTACCCCTGAGAGGTACAGACAAAAATTCAGGGGAAGTCACAAAATGAGTAACCAAAATTGGGTAGACTTTTTAGACTACGCCAAGAAAGCTTTGGAGGGTTGGGTTAAGGGCAGCGAGGTGAAAGACTATGAGGGGCTGTACAATCTATTTTTGAAAGAACACCTCCTCGAGAAATGTTTTCCCGAGTTGCGCCAACACCTGGTGGACAGCAAGCTGACCGATCCCCGGAAGCTTGCAGAGGAGGCAGACACTTGGGCAAGTACCCGGGTGTCCTCCAAGGGGACTGGAGGGGATTCTCAAAAAGCCGGACAGGGCGCCCCCCAGAAGAAAGAGGGAGGAGATAAAAAGAAGGAGTTCTCCAAAGGTCCCCAAAATAATTTCCAAGGTAAGGGAGCAGGTTTCACCCCTAGGGCAAACCCGCCCAGAAACCCTAATCCTGGCCAAAGCCAGCAGCCAAGGGTTCTCCACTGTTTTGAATGCGGTGGTGTTGGACATTATAAGGGAGATGTCAAATGCCCAAAGAGACCACCCCCTCCCACCGGAGGAAAGTCACCGGGAGTAGCTAGTGTAGCGCTCGGGGAGGAGTTGCCCTTAGATAAGGGGGGTGAGTGGGAGGGTGTCACCTTAGTGTCCCTGGGAGAGCGGGAGATGGTACCAAAGATCCAGGTGCCCCCAAATACTATCAAGTATGGGCAATGGGTTACCGTCAATGGCCAAAGAGGGGAGGCTCTGAGAGATACCGGAGCCAGTATGACTATGGTGAGAAGTCAACTGGTGTCTCCAGAGCAGATTGTCCCTAATGTACTCCACCCCGCCGCGATGGCTGACGGCAGAATGGGCCACTATCCAGTGGCTGAGGTTCCCTTTGAGTGGGAAGGGGTTGCAGGTTCACTTCGAGTTGCCGTAAGCCCTGCCGTGCCAGTTGATTGTCTGTTGGAGAATGACATGGAGCACAACACTTGGAGAGAGGTGGAATACCGGACGCATTCTGCGATGCTGGGTACACCTGACTGGGCCTGTGTAAGCACACGGTCTGCGACTGCCCGGAGAGGGAGTTCGCCTGGGTTGGAGCCTGGAACAATGGCCCAACCCGCTGCCAAAAAGGGTCAGAAACGGAGACAGGGACAGCCTGCTTCGGCTTCCACGCCCCATGTGACAGATCGGCCACCTGCAGTGGTAGGCCAGGAGTCCGTGGAGGGGGGAGTAGACTCTCTGGAGGATTTACCCATCCCTGCTGAATGGCATGTGGAGGGAGGTCCTACCAGAGAGGAATTCTGTAAGGGGCAGAGGGAGTGCCCTACCCTTGAGGGACTGAGGCGTCAGGCTGAAGCCCAGGCAGCAGGTGATGCTACGGGACACCACCATATTTACTGGGAGGATGGCCTCCTCTACAGTGAACCCAAGGTACCTCTACCTGGCTCATCAAGGGCCTTGGTGGTCCCGCAGCAATACCGAGCCTTTCTGCTGGAATTGGCTCATGCGATACCACTGGCAGGACACTTAGGCCAGGACAAGACCTTTGCACGGCTTGTCCTCCACTTTTACTGGCCTCAGATGAAAGTGGCGTCTAACACATACTGTAGGACATGTGTATCCTGCCAGGCCAGTGGGAAGACAGGGGTGAAGCTAAAGGCTCCCCTGGAACCACTTCCTGTCGTTAGCACCCCCTTTGAAAGGGTAGGCATCGACATTGTAGGGCCATTGGATCCACCAACCACAGCTGGTCACAGGTTCATCCTGGTTCTGGTGGATCATGCCACACGGTACTCAGAGGCCATCCCTCTGAGGACTGTTACTGCACCTGTGGTAGCTAGGGCCCTGGTGGGAATTTTTACTAGGGTAGGATTCCCGAAGGAGGTTGTGTCTGACAGGGGGACTAACTTCCTGTCTGCTTACATGCGGACCATGTGGAAGGAGTGTGGGGTGACCTACCGGTTCACCACTCCTTATCACCCCCAGTCCAATGGACTAGTTGAGAGATTCAATAAGACCCTGAAGGGCATGATAAGAAGTCTGCCAGAGAGCCTACGGAGGAAGTGGGACGTCCTCCTACCTTGCTTACTGTTCTCCTACAGAGAGGTGCCACAGAAAGGAGTGGGCTTCAGCCCATTCGAATTGTTGTATGGGCACCTGGTGCGTGGGCCTCTCAGCCTGGTGAAGGAAGGATGGGAGAAGTCTTCTAGAAAACCTCCCCAGGATGTGGTGAGCTACATGTTGGCCTTCAGAAGCCAGATGGCCAAGTTGTGGAAGCAGGCTGCTGACAACTTGGAGGCCAGTTGTAGGAGAGTAGGGTCTGCTATCCTATGGTCACCCCAAATTTTTGCTTTTTGCTTCACTGGTTTTCGACTACTGAGGCTGTGGGCCTGCTGATCAGACCCCCAGCCTGCTGTTCTCTCACTAAATTAATGACACATGTGCTATAGGCACATACCAATTGGAAATGGACTCCTTGTCAGCCCCTGTAGAATGCACTATAGGTGCACAGGGCATAGGGGCCACTAAGGCCTACCAGGGGCTGCAGCATATCTTTTGCCACCCCTGGCTGGTTCTTAAATTGACACAACTGGCTGATCACTCAGCTGGGGTAAGGTGGTGTACACACCCCTTGCTTGGATATAGTATACCTATGTCTAAACCTATATCTGGACACGTGTAAACCTGTCAGCCACTCCTATAGTCAGGCCTCACCAATCCTGGAGGCTGGGTGCATGGTTTTATGTGAGATGGAGCTCTAGCATGAGCTGAGCCTGTCTGCAGCCGTCGGGAACAAATCCCTAAGCTGTTTCAGGATAATGCCATACCATATACTATTAAGTGCCTTATAATCCTCGCGGTTATTTAGCAACTTTGGTTTGGCTTTATCAAAACATGTCGTGTAAGGTGTCATACGCTTTGGAATACCATCCCCTCGCCAGTTCTGGCGACGGGGATGGCATTCCACCCCTCTAGAGGGGTAAGACATGTTACTTCACTTTAATGCGGTTGATTTCTCCAAAGGCCTTAAGATCCACAAAATGGATGCCTCTGCCACAGACAAATGTCTGGACCCCTGCAGTCGACCGAAACTCGACCAAATGGGTCCTGGACAAAGGGTTTCCTGTCACAGGAGGGTGTCACCGCCCTCCAGACAGGAGATAGTGTATTGTAGCAGGGAGGTTTGAAAGAAACCAGACACTGCTTGGGGCGCACAAGGCTGCCCCTTGCATAATCCGGCCAAACCGGTTCTGGGGCACTCCAGCCCTCGTGCCAGGGCGGCCTGGATCAAAGGAAGGGGGTGTATCCACCCACTTCCTGGGTCCCACCCATAGGAGGGGACCTAGCAGGTAATCACGCCCACCAGATTCGAATAAGAGTGGGAGCAGTGCCAATGCACATCAGATTTCCTGGAAGAAACATTTGAAACGATATTCTGGACCCTTCGCCCTCCATTTCAACGTGGAAGCCCGAAGAATCTCCCTTGTGGTCAAGGAGTGACCACCCTGCAGCAGCAGGCACCATCCAGCCCTCGACGTCTACTTAGTTGCAGTTCCCGCCGGAACTCGAGCGACTGAGATCGACGAGATCAAGCCTGCCCAGCTTCTAACAGCCCGATCCACAGTCCCTGCAAAGCTGAGACCCGTGGAGGCGACCGGAAGTGTGGGGCACGCCATCTTGAATTGACCACGAGACGCTGACCGTGCAGCCCACGAGTGACCCTCGAAGCTGTGCACCGGGGTTTGAGAAGCCCCCACCCTGAGCTACTCCTGAGCCGAAGTTCAGCCCTCCACACTCGACGAGTGCTGCGTGGGGCCCTTTGGCACGATTTGGCTCAACGCGTTGGCCCGGTCACTTGCCAGCTGGCTTGTGGTCCCTGTGCCGACGAACTACCTAAGAAGACTCGTGAATCTGGTTGCTCCAGATCCACACCAGCTCCCCTGAAAAGGAGCCCCGACTCTGACCTTCCTGGTCCGAGTGAGAAGCAATCTTCCGATCCTGCGTGGATTGCTCTTACCAAGGCTTGTTTGCTCCAAACTTGAAGCCGACTGCACCGACGGTGAGAGCCTGCGTGGGACAGATCGTGACCTGCTCCTGGATGTCGCAGATGCCCCAGAGCCCACGTGACAGCGGAGAGAAGCTCCTCGACGACCACCTGATTGCGCCCGACATTGCCTGGTTCCGTCCTGGTTCCACCCTGGTCACTGCTGAGTGACCCAGACTCTGTCCCCTCTGCTTTCAGGTACTCTACAACTTGAGTCCACCCTTGGACTCCACCGGACACTTCATCTTTAACCCGCCTGCAGCCCTTTCAGCTCCAAGCACCAAGAGCCTGCGTGTCAAAACCCGACGCCACTTCGACCCTGTGCACCCACTTCCTGTGGGTGAGGTAACTTTGCTCCGCCGGTGTTCCCACACTGGTGCACACCTCTAGGGTCTGTGTGTTAAGTTTTGTTCCTCTAGGTTCAGCGGAAGTGTCCTTAAACTTTAACTCTTTGACTTTTACGCACCATTGGTTAACATTGGTGCATGCGTCCGCTTTCCGCACATCTCCCGAATCCCGAGGGCCATTCCCGACTTCAGCATTGCTTGTCCTGACTGCTCCCAGCGATTCCCTAGGCCCTAGGCCTAACCACTGTTCGAGTGGCCTCTCTTATACCACTTGTTTAGTATATGGTTTGAGTGGCCACCCGCCCTCATCCATAATTGTGCAACTTTGTATGTTTAAACAGTGCTTTTGATTTAACGCTTGTGCCCCTTTATTCATAAAGAATACTGGGGATTGTTTTTAGTAATAAACACATATATTTTTATAATATATACTTGTGTGGTGTCCTTTCATTTGGTATTACAGGATTGTATGTGGTAAAACAGCTCGCTTAACACGACCTCTTAAGTTAAGCCTTTAGGCTGCTTAGTCCATGCTACCCCTAGGATAGCTTGTCTAATAAGGTTGACTTACAACCAGACACCATAAGGGATTGTTTGGTCAGGTAGTAGGTGGTTCCAGAATTGGAAACATCCCCTACCAGGCCAACTTCTCACATTGGTGAGCAGCGGTGCGGATTTGAGCTTGCTGTTGTTTTACCATTGCAATCTTTATATCAAATTGAAAGATCACATCAAGTACCTCTAGGTACATATAAATCAAAAGCTTAGCATATTAAGTTCTACTGAACTTAGTAGTTGTAGGTTGAAGGGATTAGCACACCCTGACTACAACTAACTAGCAAGGTACAGTAGGAAAACACTTAGTGTAGGTAAGTGCACCACTTACACCTCACTAGTAACCATGTCTGACACAGGAAAAGCCTCAGGGTCTGCTCCTGTGACAGTTGACCCTACCCAGGCAACTTTTGGATATGACAAATTAACCCGCAGAGACTTGATTGCCTTGTGCAAAGCAAGAGGGTTAAAAAGGGGCAGAAGCCCCACCTGCCTAATCCTGGTAGAAATCCTAGAACAGGATGACTTAGAGAAGGCTAAAGCAGCTTCCCTAGACACAGGAAATGGAGGGAACCCCCCTGTAGTTGATCCCCCTGAAGAGGAGGATGATGATGACTTGGATGAGGACTCAGATGTTGAGGACTTAGAAGTACAGGATCAGGGTAGCCAGGTTCCAGTTGGTAGGCTTAGCCAGGCCAACTTGGACCTACTGGGGAATGGAGAGGGCCAGCACCTCCCCAGAACCCAACATGTTATTCTCCCAGGCAACAGAAGAGTGAGATCTCCCTCAGGGGACTCTCGTCTTTCTAGTGCCTCCAGAGAATCACAGAGAGGCATGAATGCTTCTCAAAAGCTAGAACATAGGGCCAGAATGAGGGCTGTCAAACTCCAGATAGAGAGGGAGGAGGTAGCCTTGGCTCAAGCTAGACTTGCCTTGGCAAGAGAGCAGAAATTAAGTGGCTTAGATGTCACTGGTGGCAGCAATTTTCCAAGAGAAAAAGACAGGGCCTATGATAATAGAAACCTGACCAAAATTGTGCCCCCCTTTAAAGAAGGGGATGACATCCACAAATGGATGACTGCTCTTGAGAGAGCCTGCATGGTACAGCAGGTTCCTGAGAATCAGTGGGCTGCAATTTTGTGGTACTCCTTTTCTGAGAAAGGGAGGGACAAGCTCCTCACAGTTAGACCTGAGGATGCCAAAAACTACTCTGTTTTGAAGAGTGCTCTCATTGAAGGGTATGGCCTAACCACTGAGCAATACAGGTTGTTGTTCAGAGACACCCAGAAAGCACAGACTCAAGACTGGACTGATTTTGTGGAGTGTGCCACTAAGGCTTTGGAGGGTTGATTGCAGGGAAGTAAAGTTTCAGACTATACAGGATTGTACAATCTTATGATGAGAGAACAGATCCTTAATAACTGTACAAACCAGCTGTTGCATCAATACCTTATTGACTCTGATCTGACCTCTCCCCAAGAATTGGGAAAGAAGGCAGACAAATGGGTCAGAACAAGGATTAAGCAGAAACCCCAGAACCAAGGTGGTGACCAGAAGAAAACAGACCAGAAGGGTGGTAATCAGAATCAGAAAGATAAAGAAAAAGACCAGAAGTCTTCAGGCCCCCAAACTAATAGTAAGGAGGGTGGTTCCCAAAATGGTAACAAGAAGAAGAAGAACAAAGGTCCAAAGACACCTTGGTGTAATACCTGCAAATCAGTTTCACACTGGGGCAGTGAGTGCACCAAGGCAAATCCAGTTCCCACCACTACAGCTCCTAAAGCAACTGCAACCCCAAGTACAGTAAGCAGTGGTGGAACACAGTCCAAGGGTGTAGCTGGGTTGACCCTGGGTATTGAAGTAGGATCTGGCCTAGTCAGAGTCCCTACACAGGCAGTTCTCCTGTATGATGTGGACATTGAGTTGCCCACTGCAGTAAGCCCCACTAACCTGGGCAAATACAGGCAGACTCCCTTAATTAATGAGAAACTGGCTCAAGCATACAGGGACACATGTGCCAGTGTCACCATGGTGACACCTGACTTTGTGGACCCTGGACAGATTGTACTAGGAGAGAGCTACCTAGTAACCAACGCCAGCAACTCCACTACCTCCCATAGTGTGGCAGTTGTGAACTTCTCCTGGGGAGGGGTTGATGGCCTAAAGAAAGTTGTGGTGAGTGCAGACCTACCAGTAGACTGTCTGTTAGGCAATGACCTTGAAAGCTCAGCATGGTCAGAAGTGGAGTACAGGACTCATGCAGAAATGCTAGGGATTTCAGAGCATGTCCTTGCCATGACAAGGGCTCAGGCTAAGAAGTGCCTTCCTGAACCAGTGGTGGATCTTGAGACAATAGACCAGCCACAACCCAAGAGAAGGAGCAAGAGAGGAAAGGCCCAGCCTTCCACCTTGCCCCAGGTTGAGGATCAAGTTTCAGAGGAAACTGATTCTGCAGTCCAAGAGGAGACTGTCTCAGAGGAACTTGAACCTGACCAGGTTGAGTTTCTGGGGACAGGGGGACCCTCAAGGGCAGACCTGAGGCAGGCTCAATTAGATTGCCCTTCCCTTGAACCCCTCAGACAGCAGGCTGCTGCTGAGGCTGCTGGGGATGCTAAAGGTACCCATACTGTGTATTGGGATGAGGGACTCCTTTACTCAGAGGCTAGAGACCCCAAGCCTGGCATGACCAGGAGGTTGGTCATACCTCTGCAGTTTAGGGGGTTCCTTCTTACCTTGGCCCATGATATTCCCCTTGCAGGACACTTAGGCCAGAACAAGACGTGGGACAGGCTTGTTCCACACTTTCACTGGCCTCACATGTCAGAGGATGTCAAGGAGTTTTGTCGCTCCTGTGTCACTTGCCAAGCCAGTGGTAAGTCAGGTGGCACAACAAAGGCCCCCCTAATACCACTACCTGTGGTGGGGGTCCCCTTTGAGAGAGTTGGAATTGATATTGTGGGTCCAATGGACCCCCAAACAGCATCTGGGAACAGATTCATACTGGTGGTAGTGGATCATGTCACCAGGTATCCAGAGGCTATTCCCCTAAGGACCACCACAGCACCTGTGGTGGCAAAAGCCCTCATTGCAGTTTTCTCAAGAGTGGGCTTTCCTAAGGAGGTACTATCAGATAGAGGGACGAATTTTATGTCCAGCTATCTGAAAGCAATGTGGAAGGAATGTGGAGTAAACTATAAGTTTACCACCCCATATCATCCACAATGCAATGGGCTTGTGGAGAGATTTAACAAGACCCTTAAAGGCATGATAAAAGGATTACCAGAGAAGCTCAGGCGGAAATGGGACATTCTTTTACCCTGCCTGCTCTTTGCTTACAGAGAGGTCCCACAGAAGGGGGTTGGCTACAGCCCTTTTGAACTTTTGTTTGGCCACCCTGTGAGAGGTCCATTGTGTTTGGTGAAGGAAGGATGGGAGTTACCTCTCAAAAAGCCCAAACTAGACATAGTGGACTATGTACTTGGTCTCCGCTCCAGGATGGCTGAGTACATGGAAAGAGCATCCAAAAACCTGGAGGCCAGCCAAGAATTACAGAAAGCTTGGCATGACCAAAAGGCTGTGCTGGTAGAGTTCCAACCAGGACAGAAGGTATGGGTACTGGAGCCAGTGGCTCCAGCAGCACTCCAAGACAAATGGAGTGGACCCTATCCTATTATTGGGAAGAAGGGGGAAGTCACCTACTTGGTAGACTTTGGAACACCCAGGAGCCCTCACAGGGTAATCCATGTGAATCGCTTGAAAGCATTTGTGGACAGGGAGGACATGAGCTTGCTCATGGCCACAGATGGGGAACAGGAGGAAGAGAGTGACCCTCTCCCAGACCTGCTTTCTCAGAACCCTGATGATGGTTCAGTTGGTGGAGTAGCCTTGGCAGGCAGCCTCACTGACCAGCAACAGATGGACTGCAGACAAGTTTTGCAGGCCCACAGGCATTTGTTTTCACTCACACCCAGCCAGACTGACTGGTGTACCCATGTTGTGGACACTGGTGACAGCCTGCCTGTCAAGAATAAGATCTACAGGCAACCTGATCATGTCAGGGATTGCATCAAGGCTGAGGTGCAAAAGATGTTGGAGCTTGGAGTGATTGAGCCATCAGAGAGCCCATGGGCCAGCCCAGTAGTCCTGGTGCCAAAACCTCATACCCAAGATGGTAAGAGAGAAATGAGGTTTTGCGTGGATTACAGGGGTCTCAATGCTGTCACTAGGACAGATGCTCACCCCATTCCAAGAGCAGATGAGCTCATTGACAGATTGGCTTCTGCCAAGTTTCTGAGCACATTTGATCTGACAGCTGGCTATTGGCAAATCAGACTAGCTGAGGAGTCCAAAGCCAAAACAGCATTCTCTACCCCTAGTGGACATTATCAGCTTGTGGTAATGCCCTTTGGTTTGAAGAATGCACCTGCCACTTTCCAAAGGTTGGTGAACCAAGTCCTTACTGGGTTGGATGACTTTTGTGCAGCTTATCTAGATGATATTGCTGTCTCTAGCTCCACCTGGGAGGATCACCTGATCCACCTGAAGAAAGTTTTGGAGGCCCTGCAAAAGGCAGGCCTAACTATCAAGGCCACAAAGTGCCAGATAGGGCAGAGTAAGGTTGTATACCTGGGCCACCTAGTAGGTGGAGGCCAGGTTCAGCCACTGGAAAGCAAAATCCAGGCCATACAGGACTGGGCTCCTCCAGTTACCCAGACACAAATCAGAGCCTTCTTGGGCCTGACTGGGTATTACAGAAAGTTTGTGAAAAACTATGGGTCTATAGTGACACCATTAAATGACTTGACATCCAAGAAGATGCCAAAAAAGGTTCAGTGGACAGTTAGCTGTCAGAAGGCATTTGAAGACCTGAAGAAGGCCATGTGCTCTGCACCTATCCTAAAGAGTCCTGACTACTCCAAACAGTTCATTGTTCAGACAGATGCTTCTGAGTTGGGGGTGGGAGCTGTGCTCTCACAACTTAATCAAGATGGTCAAGACCAGCCTATTGCTTTCATTAGCAGGAGGCTGACTCCCAGAGAGAAACGTTGGTCAGCCATTGAGAGGGAGGCCTTTGCTGTGGTTTGGGCATTAAAGAAGTTGAGGTCCTACTTGTTTGGAACTCACTTCCTGGTGCAGACAGACCATAAGCCCCTCTCATGGCTTAATCAAATGAAGGGTGAAAATCCCAAACTGCTCAGGTGGTCCATTTCCCTACAGGGGATGGACTTTACAGTGGAGCACCGCCCAGGGACTGACCATGGTAATGCAGATGGTCTCTCCAGGTACTTCCACTTAGAACATGAAGACTTATCTGGTCAAGGTTAGTTTAATGTCCCTGCGTTTGGGGGGGGGTTGTGTAGGAGAGTAGGGTCTGCTATCCTATGGTCACCCCAAATTTTTGCTTTTTGCTTCACTGGTTTTCGACTACTGAGGCTGTGGGCCTGCTGATC
This sequence comes from Lissotriton helveticus, assembly GCF_964261635.1. NCBI lineage: Eukaryota > Metazoa > Chordata > Amphibia > Caudata > Salamandridae > Lissotriton > Lissotriton helveticus. Next base: position 4,095,251 of record NW_027611656.1, on the reverse strand, counting down.
AGACCCCCAGCCTGCTGTTCTCTCACTAAATTAATGACACATGTGCTATAGGCACATACCAATTGGAAATGGACTCCTTGTCAGCCCCTGTAGAATGCACTATAGGTGCACAGGGCATAGGGGCCACTAAGGCCTACCAGGGGCTGCAGCATATCTTTTGCCACCCCTGGCTGGTTCTTAAATTGACACAACTGGCTGATCACTCAGCTGGGGTAAGGTGGTGTACACACCCCTTGCTTGGATATAGTATACCTATGTCTAAACCTATATCTGGACACGTGTAAACCTGTGAGCCACTCCTATAGTCAGGCCTCACCAATCCTGGAGGCTGGGTGCATGGTTTTATGTGAGATGGAGCTCTAGCATGAACTGAGCCTGTCTGCAGCCGTCGGGAACAAATCCCTAAGCTGTTTCAGGATAATGCCATACCATATACTATTAAGTGCCTTATAATCCTCGCGGTTATTTAGCAACTTTGGTTTGGCTTTATCAAAACATGTCGTGTAAGGTGTCATACGCTTTGGAATACCATCCCCTCGCCAGTTCTGGCGAAGGGGATGGCATTCCACCCCTCTAGAGGGGTAAGACATGTTACTTCACTTTAATGCGGTTGATTTCTCCAAAGGCCTTAAGATCCACAAAATGGATGCCTCTGCCACAGACAAATGTCTGGACCCCTGCAGTCGACCGAAACTCGACCAAATGGGTCCTGGACAAAGGGTTTCCTGTCACAGGAGGGTGTCACCGCCCTCCAGACAGGAGATAGTGTATTGTAGCAGGGAGGTTTGAAAGAAACCAGACACTGCTTGGGGCGCACAAGGCTGCCCCTTGCATAATCCGGCCAAACCGGTTCTGGGCACTCCAGCCCTCGTGCCAGGGCGGCCTGGATCAAAGGAAGGGGGTGTATCCACCCACTTCCTGGGTCCCACCCATAGGAGGGGACCTAGCAGGTAATCACGCCCACCAGATTCGAATAAGAGTGGGAGCAGTGCCAATGCACATCAGATTTCCTGGAAGAAACATTTGAAACGATATTCTGGACCCTTCGCCCTCCATTTCAACGTGGAAGCCCGAAGAATCTCCCTTGTGGTCAAGGAGTGACCACCCTGCAGCAGCAGGCACCATCCAGCCCTCGACGTCTACTTAGTTGCAGTTCCCGCCGGAACTCGAGCGACTGAGATCGACGAGATCAAGCCTGCCCAGCTTCTAACAGCCCGATCCACAGTCCCTGCAAAGCTGAGACCCGTGGAGGCGACCGGAAGCGCGGGGCACGCCATCTTGAATTGACCACGAGACGCTGACCGTGCAGCCCACGAGTGACCCTCGAAGCTGTGCACCGGGGTTTGAGAAGCCCCCACCCTGAGCTACTCCTGAGCCGAAGTTCAGCCCTCCACACTCGACGATTGCTGCGTGGGGCCCTTTGGCACGATTTGGCTCAACGCGTTGGCCCGGTCACTTGCCAGCTGGCTTGTGGTCCCTGTGCCGACGAACTACCTAAGAAGACTCGTGAATCTGGTTGCTCCAGATCCACACCAGCTCCCGTGAAAAGGAGCCCCGACTCTGACCTTCCTGGTCCGAGTGAGAAGCAATCTTCCGATCCTGCGTGGATTGCTCTTACCAAGGCTTGTTTGCTCCAAACTTGAAGCCGACTGCACCGACGGTGAGAGCCTGCGTGGGACAGATCGTGACCTGCTCCTGGACGTTGCAGATGCCCCAGAGCCCACGTGACAGCGGAGAGAAGCTCCTCGACGACCACCTGATTGCGCCCGACATTGCCTGGTTCCGTCCTGGTTCCACCCTGGTCACTGCTGAGTGACCCAGACTCTGTCCCCTCTGCTTTCAGGTACTCTACAACTTGAGTCCACCCCTTGGACTCCACCGGACACTTCATCTTTAACCCGCCTGCAGCCCTTTCAGCTCCAAGCACCAAGAGCCTGCGTGTCAAAACCCGACGCCACTTCGACCCTGTGCACCCACTTCCTGTGGGTGAGGTAACTTTGCTCCGCCGGTGTTCCCACACTGGTGCACACCTCTAGGGTCTGTGTGTTAAGTTTTGTTCCTCTAGGTTCAGCGGAAGTGTCCTTAAACTTTAACTCTTTGACTTTTACGCACCATTGGTTAACATTGGTGCATGCGTCCGCTTTCCGCACATCTCCCGAATCCCGAGGGCCATTCCCGACTTCAGCATTGCTTGTCCTGACTGCTCCCAGCGATTCCCTAGGCCCTAGGCCTAACCACTGTTCGAGTGGCCTCTCTTATACCACTTGTTTAGTATATGGTTTGAGTGGCCACCCGCCCTCATCCATAATTGTGCAACTTTGTATGTTTAAACAGTGCTTTTGATTTAACGCTTGTGCCCCTTTATTCATAAAGAATACTGGGGATTGTTTTTAGTAATAAACACATATATTTTTATAATATATACTTGTGTGGTGTCCTTTCATTTGGTATTACAGGATTGTATGTGGTAAAACAGCTCGCTTAACACGACCTCTTAAGTTAAGCCTTTAGGCTGCTTAGTCCATGCTACCCCTAGGATAGCTTGTCTAATAAGGTTGACTTACAACCAGACACCATAAGGGATTGTTTGGTCAGGTAGTAGGTGGTTCCAGAATTGGAAACATCCCCTACCAGGCCAACTTCTCACACCAGTCAGGCAGTCATGAAGGAATGGTATGACCAAAATGCTCACCCGGTGGAGTTGGAGCCTGGCCAGAAAGTCTGGGTGATGGAACCTGGAGAGCTAAGTGCCCTTCAAGATCGTTGGACAGGCCCCTTTGAGGTGTTGGAGAAAAAGGGTAAGGCCACTTACTTGGTGGATCTTAAGACCCCGAGGCAGCCCCTACGGGTGCTGCATGCCAATCGCCTCAAACCCCACCATGAGAGGCCAGAGGTCATCCTGATGTTGGTGACTGATGGTGCTGAGGAAGCAGAAAGCGAGCCTCTCCCAGACCTCTTTTCATGTTAAGAGAAGGATGGGTCGGTGGAGGGAGTGATTCTCTCCCCGTCTCTCACTCCTGAGCAACGAGAGGACTGCCAACAGGTATTGGGGCAGTACTCTTCACTGTTTTCCCTTGTCCCAGGGAGAACCCACCTGTGTACCCATGATGTGGACACAGGAGACAGCCCCCCAGTGAAATCCAAGACCTACAGGCTGTCAGACAAGGTGAAGGCTAGCATCCATGGCGAAGTTGCCAAGATGTTAGAGCTAGGAGTGATAGAACCGTCCAGCAGCCCTTGGTCCAGTCCGGTGGTGCTAGTCCCAAAAGCCGCCCCACCGGGCACCACACCAGAACTGAGGTTCTGTGTGGATTACCAAGGACTGAACTCAGTTACCAAAACTGACGCTCATCCAATCCCCAGGGCGGATGAGTTAATTGACCGGCTAGGAGCTGCCCAATACCTGAGTACCTTTGACCTCACTTCAGGGTACTGGCAGATCTCCTTGACAGATGGAGCAAAGGAAAGGTCAGCCTTCTCCACGCCTGAGGGACACTTCCAGTTCTGTGTGATGCCCTTTGGGCTCAAGAACGCCCCTGCCACATTTCAGCGACTGGTGAACCAGGTCCTCTCTGGAATGGAGGGTTTCTCGGCTGCTTACCTGGATGACATTGCTGTCTTCAGTAGCAGTTGGGAGGACCACTTGCAACATTTGCAAGCAGTTCTCCAGGCGCTGAAACAAGCTGGATTGACCATCAAAGCCAGCAAATGCCAGATTGGTCAGGGGTCGGTTGTGTACCTTGGACACTTGGTGGGTAGGGGGTCAGTGCAGCCCCTGCAGGCGAAGATTGAGGCAATCGTGGCCTGGGAACCCCCCAAGACACAGACTGAGGTCCGAGCTTTCCTGGGCCTCACAGGTTACTACCGTCGCTTTGTGAAGGGGTATGGCACTATTGTAGCGCCCCTCACAGAGCTCACCTCTAGGAAACAACCTCGACGGGTAGTTTGGACAAAGGCTTGTCAGCAAGCCTTTGAAAAGTTGAAGCAGGCAATGTGTGAAGCACCGGTCCTGAAGGCTCCCAATTTCTCCAAGGAGTTCATTGTGCAAACAGATGCATCCGAACATGGCATTGGGGCAGTGTTATCGCAACTAAATGAAGAGGGCCTGGATCAGCCTGTAGTCTTCTTATCCAGGAGACTGCTTCCCCGGGAACAGAAGTGGAGTGCAATTGAGAGGGAAGCTTTTGCGGTGGTGTGGGCTCTGAAGAAGCTGCGGCCATACCTCTTTGGCTCGCACTTCCTGGTGCAGACTGACCACCGCCCCCTTCGTTGGCTGATGCAAATGAAGGGGGAAAATCCCAAGCTGTTGAGGTGGTCCATCTCCTTACAGGGAATGGACTTCCGGGTGGAACATCGGCCTGGAGTGGACCACGCCAATGCAGACGGTCTCTCCCGGTATTTCCGCTTTAGTGAAGAGGACTCCCAAGGGGTTGGGTAGTTCTCCCCACTTTCAGCTGGGGGGGACGCGTGTTAGACCTGTCTGATTTTTTTGCGCAGTCCCTCCTCATTATTATTTATTTTGTCCCCTTTTTGCCCCTCATACCTTTGATAATTTTTGTGTCTACTACTTTTTTAGGTGTTGGTCAAGGGGATAGGTGTTCTTTTTCCCCCCATAATCTTTTACCTCAGGCCCAGAGGCCTGTTCTGACAGGAAAGTTGGCACCACCTAAAATGGTGGCCACCAACTGCCCCAACTGTCGCACCTAGAACTTGGCCATAGCTTAACATAGGGCATTCCAGAACCTTCTGGTCCATGCTGGACCATTGAAGGGCAGCCTATAAAAGGCGGAATGCGGGGCAGCCATTTTGTCTACCTGTGGAAGTCAGCTGGAGGACAGGTGGTAGCTGAGGGTGGGAAAGAGGTTAGACTGAGAGTTGACCCCCTGGACTGGGAATCTGCCTTATTGGTCCAACCCACTACTCCCCTGTTGGTTACTTGTCCTGGCCCCGCTGTGGGAAGTTACTTGGAGACCCTGGGCGCCTGGCTTGCCCCTGTTCTAAATAGTATAGGGGAAGTCTGTAGGAGAAGGAGACTGCAGCGCTGCGGAGCGCAGTCCTCTGCCCAGTTGGAGGGACTTGTAAGAAGTGTGCCTTCATTCTCAGCATAAGGAGATCAGACTGTCCCTTAATTTGTAAATCCCTGGAGCGCTATCTCTCACCTGCTGTGGTGGAGCGCCACTGAGGAGAGTAGCGGAAGCCAGGAGGAAACGGGCTGTCCTACCCTTCCAAACCCCCATCTGGTGCAGGGCGAGCGGCGCCGTTTTGGTGCTGTGATCGTGTGCCCTGAGGTGAGGAGTGGAGCTGGGAAAGTCTTTGGCAGTTTCCAGTGGTGCTGTGAGTGGAGAGCAGCGTCAGAAGCACAGCGCGGTCTCTAGCGGTGAGACACTGATCCATCGCGCATGCTTAGTGGCGCCGCCAGGCTTCGTGAGGCGGAGCCAGATCAGGAAGGCGGGAGTAGCCGCTGAGGAGCGAGGAGCGCATTGCGCATGACCCCGTGAGTAGCGCGTCCCCGGCCAGGGAGTGTGTGGCTTCGTTTTCCCCCTTCGCTCAAAGCGCCTCAGGAAGGAGCTGGCGCGAGCGGAAAGGGGGCCTTGAAGGGGCGCTCATCATTATTCCTCCGCCCCCGGCATCAAGGAAGCGACTGGAGCGGAAAGGAGCTTCTGACAAGTGCGCTTTGCCATTCCCCCGCCCCAGCCTTAAATAAGCAGCTGGCTCGGCGGGAGGGAGTGGAGTGAGGCCGGTGGGGCCTTGAGGAAGTCTGAAGTCATCAGCAACTCGTGGGGACTGGGACCACATCGTCCCCACGCTACAGTAAGGAGTGGGGCTCACTCTCTCTGGGAAGTTCTGAGCACAGGGGTTAATCCTCATATTTTTTAACAGTGCCTAACAGTTGCCATTTTCTTCCCCCCTGGATGAGATAGAAGCTCTGAGGAGCAGGAGACAAATACCATACATATTTAACTGGCCTAAGAAGGCATAAAGGATACCTGCCTGTTGTGGTTATAGTGCCTGTTAACCGTACTGAACTATAGGAATCCATTGAACTTGCATAGCAGATATGAAGTGTTATTGTAATTACTGAAACCAGTTGTAGAGTATAGAATCTATTTAGAAACTATGCTTAATTAAATGCTAGGACCTCTAGGGGTGTAAAGTTGATGACTAAGTAGCACCTTGTCAGAGATTATATTCAATTCTTGATTAATAGGTATTGTGTTTACTCTCAAGAAGGGAACCTGCCTAAGAGGTCAATTTAGTAATGGTATAAGACTAAGCATATTTACAAGTCACATGTATTGAGTGGTAATTCTTTTTCCACAGACAAACAGTGGTATAATTTTTCCTGAACTAAATGTAAATTTTTCCTGTGTGAATATTGAGAGTTAAACCAAAGAGTATATTATTTTTATAAAACAGTGCGTATTTTCCTACAGTTTTGGTGTAGCGTTTTTCTTTTGTGTGATATTGCGTGGTTTTATTCTTGGGTGGTCTGCAACCTTAACACTGTGCCTCTGAAATGCATGTCTTGCCCTAGGCCAGGCTACCCAGTTCCAACATTTGGTGGCAGCGGTGGGATAACTGACTTGGTTGCAGCTACTCACTAGTAATTCAACGCAATACACTAACCTACACCAGGAGTTTTCTCCTTGCGGCCCTCCTAATTTACATTTTTGTTTTTCTAAATTTATTTCTGGTGGTGGGTGGAGGTTGACCCTAGGACACTTTCGGTTTCCTCCTGTGTGAAAAGTTTATACTCTAGTAAAAATGGAGATAAATGTGGAAGAGCTGGATAACTATACTGTGACCCAACTAAAGGACTGGTGTCAGCAGCAAAGTGTGTTTTTCAAAAAGGGGGCCAAGAAAGGCGAGCTGCTGACAAGCATACGGGCATGGGTGGAGGCTCATTCCGGGGAGGTACCAGTGTCAGAGGGGAGTGACAGGGACACTGTCGTTGAGACTGCAATGCTGTACCAAGCGGAGGGGGGGAATCTACTGTCAGGTTCCAGGACACCTCCCAGGGTGGGCAGCAGCGTCTCGGAGAAGGGTTTAACTGAAGCCGAGCTAGAAGATAGGAGGGAGGAGAGGAGAATGAAGCTAGAATTAGCTAGGATGGATATGGAAAGGGAGGAAAGGAGGTTAGCTCATGAGCGAACCATCAAGGAGATGGACTTACAAGCTCTTAACCGTAGGTCTCCCAATCCAGACAATGGTGGCAGCGAAAAGAAAGGGGACACCAGGGAATCCAGACCCTATTTACCTAAAGATGTCATCGCTAGTTACACCTCAGGTGATGACATTGCCAAATGGTTGGCCGCCTACGAAGTTTCTTTAAGGGCTCACGGGATCCTAGAAACTCACTGGGGAGGTGGGCTGTACAAATACATGCCACCTGCTGGCAGAGACACTTTGTTGGCTCTGGAGCAGGATGAGCAAACCCACTACCCTGCCATGAAGGTGGCATTGGTGAAAAAGTTTGGACTTACCCCTGAGAGGTACAGACAAAAATTCAGGGGAAGTCACAAAATGAGTAACCAAAATTGGGTAGACTTTTTAGACTACGCCAAGAAAGCTTTGGAGGGTTGGGTTAAGGGCAGCGAGGTGAAAGACTATGAGGGGCTGTACAATCTATTTTTGAAAGAACACCTCCTCGAGAAATGTTTTCCCGAGTTGCGCCAACACCTGGTGGACAGCAAGCTGACCGATCCCCGGAAGCTTGCAGAGGAGGCAGACACTTGGGCAAGTACCCGGGTGTCCTCCAAGGGGACTGGAGGGGATTCTCAAAAAGCCGGACAGGGCGCCCCCCAGAAGAAAGAGGGAGGAGATAAAAAGAAGGAGTTCTCCAAAGGTCCCCAAAATAATTTCCAAGGTAAGGGAGCAGGTTTCACCCCTAGGGCAAACCCGCCCAGAAACCCTAATCCTGGCCAAAGCCAGCAGCCAAGGGTTCTCCACTGTTTTGAATGCGGTGGTGTTGGACATTATAAGGGAGATGTCAAATGCCCAAAGAGACCACCCCCTCCCACCGGAGGAAAGTCACCGGGAGTAGCTAGTGTAGCGCTCGGGGAGGAGTTGCCCTTAGATAAGGGGGGTGAGTGGGAGGGTGTCACCTTAGTGTCCCTGGGAGAGCGGGAGATGGTACCAAAGATCCAGGTGCCCCCAAATACTATCAAGTATGGGCAATGGGTTACCGTCAATGGCCAAAGAGGGGAGGCTCTGAGAGATACCAGAGCCAGTATGACTATGGTGAGAAGTCAACTGGTGTCTCCAGAGCAGATTGTCCCTAATGTACTCCACCCCGCCGCGATGGCTGACGGCAGAATGGGCCACTATCCAGTGGCTGAGGTTCCCTTTGAGTGGGATGGGGTTGCAGGTTCACTTCGAGTTGCCGTAAGCCCTGCCGTGCCAGTTGATTGTCTGTTGGAGAATGACATGGAGCACAACACTTGGAGAGAGGTGGAATACCGGACGCATTCTGCGATGCTGGGTACACCTGACTGGGCCTGTGTAAGCACACGGTCTGCGACTGCCCGGAGAGGGAGTTCGCCTGGGTTGGAGCCTGGAACAATGGCCCAACCCGCTGCCAAAAAGGGTCAGAAACGGAGACAGGGACAGCCTGCTTCGGCTTCCACGCCCCATGTGACAGATCGGCCACCTGCAGTGGTAGGCCAGGAGTCCGTGGAGGGGGGAGTAGACTCTCTGGAGGATTTACCCATCCCTGCTGAATGGCATGTGGAGGGAGGTCCTACCAGAGAGGAATTCTGTAAGGGGCAGAGGGAGTGCCCTACCCTTGAGGGACTGAGGCGTCAGGCTGAAGCCCAGGCAGCAGGTGATGCTACGGGACACCACCATATTTACTGGGAGGATGGCCTCCTCTACAGTGAACCCAAGGTACCTCTACCTGGCTCATCAAGGGCCTTGGTGGTCCCGCAGCAATACCGAGCCTTTCTGCTGGAATTGGCTCATGCGATACCACTGGCAGGACACTTAGGCCAGGACAAGACCTTTGCACGGCTTGTCCTCCACTTTTACTGGCCTCAGATGAAAGTGGCGTCCAACACATACTGTAGGACATGTGTATCCTGCCAGGCCAGTGGGAAGACAGGGGTGAAGCTAAAGGCTCCCCTGGAACCACTTCCTGTCGTTAGCACCCCCTTTGAAAGGGTAGGCATCGACATTGTAGGGCCATTGGATCCACCAACCACAGCTGGTCACAGGTTCATCCTGGTTCTGGTGGATCATGCCACACGGTACCCAGAGGCCATCCCTCTGAGGACTGTTACTGCACCTGTGGTAGCTAGGGCCCTGGTGGGAATTTTTACTAGGGTAGGATTCCCGAAGGAGGTTGTGTCTGACAGGGGGATTAACTTCCTGTCTGCTTACATGCGGACCATGTGGAAGGAGTGTGGGGTGACCTACCGGTTCACCACTCCTTATCACCCCCAGTCCAATGGACTAGTTGAGAGATTCAATAAGACCCTGAAGGGCATGATAAGAAGTCTGCCAGAGAGCCTACGGAGGAAGTGGGACGTCCTCCTACCTTGCTTACTGTTCTCCTACAGAGAGGTGCCACAGAAAGGAGTGGGCTTCAGCCCATTCGAATTGTTGTATGGGCACCTGGTGCGTGGGCCTCTCAGCCTGGTGAAGGAAGGATGGGAGAAGTCTTCTAGAAAACCTCCCCAGGATGTGGTGAGCTACATGTTGGCCTTCAGAAGCCAGATGGCCAAGTTGTGGAAGCAGGCTGCTGACAACTTGGAGGCCAGTCAGGCAGTCATGAAGGAATGGTATGACCAAAATGCTCACCCGGTGGAGTTGGAGCCTGGCCAGAAAGTCTGGGTGATGGAACCTGGAGAGCTAAGTGCCCTTCAGGATCGTTGGACAGGCCCCTTTGAGGTGTTGGAGAAAAAGGGTAAGGCCACTTACTTGGTGGATCTTAAGACCCCGAGGCAGCCCCTACGGGTGCTGCATGCCAATCGCCTCAAACCCCACCATGAGAGGCCAGAGGTCATCCTGATGTTGGTGACTGATGGTGCTGAGGAAGCAGAAAGCGAGCCTCTCCCAGACCTCTTTTCATGTTAAGAGAAGGATGGGTCGGTGGAGGGAGTGATTCTCTCCCCGTCTCTCACTCCTGAGCAACGAGAGGACTGCCAACAGGTATTGGGGCAGTACTCTTCACTGTTTTCCCTTGTCCCAGGGAGAACCCACCTGTGTACCCATGATGTGGACACAGGAGACAGCCCCCCAGTGAAATCCAAGACCTACAGGCTGTCAGACAAGGTGAAGGCTAGCATCCATGGCGAAGTTGCCAAGATGTTAGAGCTAGGAGTGATAGAACCGTCCAGCAGCCCTTGGTCCAGTCCGGTGGTGCTAGTCCCAAAAGCCGCCCCACCGGGCACCACACCAGAACTGAGGTTCTGTGTGGATTACCGAGGACTGAACTCAGTTACCAAAACTGACGCTCATCCAATCCCCAGGGCGGATGAGTTAATTGACCGGCTAGGAGCTGCCCAATACCTGAGTACCTTTGACCTCACTTCAGGGTACTGGCAGATCTCCTTGACAGATGGAGCAAAGGAAAGGTCAGCCTTCTCCACGCCTGAGGGACACTTCCAGTTCTGTGTGATGCCCTTTGGGCTCAAGAACGCCCCTGCCACATTTCAGCGACTGGTGAACCAGGTCCTCTCTGGAATGGAGGGTTTCTCGGCTGCTTACCTGGATGACATTGCTGTCTTCAGTAGCAGTTGGGAGGACCACTTGCAACATTTGCAAGCAGTTCTCCAGGCGCTGAAACAAGCTGGATTGACCATCAAAGCCAGCAAATGCCAGATTGGTCAGGGGTCGGTTGTGTACCTTGGACACTTGGTGGGTAGGGGGTCAGTGCAGCCCCTGCAGGCGAAGATTGAGGCAATCGTGGCCTGGGAACCCCCCAAGACACAGACTGAGGTCCGAGCTTTCCTGGGCCTCACAGGTTACTACCGTCGCTTTGTGAAGGGGTATGGCACTATTGTAGCGCCCCTCACAGAGCTCACCTCTAGGAAACAACCTCGACGGGTAGTTTGGACAAAGGCTTGTCAGCAAGCCTTTGAAAAGTTGAAGCAGGCAATGTGTGAAGCACCGGTCCTGAAGGCTCCCAATTTCTCCAAGGAGTTCATTGTGCAAACAGATGCATCCGAACATGGCATTGGGGCAGTGTTATCGCAACTAAATGAAGAGGGCCTGGATCAGCCTGTAGTCTTCTTATCCAGGAGACTGCTTCCCCGGGAACAGAAGTGGAGTGCAATTGAGAGGGAAGCTTTTGCGGTGGTGTGGGCTCTGAAGAAGCTGCGGCCATACCTCTTTGGCTCGCACTTCCTGGTGCAGACTGACCACCGCCCCCTTCGTTGGCTGATGCAAATGAAGGGGGAAAATCCCAAGCTGTTGAGGTGGTCCATCTCCTTACAGGGAATGGACTTCCGGGTGGAACATCGGCCTGGAGTGGACCACGCCAATGCAGACGGTCTCTCCCGGTATTTCCGCCTTAGTGAAGAGGACTCCCAAGGGGTTGGGTAGTTCTCCCCACTTTCAGCTGGGGGGGACGCGTGTTAGACCTGTCTGATTTTTTTGCGCAGTCCCTCCTCATTATTATTTATTTTGTCCCCTTTTTGCCCCTCATACCTTTGATAATTTTTGTGTCTACTACTTTTTTAGGTGTTGGTCAAGGGGATAGGTGTTCTTTTTCCCCCCATAATCTTTTACCTCAGGCCCAGAGGCCTGTTCTGACAGGAAAGTTGGCACCACCTAAAATGGTGGCCACCAACTGCCCCAACTGTCGCACCTAGAACTTGGCCATAGCTTAACATAGGGCATTCCAGAACCTTCTGGTCCATGCTGGACCATTGAAGGGCAGCCTATAAAAGGCGGAATGTGGGGCAGCCATTTTGTCTACCTGTGGAAGTCAGCTGGAGGACAGGTGGTAGCTGAGGGTGGGAAAGAGGTTAGACTGAGAGTTGACCCCCTGGACTGGGAATCTGCCTTATTGGTCCAACCCACTACTCCCCTGTTGGTTACTTGTCCTGGCCCCGCTGTGGGAAGTTACTTGGAGACCCTGGGCGCCTGGCTTGCCCCTGTTCTAAATAGTATAGGGGAAGTCTGTAGGAGAAGGAGACTGCAGCGCTGCGGAGCGCAGTCCTCTGCCCAGTTGGAGGGACTTGTAAGAAGTGTGCCTTCATTCTCAGCATAAGGAGATCAGACTGTCCCTTAATTTGTAAATCCCTGGAGCGCTATCTCTCACCTGCTGTGGTGGAGCGCCACTGAGGAGAGTAGCGGAAGCCAGGAGGAAACGGGCTGTCCTACCCTTCCAAACCCCCATCTGGTGCAGGGCGAGCGGCGCCGTTTTGGTGCTGTGATCGTGTGCCCTGAGGTGAGGAGTGGAGCTGGGAAAGTCTTTGGCAGTTTCCAGTGGTGCTGTGAGTGGAGAGCAGCGTCAGAAGCACAGCGCGGTCTCTAGCGGTGAGACACTGATCCATCGCGCATGCTTAGTGGCGCCGCCAGGCTTCGTGAGGCGGAGCCAGATCAGGAAGGCGGGAGTAGCCGCTGAGGAGCGAGGAGCGCATTGCGCATGACCCCGTGAGTAGCGCGTCCCCGGCCAGGGAGTGTGTGGCTTTGTTTTCCCCCTTCGCTCAAAGCGCCTCAGGAAGGAGCTGGCGCGAGCGGAAAGGGGGCCTTGAAGGGGCGCTCATCATTATTACTCCGCCCCCGGCATCAAGGAAGCGACTGGAGCGGAAAGGAGCTTCTGACAAGTGCGCTTTGCCATTCCCCCGCCCCAGCCTTAAATAATCAGCTGGCTCGGCGGGAGGGAGTGGAGTGAGGCCGGTGGGGCCTTGAGGAAGTCTGAAGTCATCAGCAACGCGTGGGGACTGGGACCACATCGTCCCCACGCTACAGTAAGGAGTGGGGCTCACTCTCTCTGGGAAGTTCTGAGCACAGGGGTTAATCCTCATATATTTTTTAACAGTGCCTAACAGTTGCCATTTTCTTCCCCCCTGGATGAGATAGAAGCTCTGAGGAGCAGGAGACAAATACCATACATATTTAACTGGCCTAAGAAGGCATAAAGGATACCTGCCTGTTGTGGTTATAGTGCCTGTTAACCGTACTGAACTATAGGAATCCATTGAACTTGCATAGCAGATATGAAGTGTTATTGTAATTACTGAAACCAGTTGTAGAGTATAGAATCTATTTAGAAACTATGCTTAATTAAATGCTAGGACCTTTAGGGGTGTAAAGTTGATGATTAAGTAGCACCTTGTCAGAGATTATATTCAATTCTTGATTAATAGGTATTGTGTTTACTCTCAAGAAGGGAACCTGCCTAAGAGGTCAATTTAGTAATGGTATAAGACTAAGCATATTTACAAGTCACATGTATTGAGTGGTAATTCTTTTTCCACAGACAAACAGTGGTATCATTTTTTCTGAACTAAATGTAAATTTTTCCTGTGTGAATATTGAGAGTTAAACCAAAGAGTATATTATTTTTATAAAACAGTGCGTATTTTCCTACAGTTTTGGTGTAGCGTTTTTCTTTTGTGTGATATTGCGTGGTTTTATTCTTGGGTGGTCTGCAACCTTAACACTGTGCCTCTGAAATGCATGTCTTGCCCTAGGCCAGGCTACCCAGTTCCAACAGGAGCTATATAAACAATTGTAGCCACCCACATCTCCCTTCTGGCACGCGATGAGTGGATTACATAAATACGACAATGAATGAAAAATACACGGCATGCATAGACAAGGTTTGCTATGTAACATCTGGACTCCTGTAAACCTAAACAAACACCAGTAATCAGACACTAGGGACAACACCTGAAGCTCCTAAGATTTTCCTTTTGTTTGGTATCTTGTTTTTGGGAGGTGGGTTTTTAGGATAAGCTATTTTTGGGTGCGTCTGGGGTTGGGGTGTGTCAGGTAGCCCCTGTGGTAGACAATGGGATAGAGGATAAGGAGTGCCAGCCATCCCTACATATATTTCTCCCCTCCTATATTCACAGTCCCCTTTTACCAGTTGTCCGCTTTGCTGTCATCAAGAAGTGGAGAGAGGGGAATCGGCAGGCGGCCCCTTTAAGCCGGAGCTGAGGACGGACATCAGAGAATAAACGCTTGAAGAAGGCGGGTGGAGAGCGCGTCAGGTTGGTCAGTAGTTGGTCCAGCTACACGCGGCATGGGAAGGCGAGGCGGAGAAACTAGCGGGGGAAGACTGGAAAGACAGAGAAGGACTAACAGCCTTATGAGAGAGAGAACCGGAGCCCAGGGGAGGTCACAGCTTGTCGGCGAGCAGAACACCCGAACCTGGCGGAGGAGGGAAAGCTGAAGCAGATGACCAGACCTCACTGAAGGACGCGGAGTCACCACACCATGGCCCCAGAGGGATGTGGCTCTTCCAGGTGCGTGGGCGTCTACGGGGTTTTTGGAAAGGGGCTGAGTAAGAGAGGGACGGGAGGGGAGGCTGAGGGGTGAAAGGGACCCAGGGAAAAGGAAATAAGTAAGACGGAAACAAAGACAAGAGCAGAAATCATCGGATACTCTTTTTCTTTTGGTTGCTCCAACCTCTACACCACAGCTTTCCAAACTATGTTGCGCGACCCATATGTAGGTGTGTCGCATCGGCAGAGTCGAGCTGCAGGGGCTCTTAGAAGGGGCGAAGCAACAACAAAGCCCTATTAACATGCACAAGGTCTTAAAGACCTGTGAAGTGCTCGGGTGCGGCTGTGAGCGGTCCCGGGCTGTCACACACGACGAGGCGGGGGGAGGGAGTACTGAAGTAGGGTGACCACCGTTTTTGGCGGAGTGTCCCAGTGTCCCGACACTTTTCTCCAAAGTAGAGAAATGTCCGGGTTTTACAACAGCGTCCGGGTAAAACATCCAAATGTCCCGGTTTTAGTATGCTGTTTAGATCACCCCCGCGGGCCTTCCAGCAACAGGCAGAGTGGCGCTGCAGGGGCTCTTATATGAATAACAACAAAGCCTTATTAGCACGTTAAATGGTCTTCATTTGTGGATAGTCCTTTTGGCAAAGGGCCCTTCAATGAGTGAATACGGTGGGTTATTGGGTCCAGGGGGTTGGCCTGGGGTTTGGGGCAGCCCCGGGATCGCGGTGCAGTGGGAAGAAAAGCTGCAAAGAAGCCCAATAGAAGCTTTCACATTTACATCATTCTGCACGCTGCGGCTTGTGACCTTACGAAAAAAAAAAAAAACAATTCAGTTTAACCCCTTCGATGCTGATGACGGAGCGGTTCCGTCATCAGCATCGGTTGGGCTGTGCTGATGACGGAACCGCTCCGTCATCAGTACAGCCCTGGGGGAGAGCACTGGCGCTCCCCCCCCCCCCCCCCCTGTGCGGCGATTTTTTTTTTTTTTGCAGGGGTGGCAGCGGAAGACTTTCCGCTGCCACCCCCTGGCCCCCCCACGCTTCCTGGTGACGTCAGCGCACACAGCGCGCGCGACGTCATCAGGAAGCGCTGGACGCGCTGGAAGCCATTTGCTTCCAGCGCGTCCAGAAACAAGGTGGGTGTTTGGTGCTGCGGTGGGGCCGTTTTTCGGTGCCTTGAGGCATCGGGGGGGAGGAAACTGTGTTTCCTCTCCCCTGATGTCCCAATGCACGGCATTCCTGGTGCACGATCGCGCACAGCGTCGCGATCGTGCACCAGGAATGCCCCACTAGACACCAGGGATTGTGTTTGGGCAATATTTTACTGTGCAGGAAGCGACCCCTTGGGCAAGGGTCGCTTCCTTTTGGGGCCATATTATTGATCAGACTTTTCTGCCCCCCCTGGGGCAGATCGGCCTTTTTTTGGCCGATCTGCACCCAGGGGGGGCAGAAAAGCCCACTAGACACCAGGGATTGTGTTTGGGCAATATTTTACTGTGCAGGAAGCGACCCCTTGGGCAAGGGTCGCTTCCTTTTGGGGCCATATTATTTATCAGACTTTTCTGCCCCCCCTGGGGCAGATCGGCCGTTTTTTTTGGCCGATCTGCACCCAGGGGGGGCAGAAAAGCCCACTAGACACCAGGGATTGCTTGTGTTTGTTTTTTTTTTGTGCAGGAAGCGACCCCTTGGGCAAGGGTCGCTTCCTTAGAGGGGCAAATAATGTTTTAGACTTTTCTGCCCCCCCTGGGGCAGATCGGCCGTTTTGTTTGGCCGATCTGCACCCAGGGGGGGCAGAAAAGCCCACTAGACACCAGGGATTGTTTTTTATTTATAAAGGAAGCGACCCCTTGGGCAAGGGTCGCTTCCTTAGGGGGATAAAATATTTTTCAGACTTTTCTTCCCCCCCCCCTGGGGCAGATCGGCCGTTTTTTTGGCCGATATGCACCCAGGGGGAGCAGAAAAGCCCACTAGACACCAGGGATTGTTTTTTATTTGAAAAGGAAGCGACCCCTTGGGGAAGGGTCGCTTCCTAGTGGCCCTAATATTTTTTTAGACTTTTCTGCTCCAGGGGGCCCACGTTTATAATGATTTATAATCTTCCCCCCTTGGGGACAGACACCCCATTTGTGACATTCCCATGTGACATAGCATGTTGTAATGTGTGTTGTTTTTGTTTCTTCTAATGTGTTTTGTTTTTTTCTCTCTTTAGATTGTTGCAATGTGCGGTTCTGTTACTGGTGGTTCTGTTGTTCTGCTGTTTCTGTAGTTGCATGTGTTTGGTAAGAGACCTTATTTTTGTTCAATTGTAATGTAATTGTTTATTTTGCAAAGTGTGTAGTAATACGAGTACGTGTTGTTGCTGTTTGTTGTGATTGTAAAACATGTTTTGCATTTGTTTTTGATGTGTCCTTCTGTAGATGCAAGTTTTTTTTTCTTCTTTCTAGTGGGATATCGTTGCCTATTTGCTGTGTCTTTGCAGAGTAGGTGCTGGTGAGTGTAGTTGTGTCTTGTAAGTGAATTGTATATTTTTTCTAAATCTATTTTTTGGTGAAAAAGTCTTACATTTTTATCTTACTTTGCGCAGTGTTGGGGTTGTTGAGTTGTTTGTGCAGACTCCTTTATTTGTAAGGATAATGGCTAGCTGCCGGATTACTGCTCAGCAAGTTATTGGAATGCTTTTTGATTCTTCCTCTGACCATGGTCCAGAGTCTGACTCTGATTCTGAGCCAGAGGTGGGAGGTGAAGATTCAGGTAGTGAGTTTTCTCTACGCATGGCTTCATCTGATGATGAAGACACTTTGAGTGCTGATGAAGCTACTTTTGGTGTGGATGATGTGCCTGTGGTTGGGGAGGACATTGCTGTGTTTACGGTTTTGGAGGACATGCTTGTGCCTGTGGTTGCGGAGGACAGTGATGTGCCAATTGTGCGGCAAGAGACATCTGGGCTGCAGCCTGGGGCTGCTAGACTTCCAGTTGGTGATGTGAGACAAGGGTTAGCTGGGCGGCGGCCTGCGGCTGCAAGACTTGACGATGAAAGTTCTGACCTCTGGGTTGCACCAGGCATGGTGCAGCCGGCATTGCCTGAATTTACTGGTGTTCCAGGGTGTAGGGTGAACACTGAAAACTTTTTGCCTATTGATTTTTTCAAGTTGTTTATGGATGATGTGTTTTTGGCAGAGATTGTAGAGCAGACTAATTTGTATGCTGAAATTTTTTTGAGGGTGAACAGTGCCAGCCTTAAGCCCCACGCTAGAGCTAACCGGTGGACTCCCACAAATTTGGAGGAGATGAAAAAGTTTTTGGGTTTAACTTTTTTTTTTTTTTTTTTAAACCTTTATTGTACAGAAAGCGCTCACAGATACGGGCCTACAACCCATCGGGCCGGCCACCACAATAAAAGAAACATAGCAGGCAATACAGAAGCTCCCACAGGACATCACAGCCATCCATATGAGAGCAAAGGCAGGAAGCCACCGAGCAAACACCACGTACAGGATGAGAGAAGGTTGATTTTATAATAGAAGAAAGGGTGTCTCAGAATAAGGGCAATCCGTAAAGTTCAGAGGGCCGTGGTGGGCCGCTAACAAGCAGCAGTATCGAACACAGGAAAATTCAAAAAGAACAGGTACATTTTGGCAAAGTCAGAACGCGAGTCCCACAGTAATAAGCAATTGCAACCGCTGCCCAGCGCCCTCCCACCACTACGAGAACACACAATAATACACAAAACTAAAAATAGGCTTGCAAAACAAAGAGCCCTCTGCCACAACAACCCAGGGGAGGAAGGAAAAAAAAAAGGGGAAGAGGGAAAAAAAAAAAAAAAGGGGGGGGAAAAGACATAGGAAAAAAGGGGGGAGAAGTAAGAACGCAGCATCACTGCACGCGCCCCACGGCTAACGAAGCACTCATGAATAGATCAGCACATGGAACCAGTGGTAACAGGAGGAATGAATGCGTAGTAAACCGCGACGGCAGGAATACCAGAAGGCCCATGCTAGCAAAAACACCCCAGGGGGCCACATGCCGACACCGCGTCTCGAAAAAAGGGGATACATAAGAGCCATAGAACCAAAAAAAGGAATGAGGGAAAAACACAATACAACAGACCCCCCCCCCCACCCCGCACATCCCACCCTGCACCCCTGCAGAAGGCTATGGCCTACCCCCCGGCAGCGTGCCTGTCGCCCTAATCAGAACCCGAAATATAGAAGAGATAAAAGTAAGCAAGAACCACAAAGACAAAAAAAGAAGGGAAAACAGGGAAGTAGCAACGGGAGAGGAGCCATATAATCAAAACCCCATCAGCTCCCACCCTCCCGTCCGAAAATACTCAGAACCCACAGGAAGATAATAAGCACAAGGATAAGCTCCAGGAACATGAAGGAGAATCGAACATAGTCATACAGTTACAAACGGATCATCCGATCATACCGCAAGATAACAGTCCACCGAGGCAAGTTCATCTCAACCCTGTCCTTGTTTATCCCAAGCTGTAGTCGTCCAACGCACAAGGAACCAGATCATGTGGAACAAGAGGTGAATAACAGGGAGTCCGATTGGCAATCCACACAAGTCATATCGATTGTGACCCGGATGAACCGGAAAGGACGGCAACCACCTCAGGCAATGCAGGTACAGTTCCAAGGACAATATGAGGGAAGCCGATCCGGCGGAGCAATGACAGGATCTTCGTTCGGCCATTCGAGGCAAAAAGGGAAAGGGAGATCCAACAAGGCCGGTCCGGACGGGACCCGGCCGGCGGACCCCCTGTACAGGGGGGAGCACAGGATGAAGGAGGGCAGCGGACATCCGCACATCCACACCAACGGCAGCCGCCGGGCGCACGACCTGCAGGAAAGTTCCAGCAGCACACAACAGAAATGAAGCCGCACACACCGGGGGGGGGCTCGGCAGGCCTGGCAAAATGATCCTCCTCCAGGTCAATGATAGGCGCGGCCATAGGAGCACTCCAGGAGCGCAAGGCGGCGAGGATGTCGCCAAGTGTAGGCTCACCTTTACGGTATTCAGCAAACGTGCCATGCGGCGGATCAGCGTCGCCAGTCTCGGCCAGTCCGAGAGACATGGGGTCGGCCGCCATCTTAGAAGCCCGGCGGGGCCGCGGCAAACTCCGACCCCCGTCCGGACACCAGCGGGGCAAACAGGATACAGCCGACCACCAGCAGAGGCACCACCAGAGCAGGAAGGGGGGCCACCAGAAGAAGGCGGGTCGCCGGCTCCCCACACGCCACCGGCTCCGTTCTCCGAGTCTGGGCGGAGGGACTCAAAATGGCCGGACCGGAGAACAAAGGGGAGACGGACCACATACACGGTCAACCCCGTCCATGGAAGGCAGCGCCCCAACACCAGGCCGCAGGACCGCCGGATCAGGCCCGGATAGCCGTAATCGGTCTAATTGCACATCGGCCTCTCCGACCGAACCCACACCGCCACCAAGGGCCGGCCACAGCGCTCCGCCCCGCCCGGGCGCCGCCAAGGAGTGTCAGGCCCGCTCGCTCCGGAGGCCCCGAAGCAGACAAGGGTGCAGCCCAGGATCCGCGGCACCCAGGAACAAACGGATCAAACGGTAAGTGCCTGTGAAATGTCATAGTTCCATAGTCTATCAAAGAATACTTCCCGGGGCAGGATAAAACACAGGATAGACGTTCCAGACAGGAAAGCGAACGGAGCCGAGCTAAAACGCGGCCATCTCGGACGCGAGCTTGGCTCCTCCCCCCGGGTTTAACTTTTTTGATGGGCTTGCTTAGGAAACCATCAATGGCTTCATATTGGTCTACTAGTCCCTTGATGGCAACAGCTATATTTCCGGCAGTCATGAGTCGTGATAGGTATTTGCTTCTGCTGCGGATGATGCATTTTGTTGACAATAGTCTTGCTTTGCCACGAGATCACCCTGATTGTGACCGTCTTTTCAAGATTCGGCCTGTCCTTGATCATTTGGTTGATCGATTTTCTGAGATCTTTTATCCTGGGAAAGAAATTGCAGTGGATGAGTCTTTGCTGTTGTTCAAGGGCCGCATGGTATTTCGGCAATACATTCCTAGTAAGAGGGCACGCTATGGAATCAAACTGTATATGCTGTGTGACAGTGAGACTGGATATGTCTCTAATTTCAGGGTGTACACTGGTAAGGAATCCAGGATTAACCCCCCTGGTTGTCCGTCGACTTTTGGAGTGACTGAGAAAATTGTGTGGGAACTTGGTCGTGGATTTTTTAACAAAGGCCATCATTTGTATGTCGATAACTTCTACACTGGTGTGCGGTTGTTTAGGGAATTGGCCAAAGTGGACACTGTTGCTTGTGGCACAATCCGCTCAAACCGTAAAGGTTTCCCAAAAGAACTTGTTTGTCGAAAGCTTGCTCGGGGACAGTGCAGTGCTTTGCGTTGTGAGGAGCTTCAAGCTGTGAAGTTTACAGACAGGAGGGATGTCTACATGTTGACTACAATACATGATGAAAGCACTGAACCGCGGAATGTTTGGGGTCAGGTTGCAGAAGTGCGCAAACCTGTGTGCATACTGGACTACAATAAGTACATGGGTGGTGTTGACAGAGTTGATCAGAGGTTGGAACCGTATGCTGCTCTTCGTAAGGCTTACATTTGGTACAAGAAGTTGGCTATCCATCTTTTCCACTTGGCAACCTTTAATGCTTTTATTGTGTTTCAGAAATCTTGTCCCCAGTCAAAGTTGACTTTTGTAAAGTTTCAGGAGTCTGTAATAGGCAGCCTTGTTTTAGTGGAACAGGCAAGTGTTCCTAGAGTTGGAGTGGTGGAGGATGTTGCCAGATTGAAAGATCGCCACTTTGCTGATACAATTCCTCCTACAACCTCAAAAGACTTTCCCAGTCGGAGATGTAGAGTCTGTTGGCGAAGAGGTTTGCGGAAGGAGGTTCGCATGTACTGCCCCGACTGCCCTTCAAACCCCGGGCTGTGTGTACCTGCTTGTTTTAGATTGTACCACACGCAAAAGAATTTTTGGGAGTATCAATGAGTGGTAAAGTGAACTGGTTGGTCTTTATTCTGTAATAGTTATTGTTCAGTTTCAAAGTTTGTATTTGTGTAGTCTTTTTAGATTTAGTTGTCGAGTTAGTAGATTTGTATCAATTTGCAATTTGTTTTTGTTTCTCTTTTATTTTAAAAAAAAACTAATGTATGATGTTGGTTTGCGTGTAGTGTCCATTGTCTGACTGTGTGCATGGTTTGGCGCTTGACTGCCGGTGTCTGTGGACTGATGCTTGTCTGGCGGTGTCTGCGGACTGGTGCTTGACTGGCGGTGTGCGTGGTCTGGTGTTTGGTTGGCGGTGTGCGTGCTCTTGCGCTTGCCTGGTGTTGTGTTTGGATTTGTCTTTGGCTGGTGGTGTTCGTGGAGTGGTGCTTGACTGGTGGTCTGTGTGGAGGGGCGCTTGGCTGGTGGTGTGCATGGAGTGGTACTTGGCTGTCTGTGCACGGAGTGGTGCTTGGCTGGCGGTGTGTGTGGAGTGGTGCTTGGCTGGGGGTGTGTGTGGAGTGGCGCTTGGCTGGACGGTGTGCGTGGAGTGGTACTTGGCTGTCTGTGCACGGAGTGGTGCTTGGCTGGTGTTGTGTTTGTGGAGTGGCGCTTGGCTGGTGGTGTGTGTGGAGGGGCGCTTGGCTGGGGGTGTGTGTGGAGTGGCGCTTGGCTGGACGGTGTGCGTGGAGTGGTACTTGGCTGTCTGTGCACGGAGTGGTGCTTAGCTGGCGGTGTGTGTGGAGTGGTGCTTGGCTGGCGGTGTGTGTGGAGTGGTGCTTGGCTGGTGGTGTGCGTGGAGTGGTACTTGGCTGTCTGTGCACGGAGTGGTGCTTGGCTGGCGGTGTGTGTGGAGGGGCGCTTGGCTGGTGGTGTGCATGGAGTGGTACTTGGCTGTCTGTGCACGGAGTGGTGCTTGGCTGGCGGTGTGTGTGGAGTGGCGCTTGGCTGGACGGTGTGCGTGGAGTGGTACTTGGCTGTCTGTGCACGGAGTGGTGCTTGGCTGGCGGTGTGTGTGGAGGGGCGCTTGGCTGGTGGTGTGCATGGAGTGGTACTTGGCTGTCTGTGCACGGAGTGGTGCTTGGCTGGCGGTGTGTGTGGAGTGGTGCTTGGCTGGTGGTGTGTGTGGAGTGGTACTTGGCTGTCGGTGTGCGCTGAGTGGTGTTTGGCTGGCGGTGTGCATGGTCTGGTGCTTGGCTGGCGGTGTGTGTGGAGTGGCGCTTGGCTGGACGGTGTGCGTGGAGTGGCGCTTGGCTGGTGGTGTGCGTGGAGTGGTACTTGGCTGTCTGTGCACGGAGTGGTGCTTGGCTGGCGGTGTGTGTGGAGTGGCGCTTGACTGGACGGTGTGCGTGGAGTGGTACTTGGCTGTCTGTGCACGGAGTGGTGCTTGGCTGGTGTTGTGTTTGTGGAGTGGCGCTTGGCTGGTGGTGTGTGTGGAGTGGCGCTTGGCTGGTGGTGTGCATGGAGTGGTACTTGGCTGTCTGTGCACGGAGTGGTGCTTGGCTGGCGGTGTGCATGGTCTGGTGCTTGGATGGTGGTGTGGGTGGACTGGCGCTCGGCAGGCGGTGTGTGAGTAGTTACTTTCTGTTGGTCACTACACACACTGCTAGTTGAGTGACACTTCACACAGTCCATCATTTTGTGTAGTTGCAGTGTCCGAAATGTCGGCGTGTGAAAGTGATGGGCCCTTGAATGGCGCTGTTTGCTGGTGTGAGTGTTGGAATGTGATGGGTCCGCGGCTGGCGGTGTGAATGTTTTGTATGTGTCACGCGTACGAAAGGTGTATGAATGGCCTGTAAAGAGGTTGGTGCCTTGACGTGGCTTTACAGCTCACGAGCTGTGAGTCAGTGGTTCAGTTTATCATACTTTCAATTATACACAGTGTATTTCATTTTTGTGAAATTACTTGCGTATCCAATTGTATGTACTGAATCATCACTCACCCTCGTGCCAAATCCAACCAGTATGTGTGTGTGCTTGCGGATTAGATGGGTGTGCAGTAATAGTTGTTTTTTTTCTCTTTCTGCATTAGGGTGTACCTTGTCCCTTATTGTGATTGGTGTTATGTGTTGCTTTTCCATTCGGATGGTGTCAATGGTCTGGTTTGTATCAGGTATGAAAGGTGCGTGAATGGCCTGTAAAACGGTTGGTGCCTTGTCGTGGCTTTACAGCTCACGAGTTGCGAGACACTGGTTCAGTTTTTATGCATTTATTTATTGACAGAGCATTTAATTTTTTTGAAGTATCTTGTTAATAAAATTTTATGTACTGAACCATCACTCGCCCTCGTGCCAAATCCAACCTGTATGTGTGTGTCTTTGAGGAATAGATAGCCGTGCTTGAATGTTTGACTTTTGAGTAACTCTGTTAAGGTGTGGTATCCTTTTACTCGGGAGAACAAGGGGAACGCAGGGTGGTAGGACTTTTTTGCCGGCACCGCGATCCCACGCCAAAATGTTTGGAAAAGTGCTATTTTTACCTATTTTTAAGGTTTGCAAGGAGTTCTGGGTAGGAAAACATTGGTGGACCCACACATGCCATACCTCCCTGGACTCTCCCGGGTGTCTAGTTTTCAGAACTGTTTGGGTTTGCTACTTCCCAAAGAATACCACCCACCCCGGGCCAAAAACTCAGGTGCCTCCCCCCCAAAAAATCAAAGTTATATTGCTTCAGGGTATTTTATATTCACCACCGTTAGATTTGGACCTTTTCCTGTTGCAGTCACTATGGCTACCCACGCAAGTGAGGTACCGTTTTTATCGGGAGACCTGGGGGAACGCTGGGTGGGAGGTAATTTGTGTGAGCCCAGTGATGCCCCGCTTTCCCAGACTACAACGTGTGAAAAAATTTCTTTTTTTCTGCTAAAATTGAGGTTTGCAAGGGATTCTGGGTAAAGGAACGTTGGCGGATCCACGCAAGCCATACCTCCTTGGAAGCCCCCGGGTGTCTACTTTTCAGAAATGTGTGGGTTTGGTAGGTTTCCATAGATGGCTGTCTCGCACGGGGCCAGAAACCCAGGTAACCCCTCTTGCAAAAGCTGGTGAATGTAACAATGGTGAAAATCTTAAGTCCACCAGCTTTTGCAAGAGGGGTTACCTGGGTTTTTGGCCCCGTGCGAGACAGCCATCTAGGGAAACCTACCAATCCCACACATTTCTGAAAAGTAGACACCCAGGGGCTTCCAAGGAGGTATGGCTTGCGTGGATCCTCCAACGTTCCTTTACCCAGAATCCCTTGCAAACCTCATTTTTTGCATGGAAAAAATCAGTTTTTTCACACGTTTTAGTGTGGGAAAGCGTGGCATCACTGGGCACACACAAATTACCTCCCACCCAGCGTTCCCCAAGGTCTCCCGGTAAAAATGGTACCTCACTTGCGTGGGTAGGCATAGCGGCTGCTTTAGGAAAAGGCCCAATTCATACTGTGGAGACGAAAACATTACCTTTAGCCAAATAATCTTATTTTTTGAGGGGGTCACCTGAGCTTTTGGCCCGGGGCTTGGCAGGCATCTTTGGAAACTACCAAACCCAAACAGTTCTGAGAACCAGACACCCGGGGGAGTCCAGGGTGGTATGGCATGCGTGGGTCCCCCAATGTTTTCCTACCCAGAAACCCCTGCAAACCTGAAATTTTGGTCAAAAAACCCACTTTTCCATACTTTTTTGGGTGGGATCTCGCTGCCGGAACAAATGTCCTACCACCCAGTGTTTCCCTTGTTCTCCCGAGTAAAATGATACCTCACTTGTGTGGGTGGGCCAAAGGCATGTGACTTAGGCTGGGGTGCTTAATTTGTAAAACGTAAATATGAGTAAAAACTACTTTTTTCAAAATTCATTTTTGGCGTGTTCTGCTTTGGGGCACCCACACAAGTGAGGTATCCTTTTACTCGGGAGAACAAGGGGAACGCAGGGTGGTACGACTTTTTTGCCGGCACGGCGATCCCACGCCAAAAAGTTTGGAAAAGTGCAATTTTTACCTAATTTTAAGGTTTGCAGGGAGTTCTGGGTAGGAAAACATTGGGGGACCCATGCATGCCATACCTCCCTGGACTCCCCCGGGTGTCTAGTTTTCAGAACTGTTTGGGTTTGCTACTTTGCAAAGAATACCACCGAGCCCCGGGCCACAAACTCAGATGCCCCCCCCCAAAATCAAGGTAGTTTTGCAATAAGGTATTGTAAATTTACCACCGTACGATTTGAACCGTTTCCTGTTGCAGCCACTATGTCTACCCACGCAAGTGAGGTACCGTTTTTATCGGGAGACCTGGGGGAACGCTGGGTGGGAGGTAATTTGTGTGAGCCCAGTGATGCCACACTTTCCCAGACTACAACGTGTGAAAAAATTTATTTTTTTCTGCTAAAATTGAGGTTTGCAAGGGATTCTGGGTAAAGGAACGTTGGCGGATCCACGCAAGCCATACCTCCTTGGAAGCCCCCGGGTGTCTACTTTTCAGAAATGTGTGGGTTTGGTAGGTTTCCATAGATGGCTGTCTCGCACGGGGCCAGAAACCCAGGTAACCCCTCTTGCAAAAGCTGGTGAATGTAACAATGGTGAAAATCTTAAGTCCACCAGCTTTTGCAAGAGGGGTTACCTGGGTTTTTGGCCCCGTGCGAGACAGCCATCTAGGGAAACCTACCAATCCCACACATTTCTGAAAAGTAGACACCCGGGGGCTTCCAAGGAGGTATGGCTTGCGTGGATCCTCCAACGTTCCTTTACCCAGAATCCCTTGCAAACCTCATTTTTTGCATGGAAAAAAAGTCAGTTTTTTCACACGTTTTAGTGTGGGAAAGCGTGGCATCACTGGGCACACACAAATTACCTCCCACCCAGCGTTCCCCAAGGTCTCCCGATAAAAATGGTACCTCACTTGCGTGGGTAGGCATAGCGGCTGCTTTAGGAAAAGGCCCAATTCATACTGTGGAGACGAAAACATTACCTTTAGCCAAATAATCTTATTTTTTGAGGGGGTCACCTGAGCTTTTGGCCCGGGGCTTGGCAGGCATCTTTGGAAACTACCAAACCCAAACAGTTCTGAGAACCAGACACCCGGGGGAGTCCAGGGTGGTATGGCATGCGTGGGTCCCCCAATGTTTTCCTACCCAGAAACCCCTGCAAACCTGAAATTTTGGTCAAAAAACCCACTTTTCCATACTTTTTTGGGTGGGATCTCGCTGCCGGAACAAATGTCTTACCACCCAGTGTTTCCCTTGTTCTCCCGAGTAAAATGATACCTCACTTGTGTGGGTGGGCCAAAGGCATGTGACTTAGGCTGGGGTGCTTAATTTGTAAAACGTAAATATGAGTAAAAACTACTTTTTTCAAAATTCATTTTTGGCGTGTTCTGCTTTGGGGCACCCACACAAGTGAGCTATCCTTTTACTCGGGAGAACAAGGGGAACGCAGGGTGGTATGACTTTTTTGCCGGCACGGCGATCCCACGCCAAAAAGTTTGGAAAAGTGCAATTTTTACCTAATTTTAAGGTGTGCAGAGAGTTCTGGGTAGGAAAACATTGGGGGACCCATGCATGCCATACCTCCCTGGACTCCCCCGGGTGTCTAGTTTTCAGAACTGTTTGGGTTTGCTACTTTGCAAAGAATACCACCGAGCCCCGGGCCACAAACTCAGATGCCCCCCCCCCCCAAAATCAAGGTAGTTTTGCAATAAGGTATTGTAAATTCACCACCGTACGATTTGAACCGTTTCCTGTTGCAGCCACTATGTCTACCCACGCAAGTGAGGTACCGTTTTTATCGGGAGACCTGGGGGAACGCTGGGTGGGAGGTAATTTGTGTGAGCCCAGTGATGCCCCGCTTTCCCAGACTACAACGTGTGAAAAAATTGATTTTTTTCTGCTAAAATTGAGGTTTGCAAGGGATTCTGGGTAAAGGAACGTTGGCGGATCCACGCAAGCCATACCTCCTTGGAAGCCCCCAGGTGTCTACTTTTCAGAAATGTGTGGGTTTGGTAGGTTTCCATAGATGGCTGTCTCGCACGGGGCCAGAAACCCAGGTAACCCCTCTTGCAAAAGCTGGTGAATGTAACAATGGTGAAAATCTTAAGTCCACCAGCTTTTGCAAGAGGGGTTACCTGGGTTTTTGGCCCCGTGCGAGACAGCCATCTAGGGAAACCTACCAATCCCACACATTTCTGAAAAGTAGACACCCGGGGGCTTCCAAGGAGGTATGGCTTGCGTGGATCCTCCAACGTTCCTTTACCCAGAATCCCTTGCAAACCTCATTTTTTGCATGGAAAAAAATCAGTTTTTTCACACGTTTTAGTGTGGGAAAGCGTGGCATCACTGGGCACACACAAATTACCTCCCACCCAGCGTTCCCCAAGGTCTCCCGATAAAAATGGTACCTCACTTGCGTGGGTAGGCATAGCGGCTGCTTTAGGAAAAGGCCCAATTCATACTGTGGAGACGAAAACATTACCTTTAGCCAAATAATCTTATTTTTTGAGGGAGTCACCTGAGCTTTTGGCCCGGGGCTTGGCAGGCATCTTTGGAAACTACCAAACCCAAACAGTTCTGAGAACTAGACACCCGGGGGAGTCCAGGGTGGTATGGCATGCGTGGGTCCCCCAATGTTTTCCTACCCAGAAACCCCTGCAAACCTGAAATTTTGGTCAAAAAACCCACTTTTCCATACTTTTTTGGGTGGGATCTCGCTGCCGGAACAAATGTCCTACCACCCAGTGTTTCCCTTGTTCTCCCGAGTAAAATGATACCTCACTTGTGTGGGTGGGCCAAAGGCATGTGACTTAGGCTGGGGTGCTTAATTTGTAAAACGTAAATATGAGTAAAAACTACTTTTTTCAAAATTCATTTTTGGCGTGTTCTGCTTTGGGGCACCCACACAAGTGAGGTATCCTTTTACTCGGGAGAACAAGGGGAACGCAGGGTGGTATGACTTTTTTGCCGGCACGGCGATCCCACGCCAAAAAGTTTGGAAAAGTGCAATTTTTACCTAATTTTAAGGTGTGCAGAGAGTTCTGGGTAGGAAAACATTGGGGGACCCATGCATGCCATACCTCCCTGGACTCCCCCGGGTGTCTAGTTTTCAGAACTGTTTGGGTTTGCTACTTTGCAAAGAATACCACCGAGCCCCGGGCCACAAACTCAGATGCCCCCCCCCCCAAAAATCAAGGTAGTTTTGCAATAAGGTATTGTAAATTCACCACCGTACGATTTGAACCGTTTCCTGTTGCAGCCACTATGTCTACCCACGCAAGTGAGGTACCGTTTTTATCGGGAGACCTGGGGGAACGCTGGGTGGGAGGTAATTTGTGTGAGCCCAGTGATGCCACGCTTTCCCAGACTACAACGTGTGAAAAAATAGATTTTTTTCTGCTAAAATTGAGGTTTGCAAGGGATTCTGGGTAAAGGAACGTTGGCGGATCCACGCAAGCCATACCTCCTTGGAAGCCCCCGGGTGTCTACTTTTCAGAAATGTGTGGGTTTGGTAGGTTTCCATAGATGGCTGTCTCGCACGGGGCCAGAAACCCAGGTAACCCCTCTTGCAAAAGCTGGTGAATGTAACAATGGTGAAAATCTTAAATCCACCAGCTTTTGCAAGAGGGGTTACCTGGGTTTTTGGCCCCGTGCGAGACAGCCATCTAGGGAAACCTACCAATCCCACACATTTCTGAAAAGTAGACACCCGGGGGCTTCCAAGGAGGTATGGCTTGCGTGGATCCTCCAACGTTCCTTTACCCAGAATCCCTTGCAAACCTCATTTTTCGCATGGAAAAAATCTGTTTTTTCACACGTTTTAGTGTGGGAAAGCGTGGCATCACTGGGCACACACAAATTACCTCCCACCCAGCGTTCCCCAAGGTCTCCCGATAAAAATGGTACCTCACTTGCGTGGGTAGGCATAGCGGCTGCTTTAGGAAAAGGCCCAATTCATACTGTGGAGACGAAAACATTACCTTTAGCCAAATAATCTTATTTTTTGAGGGGGTCACCTGAGCTTTTGGCCCGGGGCTTGGCAGGCATCTTTGGAAACTACCAAACCCAAACAGTTCTGAGAACTAGACACCCGGGGGAGTCCAGGGTGGTATGGCATGCGTGGGTCCCCCAATGTTTTCCTACCCAGAAACCCCTGCAAACCTGAAATTTTGGTCAAAAAACCCACTTTTCCATACTTTTTTTGGGTGGGATCTCGCTGCCGGAACAAATGTCCTACCACCCAGTGTTTCCCTTGTTCTCCCGAGTAAAATGATACCTCACTTGTGTGGGTGGGCCAAAGGCATGTGACTTAGGCTGGGGTGCTTAATTTGTAAAACGTAAATATGAGTAAAAACTACTTTTTTCAAAATGTATTTTTGGCGTGTTCTGCTTTGGGGCACCCACACAAGTGAGGTATCCTTTTACTCGGGAGAACAAGGGGAACGCAGGGTGGTACGACTTTTTTGCCGGCACGGCGATCCCACGCCAAAAAGTTTGGAAAAGTGCAATTTTTACCTAATTTTAAGGTTTGCAGAGAGTTCTGGGTAGGAAAACATTGGGGGACCCATGCATGCCATACCTCCCTGGACACCCCCGGGTGTCTAGTTTTCAGAACTGTTTGGGTTTGCTACTTTGCAAAGAATACCACCGAGCCCCGGGCCACAAACTCAGATGCCCCCCCAAAATCAAGGTAGTTTTGCAATAAGGTATTGTAAATTCACCACCGAACGATTTGAACCGTTTCCTGTTGCAGCCACTATGTCTACCCACGCAAGTGAGGTACCGTTTTTATCGGGAGACCTGGGGGAACGCTGGGTGGGTGGAAATTTGTTGATCCACGCAGATTCCAGAACTTTCCACCACAGAAATGTGAGGAAAATGTGTTTTTTTGGTCAAATTTTGTTTTCAAGGGATTCTGGGTAACAAAACCTGGGGGTAGGCAGACGAGTCACCCCATCCTGAATTGCCCTGGGTGTCTAGTTTTCAAAAATGTATAGGTTTGTTAGGTTTCCCTAGGTGCTGGCAGAGCTACGGCGCAAAAACAAAAGGTAGTCTTTTTGTCCGAATCGTGCTAAATTTCACTGGGAAATTGAGGTGCGACCATGCTACGTTTTGCGCTGTTTCATGTCGCAGCCACTATGCCTACCCACGCAAGTGAGGTACCATTTTTTTTGGGAGACCTGGGGGCACGCTGGGTGAGTGGAAATTTGTTGATCCACGCAGATTCCAGAACTTTCCACCACAGAAATGTGAGGAAAATGTGTTTTTTTGGTCAAATTTTTATGTTTTCAAGGGATTCTGGGTAACAAAACCTGGGGGTAGGCAGGCGAGTCACCCCATCCTGAATTTCCCTGGGTGTCTAGTTTTCAAAAATGTATAGGTTTGCTAGGTTTCCCTAGGTGCTGGCAGAGCTACGGCGCAAAAACAAAAGGTAGTCTTTTTGTCCGAATCGTGCTAAATTTCACTGGGAAATTGAGGTGCGACCATGCTGCGTTTTGCGCTGTTTCATGTCGCAGCCACTATGCCTACCCACGCAAGTGAGGTACCATTTTTTTTGGGAGACCTGGGGGCACGCTGGGTGAGTGGAAATTTGTTGATCCACGCAGATTCCAGAACTTTCCACCACAGAAATAAAAGGAAAATGTGTTTTTTTGGTCACATTTTTATGTTTTCAAGGGATTCTGGGTAACAAAACCTGGGGGTAGGCAGGCGAGTCACCCCATCCTGAATTCCCCTGGGTGTCTAGTTTTCAAAAATGTATAGGTTTGCTAGGTTTCCCTAGGTGCTGGCAGAGCTACGGCGCAAAAACAAAAGGTAGTCTTTTTGTCCGAATCGTGCTAAATTTCACTGGGAAATTGAGGTGCGACCATGCTGCGTTTTGCGCTGTTTCATGTCGCAGCCACTATGCCTACCCACGCAAGTGAGGTACCATTTTTTTTGGGAGACCTGGGGGCACGCTGGGTGAGTGGAAATTTGTTGATCCACGCAGATTCCAGAACTTTCCACCACAGAAATGTGAGGAAAATGTGTTTTTTTTGTCAAATTTTTATGTTTTCAAGGGATTCTGGGTAACAAAACCTGGGGGTAGGCAGGCGAGTCACCCCATCCTGAATTCCCCTGGGTGTCTAGTTTTCAAAAATGTATAGGTTTGCTAGGTTTCCCTAGGTGCTGGCAGAGCTACGGCGCAAAAACAAAAGGTAGTCTTTTTGTCCGAATCGTGCTAAATTTCACTGGGAAATTGAGGTGCGACCATGCTGCGTTTTGCGCTGTTTCATGTCGCAGCCACTATGCCTACCCACGCAAGTGAGGTACCATTTTTTTTGGGAGACCTGGGGGCACGCTGGGTGAGTGGAAATTTGTTGATCCACGCAGATTCCAGAACTTTCCACCACAGAAATGTGAGGAAAATGTGTTTTTTGGTCACATTTTTATGTTTTCAAGGGATTCTGGGTAACAAAACCTGGGGGTAGGCAGGCGAGTCACCCCATCCTGAATTCCCCTGGGTGTCTAGTTTTCAAAAATGTATAGGTTTGCTAGGTTTCCCTAGGTGCTGGCAGAGCTACGGCGCAAAAACAAAAGGTAGTCTTTTTGTCCGAATCGTGCTAAATTTCACTGGGAAATTGAGGTGCGACCATGCTACGTTTTGCGCTGTTTCATGTCGCAGCCACTATGCCTACCCACGCAAGTGAGGTACCATTTTTTTTGGGAGACCTGGGGGCACGCTGGGTGAGTGGAAATTTGTTGATCCACGCAGATTCCAGAACTTTCCACCACAGAAATGTGAGGAAAATGTGTTTTTTTGGTCAAATTTTTATGTTTTCAAGGGATTCTGGGTAACAAAACCTGGGGGTAGGCAGGCGAGTCACCCCATCCTGAATTTCCCTGGGTGTCTAGTTTTCAAAAATGTATAGGTTTGCTAGGTTTCCCTAGGTGCTGGCAGAGCTACGGCGCAAAAACAAAAGGTAGTCTTTTTGTCCGAATCGTGCTAAATTTCACTGGGAAATTGAGGTGCGACCATGCTGCGTTTTGCGCTGTTTCATGTCGCAGCCACTATGCCTACCCACGCAAGTGAGGTACCATTTTTTTTGGGAGACCTGGGGGCACGCTGGGTGAGTGGAAATTTGTTGATCCACGCAGATTCCAGAACTTTCCACCACAGAAATAAAAGGAAAATGTGTTTTTTTGGTCACATTTTTATGTTTTCAAGGGATTCTGGGTAACAAAACCTGGGGGTAGGCAGGCGAGTCACCCCATCCTGAATTCCCCTGGGTGTCTAGTTTTCAAAAATGTATAGGTTTGCTAGGTTTCCCTAGGTGCTGGCAGAGCTACGGCGCAAAAACAAAAGGTAGTCTTTTTGTCCGAATCGTGCTAAATTTTACTGGGAAATTGAGGTGCGACCATGCTGCGTTTTGCGCTGTTTCATGTCGCAGCCACTATGCCTACCCACGCAAGTGAGGTACCATTTTTTTTGGGAGACCTGGGGGCACGCTGGGTGAGTGGAAATTTGTTGATCCACGCAGATTCCAGAACTTTCCACCACAGAAATGTGAGGAAAATGTGTTTTTTTTGTCAAATTTTTATGTTTTCAAGGGATTCTGGGTAACAAAACCTGGGGGTAGGCAGGCGAGTCACCCCATCCTGAATTCCCCTGGGTGTCTAGTTTTCAAAAATGTATAGGTTTGCTAGGTTTCCCTAGGTGCTGGCAGAGCTACGGCGCAAAAACAAAAGGTAGTCTTTTTGTCCGAATCGTGCTAAATTTCACTGGGAAATTGAGGCGCGACCATGCTGCGTTTTGCGCTGTTTCATGTCGCAGCCACTATGCCTACCCACGCAAGTGAGGTACCATTTTTTTTGGGAGACCTGGGGGCACGCTGGGTGAGTGGAAATTTGTTGATCCACGCAGATTCCAGAACTTTCCACCACAGAAATGTGAGGAAAATGTGTTTTTTGGTCACATTTTTATGTTTTCAAGGGATTCTGGGTAACAAAACCTGGGGGTAGGCAGGCGAGTCACCCCATCCTGAATTCCCCTGGGTGTCTAGTTTTCAAAAATGTATAGGTTTGCTAGGTTTCCCTAGGTGCTGGCAGAGCTACGGCGCAAAAACAAAAGGTAGTCTTTTTGTCCGAATCGTGCTAAATTTCACTGGGAAATTGAGGTGCGACCATGCTGCGTTTTGCGCTGTTTCATGTCGCAGCCACTATGCCTACCCACGCAAGTGAGGTACCATTTTTTTCGGGAGACCTGGGGGCACGCTGGGTGAGTGGAAATTTGTTGATCCACGCAGATTCCAGAACTTTCCACCACAGAAATGTGAGGAAAATGTGTTTTTTGGTCAAATTTTTATGTTTTCAAGGGATTCTGGGTAACAAAACCTGGGGGTAGGCAGACGAGTCACCCCATCCTGAATTGCCCTGGGTGTCTAGTTTTCAAAAATGTATAGGTTTGTTAGGTTTCCCTAGGTGCTGGCAGAGCTACGGCGCAAAAACAAAAGGTAGTCTTTTTGTCCGAATCGTGCTAAATTTCACTGGGAAATTGAGGTGCGACCATGCTGCGTTTTGCGCTGTTTCATGTCGCAGCCACTATGCCTACCCACGCAAGTGAGGTACCATTTTTTTCGGGAGATTTGGGGGCACGCTGGGTGAGTGGAAATTTGTTGATCCACGCAGATTCCAGAACTTTCCACCACAGAAATGTGAGGAAAATGTGTTTTTTTTGGTCAAATTTTTATGTTTTCAAGGGATTCTGGGTAACAAAACCTGAGGGTAGGCAGGCGAGTCACCCCATCCTGAATTCCCCTGGGTGTCTAGTTTTCAAAAATGTATAGGTTTGCTAGGTTTCCCTAGGTGCTGGCAGAGCTACGGCGCAAAAACAAAAGGTAGTCTTTTTGTCCGAATCGTGCTAAATTTCACTGGGAAATTGAGGTGCGACCATGCTGCGTTTTGCGCTGTTTCATGTCGCAGCCACTATGCCTACCCACGCAAGTGAGGTACCATTTTTTTTGGGAGACCTGGGGGCACGCTGGGTGAGTGGAAATTTGTTGATCCACGCAGATTCCAGAACTTTCCACCACAGAAATGTGAGGAAAATGTGTTTTTTTTGGTCACATTTTTATGTTTTCAAGGGATTCTGGGTAAGAAAACCTGGGGGTAGGCAGGCGAGTCACCCCATCCTGAATTCCCCTGGGTGTCTAGTTTTCAAAAATGTATAGGTTTGCTAGGTTTCCCTAGGTGCTGGCAGAGCTACGGCGCAAAAACAAAAGGTAGTCTTTTTGTCCGAATCGTGCTAAATTTCACTGGGAAATTGAGGTGCGACCATGCTGCGTTTTGCGCTGTTTCATGTCGCAGCCACTATGCCTACCCACGCAAGTGAGGTACCATTTTTTTCGGGAGATTTGGGGGCAGGCTGGGTGAGTGGAAATTTGTTGATCCACGCAGATTCCAGAACTTTCCACCACAGAAATGTGAGGAAAATGTGTTTTTTTGGTCAAATGTTTATGTTTTCAAGGGATTCTGGGTAACAAAACCTGGGGGTAGGCAGACGAGTCACCCCATCCTGAATTGCCCTGGGTGTCTAGTTTTCAAAAATGTATAGGTTTGCTAGGTTTCCCTAGGTGCTGGCAGAGCTACGGCGCAAAAACAAAAGGTAGTCTTTTTGTCCGAATCGTGCTAAATTTCAGTGGGAAATTGAGGTGCGACCATGCTGCGTTTTGCGCTGTTTCATGTCGCAGCCACTATGCCTACCCACGCAAGTGAGGTACCATTTTTTTTGGGAGACCTGGGGGCACGCTAGGTGGGTGGAAATTTGTTGATCCACGCAGATTCCAGAACTTTCCACCACAGAAATGTGAGGAAAATGTGTTTTTTTGGTCAAATTTTTATGTTTTCAAGGGATTCTGGGTAACAAAACCTGGGGGTAGGCAGACGAGTCACCCCATCCTGAATTGCCCTGGGTGTCTAGTTTTCAAAAATGTATAGGTTTGCTAGGTTTCCCTAGGTGCTGGCAGAGCTACGGCGCAAAAACAAAAGGTAGTCTTTTTGTCCGAATCGTGCTAAATTTCACTGGGAAATTGAGGTGCGACCATGCTGCGTTTTGCGCTGTTTCATGTCGCAGCCACTATGCCTACCCACGCAAGTGAGGTACCATTTTTTTCGGGAGACCTGGGGGCACGCTGGGTGGGTGGAAATTTGTTGATCCACGCAGATTCCAGAACTTTCCACCACAGAAATGTGAGGAAAATGTGTTTTTTTGGTCAAATTTTTATGTTTGCAAGGGATTCTGGGCAACAAAACCTGGGGGTAGGCAGACGAGTCACCCCATCCTGAATTCCCCTGGGTGTCTAGTTTTCAAAAATGTATAGGTTTGCTAGGTTTCCCTAGGTGCTGGCAGAGCTACGGCTCAAAAACAAAAGGTAGTCTCTTTGTCCAAAGAACGTAAAATTTCACTGGGAAATTGAGGTGCGACCACGTTGCATTTTGTGCCGTTTCCTGTCGTAGGCACAAGGCCGACCCACACAAGTGAGGTACTGTTTTTATCGGGAGACCTGGGGGAACGCTGGGTGGGTGGAAATTTGTTGATCCACGCAGATTCCAGAACTTTCCACCACAGAAATGTGAGGAAAATGTGTTTATTTTGTCAAAATCTTAGCTTTGCAAGGGATTCTGGGTAACAAAACCTGGTGGTAGGCAGTCGAGTCACCCCATCCTGAATTCCCCTGGGTGTCTACTTTTCAAAAATGTATAGGTTTGCTAGGTTTCCCTAGGTGCCGGCAGAGCTAGGGTGCAAAAACTACAGGTAGGCACTTTGCCAAAAAAGGGTCAATTTGTAAATTTAGGTGTGACCATGTTGCATTTTGCGCCGTTTCCTGTTGCAGGCACAAGGCCGACCCACACAAGTGAGGTACCGTTTTTATCGGGACACTTGGGGTAATTCAGATTTGTAAATCAACTGTTATTACCAATTGAGCTTTCATGCATTTCTCCCTTTCAATGAAAGACATTGTGTAAAAAAAAAATCTTTATGAAAAATGACCAATAATTCTCATGCTAGTATGAGTATTCCCAACTTTGAAAATGTGCAATTATATACTGTTTCTGAACTCTATAATTTGTACCCAATTCAGAAATACATAGGTGTCTTTCATACAGATTATTCCATGTATACATTTTCCAAGACAAAGTGCACTATACCCAGTAAATGAAAAAATACCATTGCAAGTTGCTGCTCAGTTTTTGGATCTGGGTTCGTCGGGTTCTTGGTGAAACTACAAGTCCTATATATCCCCACAACCAGGAAGGTCTAACGAATGTAACGGTATATTGCTTTCCAAGAGCTGTCAAAATTAGAAAAAGTTATAGGTGAAAACGTTGAGACAAAAGGCTGTTTTTTTCAACAAAATTTCAAATATTCCAATATCTAACTGTTAGTTTCTATAACGAAACCTTCATGGATTTAGACAAATGACCCCTTTCTGAATTCAGAATTTTGTCTACTTTTCGAAAATGTAAAGCTTTCCAGGATCCATTATTGCTTTCAAACTCATGTCTACCATTAACTGGAAGGAGGTGGAAAGCTCTAAAAATAGCAAAAATAGGCTATGTCCCAGAAAAATGCCAAAACTGAGTGAAAAATTTCGGTTCTCTGACAAAAGTCTGTCATTTCCTGAAAGCTGAGAAAATGGAGATTTCAGCGCCACAAACCCTTTTGTGATACCATTTTCAGAGAAAAACCCAGAGGCTTTCATTTGAAGCCCGTTTTTCCCATTTTTCTGAAAAAAACAAAAAAATCACTATATTTTGGTTAATTTCTGGGACCCCTCCAAGGGAATCCACAAACCCTGGGCGCCTTTAGAATCCCCATGATGTTGGAAGAAAAGGACGCAAATTTGGCGCGGATCCCTTATGTGGTCAAAAAGTTACAAGGGCCTAAGCGCGCACTACTCCAAAACGCCAAAAAAAGGCTTAGCACAGGAGGGGAAAAGGCCTAGCAGCGAAGGGGTTAATGGAGAATGCCCGTGTGAGCCTTGGGCATGGAGGAGTGCGGGGGAGGGAGTGGGTAGGGGCGCTGCGCACCTGGGCACCACCAATACAGGAAAATATAAAAGATTTAAGAATGAAAGCAACATTTTTTCCTCTTTGTCACAGACCCTTAACTAATCCATAAAGCAAAAACACTTACCTGAGTCTTTTCCTTCTGTCCGAGGGACGGTGGCGGCCAAGGCACACCTAAGGGACTGAAGAATAGTGACAATCAATCATTGTGATTTCCTGTAATACTAATAAAAAGTGCATACCAAGAAATTATTCAATGCAGACAGCTCCTTCTTGACCGACTCTTTTACACGAGGAGCTACGTACTTTCCCTACAGGGAATGGGAGACAGAAACACAGAAACCAACAGACACACACAGACAGACACATACGGGAAAGCATAGTAGGAAAACGCTATATACAGTTTTTATATTCTTGCATATGTACATTGTTAGGTCTCGCTATTATATCCCGCAGGGATTAATAGCGAGAGTATATAGTAGGCGAAACAAACTCTTGACCAAGCGCGGATTACGTCCAGTTCATGTGGACCAGTCGTGTGAGACGCGTGTGCACGTCAAACCTATCAGCCTCGCACCGCAATGGAATGTTGCCTCCCAAGCTGCTCCCCCGCCATCAGACTTCAAAGCAATGCGCTCCCGCCCCGCCCCCCCACAGCAATGCCGAGAGCTTGTTTTACAAAAGTGAACGGTGCCGCTGGTTTCATTTATGCAGTCTGCATTAGGAAAACTCTGGTCATGCAATCTATGTACTAGTTGTGTTTAAAACACAAAACCGCAGTGGTGTGAGACAGTTTCTTTTTCTTGCCTTCTGCTCCCCCGATTGTACTCGTTTTTCTTGCCTCAGCCCCCCTGATTGTGTCGGTTCTCTTGCCTTCTGCTCCCCTGATTGCACTCATTTTTCTTGCCTTCTGCTCTCCTGATTGTGCCCGTTCTCTTGCCTTCTTCTCCCCTAATTGTACTCGTTCTTTTGCCTTCTGCTCCCCGATTGCATTTGTTCTTTTTGCCTCTGCTCCCCAGATTGTACTCGTTCTCTTGCCTTCAGCTCCCCTGATTGCACTCGTTTTTCTTGCCTTCTGCTCCCCTGATTGTGCCCGTTCTCTTGCCTTTTGCTCCCCTGATTGCACTCGTTCTTCTTGCCTCTGCTCCCCTGATTGCACTCCTTCTTCTTGCCTTCTGCTCCCCTGATTGCACTAGTTTTTCTTGCCTTCTGCTCCCCTGATTGTGCCCGTTCTCTTGCCTTCTGCTCCCCTGATTGCACTCGTTTGCTTGCCTTCTGCTCCCCTGATTGTGCCCGTTCTCTTGCCTTCTGCTCCCCTGATTGTACTCGTTCTCTTGCCTTCTGCTCCCCTGATTGCACTCGTTTGCTTGCCTTCTGCTCCCCTGATTGGGCCCGTTCTCTTGCCTTCTGCTCCCCTGATTGCACTCGTTTTTCTTGCCTTCTGCTCCCCTGATTGTGACCGTTCTCTTGCCTTCTGCTCCACTGATTGCACTCATTTTTCTTGCCTTCTGCTCCCCTGATTGTGCCTGTTCTCTTGCCTTCTGCTCCCCTGATTGCACTAGTTTTTCTTGCCTTCTGCTCCGCTGATAGTGCCCGTTCACCCACACCCTCACCCTCACCCCCCCACCCCCTCACACCACCACACCCACTCACCCTCACACACACCCTCACCCTCACACACCCCCTCACCCTCACACACCCCCTCACCCTCACACACATCCTCACCCTCACACACTCCCTCACCCTCACACACCCTCACACACACACCCTCACCACTCTACCCGCTACCGCCCTCACTCTACCGCCCTCACTCTCCCACCATCTCGCCCTCACTCTACTGCCCTCACTCTACATCTCTACCACCCTCATGCTACTGCCCTCACTCTACCACTCTACCGTCCTGTGTGTGATTTTCTTGGGGAAGTAATAGGTAAACAGATTAAGGTAAGCCCTCGTCTTGTTTTTTTTGGACTCAACGAAGAGGAAGATGTACGAATAAATTCTGCTGTTCCCAAGTTTATTTTCTATGTGGTTTTGGTGGCGAGGCGGGAGATAAGTAGGCTTTGGAAGTCTGAACGTCCCCCATCTTTTTCTGAGTGCCTCAAAATTCTCATCTATACGAGCCAGACTGATATGGCCTGTGACCCAAGGAGTCAGGATAAGATCTGGACAATGTTGGTAAATTGGAGAGAAAACATCAGTGGGTCCAATGATTAAGCCAAACATGATGTGGGTCCTGGCCTCTCCTGTGTTGTGGTCCCCTTTTCGTAAAGGAGTTGGAAGTGGAACCAGCAGTATTCTTCTGCAGAGATGTACTCCGTCCCCTCCCGGACATTTGTGGGGTAAGATCAACCCTAGCAAGAGAGTTGGCAAGATGAGGACAAAAAAAAAATCCTGATCAGGTAGTCCAGCTTTCAGTGTAATACATATACCGATGGCCCCCACACGCTGAACAATTTCGATTGGTTATATGTTATGTTATCAGCATCTGTCTAACACCTTCTTCCTCCACCATTACACCAAAACGATTTCTTAATAATGCCACATGACCATGAACGTCTGGCAGTGATGACACTAAAAAAGCACTTCATACAGTCTACAGTTTTCAAATAGCTTTTATATTCATCGGCATTGAGTCAGATTTTGAACATATATGTTTGTCTTATGATATAAATTCCAATAGGGGAAATATGTGCCTCTTTTATTATGTGTGACTGACTTGAGTTGCTGCCTCCCTCCCACAAATGATTTTCTACTTTAGAGTTTATAGCGTTATAGTGTTATTCTTGCCTTCCTAAGGTAGGGTTTATAGAAATATAAACTGGCAGAACACCAGTCAGCTCGGTATGACTGACTCAGCCTTTCTTCCATCTATGTTTCGTACAATGAGTATCAGGAAATTTGATGGTAACAGCACTCTTCAATAAAGAGAGACACGAGTGAACGGCATGTACGTGATTGTTTGTATTATTTAGTGCAGAGAACAAAAACTATGCTCATATCTAGCTTTTATTCTAGGATATTGTTTGATAAATGTCGTCAGTAGCTTGCCTATTTCTCATGTTGTGCGTCAGCCTGTGTTGGCTCTTCTTGTGCTTGTCACTCCCCTGGAGTAAAGCCTCTTTACCATCCTTCTGATTGGATGACATGTATACTACACTGTTCACTATTAGGAACTACCTTTGACTTTTGGATGAGCATTCCATGGGAGTACATTTGTTTTGGGTTTATGGGTTAACGGGTTTTTATCACTAATCCCTAAATTTCGCTGAAAATACCCATGAGTGCAAGTATTGTTCATAGTGTTGCTTTAACCAGTAGCGTGATCAGTTGTGCTTGGATGCTTTTCTTTATGTCTGTTTCACTCGAAAAGATACCATGTTTCTTTTCTTTTATTCCACATTATGCTAGTCTCCCAATAAGCTGCCTGGTACTTCTTGGTTTTTCCTCCATGTAGAGAAATGAACATTTGCTGAGAATAGACACTTTCATAATACCACAAATATCTCCATTTTATTTATTTCCTTCTAGTCAAGTCTTCCATCGCACGAACTGCACTTTTATGTTCCTGTGTGTGTCCACAAATGGGTCAGTATTATTGTTGATGTGTTTAGGGTCTTGCCAGATTCTCTGCATCTCTTGGATTATTTCCATGTGTGTTCAATGAAGGTGTGTTTTTGCTTATGGTGGTGTAGAACTGATGAGCGACTAAAGCCTTTCCTGCATTCAGTGCACTTGTATGGCTTTCCCCCGTGTGTGTCCTCTGATGCATCCTTAGGTTTTAGCAGTTACTAAAACTACTTCCGCATTCACTGCAATGGTATGGTTTTGCCCGTGTGTGTTCTCTGATGACTCTGAAGGATTGATAGCTGACTAAAGCTTTTCACACATTCACTGCACTGGAAAGGTTTTTCCCCTGCTTTTTTAAGACTGATGATTGACTAGCTGCACTTTAAGGGGTTTTCCTCTGTATGTGTTCGCTGATGTTTTTGTAGATATGATTACTGCACATTGGAGGTAAGTCTTTGCATATGGGAGCACAACAGTGGGATATGGGAGCGGGGCAGCCATGATCAAATGCTGGTCCTGACATGCTAGAGATATTTTTTAACATATAGGGGCCCTAGATCACATTTTGAAACAATGGGGTCGATTGGCTTGGCATAATAGGAAAATACATGAATATTTAATGAGAGCCCTTTTAGCTAATCTATTTGAAAAGTGTGCTTTACAATGCACTATTTGACCCAATACTTAAAAACATTTTCTCAGTTTCTGAACCTCTCTGCACACTCCATAGAGGAGGTTTGGCTCATTTGCTTCGCTTTCTACAATTCAGAGCTAGTATTATTTCCCACCACTTTCGAAGATCATATCAGCACCATAATACAGGTGGAAATTAAAACAGACATTTGTTTAACTTGTATTTTCATAATAATGATGCAGTTATTATAGAATGTTAGTGATGTCAATTCTTGTGATGTCCTAAGGATTAAGGTTATATGACTTCACCTCCTGGAAAGACTCAGGATTAAAGGTCATATGATATAACTTCCTCTGATTCTCAACACCCGCTCTGCCCGCAAACACGCGGTTGAACTCTGAGACCTACTCGACTCAACCACCCCAGACGTCACCTTCCTGGCGGAGACCTAGCTGAACCCCTCCTCGGCACCCGACATCGCCA
Source organism: Lissotriton helveticus (assembly GCF_964261635.1). Classification (NCBI taxonomy): domain Eukaryota; kingdom Metazoa; phylum Chordata; class Amphibia; order Caudata; family Salamandridae; genus Lissotriton; species Lissotriton helveticus. Next base: position 4,053,151 of record NW_027611656.1, on the reverse strand, counting down.
TAGCCATCCCGGAAGGCTACAAGATCACCAGCAGGGACCGCACCAACGGAGTAGGAGGAGGAAACGCCCAACACCGACGAAGCCCTCAGCACCACCGAACACCTCCACTTCCAGATCCACACCGACCCCAACACCACTCTCAGAGGAACCCTCGTCTATAAACCCGAGTAAGTAGTGCGCTTTACAAATGCTATGATTCATTAAGGTCAAAGGCTGTGTGATGTCACTTCTGATACCCCTGGCATTTTGATGAATCGATGTCCATGCAAAAAAGTTACAGACAGGAGAAAGTCAGCCGCACAAGATAGAAAAACACTGGAAAATGAAGGGATAAAAAACCTTTGATAGTAAAGTTGAAGAAAAGTAAATAGTATAAATGTACAAGGCCATACTTTTACTAGTGGGAATAGTTACACGTTAGAAATAATAATAAACATGATTTACTGGGGTCGGCAGAACCATCTGCCAAGGCTGCAGAGCTGGTGGTGGGAGTCAACCTGGTTGTGGTTGTCTTCAAACGTTCCGCGGCGCTGGTGGTGGTGGCAGCTGCTTATGAAGGTGCCCTCTTGCCCTTGGGTGCTTATGAAAGGAATAAAGATAAAAAGAACAATGATTGGTGGTACTCTCTTTACAAAAAACAGTTTGACAGACACAGTATTGATTATTTTAAATCAGATAACCTATTCCTAGATTCCTAATCTAAAATTACATTTTGAACTATTAATTCATTTCCATGAATGATCTTTGCTTCTCCAACCTCTTTTGATGGGCCAAGTTGGTCTCCCTTTGCATAGTACAGTACGTACATCAGGGAGATTAGGACTGTATGAGCTACATAAAGCCACAAGGAAGACGCTAACACCCCTGGTATACTACTATCATAATAGTAGTAGCATCCCCTAAATGTTCCCAAGCGAACACCTAGCTGGCCAACACTGGAACAGAATCCTGGCAGTGTCAATCACTCTCTGATGCAAAACGTGCATTTATGTCAAGTCAAGTCGAAGATTTATATAGCGCACTACTCACCCAGAGGGTCTCAATGCGCTTGAGGGAGGGGGGTTCGCTACTTATCAAATAGCCAAGTTTTGAGTTGTTTTCTGAAGGAGAGGTGGTTCTGTGTGAGGCAGAGGTGGGTGGGGAGCGAATTCCAGGTCTTGGCCGCTAAGTAGGAGAATGATCTTCCTCCCATGGTGGCTTTTCGGATGCGTGGAATCGCGGCGAGGGCTTGATTGGACGATCGTAGTTGGCGGGTGGGGGTGTAAAAGGTCAGGCGCGTGTTGAGGTATCTGGGTCCTAGAGGGCCTTGTGTGCGTGGGTGAGGAGACGGAACGTTATTCTCTTGTTGACGGGGAGCCAGTGAAGGTCTCTCAGGTGACCGGATAAGTGATTGTGGCGGGGTATGTCTAGGATGATTCGGGCGGAGGCGTTTTGAATGCGTTGGAGTTTTTTCTGTAATTTGGCTGTGATTCCGGCGTAGAGGGTGTTTCCGTAGTCCAGTCGGCTTGTGACGAGTGCTTGGGTGACCGTCTTTCTTGTTTCGGTGGGGATCCATCGGAAGATCTTTCGGAGCATGTGTAAGATGTTAAAGCATGATGATGAGATGGCGTTGACTTGTCTGGTCATCGAGAGGGAGGAGTCTAGGATGAATCCCAGGTTGCGAGCATGGTCCGTTGGTTTGGGTGCACTGCCCAGGGCCGGCGGCCACCATGAGTCGTCCCATGCAAAGGGGGATGATCCTAGGATGAGGACTTCCGTCTTGTCTGAATTCAGTTTTAAACGGCTGTTCTTCATCCACTCGGCTACGTCTTTCATCCCTTCGTGTAAGTTGGTTTTGGCGGTGTTTGGGTCTTTGGTGAGGGAGAGGATCAGCTGTGTGTCATCAGCGTATGAGATGATGTTGAGGTTGTGTTGGCGTGCGAAGGTCGCGAGGGGGCTCATGTAGACGTTGAAGAGGGTGGGGCTGAGTGATGATCCTTGTGGTACGCCGCAGATGACTTCGGTTGCCTCCGATCTGAAAGGGGGGAGGCGTACTCTCTGGGTTCTTCCGGCGAGGAACGAGATGATCCAATTCAATGCTTTTCCTTGTATCCCGACGTTGCTGAGGCGTTGTACAAGGGTGCTATGACAGACCGTGTCAAACGCTGCGGAGAGGTCCAGGAGGATGAGGGCAACTGTTTCCTCGTTGTCGAGTAGTGTTCGGATGTCGTCTGTTGCTGCGATGAGGGCGGACTCCGTGCTGTGTTTGGCTCGGAAGCCGGACTGTGAGGGGTCGAGGGAGCAGTTTGATTCGAGGAAGGCGGCGAGCTGACTGTTGACGGTTTTCTCTATGACTTTGGCAGGGAATGAGAGGAGCGAGATGGGGCGGTAGTTCTTAAGTTCAGTGGGGTCTGCTGTAGGTTTTTTTAGGAGGGCGCTGAGTTCGGCATGTTTCCAGCTTTCCGGGAAGGTAGCGGTGTTTAGGGAGCAGTTGATGATATCTCGGAGTTGGGGTGCGATGATGGAGTCGGCCTTGTTGAAGATGTGGTGGGGGCATGGGTCGGTTGGCGATCCGGAGTGGATGGAGTTAATCAAGCGGATGTGTCCTCGGTGTTGATCGGGTTCCAGGCGCTGAGGGTGGTGGTGGGGGGCTTCAGTTCGGAGGTAAGGGGAGTGGGCTGGTCGCCGAAGCTGTTATGTATGTCAGTGATTTTGCTGTGGAAGAACGATGCTAGAGAGTCGCAGAGGTCTTGAGAGGGAGTGATGTCGTTGGTGCCGGCGCTGGGATTGGTAAGCTCTTTGACGATGTTGAAGAGTTCCTTGCTGCTGTGGGCGTTGTTGTCGAGTCGATCCTTGAATGCTGATTTCTTGGTGGATCGGATCAGCTGGTGGTGTTTGCGGGTGGCGTCCTTGAGGGCGGTCATGTTGTCTGTGGTTGGGTTTCTTCGCCAGGCTTTCTCGAGGGATCGGCAGTTCTTTTTGGAGTTCTTGAGGTCATCGTTGAACCAGGGGGCTTTTTTTCTTCCTGGCTTGTTGTGATGGTTTTTCAAGGGCGCTAATTCGTCAGCGCAGTGGGTGATCCATTGTGCGAGATTGATGGCTGCTTGATTTGGGTCCGATGATCTGGCGGGAGGATTTTGGTTTAGCAATGTGGTGCGCTGGTTGGTGGTGATTTTGTTCCAGTTTCTGCGGGAGACTTGTTGTGGGTGGTGGTGGGTCGTGGTCTTTCTGAAGTTGAAAGTGGACGCAGCTGTGGTCCGTCCAGTGGAGTTCTGTGGCGTGATTGAAGGAGACGTGCTTACTGGAGGAGAAGATTGCGTCGAGCGTGTGTCCGGCGTAGTGGGTGGGGGTGTTTACCAGTTGTTTGAGTCCGAGATTGGCGAGGTTGTCCAGAAGGGAGGTGGTGTTGCTATCGTTGTCCATTTCCAGGTGGAAGTTGAGGTCTCCTAGGAGAATGTAGTCCTCGGAGGGGAGGGCGTGTGGGCTGATAAAGTCAGCGATGTCTTTGCTGAATTGTGTGCGGGGTCCTGGGGGTCTGTAAATGAGGGTGCCTCTAAGTGTGGTCTTGGGGTCGGTGTGTATCTGGAAGTGAAGGTGTTCGGCTGCTTTGAGGGTGTCGTCGGAGCTGGTCGAGATGCGGATGGTGTCTTGTGGACGATGGCGATGCCTCCTCCTGTTTGGTTGATGCGGTCTTTTCGGACGATCTTGTAACAGTCCGGGATGGCTATGGCGATGTCGGGCGCTGATGAGGCGTTCATCCAGGTTTCTGTAAGAAAGGCGACGTTCGGTGTTATGGTGTCGAGTAGGTTCCATAATTCAATGGTGTGTCTGTGGACCGACCGGGTGTTGAGCAGGATGCACTTCAGGTGGTTGTTGTTTGAGCTCAGTTTGGCGCTAGTGGTTGTAGTGTTGGTCCTGATGCAGCAGAGCTTGCAGGATTGGCAGGTGAAGGGTCCATGGGTACGTCCTGGGGCGGCTTGGTGGCAGTCGGGGAGTCGGCCGGTGTTGAGTGCAGAGAGGGTTGCGGCATCGTACGTTAGGCGGGTGGAGAGGTTTTAGCGGGGGCCAGGGGGTCTGGCGCTGAGCGCGGTCCAGGCGCGGACGGGTGTAGACGGGCTTACCTTTGGCGCGACCTCGGCGCGCATGGGGCGCGTCCGCTGCGCGTGAACGCTGCGCACGAATGCATCTGTCATAAGTGGGGAGCGGAGGGGGCGGAGCGAGGGAGGAGCAGCTGGGAGGCGGGAGCGGGCAGGCGATGTCCAGGGAAAGCTTGAGGGAACGGGGGTGGGGCCGCGGGGGAGCAGCGGCAGGGTGCTAGGACCAAATGGCACGGTCCAAAATGTCCGAAATGTAGTGGGGGGGATCGGGGGCACAACCAGGCACAATGCAAGGCAGAGCAAATAAATAGCTACAAAATACGATACCAATATCTATACAAATACGATACCAGGCACAGCAATATGACCACAGGCGATCTCGGGGGCACAATCAGCAAGCAAGCGGCAGGGCTGAGGGCAATATCCGTCTTCAGGCGAGATCGGGGGCACAATCAGGCGCAAAAAGGTTCAGGGAGCGAGTGGAGCGACCGTGGCTGACTGGGTCAGGACGGTCACAGCGCTTCCGCTCGCGGGACTATCTATTTGTTGGTAGTGGGAGGGAGGAGCAGCTGGGAGGCGGGAGCGGGGAGGCGATGTCCAGGGAAAGCTTGAGGGAACGGGGGTGGGGCCGCGAGGGAGCAGCGGCAGGGTGCTAGGACCAAATGACACGGTCCAAAATGTAGTGGGGGGATCGGGGGCACAACCAGGCACAATGCAAGGCAGAACAAATAAATAGCTACAAAATACGATACCAATATCTATACAAATACGATACCAGGCACAGCAATATGACCACAGGCGATCTCGGGGGCACAATCAGCAAGCAAGCAGCAGGGCTGAGGGCAATATCCGTCTCCAGGTGAGATCGGGGGCACAATCAGGCGCAAAAGGGTTCAGGGAGCGAGTGGATCGACCGTGGCAGACTGGGTCAGGACGGTCACAGCGCTTCCGCTCGCGGGACTATCTATTTGTTGGTAGTGGGAGGGAGGAGCAGCTGGGAGGCGGGAGCGGGGAGGCGATGTCCAGGGAAAGCTTGAGGGAACGGAGGTGGGGCCGCGGGGGAGCAGCGGCAGGGTGCTAGGACCAAATGGCACGGTCCAAAATGAGGTGGGGGGATCGGGGGCACAACCAGGCACAATGCAAGGCAGAACAAATAAATAGCTACAAAATATGATACCAATATCTATACAAATACGATACCAGGCACAACTATATGACCACAGGCGATCTCGGGGGCACAATCAGCAAGCAAGCAGCAGGGCTGAGGGCAATATCCGTCTCCAGGCGAGATCGGAGCACAATCAGGCGCAAAAGGGTTCAGGGAGCGAGTGTAGCGACCGTGGCTGACTGGGTCAGGACGGTTATGTGAGTGAGGCACACTAAATCTCCATAGCTGCCAAGGTTTCAGATTGCTTATGTGTGACATTTTCATAGTTTCAGTGTACTTATGAATGACTTCCAACGACCAAATGTGTGACACTTAGAGTGACACTTTCTCGCTATCAAAATTAAGTTATGAAAATGGAAGGGTACTTACCTTCTCATATACGTTTTATTTGTTTTATAGAGCTGCTCATAACAATGTAGAGTGTCAGTGATCGATACATCACACACATATTATACAGAGACAATTAATCATATCTGTGTAAATGTAGTCTATAGGAAATGTTACATATGACGGTGAGGATTGCAAGTTGTAGGAATCACGTCATCGATATAAGTATGCAGTATATTTTAAGAGTATATGGTCTGGAGAAGCATAAACTCAGGATTTAAAACATACCACAGTAATTGGCATAAGTAAAAAGAATGCTCATCTACGCGAACTAACCCTTTTTAGCAGCATTAGGATAATGCAAAACTGGGGGAGAAAAGAATGTTCTAACCTATACACACAGTTTGAATGCAGTTCTTGAAGACAGTTCATACCTAACTGTGCCATTTTAGGATTGTAACTAATGAAATGCAAGTAACAAAAGGACCTCTGCGACAAGCTGTAACTCATTGAGCTAGCCACATAAAATGCTGTTAAGTGGTCTGCATAGTACACGTTCTTTGCAGTAGTCACATTAACCCTTTCCGCTACTTCATGATGAGGAAAAACAGGCACTAGACAAAATGCCTCTCTCTCTCCAGCAGGAACATTATTCACAGGAGGCATCTTTACATTTTTATTGTTGCCTGAGAACTCTTGGACACACAAGGAATTCGTCAGCAGGTGGTTTTAAACCCATGTTATTTCTGAATATACAGCACCTGACCCTCCACTCTCCCAGCTCAGTGCTAGGTGCTGTAGTGCACCAGACATTGCACGAATAGCAAAAGGATCTCTATGACAAAACCAGTAACTCATGGCTATAATCCTCATAAAATACAGTTATTTCTGTGATAAAAGTGTGGTACGCATTCTTTGGAGCTGGATAATTTACAATCAGAGCTACTACTCAACAAAAGTCCAATCTCTCCGCAGAAACATTAGTATCACCAGCCGCATTATTTAATGTACATGTGTGTCTCAATTCCGATGGGGCGCAGCAATTCCTGAATACATACAACAGTTGCAATCAATGTATTTCACATTTCTTGCAGATATTCCAGTTTCGTTCCCAGACCCAATGGATTTGACACAGTAACAAATTAGAAGCCTCGTCATTGAAAGAGCGCTGCCCGAATTCAAACCTGTGGCTTTAATCTTTGGTGAGTGACCTACCACTTCCACACACAAAAGTAGACTACTACTTTCTATGAGAAAAGCTGGGATTATTTTATCCTGGATGGATTATGGCACTCTCAGGTTTTTCGGCAATATTGGGTTACTGGAGATTATTTGTTTTAGTGGGTGCTTAGGGAGGGGCAATCATCCAAAATCCCCTAAAATAGATCCGCAGATCGCAAACGTACATGTAAAGCCCTATCACACCAAAGTACAGATTTTTTCAAGTTAAATTACTTTCAAGTTACAGAATGAGCACAATAGTTAGACAAGATGCTTTTAATATTAGTATCTTGCTCAGAATCCAGGCAACATGTGTTTCGTCGTATGGGGAAGGGCCCACGACTTCCTCAGGGCTGGGAAAGAAAAACAGAAAACATCATGTAATCCCGCAATTCCTCGGGCATTGTAACATTAAAATCACTTTAGCAGAATCCATGCTATGACATTTCCAAAGTTGTGATACAACATCACAAATCCCACCAGCACTTGGAGGTAGTAGATGGGGGAAAAAAAGGGTGAGGGACAGGAAGAGACAAAAGCCCCCAATATCCTGGGTTAAAGGGTTAAAGGTTGAAGTATAAGCAACAGATCAAGAACATCACAAAGAAAAACCATGGTGCTCGTGGTGGAAAGTGTAGGAAGGGTCAAGCACATTACTATACATAATAATATACGTCAGTGAGAATACACTCATCTGTGTCCTCTCCCAAACACACACTGAGCAGAGAAGCTCAGGCCTACCTTGTAAAGTACAACTTCTCTTTGTATGCCTAAAGAGGGTAGCCAGATGTGACCATATTTAGTAACTGCTCATTATCCCAAGATTGTGAATTTATTTAGTACCAGGAGGTAAGAAACATACCTTCTGGCTGGTTATAGTTCCGACCCAGCCTAAGATCGGCTGGGTAATAAACGTAATCTTGAACGTCAATCTTGTTAAATTATCTGTACAAAGATGATGGGTACTATGATTATCATACAAGTGTAAATTTAGCCCTTGCATCATACTTATATAGCATCTATTATGTGAGTATATGGTAAGTGCTCATATCCGGTGACATACATCAACTTCTAGTGTTGGGGTTTGTGGCTTTAATTACGTGCTCGGGAATCATTAGTCTACAGAGGGTTTTTATTTATACCGTGTGTATTGATTAGAAGCAGAAATGAGGCTTATCCCAAAATCAGTGCACAATATGTGTGCGCGCTGTAAAGATCCTTCTATTTGAAAAAAGCACGGTTTGGTATTATAGTCCGTGCTTGGATGCTACAAGGCAAATACAAAGGACAAACGGGGACTACCATTAGTATCCGAGCAAACATCCATATCTAGGAAGAAAAAGGGCACGTGGTGCGAGTTAACTCTAACCGGCGTCACTTCTAACCTGTATGCGGCATCCTCCGTGATCCTCACTCGTCACCCGGCAACTCAGTATGGTCGAGAGTTCAGAGCCGGATGCCAGAAGCACTGTAAAAGAGTGCCAACCGTGCAATAGCTAGACCGTTTCGCCCGATTCGACGGCTGAAAAATCTTTTATTGTTCGATTATTTAAAATCATTAGAATATGCTGACAATATAAAAATAGTTATCTAAAAAACTACATAAGTTATATTCCCTAATTTTTTTTTTACTCCAGTCAGTTCAACATAAAACCTTCAGTAAAATGTCATATTCTAGCTATGCAGTTTAAAAACAAGGTGCATTAATTATTATTATTTTTTTTTTAAATGGCAGATATGACACCTCTCCCCCTCTCCGATTCGACGGTTTAGTAAACTCCGCCATATTGGATGAGTATGTGTGCCCAAACCTGGTATGATAACCGGAAACACCCAGCTTTCAGTCCGGGGCCCCATATAATCGGTGCAAGTGTATTATAGTTAAGAGAAAGAGTAACTCGATACAGTAATTATTAGTCCACTTAATAGTCTGTTCGGCCGTGTCGACAAACACACATTCGTGCCCTCCGAATATGTATTGCTTAAATGACACTAATTGTACGCAGGTACAGGCACAGATCCAGCCCAAATCTTAGTATCATCATCCTAACTGCACTGCAGGAGGATCTGGTGAATGACAAATGCGGCATCTTGAGGGGGCTTTGGTTTCCTCAGAAAACAGAATCAAATGACTGACCCTCTTCTGATCCCTCGGAGGGTCTGTACAAGCAGTGACCGGTGACTGACCCTCTTCTGATCCCTCGGAGGGTGTGTACAAGTAGTGACCGGTGACTGACTCGGCTCCTTCAACACTTCAATGCTCCCCCCGCCCGTCCCATGACCACACTGGGGGCGCCGGCAGCAGCAGCTCCAAACTCCCCCCAGCCCCAGTGGCTGTTGAAATGTCCCAGATACAAAGCGACCAACGCACCTTAGAAACGGGGATGACTACATCCAGGCTTAGAATAGTCAGTCTCACCCGCCGTGCAACTGCGCACGCGCGGAAAACAGGCACTGTCTCCAGCATGTACAAAGATGACAGTCCCAATGGAGCTTGGAAACTGGGATTCCTGGGACTCACCTCTCCTTGTGCTCCGCTCAGTGGGGGCAGCAGGGCTGGGGGAGAGGTGGGGGCACGCCGGGGGCCCGGCTGCCTGTGAGGAGTGTTTCCCGGTGTGTTATTGCCCCCGGAGTGACGCGCACGCTCACGCCGAGCCACAGGGGCGCGAACAAAACATGGCGTCTCACGGCTGCGCACGCGCAGGACCGCTGGTCCCTGCTGCGCATGTGCGGAGCGAAGACACTTTTTCCTGTCGCCGAGTTAGGACCTTGCTCGCAGTCCAGCCCGTGAACTGCCTCGGACAGAGGACTCTCAGCCACACTGCGCATGCCCAGAGTATAGCCGAAAAGTTTCACTGCGCCTGCGCAGAGCAAAGAGAGGACCCATAGAGGAGCCGAACCGAAAGGCTTTGCACTCACATACATATAGGGTGACCAGGCGTCCCCGTTTTGCCAGGACAGTCCCAGTTTTTCACCTGCTGTCCCAGCAGATTTCCAGAAATTTAGCTCATGTCCCAGTTTTTAGAGAGGGTCGACTGAAAACTGTGGGAGGTGTTTTTTAGGTTTTACAAAACAGGGATAGTTGGGAGTTGTTTCAAGAAAGCAATTTAATTAACAGGCAAGCTACTGGGTTTAAAAATTGGATTTTATGTATGTTCTTACTGCCTGTTCTGTAATTCTCTGCTGAGGAGCGCTCTCATCACTTGAAGTAAAGTTGTAGTCCTTCTTCTATTTTTGTGAAATGTCCCCGTTTTTGGCTTTAAAATTCTGGTCACCCTACATACATCTCATTCATTGTATCCTCGCGCGCACCCCGTCCCCCCTGTCCTGGCACTGAGCTGTAGCCCTTCACTGCGCTGTCGGAGCCTGTGCTGTGAATCTTTCTTGCAACAACTTCTGGAGTTCGATTGCCTTGGCAGCGGTAGTATCTTTCGCGCATGCGCAGTTGTTCATCATAGGCCTTATTTCACCCACGCGCCGCTGCAGAAAGCAGTGTCTGTCCCCGGCGCATGCGCAGTTCATCTAAGGCTCCTTTATCCCGCGCTGTGAGAAGAATATCTGTCCTTGGCGCATGCGCAGTTGTTCACCCGACCACAGCACAGACCACAGCACCCACATGAAACCCCAGGTGAGGCCAAAAGATACAAAGATTGTCTGGTTCTGGAGGGTCTCCAGTCTGCTCTCCGGGATCCATCTGTTGTTGTTGTTGTTGCATCGATCGATGATTATTTTGTCTCAGCAATGCTCATTGGCCCTCACTGCTGGAGTTGGGTCTCTTTTCAAGGCCTCAGCAAACTGTGACATTTGTTTCACCAGAAAAGTCTGTGATGGGAACATCGACCTGAATCCCGTTTGTTTCTTTCACCAGAGTAAAGGGGGGCGGCCCCGCCAATCGAAAGTGAAAGAACGCACTCCAGGCAGCACCGACTGCGCCTCATTGTACCTGGGCCTGCACAGCATCATCTGACGAGGCTAAAACTCCCCCAAATATGACTCAACCCCACTAGGGCCTCAGTAACCAGGCAGCACCGACTGCGCCTCATTGCACCTGGGAGAGTGAAGGGGGGCCGCCCGGTCAATCGAAAGTGAAAGAACGCACTCCCAGGCAGCACCGATGCGCCTCATTGTACCTGGGCTGGGCCTGCACAGCATCATCTGACGAGGCTAAAACTCCCCCAAATATTACTCAACCCCACTAGGGCCTCAGTAACCAGGCAGCACCGACTGCGCCTCATTGTACCTGGGCCTGGGCCTGCACAGCATCATCTGATGAGGCTAAAACTCCCCCAAATATGTCTCAACCTCACTAGGGCCTCAGTGACCAGGCAGCGGTCAGCCAATGCCCATCAGGTAAACAAGTATTGGAATCGCCAGTAGGTCTCGCCTCTGGGACCTTATACGTGTTTAGTTATCCAGCACAATATCCTTGGTGCAACAACATCAACTGTTGCATGGCTAAACACGTATAAGGTCCCAAAGGCAAGACCTATTGGCTATGCCAATGCTTGTTTTAATTGGTTCCTGTTTGTGCCTTTTAGAGATGCATGCTTCTGTTTCGTCCTCGTGTCTAACTACTCCCGCATTTTGTTGATCTAGGTCAGTGTTTCCCAAACTGGGGTCCGCGGACCCCCAGGGGTCCGTGATACATTCCCAGGGGGTCCGTAGGAAGTAGTTTTAAAAACACAGAAAAGTTTCCTGTATAATTAGCAGCTTTCGAGCAACAATAAAAGTGTCAAGATAATGCCAGTGATTTATGTACCTGCTGGAGAGAGATGAGAGTTTTTCCATGTTCTTCAAAAAGGGGTCGCAGTTGAGCAGACAGCCTTGTCACGTCTTCAAGGAAATGTGAGTGTGACGAGGCTGGTGTATTTATTCACCACTTAACTAATCAGTCTTCTGTCCCTCCGTCCTCACGTAAGCCACAATTTGTGACACATTAGCTATTTTAAGGATTGTAATAACATCACTTTTGTATATTTAAGTCCATACAGATACTGAAAACAGCAAACCACAAGTACGAAAATGCAGAGTACAGGGGGCACGTGCCCTAAACATAACAAAAAATAGGTTTTAGAGGGGCAGGGTTTGCAAATTAGCATAGGCAGTGTGCAGTAATGTCACAGAGAGGGACATTGCAAATCTATAATGCCTCTCTTTAATGGTAATGAACCGGCATTCACGTAATATAAGCACGCACATGAGCAGCGTATACCCTCATGTACATGAATAAAGAAGTCTTAAATGTATTTTGGTACAACAATGTGGGGGAGTTTTAATGAAACGTGGGGCAACATGTTAACATTGACTTTCATTGGGCAGAGCAAGTTTCCAGTGGGAGAAAGCTAAAATATTGTAATGCATGATATAGAATGAATATAGTGCTCTCTGAATCTGACTTGCATATCTATGTACTTTTTTTTACTGCATTGCACAGATATTCTATGCAGTAGTCTATTATTATTTTCCTTTTGCATGATAGCTGTGCATTACTGTTAGCTTATAGATGCCACTTCTTCAGCTATTCACTAATGGTGAGCATTTTTAGTTTGGTGCCCGTAAATATTCTCTATCTCAGTGCGACCCTGATAGTTGGCAGCCCACTAGCGATTCATTTGATGTTTACTAAATACCAGGCAGTTGGGGTAAACCTGCTACTTGCTACCAAATGGGTGTTTGGACACACAACAAACTGGAACAAACATTTGCAATGCAATTGGTCTCACATTTACGCAAGTTTGAGCTATTGGCATTGTAAATGACAATGCCTTTTATTTATGTTTTGGGTTTCAAAACATAAATAAAATGCTTTGTCATTTACAATCCCAATAGCTTAAACTCGTGTAAATGTGCTACCTGTTGCATTGCAAATGCTTGTTATCTTCAGTCTCATGGTCTTTTTAGTAACATTAGAAAACTTAAATTTGAAGCTTTTGTGTGGGCTCTTATGGCCTAGGGCGCTGCACACACAACCATACATTTCTAATTCGTTGTCAACAAAGTTTGAATTTAAATGATTCTGCCCAGGTTTAACCAAAAGCTGTCAGTTACTGAAACATTTTGCATAGTGTATTTTCCTGTCAACAAATAAACATGTGTGTGGCATAAATGCCTTAGTGGCCGCTTACTTCCTTGAAGTACTATTTTCCTTACAGTAAAGTCCCCAATTTAATTATATTCAAATGGCATTAGATTTATGGAATTCCCCCTTCCGACCCCACAACAGAAGCAATCCTATGGATTACCTAGATACCTGTGTGTGTGGTTTGATTGCCACAGTTGTCCTTGAGGACTCCGGTTCTGGTGTGCATTACTGGGTCAATGGTGAAGATGGACATATACTGTTTGAAGAAGTTATGTCCAGTGGTCCTTTTGGCAGTGGCTATAAACCACTCGCGCCTCTTTGTCCCATGCTCCACTGGCATCCCCCTGATTTTTCATGGAAGATTAAATCTGCCCCTGTAAGTGTATCCCGCCCCTGGGAAGCCCGTGGGATCTATTCAAAGCCAATGGCCTGTTACATTAAACCACGCAAGCTACCGGGGCAGAACCCACAGATGGCCGCCGCGGTGCGTGTATCTGCGGCGCGGAGGCCGTGCTCTCAGGGCTTCTACGCGCTTGGTTTCTTGGCCTCCAGGTGTAATATTACTGTAGCACCCAGGCCGAAGGCCACGGCTCTCATTCAGTCCATTTTTTTTCGTAAATGTATTGTTTGGGTGAGGGGTTAAGTTCCTCTTAATTTCCAACAGGAAGAGGACTTTTCTGCAGATGCGCCACTGAAAAATCTTTTAATGTTATTCATTGCATAGGAAATTAAGGTGGTGGACATGGTGGTGGTGGATGCGGTGGTGGTGGACATGGTGGTGGATGTGGTGGTAGACATAGTGGTGGTAGATTTGGTGGTGGTGGACGTGGTGGTGGTGGATATGCTGGTGGTGGACGTTGTGGTGATTGACGAGGTGGTGATTGACGAGGTGGTGATTGACGAGGTGGTGATGGACGCGGTGGTGTTGGACACAGTTGTGGTGGACGCGGTGGTGGACGTAGTCGTGGTGGCATGGTGGTGGTGGATGTGGGGGTGGACGTGGTGGTGGACGTGGTGGTGGACATGGTGGATGTGGTGGTGATGGACGTGGTGGTGGTAGACGTGGTGGTGGCCTCGTGGTGAACGTGGTGGTGTTGGTGGATGTGGTGGTGGTGGATGTGGTTGTTGTGGACGTGGTGGTGGATGTGGTGGTGGTGGATGTTATGGTGGTGGACGTGATGGTGGTGGATGTAGTGGTGGACGTGGTGGTGGACATGGTGCTGGTGGTGGTGGTGGACGTGGTGGTGGTAGATGTGGTGGTGGTGTTGGTGGACGCCGTGGTGGTGGACGTAGTGGTGGTGGACGTAGCGGTGATGGACATGGTGGTGGTGGTGGACGTGGTGGTGGTGGACGTGATGGTTGTGGACATGGTGGTGGACGTGGTAGTGGTGGACGTGGTAGTGGTGGACGTGGTGGTGGTAGTGAATGTGGTGGTAGTGGATGTGATGAAGGACGTGGTGGTGGTGGATGTGGTGGTGGTGGACGTGGTGGTGGTGGGTGTGGTGCTGGTTGACGTGGTGGTGGAGGTGGGTGTCATGGTGGTGGTGGACATGGTGGTGGTGAACGTGGTGGATGTGGTGGTGGTGCACGAGGTGGTGGTGGTGGTGGAAATGGTGGTGGTGGATGCAATGGTGGTGGATCCTGCACACACTTTCCTTAAAGCGACTTCCTAGCTGGTGACCCGCATGCATGCACTCACCCTGCAAACACTTTCCTTAAAGCGACTTCCTAGCTGGTGACCCCCATGCATACCTTCACCCTGCACACACTTTTGTTGCAATAACTTCCTAGCCAGTGACCCCCCATGCACGCACTTACCTTGCACACACTTTCCTTGCGGTGACTTCCTAGCTGGTATTCACCATGCACGCACTCACCCTGCACGCACTCTCCCTGCAGTGGCTAGTGGCTACCTAGCTGGTGACCCCCTTTGCACACACTTTTCCTGCAGTGACTTCCTAATCGGCTGTGGTGACTTCCTAACTGGTGACCCCCATACACGCACTCCCCCTGCACACACTTTGTTGTAGTGACTTTCTGCAAGAAGCCTCTCTATGCACAATCTCACTGACACACTCCCTCTGATATAACGTCTGCACAATGGTTCCCGGTGCACACATTTCTCTGAAGACACGCGCCTTGCACGCACTTTCCATGAGGGGTGTCACAGCGATATATATACCGCCAGCGCGTTTTCAGGGCATCGGTGACGTATCACGCACTGCTGGCAGACAGTTGTTCTCAGTCACTACCTGCACTCACAGTCCCCTCACAATCACGCTGCACACACCTTCAACGAGCAGCCCCTCATCGCTGCACACAGCCTGCCAGCAGACAGTCATTACACACACTGGTTCACCCTCTCCTTGCTTCCTCACCACCTGCACGGATGAACCTTCACTCGGTGATTCCATACACTCACTATCACCAGTGCACACATCCACTCTCCCCACAGTGACTTCTTGCAGTGTGCGCCCTATTCACACATCAACCACACGCATGCACACACAGTCCCGGTAGACAGGGACTTCCCCTCCCATACAAACTTACTCCTTTCAAGATCTCACTGTGACGGCTCACTACCAGACGCGCACCTCCGATCACTCCTCGAGTTACACCTTCAACCAGTGACGCGCTGATCGACCTCCCTCCGTGGGGCATCCAATCTCACACCAGAGGGCGCCCGTTTACACACTTATCACACTATCGGCTCCATCCTTTTGTTGTTGTTAGCCACTGCCATGGCACTCACTGTGGTAGTGCCCCCAGCCTCCCCTCTTCAATGCCCTCGATGAAGTCTGCAGCGATCCCCTCTCGTGCACAGCTCCCAGGTACACGTCAGTGTCCTTCTCCCACTAGCAATGTCCCCTCTCCCCCTTGCAGGGCATCCCTTGCCCTCTGCAGCCCCCGTCCCCGAACCCTGTGTTACCCTTCTAACCCCCGAATTACTGCTTGTCTACTACAGTGCCCTTTCGCTCCCTCTTCAGCACATCTGTTACCCCCACCAGGCCCTCTCTCGCTCAAGCAGTGCAGCTTTCACACCACCTGGAGTTCTTTCTCACTTCTAGCAGAGCCCCTCTCACCCTTAGTAGCGCCACTCTCATCCCCAGCAGCACCCCTCACAGCGTCCTCTCACCACCCCACAGCGCCTCTCACATCCTCGCGGCACCCATCACATCCTCGCAGCGCCCATCACACCCTCGCAGCGCCCATCACACCCTCGCAGCACCCATTACACCCTCGCAGCACCCATCACACCCTCGCAGCGCCCATCACACCCTCGCAGCACCCATTACACCCTTGCAGCGCCCATTACACCCTCGCAGCGCCCATCACGCCCTCGCAGCACCCATCACACCCTCGCAGCGCCCATCACACCCTCGCAGCGCCCATCACGCCCTCGCAGCGCCCATCACACCCTCACAGCACCCATTACACCCTTGCAGCGTCGCTCTCACACCAGCTACAGTTCTCTCACCTCTCGCAGCCCCCTCTCACCCTTAGCAGCCCCCCTCAAGCTTTGAAGCCATCGCTGTTGCATATTTATCTTATGCAACTAACAACCATTGACAAAGCCAATAGTCCTGGCTTGTAGTAGATGTAATGTTACTTGTTGTATATGGATGGAATGGCGAAGCAGCAAAATACCAGTGGGGCGACACACTATGCCGAGCATGGATTTTCAGTTTGGGTTTTTAAGCCACGCCCTTCATTACATCGACCACTTCCCTCTGGGAGCCATCACAAGGTTTTTCATTCCACTTACAGCCCTTTCTCCGGTATAGTGACTTCCTGCTGAACTGGGAGAACAAGTTCACTCAGACTTGGCAGTCAGCTCCAGAGAGACTAATCCATGCCCGGGCCCCTCATCCATTGGCACCTTGTGATTCTTACAGCGTTACAGTTTATATCTCATTCCCCTTATTGGATTTTGTCATTTTAGTGTCATTTTATTCAATACATTTTACCTTTTTTTTTCTATTTTGGTTCGGGTTTTTTATTGTTTTGCATTTTGACTTTTACTTTTTTGGTTTCTGCATAAATATTTGACATATTACCTTAAGTTAAGCCTGCCTGGTCCGTGCTTAGGTACCAGGGGGTTGATCCTAGGTTAATTGAATGGCTTTGAAAGTTCATTCTGACAACGGTTGTGATTGTTCCTCATCTACCGTAAATATTAATTCAGTTTCTTACAGAAACTATCTGAAATTATCTGCAAAACAGGCAGGAGACAACCTACCAGGCTTGAAGCACCCTGTGGACAAACTGGAATATGGGAATAGTATTGTGTGGCAATAGAACCTCTAAAAAAATTCAGCTTGGTGATGAACCAAGAATCACGCTTGAATGTCACAACTTTTTAAAACAAGGTAGTCAGGAAAGTGTGGCGAATATATTGCAGCTCTTTGCATTTTGGCAGCCCCAAGCAAATTTGAGAACAGAGTGGATGTATATAGCAGAGGCGAGTCTGTTCAGCCAATGTGAGTGGTGAGATCCGCTTTGCTGGTCTGCCTGAAGGTATGATGCTGCTGACAGTGGCCTGTCTGCTAATAGCGATGGCGTGACTGGTGGATCTATGAAGCCAAATAAGAGAAAATTATCTTCCGACACCACAGTCTTCGTGACTGAGACCAGTAATACTGAAGACTCTGAGACTCACAGCAGTAATTTCTCCTTTCAGAGCGTTATTGCTGCAGATGGAGTGAAGCCAAGAAGTAAGCACATTACTAAGGTACCAACAAAGTTTAATATTGTTCATTTGTATTAACAGTTTCTCTTTTGCAGCTTTTGGAAATGCATTTTCTAGTTTTGTTGCTTTTTGGTTAGTTTTTTATTGTAGGCTGTTATCTTCGGTTTAAAGGGAAATATGTTGTAGTGTGTGACTGTGGCGTGGGATCTAAGACCAGTTCGGAGTAGGTAAGGTTTTATTTTGGAAAACATATTTTTATGGCGGGTTGTCAAGGTGTCTCTCTGAAAAGCTCTGGGGTCCGTGATGGCGTCTGGTTATGGTCTTGTTTCCAGATGGTTAGGAAGCAGACTTCAGGGGATGTTCCGTTCTTCCTAACTCCTCGTTGGACTCCGCCAGGGAAAAGAAACAGGTACAGATCATCAGGATATGTACCCTATCTGGACTCTCCCACAGGGAACCGGGCAAGTGCAGGGGACACCCGTGCTAAGATGCTAAACACTTTATTAAACGTGCGAGGGTGCAGAGGCGTGATTACTGGTGAGGAGGGGTATATTTACTCGGTGAGGACAAAGAAAGGTTGGGCAGATATTCTGGCACACATGCGGCTACGGTTTAGAAGAACCCCGTCTTCCTACCCAGCCCGCCAAACGCTGCTGTACCTGTTGTAGCCACACTCCTCCCTCGGGAGTGTGGCACGGCGATTCACGGATCCGGTGGCCTCCTGGCTTACTCCTGTTGTCCTCGGGTTCGCCTCCAAAAGCTCCGTTCTCTGCTCCTCCGGGCCGCTCTCCCACTCTCGATCCTTGGTCGGTGACGTCACACACCAGGACATCTTCTTCCGCGTTTTTACCCACTAGGAATCCTGCATCATCATCAGGGGGTGGAGCTGCGTACTCGTGTGTCCTCCAGTTAAAAGGGGCCGACATCCAATTCGTCGGCTAGATCCCAGGAACAGGCTTCTCCCCTGTTCCAGTCATGCTGATAATGAGGCAGAGAGGGGGAGGACGTCAGTTCACTACGCCACCACTCAACATTATCCGGTTCTTTTCCTCCCGTCCCCTGCCCAGTGTTACAGTGACCTTAATGCTGCAATTTGCATTTCATTACCATCATTTGCTTACTCTGGAGAATCTCCAGAGTGTAGGAGGTTTGCTGTTCCAGAGTTCTTTCTTCAGCTTCTGGGCAGTTATCACTCTGTGGCGATCTGTGGTCCTGTTTCTCTGCTCTTCTTGTAGTAGCTCTTATCAGAGCTTCATCCATCCGCCAACGATAATAAGATGCCAGGCATCACCCAGCACACAACACAGACTATGTTGGGCTATGTCGGCGCAGTTAGAGCGAGGATAAAGTTCTCCGGACCCATCAGGCTGTGAATGTACCCTAAGGGCTTAAGATGAAATGAAGAGCTTACCTCCTTCCTGAGTGGCTCCAGACTGCTGTGTGCAGACCCGATAACTGGCAGTACCCTGGAGTATGTATGAATAAATCAGATTATGTTGGAAGTAACCTGCAATATAGTGGCAGGCAGCACCCTGCCATAGAGTAGGATTTCTCATAGTGTTTTAATTACTGACACATTAATGGAGATTGTCTTTTAACAGGCAGAAGAACAACACTGACCGTACATTTTTCTGGGTTTGTCTTTAAAATGACGTACACATTAGGAATGGCATTTCGTTCTGCTGGAATAATAACACAAGTTATCTTGCACTCTATGTTGTTGCATGAATTGTAGGCTGCAATAAATTCCATGTTTCATTCAAACAAGCTTTCTACAGGGCACATACACGATTTGCTGCTGTAGAGAAATAATGCTCCTGTGTACTGTGGCAGACTCAGAAATATTGAAAAACTTCATTATTTCTCTTTCAGTACTTCCTAGTAAAATCTTTCACTTTTTGACTCCTACATTTAGCAGAAACATAACTTAGCACCATTAAAATAGTTGTGATGGGGAACATTCATGTGGGGTTAGGACTGGCTCGACCAGAGAGCATGCTGACTTGGAGGAGTATGGAGTTGACCACATTGCCTGGTCCGGTGTGGAACCAAGCCAGCGATGCTTTGCTGCAGGCTCATTTGCCCTGATAGCTGGTCAACAGTTTGAGGAGGAGGAGGTGAAGAGCTGGCTAAGTGTGCCATGAGGCTTGCATTTCAGTACATCCCTGAGAAGTGAGCTTTGATTCGATGTAGTGTTCCTCTTATACCACGTGCAATTACTTCTCTCCAAAGCCTCAAGAATTCCTGGGTGTGAAGGGCGGCTGATTCTGATTGGGTGCTTGATAGTTTTCCAGAAACTCAAGTTCTTGATTGTTCATGTTTGTCAGTAGTTAATGAAACACGCCCAGGGGTTTTATCTCTTCAGTTGACACAAGCTGCAATAAAAGTTTCTTTCTCATTGCAAGAAAATATGAACGGCTGACGAGCCTCTGTCTGTCAAAGAATGGAAGGGCTGAGGAACTGTCATTCATCTCACTGCTAAGCAGAGCAGTGTCATGCTTCACCCTCACTCAGGCCTCTGATTTTAACTAACATCGCTTAGAACACTGGGACTTTAGAACCCATCCGTTTAATGAGAAAAACAAAACTACAAGTCCCATAAGCAATAGTGGTGGAAGGTGTCACGCATGACCTGGGGCAACATCGATTCAGCACATCCAGTTCCATTTTTTAAGTATTTGACATAATATTGAATTTATAACCTTTGTTTTAATGATCTTGAGTCACCAGAATACTAAAAACTTCTTTTATTTTCAGGGTCAATTAAGTAATGGTCACCAGCTTGGAAGCTCTGTTCATTCTTCAGTATTTGTCATTGATCTCCACGTGTGGCTGGTTTGGTTCTGCCCCCTGCATCGTTCCCGATAACTCGCTCAGGTAAGGAGCTTGTAACAGCAACATGATAACCCCATACTCGTCTGTAAGAAGTGCGCTCTGAGGCAGGTATCCGATCATTTTTGTGAAACAAGCAAGCGCCAATATCTGCTATGTACATTTGTTAAAATAAAACACAATCAAATCACAGTATACTGTTCCGGAGGTTCTGTCCCAGCGACATTATCTGTAACTGAACGCAGACACCCTAGGAAGCATGTGCTTTTAAGACCAGTTGCATTCACTCACCTGAAGGTGACATGCTTCATTATTGGGCTATACTCCTCACCAGGCCGGCGCTACAATGCCTGGCGGGCACCACCAGAGGGCACTTTGTTGGAGATCTTTTATTAAGTATGCCGGATGAGCATAGTAGGACAGAGGATGTTGTGTCATAAGATGTGAGATTGGTGAAGTCTGAATAAAAGATCAACTATTGACCAGTTGCCGCAATATAGTTAATGTGATCATCCTGGTCCATGTTGAGATTAAAAACAGTGGCAGAGAAACTGAGGAACTAATGGCCCCTATCACGGTGTGAAAGTGTCGATCACCTATGAACCTGCTGGTAAGCTGGGGTCTATACTTCAGGTCAACGTTTTTAATGCCTTCTGTAGTCATGGAGCCATCTGTTGCCATTTAATCAGGACCAAATATGAGAAAATGGGTAAATGTGACCTAATCTTCTCCACAGTATGAGGAGCTCTGTAATTCAAAGCCCTGCACCGTGCATAGGTGATAAGGTGCATATTAACATCTTATTACCACAGGTGAGCGCTGTCTAACAGAGTGCACTAGATACGGTAACCCTCCTAAAATTCAGGACATATTGACTTATCCAATAGCGAGGACGCCGCATCAGAGGGCAACTGGTTTGAAAAGCACATGCTTCCGAGGGTGTTCAGTTAGAGATAATGTCTGTGGGACTGAACCTCCAGAACAGTATACTGTGAGTTGATTTATATGAAGAATGCATATCCTGGACTGTCATTTTCCTCAACATTCCTCATCAGGCACTAGTCACCTCACACCTTGACTACGCCAATGGCCTGTACACTAGCTTGTCTGTAGGGCTCTGTCATCGCCTCCAGACGGTTCAGAATGCTGCGGTGCGACTGGTCAGCGGTATCCCCCTACGTGAGCATATAGCGCCTCACCGTCATGAACTCCATTGGCTACCGGTCCAAAAAAGGGCAGAATTCAAAGCTCTGATCCTAGCTCATTGTGCCTTGCGAGGCAAGGGCTCTGCCTATCTTGCCACGTGCCTGATTCCCTATAACAACTCCAGGACCCTACGCTCCTCTTCAAAAAACTTCCTCACTGTTCCTAGATTTAGGAAATCTCGTTCCGGTGGAAAATCTTTCCCCGTACTGACGGCAGCTCTCTGGAATAAATTACCCAATGCCATCCGGTTGATCGAGGAGGAACAACCCTTCCGGAGAGCCATAAAAACCCACCTGTTCTGTTGATTGTTATTTTTTAACATCCTTCTATGCAGTATGAAGTTACACAGAAGCGCTGGGACACCCCGTTGGGGTAGCTGTGCGCGATACCAAAATACACTAAATAAATAAATAAATCTCTTGTGCTATGTAAAATAAAACACAACACACCGGGAGGCCAACACATCTATCATACATTTAATGCAAAAATAGCAAAAGGCCAAGCAAACTACCAAATGACAATTGTCTTTGCAATGGACGAGAGCATCCACCCTAAAGCAAGTTGAAGTATATAATGCTAATGCTACACAATGTATTTTTATACACGTTTCTGAAGTACTGGGTTTTTAAGAACCCAGCGGTGCCAGGGGACACACCCAAAGAGTTCGAGTTCTCCTGTCTCAGACTACAGAAACGCAGAGACTTCTTGGTGACTTCAAAGATCAAATTTATTGGCTGCAGCCAGTAACAGGTATCCTAGAAGTACAACACGGTGTATATTCTCAGGAGACTGCTCAACCTTACAAAACCAGCCTTCCCCTTTTATACAAAATATTATGCTTCAGGCAAACATTCCTTATTTTACAGTTGACCATTCACATATTTCTTCGACAAAGAAAAGCAGAATCATGATGACAAGCTCATTTTCAGTTTGTTCAACCCACAATCAATTACCCGGCAAGGCCCAACACTTTTCATCAGATAATCGGCTGGACCCCTAACAAAAACGGGCACCTCCTCCTCGTAAAACAGGTCATAAAGAAAAGAACAGAGACAGGTGTGAGTAAGATTAGACATAGTTGTGTGCAATGAAGGGTTTATGGCATGCTGTGCCTTGGTTCCTAATCTCGATCGGCCACTGGGAAAGGAACTGGCCAAACAGGTTTGGCTTCGGGCAATGGAGTCAGCTTGCCCAGGTCACACAGAAGTCAGCAAAAGTGTACGTGTCCCTAAGACTCGTTTTGGCCTTAGTCATCGGCCTATGTGAGGGCAACCACAAAATGGCTGCCGTACTCAAAATGGAACCTGAGGGTTCAGAACGGAATCTCTGATTTTATGGTGATCTTGTCACTCGAATACGCCGAAAATACTCGTATATATCATACTCGTCATTTTCGGTCTGCTGATACCAAAATCGTCATGCTACGATGATGTTTATAACATGGGTCCAGAATTCACGGAACCACATTTCTCCTAATACAAGTCAATGAAACATGAACACGTGATAGAAACAGTTACTGAAACAACACTAATGAGTAGGAGGCAGGATCTTCTCTCGAGAGGAATGTGAGGAGTCCGTGAGGTGCAGATAAAAGATACACAGACAAGCTGCAGAATTCACTGTTTCTGGAAATAACACTTCTGTTTGTCAATATTCGATTTACTACAAGATTTTATTTATTTATTTATTTAAGAAGCTTATAAAGCGCGCAGCTACCCCTAAGACGGGGGTGTCCCGGCGCTGGTAGATTAACAGCTAAAAGAGTGAGTGGTGAGTTAAAGAGAGGTAAACAACCAGGTTTTAAGTTTACGTCGGAACAGAGGTTCGGTCTCAGTAAACCGCAGGTCAAGAGGAAGACTGTTCCACAGTTTGGCCGTAATTACACCAAAGGCTCTGCCTCCGCACCTGGAACGGCAAAATCGAGGAACTACCAAGAGGCGGAGGCTATTGGATCTCAACGTTCTGATAGATTGAGAGAGTTTGAGTCTTTTTTGCAAGTAGACCGGACCAGAGCTGTTGAGCGCGCGGAAGGCAAAAACAAGAACCTTGAACTGGATGCGGTGGGAAATAGGAAGCCAGTGGAGTTTATTCCGGTATGAAGTTATTGAGTGACGAAACGGAATATTTCCAATCAGCCTTGCAGCAGCGTTTTGTACCATTTGTAGACGATCTGTAAGGTACCGGGGAGCGCTGGCATAGAGACTATTCGCATAGTCTAAATGCAACGTGATCAGAGCGTGAACAACGGTTTTACGACAGTCTATTGGCAAGTAAGGAAAAATTTTCCTAATCATGCGGAGTTTGACAAAACAAGCCGAAGAGACTTTATTGATCTGGGCTTTGCAGGATAGATCAGTGTCAAACTGAAAACCAAGATTGCGTACTGTCAGGGCAGAAGTAGGGGGGGGATTCAAGACAGGTGGCCACCACAAGGAGCTGGAGAGTGTTGTTTTTTGATTAAAAAACAAGACCTCAGTTTTGTCAGTATTCAGAACAAGGTGATTAGTGGCCATCCAGGAGCAGATGTTACTGAGACAGTTCCGAAAATTGGAGAAATTAGCATCAGAGTGCTCTTGGAATGAAAATACTAGCTGAGTATTGTCAGCGTAGGAGATCACTCTGACCCCCCAGGATTCGACCTCCCGTGCCAGAGGGCCTAAATAAACATTAAAGAATAAGGGGCTTAGGGCAGAGCCCTGAGGTACTCCACACAGGAGAGGTTTGCCCTCAGATTCAAAGGGACGGAGAAAGACCTTCTGAGTCCGGTCAGTGATGAATGATCTAATCCAAGTTAAAACCTTACCGCCTATTCCCAACTGCCTTAGGCGGTTAAGAAGAATTTCATGGGATATAGTGTCGAAAGCGGCGGACAGGTCGAGGAGAACCAACATGGCCTCCTCACCCCTGTCCGCACACTCCCGGATGGTCTCTGACACCTCAAGAAGAGCGGTCTCAGTACTGTAGCCGGTCCTAAAGCCCGACTGCGAGTCGTGGAGCAACTGCTTGGTTTCCAAGTATTTAGCCAGTTGGTACTGAGCCGTCTTTTCCAAGATCTTAGCTGGCTTAGGCAAGAGGGAAATCGGACGATAATTACAAAGTTGTGATGGATCAGCATCTGTTTTTTTCAGGATGGGAACCAGCATAGCCTGTTTCCATACCAGAGGGAAAAGACCCGAATTTAATGAAGAATTCCAAATGGAAAGAAGAGGGTTAATCAGGATAGGGGTAAGATTGCCCATTACCTTAGCAGGGACTGGATCTAGGGGAGACCCGGATTTGCCTTGGATAAATAATTTGGTGGCCAGCTCAAGAGTTAGCTCTTCAAAGGAAAATAAGCCTGTCTGAGGCACAATATCCCTCAGTGGAGGGGAGGGTAGAACAGGTTCGAAAGGTGTGATTAATTTAGTGATTTTTTCCTGAAAAAAATCAGAGAGGTCATCACAAAGCGCCTGACTAGGGGTGCACAAAGTAGTCAAGGCAGGAGGGCTGACAAAATCCTTCACAATTTTAAAGAGGGTTTTGGAAGAGTTCTCAGCGTTTTTAATTGACTGTGAGAAGTAACCTCTCATCGTGGTGCATTTTAGTTTTTGGAATTTATTCAGCGCCAGCTTGTAAATACCTTTGGAGTCGGCATCGTAAGTCTGACGCCATTTACGCTCCAATTGTTTACACCGGGTGTTTTCCTCACGTAACGCAGGGGAAAACCAAGGGGCCGAGGGTCTAGTTCGTGAAGAAGTAATGACGTTAGCAGGGGAGATAGTATCAATAGCGGCCAACACGGCAGCGTTATATTTAACAACTTCTTCGTTAGGGTCCCTAGTTGAATCGAATTGATAGGAAAAGCAGGGATCGATGGCATCGCAGGTGATTTTGTGCCATTTTCTCCCCGTCTCTCAATTCAAAGTAGAATGAGGGGGCGGGATGGGGACAGACAGGTCAAACGGAAGAAGGAAATGGTCCGACCAGGTAAGGGGCAGGGAGGGAAGGGATGAGATGCCTGGGTGATTAGAGAATATAAGATCGAGAGTGTGACCGGCAGTATGGGTAGGGCCTTTAACTAATTGGGGCAGAGTTAGTCCAAGTAGAGTCTCCATAAGGTGAGATGCTTGAGCGCAAGCGGGATTATCACCATGTAAATTGAAATCTCCTAGTATCATAAAGTACGCATGTCCGAGGGAAAGATCAGCGATCGTGTGCAAGAGGAAAGTAAGTGAGGTAGCAGAGGCATTAGGGGGATTGTAGACCAAGATACCCGCCATAGTAATAATGGAAGAGTCCAGGATCGTGAAGTACATGGCTTCTATAAGCCCAAGATTCGGAAGTTTTTTTAACAGTAACCTGGAAATGAGATTTCAAGATTATGGCAAGGCCGCCACCTGTTTTGTTGTTCTCACGGTTGATACCCACCAGACGGTAGCCCGGGGGGGGGGTAGCCAGGTGAATATCAGGTTGAGACGAGTCTTTGATCCACGTTTCGGTAAGGAATAGAATATCCCAAGTCAAGGTGACAATGGATAACCAAATATCAGTGGCGTGCCGAGGGAGGGAGCGACAATTGACTAACGCTGCTTTTATCGAGCTGGGGGAGCGGCGAGGAAAAGAGGACTCTATAGGGGAGGCACGACATTTGGAAGGGGAAGTAATCATGAAATCACAGTGACTACATTTAAAAGGCAGGTCAACCGGGTTGAAAAGACAGCATAGGTCGGGAGGGGAACAGGTACCTTGTCTTAAATTGAGGAGCTGATTGCGCGACCAGTGGATATTTGAAGTCAGAGTGGCAGGGGGTCTGGCGCTGGGCGCGGGTCCGGCGCGGACGGGCGCAGCCGGGCTTGCCTTAGGCGCGCCATCGGCGCGCCCGCTGCGCGGACGGGATGTCCGTCTTCTAATATCCAGTCTGGAGGAGGGAGGGAGGCGTCCAAGAGCTGTAACGCTACCCTGCCTCCCCCCAAGATGGCGACCTTGCCCTCAGCGACCGGTGTCAGCCCTGCACTGAAATGGCTGCACCGAAAATGAGACCCCCGCTGCCCAAGCCCTAGAACGATGTAACTCTCGTCCAAGGAGTCGGCCGGGTGGGTGAGTAACAGGAAATTAAAACAGCGTCAATTAAAATATTTACATTTCTTAAAATAAACAATCGCGCTATTTCCTGCAATGTCAGCGAGTGAGGAGGGATAGGAAGAATGCCCCCGGCTTCCGCCTCAGGGAAAAGTAAATAGCAAGTAATCTGCCAGAATATCGGATAGAGGCACCTTAAGTAGCCTGGGAGGGCGGGAGGCGTCCAAGAGCTGTAACGCTACCCTGCCTCCCCCCAAAATGGCGACCTCGCCCTCAGCGACTGGTGTCAGCCCTGCACTGAAATGGCTGCACCGAAAATGAGACCCCCGCTGCCCAAGCCCTAGAACGATGTAACTCTCGTCCAAGGAGTCGGCCGGGTGGGTGAGTAACAGGAAATTAAAACAGCGTCAATTAAAATATTTACATTTCTTAAAATAAACAATCGCGGTATTTCCTGCAATGTCAGCGAGTGAGGACGGATAGGAAGAATGCCCCCGGCTTCCGCCTCAGGGGAAAGTAAATAGCAATAGATACGGTAGGTACCGCACTATTTCACACGCTCCCAATAGCAATAGATGCAGGAAAGTGTGCAGATGGACTTCACAAAATGAAAGGGTTCTGGGCCCTAATAGAATCATGTAACTTTGCAGGCATATTAAGGCGAACAGACACGCCAAATTAATATAAGAATATTGTAATTTGGTAATGTAATATATCAATGCACGTTGTGACAGTGATGTGTATGATGTGTAAACAATTATCGGTATTAAAGAAACCATTCTATCCAGTTATGCTTTCTCAATTCCTTCTTCCTAGAGGCCACCACTGCTGCTATCCAGCTGTATTCAGCAGTGCCTCCTGTGACCTGGAATCCTGCATTTAATCAATACCAAAGGTTGTCAATGCTTCTAGCCAACTCCAGTCACTGGTGCCACTCGCACCCCCACCACCCTTGGGCCTGTTATTCTTTTAGCCGGCTCCAGTCAGTAGTGGCCCCTTGGGCCTGTATGTAAGCCTACTAGCCAGCTCCTGTTTGTACTGGCCCCTGGGACCTGTTATCATTCTAGCCAGCTTGAGTCATTAGTAGCACCTTGGGACTAGTGATCATACTAACCAGCTTCAGTCAGTATTGGCTCCCTGAGATCTATTATCCTGCTAAGTAACTCCAGTCAGTAGTGACCCCTGTACCTTAAATCCTGCAAATATTCAAAACCAGAGGTTAACTCTACTGCCAACCAGATCCAGTCAATATTGACATGTATTGTTACCCGGCTTGTAATGAATAACAGAGGTCAGCGTTGTTGCTAGCCAGCTCCAGTCACCAGTGCCCGTCACATATTATCCTCAAGAGGATCAATGCCCAAGACCTGTGCAGCTGCTAACCTCCTCTAGTCAGCAGTGACCTCCCAGACCTGTTATTCTGCATATAATCAGCAAGGCTTCGGCCATAATAATACTCACCCCACATCCTTATGGTTTATTAGCAATGTAATTTATTTACATAATACGGTAGTTACCGCACTATATCACACGATCCCAAAAACAAAGAAAATCAAAATTTGCCTAACTGTTCAGCACTGTTAAAAAATGACCAAATCACACCAAGCACTATAGCCTGCCACATCACATGGCACACTCAGCCACAACATGACAAGATACCACGGCAGGGATTTGGGGCCATTAATCCTCTGTTCGAGGCTTGTGTGCTGTAGATGCACATGCTTTGCATACTCCTGCCATCTTGTGTTCGGTCCGGATGTTTGCAAGTTGTTTTTCTTTGAAGAAGGCTTTACAATCACGAGGTAAGGTAACTCCACCTTTCGGTGATAGTGCGCATGGGCATCGACTCCATTGTTAGATTGTTTTTTACCCCAAATGGGTTCGAATGTGTATTGCTGCGCTCCGAAACTGCTCTTTGGGTTCCCCGCAGTCCACTATACCCTCAACGGTATTGTGTCAGTAACCGTTTCCCTGTTCTACGCATTTCAAACAGGTCGACAAACTCTCCATTTTCGATAGAAAACCTCGTGGGCAACCGTCGGGCCTTGCTGCGTAGGGCCAGCCATCTGCAAATGGAATGGACTTCATTCCATTTCTGTCCTGGGTGCCACACCAAGTACCCTCGCACCGACCTACATCAAGTTTGTAAGGAGGAAGACTGCGGCGCTTGTAAGTCGTTTCGGTCCAAGAGGACTCTACCCGATCATCAGGCTCGATGACGAGAGAGGAAGCGTCAAAGCATTCAACACACTCTGGATATCTTCTGGGAAGAAGCGTCCGCCATAGAAGAAGAGGCCCATCTCTATGCCAGAGCTCAATCGTTAAGGCATGCTGGGGCAGCCATGTGATTGCAATTCTACGTCATGCCAGTTCCATAGGCGACTGACCAAATGTATAGGTTATCTAGCGCCCTTCTGGCATCTAAAGAGGCCTAATAAACAGCATTTGGGTGTCAGCTCAATACTTAGTTGTGTGGCATGCACCATTTCTTCGACAGCTAGTTGCCAGAAGGAGTGTATTTCATCGCAGGACCATGGTTAATGTAAGAAATCAGACCCCACAGTGTTGCAGCGCAAGCATATATCTGGGCAAGACCTGACCATTCGATGAAGGTGTTGTGGCGTTAAGTAGGTTCTTTGAAGAAAATTATAATGTATCAGTCGAAAATGGGCATTAGTAGAAACCATGCATATTAGTTCGTAGCCCGCTGCCAGTCTTGATCTTCCATTGGAATGTCGGGCCTGTGTGTAGTGCCTACTGTATCTGATCGCATTGTTCTGTAAAGATGCATAATTAGGTGTCCACACGCTCCATATGTTAGCAGTATCTCAAGGGTTTCAGTATGCGGAGGACCTGTCGGATAGCATGGCCAGGTGTGCTTAGTGTTGTCTGCCAAGCCCGCATGTTGTAAAAATTGCCCCTGGCTTAGACCAAACTCATCTGGGTTCAATTCACCCTATTGCTTGCATCCCCTTCCCTCCATGCCTGGAAGGACATACTGAGTGCTATCTGCCTGATTGGTTTTAATATCCAAATTGGTAGCTCCCTATGTTATGGTGCGCGCTTAAGTACTCTCACTACAAACCATTGCCATACTCTGGCCATCTGTCGCACAATATATGGAGTATCTCTCGGTGTACCTGATTCCTCCATTAACAGCTCTGGAAGACAACCCGCCGCGTCCACCATTCCCACCAAGAGCCACATTTCCCAACTAGGGACTGTGTTGAGCCATCGAGCTGCGTGTTGCAATTGAACGGCATAATATTAGGGGTCCAAATGTGGGACCTCCAATCCCCCGCTGCATAAGTCCTGGTCAGTGTGGCCAAAGCCACTCTTCTATGTAATGGCCTTGTTGAAAGATTTAACAAGACCATGAAGGGCATGATCATTAGACTTCCTGAAAAACTCAAAAGAAGATTGGATGTCTTACTTCCATGCCTGCTTTTTGCCTATTGGGAAGGGTCACAGAAGGGAGTGGGGTCCTCCTTATTTTAGCTTCTGTTTGGGATTTCCTGTCGGGACCACTGTGCCTTGTGAGGGAGGGATTGGAGAAACCTCATGTTGAACTTTAGCAAGATATAGTGAACTATGTGCTTGGCGTTTGCTGCAGGATGTATGAGTACGTGGAAAAAGCAAGCGAAAACATTGCGGCCAGCCTAGCTCCAGAAGTTCTGGTGATGCCCAAAGGCTGCTATGATTGAGTTCCATCCAGGGCAGATGCTGTGGGTTTTGGGGCCTGTGGTTCCTTGGGCTCGGCAAGGTAAGTGGAGTGGACCCTACCCAATCCTAGAAAGAAAAGGGGCGGTCACCTACCTGGTAGACCCTGGCTCTGACAGGAATCATAAGAGGGTCATCCATGTCAACCGCCTTACACCCTACTATGACATGGCAGATGTGACCATGCTCATGGTTACAGATGAGGATCAGGAAGCAAAGAGAGAACCTGTCCCTGACCTGTCCAACAATCCAAAAGATGGGTCTGTGGAAGGTGTGGTCTTGTCAGACAACCTACCTGCCCATCAGGAGACTGATTACAGGAAAGTCCTGAATCAGTTTGCTGAGCTCTTCTTTTTGACCTCTCGACAGACTGGCTGTGTATCCATGATGTAGATGCTGAAGAAAGACTACCTGTCGAGAATAAAATATACAGGCAGACTGAACATGTGAAAGAGAGCATCAAAGCTGAAGTAAGCATGATGCTGGAATTGGGAGTTCTAAAGCCTTCCGAGAGCCCCTGGACCTGCCAAGTTGTCTTAATCCCCAAGCCTCATAGCCAGGATGGTAAGAAAGAAATTAGTTTTTGTGTGGACTATTGGGGCGTGAATGCTGTGACCAAAAGCGATGCATACCAAACTCCATGGGCAGATGAACTTATTGACAGGTTGGGAGCAGTCAAGTATCTGAGTATGTTTGATCTCACATCAGAGTACTGGCAGATAGGTCTGACTCCAGGAGCAAAAGAAATATCTGCATTTTCAATCTCAAATGGGTATTATCAGTTCACTGTAATTCCCTTTGGTTTGAAAAATGCATCTGCCACTTTTCAAAGGTTGGTGAACTAAGCCCTTGCTGTATTGGAATCCTTGAGTGCAGCATATCTACACAATATTGCTCTCCTGATCCACCTTAGGAAAGTATTGGAGGCTCTGAGAAGTGCCGGCCTCATTATCAAGGCATGCAAGTGCCAGACAGGACTGGGAAAGGTTGCATACTTGGGTCACCTTGTGAGTGGAGGCCAGGTTCAACCCTTATATCCCAAGATCTAGACCATTCTGGACTGGGTGGCTCCAACTACCCCGACTCAAGTGAGGGCCTTCCTTGGCTTCCCTGGTACTATAGGAGGTTTGTGAGGGATTATGGCACCATTGTGGCACCCCTCACAGAGCTGACTTCCAAAAGAATCCCCACAAATAGTGAACTGGACTTTGAGCTGTCTAAAGGCTTGTGACACGCTGAAGGAAGCAATGTGCTCTACAGCTGTTCTGAAATCTGCAGATTATGTCAAGTAATTCATTGTACAGACTGATGCCTCGGATCGTGGTATAGGAGCAGTGCTATCACAAAAACATGCCCAAGGTCAATATCAGCTACTGGCTTTCATCAGTGGAAGGCTAATCCCCAGGAGGTGGGGCGTTGCCTGGCGATCGGCAAGATGGGGGCACTATAGTGTTGCTCTGCCGGCCGCCGATAAATATCCTTCACTTATCCTGCCTTCACCACGCTATCCATGGCTTTTGCCGCTGGAGCTGTGTAGCTAATGTAGCGACTGATCGGCTGAGGTGGTTTTCGATTGCCGCGAATGCCCGGAGGATTGTTAAGCCGTGAGAGGGGCGAGCCGTCTGCACAGGTGTAATGGCGGCATGACTCTCATGGCTCAGTGCGCTGTGGTCCCTTACTGCCTGTGGCAGCAATCTGTGAAGGCGGAGATTAATTTGAGACACAATGGAGTATCTGCAGACTGCAGCTGTGCCGTGACCACAGATAAGTGACCTGGTGGGGGGCTGCGGACACTAGTTTGTGCCGTACCGGGATTCGGCCGGCCGTGCTGGGTTCTGGAGACACGCTTGCGGCTGGCGTGAGCTGGCGGACTAGGCCGCGCCTAGGCCTCGTGAGGGGCGGTGGTGTCAGAGCGGCCGTTCGTTGCTGAGGCGCTCAGAAGATTAGCCCCCCCGCCCACATCTACATCTCTCCCCGGTGGTATATACAAGCAACGCTGCACGCGCTCACCTTTGCCCAGTTGGCGCCCTCAGAGACCGAATTCGGTGCAGCGGGAGGTGGCGCCTTCATGATCCGGACCTCTTGGGGGATGCTGAGTGGCTAGCGGGGCTGGAACTTGCACGCGGATGTGGTGAGACTGCGCTGGCCCCCTGGGAGCGGGTCCCCTCTTGCGGTATTCCTCACGGTTTTGAATAACGGACATTTCTTCAGACAGCTGGATTGTTGTTGTGGCTTTGCACTGCGGGCGAGCGCACCGTACTGGGCTGCGAGGCACCTTTGACTGTTGGATTCCTTACACCCTTCTGACCTGTTTGTATGGTGCGCAGCATTCAAGTGTCTCACTCACGGTCTCCTGCTGAACATTCCCTGCTGTTGTGGACTTATTGTGAAGCAGTTAGTGGTTGGGACCAACTGGGTTGCATCACTACTCCCTCAGACCGGCCTCTAGGAGTGAATCGTTTACATACAACGAGGGGCAGTACTTGTGGTCTGCATAGTGCGGACTGTTGAAGGGTGAGGCCTTAATGGGAAAACCAGAGAAGAATCAACCACGCGTCACCCGTGAGTTGCGTAAGGGGGGCAAACATACTCAAAACGCGGCCTCTGACTCAGAGCTGGAATCGGCCTCCCAGGGACCCTCGACACTGGAAAAATCGCTAGCTGCCATTCAGGTCAGTCTTCAATCTAATGACGGTAAGATCGAGGTCCTCAATGGGAGAATGGATCACTTTTCGGCCAAACTCAACAAACATGCGGAACGCATTGGGGAAGCGGAACAGAGAATATCAGATGCAGAGGATGGGCTGCAACAGGTAGCTGCGAAGACTACAGATATCACGAAAATTCTCGTTGTCATACAAGTGAAGAATGAGGACATTGATGCGAGATCGAGGCGCAATAATATTCGAGTTTCGGGTCTGCTGGAATCAACAAATGTGGGCTGCCTTGAAGATTACATGGAGGCGATGCTGCGGGAGATATGGGGTGCGGATGACTTGTCGCCTATGTTTGCGGTGGAGCAGACTCATCGCTCCTTGGCGGCGCGCCCTCCTCCAGGTGCTACACCGTGCCCCGTAATCGCTCGATTACTCAATTTTAGAGACCGGGACACTGTCTTACGTATCACTCGCCAGAAGGGAACAATCACGTACCAAAACAATACCCTCTTGTTCTATCCAGATTTTACGGCACAGGTGCAGGCGGCCCGGAAGGACTTTCAGAATGTCAAGAAGGTGCTACTCAAAGAACAGATACCATATGCCATGCTTTACCCAGCGAGGCTACGCATTGGGGAAGCAGGCACTGGAACATGGCGATGGAACATGCAAGATCCCTACAGAAGCACCGCAAAGGGCCATCTCCCACGTCTGACGTTGATGAGTGAACTGTGAGAAGTACATGGGCCCTGTGTTGTTGTGTACTACAAATCGGTGGCTCCACTGGCTTGGTGGGGCAACATTTCCATTGTGCACACTGTTAAATGTTTCTTTCCTTTATTCAGATGGTCTATGTCTGTTGGACTTGGCCCTTAGGGCAGGTTCACCCCTAGACTTTTTGTTTTTAATGGTGACCTGGTGATGGTGATTTTTGGGTTCTGCGCACTTTTACTGTGTCCCAGTGGAAAGTGCGTGCCACTTTGAGTGCGTGGAGTAAGATAGGCCTGCCCTCCCATAGGAATGCATGGGGAATGTATGTGTCCCTGGTAGTTCCTGATGCGTGGGGTGTACAGGCTCGAGTTTGGTATGTGTGAACTTGTGTGATTGAATGCTGCGAGATGGTGTATGCGGCATGTATGTGTCTAGTAGGGAAGTGCCATTCCTAGACATGGCTGTACGTGTGCTGTGAGGGTGCTGGCGTGTGATTGGCTGGAGCTGGCTGGGATGCCAGGCTCCAGGAAGTCTGGGTGGGTCTGCCCGGTGGTGAGTGTGGAGATTAGCATGCCGATGGCCGGGGAGGAGTGTACCTGTGTCCTGAATGAGGCTGGGTTTTCCCCTGACAATGCTGGCTCTGCCCCCCTGTGGTGCGTCTAACGACCCTAGCCCTGCCAGTGAGTAGAGACGGTGCTTGAGCCCATCAGCAGTGCTCACAGACCAGCTGCGACTGGTTCTGCCCCCACCCTGCACCTACAGACAAAGGATTTACTGTATAAAAATGGGGCTGTGTCCCCACAGAAGTTGTTCTCTCCTGATCCTACTTGAGGGGGGCTGCTGCTGGTGCTGGGGCCAGGAGGAACCGCCACTTGGACTGCCTCCCTGCCTGGAGGGCCAGTGAGCTGGCCCCTGGCCCAGTCTTGCCCCCCCCCCTGCCTTCCTGCACTCCTGGAGGACTTTTGTTGTACTTGTGGGCCTCTAAGCGCCTGGAAGCGCTTCATTTGCTATTATAGTGCTTGGGAGCGTTGTATCTCTCTGCTGGTGCCCACCCGGCATTTGGCCGCCTAATTGCTGCCCTCGAGGGATTCCCCGGCGTGGGGATCCCCCTTTTTGCACATTTGCGGCGCGGGAGCTCACCCCGCTTATTTGCCGCTTGTTGCCGATTGTGAGGTCCCCTGGCAGGTGCCCACCCTGCCAGGGACATTGCCGCCCTAAGATCAAGTGCCCACCTCGATTTATTGTCCTTTTGAAGGAGCCGGTGCCCACCCGGCCTTTGCTGCTTATCCCCCGCCTACGAGTGCCTGGAACGGGCCGCCGCGCTGCCAGCGACGACCTGGAAGTGGCTGGCCGGCCGGCCAATCCGAGCGCGGCCCGACGGAAGTCCCGCCCCCGCAGCCGCGACCCGGAAGTCAGGCAGGCCGGGGACAGGACATAGAGACAAACCGAAAGCTGACGGGAGTCCACCCTGTGCTCCGGTGCAAGAAGGGAGAAGAAGTGTCCAGACGCCAGCGCCGGTTCCAGCAGGGCTCACCTGAGAAGGGGGAGAGCCCTGCCTAGGCGTCTGGTGAGCGGAGCGGAGATTGAGGAAGTCCGCCCGCACCAATCTGAGTTCACCGCCGCTGACCCCTCCGGAGTCCCTGTGCTGCACACCGGTGAGTGGAGCTGACCGGGAGGAGGGGAGGCCTCTAAGCGCCTGGAAGCGCTTCATTTGCTATTATAGCGCTTGGGAGCGCTGTATCTTCTCTGCCGGTGCCCACCAGGCATTTAGCTGCTTAAGTGCTGCCCTCGAGGGATTCCCCGGCGTGGGGATCCCCCTTTTTGCCCATTTTGCGGCGCGGGAGCTCACCCCGCTTATTTGCCGCTTATTGCCGACTTTTAAAGTCCCCTGGCAGGTGCCCACCCTGCCAGGGACCTTGCGCTGTGTATGGCCCATATCGAGTGCCCACCTCGCTCTTTGATTTAATGGCCGAGGGAGCCCACCCCTCGACAATCACCGCCGCAGCCCAGGGACATCGAAACCGTGGCCGGGCCGCTGCCTAGTGCGACCCGGAAGTCCCGCCTCAAATACCCCCAGGGCCGCGCTGCCATTGGCGGCCCCAGAGGAAGTCAGGCGGATTGCAGCGTGACGGGGCCAGGCCGGAGAAGCAGGAAGAAGCCTGCACGTCCTGCCGAGGCTCCCGAGGGAGAGGAGAGCCCCGGACCTCTGCCAGCAGCCAGTGAAGAGGCCCGTCGAAGGGAGCCCGTAGCAGAGCCGCCCGGGAAGCAGAGAGCCGGTGAGTGGGGCAGAAGGGAAGGGAGGGGCACCGGGACACATTGTCGGTGTCCGCCCCCCCCCCGGTAGCGCGATCTTGCGCTCATTGCTAAAGTGAAGCCATGAGGGCTTCAAGGGGCATTACCGGCATCTAGAGTCCCCCAGAGGGGGGGGACTCCCAACAGAGGCGCCCCACGTATTCGCGGGTCCCCCGTGAGGGGCCCCACCGCCCCAGGAAGCCGCACCTTTGTCTGTTGAGAGCCCGAGAGGCTCAGGGGGCATATCGTGTGTTCGAGCCCCGAGGCTCCGGGGGCATAATTTGTTAGTTGAGCCCGAGAGGCTCCAAAGTGCCCACTATTATTTAAGAGCCCCAGAGAGGCTCTAGGTGCCCCCATTTTGCTTTGAGTCCCCAGGAGGGGGATTCCAAGTGGGCACAGTGGTTTTACGAGCCCTGAGAGGCTCAGGAGGGCCAGTCATTTGTGTAGAGCCCTGAGAGGGGCTCGTGAGTGCCCACACTGTTATTTAGAGCCCTGAGAGGCTCAGAGGAGGCATTTGGTTGCGTGAAAGGCCCAGCGAGGCTCCAAGGGGAAACAAGTGCTTTGTGCAGAGCCTGAGAGGCTCCAACGTTGTCCCCACCAGCATCGCTTCCCAGTTGCCCAGCACTTTGTGGGCAACTGCCACGTTTAGGCCCCCTGACTTTGGGACACAGGGCGTCCCAGCCCTAGAGAGGCCAGTTGGCCTAGGGACTGCCACAGGTGGTGGCTAATGTGATTTTGGCTCTATTGGGTTGTCCTGCACCTCTGAATGTATTTTAATGCGTCATGTGCCATGTTCTTACACCGCTGAATGTATTATATGCATCATGTGTTATGTGCTTACACCCCTACAGGTATTGTGATACTTAGGTGGTTGTTTTTCTCCTAGTGCAGGTGGTGCTAGTGAGGTCCTGGTTACCAGTGATTACTGGTTGTGTGCTATTGTGTACTACAGTGATTTTACATTCTATGTTCTATTTTCTAAGTGCTATTTCTAAAAGTGTTTCTTCTAAAAGTGCTGATTCCTGACAGTGGTCCAGGTGGCCCTGTCTTGTACATATCCCCTGTAAATTCTGCCCGTGCCTCTGGCACATTGTAAAGTGTGTGTTTTTATCTAATGTGTTTTGGTGTAATACAAAGGCTATTTTTATATAACCTTGTGTGGAGTTTCCTTTGTGGTGGGTCCTGGGTGTTGTTGCTGGGGTGCATGCGCAAATACTTAACTCGCATCGCCTCCAAGTTTAGCCTTGCTGCTCGCGCCACATTACCTAGAGGGTGAGCAGGGGTTATCTTGGCGTGTAACTCCCTTGCCCTGACTTGGGAGTGGTGGTCTCTGACTGACTTTGGTGCAAGCCCTGGCCAGCCAGGGATCCCATTTCTAACAATGTCCTAGTGCATAAGTTGGCAGGCATAACTGTTTTATGGACCTATGATGGTGGGTTTTGGGTGGTTGATCATAATTTGATTGCCTGCTGCGAGAGGGTGCAACTACTCAAATGACAGCTCCTTACAATGCTACTCTTACTTTCCTGAGGATGGCTGCGTGGTGGGCTGCTTTACCTCCTGTTCGGCGTTACATGTTATGTTATGTTAAAAATACTTATAAAGCGCGCTCACACCACAAGGTTTCATGGCGCTGCGGACAAGGGAGTCCTGCCGCTAAGTGATTCATTCATAAGCCTGACGAAATAGCCAAGTCTTTAAGAGTTTTCAAAATTGAGGATATGATATCATCTATCTAGTGTCCTGAGGGAGAGAATTCTAAAATTTAGGAGCCAGGACCGCAAATCTTAGTCCCCCCAATTTCTAGCATTTAAAGGATGGAGTAGCTAGGGGATTTAAATGGGAAGACCTAAGATCCCAAGTGTGGATATATCTCTGGACCCGAGTAGTTACAGACACTGGGCAGTTGGCATGGAGCGCTTTAAGGAGAAGGCATCCCAACTTGAATGCACTGCGTTCGACTACCAGAAGCCAATGTAACTTTTTCATAAGAGGGTTGATATACTGCATTCTTGACTGGCGATAGATTAATCTAGCAGCCTGGTTTGGCACTAGTTGCAGACTTTTAGATTGATATGCCGGAATGCCAAAGTAAAGAGTTAGTGTAGTCAATGTGAGAGATGACTACAGCTAAAGCAACTTGGGTAAGAGCTTCAGTAGTGAGAAATCTGCTGTTCTCCAGTAATGGGGTATCTTTCATAGAATCACATGCTTGAATTATTTCCCGTCGTCGAAGTGGGATTCCCACGGAACATAGAATAGCAATATAGCAATAGCATAGCGAAAGCATAGCTAAAAGAGCAACAGAAGTATTGTAACATGGACGTTAATAGGAAAAAACTTGTCACTTTAATAACTTATCCAAGTCATTAGATATGGTACAAACTGTAGCCAATCAGGAAACAGCACCCTCTGGAACCTTCTTCTGAGAGGCTCAGGCTCTCAGATTTTCTACCGCACGTCGTGTGAAGGGAGTCTCTCTGAGCTCTGCTCAGTACCTCTACCTTTTCTCTTCAGAAACTCTTCAGAATATCTTCACTGCTTTGTCTACTACAAAGAGGTCACTCATCAGACACTGTGAGTCTTGTGGAAAACTCCAGCTTCATTCCGAAGACCACCACAAAAAGTGTATCTACTGCCTCCACCCTGAACATCAGGTGAGAGATTGCAAAATCTGCAGGACTTTTCCTTAAAAGACTTTAAGAGACAGAGAGGGACGTCTACTTCTGTGGTTACAGAAACTCAAGACCGAGGATAATCCCTTATCAGATGTTGAGAGTGATTCCTCTATATGTCATCGGCGCCCTCTCCGTCGATGTTTGTCATGGTGTCGGTGAAGCCTCGCTTGTCTGCCACCTCCCACACATCGAGGAAAAAGAGAACTGTCTCCGGTCGGTCGTTGATGGATGCCTCCTCGCCGACGAAACGGTCGATGGCTCTCAAGGCTCTACCTACTTCGTCGACAGATGCCTCGTCATCGAAGGCTGCCTCGTCGTTGATGGGTGCCTCGTCGACGTTTGCTTCATCGGCAGTTGCCTCGTCAACAGTTGCCTCGTCAACAGTTGCCTCGTTGACAGCACAGAAGACTTTCCTTACGGAACTTCAACCATGCTCTTCATCGTCGACCGCTGAGTCGGCTGCCGCATCCTTGGTTCCACCTTCAGCTTTGATGTCTCTTGTCCCCTTGAAATCTTCAGCAACACTTTTGCTGCCTTCAGGAACGACGGATGTTTCCCTACTTCAACGTAGGAACTCTTCTTTGGATCTATTGCCAATTCAACCATCTCCAAATCTTTCTGTGGAGCTTTTTGACTATGGGGCTAATGAGGAGGATTCGGAAGAGGATGACCGGTTCCGTGCTGCTCGTACTCTTTCTGAGCTTCTCATCAAATGGCAAGATATTGATGATGACCAAGGATATGATTATTACCCATAGCCTAATACTCAAACACCACTTGAGAATCCAACTGTGCAGATACCCATGTCTCTCATCTCTAATTTGCAACATGTGCTTGATGACTACTACCGCCGATTTCCTCCCTCGGAGTCTGCCTCATCTGTCCCACAGACGCCTCTTCCTCTGCCTTCATCGATCATCGGGCCGCCCCCTCCGATGGCATCGATGTCTCATCACCCGGAGGACGCACACACAACTGACGACAACAGAGAAGAAGGCGAGTGGGTGATTGATCCCTCCTTACTGAGTGGGACAATTATTAAATTCAGACTGTCACTTACTGACAAAACTGAAGAGCCGACCTGGCACACATCCCTGTGTGCCATTCCCATGAACACTGCTAGAGGGATGACTTACACATATCGCAGGCAGTGAGTTAAAGTTAACAGATTTATACATTCCAGCTCATCACATGTGAGGGTTTACAGACGCTGTCTATGGGCACCGGGAGATTCAGTGATTTGCCCAGAATCACAGGATTTTGCACTGAAGCAGAGACTTGAACCCGAATCCCCAGTTCCCGAGTCGGCAGCTCTGGCTGCTGCACCACATCCTCTCCCCCCTGTGAGGGCATATCTGCATGAAATGCCCCTGCAATATCCTAGTCGATTCCTGTATATTGTAAGTGACCAGGGAAGTCATAGTACCTACATAGGCTGGACACTCGTCATTATGAGTTTGCCAGCTCCATGATGGCTTCACTGATATATGTGATGTTTGGCACCAAGCATCTCAACATAATAAACTTGCACTGATTCCAGTGTCGATTTTATTAAAAAATTGCACACAGGGTCCCCTGAAACCTACCAATCCTTAGTGTGGTCATTGACTGGCCTGAGCCAGCCTGCTACCACCAGAGTGTGTTCTGACCTCATGGGGAGAGTGCCTGCGCACTCTGAGGCTGAGAACAATGCCTTTCCTGGGTGGAGGTGTTCAGACCCCCCCCTGGACAGGAAGAGCCATTCGTGGTGGGGAGCGTCAGAGGTCTTGACTCCTTTGTAATGCGACCTTAGCCTCTCCTGTTCGAAGGAGCTGGCCTCCATCCTGTCCTCACCCCCTTTTTGGCGGCAGGACAGGTGGGAAACCCTTGATGGAAGAGGAGATGTGCCCCCCTCTACCAACTCCACCTCTCGGGTGCTGGAGGCTAGGTCAAGTACACTTTTCAGTGCCCACCATCTTGAAGATGATGGGACTTATTCAGTTAGGGCTAGGACTGTGTCCTCTCGTGGAAGGTGGGCATGTTAGAGGGCGTAGACACCCCAGGCAAAGGGCCCATTGGACACTACCTGTCACTCCATGGTAACGCCCTTAAATCTAGTTTTTAGGTGGCATCCCCAGTCCATGAACTTCAGTTCCTGACCACCTAGTTACTTACCTGTAAGCAGCCTCTGTCCGATTGCTCTAGTCCCCCTTAATTTGTATTGGGTTTCCAAACTTGAACTTGCACCTGCACCCGGGCGCCCACGTGCCGCTGGTGGTGCACTGTTGGTTCTGAACTGAACCTTGTCCAATACTAACCTTAACTTCCGAAGAATGGTCTTGTAAGTATTGCCTATACGTATGTTGAATGTTTTCTTCACCCCATAGGTTACCATTGCAAAGTCTGAAAATTGCACTAATTATCCACTTTTTTATATTGAACAGTATTTCTATTGCAAAACATATTTATTCAAGATGAAATTCTGTGGTTCTGCAAAATAAATCTAACCAAGTATCATTTTATAAATTGGTCTCAGATTTATTCATTGAGTGTGTGTCATTTATTACCACTGTGTGTACAACAGTGTGTCATTTATTGCCACTGTGTGTATAACAATGTGTGTCATTTATTGCCACTGTGTGTACAACAAATGCTTAACACTACCCTCGGATACATCTAACTGCTCCCCCACACTACCACAAAAGAGCATTAGTATTATCTACTTTAGCCTCTGGAAAATCTCTGGGGATCCACTGGACTCCCTGCACACTATGGTATACTATATTGAGACTCACACTCAGACAAGCTGGATGTGGAGGGACTGGGAAATGTCTTGGAAAACTCAATGTACCAGCTCCCGCTGGATGTGGAGGAGGCCGCGACCATTTATAATAATTGGCTTTTGGATGCCTGTGATCAGCTTGTTTCTCACAAAAAATGGACTCCCAAACGGGCCTCTCCAACCGCTCCCTGGTATTCGGATAAGCTCAGGGCCAAGAAATTAGTTTGTAAACATGCAGAGATGAATTGGCAGAAATTTTATGACAAAGCAGAGAAGGAGAATTACAAAACTTGTATTTCCAGTTAAAAGAGTACTTCTCGTTACAAAGTACCATGGCCAAATCCAACTCCAAAGAATTGTTTAGAACTATTTTTAATTTTTTAAGTTTTATAAAGCGCATAGCTGCCCCAGTGACGGGGTGTCCCAGCGCTAACTAAGCCATGGCTGAAACACTTCAAAGGAAAAAGAAGAGCCTAAGCTGGAAAGAGCCAGGTCTTTAACGCTTTACGAAAGGCCAGATGGTTCTGGAGTCCTCTGATAGATGTAGGAAGAGAAGTTCCAGAGGCGTGCCGCCTGAACTTTAAATGATCGACCGCCCGCTCTAGCTCTGAGAAAACGGGAAGTGCAAGCCAAGCCCGCATTAGCCGAACGCAAAAGGCGATTCGGTACATAATGGGCCAGCAGATCCGCCATAATCTGCGGTTCTTGGTAGCTCAA
Source organism: Lissotriton helveticus (assembly GCF_964261635.1). Classification (NCBI taxonomy): domain Eukaryota; kingdom Metazoa; phylum Chordata; class Amphibia; order Caudata; family Salamandridae; genus Lissotriton; species Lissotriton helveticus. The sequence goes on along the minus strand of NW_027611656.1, from coordinate 4,010,955 downwards.
TATTTTATGGGCCACACAAAGACTTAAACTGGATTCTTTTCGCTATCGGTAGCCAGTGCAATTTAGGCAGAAGGTGCGAGACTGAGCAAGATCTGGGCAAAGCTAGCAGGGCGCGAGCTGCTGGGTTCTGGATTCTCTGCAGGCGGACAATACAGGACTTGTTGACGCCTAAATATTAGGAGTTCCCATAGTCCAGCCTTGACAAAATTGTAGCCTGAAGGATGGTTTGATGAACGTTTGGTGCAAAATAGTCAAGTAGGGGCCTCAACCCTCTTAGGAGACCAAATCAGGATCCAGCCAGGGCCTTGGATTGCACATCAAATGAAAGTTCGCTATCGATCCAAAAGCCCACATTTTTTACAGCCTTCTTTGCTGGGGTGCGGGTTTAAGTTTGACAGGCCACCACTGTTCTGACCAGAGGGAGCTGTCTCTCCCCAGCACTAGAATTTCTAACTTGGCAGCATTCAGCTGTAAACAATTAGCTGCCATCCAGTCAGGGATAGCTACCAAATCCTCTTTCAATGTGATGAGATTGTCTTGGCAGTTCCTCTAAAAAGTGATGACTAGCTGGGTGTCATCGGCGTATGAAACAAATGACAACCTCTGCTTTTTGCCAGCAGGGCTAGGGGCTGTACAAAGATGTTAAAAAGTGCAGGGCTCAATATAGAGCCCTGAGGAACCCCATGTTTAATAGCATGTGTGTGATAATGAAACGGTGGTGCCAACACTTGAAATGCTCGACAGATTCTGCCAGGACTGAGTTCACATATGCCTCAGTAACCTTAGCCAGAAAAGGAAGCTGGGAAATTAGACGAAAGTTACTCGGGTCCGATGACTCCAAGGAAGGCTTTTTTAAAAGTGGAATGGGATTTCTAAACTAGCGAACCCTGCCACTCCAAAGAAACAGGGGGATGCAGAATTTTGTAATAAAATAGCTGGCTTTTTTAAAACTAAAGTAGAAACAATTATTACCTCACTCGATGGTCTAATCAATGATACTCAGACTGATTTCATTCTAACAGAATCATGAAGCTTAGGTGCCCCGGCAGAACTACTGGAGCATTTCACCCCGATTGAGAAAGCAGATTTGGTCAAATTGTTGTCTACGATAAAATCGGGTGCCCCTAGTGATCCGTGTCCTGCTGGAATTGCTAAGCAAATTCCGGAAACTATTGGAACGGCTCTCACACCCCTGCTTAATCCAGTTTTACGGTCCGGAATTTTCCCAACAATTGGAAAAAGGCTCTGTGCTTCCTCTTATAAAGAAGTAATCTCTTGACCCCAAGGACCTGACTAATTATCGTCCTATCTCTATGCTTTTACTACCTGCCAAATTACTGGAAAAAGAAATAAATAGCCAAATCAGCAACTTTATCTCTGCCAATAACTCCTTGGACCCATCGCAATATGGGTTTAGAGCTTTTCACAGTACGGAACTGGCTTTAATAAAATCAACCGAGGAAATCAGAGAAGCCGTGGATAGGGGAGGTAATGCCATCTTAATCCTCCTGGGCCTATCCGCGGCCTTTGATAGGGTCCACCATAAGGTCCTGCTGAACAGGCTCTCTGATATTGGTGTGAAGGGCTCAGCATGGAAACTGCTACATTCCTTCCTGTCTGACAGAGCTCAGACGGTAGATTTAGATGGCAACAGGGCTCGGCAGGGTGCCACAGGGCTCGGCGTTGAGCCCTACGCTTTTAAACATCTATGTGGTACCCCTGGCCAGTGTCATCCAGTCGTTTGGTTTCCTGCTCACCTCCTACGCTGATGGCACACAAATTGTGGTATCGGTGACGGAGGGAGCGGAGAGGGAGGCGGGGGAGAGGTTCTATAATTGCATGAGCTCTATTTCCACCTGGATGTCGTCCAACTGTTTAAAACTCAACTCAGCTAAAATTGAGGTGTTAAAATTTGGCAATAATCCCTGGGTCTGGATCCCGGACTGGTGGACGGAGGATCTGGGATCGTGCCCTACACTCTCTAGGAAAGCTAAAAATTTGGGAGTCATGGTGGATAACAAACTCACCATGGGGGACCAAGTTAATCGGGTAACTTCAGCAAAAAAATCAATTTCTTCCTATCGGCAGACAACCTAAGGACGGTTGTCACTGCACTCATTATGTCCCGTCTGGACTGGTCCAGAACGCGGCAGCGAGAATGCTGACGGGAACCCGTAGGTTTGCTTCGGTCAAAGGAGAACTTAAGAAACTGCATTGGCTCCCAGTTCCACTTAGATCACGCTTCAAGGAATTTTGTGTCTTCTTTAAGGCGGTTAATGAGATTGGTCCGGAGTTTCTTAAAACCAGACTTACATGGTATGTTCCTGCGTTCCTCCGGATCCAAATTAGTCCAAACCTCCACCTTTAAGAAAACTAACTGGAGAGGCAGAGGTTTTCCCCACTGCGCCTCCAAAGCATTGAATGAACTTCCGTTTCATCTCAGAAATGCGCCAAAGCATTTTTCTTTTCGCAAGGGTTTGAAAACATGATTCTTCTCCCACTAAACAGCTGATGCTCCCCAGGTCACCAGTACTCGGCGCCAGGACACCCTAGGGTAGCAGTGCGCTTTACAAGTACAAATAACATAACATAACATAACATAGACACACACACACACACACACACTCGCTCTCTCACACACACATTCTCACACATACCCTCCCTACTTCACATAAGAAACATATATTTAACTTCTAAATGACAACTTCAACTAGGACCATTAGTAAACAGGTTCATGCAGAATTCAAAAGATCCTACTTGTAAGGATATCTATGCAGTCATCCCCATGACAGGAAAGAATAAATGCAAATTAATGAATAAAATGCTTTAGGAGGCTAATCATTCTTAAATTAAGAAATGAATGAAAGGTATGCCAGGAATAGAGAGAAACAGAAAAAGAAATGAGAGGACAAAAAAAGCAAAATCTATCTATATGAATAAAAATGTAACTGTTTTTTGTTCAAAATCTCTAATCTCCGAAAGTACTCCACTGATTGCTTTGAAATTTTGACACAACGTTGGATTCGAAAACGCTCATGTCGAATACATGCGTGTTTTTAATCGAAAACCCGAACAGACAAATAAAAATGTAGAGTGTTTGTTTGTTCAAAATCTTAAATCTCCAAAAGTTCTTCACTGATTGCTTTAAAATTTTTACACGACGTTGGATTCGAATACGCGCGTGTTGTTATATACACAACGTTGGATTCGGAAACGCGCATGTCGCATACACACGTGTTTTTAATCGAAAGCCAGAACAGACCCTATCGATTTGGTTGATGCGCAACAACTACAAGGGACGCATAGACACAATAGTCTACATGTATTAGGATGGACAGTTGGTGGGTGGAGGAAGGGGGGAGGAGATGGTTCAGTTTGCAACATAATTTAAAAGAACACGATGCAACCGCGACCTGCGGTTCTGTTACATGTTATATTTTAAGGATGCGTCCAAAAGCTACCATCTGTACTGATTGTTTCTGTTCTATTAACTGATGTGATGTGATTTAAATATGTATCAAATTGATATCGGTAAAAACAGGATAGCAAGCAGCAAAAACAAAAAAAACATGAGTACTTGCTATGATACATGTACTACAAACTGTGGTTTTCAATACAATTTTGTTTAAAAAAAAAAAAAAAAGCTCAGGGCCTTTAGAATTGTGCGGTTTAGATCTGGACACGGATTGCTTCTCACAGGGACAATTATTGCGTGTTCTAGAGTCGGCAAACCAGACAATCTCTACATCTGCACAGACAATGGAACAACAAAAAATATTGTATACCCACAAGCATTGTGAAATTAAACATATTAGAAACGTGCGCTTGCTCTTTTCTTTCTTTTCCATTTAACCAGACTGAGCCACAGCAATGCGTGGCCGGGTTCAGCTAGTAAAGATAATAAAAACAAGGGAAATAGAAAGTGCGAAAGAAAGAAATGAGGCTCCCATATATTATATTTAGTGCCGCTTGTAATACGGCGGTGTTCTGCTTGGGTTTTCGGACCAGATAGAACCTGCTCCTCAGAGCCTCACCAACCCAGCCAGAACGTTACTCTCTCCCCTCCCTAGGGCCTATTTACAAGGTTTTCAACATATATATCTACCACCTAAGGACAGGGAATTCCTAAGATACATACCATGTACCTCCTATAATATCAGCAATCAATGACCTCGCGGCTCCAGTCGAACCCAGTCACCTACCCAATCGGCAGCAGTAGCAATATCAATGACCTCGCGGCTCCAGTCGAACCCAGTCACCTACCCAATCGGCAGCAGTAGCAATCAATGACCTCGCGGCTCCAGTCGAACCCAGTCACCTACCCAATCGGCAGCAGTAGCAATCAATGACCTCGCGGCTCCAGTCGAACCCAGTCACCTACCCAATCGGCAGCAGTAACACAATGACTCACGGTTCCAGTCGAACCTAGTCACCTACCCAATCGGCAGCAGTAACACAATGACTCACGGTTCCAGTCGAACCCAGTCACCTACCCAACCGGCAGCAGTAACACAATGACTCACGGTTCCAGTTGAACCCAGTCACCTACCCAACCGGCAGCTTATCCTATGATTACCATTACATAAAGGGATTGATCTCACTATTCATCAGGGGTATAGTACTACGTTGTTTTGGGGATCACACAATGGTTGCCAAATTAGGTGATGTACCACCTATCCTCCAGTTCAAGAGCCCCTCTCTTCCTTATTCAGTTACCGCTTACCTGATCAGGGTTATCATCTGTTCACCTGGCAGCTGACTAGAAGAAGAGGTTATCTCTTCATGCAAGAATAAGGAGCACACTATGCAAAGGTTATTACTAAGTATGGGCTTTCCTCTACCCCCCTTGCTCAGACCCACATGTACGGGAGATGCATCCGTTCACCTGCACCTGACTAGAAGAAAGGTCAGCCTCACTAATAACAACAATTACACAATGGGGTCTTTATTTAACAAACAACATTAATAACACATAATAGACACATACACAGATCTACAGGGTCTCTGTAAAGACCACATCCACATCTACCTAACAGAAACTGTAAATAGACTGCACACTGCTGAAAGGAAAAGGATTAACCATGCAATGAAACATTACAGTAGGGAATCTAACCTAGGAAATAAAAGCAAGGATTAATGTAAGTGTAAAGCAAACTAGTTTAGAACACCTCACCCTATTAGGAGGACTCTCTCTCTCTCTCTCTCTCTGGTGGAATCAGGGCTCTCTCTCTCTCTCCCTCCGTCACCACAGCTTCACTCCTCTGGCTCAGCTGCCCCAGCTGGCAACTTCCACTCCTGCATGAGGCATCCGAATACACTGGCAGCTCCAGCTGATAGTTCCAACTTTGTTCTCATATTCATCTGACTGCTTTCTCCAACCTCAGCAATCATCTGCCTTCTCTCTCTCTCCATTCGCAGAATCCACTGCAACTGACTTGGACAGTCCAAAACACCAACTGACACTCCGCCTCTTCTGTACCTCGCTAATATGGAATGCTCTCCTCTAGTGGAAAGTTCCAGTCAATAGCCTCCTCCCATCAGTTTCATGCACCAGGCTCCTTGCGCTAGACGCTCTCACAGTGATCAGCTGCTTGTTTCGTCTAGAGACTTGAGCCCAGGGACACTTCTTGATTAGATTCAGCTCTGGCCGGTTCTCTCTGGTTTGCAAAGAGCAGACAACACCTCATAACTAAAACATTACCTTTACCCTGCAAGCATCTCAGCTCTGCAGGGATAGAAAGCAAAATGGAGTCTCTCTAATTCTGGGCCTTGCAGGCCTGAGAAGGATGAAATAACACTTAGCTCTATCAGAGTACCTACACAAACCATACCAATATGTAATATGAAGTCAAGACAACAGGATCCACCCTCTACTATAGGTAGAATCATGAAAGGACACATAATTATGTCAAAGCCAATAGGCAATAGATGGATTAGAGTCAATAATCAGGGATCTATCATCATATTAAGCAGCTATCCTCTAGTTTATGCTTCTAGGTATGGTAAAAAGGCCTTAAAAGGACCAACACAAGGCAAGAATAGAGATTCAGGATGTTAGCAAGCTTAAAGTCACCATCACTCATAAATAGAGCCCAGAAATCGAGCAGAACATTCCACCCTTGACTTTAACTTGATAACATCTATAGATTCAGCTTTGGCCAGTTCTCTCCAGTTCGCTTAGGGCGAACAACACCTCATAACTAAAACATCACCTTTACCCTGCAAGCATCTCAGCTCTGCAGGGACAGAAAGCAAAATGGAGTCTCTCTAGTTCTGGGCCTTGCAGGCCTGAGAAGGATGAAATAACACTTAGCTCTATCAGGGTACCTACACAAACCATACCAATATGTAATATGAAGTCAAGACAACAGGATCCACCCTCTACTATAGGTAGAATCATACAATTATGTCAAAGCCAATAGGCAATAGATGGATTAGAGTCAAGAATAAGGGATCTAAGTATGGCAAAAAGGCCTAAAAAGGACCAACCCAAGGCAAGAATAGAGATTCAGGATGTTAGCAAGCTTAAAGTCACCATCACTCATAAATAGAGCCCAGAAATCGAGCAGAACAGGCGGCCAGGATATCCGTCAAGTTTGTGTCTGAGTAACCCGGCCAGCGAACTCTAAATCAGGCTCTTGACACTTTGCAAAGATGCTGCTGTTAACTGTGCACCATTACTTCCTCAGAAGTCACGGGCAAGAGACACCTGGCCGCCTGTAACATACTTTTTATAATTACAAGGGTGTGATTACACCGCATAAACAACAAGTGCAGATGAAACCGCAGGGTTCAAATAAACCCACACACACCGTAAGATTACACTGTACTAAACACACAAGCCTCAATAACAGGTAAATAATACAAAGACTGATGGACATAATGAAGCAGACCTAGAGATACATGAATAGCACAGACAAGATGAAGGTCTTGATTTAGAGTTTGGTGAGCAGGTTACGCCTTCACAAGCGTGGTGGAGTACCCTGTCCAACAAACGGATGGTCTGCTTGACCTAATGCAAGTCAGCTGGATTGTCATGTGTCCAGCCTTACTTGAGTGGCATTGATGTAAATACATCGGACGGCCCTTCCTCTCTAGATCAAGCAGTCTGATGTATTTTTCTCTTATTCAGGACCACCAGGGAATACCTGGCAGTCGTGATGAGAATTTGTTTTTAAATGAATCCCACTTCCTGGGAGAAAATTAATCAGGAAGAAAGTTCCAAGGGTGTGAGGGTGATAAGTTATTGGTTTTTAAAAACCAACTTCAGCTTTGGAAGCTTGTTTTTGAAAAACACAAAAGTTGGTGAATGGCCACCAGAGAATTGTAGATCAACTTCCTATAGATCAGTGGTTCCCAAAGTTTTGGCTCCTGAGGACCCCCATTGAGTCAGCACTGGAAGCCGGGGACCCCCAAGCAATCTGTATAATTTAAATTTTAAACAGCAATCCGAAAAAAATAAGTACAGGTGTGAACACAAAACAAATAGTCGAATTACCTGAATTTTAGTATTTTATATTGAAAGAATCTGCAAAAAACAAAAACCTTTATTGGGAAGGTTGGTGCTGCATCTCCATGACTAACTTTTAAATGGTTGGTTTTATTTCACAGTACGAGGCTCCTGATCCTGCCAGGGCCAGTCTGGAAACTCAAAGCAGCCCTGGCAAATGTTTTCAGACCAGTCCCCACAGGGTGCACACCAAGTGCAGTGAGTGAGTCAAACCACTACAAAGGGGACTTTGGGAGGTTCTCCCACCAAGACAACTTAGGAAACAATAGTGCATTCTACAACACATTTATCATTATATATTGAATTGTATTAGCTTGAAAAGAATTGTAAATGATGACTTTACTATGCACTAGGATACGATAATCTTTGTTTGGGTTCTTCAGTGATTCCCTTTTTATCACACTCCAACAGTGCCTCTTGTCTCTCCATAGTCCCTCTGTCACATGTATTTCATTTGTTTTATAGCATCTCTCATACCATTGTAGGATGTCAGAGCACTTTACAACACACACACATATAGGGCAGATTTACAAGACCCTTACGCAACCTGTGCGTCACAAAAAGTGACGCTCCGGCTGCGCATTTTAGTACCCCATATTTATAAGAACAGGAAAAGCCACCCTGTGTGACTATTCCTGTTCTTATAAATATGGCGCCTTTGCACACAGGACTTTGCGTGAAAGGTGCGTTTCATGGGTTTTGCTGTGAGTGTTCCCATTCAGAAAAGGGGGTGGTGATGGATAGAATGTCTGAATTAATCTAGACACTCATACCCAGTCAATAGATCAGGGCTTGATCCATCACCGTTTTTTAGCTCACTGCATCACCCCAGTTCAGAACCTGGCTATATGCAAATTAGTCTGACCCCATGCCTCATGGGAACAGGGCAGACCAAACTACCAAGCCAATTCTTCCACTGGTAAGGAGACAAGCTTCCGGGGACCGGTTTATGGCATTTCAGCCGTCGTCGGCCTGGCTTGCTTGAATCCTAGTGATGCAGTGAGCAAGGGACTCATGTCTGAGCATACCCTGCCACACCTGTAGTGGCCAAACAACACCCATGAAGCCAGACACATTTCCAGATTTACGAGAAATCATGAATCTTGAAATGCGTCCGAATGCTACACCTCCCCAAGGGAGGCGTAGGGAGGTGCAACAAGAAGAAATGTATTAATTTCTCCTCTTTGTTTAGGACTATGAAATCCCCTCTAGTGATTGTTTATGTGCAGAAAGGGAATCCTACCTGAACATAAACAATCTCCCCACAACGCAGGCATCCTTGCACCATGGTACAAGGGTGCCTGTGCCGGCGCATGGCAGCAGTTTGTGCACCAGCGCAGGGAGAGCACTGAGATGCAACATACTATGGTAAATGTGTCGTATCCTGTGCTTTGAAAGTGACTAAGTGCAGCACAACCAAATGGCTTGCAGCACTCACTGAGTCACTTTCCTTGTAAATCTGCCCCATAGAGACAATGAATCATACATGTAATAACATAAGGCAAAGGTGACCACTAGTTGTAGGATTCACATCATTCATACTGGTAGGCATAACACAGTGCTTAGCATTGACTTTAACAATGAAACTTTATTTTCATTCAAATAAACCTTTTTAGCAGCATCAGGATAATGAAAGACTGGGAAGAAACTTAAGTTACTATCTTGTACCATGCAGTTTGCAAACATCTTTTTGATGCCGCTTTATACGTCTCTGTGCTAGATCACAATTGTCACTTATAAACTGCACAGTAACTAAAGAATCTCTGTGACAAAAGCAGTAACCCATTGACCTATGCTGATCAAACACAGTTAAAAAAATAAATATAGGCACACTTTCTTTGCAAGAGGCATATTAACCCTCTGTGCTACATTAAATAAGTCAAGCTGCCACTGGACAAAACTCATCTCTCTCCAGCAGGAACATTAATCACTGGTGTTATCTTGGTCTTGACACTTTTATTGTTGCTCGAAAACTTAATTATGCTTGGAACATTTGCAGTGCTTTTAAAACGGCTGTCTGCGGACCCCCTGGGAATGTGTCACGGACCCCTAGGGGTCCGCGGACCACAGTTTGGGAAACACTGCTATAGATGGTTGAGATTGCTTTTTCGGTCAGTGGATTAGTTAGCAGCTGGTCCTCCAGTAGGGATGCATCAGGCAAATTCCCCCCTTCCCATATGTGACCTTGCAGAGCGTGGCCACCTGCAAATGTCAGAACCGTCTTTAGTCACCTAATATACCTTTGTTGTAGGATTGTGAAGGACACATACGCCTATCCCCTCCACACATCGCCCGGCTGCTCTAAGCTAAGCAGGATCCTCACGGTCTGCAAAAACCCAGTTGTTGACTGCCACCAGCTGCGTGGCCCAGTAATACCTGCGAATGCTCCGGACCGCCGGTCCACATTAATAAACTCCCCTCTGCACCTTACTCAGCGCGAAGTGCCACCATCCCACAACAGGAGCCAAAGTTCTCGGTCTACCCTTTGAAAGAAAATGTTTGGTGGGATCTTAAAGGACGTTTTTTTCACAATGTACAGGAGACCCTCGAGGGTCATCACTTTAAATAGGACCACCCGGCCCAGTAAGGAAAGCGGGAGTGCCCGCAAGTGTGGAGCATCCCAGCAAAGCTGGTCTAATTTCGGAAGTATGTTTCTGCCTGTGGCTCTCTTGTAATAAACACGCCCAAATATTTAAAGCCATGTAGTGTCACCCGAACTGTGCACCTAGAGTGCAGCCGCAGGGTCCCTGCCACCAGCAGGAATGTTAAGGACTTCTTCCAGTTGATCTTATATCCTGAATAATCTCTAAATATGTGAAAAATGTGTAGGATTCGTTCACCGAGAAGGCTGATTACGTGTCCTACAGCAAAACGTCAGCGTAGAGGGAGATTCTCTCATCCCACTCCTGATCAACTGGAATACCCCATATGAGAGGTCCTGGCGAACCCACGCACGCGTGAAGAGCATAGGAGACAAAGAACATCCCTGTCGGACGGCAAAGACTCGGGAGACTGTTTTATTGGCACGCATGCGCGCTAGAGGGGCCACATACAAGAGCTTGACAGCAGCGCCACTGGTTCAGCAAAGGAATCCCCTGTTGCATGTGGTATACCTTCAAGGTGTCGGAGATATAAGCGCGTTCCCTGGTGTGGCATAAATCCTGATTGCTCAGGATGAACCACTGTTGCAATTATTGTCTGCAGGCAGATCGCCAGGGCCTACGCAAGGACCTTAGTCTCAAAATTAAGCAGGGAGATAGGTCTATAAGACCCACACTCAGTTGCTGGTTCGTCCTTTTTTGGGATGATCACCACCTCAGACGTTCTTTGGTCCTCTGATTTTCAGGCAGTCTGAAACCTCCTATGGAGGCACTCCCTGATTTTATCCATCATGCTTTTATATAATTCTATGGGGAGCTCATTAGGCCCCATCGCTTGCCCTATTTGCAAGGTTCTTATTGTCTTATATATTTAGTCTACTGTCAGTTCGTGGTCTAGTGCGTCTCGGTCCTCATTCGTTAGCATTGGCAGGGTCAGGTCTTTCATGAAGTCTCTCCCAGTATTTCCGTCCCCTTGTTGTCAGTGTCCTCAAGGATCACTGGCTTGAATTCATCCTATAGCACGCAAGCTGATTCAACAGGCCGCCCGTTCACCTTAAAATAGAAGTCTGCTCCATCTCACTTACGAGCTTGGAACGTTTTGTCTTTTAAATATTATGGATCAACCCTTGGGGGTAGCATGAAGTCCACACCAAGACCATCGAGTTGCACCTCCACTAGCGAATGGTCTGAGATTCCCCCTGTTATGTGCGTAGCGGCTCTAAAATCATCTTTATGGACAGTTTGGGTGAAAAGATAGTGCAGGCATGCCAGACTACCATGTGCTGCAGACAGGTGCGTCCGGTTCTGATCCCCTCTTCCCCTCTAGGGGCATTTAGGAGTATCATGAATATAATATAGGGTCAGTTCTGTCAATCCAGTCATCCCAATGCGTATATGCTCTGTTGTAAGCGTCTTACCCTTTCACAGGATGAGTCAGTCTTGTATGGGTCTTTTCCTGTTTCCCGACACTTGAATGGCACGCCCGAACACTCGAGAGAGCAGTGACCCACCAGCAGGCTTTTGTGGAGCGCTTTGGTCCTGGATGTAGGGCTGCATTCAGTAGGGCACCCAATCTGTCTTTTCTTTGCAGTTGCCTGAAGATCAGCCGTCCCAAGGTAGCAGTCACACCTAGCCTGTCTGAAGTGTAGCCCCCTCTGGAGGCCCAACCATCAGCAATTGAGCCCACACTGTGGCTGGCTGGACCACAGGCATAAGCTCAGACAGGGTGTTCAACACTGGAGTAGTTGTAGTCCCTCATGGGCCTCAGATTAGACAGAAATTCAGCAGCTAAAGGCCCAACACAGGCTCTCCAGGAAGTCAATAGATTCAGACCCTGTTGTGTTAGGATTTTGGCAAATGCAACCTTGAACGGGCCTGTTGGCAGCACACACTCGTCCGACTGGGCCTCAACAATCATGTTGTCGTAGAGTTTTATTCTCAGCCTTGAACTGTTGGGAGAGTCTTGGCGGGGCGGGGGGGGGTGTCCCTCAGACTAGCTGGTCCTGCTGGATGGGTTTCCGGCCCGCCCTACAAATAACGAGGATGTGTCGGACCTTGCTTCTTCCAGGATAGCCTTGTCCACCTGCTGGATAGGCAGACTTCTAGGCTCTTCAGGACAGGTACACAGCTTCTCCATTAAGTAATTCAGCCTTCAGGTGATGTCCCTTCAACTTAGATAAACTGTCAGGCGCCTGTCAGGTGCCTGCTGTGCCACCATCCCTGGTGGCACAGCAGGCACCTGAGTACTATGTAGAGCACATTATTCCTTGGTACCAGAGGACTTTGAACTAGGGTATAAAAGAGGGATAGGTGGTCCCACTTGTATACACAACTGGCAGGCAGGAGATGCAGTTTACTCTGTTGCACTCTCACATTGCATTTATGCTAGGCACACCAACACCCTAAACATGCACTTGATGTTAGCGCAAAGTCTGGGCACAGGTATAGAAATGGAGCATTACATGGGTGTGTCAGTAGAAAGCCCCTCCACTGACCATGATGCAAAGATCTCATCAGGCTATTGATCCTTACAACAGGGTGCATTGCCACCACCGCTCTAGCTGTTAAACCCATGACAGTTCTCTGCCTTAAATAAGGGCACACTTGGTGTGACCCTCCAGGTCACAGGACCGGTCCAAGATCTCTCATAGTCCCTTGTTAGAAGTTGCACAGTACTGGGGTGGCAGAAAAATCTCATGTAATTGTTTTGTGGTAGATTTACCCCAGTAAAGTGCAGTTACAAGTTTGACGCCATGGACTGGGGAGTTGCCACGAGGAACAGATTCTTCTGCCTGTCAAACCACATGCCATTCACTATTTCATAGTGTTTTTCTGCTTCTATTTACCACTTGTTTTAAGCAGGTGGTAGATATATGCATGTGGTTGGTTGGGGGGAGATGGGTGAAGCCGGTGGGAAGAGGAAAGCATTTTCTAACAGAGGGAAGAATTGTGTGTTTCTTCCAGTTAGTAAAAAAACAGCATGAGTCTTGGCTGCTTCTGCTGCACCCAGAGTCTTGTGCGTCTTTTCAGTCTGGAATAAATGGTGTCTTGTTTTTCTGCACCCGGTAAATCCAGGTGCAGAAAAGCCTAACAACTGATAATCAGGTGGAATAAAATGAACACATGAAAGTACGCCTTAATTTCATTGTCCTTGATTCATACTCTGGACATAGTTGAGGGATAGGTCTAGGCATAGTCCTCGCAGCACACAATAAATTTGCTTGAGGCAGAGGCCAAAAGTCAGGATACCAGATACAAGTAGGTGCAAACTCAGGGCAGGGAAAACGCCTGTTGTCTGTGGAGGGGAACTTCCCATCCTAGAAATCTACATTAAAAATTAATTAATAGTATTCTTTTTTAAATATCTGTTTGGTGCCAGTCCATATGACTTTAATTTCTGTCATTGGGATTCTATGTTGCAACTCCATAGGGTACATGTATCCTTTGTGAGCTTAATGAAATGTTGAAAATTCTACAAATCCTCACTCCTACATCCAAGTACTCTCAGGCTACCATTCTACACTCTGCTCTGTCTGAAAAACAGCTCAACATTTTCAAAATTCTGCAATTCTGCATTGATTTGGCTTGTAAATTATTTTTGGGGAAATTTACATATATTAACTATTTAATTTTAATACTATAGGTGATTGCAATTACGGACGAAGAAAGCAAGATTTAGCACCAGGCAACTGAAGTCAGTGCCATAAGAAGGATTATTTTGAAAAACTGAAGGACATCCAGCATTCCAAGTTTAAACAATTTCCAAAATCTAGGTGTGGCGAGGAAAGTACTATACCTGTAATTGAAGTCTCTAATTTAGCATTTCATTAACCCAGAGCAAAGTCATATCTGTCCACACAGCATAAGACATAATGCCATAAAGACCAATCACAACATCCTCATCTGGAATATTATCAGAAAGACGAATTGCCTCAGCATGACAGAATAACGTTCATCTAAATCACGCGTGATCTAAGGCATCATGTAATTCCAGAGTGGAAGCACACACTGCATAAAAGAAAGATAAAACAAAAGGTTTCTTCTGCAAACCATAGAAGAAAAGACGCTGAAAGAAGACTCAGAACCTGACACGCTAACAACCAAAAGATTGGAAAATCACCTTTGTTCAACAACTGTTTTTAACCAGTTACACAAGTTTGAGACTATCTGCCTCGGGATATAACACCTTGACCCACTCTGCTCATTCTGGCGAAAACCTTAAAAATTCACCACTTTATTGTGTTCATGACCATCTCAGATTGTTTCCTTTTTATTGTGTACTGTTCTGTAATTCTATGTAAATCGCCTCAACATTATCGGTAATGTAAATAAATCCTCGTCTTCAGAACTACAAGCCTTAACCTTACACCAGACATAGAAAGGGTAAAAGGAACTGATGTTCTGCGACTGGTGAGCCACAATAGTACTGTGCACGTTCTTACTCCCTCAGTTACTGCCATTACGTCAGTGCAAAAAGGTACTTCTCAGTTTAATAATTAAATATCAGATTAACACCTTATCACTGCATTGCTTAGAACCTATACAAATAGATGTGAGAAAAACTTCAGTCACAAAATAAGTTGCTGCCAGAGAGGCTATTACCTAAAGACTATTGTCTGCTACAACAATTTCAACAGGTGTTACAGGGCTGCATCCAGACATATTTTGCTCAATTCAAGTGTTAAGAAGATTACACACAATTTATTTTAGAGATAAATGCTGAACATTATCTAAACAAGCCCGACTCTAAAATCGGGTTCACTCTTACCGTGGCATTTAAGCAAGAGAAAACTAAATGTAACTCTAGGAATACACCTTATAAAAACACTGGCTGTGAGAACAAATTCAGTGTTCAAACCTGCCTCAATCAAAGCAAAATAACCCAAGTTGCGGAAAAAAATTACTTGTGCCAAAAAAGATTCAGCCATAAATATCGTCTCACTGAATTTGAGAGAATGCACCCTGGGAAAAACCTCTCTCAGTGCTCAGTGTGCCAGAAAAGTTTCAGCAGTAAATATTATCTCACTGAGCATATGAGAATCCACACTGGGGAAAAACCTTATCAGTGCTCTGAATGCCAGAAAAGGTTTTGTACCAAACAAAGTCTTTCTCGACATGTATTAACCCACTCTGTGGAAAAACCTTACCAGTGCTCTGAATGCCAGAAATATTTCAGTGACAAAAGAGGACTTACTAAACATACAAGGACCCACACTGGGGAAAAACCTTATCTGTGCTCTGAATGCCAGAAAAGGTTTTGTAACAAACAAAGTCTTTTTCGACATGTATTAAACCACTCTGTGGAAAAACCTTACCAGTGCTCTGAATGCCAGAAATATTTCACTGATAAAAGACGACTTACTATACATACAAGAACCCACACTGGGGAAAAACCTTATCTGTGCTCTGAATGCCAGAAAAGGTTTTGTAACAAACAAAGTCTTTTTCGACATGTATTAAACCACTCTGTGGAAAAACCTTACCAGTGCTCTGAATGCCAGAAATATTTCACTGATAAAAGACAACTTACTATACATACAAGAACCCACACTGGGGAAAAACCTTATCAGTGCACGGATTGCCAGAAAAGGTTTTGTAACAAACAAAGTCTTTTTCGACATGTATTAAACCACTCTGTGGAAAAACCTTACCAGTGCTCTGAATGCCAGAAATATTTCACTGATAAAAGACGACTTACTATACATACAAGAACCCACACTGGGGAAAAACCTTATCAGTGCTCTGAATGCCCAAAAGATTACAACGTTAAATCACTTCTAGCTGCACATGTGCGATTCCACACTGGGGAAAAACCTTATCAGTGCTCTGAATGCCAGAAATGTTTCAGTGAAAAAACAAATCTCACTAAACATACAAGGACCCACACTGGGGAAAAACCTTATCAGTGCTCTGAATGCCAGAAATGTTTCAGGGAAAAAACAAAACTCACTCAGCATATAAGAACCCACACTGGGGAAAAACCTTATCAGTGCTCTGAATGCCACAAATGTTTCATTAAAAAAATCAATCTCACTCACCATATAAGAGCCCACACTGGGGAAAAACCTTATCAGTGCTCCGAATGCCAAAAATGTTTCAGTGAAAAAAGACATCTCACTCAGCATATAAGAACCCACACTGGGGAAATACCTTACCAGTGCTCTGAATGCCACAAATGTTTCAGTGAAAAAAGCAGTCTCACTAACCATATAAGAATCCACACTGGGGAAAAACCTTATGAGTGCTCTGAATGCCAGAAATGTTTCAGTGAAAGAAAGACTCTCGCTCAGCATATAAGAATCCACACTGGGGAAAAACCTTATCAGTGCTCTGAATGCCAAAAGTCTTTCAGACAAAAATCTAATCTCACTGTACATGTGAAAATCCACACTGGTGAATAAAATTATCAGTGCTCTAAATGTCAGAAAAGATTCAGAGGTAGAGATGGTTACAAGCGCCATAAGAAACCACACTATCAGAATAATTTAGTGCTCCGAATGCCAGAAAAGCATCAATTTTAAACTCAATCCCACTCTACAATGAGCAGACGCACACAGGGCAAAAACATTACCAATGCTGTGAAAGCCAGAAATTCCTATTTGATAGGCACAGCCTCACTAACTATAAGTGACTCCATACTGATGAATACCTTATGAGTGCATTGAATGCCAGAAAAGCTGCAGAGAAAAGCGCTATCTCACCAGGAGAAGCTCCACACTGGAGAAAATCCTAATGCCTTAAAAGCTTGAATCTGAAAGACAGTGTTATGCTTCATGAGAGATCCCACTCTGGGGAAAAACCTTATGAGTACTCGAAATGCAAGCATAGGTTTGGTTACACATTACTTCTCACTTGACATGAGTGAACTCACACAGGGGAAAAAAGCCTTATGTGTGTTCTGAGTGTCAGATAAGGTTTAATTACGAATACAATGTCACTTCACATGAGAGAATTCACACTGGACTAAAGCCTTATACAGGAGGGGAAAGCCAGAAACGTTTTACTCAGAAAGGAGATCTCACTAAACATGACAAATGCATCCACACCAGGTGAATAGTAAGGCGTATCTTGAGTTGCAGAAAAGCTTCTAACAACCTGACTTTAGATGAGAGAGCACATATTGTAGTTGCAATAGGATTCATAAAGAAACTCTTGCAGGATAATTTAGGCTGCCCACATGCAACCTCCAAAGAAATTTCAGGCCTTGAACATTTTTAATTGCAACAAAATCCACAATTTGAGTATCTGAAAGTTACATAACTCTCAAGGTCTTTACTTTACACAGAGAAGTGTTATTTCTTGCAAAAATCAACTAATTGCCCAAAAAATCACAATATTAATATCTTAAATTTTACTCCACCCAAAATGTTTCTACACACCCTTGTTTCTTAACATATGACTGATATCTATATTTTCATGATAAGATTAAGCTTAGGTGGAGTTCCTCAATGAAGAACTCAGCGAAGTGACGAAAAAACTCTGGCGCTCTACTCGGAGTTCCACGAGCAGCGGAGTGCGTTAGGGTCATGCCCTTCTTGGTGATTTTGATCCAGGGGTGTTTGTCCCGCCCTGTAAAAATAATCGCCAAAGGCACCATGTGCAGCACAAGAGGGTGCAGTTGCTTCTACTCGAGTGGCAGCTTTATCAATGCGAAGGAAGGTTTCTCAATGCGAGTGGTTGTGACCTGCCGCGACCACTTGCATTGAGAAATCCGACTACCAACTTTGAGAAATCTCGCCAGGAGGTTGATTTTGCTCGCCAACTAGACCTTGGCGAGCTCGAGCAAGGAAAAATCTCATCAGGTGTTGGATTTTCCTCGCTCCAGCACATGACGTTGAAGAGCATGAGCATTGAAAAAAAAACCTTGCTACGCTTCACGGAGCGGAGTTTTTAGGAACTCTGCAAGCTCCGCGGAGTTCACCACCCAGAATTAGATAATATACAACAGCAGGAACACATAACAAACCAGTTACTTGCCTTTGGTAACGCTCTTTCTGATGGATACTCCTTTACCTGCAGATTCCTTACCTTGTGAATATTCCCCACATGCCAGACTAGATCCGCAAACTTTAAAGCAGTCCTGCTACACGCAGTAGGAGACATTGTGCAGCTCAGTGTCGACGTCATTCGGCTCCAGAAGTGACAAGCGTAGACGCATAGAAGCACTTCCCATGCGCACTGTGAACAAATACAGGGGTCTGTGAGTTCATTAACTCACAGGTCTGTATCACATATGCAGGCCCTGGGCATATATTAATTCACCATTTTTATCATGATTAGAATTCAGATGAGGCCTTTTCATTTCCAAAAATTCTAATTGTGTTCTCAGCAGCAAGGGTATATACAAAGCGTTGAGTGATGACTGCGCAGTGCTCAAGATGAAAGTGATATGATGATGAAACAATCCGATCCACATTTTGCACACAGAAATAGGGCTGTAAATACTTTTGTACAATACAAGTTAAGCAAAGGCGGTTCTTAGAAGACATAATTTATATGAAATAGCCCCTGTATAGTCAATATTTTCACCGTTCCAGTTAATTACCATGGTCTCATCAGGCCGGTAGATCGCCGCCTCTCCAAAATGCTTCTCAACTATATTCAATACAACCCAGTAAGGATTCTTCTGTAACTCGGGGCAGCGTACCTGGGAGGAAGTCAAATTCAACTAAGCAGTTCCAGTGCCCGTTCTTCGGACCAAACAACTGCAGCCAGTGAATCCTCGGCTCGCTGTCAAACAAGTTCAAGTTTGACACTTCCTAATGAGATATCGTCATTGACTGTCTTGTCTGTGAGAAGCTGCACCAGCCCTCCTGTGATGGTGGGCCGGAAGACCTTCACCGCCAAGTGAAATGCTCGCCACTCCAACAGCTTGATGTGGAGTTGGATCTCTGCCGCTGACGAGGGTTCCTTAATCTATGTCTGCCAAATGGCCTTCCCATCCCAGAAGTGATACATCCGTCGCCACTGTTATGTCTGGGTGGAATAGGGAGATGGGTCTGCCACTGGCATAATCTAATTCACTGGAGAATATGTTGGATACTGCCTATAATAGGGTGAGTCAGTGTCTGGCAGGACACTAAGAGGTTTTGCAGCTGCACCAGTTGTAGAGGCAGGTCATGCAGTGGCATGATGTCCTGGACATTGCCTTTGTGTGCAATGGCCATGAAAGAACTGGGAGACCTGTTGGGTTTGCAGCAGGGTCTGGCGCTGGCAGTGTTGAAAAACCCTACTGTAGCCAAAAGGGGACGAGATTTGTGATGAAATTGCGTGGCGGAGGCAGACAGACCCAAGGAATCTGTATGGAGCCTAGTCCGCTTTCTTGCTTAAAAGGTGAGAGCCATCGAATAGCTTGTCCATTAACGATGCTTGGGTATCTTTAGAGAAGCATATAGATCTAATCCAGGCAATGCCCTGAAGTTCCACACTCCTGTCAATCGCCTGACCAAAGCAATTGGCTGTGTCCAAGTCACAACATAGTACAAACTCAGCTGCAACACATCTATCCTGAATAGCTTGTGTTCGTCGGCAGAGTTTAGGCCACTGTTTCCCACACGGCATGATTATATTTGGGAGCATTGTCATTCAGACCCTCCTGGATATAGCGATGTGCAAAAAAAATCGCCAGTTTTGTAACAAGCCTGCACTTTTCATAAAAATGCCAGTGAATGCTACCTCGTCCTTGCATTGAGCCAGCGCTCGCCAATGGGCCAATAAAAGGCCTGCCTGCTGTTTTGCATTCATCAATTATTTGATTTTGGGGATATTAAGTGTTTACAACAGGGGTCTTCAACCTTTTCTGAAGTGAGAGCTACTTCTGATCAGTGAAAGTCTTGAGCCACTTAAGGCTAATCATCTTGCACATTACCAGACAGTTTGTCAAGTAGGGCCTTTTAGATTGAAGACTAACCATCTGTCTGCGCCTTCCATGCCATGGTACTTCTATGATCTCAAGAAATGCCAAAGAAAATGTAGGCACCAACAGCAATGTTGGAGGAAGAGTTACAGCCTACTGTTCAACACAGTTAAATCACTTTCATCCTTTGGTTATAAAAACTTAGCAACTCCCAGCCGAAAAGCTGTGATGAACTAACCGAATTCTATTTTCCAAAGTAAAAAAAATATTCCTGAATTTTAAGATAAAACCAGATAATCTTCAGGGACAGATACAGTGGGGTAACGTACGGTGAATAAACTAACTTTCCATTTCCTGGTAATGAGTACATTCACCCCACTTCCTGAAGAGAAAGTCTCTAATTTTATCAACACCATGAAATTTGGAGCCCTGCAGATTCTTGCCCTCCATTTAGTTTCAGCTACCTTTTCTGCTCATCTCACTTTGTTATTACAATGGTGCTCAAGTCTGGCTTGTTTCCAGATGCTTGGAAAAAGGCATTGATTTTGCCCCTTCTAAAGACTCTTTCCCTCGATCCCTCAGATTGGTCCTTCCACTTCCTGCTAACATTTTAGAAAAGGACATGAATCAGGTAATCACCACCTTCTTTGAAAATATCCTGCTCAACATGAGTTCAGACCCTACTACTGTATAGAGTCAACCTTATCGGCAGTAACTGAAGAGATCAGATCCATTGTGGATAGAGGAGATTAATGTGGCCTTGATCCTATTGGTTCTAACAGAACTCCACCAAGCAGTCCAAGTCGGAAATGTCGTCTGGCGCCATGCTTTACAAATCTCCCTCCTAGCCAGCAAAATTAAGTAAAACACAAGTTTTTGTTGGGGCCCTATCGGGTCTGAAGCTCCCCCCAGTGCAGGAGTAAAACCAAATAGTATAAGAGTTGGGCTTACCTCCACGATGCGACCCAGGGATCTAGAGATAGTCTTACCCACATTTGTCCAAAATTCTTGTATCTTGAAACAGGACGCGAATACATGGACATCATCTAATTCTGAAGGCCGCATCTCATACAGCTGACTTCTCCACCTCCCTTTATCTTGCATAACTTAAGGGGAGACCAATAGATTCTATGGAGTGTAAAAAAAGTGTTTTTTTCTCAGTGCAGCAGATTTAATCAGGGGGTAAAGAGTATCTAGAGATACTTTCCATAAAGTTTCCAACTCCTCGCTCGGCAAGTAGTTCTCCCGGATTCTATATGGTTGATCCATCTTTCTGTCTGTAGCTGCCAAAAGATGGTTATACCATTGCGCCACTTCTTTTTTCCTAGGAGCTAGATCCTGTAGTTCGCTTTCCATACTGCTATCCTCTATAAGTGGCCAGCTTTCCTTCTTACAGCAGGACGAGAGCTGATAAAACTTGAACCTGGACAAAGTACAGTTAGTAATATGGTTCCAGTATTCCCAGGAATGGCATTTGTCACCCAGTACAATGTCTCTCTAATATACAACTCCTGCCTCTTTTAGTGGGTAAACAAGAGAGTCCAAAAGACACTCCCCTGTACCAGGAGGATCCCAAACTGGCGCCCAATCACTATAATAGGATAGTCCTAACAATTTCGGCAGTCCGACCACAACCTAGCCGCCGAACGCAGGGTCTTTAAACACATTTTTTTAAAGAATTTACGAGAGTTGAACTTGTACATGAAACCTAACTCCTCTTCCCCTACTAACATGGCTTTAAACATGCTGCCTATCAGCGAACTGTCCGGAGAGAGGAATAGCATTCTACAGTTCTTTAGTTGATAAGCCCAACAGTACAGCTGGAAGTCTGGTAGGGCCACCCCCCTCCCTGGAGTTTGCGCCTTAATTTCTTCCAGGATAACTGGATCGCTTTACTTGCCCCAATAAAGGAAGATATCTTGCCCTGGATTTTAAGAATATCAGATTTTCCGAATTCTAAAGGAACGTTGTTAAAAAGGTAAGCGTATTTTGGGAGGACACACATCTTGATGAGATTAACTCGCCCATACAAGGAAAGTGGGATGCTCTGCCATCTTTTTAGTAGGACATTGACCTCTTTTGAAACTCTATCTAGATTAATCTTGGGGATTAGGGCGGGGTCCTGAGATATTATAACTCCTAAATATCTAAGTTCTTTAGCAAAATTCCCCTCCTGATCGGTTATGTTCCAGGCCATAACCTCGGTTTTCTCATTGTTTATCTCATAACCTGACAGGCTTCCAAAAGTTTGGGTTACAGCTCCAAGCTCTGAAAGTGTAGTGCTGACATTGGATGATAGAAGGATCAGGTCGTCAGCATACAGTGCTAACTTTCGTTTCGTACAAACCCATTTATTTAAAAAGGGACAATCTTCTGATTCAGCCTTACGCTCTGAGCTAGCGGCTCTGTATATAAATCAAATAAGATGGGGGAAAGCGGGCAGCCCTGCCTAGTTCCACACCCTATCTTAACTATCGGGAAAATATTGCCATTAACCAGAATCTGTGCCCGAGGGGATTTATATATTTCTTTCAACACTTCCCTAAAACTATCAGCAAAACCAAAAACCTTAAGAACCCTATTCAAAAGGTTTCAGTTCCCCCGGTCAAAGGCCCTGGCTGCATCAACAGTAATGATTGATAGACGGAGACCCTGCGACGAAGCAAAGTCAATCGACCCAATTAAGGTATGTATTAAATCAGACATCTGCCGGCCTTGCAAGAAACCCTTTTGATCCGTGTGAATTATTTGCCCAACAACTTTGCTAAACCGGGCATTCAGAATTCTAGCAAATACTTTATAGTCAACATTTAGCAAAGAAATTGGGCGGTATGACTGACATTGTGTTGGGTTCTCCCCTGGCTTCAAAATCAGTGCAATAACTGCATCACTCCAAGAGTCAGGCAGGGGAGATGTACCTTCTAAGATCCCATTAAACAGTTTTAGCCAGAACGGGATAATCTCCTCCCTCAAAATCATCCGAAACATTATCACTAATTAGGAAGATAACAACAAGTGGTCCTGTGATGCTTGCTGGAATGGGCAGTGTTTAATCAGAAAGTGGATTGAATTCAAGTTTAGGTGACAATTTTGCAAAAGTGTGTGGATTTTGTATATATTTAAAATTGTTGATCTCCAAAAAGGTCTAAATCAATAAATCGAATAGAAATTTAAGTTTATCATTTGAATCCTATTGTTGGAAAAGATGTGATTTTGAACCCCATGAGGCGGTTCCTTTCCAGGAAGCATTTAGGTTGTAATCATGAGTCAAATAATGCTGAGGAGGTTAAAACATTCAAATTGAATTCTAATTGCACATGAAATGTTCATTGTTCAATATTTTTCTCTTAGAATTTTAATGTACGGACTTTATTGCTTAAGGAAAATAATTAGTATTTGTTTTTCTATTTGTAGGAAGCATTACATTAATGAAACCACTGTATCCAACCTTCTTTCCTTTCCTGTTCTTTATGAATGTTTCTATTTTTGAACTTTAAAGATTGCCCGAAATTAAGAATTGTGCTCTACATAACTTTGCTGTGTTACAGTATGTTGATTTTTATGTACAATTTATTTCTCTTATGTGTATGGCAACTGATGTTTTGTTTTGCTTTAATAATCAGCTTATGTTGGGTTTTATTAGTCAATAAAATGTTTCAAACACAACAAATGGTAGTTGATATGTATTTACAACTGCAGCATTTTTATTGTATGGGCACTTTCAAAGGGGCCAAAAATATTGTCTGTGGGATGACGGAGGACCACATTGGCATCAGCAGGGAGAGAGTTGGGCAGGTAATTGGGGGTATATGTAAGGTTGGAAGTAGGGGGAACAAAGCATATTCAATGTGTGGACTGTGACTCCTGGAGTGGAGGAACAAGAACGAGCGAGGAAAAAAACTCTGCTCTGTGAAATTCTGCTTGCTCCGCAGAGTGTGGAAAACTACATACTTCGCAAACTGAGCAGAGCTCACTGCCCAGACTTCATCATCATCATCATCAAAAACTTTATTTGATTCAAACAAGAACCATAAAAGTCAAAATTTACATTTTAAATACATGAATTAAATTTCATTTAAAAACAGTTAAAAAGGTATACCACTATTTTAGTGGTAGAAAACATTTGGTTAATATAATCACAGTTTTGGCCCATAACTTTTCAATCATATTCGGTTAAAGTAATCATGATTTCCAAATACCCATATTACATTGAGATCTAAGACAACAAAGTCAAAAACAACAATATACATGGGCTACAGACAAGTTCATGGGAACAAATTTAACCATACCGTTTCCTAATCGAAAGTGACACACGTATAAAATTTAGCATTGCACAGCAAACATCAGATGTGGACAGAGATAGCAAATGGTCATAACCCTCTTTATAGTGGCATGGTTGCTTTTCCTTAAGGATCGGCTTAATAAACCTAATTCTCGGATCCTTGTATAGGGGGCAGAAGAGAACAAGATGCATAGTACTTTGGCTTATTCTGTTGTTACAGGGACAGGGGGGCAGTCTCTCACACCAACTCCCCTGTTTAGGAACCGCAAAAAGAAAATGCAGAATGTGTAACCTAAACCTCGTCAAATAGAATCGCCATTGTACATGATTTGTAAAGGTTAAATAAAACTGATGCTGTAAAGTAACCTTAAAAGCGTGAGTGCTAACCAAGGAATGCACAAGCGAGGATTTCCAATAACTTGTTTTGATAACAGATTTAATATCTCCCCGAATATTTTCGGGGTTATCAAAAATGTCACCCAGGCCTATTTTATGGAGTGTTACATTAACATAGCATAACCACGGGATCTTATTCATGTTCATCAATTTTAAACAATCCCGGAGGATGTCTCTAGACAGCTGTAAATCCTCTGATAGCCATATTTTACCCCATAATAATAGGGGGGAAAGATGAATGGTATCACTCACATGACTCAGACCTATCTCCTCGTGGGCAAATTTATTTGAGGAACTTCTTGGGATAGCCAGTACCCGCTTTAAAAATTTGTTCTCCATGGTTTGTATTGTGTCAGGGCTTTCAATTCCCCAAACCCCTGCCCCATAGGTAGCTACCGACAAACATTTTGCTATATACAAAGTTTTTAGATGCTTGACAGGTTTTTGACCCAACTTCCCACAGAAGCGGAACAAACCTTCAATTGAGCGACTAGCACTCTGGACTCGAGTTTTCATTAAAGGGGCCCAACTTAGTTTGTTGTTGAAAAGGTTTCCCAGATAGTTAAAATTTTCCACCTTTTCAATGATGTCATTATTTACTGCAAACTTTCTGGTTTTTGTGCCCTTTGGGCCACAGACCATGGCAAAAGATTTGGTAAAATTTACCTTCAGGTCTAGATCCAACATAAAATTATGGAAAGCATCAAGACAACGCTGCATACTGTTTCCTGTAAGTGTCATTAATACCGTATCATCGGCATAGGAGAGCATTGGTATGCTCCTCCCATTAACCTTTGGAAAATCATGGCAGTGGTCCAACAGATATTTTTCCAGCCCATTAGTATAAACTAGGAACAAAAAGGGGGCTAAAATACATCCCTGACGGACGCCCTCAGTCGAGGGAATGGATTTAGTTTTCTCTCCCCCTGGCCCGAACCTTATGGCTACAGTGGTTGCTGCATGAAGTCTACGAAGCAAGTGAACCAAGGGTTCCTCGAAACCCATGGCCTCCATCATTTTCCACAACTTGCTTCGACAGACAGTGTCAAATGCACTGGAGAGATCCATGAAGGCAAGATGGATGGAAGAATTCATTGCCTTCACGTATTTCCCTATAATCAGAGACAGGTTCAGGCACTGTTCAACAGTGCCTTTGCCTTTTCTGAACCCGTATTGGGAATCCACAATAAGGCCCACCGAGTCTGCCCAGGTTTCTAATCTGGCTAATATGACCCTGCCCAATATTTTACATGATGCATCGATAAGTGAGATTGGGCGATAGCACCGAGGATCAGATCTGTTGCCCTTCTTAAAAATCGGCACCACTACTGCCTCCTTCCATGAAGTTGGAATACGGCAAATGACAACTGCTCTAAATACATTTAGCAAAAGAGGAGCCCAAATCTTAATGTTATGCTTAAAAAAGTCCAATGGGACTAGGTCAGGACCAGGAGCTTTTAGTGATATGCCTTTCAACAAAGCATCTTCCACTTCTTGCAAGGAAAGTGATAAACTTAGGGACAAAGAGGATTCAGAAACCACCAAATCCCTAGAGTCTCCTATTGAGGGTTCGTTGAGTGAAATTCTATGTGGATTAAAGATATCCCCGAAGTGTGATTCCCATGTTTCACATGCGATCTGCATCACCATGTTGTCCTTGCCATTGCTTATAAAAAGGGGACGATTAATTACTTCCCAGAAAAGCCTATTGTCTTTCAATTCTGAGGCCTTTTCTAGATCTTCCCAAGCTCTATTTTTAAGATCCAGCTTCCTTGTTCTAATGGCTTCTTTATAGGCCAATCTAGACACCCTAACCAAATCTATATTCCTAGGTTTTTGTTTTAATGCCACTTTCAGGGATTTATGTGCTGCCGAGCATGCAGCATCAAACCACCTGGGCCCTAACCTTTTATTTCTCCCAATTGGTTTTGTAAGCCGTTCGGCTACATGCCCACATAGTGACTCAAAATTCCCTATAACCTTTTCGGGGTTAGCTGTCGATGATAAACATGCGTCATATTCTTGGCTGTGTCCATGTATTATTTCATCCTCAAGACCTGCTGCGTCTATTTTGCCCCACTTAAGAGTGATACCTTGGTTTCTGTTATACTTTATTGGTTGTTCCCAGACAGAGTGTTTGGGTTTAACAGGACACAGGAGGGATAAGATCAAAGGGTTATGGTCACTGGCAGCGTTAACAACTACCTCCAGTTTGTCCACATAGTGAGAGTACCCACTGGAGATAATTGCAAAATCAATGAAACTTGTTATACCTCTACTTCCCTGGAAGGTTGGTATTGGAGCCAAATCTGGACCGACCCAGGGTTCTACTATGAATAAATCATTTAAAATAATGATATTATTTAAGGCATCTCCCTGGGGTGTGTGTTTAAAGTGAGTCAAGGGAAAGTCATAAGAATCTCTTAAACCACACACCTTCGTGTCCCCATGGGTGCATAACGAGCAGTTGAAATCACCCACCCAGATGACAAAGAGTAGTGGTTGCTCGTGGCGTGCCCTGGCTATGGCTTCCTCCAACTTCAACATAACTGTTATCTCATTGTTATCAAAAATATTATAATACCAATTAATTAGTAACAATGGTTCAGGGAACAAATTCACCACCATCAACACCTGAAACCATGGGGTGTCAACTATCTTAGTGATTACAGGTTTACACAGTTTCAACGAAATTGCTGTCATTAAACCACCCTTGGCCCTACCCGCCTGTGAAGGTACCGCTAGTGTGTTAAGGGCACAAAAGCCCTCAATATTCTGCGCAGAACGGCTCCATGTTTCCTGGAGGCACAAAATGTCACAGACACCCACAAAATCTAACCATGCCTCATCCTCCAGTCTTGAGGCAAGCCCAGCAATATTCCATGAAATTAGGCACATCCTTGATTCGCTTTGGTTCTTTCTGACTGACTCAGGTGATATTTCCGGGATTTGCACTAAAGTAGTTGTGCTTGGTGCACTTTCTATATTAATACCAGCCTCCGGAGCATGGGGGTTAGAAGCGCGATCGTCACCCATGGGAGCGTTCTCCCATAAGTTATCGTTACAACTTTCCCCCTCCTCCCTTTGGCTGGGCTCTCCTACTATCAGGGCATTACCAGGGGAATTTTGTAATGGTCAGTCTTGCTCATCCATGCCCACAAGTGGATCAAAGCGGTTTCTCAAAGGAATATTATTTGGAAACCACCCAGCCACCTCCTGTGGGTAACCAAGCATGTTAGTGTTAGGTGCACCTTGCCACCAGTTAGGCTGGCTATAGCCATCAGGCCTATTTGTTGTCCGTCTAATATTATGGACAATAGTCCATGGATTTTCCTTAACATAGTGATCTCTTGGGGGGTAAAAAAAGGTAAGGGGTCTCAGGACTATTGTGTGATTAGCTTCATACGAAGACCGTGCACATAGGTGCTGTGCTGTGTGAGGATCAGCAAAGGTAACAACTATACAGTCACCTACCAGGGACTTAGGTGTAGGACCTATCCAGGGCACTCTTCTAACCATTAATACACTGCTTCTATGTTGAACAGGAAGCTGAGTATTAGAATTAAGCCAATAAATGACTTTATTTCTCAATGAATGCTGGTTCTCCTGGGAGTGCTGGTCCAGCTCAGGAACTCCGGCTAATATGATGACATAAGGCCCCGCTTCTGGTGGAAGGTCAATAAAACCTCCACGAAAGATGGGACGATTAGATGGCCGTTGAGAATTATAATTTTGCCTTGGGGGATTTTGTGCCGCAACTCGTGCGTTTGAATTCTGCCTATGGGCCGGGTTAGGCAAAGGACATAATTTTGGTGCAGCAGAACCAGGAGTAGAGTCAGTCTGATTTACAATGGTAGTCGTGCGGGGCTTCGGTGTGGGTTTTACTATTTGAGATGGCATAGGAATATTTTGAGGTAATTGTGGAGGTAATGGTAAGGATACTGGTTCTTTTACCTGAGGGGCTAATTTAATTTCGCTGGGATTTTTAGCTTCCATATCTTTCAAGCTCAAGGTAGCCAGGGTAACTATTGTCCTGTCCATTTCTAACAGATTGTTCTCTATGCGAGAAAGCCTCAATTCCAAAGGGGTTAATAGTTGTTTTAACGTTGCCCAGACCGTTTTTAGGAATTCTTCATCTCCCCCTCTATCATTTAAAGATCCACACACCTGCCCAACTTGATCATTCGTTCTATTTGTCTCTGGGGAGGCAACCATGATACTAACATCCGCTGAGATATTTAGATCTGGAGCGGCAGTCCCACCCAGAATACATGGGTCGGTTTTCGTGTTAACATCTTTTGACCCCAAAGAACCTAGAGCCCTTCTACTATTGAAAAATTGAGATCTAGCAATTTTCGCCTTTTTCTTCGCATGTATGGCCCTAGCAATACATTTCTTTTTATAAATTGCTGCTTTCCTAGCCCTACCTAAATTCGTTGTTTGGTCAATTTTAGTTTTAGGGGGATACAAAGTGCCTGACATGCAAGTTGATGTGACGAAATCCTTAAATGGTTCCGATAGGGTGGGTAAAGGGATCGAAGGGGAAGTTAGAGAAGAAGTAGAAGGGGCTGGGTGGATGGCAGCCGTGATCAACAAAGGCTGAGGACCTGCTATATGCTCGGGGGTACGTGCAGAGGCAATATTCCCCATGGAGGATTTTCTGGTACTAGCTAGGTGCTCAGATAGCCTTCGTGCGGCTTCGAGATCTAAAGAGACCCTATGCTGCATTTTGTTAATTTCCTCGTCTATGGCTAAATTAGTTTTGACAAGGAAATCGTCCAATGTCCGATTGGAGTTACTGGCGGCCATAAGGGTTTTACTCCGACTGCCCCGTGAGCACATTATACAGATTAATAAAAACCCAATAAATAATTAAATATTTAAGAAGTAGACACCAATAAGAACTGTATAAAGCACCAACCAAGGGGCGTGGCCCAGCCCAGTCCTCGTAGTCCTCAAACGGCCCAGTCTTTGCCCTGTCTTCGCCCGGGCTGCGTCCCGCGCTGCGGGAGAGCAAGCAGTGTTTATAGTGTTTAAGAAAGGGCGTGGGGGCGGAGCTCCAGGGAGAGCGGACCGGAAGCTGACCACGGTCTTGCAGGGACACCTGGGTAAGGTAGTCCCTGCACGCTCGCAGCCCTGGGGTTCCAAAGTTCACCAAAGTCACCCCCACCGAGGGCGGGCAGAGTCAGCACCAGCAAGAGATCCCTCTGCGAAGCGGCACCCGCGGAGCGGGTGCGGCGAGCAGCACAGCAGGAAGCAACAGGAAACAAACAGAAAGGTGAGCGCTGGTCCACGAATGCGCTTAACAGCAAACGATGTGTCCCAAAGGTCAGGAGCAAGCCCAGGTGGTTTTAACTCCCTACTGATGGGCGGGGGGCGGAGCTCCAGGGAGAGCGGACCGGAAGCTGACCACGGTCTTGCAGGGACACCTGGGTAAGGTAGTCCCTGCACGCTCGCAGCCCTGGGGTTCCAAAGTTCACCAAAGTCACCCCCACCGAGGGCGGGCAGAGTCAGCACCAGCAAGAGATCCCTCTGCGAAGCACCACCCGCGGAGCGGGTGCGGCGAGCAGCACAGCAGGAAGCAACAGGAAACAAACAGAAAGGTGAGCGCTGGTCCACGAATGCGCTTAACAGCAAACGATGTGTCCCAAAGGTCAGGAGCAAGCCCAGGTGGTTTTAACTCCCTACTGATGGGCGGGGGGCGGAGCTCCAGGGAGAGCGGACCGGAAGCTGACCACGGTCTTGCAGGGACACCTGGGTAAGGTAGTCCCTGCACGCTCGCAGCCCTGGGGTTCCAAAGTTCACCAAAGTCACCCCCACCGAGGGCGGGCAGAGTCAGCACCAGCAAGAGATCCCTCTGCGAAGCGGCACCCGCGGAGCGGGTGCGGCGAGCAGCACAGCAGGAAGCAACAGGAAACAAACAGAAAGGTGAGCGCTGGTCCACGAATGCGCTTAACAGCAAACGATGTGTCCCAAAGGTCAGGAGCAAGCCCAGGTGGTTTTAACTCCCTACTGATGGGCGGGGGGCGGAGCTCCAGGGAGAGCGGACCGGAAGCTGACCACGGTCTTGCAGGGACTCCTGGGTAAGGTAGTCCCTGCACGCTCGCAGCCCTGGGGTTCCAAAGTTCACCAAAGTCACCCCCACCGAGGGCGGGCAGAGTCAGCACCAGCAAGAGATCCCTCTGCGAAGCGGCACCCGCGGAGCGGGTGCGGCGAGCAGCACAGCAGGAAGCAACAGGAAACAAACAGAAAGGTGAGCGCTGGTCCACGAATGCGCTTAACAGCAAACGATGTGTCCCCAGACTTAATTAAAAGGATATTTTAAACCATCTCCTAATTCCATGACCCTAACAAGGAGCTTTATCGTCAGACTCGTTCTTCTGTATGGGCACAGAACTCCTTAGTGACTTGCAATATCTGTATAATGTATGACAGAAGGTACTTTTCCCCTTGTGTAGCCTGCTTTAGAAGTTTTTCACTGGGTGCTATCGGAGACCATCAACACTCGCGGTGCACTAACACCATAGCATTTATGTATCAGAGATTTATCCTCTGACGTAATAGGGCGATTTACATAATGAGGAAAGGAGCCTGGTTATTCCTGGTCACAGAGTACCACCATGTTCTTTATATAGAGATGAGAAATGGGAGAGGCTGTTCTCGATTATAAAGGGCCCCACACCTCAGCCTGGTTACTAAAAGTATAAAGATTCTGGTTGCAGACGGCACACAATCTGTTTACAAGGTGAGGAGTCACATTAGCCTGGTGCTTGTGTACATATGCACAAGCGAACCGAGTTACAGATGGCACACAGACTCATTTACATACAAGACTGGTGCCTCCTGCTTAGAGACGGCACACTAGCGTCTTTACACAGGGAGAAGGATAGGAGCCTAGTGCTCCTTTACATATGTGGGAGATGTGAGCTTGGTGGCGCCTGGTTACAGACGATGCACAGGGAGAGGAGCTGGGTGATGAAAGAAAGCCAGGGTCTGGCAATCTGCAGCGTGATGGATATTCAGTCCAACCTCCATGATACATTATGTTTCACAGAATGTTCTTGGCGCCCCGTTGCCAACCATAATCCTGCTGACATCCGAACCAGGTCATGTGGAGTCTGGTGTCATCTCTGTCCTCTTTCAACTCTCTATATACCGATCCGTAAATACCACAGACCCTTCCAGTCACAGCTCCAGCTGGTTATAAACTCCAGACCGAGTAACAGGAAGACCTTATAAGAGATCATGCGTCTGACATATCAGGTCAAAACATTCAATCACTAATGGAAACCAGTATACAGAACATAGCTCCCCACACCACATTGTAAGAGGGATGAGTGCTAATGAAGTGTGACACATTTTACCTTATATATATATATCCTATTAATATAACCTGACTATCACTGGAAGGCATCAGAGCTCTGCACATGGTCCAAGACAAAGACAGTCAACATGTGATTGGAGGTTAAATGGTTTCTAAGAGTGAGAGGCGTGTTGATGCATCATAATGTGATAATCTTTAAAGAGGTGCATTTTCAGCTCTTTTCCGTCACAATGTGCAGCTCTTAAGATTTCTGAAATATTATCCCTATTACGGTCCTTCTGCCTTGAGAAGGCTCATCCTGGACCAACATGAAGACAAAACACATGCAGTCAAATCGAGGACAAAGGGATTGTGACAAGGTTGAGGAACACTAGGGGGCGCTAGGTGGTGCCGGACTGTAATGGCAGCACTGCAGTGAGGCTCCCGTAGCCACGGGCGGCTTCCTACACTTAATCCTCATCCTGACTGAAAAAATCGCTTATTCCTCATTACCCTTGCAAAGCTGAAAGCATCCTGAGGCAGCAGCCCCAATTTGGTGCGCGTGGGACACCCATTTACCGAGCGACGAACGACGGAATCTGGTGTGGTGTCCCTTTGTAGTGTGGTGGTGTCTCCGTGTACATGAGCATAAATGCTTACCCCCCCCCCCCTGGAGGGTCTGACTCTAGTGCTCGGTAACGTTCCTGGAGGAGAGGGGTCCCGGGGTGGTCAGGAGTACTTACCTCTGTCCCCCAGAGACATCCCCCCTCTAACAAGTACCTTAGCATGCCTCATTCCGACAAAGTATTTACAGGCATTCATTCCATCTTGATGCCTAATACTAGTGTACAGACTTTCCACGTCTAAGCACAATAGCCAACATTCCTTGTCCCAACACAGATTATTGGATTTTTGGATGAAGTCTTGCATAGCTCTAAAGTAGGAATCCAAATTCTGTGCATATGGTGCCAGAAAACGGTCAACATATATTGAGGTATTCTCAAAAATACTATTTTTTGAGGAAACAGTGGGACGACCTGGTGGGTTTAGTGCATCCTTATGCACCTTTGGTAACAGGTAGTGTGTGGGGATGGTAGCTATTTCATTTTTAGGAATTGTAGTTCATCCCAACGGAGTAGTTGGTGTTCATGCCACTCCAGTAGTCTTTCCTTTTTCTTTCCTTTTTTTTTTTTTTTTTTTTGTGTCCTCATTTGCCACAATGATTTGTTTCCATGATGAAGTCGAGTGGTATACGAGCGGGGTGCTGTCTCAGCAGATATTTTAGCTGGTAGGGTTCAACTTTAACTTTCGATACTTAACCCTCAGCTCCTCGTTCTCAACCAACTTTATTTCACCAAACGAAAACCAACCATTAAAGGAGTGGAAAATTTCCACAATGATACCTGGCCCTGAAGTATGTCCAAGTGGCTTAATCATTGGAACCGGGGGGGGGAAAAAAACGGAAATTCAATGTGTCCAATTTAGTAGATACCAAAACGCCTTTTTGTTTGAGTTACTAGACCTACCCAGGTCTAATCTGGAGACAGTTAGAATTGAGGAGTACCAATCTTCTATTGTAGGGGGCAAAGAGTCTTTCCATCTTCTGCATATCTCCCTCCTGGCAAGCAAGATAGAATAGGAAACTAGCTTCTTCTCTGAGCTATGGAGACCCTCCAAAATACCAAAGATAATCAGTGGGAGATCGAGGACTATGTTCGAGTTCAAAGATAAAGACAAAGTTCTTTTTATGTCCTCCCAAAAAGTTGACAAACTTGTGAGATTGAATGCTGTGCGATGATGTGTGTGGCGTTATTGTGCCCAGCGTGGAAGTGCCACTTCTAGAAGTTGGCCTGTCTGTGTACAAAAGGTAAATTGGCTGTCTGGCTTGTGATTGGCAGAGACTGGCTGGTGTGCCTGGCTCCATGAGTCAGGATGGGTCTGCCCCGGTGGTGAATGGGAGATCTGCATGTTAATGTGAGGGAGGGGTGCACCTGGGACTTGAATAGGGCTGGGCTTTCCCCACACAATGCTGGCTCCGCCCCCTGTGGCGCGACTGATGACCCTAACCTGGCCAGTGAATGAGAAGAGGGGCTGAGCACATCAGAGTGCTCCAAAACCAGCTGCGACTGGTTTTCCCCCCTACCCTACAGACGCAGACAGAGGAATTAGGTGTATAAAAAGGGGCTGTGTCCCCATGAATGTTGCTCACTTGTTCTTGACCTGAAGATGGGGGCCTGCTGCTGGGCGCCAGGAGGACCACCACTGGGGACTGCCTCCTTGTCTAGAGGGCCCTGTGAGCTGGCCCCTGGGCCCAGCCTTTGCCCCCCTGCCTTTCCAAAGACTTTGCCCTGGACTTTGGGGATTCCTGCCTGCCAGCTCTAGGGAGCGATGGCCTCCCCCCTTCTAAAAACAGTGCATTGCACTGCTGGATCGGCGATCCCTTTTCTCGAAGGAATCCCCGACGTGGGGATCCCCCTTTGTGCTTATCATCGGCGCGGGAGCCTACCCCGCAATTTTGCCGGTTTATGTCCCTAGCGGGTGCCCACCCCGCCAGGGACCTTGTGCCAGGGTGTATTCTTAAATTTGCGGCCTAGCGGGTGCTCACCCCGCTTTATATTTAAATTAAAGAGGGAGCCTACCCCTCATCAGCCCCGCATCACCGCCGCAGCCCGGGACAACAGAAAATCACAGTGCGGCCCCCGGAAGTCAGGCAGCCCTTGCTGAGACGAGGGCGGGCCCGGCCAAGGAACAGGAAGTCCGGCAGTAGGAGGAGACAGGAAGCAGGGCTCCCACATCGGCGGTGTGAGCCCTGCGTGTGTCTCCCACCAGAGAGCCCCGCAGCTGCCGGCAGAGAGAAGCACCGGCCACAGGAGCAGCGAGGCTCCCTGAGTGAAAGGAGAGCCCCGCAGCCCAAGAGGAGCCTCGCCCTACGCTGCGCAGACCGGAGGAGTGCTGCAAAAGACCTCCGGTGAGTGAAGCGGGACTCCGACGTTGGGGGCTCATTATTGTAGCAGTCCCAGAGCGGGACACCAACGGGGGAATTTGCTGATTCAAGTCCTGAGAGGTTCCCGGGCACCAGTGCATTCAGAGCCCACGAGGGGCCACGGGGACCATTATTGATAGAGGTGACATAGGGGCACATTGCCGGTACCCACCCCCTCCTGCTAAGTGCTGCCTTCGTTTTGGGCCATAATTGTTTGTCAAGTCCCCCGAGCGGGAATTCAACATCTTGGGGGCATTATTGTTTGAGCCCGAGAGGCTCCACCAGTTTGGGGGCATTTCGGGAGGTAGGGTGGTCCCGGCTGGCAGCGGGCCGCTCCCCCCCACAGTGGGCAGCATTTTCTCTCGAACCCACGAGGCTCCCACGTTGTTTTGGCCCTATTTTGTTTATTTAGAGCCCAGAGGAGTTCTCCAGCTGCCCAGCACTTAGTGGGAAGCTGCTTCGTTTAGGCCCCCCCAGGAACCCTTGCGCCATCTTCTTTGGCTGCCTGCACAGCCTTCCCTGACATTGTGGACACCGGGCGTTTCAGCCCCTGAGAGGCCAGTTGGCCTGGGGGACAGTTCTGGTGTTGTGCCCTTGCATGGGATACCTGTTTCTGGCCCTATGTGATCTTTGCGCAATTTGTGATTACCTGCCTACTGTGTAATGCCTTCTTACCTACACCTCTGAATGTGTTTTCATGCATCATGTGCCAAGCTTCTTGCCTATACCCCTAAATGTATTTTTATGCTAGTTAGGGGGTTGTTTTCCTAGTATAGTTATGCTAGTGAGTTCATGGTTTCCTGCGTGATATTTGCCTAAGGTGTTTAGGATCGCGTAGGTGGTACTTATCTTCTACCAGTGATTACTGGTTGTGTGCTACATTTACTATTTGATGCTACAGTTATGATATGTTCTATGTGCTAAGTGCTACGCCTACAAGTATTCTATTTCCACAAAGTGCTAGTTCTACCAAGTGCTTATTCCTGACAGTGGTTCATTTGCCCCTGTCCCATGTATTTAATCCCCTGTAAATTCTGCCCGTGCCTCTGGCACATTGTAAATGGTGTGTTTATTATCTAATGTGTTTGGTATAATACAAAGGCTATTTTTATATATAACCTTGTGTGGAGTTTTCTTTGTGGTGGGCCTTGGGTGTTGTTGCTGGGTGAGTGCGCAAATACTTAACCTACATTGCCTCCGGGATTAGCCTTACTGCTCGTGTCACGTTACCTAGAGGGTGAGCAGGGGTTATCCTTGGCGTGTAACTTCCTTGCCCTGACTAGAGTGGTGGTTTCTGCCTGGCTTAGGTGCAAGCCTTAGCCAACCGGAAATCCCATTTCTAACATTCCCTGTCACTTCTAACGTAACAGTTGCTATTGCTCACCTGTCTGAGTCCCTCCTTTACATAGTTCTCTCTTCAAATTATCACTATGTTGCCCCCCTTGTCGGAGGGTTTAATGATTATTGTCTGATCTTTCTGTAACTCAGTTAATGTGTTCCATTGTCTCTTGTTCAAGTTACTCTGTTTCAATTGTTCTCTACTTAGTTTCAAAATTTCCTCTGTAACTGTGTCTGAGAATACATCAATATTGTATTTGGGTAATTGGGGAATGGATCTAGATGGCATTCTAAAATTCGTCATTTCCCCCTGTCGATACCAAGGATGTTGCTAATATTAGTGGGATCTAGAGAGTCATTGGAATTACTAGATATGATTGTGGTCTCTTCCATTCCTTCTAAACTGTGTAGTGTTTGTAATATCTCAATGTCTCTTATTGTAAGGGCAGTCTGGAGAGAAGTGGTTGTTGTTGTCACATCAATTGTTTCCCTGTTTGGACATAATGCATGCATTTTGTACAATTTAATCTTCCAAACAAACTTAAATAAATTGATCCTTAATTGTGCATAATTTACTTGTGATGTAGGACAAAAGGATAATTCAAGTTTAAAAGTCCAAATGTC
Source organism: Lissotriton helveticus (assembly GCF_964261635.1). Lineage (NCBI taxonomy): Eukaryota > Metazoa > Chordata > Amphibia > Caudata > Salamandridae > Lissotriton > Lissotriton helveticus. The sequence goes on along the minus strand of NW_027611656.1, from coordinate 3,974,063 downwards.
CTCATGTGTGAATTGTGTTTTATAGAGGTTTATTACAGTTACTTTCTTCGATTGTACTGCCATTACTTGTTCTTTCCATGCTTGCCCCGTATTCCCATGCCGCTGTTTGTTTGTTTTCCTTCGTTGCCTGCTTCTCTGGCTTTCACTTTTGTGCCCCTTCCTCTGCCTCTTTGTTTTGACTGAAATGAGTGTTCATTTTCTTTTTGGAGCATCCAAAGTTCCTCAGAAAAATAAATCTTTGGTGCCATCTTGTTTCTCAAGTCTTCCAACAATCCGAGTTCAGAGCTCTGGTCCGTGCCTGATTTTGATACTTTTGCAGCGTGAATCTTTCTGGATTCACTATGCTGTGCATTATTCCGCGGTCTAGTGGTTGGGTCCGGAATCGTAGTCTTTTTGTTTCTTTTTTTTTTTCTTTCGTAGCCCAGGTGGGCGTCGACGTCCCACCTTTTGGTGTACTTCCTGTGACGTCAGCACGCTTCCTGCGGAAGCTCCCACCTTTGGGAGCCATCTTCAGATTCTTTTTTCCGCCATTGGGTCTTGAATGTCACCGAGAGGCTCCAGAGTTTTTGGAGAAAAGAAGAGGAAAAAGACGAATTTTACACAGAAAAGATTGAAGAATATACTGAGGAACGAGATCACCAAGCCAGGACGACGAAGAAGGAGGAGAACTTTGAGATCTTCGACGTTCAACAGAGAATGGGCACACAGGGGGCCCCCTGAGTGCAGGAATGGACAAAACACCTTTTAAATTCTGCCGTAACTTCCACCACAAATACGCGCAGAAGGACCAGCACCCTGTCTGCAACCTTTGCTTACCAGTTGACCACAAGAGCAAGGATTGCAACGCATGCTCCGCCTTCACCCCGAAGACACTCAGGGTTAGAGAGAGACAGAGGAAAGCCAACTACACCATGCAAGGCAAAGGCCAACCTCTGTCGCTGCGGGACCTGGGCCTCTCCAGCGACAAAGAGGACAACATCGCCGAGGGACCAGATGACTACACGGTCGTAGAGACCGTTAAGAAGGCATCTAAAGAGGTAGGAGAGACGTCGACCCCTAAACCCCCGACAGGCTCTCGAAAGCCCGAGTCAGACTCTCGAAAAACAGAGTCTAAGTCCTCGAAGGGAGCACTGGCGCCGAAAATCTCGATGGCCGCAGCTGCATCCAAGGACAAACAGCGGATCCTTCGAAAAGGACTCCCAGGCAGCGAAGACTGGCGAAAAGCCAAAGTCGCCGAACCACGTCCCCGAAAAGGACTGCTCGACTTCGAAGGAAAAGGACCCGGCGCCAGAAGTACAAAACAACATTCTGCGCACCCCGTTCAATGGAGAGACACTATTCGAAAACTGCAAGGTCCATGGGGTCCTTACAATTCAGAGGGATGAGAAGGGGTACCCCGACACGGAGACCAAACAGAAGGGGAGGAAACCAGCCGGGAACGTCTCACCAGACATTCCAACAAGCACACCAGGGCGCCAATCAATCACAGCAGGGACAGCAAAAGCAAGCCTGGCAGTACCAACCTCGGGGCCAGTACTTTCGCGGGAGGGCGAATGGACGAGGGCAAACAAGAAGAGTGGGCCAACAACCCACCTCAAAGTGACTCAGACACGCAAAGCGTGCCCACCCACACAACCCCTCCGAGGGTGAGGCACAACAAGGTCAACGAGAGGGGGTTACACGGACCAAACATCCACGAACATGTAACACCAGTAGGAGGCGGGCTAAGATACTTCTTCCAGGAGTGGAAGAAGATAACTACAGACAAATGGATACTCAACATCATACAGTTCGGATACTGCATAGAACTGGAAAAGAAACCACCAAACAGAAAACCAAAAAGGAAGGAACATTCAGGAAAAGAACTAGCGTTACTCCTAGAGGAATCACAAGAACTGCTCCGAAAGGAGGCTAACGAACCAGTTCCATTCAGAGAAAGGAACAAGGGAGTGTACTCAAACTATTTCCTAGTTCCAAAGGTGGACGAAATGCTAAGACCCATCCTTCACCTAAGGTTCCTAAACAAATACATAAAGACACAAAAATGCAAAATGACATCCCTACAAGAGGTAATTCCTCAGATAAGGGACGGAGACTTCATGTCCACCATAGACCTCAAAGATGCCTACCTGCACATTCCCATGAACAGGCAGCACAAACATCTACTAAGATTTAGCATCAACAAAGAACACTACCAGTTCACAGCCCTAGCCTTCGGACTAAGGTCCGCACCAAGGGTGTTCACCAAATGTCTCGCAGCCGTGGCAGCGTACCTGCGCAGGGCAGAAGTTCATGTATACTATTACCTCGATGACTGGCTAATAAAAGCAAGTTCACACAAGACATGCAAGGAACACGCACAGCGGGTCACAGAAACACTGACAGACCTGGGTTTCTCCATACACTGGGAGAAATCCTCAATGGAACCAGAGCAAGTGAAGATCTTCCTGGGGGCACTGGTTAACACCATACAGCTCAAGGTGTTACCCAGCGACAAGAGAACACTGGCTCTGCTGAAGGAGACATGCCACTACCAGAAGGGGCGAGCTCTGACAGTGAGGACAGCGAGCAAGATCATGGGGATGATGGAGTCCTGCATACACCTGGTCCCCAATATACAGCTCCACATGAGATCATTCCAGGAATGACTGCAAGAACAATGGTCACAAGCTACAGGAAGTTGGGAAGATCTAGTGGTTGTAACACACACAGTGCAGGAGGAGATTATGTGGTGGAACAGGGAGACCATAACAAAAGGGAAGCCTTTAACACCACCAACCCCAACAGTGACCATCACAACAGACGCATCCCAGATGGGATGGGGAGCACACATGAACAGACTCAAAGTGAGGGGTCTGTGGACTCCACCAGATGCGGTCAGACACATCAACTACCTGGAACTGGAAACTGTGTTCCACGCCCTGAAGGCATTCCAGAAACAACTGTACAACCAGAGAGTGTGGATACAAACAGACAACACAACAGCGATGTTCTACATCAACAAACAGGGAGGAACACAATCAGTCGCACTATCCAACCTAGCGCAGGAAATATGGAGATGGGCCATCCCACTCAAAATAGACCTGCTAGCTATACACCTACCAGGGAAGGACAATGTGGAAGCAGACTGGCTCAGCAGACAGACTTCAGCATCCCACGAGTGGAAGCTCAATGCACAGAAAATGCAAAGGCTATTCAGGAGATCGGGAACACCGACGATAGACCTATTTGCAACACACCAGAATGCATAATACCGACACTTTGCATCCATGTAACCAGCGGAACGATCCCATGGGACTGCCCTATGGATAAGCTGGTCGAAAACATTTGCCTACGCTTTTCCCCTGATACCACTGATACACAGGGTACTCAACAAGTGCAGAACCAGCAACATGACCCTGATCCTGGTGGCACCACAGTGGCCAAGGCAGACCTGGTACTCACAAATAATGGAAATGGCACAGGGACCACCCCACAAGTTCGGGAAAAGAAAAGACTTACTCTACATGCAAAACAGAGAAGTACTGAACCCAGAGCCAGAGAGCCTAAGCCTAGCGGCATGGCTCCTGAAGACATAGAGTTTGCACACCTAAGGTTACCTGAGAGCACCCTGTGGGTGCTACGAGAGGCAAGGAGACGTACCACACGAAGGTGCTATGTGGCAACATGGAAGAGGTTCACACAATGGTGCATCAAGAAGAAACTACACAAAAAGATAAGCGAATCAACAGTGTAAGATACCTCACGCACCTGCTGAAAGCAAAACTAAGTTCATCCTAGCAGCGATAGTAGCCTACACATGAGGAGAGACAAGAAAGAACTTCTTTACATCACAAGTAGTAAAGAGATTCCTGGAAGGAGCAAAAAGGATTGCACCACCTAAGAGGATGCCGCCACCGGCATGGAACCTTAATTTAGTCCTTACAGAGCCTATGAAAGTACCCTTTGAACCAATCCATAAGGCCTCCCTACAAATGCTGGCAATGAAGACAGCCTTTCTGGTGGCTATCACCTCGCTTCGCAGGGTAAGCGAACTGCAAGCGTTGACACTGCAGGAATCCTACATTCAAATACACAATAATAGGGTATTAATGAGAACTGACCCACACTTTATGCCAAAGGCGGTGTCTAGGTTCCACATGAACCAGACAGTAAAAATACCAAGCTTCTTTCAGAAACCGTCCACAAGCGCAGAGAGGGCACTGCACACTCTGGATGCTAGAAGAGCAGTATTGCATTACATGGAAAGAACTAAGGAGCACAGGAAAACAAACCAGTTATTTGTGTCCTTCGCAAGCAGTTTCCTGGGTAGACTAGTAATAAAGGGAACCATCGCACGATGGATCGCAGAAACTATACAATTCTGCCACAAACAGGCAGGCCAAGAACGAGCAGAGGGGGCACGAGCCCACTCTACCAGGAAGAAGGATCTGGGTCATCACACACACGGTTGGCTGTGACACTTCTGCTATAACCAGCAGTAGCTACTTAATCATGCATGCATTACTAAACCGTGTGTTCTCTCCATATTTGTTTGATTATTTGTTATAAAAGTCAAGCTCATTTCATTTACTGTACCCTTCTGCACACTGCAGTACCTTGCATGCTCACTGTACTTTGCTGTAGTACACACTCCTGAGCAATACATGGTTCCTTGAGTGCAATTTTGCGCCGTGGCGAGTTACGCATCCCTATGCACCACTATTGTGACCACTCTGCTGAGCATTGCATGCTTCCAGTCACTTCTAAGCACTGTAATGGGGCAGTCACTGCTGAGCCAAATATGCTTCGTATATTGGGTAGTTGTGCACACTGCTGAACCACGCGTGCTTCATCTTCATTTCAGTTGTGCCCACACAGGCGAGCCGTGAATAATTTCTATATGGCACAATTGTGCACACTCTCTGCTGCGCCTTTCTTAACCAGGCATTCTTATGATAATGTGCAGTTGTGCACACTGCTGAGCTGTGCCCTCAATGCATCCTATAGCCAAATGTGCACAACTCTCTCTTGCCTTGCAAGCTTCGTTTAAGGTGCAGTTGTGCGTAGTGTTCGGCTGTAAATGCTTAGTGTGAAAATAATGTTTGCATACTGCTGAGCCATGCTTTCTTTTTACACAGTACAATTGCACACACACTTTAGTACCATACATGTTTTATTTAGTGTGCTGTGCTGCGGAGTATACACTGTTACGCCTTTCATGCTTCCTGAGTGGTGCAGTTCTGCACACTGTTAACTCCTACCTGGTTTGCTGTACAGTGCAGTTGTGCACTACAATACAGTACAATTGTGCACACTGTTGCGCCATCCAGCTTTCAACTGCTGTGCATGTAGTTTCACACACACACACACACTGCCACACCTTGTATGGTACTGATACAGCGCAGTTGTCCACAAGACTGTTGAGCTATGCTTGCTGTGTTTGTATCCTCTACAGCACAACTGTGTGTGCACACAGACGAGCCATGCATAAATTTTACACAGCATAAGTGTGTGCATGCATGCACAGAAATCGCCTCTCATTCTTCCTACATAGAGTATATTTGTGATGCTAAAATCCTGCTGCCTGCATGCAATGCAACAGTGTGACAGTGCACACTGCAGAGCCATACATCATTCAGATATATTTCTGCTCTTATTCCTGCGTCATGCATGCCTCTTAAGGGTTTTTGCAGACAGACTGCTGAGCCATACATCCTTCAGATATATTTCTGCTCTGATTCCTGAGTCATGCATGCCTCTTTAGGGTTTTTGCGAACAGACTGCTGAGCCATGCATCCTTCAGATGCATTTGTGCTCTAAATCCTGAGTCATGCATGCCTCTTAAGGGTTTTTGCAGACAGACTGCTGAGCCATACATCCTTCAGATATATTTCTGCTCTGATTCCTGCATCATGCATGCCTCTTAAGGGTTTTTGCAGACAGACTGCTGAGCCATACATCCTTCAGATATATTTCTGCTCTGATTCCTGAGTCATGCATGCCTCTTTAGGGTTTTTGCGAACAGACTGCTGAGCCATGCATCCTTCAGATGCATTTGTGCTCTAAATCCTGAGTCATGCATGCCTCTTAAGGGTTTTTGCAGACAGGCTGCTGAGCCGTGCATCCTTCAGATACATTTGTGCTCTGATTGCTGAGTCATGCATGCCTCTTAAGGGTTTTTACAGACAGACTGCTGAGCCATGCATTCTTCAGAGATATTTGTGCTCTGATTGCTGTGTCATGCATGCCTCTTAAGCGTTTTTGCAGACAGGCTGCTGAGTCGTTGCATTCTTCAGATATATTTGTGCTCTGATTGCTACGTCATGCATGCCTCTTAAGGGTTTTTGCAGACAGGCTGCTGAGCCGTGCATTCTTCAGATATATTTTTGCTCTGATTGCTGCATCATGCATGCCTCTTAAGGGTTTTTGCAGACAGGCTGCTGAGTCGTGCATTCTTCAGATATATTTGTGCTCTGATTGCTGCGTCATACATGCCTCTTCAGGGTTTTTGCAGACAGGCTGCTGAGCCGTGCATCCTTCAGATATTTGTGTGCTCTGATTGCTGCGTCATTTATGGCTCTTCAGGGTTTTTGCAGACAAAATGCTGAGCCGTGCATCCTTCAGATATATGTGTGCTCTGATTGCTGAGTCATGCATGCCTCTTCAGGGTTTTTGCAGACAGAATGCTGAGCCATGCATTCTTCAGATGTATTTGTGCTCTGATTGCTTCATCATGCATGCCTCTTCAGGTTTTTTACAGACAGTCTGCTGAGCCATGCATTCTTTAGATATATTTGTGCTCTGATTGCTGCGTCATGCATGCCTCTTCAGGATTTTTGCAGACAGACTGCTGAGCCATGCATCCTTCAGATATATTTGTGCTCTGATTGCTACGTCATGCATGCCTCTTAAGGGTTTTTTCAGACAGACTGCGGAGCCATGCATCCTTCAGATATATTTGTGCTCTGATTACTGAGTCATGAATGCCTCTTCAGGCTTTTTGCAGATAGTCTGCTGAGCCATGCATTCTTCAGATATATTTCTGCTCTGATTACTGCGTCATGCATGGCTCTTAAGGGTTTTTACAGACAGAATGCTGAGCCATGCATTCTTCAGATATATTTCTGCTCTGATTTCTGTGTCATGCATGCCTCTAAAGGGTTTTTGCAGACAGACTGCTGAGCCATGCATCCTTCAGATTTATTTGTGCTCTGATTGCAGTCATGCATGCGTCTTAAGGGTTTTTGCAGACAGGCTGCTGAGCCATGCATTCTTCAGATATATTTGTGCTCTGATTGCTGTGTCATGCATGCCTTTTAAGGGTTTTTGCAGACAGGCTGCTGAGCCATGCATTCTTCAGAGATATTTGTGCTCTGATTGCTGTGTCATGCATGCCGTTTAAGGGGTTTTATAGACAGGCTGCTGAGTCATGCATTCTTCAGAGATATTTGAGCTCTGATTGCTGTGTCATGCATGTCTCTTAAGCACATTTGCAGACAGACTGCTGAGCCATGCATTCTTCAGATACACTTGTGCTCTGATTGCTGAGTCATGCATTCCTCTTAAGGGTTTTTGCAGACAGAGTGCTGAGCCATGCATTCTTCAGATACACTTGTGCTCTGATTGCTGAGTCATGCATGCCTCTTAAGGGTTTTTACAGACAGGCTGCTGAGTCATGCAGTCTTCAGATATACTTGCGCTCTGATTGCTGTGCCATGCGTTCCTCTTAAAGTTTTTGCAGACAGACTGCTGAGCTATGCATTCTTCAGATATATTTGTGCTCTGATTGCTGCGTCATACATGCCTCTTAAGGGTTTTTGCAGACAGACTGCTGAGCCATGCATCCTTCAGATGTATTTGTGCTCTGATTGCTAAGTCATGCAGGCCTCTTAAGGGTTTTTGCAGACAGGCTGCTGAGCCGTGCATCCTTCAGATACATTTTTGCTCTGATTGCTGAGTCATGCATGCCTCTTAAGGGTTTTTACAGACCGACTGCTGAGCCATGCATTCTTCAGATATATTTGTGCTCTGATTGCTGCGTCATACATGCCTCTTCAGGGTTTTTGCAGACAGGCTGCTGAGCCGTGCATCCTTCAGATATATGTGTGCTCTGATTGCTGCGTCATTTATGGCTCTTCAGGGTTTTTGCAGACAGAATGCTGAGCCATGGATTCTTCAGATACACTTGTGCTCTGATTGCTGAGTCATGCATGCCTCTTCAGGATTTTTGCAGACAGACTGCTGAGCCATGCATCCTTCAGATGTATTTGTGCTCTGATTGCTGCATCATGCAGGCCTCTTTAGGGTTTTTGCAGATAGACTGCTGAGCCATGCATCCTTCAGATATATCTGTGCTCTGATTGCTGAGTCATGAATGCCTCTTCAGGGTTTTTGCAGACAGACTGCTGAGCCATGCATTCTTCAGTCCCTGCAAGATACTGTACTGCACTAGCATTATCCAGTGCTTTCACACAACGGGTGCAATTTGGGCCAATGTAGGCGGCGTGTGTACCGATTTGACAAAGACATTCACCCACTCACAATGGTGCTAGAATCGCTTCTAAGCTTGGATGTTGCTTGCATTGCTTTTGTTGCAGTTTATCCAAGGGTGCTGCTCACAACGGACATGAGACAGGGCATTGTTTGTGTGTGCTCCTGGAAGCCTTCAGTGGTATCCAGGAATAGATAACCACTTATTGCTTTGATTCTTCTTGCGAGAACTAGTGTACGCAATAATAATTATACATTAACAATAATATTAACAATAACTGAAATGCGTCTAATAACTGCAACAACAACACAAAGAGAGCTCAGTTTACACATCCTCCCATTCTGAACACACAATGCTTTTTAAGTGCATTATTGCACCTAATAAGACTGACTTTGTCGACACTGTCCCCATTTCTGGCCCCTTATCTGTTCTTCTTGCCCTTCTATTGAAGGGCAAGAAGAAAAGATAATGAGACCAGAAAACAAGCTAATGTTTATGCCTGGCGTTCTCCTGGTGTTCCTCGTTCACCCTCTTCACTTTTCCATGTTCCTGTTCGTCTTATTATCATTAGTATTATAATTTATTGAATTTGTAAGGCGCAACAGCTACCCAAAAAAGGTTTCCCCGTGCCTAGATGAAGCAAAATACAGAGGAGTAGTGATGAAAGAGGTTACTGGTCAAACAACCAGGTCTTTAAGGATTTGCGGAAGCTTGCATAGATGGTTTCTTTGTGAATAGTGATCGGGAGGGGGTTCCAGAGCATTTGGACAAGATCAGAAAGGACCGGCCACCCATCCAAGCAAGATTGAACCTCGGGACCGTAACATTTTCAAGAGTGGCAGAACGAAGGTGACGTGTAGGGATGTAAGGATAAGCAAGAGACTGCAAGTATTGTGGAACAGAACCCCATTTGATCGTAAACATGTAGCTGAGAGCTTCAAATTTTATTGCAGCTTTCCACTCTGAGCCATTGCAGATCACGGAGATGGCCAGAAATAGAAGTGGAACTAGGGACTCTGCAAAGAAGTCTAGCTGCAGAGTTTTGTACCAGCTGCAGTCTACGGGTTGCAGCCTTATTCGCGCCCAGAAAGAGGAAATTCCCATAGTCCAGCCATGAGGTGATAAGGGCATGGACCACAGTTTTCTGGGTGGCATTAGGTAGCATCCAAAGGATATTCCCAAGCCATTTTAAGATGGTGAAGCAAACAGCTGTGACCTTGGCTGCATGATATGCATGGACAGGGAGTCATCGATGTGAACAGCAAAGTTCCGGACATGGATGGAAAGCCGCGGAGGTGCACCTATCTCAGCGGGCCAGTGAAGCAGACCTCATAGATTTTTAAATGGGTCAGACCGGTCTGTTCTGCAATGTCTTTTTTTGCAAGGCTTTCGTAATGGCTTGATGTCTCTCTAACGTTGTATGAACTGAAAAGGATTTATAGAGCACAAACAAATGCCCAAAGGCGTCAAGGCGCTGATAGCAGTTAGTCCTAAACAAGGAAAAAAAGATGGAAATAGACATTCCATGCTCTCAAGCCCTGAAAGCATCCATGACAGAATAATAAGTCAGGTTTTAAGGCCTTACGACATGGGGTGTGAGCCTGAAGACTGGAGATGGAACGGAGAAGGGAGTTCCATAGCTTGAATACGGCCACGGAAAAGGCTCTGGACTCCCCAACTTGCCTTTTGGTATTTAGGAACAATTACAAGATTTTGACTTGAGGGTTGAAGCTGTCTGGAGGGAATATATCATTGAAACATGTCTTTAATATCTCCATGCCCATGTTATGCAGTGCCTTGTGAACGATGCACAAAGTTTGAAGGTAATAGGTTTGTCACAGGTAGCCAATCGAGTTTCAGAGTCTCTGCCAAAACTGATTGAGATTTAGGAATATCAAAAATCAATCTTGCCGCCGCATTTTGGACCAGCTGCAGTTTGGCTATTACAGTCTTGTTGATAGCCAAGTGGAGCTCATTGCAGTAGTCTAACCAGGATGAGATCAGTGCCCCGGCCACTTGCTTATGTTCCGGGAGGGAAATGTAAGGATCTCTCCTTCTCCAGGTGCCCTTTCTCTGCCTTCCCTCGCAGTTCTTCTTCCTTGGCTTTCCCTCTCTCTTGTACTTTTACTGCTGTTCCTAGTTTCCGTCTTGTCACCCCCCACTGCGCTTCCCGCCCATTGAATACGGACCACGAGGGCTTCAGGGGGAAATATGGCTGGTGACGGCGACCTCTGTGCTCTGTCCTTGTGTATAGTTAAAGCTCTGTTATTATTATTTTTAGGGGGGTGGGAGCGCACCAGACACGCCCCAACATAATTACCTCTTGCATGATGGTTCATGTAGTTAATTATTTCTCGCTCAATTCAATTCAAAGTGTTCATAGCCAGTGCTGTATTATTAGTTTCAATTCGTATCCCTAGACACGTGTTTCATGATATCCTCAATCGTCAGTAGGGAAAAAAGCAAAGTTCATAGGTTGCAGGGCGAGCTGCCTCATCTCTCAGGACTAGTTCCACCCACAGCATGAAGGCGCAGGCTCCCGAGCTCGTCAGCTCACAAGAATGTTATACTTTTAGGGGGGTGGGAGCGCACCAGACACATGCCAACGTAATTACCTCTTGCATGATGGTTCATGTAGTTAATTATTTCTCGCTCAATTCAATTCAAAGTGTTCATAGCCAGTGCTGTATTATTAGTTTCAATTCGTATCCCTAGACACGAGTTTCATGATTCCTCAATCATCAGTAGGGAAAAAAGCAAAGTTCATAGGTTGCAGGGCGTGCTGCCTCATCTCTCAGGACCAGTTCCACCCACAGCATGAAGGCGCAGGCTCCCGAGCTCGTCAGCTCACAAGAATTTTATACTTTTAGGGGGGTGGGAGCGCACCAGACACGCCCCAACGTAATTACCTCTTGCATGATGGTTCATGTAGTTAATTATTTCTCGCTCAATTCAATTCAAAGTGTTCACAGACAGTGCTGTATTATTAGTTTCAATTCGTATCCCTAGACACGTGTTTCATGATTCCTCAATCGTCAGTAGGGAAAAAAGCAAAGTTCATAGGTTGCAGGGCGTGCTGCCTCATCTCTCAGGACCAGTTCCACTTACAGCATGAAGGCGCAGGCTCCCGAGCTTGTCAGCTCACAAGAATTTTATATATAATACAGCACTGGCTATGAACACTTTGAATTGAACAGAGCGAGAAATAATGAACTACATGAACCATCATGCAAAAGGTAATTTCGTTGGGGCGTGTCTGGTGCGCTCCCACCTCCCTGAAAGTATCAAAATCTCTGTTATTATTATTATTATTATTATTTATGCAGTTTGTAAAGCGCACGGCTACCTCCGACTGAGGTGTCCCAGCGCGAACAGCAGCAGCAGCGGCAGGACCAGGTGATTAGGTGAGCTTAAGAAATGTTTTCAACGCTTTCCAGAACAATCGTCCCGACTTGGCCTTCCGAAGATGTTCTGGAATAGAATCCCATAGCAAGGTTGTTCTTACAGAGAAAGCTCGTCCACCAGTCCAAGTTTCCTAAAACGCGGAGTCACCAGTAACTACTGGTGGTTTGACCGTAGCACTCTCGTTTGATACTATTTCCGAAGTCTTTGCGTAAGGTATTGTGGACCAGAGCCTCTGATTGCTCTGTAAGCCACAGTCAGCGCCTCAAACTCAATTCGTCTTTTGACAGGCGGCCAATGTAGGCTTCGGAGATCTGGTGAGATATGGTGGCGGAATGGCACGTTCCTAATTAGCCTTGCTGCCGCATTTTGTATAGTCTGCAGTTTCCTGATTAGATAATCTGGCATACCCAAGAACAGACTATTTGCATAGTCCACTGTGAGACGACTAATGCATGGACCACTGACTTTCTACATTCCATCGGCAGAAGATGTAAAAATCTTCTCAAGGCTTTCAACTTCCAAAAACATGTGGAAGAGACCTGGCAGATCTGAGATTTGCCAGTTAGATTGGAATCAAACCTAAACCCAAGGTTCCTAGCTGATGTAGCCGGAGAAGGTGGAGGATTTAGCTCTGAAGGCCACCAAAGGTCAGGCTTGGGAGGAGAGGCTTGATTAAAAAAAATGACCTCTGTTTTATCTGCATTTAACTTTATGCAGCTATCAGCATACACCGCTTAAAGTTTATAAATACAGCCTTTGAGTGTTCCCTGAAGGAGAACACAAGCTGAGTGTCATCAGCATATTATATGACCTTCACCCCTAGTTGTTCAATGATTGGAGCTAAAGGGGCCAGATATACATTAAAGAGAGTGGGGCTCAAGGCTGAGCCCTGCGGGATTCCACAAACTATGGGGCTGGAAGACGACACGTGTGGTCGTAGGAACACTTTTTGGGACCATCCCTCCAAGAAGGACCGGAACCAACTCAAGGTAGTCCCCGACACTCCCAGGAGCGCAAGTCTTTCCAGGAGGATCTGGTGTGCCACAGTATCGAATGCTTCAGACAAGTCCAGCAGCACCAACATCGCACAGCTACCCTGGTCCACCATTTCCCTTATAGTTTCTGCCACTTCAAGCAAGGCCGTCTCAGTCCTAAATCCCGACTGAGAGTCATGCAGAAGATTGTGACACTCTAAGAATTCGGCCAGTTGTTTTTGAACTTCCTTCTCAAGTATCTTAGCCGGTGCAATGAGAAGTGAAATAGGTCTAAAATTCTTTAGGTCTGCTGGGTCTGCATCTTCTTTCTTCAGGGTTGGTTGTTCAAATGCTGTTTTCCACCTTGCAGGATAGATGCCTTCTTTCAGAGAAGAATCCCAGATAAAATTAAGGAGGGGGTTCAGCCTGAAGCAAGAAGTTTATAAAACCTAGGTGGGCAGGGATCAGCCGATGAGCCGGACTTAAGTTTATAAAGTTCCAGCATAGAGGCTTCTTGGCTAAAGGGCCGAAATTCTGACCTGCTCTCCTCATGCTGGATCGTAGGCACTGTCTTGACTGAGAGACTTGCTGGAACAATCTTGGGGAAAGAAGAGTAGATAGTCTGAATTTTGTCCTGGAAGAAACGAGCTAACTCTTCACTTAGACTAGCTGAAGGGGCAATTGTGCTCTTTAAGGCTTGTGGCTTCAGAAATCGCTGCAAAATCTTAAAAACTTCTCTTGAAGAGTTGTCTGAGGCTTTTATTTGATCTGCGAAAAATTCCGTCAGAGTATTGCGGTTTAGCCTGTGGAATCTTTTTAATGCTATTCTATATGTGTTCTTAGCCTCTAGGTCATACTTTTTCCGTCATAGACGCTCAAGTCGCTTACATAGGCTTTTTTCCTGGCGGAGTTCGAGTGAAAACCATGGAGCTGATGTTTTTTTCCTAGCTGGTTTTGAGGTTTTGATGGGGGCTTCTTTATCAGGGGCTATGATAATCCAATCATCAAAGGCAGACGAATCTTGATTGGGATGTCCTATAAGTAATGGGAGTGTTTCCTGTAATTCTGGACCCATACGCTTGGGTGTAACCTTCCTCCCATTTCTTCCCTCTTCAGCCTCCATACTGGGCTGATTAGTGCAGACTAAACTATTGAGGGTAAAGGGAACTAAATATTGATCCGTCCAGGTCATCGGTAAAGGATCTAGCACTTTCATGGTATGGTCATTGGAGAAAATCAAATCCAACGTGTGGCCGGCGGCGTGGGTAGGTGCAGTCACCATTTGTGCTAGATTTAGCCCGTTGAGAGTGACAGCCAGTTGGAGGGCCATTGGACAGTTATCCTTATCCATATGGACACTGAAGGCCCCAAGAGCTAGGAAATTAGAGTATTTTAAGGTAAATCTGCAATCATATCAAACAACTCCGTCCAATGAGAGGGCAGGGAGTCTGGGGGTCTGTAGAGGAACAGGCCCGCATAAGAGAAAGTAGGAGAGAATCTAATACTAAAGGAGATTGCCTCTAAAGATCCTGCCAACTCAATTTATTTTTACGAGAATTCCCAATCCTTTCTAAGTATTACTGCCAGCCCACCCCTGCCTGTTACCAGCACGATTAGCTGTTAATCAATCAATCAATCATAGCATTTGTAAAGCGCGCTACTCACCCGGGAGGGTCTCAAGGCGCTGGGGGGGAGTGGTCCGTTACTGCTCAAAAAGCCCGGTCTTGAGTTGCTTCCTGAAGGCGAGATGGTCCTTGGTTCACCGAAGGTGGGTGGGGAGGGAGTTCCATGACTTGGCTGCCAGGTAGGAGAAGGATCTTCCTCCGGCGGTGGCTCTGCGGATGCGTGGAACGATGGCGAGGGCGAGACTGGTTGATCGTAGCAGGCGGGTGGGCATGTAGAAGGTCAGTCGGTTGTTGAGGTACCTGGGGCCCAGGTCGTGGAGAGCTTTGTGTGCGTGGGTGAGAAGTCTGAACGTGATCCTCTTGTTGACGGGGAGCCAGTGCAGGTCTCTAAGGTGGCTGGAGATGTGGCTGTGTCTGTGGATGTCCAGGACGAGTCGTGCGGAGAAGTTCTGGATGCGTTGGAGCCTTTTCTGAAGTTTGGCTGTGGTTCCGGCGTAGAGGGTGTTTCCGTAGTCGAGTCGGCTGGTGATGAGTGCCTGGGTGACCGTCTTCCTGGTTTCGGTGGGGATCCATCGGAAGATCTTACGGAGCATGCGCAAGGTGTTGAAGCATGATGATGAGATGGCGTTGATTTGTCTGGTCATCGAGAGGGAGGAGTCCAGGATGAAGCCCAGGTTGCGTGCGTGGTCCGTTGGCTTGGGAGTGGAGCCCAGGGCGGGGGGCCACCAGGAGTCATCCCAGGCGGAGGGTGATGATCCCAGGATGAGGACTTCCGTCTTGTCTGAGTTCAGTTTCAGGCGGCTGTTCTTCATCCAGTCGGCGACATCTTTCATCCTTTCGTGTAGGCTGGTTCTGGCGGTGGCGGGGTCGTTGGTGAGGGAGAGGATCAGCTGGGTGTCGTCGGCATAGGAGATGATGTTGAGGTTGTGTTGGTGTGCAATGGCTGCGAGGGGGCTCAAGTAGATGTTGAAGAGAATGGGGCTGAGTGATGATCACTGTGGTACGCCGCAGATGACTTCAGTGGCCTCTGATCTGAACGGGGGAGGCGGACTCTCTGGGTTATTCCGGTGAGGAACGAGATGATCCATTCCAGTGCCTTTTCTTGGATTCCGGTGTTGTTGAGGCGCTGCATTAGGGTGCGGTGGCAGCCAGTGTCGAATGCAGGTTTCCGTGAGGAAGGCGACGTCTGGTGATGTTGTATCGAGCAGGTTCCAGAGTTCGACGGCGTGTCTGTGGACGGAGCGGGTGTTGAGCAGGATGCACTTGAGGTGGTTGCTGCTGGTGCTCGCTTTGGCGTGTGCGGTGCAGGTCCGGAGGCAGGTGTATGTGCAGGCTTGGCAGGTGAAGGGTCCGTGGGTGAGTTTCGGGGTGGCTCGGTAGCAGGCAGGTGTTCGGCCGGCGTTGAGAGCGTGGAGGGTGGCAGCGTCGTATGTTCGTCGGGCGCATTGGCATCGTCGTGATCCAGGTGCTGGGCGCGGTCCAGTCGCGGACGGGCGTAGACGGGCTTGCCTTTGGCGCGCCTTCGGCGCACCATCGGCGCGCCCTGCTGCACGTGATCGCTGCGCGTACGTGCGTACTCTATGGAGAGTGGGGGGGTGGAGCGAGGGAGGAGTAGCTGGGAGGCGGGAGCGTGGTGGCGAGTGGGGAGGGGAGCGGTGAACAGAAGGAAATGGGGGTGGGGCCGTGGGGGAGCAGCGGCAGGAAGCGGGGAGCGGGGAGGAACAGCAGGAGAAAACGGCGGTAGAAGCACAAAAAGAATCAGGGGCACAACAGTGGAAGCAACGAAAATGAAATCAGGGGCACCACAGTGGACGCGAAATACAGATACAAATACAAATACTGGCACAACAGTGAAGCAAATACAATTACTGACAGCGGAGACCGGGCACACTCAGGATGGGCCACGCGGCGGGTGGAGCGACCGGCTCTGACGAGGTCAGGTCGGTCACCATACTATAACCATCCGAAATGGCCAGACCTACATCGGGGTTGGAACTTTCTTTTAACCAAGTTTCGATTAAAAACATGGCATCCCAAGAGTTAGCTTCGAGATTGAGCCAAATCTCGTCTGCATGTTTTGGCAGGGATCTGCAGTTCATTAAGCAGGCCTGCATGTGAAACCACGGTATCTGTGGATGTACTATAGATGGCTGCGGCGAAGCTGCAGCCATGCTCCTACTACCATCCTTCCCTTGCCATCTCTCCAAAGAAAAAGCGCAGTAATCACATTGTGGCCTCAGGTCATCGTTCCTTTCAGGTCGTTCAGTGATCTCTGTCGAGGGGCTGTTGTGGACGGATGTGATCATGTCTGTGATCCTTGAATACTAATCTAGCAGGCAGTAGCCCCTCTTGGGACATGGTCATCTTGTCTGCCCAGTGGGCTAAACAGTAGCAGGTATCAGAGCGTCCTACCTGTTACCGACCCACTGTGTGTCGTAAGTTATCGCATCGCTATCCCTAATCCCTGGCCATGCAAGATCGGGCTGAAGATTTAGTGGGAACGGCACCCCCAGAGCACTAGGACAAGTTAGGCTCCCATCTTCTGTGCTGCTGTAGAGACCCTAGAACTTGGAATTCTACTTCATTCCCTAACCGGTGTCATTCTCTGCCATGCCAGCAGGGGCGCAGCTTCCGGGGGTGGTATTTGGGGTGTTACATCTCACTAGTAAATGTATTTCAGCTAAATAGTTGGGCACAGGTGCTTACAGTCGGGTATGGTGAGATGTCTGTCGCATTTCGACAGAAGTTTTTATCTACACACCGACACAGACGCGCGCACACACTTTTCCCTTTCTGTTTTGAAAGTCTTCAACAATGTTGGTTGTATTACAAAATAACGTGTTTTCTCTCACTCCGCATGTGTCTCCTTTCCATTGCCCTGTTAGGCCCACTCATGCACATTATAACTCAGCTCCATTCATGGAAAATCTGCAGCTCACCCCTCCAATCTTACTGCCCAAGCTATGCTCCTGCCTGCCAGTGTCTCATTATTACCTGTTTACTTCAGTGTCAATGAGGTGTGTGCTGGTTTACGCGTGTGAGTGTCTTTTAGCCTGTGTGTTTGTTTATGTGTGCATGTTCGTGTGCATCTATTTGAATATCTGTTTGTGGGTGTTATTTTTTTCTATTTGTATTTATGTGTTTATGGGTTGTTAGGTGTCTGTGTGTTCATGTGTGGTGTGGGTGTGTTTGTGGATCTGTGCATCTCTTTGTATGTGTATTTCTTTGTGGGAGCACTCTGTCTGCCTTTATCAATGTAGATTACAGTAAATTACATTAGCACGCACTCAGTTTTCTCTGTATTCACAATCAATTAGTAGGGATCCATTTTCAGTGTAAAAACTGCACTTGTAAATCATTATTTTTATCACAAACACAGATTGTTTATCCTCAACTCCAACTTTCAAACACAACACGTAAACTAGAGGCGTAGCTTCCATTGGTGCAGCAGGTGCAGTGGCACCAAGGCCCACTGAACCCTAATTATTGCTGTATTTCACAGTTCAAACAGGGACCAAAGACGGCATTTCTTTCCTTTCGCTTGGGCCCCTGACACACTGGCTACTGCCGTCATCTAGCCTTGCTGGATGCTGTATGAAAGAGTCAAGACTCTTTGGATATTGATCTACTCGTGAAATACACCTGCTTTAGAGTTGGAAATGATTATCAGCCCCCTCAGTGGCGGGAAGTTCCATTGAGGGGATATGGCAGTGCCTACCAGGACTGAATGTGAACACAGCTAATTACAAGAGGGTGCCGGTGCATTACAGGTCCCATAAGGAAGACACACGGCCATTCTTGCCCATCGCTATGGCCAATGATCAATGTCACAGTCATGCTGTTGTTAAGTTCTAGCCATTTCACTGACATTAGTTTCTCTTATCTCTACAGAACAGCATTCTGATTCATAAGGCAGTGAACTTAACGAACACTTAGGATTATCAGGTGAACTCTGTTATTGTTCCTTTGTTTTATAGGTGTCACTTTAGAATTTTTTCTTTATCTTAATTGACATTGCAGTAGTATCCAGTTGTAAGGTCCTGATGAAAGCAAGAGACAATTACTGTCGTTCACTTGCAGAAACATGTTGACCAAATATGCAGCTGGGTAGTCCAACATCTATTCGACTACCTTGCCTACTTTTTAGAGTAGACAAACGGGCAGCACCAGAATAAACTATTTACAGTGCCCGTTTATCCTATTTTAAAGTCGCTCACTCTTTTCATTCTTTGTTCCATCACTTTTTGTACACTGCAACACCAGTCACCCGTGTTTATACCATCTACACTACTAACATCACATTTGAGTGAGACCCTTACATCTCTAGGGAGGGATTCAATCCAGCTATGGTCCCTGAACCTGCGGGCTCTCACTGTGAGATGGTCCTTTGAGGAAACCCAAATGATGAAGGGCGGTTCCGTGTGGTGACTGATGGACATCCGGACCAAACACCATGAGTTGTCTTCTGGTTGGCTGACCCCTAGTTTAAGTACACTTGGGAGTTTAAGAGTATAATTTTCTGTCTTTGCTTTCTGGCTAATACTGTCAATAGGCATCACTATACATGTTGACCCCCTGACATTTTGTTGTGTTACTGGTGCATTACAGGTGCCTGTATATTCTAGGCCTTGTCATAACGTTTGGAAAACTTTATGAGAAACAGCGATCTCCTGTATGTGCTGCAAACAAGTACGCTATCCCACCAAGATATTAAGGCATAAAGAACCTTGTTCCTTGGGGAAGTTTACTTGCGAACCATAGAGACTCGAAGAGAGAGAGATAGCTAGATAGATATTTTCACTAAAAAAAGCAAAGGTTACAGGGACGATATAGGTAGGAAATAGCATAAAAAACCTTAGAAATACATGGAAAAAAACAAAGGTTACAGGGACCTTTTTCCTTAGGTTCACATTTTACACAAACAAAACCATAGAAACTGAGCAGTTATAGTTACCTGGGCTAACTCTAACTTACACTCCCCACAATGCACAGCTTATGAAGCGGGCAGAGAAACACATGAAAACATTGCTCCTGCCCATATAGCTCAGGATTTGAAGCTGCTCCCTACGGGTAGGAACAATGCTGGCTCCTGCTGGCATCAGGGGGGCTTTAGGACCCCCCCTGGCCCTCAACAATGATGATGTGGGTGCTCTGGGTGGGCTCAAGGGCACCCACCCTATACCGGCAGGGCCATTTTTGTAAATCTTTCTTTATGCGTGGTCAAGGCATATGCATGGTAAAGTCTTGCGTGGTAACGGTGTTACGTGGTCAAGGCATGCGTAGTAAAAACATTTGTTGGAATGTATGACATTATAATTAGTCTAATCCTGCACTATCTCTTGACTTGAAACTAAACCCTGAGCCTTGTTAAACTGGACACGGACAGCCCAAAAAAAGTGTAAAAGCACGTGTAGGAATGTCATGTCACATTGTCATCACATGCCATTTTCCCAGTGCATTGTACCATTCCCCCAGTTTTCCCCAGATAAATGGTGCTATGAACCGTATAGCACTACTCGCCGCCACGTTTAGAGGGTTGATCCATTTCTCTTCCTACCCCAGAAAGAGAGTTACTCCAGCATTTTGTTGAAGTGAAACTCTAACTGTTTCCAGTGTCAGAAAGAGTCAGATTGGCGTCTGTGAATGCTCACTTACTCACAAGTTAGGGTTCATTCAAACACTGACACGGCGAAGCATGCGTGTGCTACATTTACTAGTGTGTGATTCTACACATGCAAAACATGTACACCTGGCAGCTATCACCTGACTAGTTTTGTTTTCAAACATTGTTGAAAGAGTTGCTTAGCCCTAAAAACTACAACTCTTTGTGCATAAATAAGATAAGCTGTAAACAACTCATCTTGGGGCACAGACACGCTCACTGACACCAAGATAGAGACAGTAATGATGGTTATTCACCGGCCCTGGAAAATCCCCTAGTCCTGCTCATCATAAAGGCCCATCTCCCTCCTAAACGCTCATGCTAAACTATTCACAGGCATTCTGGCACACAACTTAGTCCGTTCATAATGGCCTTATGACTGCAAGTAACAACAGTGGTGAGATAATACTGTGCCGTTAATGCAATGGATGCTTTCCAACACTGAGAAGACACTGGACACAATGTCTGCCATGGGCCCGATTTATATTTAGGCGGATGGTTTATTCTGTCATAAATGTGACAGGTGTCCCGTCCACCCTATTAAAAGTGCATTATATCCTCTGGCATTTGTAATAAAGCGGACGGGATCTGTCATGTTTGAAGCAATAACCTGTCCGATAAACTTTAAATAAGGCCCCTTGTCTGCAGCAAGTGTTGTAGAAGGAGCAAGAGGCAGCATTTTAGGAAGAGGGCCTAGAAGCAGATATAGTCCCAGAGGCACTGAAGCACCTACCTCTTTACTTCCTCTGTTTATACCTCACAAGCACCTACCTGTGTGCCTGCTCTGTTTGTACCTCATAGGTACCTATATGTGCACCTCATCTGTTTATACCTCACAAGCACCCACCTGTGCACTACCTCTGTTTATACTTCACAAGCACCCACCTGTGCACTTCCTCTGTTTATACCTCACAAGCACCCACCTGTGCACTTCCTATGTTTATACCTCACAAGCACCCACCTGTGCACTTCCTCTGTTTATACCTCACAAGCACCCACCTGTGCACTTCCTCTGTTTATACCTCACAAGCACCCACCTGTGCACTTCCTCTGTTTATACCTCACAAGCACCCACCTGTGCACTTCCTCTGTTTATACCTCATAAGCACCTACACGTGCGCCTGCTCTGTTTGTATCTCATAGGTACCTATATGTGTACCTCATCTGTTTATACCTCACAAGCACCCACCTGTGCACTCTCTTTGTTTATAGCTAATTGGCCCCTTCCTGTGCTCCTCCTCAGTTAGTACCTCCCAGGTGAGCTTCTGAAATGAAGCTTGTGAGCTCCGTACTGCCAACCACGGCCTCTCGACTATCAGGCCATTATCTGCATCTGCTGTGTGCACGCTACAAGTGTGTCCCCCCTGCCACAGCTAACAATGAACCCTGTATAGTGAGTACACAGACCGAGGGGAGTCAGGAGCTGAAGGACATGGAATGAGGTAAACCTGGATAAAAGAAATATGGGAATGGAGGAATGTGACTTCACCTGTGAACAGCAGACACCTCCTCCCGCTCCACCAAAGCCCTGTTGAGTTTCAAAGTAGCATCCTGGCCTTCAGACAGACCACAATAAGTCAAATATCATGGAAAACAGGAACATGGAAAGAAATTATTAATATGCACACATCTGTTGGATGCTTGATATTTCAGATAATTTATTGGTTGTGATGAATTCTCTATAAGGAATAAATGACTGATATCGTTGAATAATAAATGTCATGATTTCATGTTTGTTTGCCATATCTGTGTGCGCAATATAAAGACGGGCCATTCGAATAACCCCTCATTCTGTTTTACATAAAAGCCCAGGAAGGAGCTGCTGATTGAAATACAACAGGATCTTAACTTTACCTACGTTAGGAAGAACTAAAGACTCACTTTTTAAGTTGTCTTTCAGGGCAGAATCAGTCAATAGTTCAAGGGAGATGGATATATATTACGCTGATAGAAAATCCACCTCAACTCGGGATAATGCTCCAGTCTTCCAGGTTAGAAGGATCCAGAAATGCTTGAGCGAGGAGGGCTGTAAAATGTGTTGAAGGTGACTTAGGGCTTTATTACGAGTGTGGCGGTCTTCCAATGGAACTACCACAGCAGAGGTACCAGGCAGACTGCCAAGCCCATTGAGAGCCCGCCACCGGATTATGACCTAATCCAGGGTGGGTGGGCGGTGCAGCAGCGGTCTTGCAGCGGCTGTATTAGGCTCATTAGAGAGCCTAAACAGCATACCACCACCTTAAGAGTGCCTGCAGCACGTTCCAGCACCATGTCATGCATGCCACACTGTGCAGGAACAAGGTTCAATTCCATGGGGTGGCACAACACGTGCCCCCCGCATGCAACCCCAGGAGCAGAATCGGCCGGGGCCCTGTTAGGGCCCCCTTACCTGCATGTCCTTTATCCATTTCATGGCGGGGTCCCCGCCATGAAAAGGGCGGTGAATATGCAGACCGTAATATGCTCGGCGATGTCGGCATTGGCACTGCCAACATATTCAGGGTGTTTGCAGACTGCCTCCACAGCGGGATCCTTGATCCTCGTGGGGTGGCGGCCTCGTGGGGGTCCCACCACCACACTCATAATACGGCGGTCAGACCACCAGGATGGTGGCAGTTGGACCGCCACCGTGAGTGCGGCGATCATGAGGGCCGTCGCACTCGTAGTAAGGCCCTTAATGAGCTGCAAGGTAAAGGCGGGAGTTGGCATTTGAGCTGATCCAGTGTGAACATGAAAGCATTGTGGATGACGGTGTCTGGAGTTACCG
Organism: Lissotriton helveticus; assembly: GCF_964261635.1. Classification (NCBI taxonomy): domain Eukaryota; kingdom Metazoa; phylum Chordata; class Amphibia; order Caudata; family Salamandridae; genus Lissotriton; species Lissotriton helveticus. Next base: position 3,951,157 of record NW_027611656.1, on the reverse strand, counting down.
TTGTCATATATACTTCCTAAAGAGTTACCTTTGTCATGTATACTTCCTAAAGAGTTACCTTTGTTAGACACTTCCTAAAAAGTTACCTTTGTTATACACTTCCAAGTTACCTTGGTTAAATACTTCCTGAAGAGTTACCTTTGTTATACACTTCCTGAAGAGCTACCTTTGGTAGCTACTTCCTGAAACTAAATTAACAGCAGCGCTTCCTGATTCCTCTCTTTTTCCACAATCTGTTCTGTTTAAATGAAATCTTGTCCATGTATATCTACGTAAAACTCTACCTGTAGCACGAGTTCTCTGTGGCTGCCCTTTCTTTAGTAAGTTACTCTGTCAATAATGGTAAATCACTGCCTTTTCAGAAGTAAATACAATGTGACATGTTCAACCACAGTTTTATTGAAATATCCATGTATGGTAAAATGTTCCTTACTAAATTTTAAATATGGTAGAGAAGAGATGTCTTATCCAGCTGGTTAAATATTGTGTATTCACATTCTTTACATTTGCATTTAGTAATATTGCATTTCTTTGCATCCGATAGAAAATAGGACTTAAAGGCACGGATTGATTATGAATAATGAAGATAACACATCAAACCTGAAAAAATTATCAAAAATAAGGAGCTCCAAAAACATCAGTGCAATCAGAGGCAGAGGACAGATCCAGGAAGAAGCAGTCAAAGGCAATTCAGTGAGTGTACGAGTCTGAGCTCTGCACCTCGACACCCCAAGACGAAGAAATGACCTCTACAAAATTAAGGCAACAAAACTGACAAATCACCTGCTGTATAAACAAGCGTCCAACACCAGCTTTGATCATGAGGCCGGTATGAGAGTTGGAGGAAGGTCTCGTGTCTATTTGGGATCCATAGCTTGGAACAAAATCCCATTTCAGCGTTGAGCTGTTAGCAATATGATAATGTTTAAAAAAGGTTGAAAACTTGGCTTTTTGTCCATGTTTGAAACAAACTGATTTACTTTCTTTTCTGATCTGTGCTTTGCCCCGGGACACTCTTTGGAGTAGCTGTACACATTGCAAGTCGCTTCATCATCATGATGTGGCTAGAGCAGTGCTTCTCGATCTAAACTGGCAACAGACCACCATTCAGTGCTCTAGGTGTATTGCAAACTCTTCCTAGCCAAACCGCAGGCACCAGGGAAAAGCACAACGAAGTGGAGCCTAACAACTGAAGGCTGAAGGAAAGGAGAGTTCTGCTCTCTAAAGTACAGAGTATTGTCCCAATTTGCACCTACCGGAACAAAGATTAAGCTTTACCCGCAAGCATGCGAAGCCATTATCCAATCTAAAGATGCAATCACCCACAAGGAAGCCTTACTGATATTATGAATGTGGCAGGTATTTAGTGAGTCTTGTATTTTATTGTTAAATCGGAAATCAAGCGTCCAAAATATAACACGCATACAGGGAATGTGAAAATAACGCAAGTAGTTTATTAACTATGCTGACCCTTCAGGAAACACGGTCAGGAGAAAAATCGTGCAATTCCACTGAATATGTCAAGAACTTTAGCCAATTAGAAACCATAAAAGAGCATCAGCGAATACAAACAGGGGAAAAACCATACCACTGTACTGAATGTGTAAAGAGCTTCAGTCGGTTAACAGACCTCCATAGACATCAGAGAATACACACAGGGGAAAAACCATACCATTGTACTGAATGTGTGAAGAGCTACAGTCAGTTATCACACCTCCAAAGACATCAGCGAATACACACAGGGGAAAAACAATACCTTTGCAATGAATGTGTAAAGAGCTTCAGTCAGTTATCACACCTCCAAATACATCAGCGAATACACACAGGGGAAAAACCATACCATTGCAAGGAATGTATAAAGAGTTTCAGTCAATTATCAAGCCTCCATAGACATCATAGAATACACACAGGGGAAAAACCCTACCGTTGTAGTGAATGTGTGAAGAGCTTCTGTCGGTCACACGAACTCCTAATACATCAGCAAACACACACAGGGGAAAAACCATACCATTGCAAGGAATGTGTAAAGAGCTTCAGTCAAATTGCAAACCTCCACACACATCAGAGAATAGTCCGACCGTATGGGACGCCGTCACTCTGAACTCAGGTATTGGATTGGAATACCTGGACCTTCGCTCTGAGCCCCGCTCCGACACTTCTAATGGCTAGACTGTGTGCCTTTGCTTGGACTTTTTGAATCACTATAATAGATTATGCAAACCTGAAAAATCCGATTTTTACGCCACTGTACTTTGACATATTCTTCCAGACTGCGGGCAGAATTTGTGCTAACTCACACCTGACAGATTATACGTGATACAAACCTCTGGATATATCGTATCCTGAGACTCCTTGACTTTGGGTTCATTTTAAACGTTGAATTTTTTGGACGTAAGGTGTGAAGAGCTGACAATTAACCCTTCAGCTTCTTCTGGAGCCTAACAGACGTCGGCGTTCTATTGTACCAGACTTCCTTATATATTTCCTGTATATTCTTCTTCAGCCTTGAAAAAGTTGTTAGTACTCATCTAGTACTTACGAAACACGTGTCGGCTGTTCCTTGCTTTATGAATTGAAGCTGCTGTTTTCTATATGATGTATTGAAGAATAAAAAGACAGAGAAGACTCTTTAACTACGAGGGATTGTGACCATTTCTTGTGTCCTGTATTACTCAATGTTATTGTCCGAATGTGATTATCAGATTACAACCTTGTGATATTGATTCTTAGGATGGTGCACATTTGACACAGCCATTTCTTTATGGCACATCAGAGAATACACACAGGGGAAAAACCATACCATTGCAGTGAATGTGCCAAGAGTTTCAGTACGTTAGCAGAACTCCAAACACATCAGCGAACACACACAGGGGAAAAACCATACCATTGCAAGGAATGTGCAAAGAGCTTCAATCACATTTCAAACCTCCACAGACATCAGAGAATACACACAGGGGAAAAACCATTCCATTGCAAGGAATGTGCAAAGAACTTCAATCAGATTTCACAGCTACACGTACATCAGAAAATACACACAGGGGAAAAACCATACCATTGCAGTGAATGTACCAAGAGTTTCAGTACGTTAGCAGAACTCCAAACACATCAGCGAACACACACAGTGGAAAAACCATACCATTGCACTGAATGTGTAAAGAGCTTCAATCAAATTGCAAACCTCCGCACACATCAGAGAATACACACAGGGGAAAAACCATACCAGTGCAGTGAATGTGCCAAGAGTTTCAGTACGTTAGCAGAACTCCAAACACATCAGCGAACACACACAGGGGAAAAACCATACCATTGCACTGAATGTGTAAAGAGCTTCAGTCACATTTCAAACCTCCGCAGACATCAGAGAATACACACAAGGGAAAAACCCTACCATTGCAGTGAATGTGCAAAGAACTTCAATCAGATTTCACAGCTACACGTACATCAGAAAATACACACAGGGGAAAAACCATACCATTGCACTGAATGTGTAAAGAGCTTCAGTCACATTTCAAACCTCCGCAGACATCAGAGAATACACACAGGGGAAAAACCATACCATTGCAGTGAATGTGGCAGTAGTTTTACTTACTCTTCAGCATTAAGAAATCATCAGCGAGCTCACAAAGCGCAAACAAATCTTTTAAATGCCACGAATGCTTGAAAAGCTGAAGTCCATTATCAATCCTAAACAGGCATCAGCGAGCAAACGCAGAAGAAAAGCCTTCAAGTGCAATGAATGTGTGAAGAAATGTAGTCAATTATCAAGCCTATGTAGACATCAGCTTGCACACACTCTGTAAATACCGTACAACTGTAGTGAGTGTAGAAGTACCTTTAGGAAATCTTTCGCATTAAGGATTCATCAGTTAATGCACACAGAGAAAAATCCTTTCAGGTGCAGTGAATGTGTGAATATCTTCTGTCAGTTATTAAACCTACGGATACATCAACTAACACACACAGAGTAAAAATGGGCATTGCAATGAATGTCAGAAGTGATTTTGTCAATTGCAAACACACCTGGGCTAAACCTTACAATTGCACTAAAAGTGTGACAAGCTTTTGCCAATTTCTGATCCTACATAGCTTCAGCGAACACACACCTTCATTTAACTCACTTAGAAATAATCCTAGAGATGCAGTGAATTCAGAAAGAAATACGAACATTAACAATAATATTGACTCATCTGAAGACATATACAGGAGCAGAACAGTGCAGTTATTGTGAGATGAAGGAATTACAGGAACAAATATATAATTATGTGTGTTATTCAAATACCAGATGAATGAAGACTCGACTAGAAGAAAAGAAGAAAACCAAAGATTTGTAGAATAATAAAAGTGTCTGTTCCCAGTGATTGTTCACTTCGGTACACATAGAAAAAAAAACGTGATATAACAGGAAATCTACTGGGAGATTAGCACAATGTGATTTAAAAGAAAAGAAGCACTGGTGGTTTTTATTTGGCGATGAAGAGTTGCAAAGAAAAACATCCAAGTGTTCCTGTTCATGCTACCTGTAAAAGTGTAGGGATGAATATGATTCTGCCAGCACACATTTCTATATTAGCATAAGTGAGTTAGTTGCGAAAACGCCATTTTGCTGCTTTTGCACACGACACTACATCTCTGTTTTTATAAAGACAAACTGCTTGCTTTTCCTTCACATGAGAACGATCTGTTTTTCACATCTCCAGACTCACACTGCGACCTCAAGTCTGCACAAAGTGTTCAAGGTTAAAATAACAATGTATGCTGTTGATGCAGGTTGATCGGCCCACGCTCTAAACACAACACGAACACAGCTGCTCATTTCTGAAACTCAGGTGCTTTTAATATTGCACTGCATGCATGAGTCTAGCACTTGGGAAAAACCTTTCAATCAACAAAGAGCTCTGCTGATCTGGGATGCGATTCACTTCACCTGACTTTGGAGGTATGGGGTTCCCGGTTTTAACCTAGAGATCTTCTATTATTATAATACCTAGCACCTAGCAAGGGGAGGGTGGTACACAAGGCGCTATAGACCTGGTTCCACTATCATTATAATATGATTTCTCCCTCTGTATTTTATGGAACTGTAACAATGTTGATTGTATTGATTTTATGCATCTTTTTACTTATGTTAGCAAATATACTGCATCTTAGAGCACGTAGTTGAAATAAACATTTTAAACTATACCATGTCTCTGATTGCTCACGTTGTGGACATTTATGAGAATAAAAACAAAAGAGTGTTCTTGATTCCCACTATTCCTGAGAGGTCCCAAAGTCGCTTGTTCATTGGTAGCTTCGCTGTAGTACGGAGAATGAATGAGACATTGTTGCTAGTCGGATAGGGTTTCTGGGCACTGAGGTGGATTTTTGGTACACCACAATACACTGAGGTCCTGGTTTCCTGCGCATAGTTCTGTGCATGAGCAGAATTCCCGCAACATGGCGCCCAAAGTCTTGATTAGTGCTCGTATCTGTCCACAATACCCTCAACACCTTTTCCTGTTAACATGCGTGACGGATTAACCTACCTATATGAATGTGTTATAGGTTAATTCAAGCATGAGATTTATGAAAAGGTTCACATTTTGAATACTACCCTTTGTTGTACTGCAATTTATATAAATTGTTTTTCTTCTCTATGTCCTCATGGGTGATATTGACATAGGTCAGCATAGTTGGACAGCGCTCCGGCGTCATCTGACGCAGTTTGGAGTACCAGACGATGGTATGTCTGTTATCTTTGTGGTGAGTGCATATTCGGCGTTCTCCTTTGAGCTTTTCTACTCTTGGGTCACGTTTCCTGCAATAAATGCAGATGAGGATACATTTCATACATACACTCACACTGCGATTCCTGTGAACTATACTCCATATAGGACACAAGAGATTCCAGTTTCGCCATGGCAGCATCGTGTTTGGTTGTATGGCACCCTCCCCCACACCGTAACTCCGGTTCGGTTAGGTCGCTTGTCAATTCCTGGGGCAACTTGGCCAGTCTTAGCCGGGTTCACACCATATCCACGTTATCTCAATACCCCGATTGACGACTTGTGTCAACTTTATACCTCTTTTGTTGGGGTACATAGGGCTTTGGTTCAATATGTTTCTTGCAGCGGAACAAGTTGGACCGGCCGGGATGTAGATTAGTCCATTCATGGTTAATTCGGTTAATTCGGTAATGGGCAAGCACCCTCAAACTAAGTACAATATGCTTTATTGTCTTGCTGAGAAATTTGACCAACTGGAAGCAGTGTTTCCTAATACCACTCCTGTGGAAAAACACAGGATTCTCACAATTAATTTGCAGAAAGACTTATTGCCAGAGTTAACAGATTGTGAGATTTGGGGTAAAGTATTTGCAGCAGAATATGCGAAGTATTTCTGCGCGCTGTCTATGAATGTCTTGCCCTCTGTGATCAAGCATGTTCCGGATGAGCACAGTGCGGAGGCGGCTGTCGAGTTGAGAATGAGGCTCGTTGGAGTGTTTGACGTAGTTGCTGATCTCATCTTTTGTAATGTAAAGGGAGATGCGGTTAACTTTCAGGGGTCGAATGCTTTGCGCCTTGTCCAAGACGTCGACAAACCCCGAGCGTTACCATGAATTATTGCGGAGGCTTATAAGACCATTGGCCGCAATAGTTTGGGTGTTAAGCCTTTTGCTAAAACGGCAACTCAACTTCAGACTCAGATAGCAAAGTCTACTAAAGACAACCATCCAAATTTTCCAAAACAGAATTGGAAGAATAAAAATCAGGGGAAGCAGCAAAAGAAACAGGGGTCGCGTCCGGCGTCGCGATACCAGCGTCGCTCCGAAGCCGCCAATTCCTTTGTTGTGCACAGCGCAGCCGATTTAAGGCGCTGCCACCGTAACTGCACCCATTTCAGACACCATCTTGCTGGGAGGAAGGGTTGCGTTCCAGTTGTTGGACGCCTCCCGCCCTCCCAGTATATTTAAGGGGCGTCACATACTATAGCTGTGATATTTGCCATATTCTCCCCTGAGGCGGAAGCCGGGGGCTCTCAGCTCTTTTCTGTTCACTGCCTTACTGCACGCTCTTGAAATACGAAGTACATGTATTTTAAAATCTGTATATATTTTAACAGCTCTATTTTAAACGCTACCTCTTTGCACTTCGGCGCGAGACTAGCGTCACTCCGAAGCCGCCAATTCCTTTTTTGTGCACGGCGCAGCCGATTTAAGGTGCTGCCACCGTAACTGCACCCATTTCAGACACCATCTTGCTGGGAGGAAGGGTTGCGGTCCAGTTGTTGGACGCCTCCCGCCCTCCCAGTATATTTAAGGGGCGTCACATACTATAGCTGTGATATTTGCCATATTCTCCCCTGAGGCGGAAGCCGGGGGCTCTCAGCTCTTTTCTGTTTACTGCCTTACTGCACGCTCTTGAAATACGAAGTACGTGTATTTTAAAATCTGTATATATTTTAACAGCTCTATTTTTAACGCTACCTCTTTGCACTTCGGCGCGAGACTAGTGTCGCTCCGAAGCCGACAATTCCTTTGTTGTGCACGGCGCAGCCGATTTAAGGCGCTGCCACCGTAACTGCACCCATTTCAGACACCATCTTGCTGGGAGGAAGGGTTGCGGTCCAGTTGTTGGACGCCTCCCGCCCTCCCAATATATTTAAGGGGCGTCACATACTATAGCTGTGATATATTCCATATTCTCCCCTGAGGCGGAAGCCGGGGGCTCTCAGCTCTTTTCTGTTCACTGCCTTACTGCACGCTCCTGAAATACGAAGTACATGTATTTTAAAATCTGTATATATTTTAACAGCTCTATTTTAAACGCTACCTCTTTGCACTTCGGCGCGAGACTAGCGTCACTCCGAAGCCGCCAATTCCTTTGTTGTGCACGGCGCAGCCGATTTAAGGTGCTGCCACCGTAACTGCACCCATTTCAGACACCATCTTGCTGGGAGGAAGGGTTGCGGTCCAGTTGTTGGACGCCTCCCGCCCTCCCAGTATATTTAAGGGGCGTCACATACTATAGCTGTGATATTTGCCATATTCTCCCCTGAGGCGGAAGCCGGGGGCTCTCAGCTCTTTTCTGTTCACTGCCTTTCTGCACGCTCTTGAAATACGAAGTACGTGTATTTTAAAATCTGTATATATTTTAACAGCTCTATTTTAAACGCTACCTCTTTGCACTTCGGCGCGAGACTAGCCTCGCTCCGAAGCCGCCAATTCCTTTGTTGTGCACGGCGCAGCCGATTTAAGGCGCTGCCACCATAACTGCACCCATTTCAGACATCTTGCTGGGAGGAAGGGTTGTGGTCCAGTTGTTGGACGCCTCCCACCCTCCTCTAAACCCGCCCCTTACATGTACAAAAACATTAACCCTCCCCATCCGCGCAGCGGGCGCGCCGGCGGCGCGCCAAAGGCCAGCCCGTCTGCGCCCGTCCGCGCCTGGACCGGGCCCAGGGCCACCACCCCTGGTCCCCTTAACCCAGCGACTTGTCTACACTACTCTAATATTAAGCTGCTCGAGATGCGTCCTCACAATCACTGCGATTGTCGAAAGCTTGACCCAATATCCCTTCCCGGTCTTTTCACACAGTTCTGTCCTCATTGTATGGTTTCTATCCCCCTCGCCATTAAATCACCCTCCAGTGCTAACAAAAATACACATACCAGCATATCAATAGCACTTTCTAATGTACGCTCGCTCGGTAAACACCGACAGGATATAGCAGACTTGATAGAGGATAGGAATTTAGGTATATTATTCATGACCGAAACTTGGATGGACAATTCATCCGACCCAGACCTAGTGATTGCAGTCCCAAGAGGTTTCACAATCTATAGACACGATAGACAGCATAAAAAAGGGGGCGGAGTAGCGATTATCGCCCGTGACTCACTTAATGTGAGAATTACTGCCACCCCGTCATCCTCCTGCGAAGCTTTGCAATTCGCAATCATGCTATACCCTTCCAACAACTTCAAAGGGATCCTCGTATACAGACCACCTGGATCACGACCACGATCAGACTTTATCACGGATTTGAGTTCTATCCTGGAATCCCTGGCTCTGGAAGACTCTTTTACAGTTTTGGGTGATTTTAATTTTCACCTAGACAAACTAGAGGATAGGGATCCTTTATCTCTTATCTCGGATATGAAGACATTTGGTCTTCCCCTTCTGGTTAACTCTCCTACGCATGACGGTGGCCATACACTGGATGGCATCTTCTCCAATCTGGAGGATATCCACATAAATCAAATCCTCCCTTTCACTTGGTCAGATCATTTCGCCATCTTAGGCTCCATCATCATCCAGGAAACACTCACCGCTAAAGTATTCGCCAATTCCCGTCAACCGTTTAAAGCCTGGAATGACATAGATAGTCCTAGCCTGAAAACGCTACTTGGTAATTCCAACCCCATTTTTTCCGCAGACCCCAACATTGCCACCAAGCAATTCCACGACTGGCTGGGTACTGCTGCTAATTCACTGGTTCCCACTAAACAGGCGACCAGAAACAGACTCGCCCCCTCGGCACCTTGGTTCACTGAAGAACTAAGAACCCAGAAACAACTCTGCAGGAACAAGGAGAGGCATTGGCGGAAGGCCTATAGCGAAGACAACAGAATTAGCTACAAGGAGACGTTGGTCAAATATAAAACCATGATCAGTGAGGCTAAGAAAAAGTACTTTAGTGAATGGATAGAGCTAGCAAAAAACTCCTCTAAGGAACTTTACGATACCACTAAGCAGCTAGCTGGTTACTCCCCTGATCTGAACCCACCTCCCTCTCAATCTCTTTGCGATGCCCTGGCTACCTTCTTTTTCACGAAGGTCAATGACATCTTCTCGGCTTTCTCAAATAATACTAATACCCCCTCTATTACCCATACCTCGACTTACTCTGCACCCAAGTTTACTCATTTTACAGATATCACCAACGCTCAAACTGCGGAAATCATCACCACGATCAAAACAGGCTCTGCACTTGATCCTTGTCCTTTTAAAATTCTTCCACCTATTATCGATGTGCTTATACCTGCCATTACTCTAATCTGCAACACCATGTTCAGATCAGGTATTTATCCAGACGCCCTAAAAAAACTCTCCTCAAACCATTACTAAAGAAGCCTCACCTTGATAAGGATGAATTGAAAAACTACCGGCCAATTGCAAGCCTTCCATTCCTGGCCAAAGTGGCCGAAAAAGCAATGAATTTACAACTATCTGCTTTCATAGAGGAACACCATTTGCTCGATGATACTCAATTTGGGTTCCGCCGATTCCACGGTACGGAGACTGCGCTGATCAAAGCCGCAGATGACATCAGATCTGTTAGACCTGTCAGCCTTAGGGTGGTCTTTCCCCGTGATTTTTTTGCCCTTGCCTCATTTTTCCCACCTTCTTTTTGTTGGCCCTTAGGTCTTCAGGCACCTTTTCATAGCTAATCTGTGTTAGGGTGCAGGTGCTCTCTACTTCCAACATGGCTGGCACTGGCCCCTGCTACTGCAGCGAGGTCTTTTTAGTGTAGCACCCTAGTTGCCAGGAGCAGGCTGGGTCCCCATACAATGTTGCAAGACCAGCCACCCAGCCCCTGTCCATAGTTAGAGTGGGGAAGCTCCTGGAACCTTCCAGAAGAAAGGCGGACCTGACTGTTCCCGCCTTAGAGAGTGGTCACCTGACCTGGGCATATATAAGCAAGGGAGGGAACTTTTTCTAGTCAGTTGGGGCATCACTGACCTGGGGAACCCACGCAGGAGTTTTAGGCGGGAGGGCCTAGTGAGGAACCTATGCTACTGGCAGTGACAGGATTAAGGTGCTGCCTCTTAAGCTGGGAGAGGTGTCCAAAGCTAGCCCCCTGATCTGGCCCAGTGGTAGGGAACCCCGGGGCCATCTGCAGTGACTGAGGAGAAATTCTTCAAGCCTTCAACTCATCACCCCCCCCCCTTCCACTTCAAGAAACAAGCAACTAAGGGCGCAGAACCATCCAAGCGCCAAGAAACCTGCTTCCTGGGACCAGGTACTGGACTATGCTGCCCTGCGCATCCCCTGCCTACAACTGGGCCTACCTGTCTCCCCCTGACTGAACTGTGGGCCAAGCGCTACAATTTGCTTCCATCCTGCCTGCCTTGAGCTAACTGCCCTCGAGACTCTAGCGCTGAAGCCCCCTGTGAGGCACTGGTATTCTAAAGCGCTTCTCCCCCTCAGGAATCATCTTGTCAGCGAGGCGCTGCATTTACCCCCAAGCGCTCACCTGCTGTCCCCGAGCGCTGCGATAGCCTGTTGCTGTCTGCCGCTGTCCCGCCGGGCCTGGAGGCACCAGTGGCCCCCTCCTTCTGCCCAGCCAAGACTGCCCCTCAGGCGCTGTTGCTCAGCGCACCAAATCACCGCCGCAGCCCACGGAAGCGATGTGATACCCCTTGGTGGCCCCCGGTACCAGAAGAGGGCCGCCGCAGTGTGGCCGGGCCCCACCCGACTATTGGGAGGTCCCGCGGCGGCCCCGGAGCCTGAGGAAGGCCGCCGCGTAGTCCAGTCAGGCCTCGTTAGGCCTGAAGCCAAGTCACTGCCTCCATCACGTGACGAGGGCGTTCGGCCTCGTCATTGGCCGCGCCCCCATCTCCCTGTGCCGCGATTGGTCCCGCGGCCCGGCCCACACTGCTCCCTCATTGGCCGTCACCGCGGGCCCCGCTGACACGGCTCGGCGGCCAAAGAGAGCTGCACTTCACTACGGAGGGGGCCGCTGAGCCTGAGAGCCCCCTCCGCTTGGCGCCCCAAACGCTGGTCCAGCTTCGTCCCGGCGCCGGGGCTCCAGAACTGCCCCCGCGGCGCACAGGGCCGGAGCTCCTTTCCCCCCAAGCGGACACTTTGCAAGGGCCCCGTAGGGCCGAAGAACACAAGGTAACCCCCTGGGGAGGAGGGCGGTAGGCCGAGTGAGGCCCGATGTCGCCCCTCCCCCGGGGTTAGCTGAGACTGGGTCCTGTTGGCCCCCTTCTGAATGTGCCTCGAATATTTGGAGGCTGGAGGGTCAGACACTTTCCTCATTATATCGTAGTGCACCATATTTACAAGCCTGATATGTTCAAAGTGTACCGTATTTACAAGCCTGATATGTTTAAAGTGTACCATATTTACCAGCCTGTTAATGAGAGGGAGAGTCATTTCACTGTACTGAATTTTCTTGCAGAGGTGGACTTCCATAATATTCTGATGATCTGATCTGGGTCGCAAACCGATCTGTATTCACAAGAAGAAAGGCTTGTGGTTGATGACTAAAGGCTGTGTTCTTTGAAGTTCCTTGTTAGACTGATAAGTACTTGCTGGAATGTTTTATTACTTTCTAGGAAAAGCGTCCATGAGAGGTTTGATGTGTTACTTAAACGCAATACTATAGTCGCTTCTTGTAGGATCCTCCAGGTTTATACAATTACCCCTTTGCCTGCCAAAGAGTCTGATGCGACAGGCGGGGTTAGTTAATGTTTCATTGCTTAGATGAGCTGGTTATTATTTTAATGAAAAGTCTTACTGAAATGCTTAATGAAATGTTCACCCATTTACAGAAAATGAAATCTGAACGTGATTCATGAAATGTCTTAATGAAATGCTTATCTGAAATACTAATGAATTACTAATGCATCGCTCTATTTGAAAGCCTATATAAAAGATCTTGATTTCTTTCAAATACAACTACTGGTGTGGTCTCCATTATTGCGCCACTGTGTGTTTCATTGGATGTGTGTGTTAACTGGCTGCTTTACACGCAAGCCCCTGGCTGCCTTCCTGCTCGAGCCATGGTACCCCCCGGAGAACTGGTGGTCCCAGTTCTTACATTGTTGGCGAGCGGTGGGATCCAGGAGGACCTGTAGCTACCTAACACCCTCCAGTGGGACAGAGTGTACTGCAATTAATTGGACACCTGTCGTGCTTCAAGCAAACCCAAATGCCCACCACTGTCTAGCCTGCAGCAAAGTGTGTTGAACCAGCATTGTTGCCCACATCTTAGAATTTTTCTTCCAGGTTATCTAGGTCCTCACCTGACAGAATGGAGTTCCAGCTGGCTGACCTTGATAGGTACACTGTAGTGTTGTTAAGGGAGTTTTGTCAGGGGATGGTGGTGCCTGTGGGGACGAGAGCTGTAAAAGAAGAGCTCCGTACCGCCTTGAGGGCATGGGTAAGGGCCCACCCAGAGGAAGAAGAGGATGGGGAACAGGTCACACACGGGGAGGCGGACACTCAGGAAGACCCAGGCCTGCTCAACATTGACATGTCAGACAATATATTGCCAGGAAGACGTTCCGGGTCAGGAAGCAGTGTATCTAGGGAGAGTGTGTCACCGCAGGAGTACGAGGACAGGAGGGAGGAGAGACGATTGAAGTGGGAGCTTGCCAAGTTAGAGCACGAGAGGGAGAGAGAAAGGGAAGATAAGAATCTGGCTTTAGAGAGAGAAAGGGAAGATAAGCAGTTTGCTTTGGAGAGAGAGAAATTAGCATTGGAGGAAAGGAAGCTGGCGCACGAGCTGCAGCTCAAGGAAATGGAGCTGCAAGCATTGCAGTTGAGTGCGCCAGGAAGTCCTAATGGTGGCAGCATACCAGGAGCTCATCAGGAGCCCAGATTCTGGTTACCCAAGGAGGTGATAGCGAGCTACACCAAGGGGGATGACATTGCCAGGTGGTTGGAGGCGTATGAAGTGGCCTTGACTGCCCATGTGGTGCCTGAGAAACACTGGGGAGGTGATTTGTACCGGTTTATACCTCCTGATGTCAGGGACTCACTCCTGTATTTGGAGAAGGCAGACCAGTTTAGGTATTCCCCCATGAAGGAGGCGCTTATCGGACATTTTGGCCTCACCCCTGAAAGGTATCGCCAGAGGTTTCGTGGCAGCCATAAGCTGTCCACGCAGAATTGGGTGGATTTTTTTGAGTATGCCCGAAAGGCTCTGGAGGGTTGGGTGCGTGGCAGCAAGGTGCGTGATTTTGAGAGTCTGTATAACCTTTTTTTGAGAGAGCACCTCTTGGATAAGTGTTTTCCGGAGTTGCGCCAACATTTGGTGGACCGCAAGCTTACTGATTCCCGTGAGCTCGCGGAGGAGGCGGATATTTGGGTTAGCACCCGGGTGTCACACAAGGGCCCCGGGGGAGATGGCCCGAAAGGTGGACAGGGCGCCCCTCAGAAGAAAGAGGCTGGTGATAAAAGAACCGAGTTCTCACGAGGCCCACAAACTAGACAGTTTGGGAAAGGAGTAGTTACCCCACCTCAGAACCGTTCCCCAAAACCCACTTACCCTGACAAGAGTCAGCAGCCAAAAGTGGTTCGGTGCTATGAGTGCGGAGAGGTCGGACACTACAAGGGAGATTCCCAGTGTCGCAAACGACCCCCAGCCCCCACTGGTGGCAAGAGTCCCGGGGTGGCTAGTATAGCGCTTGGGTTGGAGCTGCCCCAAGATAGGGAAGGGGAGTGGACAGGCTTGTCCCTGGTTTCACTTGGAGATAAGGAGATGGTCCCAGTGACGCCCTTACCATTGAATACTGCTAAGTACCAGCAGAGAGTGAAGGTCAATGGGGAGGAGGTGGACGCTCTGAGGGACACAGGAGCCAGCATGACCACTGTAGTGCGGCGGCTGGTGTCCCCTGATCAGGTTGTTCCTGATGTGTACCATCCGGCCGTATTGGCTGACGGCAGAATGAGCTACTATCCCGTGGCTCAAGTTCCCTTTGAATGGGGAGGAGTGTCAGGCCCGTTGAGAGTTGCGATCAGCCCTGCCTTGCCTGTGGACTGTCTGCTTGGTAATGACCTCGAACATACCACCTGGAAGGAAGTGGAGTTTAAAGCCCACACTGAGATGCTGGGATTACCAGGGTGGACGTGCGTAGTCACGCGGTCCACGGCTGCCCGGCAAGAAGCTCAACCTGGGTTGGAGCCTCAGACAACGGCCCAACCCACTGTCGGTCCAGAGAAGATTGTTGTGGAGGACACACCCCGTGTGACGGATGGGGAGCCCGCAGAGGTAACCCCGGAGTCCGTGGAGGTGGATGTCGTTCCCGTGGGGGATTTGCCAACCCTTGCCGAGTGGCATGTGGAAGGAGGTCCTACCCGGGAGGAATTTTGTCGGGCGCAAAAGGAATGCCCTACGCTTGAAGGCATGCGGCGACAGGCCGAAGCCCAAGCGGTGAACAAGGAGACCGGCAGCTATCACGTGTATTGGGAGGATGGCCTCCTGTACAGTGAGCCAAGGGTTCCGGTGCATGGATCTTCGAGGGCCTTAGTGGTCCCCCAGTGCTACCGAGCCTTTTTGATGGAGCTGGCGCATGAGATACCTCTAGCCGGACACCTGGGCCAGGACAAGACCTTTGCAAGGCTTGTCCCACATTTTTATTGGCCTAGGATGAGAGTTGCCTCTGACACTTATTGCAAGACCTGCAAGACTTGCCAGGGCAGTGGCAAGACTGGGACCAAATTGAAGGCCCCATTGGAACCACTCCCAGTGGTCGGGACCACTTTCGAGCGAGTCGGTATTGACATCGTTGGGCCATTGGACCCTCCGACCTCTGCGGGACATCGGTTCATTCTGGTGTTAGTGGACCATGCCACACGGTACCCGGAGGCCATCCCTCTGAGGACCGTTACTGCACCTGTGGTGGCGCGGGCCCTGATGGGGATTTTCACCCGAGTGGGATTCCCCAAGGTCGTGGTGTCGGACAGGGGCACAAATTTCATGTCGGCCTACATGCAGGCCATGTGGAAGGAGTGCGGAGTGACCTATCGGTTCTCCACTCCTTACCACCCCCAGACTAACGGGCTCGTGGAGCGCTTCAACAAGACCTTGAAGGGAATGATCCGGAGTCTGCCAGAAGACCTGAGGCGGAAATGGGACATCCTCCTCCCTTGCTTGCTGTTCTCGTATTGCGAGGTACCCCAGAAGGGAGTCGGGTTCGGCCCCTTCGAATTGCTCTATGGTCACCCCGTTAGGGGACCCCTTAGTCTGGTCAATGAGAGTTGGGAGAAGACTTCGAAGAAGCTTCCCCGGGATGTTGTCAACTACATGCTGGCATTCCGCAGCCAAATGGCTAAGCTGTGGAAGGAAGCCTCAGACAATCTGGAGGCTAGCCAAGCCGTCATGAAGGAGTGGTATGACCACAACGCTCGGACGGTGGAGTTGGACACTGGACAGAAGGTGTGGGTCATGGAGCCTGGGGAGCTTAGTGCCCTCCATGACCGGTGGACTGGACCGTACGAGATTGTGGAGCGTAAAGGCCAGACCACCTATGTCGTGGACTTAAAGACCCCCCGACAGCCCCACTGGGTGCTCCACGTCAACCGCCTGAAGCCTCATCATGAGCGATCGTAGCTTGCTCTCCTCATGGTGACAGATGGGAGCAAGGAGGAGGAAAGTGAGCCTCTCCCTGACCTTCTAGCGGCTCAGGAAAAGGATGGTTCAGTAGAGGGAGTTGTCCTCTCCCCATCTTTGACCCCAGAACAACAGAGAGACTGCCGCCAGGTTTTGGCGCAGCACGCCTCGTTGTTCTCCCTCACGCCTGGCGTTACGCATCTGTATACCCATGATGTGGACACAGGGGACAGTCCGCCAGTGAAAACCAAGTCTTACCGGCTGTCCGACAAAGTAAAGAACAGCATCCAGGGTGAGGTGACCAAGATGCTGGAGCTGGGAGTAATCGAGCCCTCCAGCAGCCCATGGGCTAGTCCGGTGGTTCTAGTGCCAAAGCGGCTCCACCGGGCACCACACCAGAACTTCGGTTCTGTGTGGATTATCGGGGGTTGAACTCTGTCACCAAGACAGATGCTCACCCGATACCACGGGCAGACGAGCTAATTAACCGGCTGGGAGCAGCCAAGTACCTCAGCACCATCGACTTGACATCAGGGTACAGGCAGATTGCCATGGCCGATGGAGCAAAGAAGAAGACAGCATTCTCCGCCCGCGAGGGTCACTTCAATTCCGAGTGATGCCCTTCGGGCTCAAGAATGCCCCGGCCACCTTCCAGCGGTTGGTGAACCAGGTATTATCTGGCCTGGAGTCCTTCTCAGCAGCTTACCTGGATGACATAGCTGTCTTCCGTAGCACCTGGGAGGACCATCTGCAACATCTCCAGGAGGTGCTGCGGATGTTACAACGGGCTGGCTTGACCATCAAAGCTAGCAAGTGCCAGATTGGACAGGGCTCTGTCGTGTACCTGGGACACTTGGTGGGCGGAGGTAAGGTGCAACCCCTCCAGGCCAAGATTGAGACCATCATGGCCAGGGAGCCCCCCAAAACTCAGACTGAGGTCCGAGCTTTCCTCGGCCTCACTGGCTATTACCGCAGATTCGTCAAGCGGTATGGTACCATCGTGGCCCCCTTGACCAAGTTGACGTCCAAAAAGCAGCCACGTCAGGTCATCTGGACGGCTACTTGCCAGGAGGCATTTGAAACACTGAAGGGCGCGATGTGCACCGCTCCGGTGCTGGCCACTCCGGACTTCCAAAAATAATTCATCTTGCAGAGAGATGCCTCAGAGCATGGTGTAGGCGCCGTGCTGTCGCAACTCAACGATGATGGTCAAGACCAACTTGTGGCCTTCATCTCCCGAAGACTCCTTCCTCGGGAACAGCGATGAAGTACCATCGAACGAGAAGCCTTTGCTGTGGTCTGGGCTTTGAAGAAGTTGAGGCCATACCTCTTTGGCTCTCACTTCCTGGTTCAAACCGACCACCGACCCCTTCGCTGGCTCATGCAGATGAGAGGCGAAAACCCAAAGTTGCTAAGGTGGTCTATTTCCCTACAGTGGATGGACTTTAGGGTGGAACATCGACCCGGAGCTGACCACGCCAATGCTGACGGTCTCTCCCGGTTTTTCCGCCTTAGTGACGAGAACTCCCTAGAGGTTGGGTAGCTCTCCCCACTTTCAGCTGGGGGGGACGCATGTTAGATCTGTCAGCCCTAGGGTGGTCTTTCCCTGTATTTTTTGCCCTTGCCTCATTTTTCACACCTACTTTTTGTTGGCTTTAGGACTCTGGGCACCCTCCCATTGCTAATCAATGCCAGGGTGCAGGTGCTCTCTTCCCCCAACATGGCTGCCACTGACCCCTGCTACTGCAGCGTGGTCTGGATAGGTGCACTCTAGTAGCCAGGAGCTGGCTGGAACCCTTAAACAATGTTGCCATACCAGCCTGCCAGCCTGCCCATAGCTAGAATGAGGGAAGCTCCTGGAACCTTCCAGAATAGGGGAGGCACCAACTGCCACTGCCAACTGACACTATATAAGGAAAAGGAGGGAAACTTTCTAGTCAGTTGGGGCATCACTGACCTGGGGAACCCACGCAGGAGTTTTAGGCGGGAGGGCCTAGTGAGGAACCTATGCTACTGGGAGTGACAGGATTTAGGTGCTGCCTCTTAAGCTGGGTGAGGTGTCCCAAGCTAGCCCCCTGATCTGGCCCAGTGGTAGGGAACCCCAGGGCCCATCTGCAGTGACTGAGGAGAAATTCTTCAGGCCCTCAACTCATTCCCCCCCCTTCTGCAACTTCAAGAAACAAGCAACCAAGGGCGCAGAATCATCCAAGCGCCAAGAAACCTACTTCTTGAGACAAGGTACTGGACTGAGCTGCCCTGCGCATCCCCTGCCTTCAGCTGGGCCTTCCTGTCTCCCCCTGACTAAACTGTGTGGAAAGCGCTATATTCTGCTTCCCCTGTCCAGCGCTGTATTTAAGACTGCCTGCCCTGAGCTAACTGTGCCCCCGTGGTTCAAGCGCTGTGATCCTGAGGCGCTTCTCGCCTCAAGAAGCATCCTGCCCTGTGAGGCGCCGCAGTTGCCCCCACGCGCTCACCTGCATCGGTGTAAAGCGCTGTGACTAGCCCCGAGGTGCCTGAGGGGACCGCGTCACCATCCCGGCATCGGCGCCGCCTTCGCGACACCTCCGAGGTGCCTCCGGCCTGCCTGTGGCTGCCTGCCTTTGCGCGGTGTCCAGCGCTGAGATGACCCCCCTCGGCGGCCCCCGTACGCCAGGAGAGGGCCGCCGCCTTAAGTGAGCCGGGCCGCGGTAGCCCGAAGTCAGTGCGCACCCCACGTGACAGGGGAGCTCCTTCGTCCCGCCCCCGAGGGCCGTGCTACCATTGGTTCTGGCTGGCGCGCCCTCGAGGCAAAGCGCGCCCGGCCCCTGCCTCGTCCCCAGCGCCGGTGCCCTGAAGCGGCGCCTGCACCGCGCTGGGACGAGGGCAGCCACGAGAGGGTTGGAATCCTCTCTCCTCCGCTGAACCCGACGCATCCTGCCCTGTGAGGCGCCGCAGTTGCCCCCACGCGCTCACCTGCATCGGTGTAAAGCGCTGTGACTAGCCCAGAGGTGCCTGAGGGGACCGAGTCACCATCGCGGCATCGGCGCCGCCTTCGCGACACCTCCGAGGTGCCTCCGGCCTGTCCTGTGGCCGGCTGCCTTTGCGCGGTGTCCAGCGCTGAGATTACCCCCCTCGGCGGCCCCCATACGCCAGGAGAGGGCCGCCGCCTTAAGTGAGCCGGGCCGCGGTAGGCCCGAAGTCAGTGCGCACCCCACGTGACAGGGGAGCTCCTTCGTCCCGCCCCCGAGGGCCGTGCTACCATTGGTTCTGGCTGGCACGCCCTCGAGGCAAAGCGCGCCCGGCCCCTGCCTCGTCCCCAGCGCCGGTGCCCTGAAGCGGCGCCTGCACCGTGCTGGGACGAGGGCAGCCACGAGAGGGTTGGAACCCCCTCTCCTCCGCTGAACTCGACGCAAGGGCCCTGGAGGGCCGAAGAAGTGAGGTAACCCCCTGGGGAGGAGGGCGGTAGGCCGGGAGAGGCCAGAGGTCGCCCCTCCCCCGGGGTGCTCTGAGACTGGGCCCTGTTGGCCCCTTTCCCCCTGCAACTGTGCCTCAAGAGACAGTATTTACAAGCCTGAAGTGTTCAGCGTGCACCGTATCTACAAGCGTGAAGTGTTTAGCGTGCACCGTATTTACAAGCCTGAAGTGTTAAGCGTGCACCATATTTACAAGCCTGAAATGTTTAGCGTGCACCATATTTACAAGCCTGAAATGCTATAAGTGCACTGTATCCACAAGCCTGATTTGCTCCTAGTGCACTGTAGGAGAGTAGGGTCTGCTATCCTATGGTCACCCCAAATTTTTGCTTTTTGCTTCACTGGTTTTCGACTACTGAGGCTGTGGGCCTGCTGATCAGACCCCCAGCCTGCTGTTCTCTCACTAAATTAATGACACATGTGCTATAGGCACATACCAATTGGAACTGGACTCCTTGTCAGCCCCTGTAGAATGCACTATAGGTGCACAGGGCACAGGAGCCACTAAGGCCTACCAGGGGCTGCAGCATATCTTTTGCCACCCCTGGCTGGTTCTTAAATTGACACAACTGGCTGATCACTCAGCTGGGGTAAGGTGGTGTACACACCCCTTGCTTAGATATAGTATACCTATGTCTAAACCTATATCTGGACACATGTAAACCTGTGAGCCACTCCTATAGACAGGCCTCACCAATCCTGGAGGCTGGGTGCATGGTTTTTATGTGAGATGGAGCTCTAGCATGAGCTGAGCCTGTCTGCAGCCGTCGGGAACAAATCCCTAAGCTGTTTCAGGATAATGCCATACCATATACTATTAAGTGCCTTATAATCCTCGCGGTTATTTAGCAACTCTGGTTTGGCTTTATCAAAACATGTCGTGTAAGGTGTCATACGCTTTGGAATACCATCCCCTCGCCAGTTCTGGCGACGGGGATGGCATTCCACCCCTCTAGAGGGGTAAGACATGTTACTTCACTTTAATGCGGTTGATTTCTCCAAAGGCCTTAAGATCCCCAAAATGGATGCCTCTGCCACAGACAAATGTCTGGACCCCTGGAGCTGACCGAAACCCAGTCAAGGGGGTCCTGGACAAAGGGTTTCCTGTCACAGGAGGGTGTCACCGCCCTCCAGACAGGAGATAGTGTATTGTAGCAGGGAGGTTTGAAAGAAACCAGACACTGCCTGGGGCGCACAAGGCTGCCCCTTGCATAATCCGGCCAAACCGGTTCTGGGGCACTCCAGCCCTCGTGCCAGGGCGGCCTGGATCAAAGGAAGGGGGTGTATCCACCCACTTCCTGGGTCCCACCCATAGGAGGGGACCTAGCAGGTAATCACGCCCACCAGATTCGAATAAGAGTGGGAGCAGTGCCAATGCACATCAGATTTCCTGGAAGAAACATTTTGAAACGATATTCTGGACCCTTCGCCCTCCATCTCAACGTGGAAGCCCGAAGAATCTCCCTTGTGGTCAAGGAGTGACCACCCTGCAGCAGCAGGCACCATCCAGCCCTCGACGTCTACTTAGTTGCAGTTCCCGCCGGAACTCGAGCGACTGAGATCGACGAGATCAAGCCTGCCCAGCTTCTAACAGCCCGATCCACAGTCCCTGCAAAGCTGAGACCCGTGGAGGCGACCGGAAGCGTGGGGCACGCCATCTTGAAGTGACCACGAGACGCTGACCGTGCAGCCCACGAGTGACCCTCGAAGCTGTACACCGGGGTTTGAGAAGCCCCCACCCTGAGCTACTCCTGAGCCGAAGTTCAGCCCTCCACACTCGACGAGTGCTGCGTGGGGCCCTTTGGCACGATTTGGCTCAACGCGTTGGCCCGGTCACTTGCCAGCTGGCTTGTGGTCCCTGTGCCGACGAACTACAAAGAAAGACTCGTGATTCTGGTTGCTCCAGATCCACACCAGCTCCCCTGAAAGGGAGCCCCGACTCTGACCTTCCTGGTCCGAGTGAGACGCCATCTTCCAATCCCGCGTGGATTGCTCTTACCAAGGCTTGTTTGCTCCAAACCGGAAGCCGACTGCACCGACGGTGAGAGCCTGCGTGGGACAGATCGTGACCTGCTCCTGGACGTCGCAGATGCCCCAGAGCCCACGTGACAGCGAAGAGAAGCGCCTCGACGACCACCTGATTGCGCCCGACATTGCCTGGTTCCGTCCTGGTTCCACCCTGGTCACTGCTGAGTGACCCAGACTCTGTCCCCTCTGCTTTCAGGTACTCTACAACTTGAGTCCACCCTTGGACTCCACCGGACACTTCGTCTTCACCCTGCCTGCAGCCCTTTCAGCTTCAAGCACCAAGAGCCTGCGTGTCAAAACCCGACGCCACTTCGACCCTGTGCACCCACTTCCTGTGGGTGAGGTAACTTTGCTCCGCCGGTGTTCCCACACTGGTGCACACCTCTAGGGTCTGTGTGTTAAGTTTTGTTCCTCTAGGTTCAGCGGAAGTGTCCTTAAACTTTAACTATTTGACTTTTACGCACCATTGGTTAACATTGGTGCATGCGTGCGCTTTCCGCACATCTCCCGAATCCCGAGGGCCATTCCCGACTTCAGCATTGCTTGTCCTGACTGCTCCCAGCGATTCCCTAGGCCCTAGGCCTAACCACTGCTCGAGTGGCCTTTCTTATACCACTTGTTTAGTATATGGTTTGAGTGGCCCCCTGCCCTCATCCATAATTGTGCAACTTTGTATGTTTAAACAGTGCTTTTGATTTAACGCTTGTGCCCCTTTATTCATAAAGAATACTGGGGATTGTTTTTAGTAATAAACACATATATTTTTATAATATATACTTGTGTGGTGTCCTTTCATTTGGTATTACAGGATTGTATGTGGTAAAACAGCTCGCTTAACACGACCTCTTAAGTTAAGCCTTTAGGCTGCTTAGTCCATGCTACCACTAGGATAGCTTGTCTAATAAGGTTGACTTACAACCAGACACCATAAGGGGATTGTTTGGTCAGGTAGTAGGTGGTTCCAGAATTGGAAACATCCCCTACCAGGCCAACTTCTCACATTGGTGAGCAGCGGTGCGGATTTGAGCTTGCTGTTGTTTTACCATTGCAATCTTTATATCAAATTGAAAGATCACATCAAGTACCTCTAGGTACATATAAAATCAAAAGCTTAGCATATTAAGTTCTACTGAACTTAGTAGTTGTAGGTTGAAGGGAGTAGCACACCCCTGACTACAACTCACTAGCAAGGTCCAGTAGGAAAACACTTAGTGTAGGTAAGTGCACCACTTACACCTCACTAGTAACCATGTCCGACACAGGAAAGGCCTCAGGGTCTAGTCCTGTGACAGTTGACCCTACCCAGGCAACTTCTGGATATGACAAACTAACCCGCAGAGACTTGATTGTCTTGTGCAAAGCAAGAGGGTTAAAAAGGGGCAGAAGCCCCACCTGCCTAATTCTGGTAGAACTCCTAGAACAGGATGACTTAGAGAAGGCAAAAGCAGCTTCCCTAGATACAGGAACTGGAGGGAACCCCCCTGCAGTTGATCCCCCTGAAGAGGAGGATGATGATGACTTGGATGAGGACTCAGATGCTGGGGACTTAGAAGTACAGGATCAGGGTAGCCAGGTTCCAGTTGGTAGGCTTAGCCAGGCCAACTTGGACCTACTGGGAAATGGAGAGGGCCAGCACCTCCCCAGATCCCAACAAATGATTCTCCCAGGCAACAGAAGAGTGAGATCTCCCTCAGGGGACTCTCATCTTTCTAGTGCCTCCAGAGAATCAGAGAGAGGCATGAGTGCTTCTCAGAAAGCTGAGCATAGGGCTAGAATGAGGGCTGTCAGACTCCAGATAGAGAGAGAGGAGGTAGCCCTGAGTCAAGCTAAGCTTACCTTAGCTCAAGCTAAACTTGCCTTGGCAAGAGAGCAGAAATTAAGTGGCTTAGATGTCACTGGTGGCAGCAATTTTCCAAGAGAAAAAGACAGGGCCTATGATAATAGAAACCTGACCAAAATTGTGCCCCCCTTTAAAGAAGGGGATGACATCCACAAATGGATGACTGCTCTTGAGAGAGCCTGCATGGTACAGCAGGTTCCTGAGAATCAGTGGGCTGCAATTTTGTGGTACTCCTTTTCTGAGAAAGGGAGAGACAGGCTCCTCACAGTTAGACCTGAGGATGCCAAAAACTACTCTGTTTTGAAGAGTGCTCTCATTGAAGGGTATGGCCTAACCACTGAGCAATACAGGTTGTTGTTCAGAGACACCCAGAAAGCACAGACTCAAGACTGGACTGATTTTGTGGAGTGTGCCACTAAGGCTTTGGAGGGTTGGTTACAGGGAAGTAAAGTTTCAGACTATACAGGATTGTACAATCTTATGATGAGAGAACAGATCCTTAATAACTGTACAAACCAGCTGTTGCATCAATACCTTATTGACTCTGATCTGACCTCTCCCCAAGAATTGGGAAAGAAGGCAGACAAATGGGTCAGAACAAGGATTAAGCAGAAACCCCAGAACCAAGGTGGTGACCAGAAGAAAACAGACCAGAAGGGTGGTAATCAGAATCAGAAAGATAAAGAAAAAGACCAGAAGTCTTCAGGCCCCCAAACTAATAGTAAGGAGGGTGGTTCCCAAAATGGTAACAAGAAGAAGAAGAACAAAGGTCCAAAGACACCTTGGTGTAATACCTGCAAATCAGTTTCACACTGGGGCAGTGAGTGCACCAAGGCAAATCCAGTTCCCACCACTACAGCTCCTAAAGCAACTGCAACCCCAAGTACAGTAAGCAGTGGTGGAACACAGTCCAAGGGTGTAGCTGGGTTGACCCTGGGTATTGAAGTAGGATCTGGCCTAGTCAGAGTCCCTACACAGGCAGTTCTCCTGTATGATGTGGACATTGAGTTGCCCACTGCAGTAAGCCCCACTAACCTGGGCAAATACAGGCAGACTCCCTTAATAAATGAGAAACTGGCTCAAGCTTACAGGGACACATGTGCTAGTGTCACCATGGTGACCCCTGGCTTTGTGGACCCTGGACAGATTGTACTAGGAGAGAGCTACCTAGTAACCAATGCAAGCAACTCCACTACCTCCCATAGTGTGGCAGTTGTGAACTTCTCCTGGGGAGGGGTTGATGGCCTAAAGAAAGTTGTGGTGAGTGCAGACCTACCAGTAGACTGTCTGTTAGGCAATGACCTTGAAAGCTCAGCATGGTCAGAAGTGGAGTACAGGACTCATGCAGAAATGCTAGGGATTTCAGAGCATGTCCTTGCCATGACAAGGGCTCAGGCTAAGAAGTGCCTTCCTGAACCAGTGGTGGATCTTGAGACAATAGACCAGCCACAACCCAAGAGAAGGAGCCAGAGAGGAAAGGCCTCGCCTTCCACCTTGCCCCAGGTTGAGGATCAGGTTTCAGAGGAAACTGATTCTGCAGTCCAAGAGGAGACTGTCTCTGAGGAGCTTGAACCTGACCAGGTTGAGTTTCTGGGGACAGGGGGACCCTCAAGGGCAGACCTGAGGCAGGCTCAATTAGATTGCCCTTCCCTTGAACCCCTCAGACAGCAGGCTGCTGCTGAGGCTGCTGGGGATGCCCAAGGTACCCATACTGTGTATTGGGATGAGGGACTCCTTTACTCAGAGGCTAGAGCCCCCAAGCCTGGCATGACCAGGAGGTTGGTGATACCTCTGCAGTTTAGGGGATTCCTCCTTACCTTGGCCCATGATATTCCCCTTGCAGGACACTTAGGCCAGAACAAGACGTGGGACAGGCTTGTTCCACACTTTCACTGGCCTCACATGTCAGAGGATGTCAAGGAGTTTTGTCGCTCCTGTGTCACTTGCCAAGCCAGTGGTAAGTCAGGTGGCACAACAAAGGCCCCCCTAATACCACTACCTGTGGTGGGGGTCCCCTTTGAGAGAGTTGGAATTGATATTGTGGGTCCAATGGACCCCCAAACAGCATCTGGGAACAGATTCATACTGGTGGTAGTGGATCATGCCACCAGGTACCCAGAGGCTATTCCCCTAAGGACCACCACAGCACCTGTGGTGGCAAAAGCCCTCATTGCAGTTTTCTCAAGAGTGGGCTTTCCTAAGGAGGTACTATCAGATAGAGGGACAAATTTTATGTCCAGCTATCTAAAAGCAATGTGGAAGGAATGTGGAGTAAACTACAAGTTTACCACCCCATATCATCCACAATGCAATGGGCTTGTGGAGAGATTTAACAAGACCCTTAAAGGCATGATAAAAGGATTACCAGAGAAGCTCAGGCGGAAATGGGACATTCTTTTACCCTGCCTGCTCTTTGCTTACAGAGAGGTCCCACAGAAGGGGGTTGGCTACAGCCCTTTTGAACTTTTGTTTGGCCACCCTGTGAGAGGTCCATTGTGTTTGGTGAAGGAAGGATGGGAGTTACCTCTCAAAAAGCCCAAACTAGACATAGTGGACTATGTACTTGGTCTCCGCTCCAGGATGGCTGAGTACATGGAAAGAGCATCCAAAAACCTGGAGGCCAGCCAAGAATTGCAGAAAGCTTGGCATGACCAAAAGGCTGTGCTGGTAGAGTTCCAACCAGGACAGAAGGTATGGGTACTGGAGCCAGTGGCTCCAGCAGCACTCCAAGACAAATGGAGTGGACCCTATCCTATTATTGAGAAGAAAGGGGAAGTCACCTACTTGGTAGACTTTGGAACACCCAGGAGCCCCCACAGGGTAATCCATGTGAATCGCTTGAAAGCATTTGTAGACAGGGAGGACATGAGCTTGCTCATGGCCACAGATGGGGAACAGGAGGAAGAGAGTGACCCTCTCCCAGACCTGCTTTCCCAGAACCCTGATGATGGTTCAGTTGATGGAGTAGCCTTGGCAGGCAGCCTCACTGACCAGCAACAGAGGGACTGCAGACAAGTTTTGCAGGCTCACAGGCAAATGTTTTCACTCACACCCAGCCAAACTGACTGGTGTACCCATGTTGTGGACACTGGTGACAGTCTGCCTGTCAAGAATAAGATCTACAGGCAACCTGATCATGTCAGGGATTGCATCAAGGCTGAGGTGCAAAAGATGTTGGAGCTTGGAGTGATTGAGCCATCAGAGAGCCCATGGGCCAGCCCAGTAGTCCTGGTGCCAAAACCTCATACCCAAGATGGTAAGAGAGAAATGAGGTTTTGCGTGGATTACAGGGGTCTCAATGCTGTCACTAGGACAGATGCTCACCCCATTCCAAGAGCAGATGAGCTCATTGACAGATTGGCTTCTGCCAAGTTTCTGAGCACATTTGATCTGACAGCTGGCTACTGGCAAATCAGACTAGCTGAGGAGTCAAAAGCCAAAACAGCATTCTCTACCCCTAGTGGACATTATCAGTTTGTGGTAATGCCCTTTGGTTTGAAGAATGCACCTGCCACTTTTCAAAGGTTGGTGAACCAAGTCCTTACTGGGTTGGATGACTTTTGTGCAGCTTATCTGGATGATATTGCTGTCTTTAGCTCCACCTGGGAGGATCACCTGATCCACCTGAAGAAAGTTTTGGAGGCCCTGCAAAAGGCAGGCCTAACTATCAAGGCCACAAAGTGCCAGATAGGGCAGAGTAAGGTTGTATACCTGGGCCACCTAGTAGGTGGAGGCCAGGTTCAGCCACTGGAAAGCAAAATCCAGGCCATACAGGACTGGGCTCCTCCAGTTACCCAGACACAAGTCAGAGCCTTCTTGGGCCTGACTGGGTATTACAGAAAGTTTGTGAAAAACTATGGGTCTATAGTGACACCATTAAATGACTTGACATCCAAGAAGATGCCAAAAAAGGTTCAGTGGACAGTTAGCTGTCAGAAGGCATTTGAAGACCTGAAGAAGGCCATGTGCTCTGCACCTATCCTAAAGAGTCCTGACTACTCCAAACAGTTCATTGTTCAGACAGATGCTTCTGAGTTGGGGGTGGGAGCTGTACTCTCACAACTTAATCAAGATGGTCAAGACCAGCCAATTGCTTTCATTAGCAGGAGGCTAACCCCAAGAGAAAAACGTTGGTCAGCCATTGAGAGGGAGGCCTTTGCTGTGGTTTGGGCATTAAAGAAGTTGAGGTCCTACTTGTTTGGAACTCACTTCCTGGTGCAAACAGACCATAAGCCCCTCTTATGGCTTAATCAGATGAAGGGTGAAAATCCCAAACTGCTCAGGTGGTCCATTTCCCTACAGGGGATGGACTTTACAGTGGAGCACCGCCCAGGGACTGACCATGGTAATGCAGATGGTCTCTCCAGGTACTTCCACTTAGAACATGAAGACTTATCTGGTCAAGGTTAGTTTAATGTCCCTGCGTTTGGGGGGGGGTTGTGTAGGAGAGTAGGGTCTGCTATCCTATGGTCACCCCAAATTTTTGCTTTTTGCTTCACTGGTTTTCGACTACTGAGGCTGTGGGCCTGCTGATCAGACCCCCAGCCTGCTGTTCTCTCACTAAATTAATGACACATGTGCTATAGGCACATACCAATTGGAACTGGACTCCTTGTCAGCCCCTGTAGAATGCACTATAGGTGCACAGGGCACAGGAGCCACTAAGGCCTACCAGGGGCTGCAGCATATCTTTTGCCACCCCTGGCTGGTTCTTAAATTGACACAACTGGCTGATCACTCAGCTGGGGTAAGGTGGTGTACACACCCCTTGCTTAGATATAGTATACCTATGTCTAAACCTATATCTGGACACATGTAAACCTGTGAGCCACTCCTATAGACAGGCCTCACCAATCCTGGAGGCTGGGTGCATGGTTTTTATGTGAGATGGAGCTCTAGCATGAGCTGAGCCTGTCTGCAGCCGTCGGGAACAAATCCCTAAGCTGTTTCAGGATAATGCCATACCATATACTATTAAGTGCCTTATAATCCTCGCGGTTATTTAGCAACTCTGGTTTGGCTTTATCAAAACATGTCGTGTAAGGTGTCATACGCTTTGGAATACCATCCCCTCGCCAGTTCTGGCGACGGGGATGGCATTCCACCCCTCTAGAGGGGTAAGACATGTTACTTCACTTTAATGCGGTTGATTTCTCCAAAGGCCTTAAGATCCCCAAAATGGATGCCTCTGCCACAGACAAATGTCTGGACCCCTGGAGCTGACCGAAACCCAGTCAAGGGGGTCCTGGACAAAGGGTTTCCTGTCACAGGAGGGTGTCACCGCCCTCCAGACAGGAGATAGTGTATTGTAGCAGGGAGGTTTGAAAGAAACCAGACACTGCCTGGGGCGCACAAGGCTGCCCCTTGCATAATCCGGCCAAACCGGTTCTGGGGCACTCCAGCCCTCGTGCCAGGGCGGCCTGGATCAAAGGAAGGGGGTGTATCCACCCACTTCCTGGGTCCCACCCATAGGAGGGGACCTAGCAGGTAATCACGCCCACCAGATTCGAATAAGAGTGGGAGCAGTGCCAATGCACATCAGATTTCCTGGAAGAAACATTTTGAAACGATATTCTGGACCCTTCGCCCTCCATCTCAACGTGGAAGCCCGAAGAATCTCCCTTGTGGTCAAGGAGTGACCACCCTGCAGCAGCAGGCACCATCCAGCCCTCGACGTCTACTTAGTTGCAGTTCCCGCCGGAACTCGAGCGACTGAGATCGACGAGATCAAGCCTGCCCAGCTTCTAACAGCCCGATCCACAGTCCCTGCAAAGCTGAGACCCGTGGAGGCGACCGGAAGCGTGGGGCACGCCATCTTGAAGTGACCACGAGACGCTGACCGTGCAGCCCACGAGTGACCCTCGAAGCTGTACACCGGGGTTTGAGAAGCCCCCACCCTGAGCTACTCCTGAGCCGAAGTTCAGCCCTCCACACTCGACGAGTGCTGCGTGGGGCCCTTTGGCACGATTTGGCTCAACGCGTTGGCCCGGTCACTTGCCAGCTGGCTTGTGGTCCCTGTGCCGACGAACTACAAAGAAAGACTCGTGATTCTGGTTGCTCCAGATCCACACCAGCTCCCCTGAAAGGGAGCCCCGACTCTGACCTTCCTGGTCCGAGTGAGACGCCATCTTCCAATCCCGCGTGGATTGCTCTTACCAAGGCTTGTTTGCTCCAAACCGGAAGCCGACTGCACCGACGGTGAGAGCCTGCGTGGGACAGATCGTGACCTGCTCCTGGACGTCGCAGATGCCCCAGAGCCCACGTGACAGCGAAGAGAAGCGCCTCGACGACCACCTGATTGCGCCCGACATTGCCTGGTTCCGTCCTGGTTCCACCCTGGTCACTGCTGAGTGACCCAGACTCTGTCCCCTCTGCTTTCAGGTACTCTACAACTTGAGTCCACCCTTGGACTCCACCGGACACTTCGTCTTCACCCTGCCTGCAGCCCTTTCAGCTTCAAGCACCAAGAGCCTGCGTGTCAAAACCCGACGCCACTTCGACCCTGTGCACCCACTTCCTGTGGGTGAGGTAACTTTGCTCCGCCGGTGTTCCCACACTGGTGCACACCTCTAGGGTCTGTGTGTTAAGTTTTGTTCCTCTAGGTTCAGCGGAAGTGTCCTTAAACTTTAACTATTTGACTTTTACGCACCATTGGTTAACATTGGTGCATGCGTGCGCTTTCCGCACATCTCCCGAATCCCGAGGGCCATTCCCGACTTCAGCATTGCTTGTCCTGACTGCTCCCAGCGATTCCCTAGGCCCTAGGCCTAACCACTGCTCGAGTGGCCTTTCTTATACCACTTGTTTAGTATATGGTTTGAGTGGCCCCCTGCCCTCATCCATAATTGTGCAACTTTGTATGTTTAAACAGTGCTTTTGATTTAACGCTTGTGCCCCTTTATTCATAAAGAATACTGGGGATTGTTTTTAGTAATAAACACATATATTTTTATAATATATACTTGTGTGGTGTCCTTTCATTTGGTATTACAGGATTGTATGTGGTAAAACAGCTCGCTTAACACGACCTCTTAAGTTAAGCCTTTAGGCTGCTTAGTCCATGCTACCACTAGGATAGCTTGTCTAATAAGGTTGACTTACAACCAGACACCATAAGGGGATTGTTTGGTCAGGTAGTAGGTGGTTCCAGAATTGGAAACATCCCCTACCAGGCCAACTTCTCACATGCACCGTATGTACAAGCCGGAAATGAGAGGGAGATTCACTTCACTGTACTGAATTTTCTTGCAGAGGTGGGCTTCCATAGTATTCTGATGATCTGATCTAGGTCGCAGCCGACCTGTATTCACAAGAAGAAAGGCTTGTCACAAATAAGTAAAGGTTGTGTTCTTTGGAGTTCCTTGTTGGATTGATAAGCACTTGCCGATATGTTGTATTACCTGTAAGGAAAAGCGTCCATGAGAGGTTTTGATGTGATATTTAAACGCATTACTATAGTCGCTTCTTGTAGGATCCTCCAGGTTAATACAGTTACCCCGTTGCCTGTCAGAGAGTTTGATACGATAGGCGGGGTCAGCTAGTGTTTCACTGCTAGATGAACTGGTTATTAATCTAATGAAATGTTCACCCATTTATAGGAAATGTAACTGGAACGTGATTCATGAAATGTCTCAATGTAATGCTGACGAATTAATAATGCAACGCTCTATTTGAAAGCTTATATAAAAGATCTTGATTCTTTCAAATACAACTTCTGGTGTGGTCTCCATTATTGCGCCACTGTGTCTTACATTGGATGTGTGCGTTAAGTAGCTGCTTTACACACAAGCCCCTGGCTGCCTTCCTGCTCGAGCCATGCTACCCCCCGGAGAACTGGCGGTCCCAGTTCTTACAACATTGAAAACAGGAAAAACAATAAATGAAAAAGCCCCTCTAGATAGAGGTGATTTGGCTCAGAAAATCCCGCAGATGATCAGGGAAAGAGGACGTGGGTGAGCATGAGGGGAAGGGACATGGGAACAAGAGAGAAATATCAGGGTGCAAGGCCCCATGGTTGCCTCCCAAAAAGCCAACTCCCACTACAAAGGCTGTAGAGAGCTAATTCTTACCTTGGGGTATTAAATCCTGGAATATTGACATTTTGTGAAGCAAGGTCAGACGGGCCATGAATTGCGGTGCCACCCTTAGGTTGGTCATCAAGGTATCCCAAACGGAGCCCCAGTAGCACAAAGTACAGTACAGTCCGCAGGGAATGCAAAATGTCCCCGGCAAGTGCGCCACACTGTCAACACATCCAGCACTTGGAATTGTCTACTATATCTGCTTTATAGATCCTCTCTGGAATCCAGTGCCAGTGGTGTAGGAACTTGAAATAACTGAATTTCAACCTGACCTCCTGGGGGAAACTGCCATGGTCTTTCCAAAGGTTGTGCCAGTCCTGCCCAGAGAGTGATAGGCCAAGCCTCTGCTCCAAAAAACAGCATAGATTGTGGGCAGAGGTGCTTGAAAAAAGGCTGTCCGCAGCTGTAACATACAATCCTACCTTAGGGCCTGATTGTGATGTGGTTAGGAGCCTCCTAACAGCATTTGCTGCGTCCAAATCGGATCAGGAACGTGTCTTTCCAACTGAGCACCCGATTACGATGCGGTAAGGAAAGCATTCCCACCTAGGGCCCGATTTCGATGTGGTTAGGAACACAGGCTCCCATTGACGTCAATGGGAGTCCAACCAAATCGTATCTGGAAGCATCCGGATGTATCATACTCGGTCCATTGGACTCTCCCGATCCGGTTTGGTTGGAAACCATTCCCAAACCCATTTGGTCGGGAAGCTTTCCACACCGTATCAGAATCGGGCCCCTAGTGTCCTTGAATCCTTTCCACATCAGAGTATAACGCAACATTGGGACAGTCTCAAGATCATAAGGAGGAGCACCCAGCATGTGTCGGAGGCTATGCATGAGCTGTCGGTACTGTCAGTGATGCGATTGTGGCAGCCCATAATTACGCATGAGAGTAGCAAAGGGGGCCAACTCAACGTCCCCTACTATATCGTCAACAGAGCGTATCCCTCTGGTCCTCCACTGTGTATTGGGAGTTCAGATCATACTTGGCCCCAAGCAGCTCCTTGAGAAGAGCAGGTGTCAGCAATGCGTTATACGTCTGAGCCAGGTGAAACGTGAGGTCAGTCAACCAACGCTGTTATGCCTCACAGTGGCACTTATAGGCAGCCAAATCGTTCATCGGCCTTCCTGCCCTCCCACAGCACCTGTGTAGAGGAGATGGACCCAGCGTTCTCCTCCAAGTACTGGCTCAGATATTGGAACTGTCTGTGTTTGTTTTCAGGGGCTTTATACCATGCTGTATACATACACCAACGGGCCTGAGGGGTTTTCAACAATCAAAGTTTATGGTCGAATAGCAGAAGATCATGACCAGAGGTACTGTTTGGAAGAATCAAGGCGTAAACGTTTACAATGGACGCAGGAGGTGAAAGTATAGTCCATGTCCCTCAGGTGCGTCAATCACCATGGATCCATCAAGGCACGATCATCAATAATGTCAGAGAGGATGAACCGGTCTCGGGGCTGCCTGGTTTAGGGTTTCTGGACTTGTCAAGGTGCCATATTCCAGCACCCCCCCTCATGAATTCCCTGGCTGTCCCAAAGGAGAGCAGGAGTTTGGTCAACTGCCGGGGCATAGATAGAGCCCACACACAAAGACTCATTGAGAATCTGAGCCTTGGCAAAAATATATCTGCCCAGGGTGGTCCCAGCATGTCCGCAGTATGCAAACCCCCAGGGATTTGTGAAATAAGATGTCCAACCCACTCTCCCCCTGTTCCAAAGGAGTAGATGGCTGTGTAAGGGTAGTCAGGATCCTGCTGGCATGTAGTACTGTACTCATCCAATCCCTTCAGAGTTTATCATGTTCAATAGGTGACAGGTGTGTTTCCTGGAGCAATGCTACATCAAGGCGGTGCATCTACTGAAATGAGAGGATTTTCTGCCTCCTGATAAAATAGGTCAGACTTTTGTCATTAAGGGGCATATTTACAAGGAAGTGGTGGAGCACGGCGTTGGCCTCCTTGGCTTAACGCCACGCTCTCCACTTCTGAAATGAAGGACTACACCGTATTTACAAGAATACGGTGCAGCCCTGCATTTCTCCCTGTGCTGGTGCTGAATTTAGCTGCCTAGCGCCAAAGCAGGCAGCCTTGCACCATACTGCAAGGGGGCCTGCGTTAAGGGGAGCAGGCCTGACAAGAACCAGGCATCAGGGGTTAGACTAACACATTTCAATGTGGTGATCCGCATCACCGTATTGAAATGCAAAGACACACATTTTTATGGCTTCCTGAGCTGTCAAGTGCTGAAGCGTTGCTATAATAATTAGAAGTCAAACTGAGCCAAGCTGGCAGCGCACATTTAGGGGTTTTCGTTTAGCTACATTCAGGCATGGCACTCCGATCCGTCACGTGAGACATCCTGTGATTCTGGTCAAATCATTCAATATCTCCGTGCCTAACAAAAATGAATGTGTCCATCTGTAAAGCAACTGGGGCTCATATAAAGCACTATGATCCCCGATAGCTCTGGGTTGAGTGCGAGCTTAATGAAACTCCAAAAACAATGCAGGGGACATTCCTATTACAACTCTAATGCTAACCCTATGAAGCACCCTACATCTTTATGGCTACTTACACAAAGACGGACTATAATCCAAGTCACAGAGTTTCAAACCCACTACTTCCTGAAGTAAGCCTAAAGGAGGTTCTGGCGGTGCCCGACCAAAAGAACCAGTGGAGGCCAAGTTGCGTGAAGTTTGGGTGGTCTCCTAACTGCAAAGGTTTAGGGAACACGACTCTTCCCCCTTCAAGAGTTTGACATCAGCCGCTGTCCTAGTGGTTTATGATTTCAAACAAGTTTTTATTGGTTGTTTCCAGACAAAATTACATACAGTAAATCATATAAAGACATAAAAGGATATATACCGAAGGACAAACATCAACTAGTCATATAAGAAAGTAACAAGTGCGATGGGATCGTAGTTAACATCAATGCGCAGAATGGTACAGTAGAAAATCATAGATACAAACAGTACTAATACATACTTAACACAATTTTGAGGCATATGTAGTGTCAGGGCAGAGTGCCTTAAGGTGAACGACAAGACAGTAGTGTCAGGAGGTGTGAACAGATACCCGGTTGGAGAGGCTTATCACAGAGAGCGGGGGTTAAGATAGCCGGTGCCGCTAGTAGGTCTTGGTGCAATAGTCAGATCTTTGAGGTGAGGCGGCCTAGCGTGATTGAGGTGAATTTGTGTGAGCTAAGATATGAGTCAAGAGTGTCCCACATGTGTCTGGTAGAAGATTTCCATGGCGAGTTCTGGAGGGATATATTGTCGGCGCCTCTAAGATTGATGACCCAGTTTAACCAGCAATTAAAGGAGGCTTTTCGTGTGTCTTTCCAATTGTTGAAGATAATCTTAATCGCTGCAGTTAGAAGTAAGTCTAGGAGTGTCCTGTCCTTTCCAGTCAGTGCTTCTGCTCTAAGGAAACCAAAAACTAGTGACGAGATATCTCTACTAGGGGAATAAGTTATGTTATGTTATAAGGGTGTCTTATAAAGTGCGCGGCTACTCGGGCAGAGTGTCGGGCAAAGCGAAAAGGTTAGATATGAAGTCGAAGATCTTATCCCAGAATAGTGTCACACAAATGCACTGGAGTGCGAGATGATCAAGATCACCAACTTTGTCCTTGCAATTCCAGCAGATGGGGTCCTCCCTCATTTTGGTGAGTGGAGTCGGGCTCCTGTCCAGTAGGCCTTGTGCAAGAGCCAAAACTTTGTCTGGGAGAGTACCGGGCTAATTTTATTTCTCAGGATTGAGGCCCAAGTTTTGGACCAATCTTGCTATCAGGGAGGAGGACTGCGATCCCCAAAAGGTTACCATCTTCTTATTAAGGGAAAATTGTTGAGGGCGTATTAGCTTATAGAGCCAGGAGACCTGATGACCTAGTGTTAGACTTGGGCCTTAGGGCAGGTTCACCCCTAATCTTTTTGCCTTTATTTGTGACCCTGTGTAGTGATTTTTGGGTCTTGGCGCACTTTTTCCCTGTGTCCCAGAGTGAAAGTGCGTGCGTGTAGTATGGCTGGCCTGCCCTCCCATAGGAATGCATGGGGAATGTGTGTGCCCTGGTAGTTCCTGATGTGTGGGGAGTGCAGGCTCGAGTTTAGTATGTATAAACTCGTGAGAATGAATGCTGCGCAATGGTATGTGCGGCTTGTATGTGTCTAGAAGGGAAGTGCTACTTCTGGACATTGATGTATGTGTGCAGTGAGTATACTGGAGCGTGATTGGCTGGAGCTGGCTGGCATGCCAGGCTCCAGGAAGTCTGGATGGGTCTGCCCGGTGGTGAGTGTGAGATCAGCATGAGTAATGTGTGGGAGGAGTGCACCTGGGTCCTGGATGGGCTGGGGTTTTCCCCACACAATGCTGGCTCCGCCCCCCTGTGGTTTGTCTAATGACCCAAGCCTCCCCAGTGAATGAAAGGGGAGGTTGGGCCATCAAGGGTACTCCCAAGCCAGCTGCAACTGGTTTCCCCCCACCCTGCACCCTGAGGACAAAGGAATTGATGGTATAAAAATGGGGCTGTGTCCCCACAGAAACTGTTCTCTGCCAGGATCTTATCTGAGGGGGCTGCTGCTGCTGCTGGGGCCAGGAGGACCGCCACTTGGACTGTCTCCCTGCCTGGAGACCCAGTGAGCTGGCTCTGGGCCCAGCCTTGCCCCCCTGCCTGCCTCCAGACCTTGCTGGACCTCTATTTTGCCTCTAAGAAGCGTCTGGGAGCGCTGTGGACTGCCCCTAGCGCTGGGAGCACTTTAATTGTATTTCTAGCGCCAGGAGCGCTGTTTGCTTCATTTTCAGCGTGTCGCCGCCCCGCATTTTGCGTGGGGAATAGCAGGTGCCTACCCTGCGTGTTGTGGGGTTTTACGATTTATTTCTAAAGCAGGTGCCCACCCTGCATTTGGCCCACGCTTCCGTGTATGTAACGGGTGCTCAGCCCGCTTTATTTTGCCCATTTGAGAGGGTGCCCACCCCTCGCGTGTTGACCCGAACCTCCGCCGCAGCACCGGGACCAAGAGAGAGCAGCCGCTGACGTCACCCGGAGAGCCGCGCTGCCATTGGCTCAGGTCGCGGGAGGCTCGCCGGGCGACTCGCGCTGCGATTGGCCGCCTGCCTACGAGTCAGGAAGCCCCGGGGAGAGTGAGAGAAGGCCGGCCGCGAGAGCTGCAGGGCCCTGCAGCCAGCGAAGGGAAGCGCCGTGGCACCAGAGAGCCAGTCAGCCGGTGAGTGGGGCCCGGGGTCAGTTCCCAACGAGGAGGGCGTCGGGGCACATTGCCAGTGCCCGCCCTCCCCTTCAGCGGAAAGGTCTTGGTTCTTGTCCCGAGCCCCCGAGAGGCTCCAACGTGCGGAGCCTAGTTGTTTGAAAAGCCTGAGAGGCTCCCCGAGGTCGGTTGTGGTTGAGAGCGGTCCCGGTTGGCAGAGGGCCGCTCCGCCCCCCCCCCCCAGAATTGCTGCACCCTTCGTGTCTTCGAGCCTGAGAGGCTCAGAGGTATTTTGTGTGTCCCGAGTCCCCAACGAGGGACCCCACCAAAGGCACCATTGATAATTAGAGCCTGTGAGGCTCTGGGGGCATTTTCTTTATTTAGAGCCCGAGTGGCTCACTGCCCATATCGTTTTAGAGCGCTGAAGCTCTCGAGTGCCAGTTGGTCTTTTGAGCCCTGAGAGAGGCTCACCGCCCACATTGTCTACGAGCCTTGAAAGGCCCTTGGGTGACATTATATTTGATTTAGAGCCCAGGGAGCTTCTTGAGACACAGTCAGGTGGTTAGAGCCCCGTGGCTCCCACGCTGTGTCGCCCTCACCATTGTTTTTGAGCCCACGAGGCTCCAACGTTGGGCATCTTTGATTCACAACTGTCCAGCACTTAGTGGACAGTTGCCACGTTTAGGCTTCGTGTTTTGGCTGCCTGCGCAGCCTCCCCTGACATTGAGACTCAGGGCATTCAGCCCCTTTCGAGGCCAGTTGGCCTGAGGGACCTTTCTAGTGTTGTGCCATGTGCACCCTGCGCAATTTATGATTCCTGCGCAAAAGTTCTAACCTGCACCTCTGAATGTGTTTTAATGTTACATGTGCAATTCTTGTTTATTATTACCTTTGCTAAAAGTGACCTGCTTAGGTAATTCTTTATGTGTTTATCCCCTTTGCTAAAAGTGACCTGCTTAGAGGATTGGTTGTGTCATTACCTTTGCTAAAAGTGACCTGCTTAGGTAATGCCTTGTTCTTTTATTTCCCTTTGCTAAAAGTAACCTGCTTAGAGGAATGTTGATGTTTGATTGCCTTCGCTAAATGTTACTTGCCTAGGTGATTATTTTAGGTTTCCTTCTCCCTGCGTGATTTCCCTACAGAGACTAGGGTGGCGTAGTAGGTGATAGGTTTTCCTTCCATAGGTCCTAGCTCCCTGCGTGATTTCCCTACAGAGACTAGGGTGGCGTAGGAGGTATTTTCCCTTTACCAGTAGTTACTGGTTGTATGCTACATTTTCTATTTCTGTGTTACAGTCATTATATGTTGATGTGCTAAAGTGTTATACCTACAAGTATTATTTCTAAAAGTGCATACCCCTGACAGTGGTCCAGGTGGCCCTGTCCTGTACATAATCCCTTGTAAATCTTGCCCGTGCCTGTTGGCACATTGTAAAGTGTGTGTGTTATCTAATGTGTTTTTATTATTATAATACAAAGGCTATTTTTGATATAACCTTGTGTGGAGTTTCCTTTGTGGTGGGCCTTTGGTTGTTGTCGCTGGGGTGCGCGCGCAAACGCTTTACACATCGCCTCTGAGATTAGCCTTGCTGCTCGCGCCACGTTACCTAGAGGGTGAGCGGGGGTTATCTTGGTGTGTGACTCCCTAGCCCTGACCTTAGAAATGGTGATCCCTGACTGACCTCGACGCGAGTCTTGGCCGGCCAGGGTCCCGTTTCTAACATTGGTGGCTAGCGGTGCGGATTGGACTTGCGTTTGCGTTGTACCACAGTGGCGACAGGCCACACTTCAAAACTCTGCAATTTTAGATAACCACATTTTTGGGGATTATTGTTTTTTAGGGAAGTTCAGTTTTGCTTCTCCTGAAAGGTGTCATTTGTATTTTGTCCAGTACCTTGTTCCCCGCCCTGCTCCCAGAGTTTGGTACCTGTGTCGCTAGTGGTCAGGTTGAGATAATCAGGGGTGGTAGAAACTGCCTTACCAGTCCGAGGGGAGGGTTGTGTGTGAATAAGTGTGTGTTACGCTGGACAGTGGAGTGCAAGTTCTGAGATAGGAATCTTGCTGAATTGTGTTAATTGTGTACTCCTGTTTAGCTCAGACCCCCAGGTTCCCTGTGTGATCTCGTCTCTAGAACGTCTGCCAAAATGGAGCCTGTTTTTGATCTCAGTGATCTAGTTTGGTACAGTATGCAGGAGTTGGAAAGGTTCTGTAGAGAGAGAGACATAGGGGTGGATGAGTCAGATACTGAGAACCAACTTAGGAACCACCTGATCCAATGGTATAAGGATCAAAGGGATCTTGAGCGCAGCGAGGAAAGGGACCAGGCCACATGCCATGAGGGTGGTGAGTCTGTGGGGAGCCCTGAAGATTCTGATGAAGAATGTGAGTTGGATGATGACAGTGGTTGGGCCCCAGCAGATAGTGAGGACCCCATAGGTAGGGAGTCCCTTGCTGGGCCCAGTGTCAGTACCAGCGCCCCATCCCTTGTCCTGTCCCCAGAAGAGTGGGAAGATAGGGAGAAAGAAAGGGAGCACCAGTTAGCGATGGAACAGCTCATGTTAGAGCATGCCCAGGCTATGGCGCAGCTAGAGGTCGAAAGACTCTTAGCGCAGGAGAGGATAGAGGTGGAGAGAAGGGCCATCATCCGTGAGAGAGCAGCCCTAGAGGATAGACTCTCCCCTGCGCACAGTTGTAATTGTCTGGATTCCCCAGAGAGGGTGGAGTCCAGTGGTGGCAGCTTTTTAAATATAAGTGTAGACAGTCCCACTCTCAGTTCCCCGAGTATGGTGCCTGTTTTCCCAGAAGAGGAGTTAAGGTTGAGATTCAGGAATCTTAGAAAACTGCCTCACCAGTCTTGGGAGGATTTTGAGGACGAATGTTGTGGGACACTGTTTGATTGGGTAAAGGTTCACACGGAAGATGATTTTGACATCTTTTTTGATTTGATTGTCAAAGAGCACCTGCTCAGTTGTTGTTCCCCAGGGTTGCGCACACACCTGTTGGGGTGTGGATTGTCTGGCGCATGTGAGCTGGCAGCGGAAGCAGAGCGATGGGACAGTGCGAGAGGTTCTTCTGAGTCACTAGTGAGTGATTCCAACAATAGTGGGTCAGGTGTCTTCCAGCCCAGTGTGGTGGAGGAGGGTGAGAGTAGCCCAGCTAGGTCCTTGGTTAGTGAGGAGGGTGTAGGGGCTGACTGCCTGTCTCAGTGGAGCGGGAGTGAGTGTGTGACCGAGAGTCCCCAAACGCCCGAAGCCTTGTCACAGAGTCTGGATGGTTCCTTTAGGGAACACCAGGAAGGGAACCTAGACTTGCCTGTTAGTTCACTTGAGGGAGATCTCCTCGTGGGTAGAGAACCTGGAGCATCTGTAAGCGGAGCTTCCATGGTTATAGAGTCTGGCAGTACTGCTCCAGTAGGGAGAGTACCGGAGTCCAGCGTGAGGAGTGATTGGGGGAGTTCCCCAGTGGAAGAACCAGTGGGTCAGGGACTACCCAGTGGGGCTAGGATCCCGTGTAGTGACCATGGTGACACCACTTCTGTGCTGGGGGATCTTTGCGCACTGTCAGGTGGACAGGAGGCGGGAGATCTGCGCCAGGCAGACAGTCACCCAACATATGTGTCATTTGCTAGCCTCAGGGGGATGGTGTGTGAGTCCCCAGAAGTCCTGGAGTGCCAGGCATTGGTTCCACCGAAGGTTTTAGACCAGAGGTTGGATGGCCAGGTTCAGGATCAGCCTGACCTGAAGGGTGGGACTACTGTAATCAGTGTCCTAACCAGTTCTTTCTCCAGAGGTACCGCCCCGGTTGGGAGGGAGCAGGACTCTGGAAGGGGGTGCAGAGGGTGGGAAAGCCCACCTCTGACCCCGTTACCACCTGAGGGGCTAAACCCTAGGTTGGGAGAATGTTGTTTAGAGGGGACCCCTCGCAGGAGGAGGAGGAACCCTAGGAGAAGAGGTAAGGGGAGGAGAGCCTTCCCTGAGACTCCTGGTCCACCTAAGGTTGTAGACCCTAGGCTGGAGACCCAGTGGCAGTCTAGCCCTGTCTTACAGACAGGAAGAGTGGAGCATGGCTATTATGTGCCAGGGGTTACTACCCCCCACTTTGTGAGTATACAGGATCCAGTGGTACCTGGGTGGCCTAGGGCCTGGTCCTGGCCGAGGGCAGCTGGAGAGTATCAGTGGGGTACCCCAGTTAGTCCCTACAGTAGTTTTAGAAGGAACCCTAGGGGTTCACCGTGGCGTAAAACAGGAGGGTGTCCCTGCAGTTGTGGGCCCGCGTCCTTGTTTTATCGCCCCAAGCAGGGAAGCCCATCACGGTGGTGATCGGTCTGCCCTGCGTTTTGGCTGGAAGGGGGTCGTGTTAGACTTGGGCCTTAGGGCAGGTTCACCCCTAATCTTTTTGCCTTTATTTGTGACCCTGTGTAGTGATTTTTGGGTCTTGGCGCACTTTTTCCCTGTGTCCCAGAGTGAAAGTGCGTGCGTGTAGTATGGCTGGCCTGCCCTCCCATAGGAATGCATGGGGAATGTGTGTGCCCTGGTAGTTCCTGATGTGTGGGGAGTGCAGGCTCGAGTTTAGTATGTATAAACTCGTGAGAATGAATGCTGCGCAATGGTATGTGCGGCTTGTATGTGTCTAGAAGGGAAGTGCTACTTCTGGACATTGATGTATGTGTGCAGTGAGTATACTGGAGCGTGATTGGCTGGAGCTGGCTGGCATGCCAGGCTCCAGGAAGTCTGGATGGGTCTGCCCGGTGGTGAGTGTGAGATCAGCATGAGTAATGTGTGGGAGGAGTGCACCTGGGTCCTGGATGGGCTGGGGTTTTCCCCACACAATGCTGGCTCCGCCCCCCTGTGGTTTGTCTAATGACCCAAGCCTCCCCAGTGAATGAAAGGGGAGGTTGGGCCATCAAGGGTACTCCCAAGCCAGCTGGAACTGGTTTCCCCCCACCCTGCACCCTGAGGACAAAGGAATTGATGGTATAAAAATGGGGCTGTGTCCCCACAGAAACTGTTCTCTGCCAGGATCTTATCTGAGGGGGCTGCTGCTGCTGCTGGGGCCAGGAGGACCGCCACTTGGACTGTCTCCCTGCCTGGAGACCCAGTGAGCTGGCTCTGGGCCCAGCCTTGCCCCCCTGCCTGCCTCCAGACCTTGCTGGACCTCTATTTTGCCTCTAAGAAGCGTCTGGGAGCGCTGTGGACTGCCCCTAGCGCTGGGAGCACTTTAATTGTATTTCTAGCGCCAGGAGCGCTGTTTGCTTCATTTTCAGCGTGTCGCCGCCCCGCATTTTGCGTGGGGAATAGCAGGTGCCTACCCTGCGTGTTGTGGGGTTTTACGATTTATTTCTAAAGCAGGTGCCCACCCTGCATTTGGCCCACGCTTCCGTGTATGTAACGGGTGCTCAGCCCGCTTTATTTTGCCCATTTGAGAGGGTGCCCACCCCTCGCGTGTTGACCCGAACCTCCGCCGCAGCACCGGGACCAAGAGAGAGCAGCCGCTGACGTCACCCGGAGAGCCGCGCTGCCATTGGCTCAGGTCGCGGGAGGCTCGCCGGGCGACTCGCGCTGCGATTGGCCGCCTGCCTACGAGTCAGGAAGCCCCGGGGAGAGTGAGAGAAGGCCGGCCGCGAGAGCTGCAGGGCCCTGCAGCCAGCGAAGGGAAGCGCCGTGGCACCAGAGAGCCAGTCAGCCGGTGAGTGGGGCCCGGGGTCAGTTCCCAACGAGGAGGGCGTCGGGGCACATTGCCAGTGCCCGCCCTCCCCTTCAGCGGAAAGGTCTTGGTTCTTGTCCCGAGCCCCCGAGAGGCTCCAACGTGCGGAGCCTAGTTGTTTGAAAAGCCTGAGAGGCTCCCCGAGGTCGGTTGTGGTTGAGAGCGGTCCCGGTTGGCAGAGGGCCGCTCCGCCCCCCCCCCCCAGAATTGCTGCACCCTTCGTGTCTTCGAGCCTGAGAGGCTCAGAGGTATTTTGTGTGTCCCGAGTCCCCAACGAGGGACCCCACCAAAGGCACCATTGATAATTAGAGCCTGTGAGGCTCTGGGGGCATTTTCTTTATTTAGAGCCCGAGTGGCTCACTGCCCATATCGTTTTAGAGCGCTGAAGCTCTCGAGTGCCAGTTGGTCTTTTGAGCCCTGAGAGAGGCTCACCGCCCACATTGTCTACGAGCCTTGAAAGGCCCTTGGGTGACATTATATTTGATTTAGAGCCCAGGGAGCTTCTTGAGACACAGTCAGGTGGTTAGAGCCCCGTGGCTCCCACGCTGTGTCGCCCTCACCATTGTTTTTGAGCCCACGAGGCTCCAACGTTGGGCATCTTTGATTCACAACTGTCCAGCACTTAGTGGACAGTTGCCACGTTTAGGCTTCGTGTTTTGGCTGCCTGCGCAGCCTCCCCTGACATTGAGACTCAGGGCATTCAGCCCCTTTCGAGGCCAGTTGGCCTGAGGGACCTTTCTAGTGTTGTGCCATGTGCACCCTGCGCAATTTATGATTCCTGCGCAAAAGTTCTAACCTGCACCTCTGAATGTGTTTTAATGTTACATGTGCAATTCTTGTTTATTATTACCTTTGCTAAAAGTGACCTGCTTAGGTAATTCTTTATGTGTTTATCCCCTTTGCTAAAAGTGACCTGCTTAGAGGATTGGTTGTGTCATTACCTTTGCTAAAAGTGACCTGCTTAGGTAATGCCTTGTTCTTTTATTTCCCTTTGCTAAAAGTAACCTGCTTAGAGGAATGTTGATGTTTGATTGCCTTCGCTAAATGTTACTTGCCTAGGTGATTATTTTAGGTTTCCTTCTCCCTGCGTGATTTCCCTACAGAGACTAGGGTGGCGTAGTAGGTGATAGGTTTTCCTTCCATAGGTCCTAGCTCCCTGCGTGATTTCCCTACAGAGACTAGGGTGGCGTAGGAGGTATTTTCCCTTTACCAGTAGTTACTGGTTGTATGCTACATTTTCTATTTCTGTGTTACAGTCATTATATGTTGATGTGCTAAAGTGTTATACCTACAAGTATTATTTCTAAAAGTGCATACCCCTGACAGTGGTCCAGGTGGCCCTGTCCTGTACATAATCCCTTGTAAATCTTGCCCGTGCCTGTTGGCACATTGTAAAGTGTGTGTGTTATCTAATGTGTTTTTATTATTATAATACAAAGGCTATTTTTGATATAACCTTGTGTGGAGTTTCCTTTGTGGTGGGCCTTTGGTTGTTGTCGCTGGGGTGCGCGCGCAAACGCTTTACACATCGCCTCTGAGATTAGCCTTGCTGCTCGCGCCACGTTACCTAGAGGGTGAGCGGGGGTTATCTTGGTGTGTGACTCCCTAGCCCTGACCTTAGAAATGGTGATCCCTGACTGACCTCGACGCGAGTCTTGGCCGGCCAGGGTCCCGTTTCTAACACCTAGCCTATTTAACTTCGAGAGATAATGTGGGAGCGAAGGAGAGAGGAGAGGTAACTTAATGCTTTATTTAATGCTGATTTTATTTTTAGGAAGTTATACAACTCAATTGATTCTGGGTTATAAGTAGCTCGTATTTCTTTGAACGAGAGGGGGTAAGCGCCGTTGAAGAGTTGGGGTGGAAAAAGATGCCCTTGTTAACCCAGGAGTCATTGTATAGAGTATTTTATGATCGTTCCAAAGTGATTCAAGTTAGGAGCTCTTAATACTGTTGTATAGAAATGTATCGATCTTCAGTAGGGCCAATTTTGTGTTCTTAAACAAGGACTTTGAGCATGTAACCGCCTTGAGATTCGTGGTCAGCAGGGACGCAGGGGAGAGATTCATGAGGACTGATTTCT
This sequence comes from Lissotriton helveticus, assembly GCF_964261635.1. Taxonomy (NCBI): domain Eukaryota; kingdom Metazoa; phylum Chordata; class Amphibia; order Caudata; family Salamandridae; genus Lissotriton; species Lissotriton helveticus. The sequence continues at coordinate 3,906,437 of NW_027611656.1, read as the reverse complement.
CAATGTCCAGCCAAACTGGGGTGAGTCCTCTGATTTAACGAGCCAATAGGAGCCTTGTTTTGCTAAAAAAGCCGTCTGAAGAGTTTGAAATCTGCAAGATTGATCCCACCCAGTGAATTATCTAATCTAAGTTTCTTCATGCTAATTCTCGCTTTCTTCCCTTTCCACAGGAATTTGGAGAGCAGGGCGTCTAATTTATGGTGGAAGTCCTCAGTTAAATGGAGGGGGAGCATAGTGATTATATAGTAACTAGGGGCGAGATCATCATGTTGATGGTCTCTATCTTATCCCACCATGTTATGAATCTTGGGGACCATGCATCAAGGAGACATTTAATTTTCTCTAGGGTGTTAGCCTCGTTGCGATGGAGTGTCTCGAGGATCGTACTGCCAAATTCAATCCTCAGATATTTTATGTAACCAGGTTGCCAAGCAAGCCCAGAGTCCCCTAACATATCTCGGGTACCAAGGATGTTCAGAGGTTTGACTTCGGACTTGTCGCGGTTTAATTTGAATCCAGAGTGACTAGAGTATCGTTCAATGGTGGACATAGGTGCTTTGATGGAATCACTCGGCTTCTCTGTAACCACTAGGATATCATCAACGTAAGCGGCCAGCTTCACTATGGAATCTCCGAATGACACACCCTTTATATTGCTATTACGTTTGATATCCATGATCAGTGGTTCCAAGGCCAAAATAAATAATGCAGGAGAGAGGGGACAGCCCTGTCTGGTTCCATGTTCTAAGCGGAAGGGTTCTGACAGGGTGCCAATAATAGCTATTCAGGCAGTAGGGCAAGAGTACAGGGCTAGGACCATATTGATAAATGCCTCACCTAGATTAAAAGATGACATGCATTGTTTTAAAAAAGACCATGATACTCTATCGAACGCTTTTTCTGCATCTAAGGCAACGGCGATGGAAGGGATGGGCGTTATCTTAGCTTCTTCCAGGATGTGGCACAGTAAACTCGTATTATCATTAGACAAGCGATGCTTGAGAAACACCACCTGCGAATTACTAATCAGCTTTGGCAGAATCGCCTTTAGGCTATTGGCTAGGATTTTTGCATAGAGCTTGCAATCAAGATTGATAAGCGAGATTGGCCTGTCATTTTTGGTTAAAAGGGAGTCCTTACCGTCTTTGGGAATAACGATGATGTTGGCTTCACCCATTGATTTGGTTACACAGCTGTCCTTAGCAATAGAGTTGAACAGTTTTAGTAAGGTGGGTTTTAGTGACATATCAAATTCTTTGTAAAAGGAGGCCGTGAAGCTGTCTGGGCCTGGGAGGTTATTGCTTTTGAGGGATTTAATGGATATATAGTTCCTTTTCAGAAATGGGGTTCCCTAGCGCTGAGCTCTCAGTTTCAGTTAATTTTGGTAGGTTCAATGTCTCTAGATATTTAGTGCAGCTCTCTAGATCTATTGTTTGTTTATTTTTGTAAAGGTCCTCATAGACGTTTTGGAATGCCTTTAGTATCTCGTTATGTTTAGTTTGGACAATGTTCTTGGAATCTCTAATCAATGGGATGGTGAATTGTTTCTGTTTGTGCTTGAGATACGAAGCTAACAATTTGCCTGCCTTATTTCCCTCACATCATTTTAGTGCTTTAAATGTATTAATCCACACACCCGCGCCTTTACTCATTATCTTGTTGTATTCATATTTCTTCTTGATCAAAAGGTCAAGGATGTCTTTATTATCTATATTCGCAGAGTGTTTTACCTCAAGTGATTTTATTTCTTTCTCTAGCGACTCCAGTTCTTGATTTAGTTTTTTATTAATTTGCATCTTAATACTGATAATGATACCTTTAATAGTTGCTTTGAGAGCGTCCCATAAAGTAGATGAGCTTGTTTCAGGACGGTCATTTAGTTAAATGTATTCTTTAATTGCGGATTCGATCTTTGTTTTGTTTGCTGGGTCAGAGAGGATGTCATTGTTGAATCGCCATCTCTTTGGGGGAAGAATAGAGTGTGTACCTGCGAGTTTGGCACTAAAGCAAGAGTGATCGGAGACTAGTTTGGGGGCTATATCTGTTTTGTCTATGAGGTGTGTGAAAGCACTTGAGAGTAGGATGTAGTCAATCCTAGAGTAGGGGTTATGAGGGGCCGAGTAAAATGTATAGTCTCTTGCGTCTGGGTGTTGGAGACGCCACAAATCCCTTAGGCTATATTTAGAGCATATTTTTTTGAGGATTTCATGTGAGCGGGAGGGCCGGTATTTGCATTTAGATTTGCGGTCTATGTGTGGGTCTAGCGGCAAATTAAAGACCCCTCTCACTATGATGAGGTCATCCTGCGGAAGGCTCTCAAGATTACTGGAGACCTTCTCTCAGAACTCCGGTAAGTCGGTGTTAGGGCCATATATGTTGACTACATGGATGGGGTCATCACCTCTCTGGAGGTGTGTGATTAAAAGTCTACTCGATAGGAACTCGATACAGTTGTGATTTTGGCCTTTTTCAGCAATGAGGGTAATCACTCCTTTTTATGTCGAGCCTAGTGCAGCGCATGCGCAGCACTAGGAAAACAACCTCTTGCCATCAGCACAGCTTTCCTAAAAGCTCATGCATGTGGGGCTCACATGCCATTGGCCATTGCTTCTGGCTTTAGCACGCAATTGGCCAAAGGTGTGTGGAAGTCCCAGCTTCTTTTAAAAGGTTTACTCCCAGAGCGATTTGCTCTCGGGAGCCAGCAGAGGTGTGCAGGGCCATCTGGATTTAATTAGCCGTGGCGCACTTGTCAAGTTTGCTGGAGGGTTTTTGGACAGTTTTAGGGGTCTCATCCAAGCGTCCTCGATGCTGTGCACGAGTCTGGAACACTTCGGTACATTTTGCGAACGCTCGTGCTGCTCCCACAAACAGGCTCGCAAACTTTTCCTTCAGTCATGCACTCGTACACTTTAAAGGTAAACACTGACATGGGATATTTTTCTACAGCTCAGGGAATTTAATCAATCCGATTTTGCAGGAAGAATTCTCATCCGTTTGTCCGCTTTTCCTCTACATCGATCCACTGAGAACTGCAATGGCTGTGTGGATACACAGTCTGGGAAAAGATCTGTGTTAACAGTGGTAAGCCAAGGATAGAAGCTCGTGACAATCAGAGAACAGGCTTGTGACATTCTTACATTTAGAACAAAAGTTTTACGCCCTGGAATCTAGATCAAACTAAGAGGCCCCAGACTGAGTAAATCCTTCCCTGTAGCTAATGGGACACTGGGAGAATGTAAAATAATGGATTTGTGCTTTATTGTAAATCGTTTTACTCACAATTTGTAGAATGTGAACTATTTAATTTTATTTCACTGGGTTTGATTACATGCTTCTTTTGTTTACTTCCCAAGTTGCAGTAAATTGTTCACACATTTGTTGCTCGACACGGAGGGTACTATTCGCTTTCTTACATATTTTTGATTTAGCAAGGTCAGAGAAGGAAAGTTGCAAGGCCAAGGAGGTCATGTTAGCATAAGAGTACATGAAACAAGCTTTTGCAGGGCTTAATTTGAGCCGGTGATTTCCGGTGGGGGCCACCTGTACCTATTTATGATACATCTGATTTTTACTGAGCTGAAGAGAGGAAAACACACAGATCAGAAAGACGAAAGAACCATAACTTAGGGAGAAAGCAGGAACCATCTAGAGTTAGAGAAAGGGCCAAGGGGGAGGGAGGGGATGAGGGTGTCTGGTAGGGTATTTAAGGTTACCAGCCTGGCACTCGGCACGCCCCCGTTTAATTAAACCGGCCGCTGAGCTTCGGGCACCTGCATACTTTCTTTTACAAATTAAGCACTAGCTTTCAGGTTGTTGCGTTTAACCCAGGCAGTAATTATCTTCCTTGTTTCCTGGTGGATGATCAGTTGCTTTTTGACAAATACTCGCTGAAGGGGTGTTCAATATCACATGAATTCACTGAAGGCATCTGTGTATGTTTAAAGTGTTACTGTAGCAAGGAACCAGGGATAAACTGAGACCAGAAGTAGGCCCGGAGACACCAAAAAAGTGCCCCGCATTTGTAGATCGCAATTTTTCGCTAACTGTGGCTTTATTAGAGCTGAGGGCTAATTTGAGGCAAAATATTTGATAAATGACAAGCGTTCTTCCCTTAGCTCGGCTCTACTAATTTCTTCACCTACCCTCATGCAACTCAGTTCTTCACCCACCCTCTTGCAACTCACATTCTTCTACCTTCTGTCCTGCACCTCTAGCTCTTCATCCCTCTTTTTGCATCGTCTCACCCCGCCTGTATTCTACATTCAGCTTGTGTCACTTTCCTCCCACGTTGTCTGTTCTCCTTTCCTTTTTTCTACCCCCTTCCTGCCCTGTCATTCCCTTCTTGTATTTGTTCTGAGAGGGAAAAAGCTCGCCCTGTTGCTACCTGGTTTTTCATGGTCCATGCACATGACAGTACCTTTTGCCCACACCAAAGCCCCTGATGCTCTTGCCTCCTGACTTCTAACTATTGTTTGTGGTGGGGAAGCTAATTGCACTATTGGTGAAGGCTGAAATATATATTTTCGTTCCACAAATGCCAAAATGAGTGGGATTGCCAATAATCAAAGCATGATGCCAAAGAATGAACTTTGACACAATAGGTCAACAGAGTTTACTTTGATTTTGCATATGAAACTGTTTTAGAAATTGACTGGACTGCTTTGTAAAATGAGTGACTCCATTTCATATGTGACATCTTCAGTCTTTCCTGTTGTTTTAGCCAACCACACTTTGTATGTGAGGGAATTTGAATCCATGTTTCAAAAGCCAAGACAGATTGATGATTTTACACGACATGAAGCCACTTCCCAGTAGTTTAAAAAGCAAGCTAAAATGCTTTTTTGATTTTCTATTTTTCCCCCACCCAGTCATACTTTTTATTTAGGTTTTGTATTAATATGTGGTTTGAAAAGTGACACTTTGTTCATGATAATAACCCTCTACTGATCATCTCCACATTTGCAGTTTTCAGCAGGATCATTTGCACTGATTTGGCTTACATCTCTTCTCGGACTGCATTCTCAACTTGGATTGCTCTTCTTTTCAGAATCCTTAATCAGGGCGGTAGGGGAAGGGCAGAGATGACCCTGCAAAGGCGAATCCCATCCCAAATCTAATGGATAAACGTTAACACTTTTAAAAAACAAATGAGCCTGCTGACAAAACTTTACCTAAATGCAGTTTTAGCTGCACCTACCACTCCTCGTGTGTTGACCAGCATTAGGAGCGTAGCATACCTCAAGAAACACAGGAAAAGTTCTGTGCTAGGGCAAATTAACCTCCTTTCCCACATACTCTAACTTATACTCTTCTGTGGAAGTGTCTCTGCTCAGAGCTGTGCTGCAAGAGAGCAGATACAAGCCACACTTTATGTTCTGCCATCCCATGTCAGCCCATCATACTACTAAGTATGACACTGAGCCAGCCAGAGTGTGTGCATGTTCAGGGTGGCGGCAGGCTGATGGACTGCGTGGAAGCTGTGATAGTTGGCCCACACACACAAATCGGGGGAAAAAAGCCAATGGTTGGTAGGCCTTGGGCCTCAAGCCTCCGTCGATTGGTTGACTACCCAATCAGACCCTTCAAGGAGCTTATTTTGGAGGATATACCAAGTTTCCTGGGTAACTTTTTATTGGTCTCGCATACGCAGCGCACATGTGCTGCATTGGGAAAAGACCTTTAGCCATTGATTTAGTTTGGCTGCCAAAAACGTGCACGCATTGCAGCAAAAATATTTTTAAGACACCCCCGCCCTTTTTACATTAAAAAGGGTAGACCCAATGGTGAGAATTGGTAAGCTATAGTGTGGCCCCAGTAGCTAAGGACAAACTAAAGTTTATAAATTTAGAAACATATAAGTGAAAAGATGAATCTGCAACAATCATGTCATAAGGGAATGTTATTTAATCACATTACCACATCAAACTCATAGCGAGGGGAGCATTACGTTTTTTTCTTTACATAAATAACATCTAATTTTGGGATTTTCTTTTTGAAAATAAAAATTGATTACTATTTGTTACAGGGCTCCATCGAAACAAACAGTAAAATTCATTGAAAACAACTGCCTGCTGGGTGGTATTTATAAATTTAGCGGGTGGAGTAGTCTTGTCTTGCCTGAAGTAAAGTCCTTTATTAGGCCAATGGTGATTGCTCTGTTGGCCAATAATTAAATTGGGCCCCAAACTCATCATTCTTTTTACTACAGGCACAGTTTCACCTCTAAAAATCTGGTTAAAAGGAGTTACTTTTCTCTCTCTCTGGATTTGCCTGCCCTCAGTACCATGTAATCAGTAACTGGTTGAGATTATTCTGCCCATTGAATAATTCATAATACACATGGCCAAAGATCTGAAGCCCTTTCTGCAGTGCAATATTTAAATATGGGCTGTTCCTGCTCATGAATATAATAATTGCAGGTTACTTTTGCTTTGACAAAACTTAAGGCTCCAAATTTCTATACATTTTGCAGCCTAATAGCCTGTAATTTGAACAAGATGAGTCGTCTAAGGGGTTGTATAGAACACTCAGAGAGGGTTCTCCTTCTGGTTAACAGGACAGCATGTGTGCCATACCTCTCATGACTGATAAAGCCTGAGTATGTCTTGCCTGCATTATTGATCAATATGTGAATCAACAATAGTCCAGTATATCATGCACCAGCCCCAGACAGGTGACCTGCCTTCCTGCCTCAATTTGCTGAAAGCATTGTCATCCATAGCCCTCACAAGAAGCATCAGAGTGTAAGTTGTCTTTTGGTAGGAACCAGAAAATGAAAAAGCACTAACCCCACCTCCGCACCATCTTATAACATACATTTTAGGCAGTCACCTAGCCTTGTGAAATTGCACACTTACTTTGTCTAGACTAACGTTACCTTATGACCTGCCTGGGTAGGACCTGGCATCGGTAATGCACACGTTCCTCCTGCAAAAAGCTTCCTCCTGGACCCCAAATCACCAAGCTAATTGCATTCTTTCAAACTCTCACCTTCCCAGTGGCGCTTGTATGCTGTCCTTTGGTAACAGTTTGGCCCCATCCTCAAGTTCTCTGTCCCATGGCACAGCTGTTCAAGTCCCCTCTTGGTCTTGGCCCCAACTATGGTGCCAGCCTTTTCACCATTGTTCCTGTACAACGCCGGAGTTCCTCCCATCACCAACAAGCATTGAAATAGCCAATAGGTCTCGCCTTTGGGACCTTATAAGTGTTTAGCCATGCAACAGTTGGTGTTGTTGCACCAAGGATATTGTGCTGGATAACCAAACACTTATAAGGTCCCAAATGCGAGACCTATTAGCTATGCCAATGCTTGTTTCTTATGGTCTGCTGGCGAGCATAAGACATGAGAGATCCAGTTATGTTTTATGAAGCCTATGTCTTCTTCTGAGAGTTTGGTTTCTTGTAGGAGGATGATGTCCCCTTTGGTTTTCTCTAGGTATTCAAAAATGTTTCTGCGCTTCCCTGGATGGTTGAGGCCTTTAACGTTCAGAGATACAATATTAAGGTTCTCTGCTAAGGCTCTATTCTGTGTCATGTAGGTGTTTGCTGTCGCTAATTACTGGGCGCAAGTATAGAGGCTTGGGGTTTAAGGTTTAAGCATTGAGGACTAAGAACATTTAATGATGTTCCTAGTTAGACCTGACCAGGCCAGAATAGCCAAAATGATAATTCTTATAATCGCAAGAGCAACCCTCTTTATAATATTTCTCTCACAGTTTCACTCAAGTTTCTCCTGACATAACTTGCTTAAATAAAAAACCTCTGTGTTGCTCTCAGACGGATCTGCCGCCGCAGCTCCTAAGTTCGAGTTCATCAAGGGAGGGAGGGAGGGAGGGGGGATGAGGATGGAGTTTAATGTATTTTTGTCCTAGTGGTTTATGTACTGTCTAATTATTTTAAGGGGCTGAGCAACCCCTGGTCATAAGCACTGAATGCCCATGCTCTTCCAGAACAAGGGCTGTCTGTCCCCTGTCACCACTCAGCATTTCTGTAAAGAACCGGTTACGTTTCAGCCCCACACAGGACCAAACTAGACCTCGTGGATCTCTAGGACCAAACACTCTGGTCCCGTGATCGGGGTCGACCAGCAGCCCTAGTTTTGTTGTTTTTGCCTGAAGTGCTCACCCCCATGTCAGCTAAAGGTGGGTTTATGAGAGAGAGTTTACTGTTCACTGGCCAGCCGCCTACAGGTGCTGCTGGAGAGGGTCTAGAATAGGTTGGGTTTGCAGTTATGATGAGGGACGGCTGACCTTTTCCTTGGAGCGGCGCTGTTAGCAGATAAATGTACACACTCTTGCTAGCAGTACTAACAGTGCCACACAGGGCTTGGCATCACCATCACCGTCCCTTTGTACAGCGTACATGTATCTATCACTTTCATGTTTTACATATCAAACCTTGATTTCCAAACCTGTGCTGAATATACTCAGCCAGCAGCCCATCTGGACATGGTTGTAGGGTGCCTGATCCAGTCACTTATTGCAATTGTGAGGATGATTAAGTGGTGATAAACAGGTTTGACATTGAAATCCATCGGCTTTGAGTCTCTGTGCCCTCTCCTTTAAGAATTGACTAACTAACAGTGTTACATCAGGCCCCTCACACCTCTACAATGAGGAATACCCTAGACCAGTAGTCTTAAAACCTTTTAATGCCACGCCCCCAACCCCACAGCGATCGTCGGGCGCCCCTCAGAATTTTTCACAAATATTCTATTCAATTGGCAATGTTTAAATATGTCTAGATTCATTTAAACATTGCAGTTAAGTACTGTTTTAAGAATGCAATCAAACACATGATTGGCAAATATGCTATTCTGGTCAGGCAGGCTTTAATATAGCCTTATGGCCTGCTGACGAGGGCCTGCGTCTTAGGCCTGTAACGGGTTCAGGGCCTTTAACGACCGGTATATCCAGAGGCAGAAGGGCTACAAGGCAATTAGAAGATTCCACCCACTAAGGGTAGAATATTCTAAATTAAAAAGAGAAAAAACATGAAGACAAACATTAGAATGTTGTAGCTCCGGACTTATACCAGCCATTACAAGCCATTTAAGGGCTTTAATACAGTGAACATGTATCTCAATACATAACTGTTGGCAAATTGCCGCTTTGCTATAATTTTATCTTCCCCTCTGGAGTCAGCAACTAGGTGTTTCAGAAATGTATGACCTTTTTATTCTGTACACTGCAGTGAAAGCTAGGGACAGCTGTCTTGTTCATCAACCAAACTACCTTTTAAATTAGTTTGAGCATACCGAGTGCCCTCCGCCTAGATTGAGAAACCAGTTCTCGGTGAACACCCACCATGTCATACAGGACAGGTAGCCAAGTCGATAGGGAGTCATCTTTCTTTACTTGAATATCACTGGTTCACAAAGCCTTCCATACCAAAAGTGCCATGGCGGATGGAACTCTGGCTCTGTGGATGTGCTATTCTCTTTCAGGCATTTTACTGTAACTAAAGGTTTCATTTCCAAGTTCTGAAAGTGACCTCGTCCTAGTCTACCGGACATTGACCTAGTGTGTTAGCTTTATAGGTATATCAGCTAGCATCTGTTTTAAAGAGAACCAGAGGCAGAAAAAGGTTTACGCAATCAAAAGAACCAAATACAACAATTTTCATATCACAATTTTTTGTGTCAAATGTTTTGGTTCTCTAAAATTTCTAAATGACTCGGCCTCACTAGTAATTATATTCAATTGTATGAATATTTAGATATGGTGTCCTGGCTTTAGAAGTACTGGAGTGAATATGTGCATAAAATGAGGAAATTTTAACACAATTCCATACACAGATTTGAGCTGGATAAACTGTGTGATGACAGCGATCCTTGTGCCAATCATCCACACTCGAGCTCATCTGATAACAAAGACAATCATCAGTAGAGACTACTTATCCCTATCTTGGCTCAGTCCAGGAGGGCTTTCAGTTCCATTTTAGTCAATTATACATTTAAAGTTAAGCTTCCGTAGGACTAGGGAATTATTATTCCCCAGAGGAACCCACAGAATTCTCTTTTACAAGTTACATACGACAACAGCTCAAGCAGGTGCTGCTCAGTAACACCAGCAGAGGGCTCCATAGATTGCTTTTGCTCGAACTTTAGCACCGTATGTTCTTATAGGGGCTTTGAGGAACAGCCTTCCTTCCATACTATGAAAAAAGCTTGAAACACTCGGTTAGTCCTGGACACAGGAAGACCGACATTCTGGATATGATTGTGGCATAAAGATTTCGACAAAAAGCCAACCCTTAAATAACCATAGCTTTATAACTGTTCACCCTTACAAGGTGCTCACAGCTTTCTGAGAAACTCTTTGTACTTTGGCTCCTTTATTCCACGTCCATCACAGATACGGTGGTCTAGATATAACACAATCTAACACCCAGTATATAAAGTTGCACTAAATAAGACCCTTAAAAAAAGTCTCTTTGGAATATGACAAATCTATGTCTACATCCCTCTTGTAGCAGAATACTTACAAGTACTGAACATTTTATGGCATTTTTATGAATTGTTAACAAGAGGAGTGCCAAGCCACAGACATATTTTTAACTTTCCTAAGAGATGATACATTGGTTGGACAAAAATGACTGAATTGAAAGAAGTGAAGCCCAGGTCTTTGTATCACAAGTAGCACTTATCTCTCTATTAACACACAAGAGCTAGTCCCATCTCAAAGAAACCTTGTCAGTCATGTGAACACCGAAAGCAGAGCCATTCTGAGAGCAGTCACACTGTTGAGACAGGACCCCTTTCTAATGGCACCTCTGCCAGACTCCCTGCTGACAGCAATCACGCTGTCGAGACAGGACCCCCTTCTAATGCCACCTCTGCCAGACTCCCTGCTGACAGCAGTCACACTGTCGAGACGTGAACCCCTTCTAATGCCACCTCTGCCAGACTACCTGCTGACAACAGTCACACTGTCGAGACAGGACCCCCCTCTAATGCCACCTCTGCCAGACTCTCTGCTGACAGCAGTCACACTGTCGAGACAGGACCCCCTTCTAATGCCACCTCTGCCAAACTCCATGCTGACAGCAGTCACACTGTCGAGACAGGGCCCCCTTCTAATGCCACCTCTGCCAGACTCTCTGCTGACAGCAGTCACACTGTCGAGACAGGACCCCCTTCTAATGCCACCTATGCCAAACTCCATGCTGACAGCAGTCACACTGTCGAGACAGGGCCCCCTTCTAATGCCACCTCTGCTAGACTCCATGCTAACAACACAAATTATCTTGAGTTTAGGGGCGCAATATCATTTCTTTACAATCAGCAGTAAAATGCCAAAATCCAAATCATTTTTTTATTCTATTACATATCTTAAACACATGCCTTTCTTTTTAATATGTAAAACGTACTCATTATTGTGTACATTTTATAGCATCGTGATTGGTTCTACCTTTATATTATTTTTTATACAATCAATTTTTTTTTTCATTTCTTTTGTGGAACAATCATGTCAAAATTGAGCTCCATTAGCCATCAACAAATCGTCGTCCAAGAATGTAAAATGGTGATTTTGCTTAACTATCACACAAACAGTGTCAACTATCAGTGACTTTTATACATGATTCCTCACACTCCTGAAGAGAAGCCGCGTGCTCACCCTGTCTATCACACAGCATGCAGGTTGGAGACTTTCATTAATATTCTGTATCTGGTGAACAGACACCGTGTGCTCAGCCTGGCTATCTCACAGCTGCAGCTCTGAGACCTTCATTATTGATCCTGCACTCTTCTGAAGTGAAGTACTCAGCCTGGCTATCACACAGCTGCAGCTCTGAGACCTTCATTATTGATCTTGAACTCTTCTGAAGTGTGCTCGGCCTGGCTATCACACAGCTGCAGCTCCGTCACCGTTATTAATGATCCTGCACTCTTCTGGGGTGAAGTACTAGGCCTGCCTATCAAACAGCGGCAGATCTGTGACCTTCATTATTGATCCTGCACACTTCTGAAGTGTGCTCGGCCTGGCTATCACACAGCTGCAGCTCCGTGACCTTCATAATTGATCCTGCACTCTTCTGAAGTGAAGTACTCGGCCTGGCTATCACACAGCTGCAGCTCCGTGACCTTCATAATTGATCCTGTACTCTTCTGAAGTGAAGTGCTCGGCCTGGCTGTCACACAGTTGTAGCTCTGCAACCGTCATTATTGATCCTGCACTCTTCTGAAGAGAGGCTGACGTCTTTGTAGCTTTGAAAGTTGACAAAAGATCTTCACACATTTACTGCAATGACATGGCTTTTCACGTGTGTGTTTGCTGGTCAGTACTTATATATACATAACATCTACTTCTACATTCACTGCATTTGAATGATTCCTGTGTGTGTTTTCTGATGCCTTTTTTGACCTGAAATATTTATGAATAGTAATAAAACCCCCCCTTATTTTTCTTATCTTTATCTTTTTTAGAAACTTGGCTGTGAATGGAGCACAAATGTATATCACGGATAGAAGATATTGTTACGAGCACAACGCAATCCACAAAACTATATACACTAGAGATATGAGCACGGATCTATATCGAATCTTAATATAGATACCACATTTCAATATTGATTTCCCATCGGTAAAACGAGTAGAAGGGGTGATACTCTGTAGGTAAAGAGTACATTATTTTCGAAGGCCGTAGAGTTTACAACCACTAGTCTCTTTAGTCTCTGCTTTCAAATGTGACACTCTCAGAGTACTGACCGTAGAAAGGAATTAGGATATATAAGGATATGGGAGTAGTGGCTAGCTAAATAGCATGCAAGACGGGTTCGTCATGGGTACTATACCTGACCGGATTAGAGCTCTCTCTCCTTCCTTTCTTATCACTTACTATTCTTTTTCACTTAATAATTCTTTTTGTTCTACTACTCAGCATCTACTGTCTGTCACTTATGAATCGTTTTCTTCACCAGTCGGACATTGTCTCCTCCATGTTCTTTAAGTTCCTTTGAACGCAGTATGGAATTGGGGTACTATACCCTTCATTGTCTTCAAATGTAAACATTAATGTAATTTGCTGCTTTATACCACACACCTTGGAAATGTGCCCTACACTGTTAAACACAATGTTCCTTTTACATTAATTTATTTTTGTAATGGCGCATTTGGGAACTCTGTGTGGCGTTAAACACAGAGTCTCTCTTCCATTGTTATTATTTTGCTCACTATATTGCTTGCAAAATGTCCGTGGTGGTCATGTGACCAAAAGCCCGTGTGCTCGAAACGCGTCTGTTTTTGTGCCCAATAAAGAAATTCTAAATCGTACCTGGCTGGTGTGGCTTGTCGTCCCTTCGTTCAGCGGGAGGATCGAGTGGATATATATATATATATATATATATATATATATATATATATATATATATATATATATATATATATATTACCTACTGGCGGTCGCCAGTAGGTATATATAGTTAGGATTTTTTCTCTATGGGATTTTTGAAAATTCTATGTCTAATAACTTTGGCGTTTGTGGACGGAATTGGCTGAAATTTTCAGGAAAATGGCACATTTTGTTTCTGAGCAGCCCTTGAAAATTTGGGGGGGGTTCGTCAAGGGGGGGCTGAGAAAAAAGGGGGGTCCCAAAACGTGTTTTTAACATTGAGTTTTCCATAGGGCGGTTGGCCTCACTTTTAGCCCGAACGGCTGAATGGATTTGCACGAAACTTGGCAAAATTGTAGGGACTGGTAGCCCGATGTGCCTTTTGTAGGTCTCAATATATGTGCTACAGTGGATTTTGAGAAATTAACGTTTAAAAAAAGATATATATCTGTAACAGCGGACCGGGCAGTGCTCCAGGACGCGTACTTTTCGCGCAACGGAGCTTTGTGAAGCGAAGCTGATTGGTTCTCCGGCGTCTGTCAACATTCCAAACAGTCCGTAGCGGCCGCCATCTTGTCTCTCGGTAGGATCGAGAGACAAGAGGAGGCCAAAGCGAAGGGGCAAATGACCATAAGGGGGAATAGTAGATCCTCGCTGACCCCCTACATTTGATGTGGAGGTTTTAAAAGGGCCCCGCGCGGCAAAAAAATAAATAATAATAATAATCGAACGGCTGAATGGATTTGCACGAAACTTGGCAAAATATTAGGGACTGGTAGCCCGATGTGCCTTTGCTAGGTCTCAATATATGTGCTCCAGTGGATTTTGAGAAATTAACGTTCAAAAAAAGATATATATCTGTAACAGCGCTCCGCTTCGCGTACTTTTCGCGTTACGGAGCTTTGCGAAGCTGATTGGTTCTCCGGCGTCTGTCAACATTCCAAACAGTCCGTAGCGGCCGCCATCTTGTCTCTCGGTAGGATTGAGAGACAAGAGGAGGCCAAAGCGAAGGGGGAAATGACCATGAGGGGGCATAGTAGATCCTTCCTGACCTCTTAGGTTTGATGTACCATTTTGCCAAGTTTGGTGTAATTCCGTTCAGCCATTCAGGCTGTAGACGTATGTAAATGTCCTATGGAAAATTGCATGGGGAAAACACATTTGAAAGTGTTGAAATTTAGAACCAATTAAAGTGTTAGTTTGGTTTTGTATTTGTGTGTGATGAAAGTTAATTGGTTATGTATATATTTCAAATGAGAGGAAACCACAGCCATTTTGTGATACTACTGTCTGAGGTACATTTGTGAGGAATTTTTGGTGGTGAATTTCTGGTGTTTGATTTACACAGTACTAACACTTCTCCTACTTTTAAAAAGGTGAGTTGTTAATTTGTAAGGGGAACTATGTTGTACACTTGAAGATAATTTGAAAAATGTTTTCTGTTATTTATTTGCAGTCCTTCTGTTATACTAAATACTTGATAAAGTTAGTTTTATATTATGTATTACTAAAAACGATAAATGAAAGTGATTTGGCTCACGACGAAGAGACCGTGGCAATTTCTTTTGAATTGTCCACTACATTGATTGAAATTGAGAGCACCAATAATGAAATATTGTCACAAGGAGGAGATGACTTGTATGATTCCATTAGATTGATTGAAATGGACAGCACCAATAATGAAATATTGTCACAAGGAGGAGATGACTTGAATGATTCCACTACATTGATTGAAATTGAGAGCACCAATAATGAAATATTGTCACGAGGAGATGACTTGAATGATTCCACTACATTGATTGAAATTGACAGCACCAATAATGAAATATTGTCACAAGGAGGAGATGACTTGAATGATTTTTTTGATCAATCTCTTGATGGCAAATTTATCGAATGTTTGGAGACCATAGAGTTACAAGAATCATCATTGCAGACTTTTCATGAGGACATTGCTGATGAGGACATGTTACTAGTTCTTTCAAATTTAGAAAATTCTGAAGAATAAATTTATATTTAGAAATCAAAAATTGTTTGAGACATTATTCATTTTTATTTTTAATTTTTGAGGTTGTAGCGAAGTGATTGTAGTATAAAATGAGACTTATAGTATAGAGTGCAACATTTTTATGTTACATGGTAAGTTTACTCATATTTACTTCCCTTCTGCCACTATATTATCTCCAATGTGTATTTGACATCTCTTCTTCATCTCCGGCCTCCTTTCTCTCACTGTGGGGCATATTATCAAGGGGGTTTATCTCCGCTTTTTTGGCTTTAAAAGCCAAGAAAGCGGAGATAAAATTATCTCCCTATTACCAAGCTGTCGCTAACACCAGTTAGTGACAGCTAATAGGAGATAGCGACCATCTTGGGCCCCGCTTTGCATGTCAGTGATATTTATCACTAATGACATGCAAAGTGGGCGTGCCAAGATGTTAGCGACTGGAAACAGTCGCTAACATCGCTATCTCCTATTACCAACTTTTGGAGATATTCGCGCTAAGCGTGAATATCTCCAAAAGCTAACACCTGCCCTGAGCAGTTCTTCACCATGTTATCCAATGGGAGGTGGATAACATGGCTAAGAGCATTTGCTCGATAATGCATGAATATCGCTGACTTTTCAGCGATATTCATGCATTGCGGCCGTTTTTTATCGCATTTGCGATAAACCTTGCTAATAGCAAGGTTTATCTGCGATAAAAATCGCCGATGTGCGGCGATAATTTTTGTCTCTAAACAAGTTAGAGACAAAAATTTTCGCTAGTTGTTGGTAATATGCCCCTGTGTGTCTCCGATGCATCCTATCGCTGCTATTTTGTGTAATTACAGAAGAGAGTAAAATAAAATAGTTCGGAACGTGAAAAGGGGGCAAAGTAGAGTACTCCTCACCCCCTAGGCCTTTTTAGGCGGTCCCAAAAGGATCAGTTTCTGCTTTCCTGAGAGATTATGGTATGAGTTCCATATACCACAATAACTTGCATTACAACATGCAAGATATCTATCTCCTTTTGGAGATATTCGCGCTAAGCGCGAATATCTCCAAAAAGTAACACCTGCCCTGAGCAGTTCTTAGCCATGTTATCCAATGGGAGGTGGATAAAATGGCTAAGAGCATTAGCTCGGTAATGCATGAATATCGCTGAGTTTTTAGCGATATTGATGCATTGCGGCCGTTTATTATCGCATTTGCGATAAACCTTGATAATAGCAAGGTTTATCTTCGATAATTTCTGACGATGCTTAGCGGTAAAAAATTCGTTGGTAAGCATCGTTAGCGATAAATATCGCTTAACTTTGGTAATATGCCCCAACGTCTGTTAACGTTCGATTCGAAGGAAATGAGGAAGTGTTGAAAAACATTGTTTGCGCCATCTTGCCTTTTTTGAAATGCCACACTTTTGTGGTGCACGGCAGCCATTTTAGATGTCTTGACCAGACCCACTCTCTGCACGCTGTCGATTCGTAGCATGGCTCCTCACCCTCGCAAGCATCTTCCCCAGGCACTGGTCACCCCCGCTCTCTGTCTTATGCATGGGCAATAAACCTCCCCCCATCTGCGCTGCTCTTCCCTGAGAATCACACTCTGTGCCCGCCCGACACCTCCCTTTCGCCCTATTCACTACCGCACCCTCTGACACTCCTCTTCCTCTGTGTCCGATTGTCCAGGCTATCAGCTAGCCCTGCAGATGTAGTTTATGGCCCCAGCTGTAAAGAATCACCCCTCTTCAAAGGAGTTATAGTAGATCAAGGCCCACACCCGATGAGATCCGTCACACCACACGTGTTCCTACTATCTGAAAACCATCCTGTATTGTGATTGGGGAGGGGACCGAGCCTGAAGCGGAAGATTCCAGGAATGACTCTTGGTACATCAAAGTTTTTACAATTATGTGTCACATTAAAAATATGTAGCACTCCAACAAAGTAGTAGGAATATAAAACTTTAATAACATATAAATATATACAACAAAACAAAAACAGTAAAAACATTTAAACAACGAAGAGACCGTGGCAATTTCTTTTGAATTATCCAATAGATTTATTGAAATTGACAGCACCAATAATGAAATATTCTTGTCAGTAGCGGTCTGTTGTGCGAATAGTTCCAAGGCAGCAGAACGCGCTGAAATCTAGATGGCACGAAAGTGATGTCTAGTAAGTTGCCGCCCAGCAAATAACGGCGTGGGGCGCCGCGGGGGTGAGTGAGTCCAGTAGGCACCACAGCTATTCTTACCGGCATCGCAGAATTACTGCTGGGGACAATGCCTGTGCTGTAGCAGGGTCACAGCAGAAACAAAAAGGATTTTGTTGAAGATGTTGTTGGTTTTAAATTTGAAAACAGTTCTGGTGTCAACTGCTATGCTAATGTAGTGGTTAATGTTTTGTTTTCTCTAGAAAATGTAAAAGAGGGGGAGGCAGTCCAAAGTTCAGTTAAAAGGGCAAAGGAAAGGATCGGTGGTTTGAACTATCAGTGAAAAAGGGGAGGGGGTGCAACAATTTTTCCTACCGGGTCACACTGTGCTTTCACCGGAACTGAGGTCTGCAGGATTCTAGTAATTCAAAGTGAGGCTGGCGCCAGCATGGGAGCGCCGACGTCCCGCGGATACAGTTTCGTCACTCCACGGGCGATCATGGCAGTCATTCCCCATCGGGGGTCGGAGACTCCCGCGGTTCCTCTAGAATCTTCAAGGTCGTGGAGGACTACGGTGGTGGAGTCAAGCAGTGACCGGGCCATTTCTTTATGCTGGGCCCGCTCTTGCCAGGTCGACCGCCATTTTGAGAGTTCGGTAGCTACTGGCGATCGCGGGGTCAAATGAGCGGACGGGCTCCACCCTGCCGGGCGAGACGTTGCAGCATGGCCACAGTGGAAGAACCCTTTTCCGGGCGCCTGGAGCGCTGAGGGTGCAGCTGGGAAGCCTCCACCTGGGGAGGCGGGAGAGGCCTGTTCGCACCGTCTCTCCCTCCCAGTGCACCCCACGGCGTCTCGCTTGAGATTTGTTATGGCCGGACCAGGCGATGAGGACGAGGGGGGGGGGGTCGGAGGCATGTGCAAGACATCCCCCCCCAGTGTTGTCGCAGCCATTATTCATGAAAGAAGAAGTGTCCCGTCCGTCTTCGGGCCGGGCTTCCGGTAGATGTCGGCCGGACGCCCCTGGCTCTGGCCCCATGAACGGGTTTCTTGGTTTATTGGCTGCAGCCGGATCCCGTCGTCCTCGGCCCCCCGACCGTTGGTGGCCGGACCGGAAGAGCATGTGGCGGGAGTACCTGCAACTCTCAAGGGCCACCGCGGCCGGACTGGGAGAGAGAGGGGAGGGTCGAGGAGACATTCCCCCCCCCTGCAACTGTTCAGCGTTGTAAAGGCAATCCCCTGGCCGGGTCCCGCTGGCCTCGGCCTCTCCTCCGGCTACACCCTACGTTAGGATATCCTGGCCGAGGCGTGGCAGCAGGACCTGCCTTATATGGGCTGCTCCCGGCTGGGCGTAGCCGCAACCCTGCCCCACCTTGGAAGTTTCCAGAGTGGGGGCGGATGTTCTACTGACTTGCATTTTCCCTAGTCTATCGATTTTTTTGGCGTGGCAGGCGGTGGGACAGCGAGGGGTGATTTGGTTTCTCTTACTGTTTTTCTGGTCTCTCACCACTGGCATATTTTAACGTTTTCTTGTTTCTAGGACATTAATAGGTTTTATCATTACGTTATGTTATCGTTTCTTTGTTCGTTGTTTAATAAAAGTTCATGTTCATCAGTGGCCTACTGATTTTCGTTTTCCTATTCTTTTCTTTCCAGGTTGTTTCATGCTAAAGTTTCTGTTAACAGGATACAGTGATCACTTCGTTATTATTGCATATGTCCTTTTCACTAGGGGTGCTCTCTGGTCGGGCCAGATGACGTATCTCTAGTAAATGGTCCGGGTGAAACAGGTGCATCAATCAGTGGGGAGTAGATAGGCATGACAGATTACAACGGGGGAGAAAGGTCCGCATTACGTACCCTTTCACTACTTGCAAAGATTTTCCTACGTTTATTTGCAAACAGGGAATACCTCCAAAAAGAACTAATTCCCAAACAGTCAATGTTCGGACAATCAATCAATCAATGAGGAATGAAATAGGTACGACGTGTTAAAGGCTTGCGTTACCTACCCTTCACTATCTGCAAAGGGAGAGAGAATATTCCTATTCTTCCTCGTTTGCAGGCAGAGAAGATCCTTAAGAGAACCAACTTCGAACAATTCAATGCTCGATTGAAACAATCAACAAGGGGTACTGTGAAAACAAATGAACGCCGCTTATGTACATACGCATTGCTATTTTCAACAGGTTGTTCCTAATGTTTCTATTTTAGCGAGGTCAAAAAGAGATCCCATTAGTGGCCTACTGATTTTGTTCGATTCCTTTTGTTTTTTTACACGATTTTTCGCTATCTGCAAAGACTAAACAGAGTATTGCGACTCTGTGCTTGTTTGTAAATAGAGAATGAACCAAAGAGAACAATCAATCAAATGGAGAGAGAAGCAGGCACGACGGATTACAAAGGGGGCAAAGGGCTGCGTTAACTACCCTTCACTATCTGCAGAGAGAGTACTCCTAATAGAAATGAGGGGTGAGGGGCAGCATTCAAAGCAGATCAGTGTGCATAAACACGAAAATGTTTTTACTTACCACGTACTTGACATTCGACAGCTTATGATATTTGCTATTAAAAAACCATTGAAATTCACTGAAAAAACCATAGGTTATAGACCATATATAGTTAGGAATTAGCATTTACAAAACCTTGAAAATTCACTGAAAAAACCATAGGTTATAGACCATATATAGTTAGGAATTAGCATTTACAAAACCTTGAAAATTCACTGCAAAAACCATAGGTTAGAGACCATATATAGTTAGCTGGACATTTTATTGACATAAAACCAATGAAATTCCATATATAGTTAGTTGCACTAACTATATATCGCGCACCCGCAATCCACTGCTGATGATGTCACATATTACATCATTCATGACATGGTCAGTGACATCACTGATGACATCACTGATGACATCTCAAATGACATCACTGATGACATCACTGATGACATCTCATTTGACATCAATGACCACATCACTGATGATATCATTCATGTGACAATACAATGCATCTCCTCACATTTTAATATAACCTCTGTTTCACCCAGTGTTAAAAAGAGTATAATTTTTGAAACCATTGACACACCAATACTAGTTACTACATACGCACTCACTGATTGCTACGTCTACACACACCTTCACTCATTCACCCATACAATCATTCATACATACAATCACTCATCTTTACAACACTATCATATGCACTCATACACCTATACAGACACTCACAGTCTGCCACTCATCCATGGAGTTACTCACACACCTAGTCAGTCCTGTAAAGAATCAATGAGACTTCCATTTTCTTGTCTATACAGTTAAACATAGAGCACCTTACATTTTCAAACATATACTAACACATACTTACCTTCTTATACAATCATTGATACAAGTACAGATTGATCTGCACAGAGTCACACACCTCCCAGCTAGCCACACACACACTCAGTCTCCCATACAAATACTTGGGCAATCAATCAATAACCCATATAGTTACTCATATAGCTACTGATCAACACATGCAGCAGTTTACAGAACAACAGACATAATGATGCACAAATTAAGACAGTTTAGTCACTAACCCATGCACTCAGTGAGACACATTTAATCACTCACTCATACAGTCAGTCATGCACCTACTAAATCCTTCGTCCAGACACTTACACATCCACTCATTCTTCAATATGTAAGACATATTTAAACTTTATAGAAACAAAAAATCACTGGATGTTGTTATCAGTGATGTCATCAGTGATGTCATTTGAGATGTCATCAGTGATGTCATCAGTGATGTCACTGACCATGTCATGAATGATGTAATATGTGACATCATCAGCAGTGGATTGCGGGTGCGCGATATATAGTTAGTGCAACTAACTATATATGGAATTTCATTGGTTTTATGTCAATAAAATGTCCAGCTAACTATATATGGTCTCTAACCTATGGTTTTTGCAGTGAATTTTCAAGGTTTTGTAAATGCTAATTCCTAACTATATATGGTCTATAACCTATGGTTTTTTTCAGTGAATTTTCAAGGTTTTGTAAATGCTAATTCCTAACTATATATGGTCTATAACCTATGGTTTTTTCAGTGAATATATATATATATATATACACACGAAAACTCCTCCACGCCACTTCCAATCCACACGGACCAGCGAGGCGTTCACACAGGAGACGGACCACAGGATCAGTTACAGGTTTTCTTTATTTTGGTAGATACAGCTGGAAAAAGTGCATTACGCGTTCCGGGCTACGCAAGCCCTTGCTCACATGTGTATATATCCATTGTCACATTCCTTGCACTTGAATGGTGTTTATAGTGTGTATTCGTTGATATTTTCTTAATGTTAATGATTCACTAAAGCTACTTTTACATTCATGGCAATGATATGGTTTTTCCCTAGTGTGTGTCCTCTGATGCTGTTTTAGTTGTGATAATCGACTAAACCTCTTCAAACATTCTCTGCAATTATATGGTTTTTCTCCTGTGTGTGTTCTTTGATGGTGATTTCGGTCTGATAATCGACTAAAGCTCTTCATACATTCACTGCACTTGAATGTTTTTTCCTGTGTGTGTTCGCGGATGAATCCTTAATGTTGAAGATTCACTAAAACTACTTTCAGATTCACTGCACTGGCATGGTTTTTCTCCAGTGTGAGTTCTCTGGTGCCGTTTTAGGCTTGATAAATATATAAAGCTCTTCCTACACCCATTGCACTTGAATGGGTTTTCCCCAGTGTGTGTATTCTGATGCTGTTTTAGGTCTGACAATCGAATAAACCTCTTCTCACATTCACTGCACTTGAATGGTTTTTCTCCTGTGTGTGTTTTCTGATGCTGTTTTAGGTGTGATGATTGACTAAAGCTCTTCAAACATTCACTGCACTTGAATGGTTTTTCCCCTGTGTGTGTTCGCTGATGAATCCTTAATGTTGAAGAATTACTAAAACTTCTTTCACATTCACTGCACTGGAATGGTTTTTCCCCTGTGTGTGTTCGCTGATGCTGTTTTAGGTGTGATAATTGATTAAACCTCTTCACACATTCAGTGCAATTATATGGTTTTTCTCCTGTGTGTGTTCTCAGATGGTATTTTAGGTCTGATAATCGACTAAAGCTCTTCAAACATTCACTGCACTTGAATGGTTTTTCCCCTGTGTGTGTTCGCTGATGAATCCTTAATGTTGAAGAATTACTAAAACTTCTTTCACATTCACTGCACTGGAATGGTTTTTCCCCTGTGTGTGTTCGCTGATGCTGTTTTAGGTGTGATAATTGATTAAACCTCTTCACACATTCAGTGCAATTATATGGTTTTTCTCCTGTGTGTGTTCTCAGATGGTATTTTAGGTCTGATAATCGACTAAAGCTCTTCAAACATTCACTGCACTTGAATGGTTTTTCCCCTGTGTGTGTTCGCAGATGTTGCCTTAATGCTGATGAATCACTAAAACTTCTTCCACACTCACTGCACTGGAATGGGTTTTCCCCTGTGTGTGTTCGCAGATGTTTCCTTAATGCTGATGAAACACTAAAACTTCTTCCACATTCACTGCACTGGAATGGTTTTTCCCCAGTGTGTGTTCTCTGATGCTGTTTTAGGTCTGAAAATTGAATAAACCTCTTCTCACATTCACTGCACTGGTATGGTTTTTCCCCAGTGTGTGTTCTCTGATGCTGTTTTAGGTCTGATAATTGAATAAACCTCTTCTCACATTCACTGCACTGGAATGGTTTTTCCCAAGTGTGTGTTCGCAGATGTCTCCTTAATGCTGATGAATCACTAAAACTTCTTCCACATTCACTGCACTGGAATGGTTTTTTCCCCAGTGTGTATTCGCTGATGCTGTTTTAGGTGTGATAATTGATTAAACCTCTTCTTACATTCACTGCACTGGAATGGTTTTCCCCCTGTGTGTGTTCGCAGATGTCTCCTTAATGCTGATGAATCACTAAAACATCTTCCACATTCACTGCACTGGAATGGTTTTTCCCCAGTGTGTGTTCGCTGATGCTGTTTTAGGTGTGATAATTGATTAAACCTCTTCATACATTCAGTGCAATGATATGGTTTTTCCCCTGGGTGTGTTCGTTGATGTCTTTTTAGGCCTGATAACTGAATAAAGCTCTTTACACATTCAGTGAATTTGAATAGTTTTTTCCCTGTGTGTGCTTGCTGATGGGGTTTTAATATTGATGACAAACTAAAGCTCTCACTGCATGTGTCTGAGACTTCTCTCTTGGTTAGCGTCTCTTGCTCTGGTATATACTTGTTTACATCCATTGACTGTACATCCTGAAGGGCCAACATGACTGATAAAGCACTTGTGTTATTCTTGCATTCCCTGTATGAGTCGTATTTTGCACGTTTGTTTTACGATTAAAGAATAAAGTGCAATGGTCATCAACTATTTTCCAATCACATAACGTGTGTAAGGCTTCTTCGAGGGCGATTGTGTCTTTAGACTGGATAATGGTTCTGCATGCTTGCGGGTAAAGATTCATTGTCCTTCTGGCCGGTGCACAGTGGAACAGTGCTCTGTATTTTAGACAGCTGAACCCCTATTTCTTTTAACCTTCACTTGTCTGACTCCACTCCGTTGCGCTTTTCAATGGTTGCTGTGGATTGGTCGGAAACAGTTTGCAATACACCTCTAGCACTGAATGGTGGCCTGGTATTATTTAAGGAAGCAGAGCACTGCTGTAACCACCTCATACTAACCTCATGATCAAAGCTGTTATTGGACATGTTTACACAAGAGGAGGTTTATCAGTGTTGTCTTAATTTCCTAGAGGTTATTTCTTTGTTTTGAGGCATGTAGGTGCACAGCTGAGACTCGTGGAATCACTGAATTTCTCGTGTCCCTTGTCTCTTCTTTCAGGATGTCTCAGTTTATGTTCAGGTTCGGCTGTCTCTGATGGCACTTATGTTTTCCTGAATACTGGAACTCAATATTTCGGACTTCGTCTTTGCAGATTTACAGTGTTATCTTCCTCATTTTGAAACATTTCGTACAATCAAAGATTGTTTTCTGTTGGATGTAAAGAGATTTAAAATTACTTAAAGGGAAACATAACGGAATGTGCATACACAATTTTTAATTGATTGTATAAATATCTCTTAATTACCATTTCTGAAACTTATGAAGGCATATTTAACCATACACAGAAATTTACATAAAAGGTGCTTTGACTTTCACATCTTACTTATTTCAGCAAAGGTGTTCATGAGTAAGTTAGTAAAAAAAAAAGGGCGCACGCATAGCACTCATACACTAGTTACAGCTTTAGGTAGATGCATATGGTCAAGGTTTTGTTAAAACAAGAACAGCTCTTTGAGTAAGAGATGTGAGATGGATCAGGAAGACTTGCGACAGCAGGGTGGACATCAGGATGTTGTGCCATAAATCAAATATTGCTGCTCGCAGAGGTGCCTGGCTTCATCCACTACACCCACAATATGCAGTAGAGCAGCAGTTTAATGATTGTAACTTAATTTGTGGTTTTACTTCTCTCAAATATTTGTCAGTATTATCTACAGGGGAGGGAGTTCCACGGATGGACTAGCAGATTGAGCTGGGCTGCTCTGTTGTTTAGTTGTCTCACCTCTAACTTTAGAGCTCGAGATAGCACACTAGCCTGGCGGCCTACTAGTAGACAGCTGTTGTGCATCAGCGTAGCAAGAGCAGAGATGGTGCGCCAAAGTCAAGCCTGTTATCGCCCTTTCACCCCTGGACCATGCCAAGCACCCCAAACACTCTCTTAAAAACATCTCTTACGTCAAACTGCTCTGTTCATATACCCTGCACCTCTCCTGCCCTCCATACAAGGTAGGGCCTGTTCTTAAATGTATTCACCTGCATCTCACATGAATAGACCTGCTTTCAACATTCCTTTTCCAGCACAAAACCTGCGAACAAGATTTTACAACCATGCAATTCCCATGACCTTTCATGGGTCTCCCCTCCTACTCAAGCTTTTCAACATCACCTGTACAAACCACCGTTGCCACATTTAATGGAACAATACTGAGGTGCGCTCATTCTTTCCACAAGATGGAGAATGCACCAGAACAGCACACACTGTTTATTATTTATTTTTATTTATACAGCTTATAAAGAGCACTGTCACCTTGCAGGCATCCTGGTGCTAAGCAACTCAGAGTACAGGTGTGTCGGATACATGGCCAGGCGACTTAGGGCTAGATGTAGGTAATTCTAATTTACCGATTCATAAATACCCAATTTTACCGATTCGGTATTTATGAATCGGTAAATTAGAAGGAGGCAGATGTAGGTATTGCCCATTGATTCCTATGGGCCTTGAAGCCCATAGGAATCAATTGGAAATACCGAATCGGTATTTACCGAATCGGTAAATACCGAATCCTGCAAGGGTGCAGGGGGTGTCACTTTGACACACTCTAGCACCCCAAGTACAGGCTTGTGTGACATGTGGCACACATGCAGGCCCTAAGGGCATGTCTGTATGTCACATGGCACAGGTGTGCATGCACTTATGTGCATGCACACCTGAATTCGGTATTTTACCACACAATAGTATTGTGTGGTAAAATACCGACTCTTAAGGGCCTGTGGCACTCTTTGAAGTGCTAGCTACATCTAGAATTACAGAATCGGTATATTTACCGATTCGGTAATTTACCGAATCGGTAATTTTACCGAATCAGTAAATATACCGATTCTGTAATTTTAAGCCCCCTCCATTGCAAAACCCAAATACCGGTCGTAACGGCCGAATTCGGCCGTTATCGACCGGTATTAGGGCTCCTACATCTGGCCCTTAGTCTTGGGGAACAGCCAGGTTTTTAAACTTCTTCTAAAAGGGAGGAGCTCCCAAATTTGTCTGATCTCCCACGGGAGCTCGTTCCACAGTTTGGCCGCTGCCACACCAAAGGATCTACCCCCTGACCTGACTTTCCTAAACCTCGGTGCCTTCATTAGTCTCGCTGATGAGGAGCAGACCCTTCTTGTAGGGATATACCAATCAATTTTTTTCCGCGTGAGCGCAGGACCCATCCCATGAAGGGCTTTAAAGACAAGGCAGAGAGATTTAAATTGAACTCTCTGTCTCAGAGGAAGCCGGTGCAGTTCTTCCAAGGCCGTAGATGTAGAGGACTTTCTAGGCAGCCCTAGGACTATCTTGGCTGCTGCTGACTGGATCCTCTGTAGTCTGTCCAAAAGGAACTTCGGGGAGTCAAGCAATAGGGCATTACAGTAGTCTAACCTACTGAGAATCGGACACCTTACCACTAGCGCACGCGCCTGAGGAGGTAGCAAAGGGAAGATTTTCTGCAGGGATCTAATGATCACAAAACAGCAAGCTGTCATTTTTGTAACCTGAGCTTCCATAGTAAGTTTGTTGTCAAACATAATGCCCAGGTTACGGACCGTTTTTACAGGCCGAACTGCGGTTGAATTACCAGAGGGCCAAAAATTGCAAGGAATGACATGATGAATCCTGCTCACTGAGCAGGAAATCACCTCAGTCTTCCCTGCATTAAATTGTAATGAGTTGTCCTTAAGCCAACGGGCTGTGTCCCGCAGACAGTTGTGAAACACATCCACTGACGTCGAGTCCTCTCCCTCAAAGGAGAGAATCAGCTGCGTGTCGTCAGCATAGTTTACGATGTCAATATTGTATACTTTGATGACCGCAATCAGGGGTTTCAAATAAATATTAAATAAAATAGGGCTAATTGCTGAACCCTGTGGCACACCATAATACACATTGGAGAAGGCAGATTGAAAAGGAGGGAGTGACACCACCTGCTGTCTGTCCTGTAGAAAAGACCGAAACCATCGTAAGGCACAGCCCCTCACCCCAACCTCGCTCAATCTTCTTAGCAGGATCTCATGGTTGACCGTATCAAAGGCGTCAGACAGGTTGAGCAGGATCAGCACTGCTGCCTGACCCCTGTCTGCCCACCTCTGAAGGTCATCCATAATGGTCACCAAGGCCGTCTCGGTACCGTGGACTGGCCGAAATCCGAACTGCACCTCCTCCAGCAAGTTATGTTGCTCCAGGTGCCTGGAAAGAGTGTTACTGACCACACGTTCCACAATCTTGGCCGGGAACGGCAACAAGGAAATAGGCCTATAGTTCTTACAACACTCTGGATCAAGAGAAGACTTCTTCAGCAGAGGTGTCACCAGAGCTTGCTT
Organism: Lissotriton helveticus; assembly: GCF_964261635.1. Lineage (NCBI taxonomy): Eukaryota > Metazoa > Chordata > Amphibia > Caudata > Salamandridae > Lissotriton > Lissotriton helveticus. Next base: position 3,878,784 of record NW_027611656.1, on the reverse strand, counting down.
CCATTGGGGAGGGACCACACCACTGGCTAAAGACTGATTACAGATCAAGCGGAGAGTTGGAAACAGTTCTTCCTCAAACTCCTTCCAAATCTTGTGTGATACTGGGTCCAAGGGAGAACCGGAGGAAATACCCCATGCCACCCTACTGAAATCCTCCGCCGCCAGAAGCACAAACTCAGATAGATATTTAGCAGCCTGACAAGCGGTGCTAATATCCACACCTTCAGAGTCACTCACCACAGGGGCGTCAACGCTCATAGCCTGAGACTACACTCCCTGCTGCCTGATGGCCACCCTCCAGATCATCAATGATCAGTTGGATTTTCTCCTGGAAGAACCTGGCCAGGTTCTCACAGAGTTCTTGAGAGGGGGGTATCACATTCTTAGAATAGTCAGGGCTAGTAAGACTGTTCAGGATGTGAAAAATGTTTCTAGAGCTGTTAGAGGCATTGCAGATTAAGGAAGAGAAATAGTCAGCCTTTGACGTTCTGATCTCCTTAATTTTGAGTTTCCACAGGAGCTTGTCCATCTCCTTGTAGCCTCGCCTCCATCTCCTCTCAGCCTGTTTGCACGCTAATTTCAGGTCTTTCAAAGTATCGTTAAACCATGGGGCCGAGGCTCTGCCCCTACATCTATTTTTTTTTCAGGGGGGCACAAGAGTCCAAGGCCGAGGTGATCTCAGACACAGAGAGGCATAATTCTCCTCAGCTGGCTTGTCTAATGAGAAACAATCCCTGACCTTGAACACAATATCAGAACCCCTCATCCCTGTGAGAGTCTTCCAATCTCTACTGATATATTCTGTTGTGGAGTGAGATATCTGAGTATTAAGGGTATCAAAGTTAACAAAGAATTTAATCAGAAAGTGATCCGTCCATTCCATAGGCAGAATTTCGTCAATATGCAGAAGATGGGTTTCTGAGAAAATTAAATCAAGAAGATGCCCAGCTTTATGAGTGGCCTTGGAGACCGGCTGAAAGAGGCCAAGACCTTCCCATGAGTGAAGTACATTATAAGAGAGCCATTTAACCACAAATTAAAATCACCCAAAAGTACTAATCTATGATGCATGGCTGCCATATTAGTGAGGGTATCCAACAGTGATTGCTGCTGCTGAACACTAAAAGCCCCGGGGGGTCTGTAACAGATAATCCCCGTCGAAAGAAGACCAGAATAATTTGTACTGGTCATGCCGAATAGTTCCAATCCAGTAACCACATCAATATCAATAGTCCCCGTCTTCAAGGTATCTTTATAATTACCCCAACCCCACCTCCCCTCCTGTTCAGCCTGCACATAAGATTAGGATAAAGTGCCCTCTGCGACTCTCACACATGCCCGGCAAGTACACAGCCCCCACACAGCTTTTACAAAGGGCCAGATGATTAGCATTGCTTTTCAAATACACACAAAATGCCATTGGCACAGCTCAACAATGTAAATAAAAGTATTTCACAGTGTGAAATGCACCGCCAAATGATCCAACATGTGCAGCATGCCACCAAGGTTCTTTACTATCTCAACTGCATTATGCAGCAGCAACGTTTGCTGTCACCAAAGTGTTTTTCCTTTGAAAAAGGTGCTATGCATGTGGTATTTGTACAGCACAAACCTAACCAAAAAGAAACAGAGCTCCCTATCGGGTCCAAGGCAGGGACAGAGTCAACGAGTGATAGGTGAGGCGGTGGGAATGATAAATTGTTACTGCATTGTGATCGAAAAGCCTGAAACTAGCAGCATGTGTGCTAATTCCTCAGCAGCTTCTCTTCTATGACATGTAGAGCGGGTGCAGGCCCAGATCAGACAGAAATAAAACATTTATAGCTCAGTAATATTCAGAGATATAGTAGCGGAAAGTAGGATGCTGGCTTCCAATAACACAGCACTGAGCACTCCACCTCAGCCAATCTTTAACGATTGTTTGAAGAACAGAGCAACGGGAAGGTGTTTTACATGCCGACCATCAACCTTTCACCAGCTGCACACAGGGGACTGCATTGGCTAGATGAACGCTGTCCTCATGCAACCGCTCAAGTCATGCATACAGGCGCTACAACATGTTAGCCAAGTGTCCTGGAACCCTCGATTCCAATTCACTCAATTTAACTACACACATTACAGTTAACTCTCCCCCTACCGTATCAAGAGCGTGTTTCCTGATTGGACACTAGAGTGTCCGTGCTGTAAACTGGCTGATGCTGGTTTCTAACATATGGTGTGGGAGTGCACACCACTACAGGTGTCATGGCTTGAGGTTACAGCCACCATAGCGGAACTCGCAGATCATACACTGTCAACTACCCCTGAATCCTGCCGGCTAGGCTTTCACCCTAAAGCAAAGAGGGGGCAAACACTTACACAGGTTCAAAGACCTTGCATACGCACTTTTCAAGTGACGAATAGCAATTTCTTGGAAAGCGACCTCTGTGCCGGACACTAAGAGGTGGCTGCATACTCTCCTGCACTGTGCACGAGCAGAGAACAACACACTACACATGCTACTCACTAGAGGAGTGGGGAGAAGGGGTAGGGGGGTGGGAAAGTAGGATCTGCTTTCATGGTTAATAGGGGTAGGGGTAATAACCCTATCTGCCCCTGGCAGGGACAGATAGATTGTCCCTTTTGTTTTGGGGATTAGAGACATTAGCATGCCCATTCTGGAAATCACCCACTCCTCTTTCAGGGAGGAAAAAAAATCCCTGGCGTCTAGTAGGCTTTCTGCCCCCAGGGAGACTGATCGGGGGTAATAACCCCCATCTACCTCCCAGAGGGGCAGACAGACTGTCCCTGCTGTGTTTAGGGTGTGGGCATAAACACCCCTCTTTTATAAAAAAAAAACAATAATCCCTGGTGCCTAGTGGGCTTTTTGTGACGGTTGGGGGGCATTATAGTGCCCATTTAGGGCAGCCCCCATCCCTAAGTAAAAAGAAAAAAAAATCCTTGGTCTATAGAGTGCCTTTCACCCCACCTCCCCGGGAAGATGGGGGGGGGGGGGCGAAAGACTAAATTAGGCCAAATTATTAAATTATTATGGGGGAGTAAAGACCCTTGCCCAAGGGGCCGCTCCCCCCTCCCTGGTGTCTAGTGGTGGATCCCTGCTTTGGGATTGCCCTCTTATGGCGATCCACAAGCTGAGATCCACTGGATTCTCCCCTTTCCAATGATACCTCTCCTGCCTGCCTACGTGCTTGAGGGTGAGATAGCCCGATGAGCATGTAGGCAGTGAAAGTGAAATGAGCCGATCGGCTTATTTCACTTTCACTATAGTGAAGTCAGCACGCCATGCGCGCCGATTGTCTGCACACTGGAAAAAAAGTGCCTCGGGCAGCTGGAGTTCAAAATAGTGGGCCTTGGACGTAATGGTTACATCCTTGGCACCGGAGCGCCACAACCTTGGACGTAACCGTTATGTCCAAGGCATGGAAGGGGTTAGTAGATCTTGCTCTGACACTGATGTAACTGGTAATGCTTCCCAACCATGAGGTGCTCTACATATGCCACATATATTTGTAGTGAGGGTGGGGTTCTACTTGCACACATTGCTATGTTAGCATAAGCTTTTTAGAAGTTAAACATCATTTTGTCACTTTGCCGCTTTTTGCACACGACACTGTAGGTTGCTGTTGTTGCAAATTAGAATGCTTTATTTTTCTTCACATGAGAACGGTCTGTTTTCCACATCCCTAGACTTACACTGTGACCTTAGTCTGCACACTGCGTGCAGAGGTCTATAAGGTCAGAACAACAATGTATGCTGGGATTCAGGTTAATCAGCCCACAGTTCTAGACATAACACGCACACAGGTGCACTCAACTGAAATCCTAGTGCTTTAATATTGCAATGCATGCACAATTCAAGCACTTGGAAGAATATTGTTTCCAGAGTCTGAGAGCTTTGCTGATCCTGATGTGATTCACCTCTGCTGATCTTGGAGGTATGGGGTTCCTCATTTAAGCCTAAGAGACCTTCTATTATTATAAAACCTAGTTCTTAGCAGGGGTGGGTGGTACACAAGGCGCTGTAGGACCTGTTTCCACTATCATTGTAATATGATTTCTCCCTTTCTGTTTTATGGAATTGTAACAATGCTGACTGTTTAATTTCAGATCATATGCCTGCTTACGTTAGCCAAAGTACTGCATCTTAGAGCACGTAGTTCAAAATAAACATTTTAAACTTTTCTGTGTCTCTAATTACTCACGTTGTAGACTGGTATGAGAATAAAACAAAAGAGTGTTCTTGATTCCCATCATTCCTGAGAGTACCCTAAGTTGCATGTTCTGGGTTGTCTAATCATTGGTAGCTTCGCTCTAGGACGGAGAGCTAATGAGACACTGATGCTAGTCGGATAGGGGTTCTGGGTTTTGAGGTGAGTTTCTGGTCCACCACAATTCACTAAGGTCCTGGTTTCCTATGCATAGTTCTGTGTATAAACAGAATCCCTGCAACATATTATGTTATTGATGTTCCCTGCAACCTATATTGCTCAAAGAGTTTCCACTTGTTGATGTTTTACAAGAATAAAAAATGCAATCAAATATTGATGAAACAATGAGATGCAAAGATACCTCCAGCCTGCACATCCTGGGACAAGACTGCTGGAAAGAGATCGATGGGAAATGAGAAAGGTTTGGAGTTGAGCAGAACAGTGAAACATCACCTGAAAGAACAAATAAAAAAATAAAAATTGAAAGAAGATAGATGGATATTTGAAATTACAATAGGGACAAGCAAGAGAAGGAAATAAACTCACTAGCCCTGTGATTTTTTAAAGAGCAAAAAAAGTAAAAAAATATTTTAAAAGTTTGCAAAACACTGAAAAAAACCCACAATTTAGAACCCATAGAAACTGAAAAGAGAAGCGCCTATGAATCTTGTTTTCAATGCCCATGATCAGAGAAGAGGACTTGTTGCATGTATGGGAGTATTAACAACGAGACCTAGTGTGTCATGACGGTGCAAAAGGTGTGGTTTTCTGTCGTCATGCAATCCAATGGGCTCTGGGAAGTGCAGTCTTTTTGTAACTGTGTTTAACTTGGAAGCTGATAAAGCTAAGGATGAAATGCATAATTGTCGAGACTTTCTGAATCTGTACACTCAGGAAAATCTAGGTTTTGAGCATGCATACAACACATAATGTGAAGTGTGCATTTGGATTAGAACACACAGATGGCATACAAGAAAAAAAGTGAGAGAAAGAATCACATTAGTCATGGCATTGGGCAGGGCCATCCCCTTTCACCCATACTCTTCCTGATAGCCCCAGAGCCCCTCACATTCACTCTATACTGCTCAGAAGACATTTGGGGAACTGAAACCAAAGCCGGCAACCTGGAAATTAAGCTGTATACGGACAACATACTCCTCACTTTACCCTCTCCAGAACGTTCGCTGTCAGCACCGACGTTCACCATATCAGACTTTACAGCATTTTCCAGGTACAGAAGGAAATGGACCAAAAGTGAAGTCTTACCCTTGATGGTCTATACCACGAGGGAAGCCCTCCATGCACATCCATTTCGGTAAATCGCCCCCAAGATGAAATATTACGAGTATTGATTATTGAGTATTGATTCCTACCGATTTTCCAATGATGATCAAAGTCAATATGACTGCACTGACTGATCAAATGCACAGGGGTTTCAGTAAATGGATCAAACCGCAATTGTCGCTGTGGGGATGAGTCCAAACTGTGAACATGGTGGCAGCCCGAAGTTTAACTACATTTGCAGCAGGCTGCCTACACTGGTCCTCGCATCAGAACTATGCCTAATAGACAAAGCCATTAAAACATACTTGTGGCAAAGTGAGACACGCAGACTGGCCATGTTGAAACTCCGAGCCGCTACTACAGGCGGACTGAGACTTCCAAAGATGGAAATATACCATATGGCCCATCAGCTCTCACAGGAAGCATCTCATTCTGCCACAGATCTGGAACGCACCAGTTGGGTACTCCTGAAACAACAACTGTGGGTGGGCACAGGGACCGCAGGTGATATAGCTGCATCATCCCTCACAGATACCTCAAATAGAACAGCTTTGTGGGCCTCGCGCTGCAGAAGCGATGAAGGGGGAAATCTTCACCTCCATCTACTCCGCCATTGGTGAGGTGTGCTGGTTTGTATCCTCTTCCTTCCCTGTTTCTCTCACAGATCGAGATCATAGACCCAGAAGGTCGTAATGTGATATTAGCAGGCAAACTAGATGGCAAAGGTATAGCCTGTGTGAACAACTCATGCCCCCAATGTGGGACAAACTATCAGCCTATTCTCCCTAATTTTCTCGCACCCGAATACATCATTACCCTATGTTACTCGGAGGAGATTGCAATTGCATGGCTGATGTCACTTTAGATAGATCACATCCCCACTGCCCACATCCCCACTACATAAAACTGCCCACGCATTTCGATGATGGATTAACGATTGAGGATTTGTTGATATCTGGAGAACCTCAACTCCGAAGGGCGGCTTAGACTCTTATTACTCGGGTACGCACAAGCTATCGGTGCACTTAAATACTTTCTTATGCTTGGCCAGCGTACATGCCGGAGCTAGAAGGGTCGAATATCGGGTGAAAAATACTGCAACAACCACCTGTCAATACAGATTTCGGCCTGGGCGCTGTCCAGACCCCGCACTGCGACATGAAAGCTCAATACTGCAAAGCTGATGACCCAGTCTTCAGACCTACCCTAGGGAACGTGATCAGTAATTACTTTATGGAAAATACGGGTACGACTTCCTCCCCACTAGCGGAGTGGGAGGCATTCAAACTAGTGGTACGTGGTCAAGGCATCTCAGCAGTAGTAGGGACTCGGTCCCAACTTCATACTGAGATCAATCACTTGGAGCACCTCTTAATAAAACCGGATCTACCGACGGAGGGAGCACAGGTGCTGCATGATACACTGAGAGCAGAAAGGGAAAAACTCCTCAAACTAGTGGAGTGACTCCCGGCATACGATTATCGAGCATATAAAAAACTAGGGCACACATAGAATATTATAAATCCAGCAGATTACTAGTGTGGCTGGCCAATCCTGATAGACAGGGTTCCCAAATATTGCAGATGCAAAACAAGGGGAAGGTGACCTTGTTTACCGGTATGCCGCGATTAATACGGTCTTTGCTGTCTATTATTCTAACATCTATGGGTGCTCTGATGTGGCCCCACCCAGCCCATGCAGGATTATGTTCCATTGGCAAGTACGAAGCAAATGACACAGGTAGTGGCTGCATCCCTAGGAGGTGGCATCACAATCCAGAAGGTGAAGGGGCGAGTAAAGCCCTGGGCAAGGTACTAGGCTCAGATTGCTTGACCCTGGAATTTTATGCATCTTGTGCAAACTCGCTTGCCCCAATCTTGACTACATTGTATAATGCAGCAAGAGCAGCGGTGGTCTCCCACCAACCATGGGCGAGTTCCTGTTTGTTCCACTCCACAAAAAGTGTAGAGTGACAAGGTAACATCCTAAAGACTGCTCTCCATATTAAATGTAGATAATAAACTGCTTAGATAAAATGTTGGTGGGGGGCGTGGCTTGGGCGCCGACTGTGATGGCGGCGTGAGCCCGGAGCTCCTTCCAGGATCCCACAATTATCCTGTAAATCCCGGCACCGGCGCTGGCTCGACAGCCGGAAAGTTCGCCCCCCGCACCCGACACCGAGAGGCGAACATTGCGGGAGAAGCGGAGGTCCGGCGGCGACGGGGGAAGCCTGCGCGGAGCTCCTGCGGGGTCGCGATCCAGCGCCTAAGATGGCGGCGGCGGCCCCGAGGCTGTGGTGACGGAGGTCGGCGAAGCTGCCTGACAGGGGTGCGGGAGAGGCAGCGGACGGCGGACACCCAGCGGACGGCACCTGCCGGCACAAGAGGGGCCGGCGACACCCGCGCTGGGGGAAGCGCTAGCCGGATCGATGACGGGAGGGCTGGTGGCCCCTCCCCCACTGCTGTGCAGGCCCACGAAGCGGGCGGCCCTTGGAGATCGGGGCCGCGGCTGGCGATTGCAGAGGGGAGGAGAGGTGGTCGTCCCGGAGGCTGCCGGGTGCCAGCGCGAGGCAGTGGACCCCTGAGTTGTGGTGGAGCAGCGGCCTGGAGGGCGACCCCGGGGCCCGGGCTGTACCCGACCTTCGGCTGGACCTACGGGGTTGCTGGAGAGGCTGCGCACACGTGGTGGGGCGGCTCTCCTTAGCGATCGCCTACACGCACAGAGAGGACATCGGGGGCCGTTGTATCGGGCCGCTGGGGGCTCTCCTGGGACCTGACCCGGAGGGCTGTGTTGAGGGGTCCACGGAAGTGGCGAGCTCGAGGGCCCGCTCCTTTTCTCCGCTTTTGGGTCTCCAGTGTGGGCCGACAACGGGATACCGACTGGTGGAGGGCCATCCTCTACCGCGGGGGCGCAGTGGGATGCGGCCCCGTGCTACTGTATAGCTGGGACCAGCAGGAGGCGCGGGGCTCTGCTGCTCCTGGGGACACACGTGGACACTGCTCCTTCTTTCTCATCGGTGGTGCTTCCTTGCGCAGGACGTTTCTTGGTGGAGTGCAGCGCGCCTGCTCCAGACACAGGAGCGGTGCTACCATAGGGCGTGAACACGGCCTGCGGATTGGGGGCTGCAGCGGTACGGTTCGACCCCCAGTGCTGTGTCGAACGTTTGGGGGCTCTCTCCGATGGCGGACGTGGATGGCAATATGGCGGCTGGAAGGGGCCAGAACGCGACGGCTGGGCCGGACGGGGTTGGCGCCCGACAAGAATGCCCGGATACCACGGCACAGGAACGCAGGTTGAATGCTCGCCTGGATGGCATATTGGAGGCGATTACTGCGACCAAGGAGTCCCTGCACCAGGACATAGGGCAGGTGGCTACGGGGCTGGGACTCCTGAGGGCGGATCACGCCAAGCTGTCTGATAGGGTGAAGGACAATGAATCGCTTCTTCAGGAGCTTAAACCTGCGGTGGTCACGGCGGAACATAAACTTTCTGATATCCTGGCCCGACTGGCGACGCTGGAGAAGAGAGCGGAGGACTCCGAAGGTCGCAACCGCCGGAACAACGTTAGGGTGGTGGGCCTGCCGGAAAAAATTGAAGGGGACGATGCTGTGCGGTACATGGAGGACTGGTTCCGATCCACGGTTGCTCCTGAAGGCTTGTCCCCGTTCTTTTCCGTTGAGAGGGCGCATAGGGTCCCATCTCGTCCTCCCATGCAGGGCCGTCCCCCCCGGCCAATGGTAGCCAGGCTTCTCCATTTCAGGGACAGGGACCTGTTGATACAGAGGGCGAGATCGGCGGGACCCTTTCAAGTGGACAATAGCTGAGTGACTATTTTCCCGGATTACACCCAGGAAGTTCAGCGGAATAGAGCGACCTTCCTTGCGGTCAAGAAAGAACTTAGAGAGGAGGGTATTCAATATTCGCTGCTCTTTCCGGCCCGGCTGAGAGTGATACTGGATGAACAGACTCATTTTTTCCACTCCCCTGATGAGGCCTGGTCGTGGCTAGAAAGGTATAGGATGGGCACTGACCGCCAGCACAAGGATGGGAAGGAGAAGAAGAGGCCGACGCAGATCCGTAAGTCTCAGAGGATCCGCAAACGCGACAGGCTTAAGCAGGCGTTGCAGGAGGAAGCGCTGGCTGCGGAACGGAGAGGAGCGTTGGCTGCCACGGCAAAGATCACGGGCTCGCTGCTCAGGGAGTTGGAGGAGGACTCGGAATCGGAAAGCGGGGGCCGCAAGTCGGGAGGAGAACTCTCCGAGGCGGACAGCTCTGTGGGACCATCGGCCACGCCGCAAACGGCGGATGGGCTGTTTAATGTGTAACTGTTGGGATGCGCTGGAGACTCTGCAGTGGTGAACATTTATCCAGTTGGCCAGCGTTTAGCAGGTACTCTGTTGCAATTTACACATGGGATCTTGGACATGGGGTGTGGGTTGACCTGCCGCGGGTTGGTGCCGAGTTACCCCCCAGTTGCCCTTACGGCTCCTGTGGCGGCTGCCACAGGTTAGTGAACTGTGTGTATTGTTGTGGGTTTGGATGGAGGCTGAAGCACCGTTGTTAGGTCCTGTCCTGGGGAGTGGGGTTGGGGTAGTTTTTTGGGGTGTTGGGGGGGGTGGGTGTGGCTGCAATGATGTGATGGGTTGGTTGATGCGGGCGGAGGGGAGGAGTGACTGCAGCGATGGGGTCGTTACCTGATTTGAAGTGCTTAACATGGAATGTTCGGGGTCTCAGAACAATGTCTAAGCGATACAAAGTGCATGCTTATTTAGTGAGGCGGGGTGTTCAAATTGCCATGCTACAGGAAACTCACTTAACCAAACTTGAATGTGATGCATTGCAGACAAGGTGGCGGGGCCAAGTGTTTGGAACCTCTTATTCGGCGTTTGCGAGGGGGGTGCTGATATGGGTCAGGGCGGGGGTCCCATTCCAGGTCACGGATCGGGTGGTGGACCCCGGAGGTCGATATGTAGCAGTGAAAGGGAGGCTGCATGGTTCTGAGGTGGTGTTATGTAGTGTTTATGCTCCTAATGTTGACCAGGCCCGTTATTTTGATGTCCTGTCGGGCTCCTTGGCCCATTATCTGACGTGTCCCATTATCCTGGGAAGGGACTTTAACTCTATCACAGATATAGTGTGGGATAGGTCCCACCCGCCGCTAGCGGAATCCCCGGTGCGGAAGTTATCGGAACGTAGAAGGGAATGGCAGGACAGGTGGGGATTGCTGGATGTGTGGAGGAGGCAGCATCCTACTGATAGGGATTATTCCTTTCATTCGGCACTGCACGATCTACATGTCAGAATTGATTCTATATTGTGTGACACCCATATGGCGGCCATGGTGACCCATACTGAGTATCTTGCTAGGACCGTCTCGGACCATAACCCTCTGCTGGTGGCGGTCAGATGGCAGAGGGTAAGAACTGAGATCCCTACCTGGAGGTTACGGCCGGACACTTTGGAGGACCAGGTGTTTGGGGAAACGATTGGACAGGGCTTAACGCTGTATTTTGAGGAGAATGAGGGCTCGACTGCAACGAGATCGCTGGAGTGGGATGCAATGAAGGTGGTGGTGCGGGGTGTGTGCATGGGCAGCTTCTCGAATGTACGGTCGTCCGTTCTGGCGGATTTGGGAAAAGCGGAATGTGTGTTGAGAGACATGGAGAGGATTAGGCCGGAAAGACCGGATTTGCAGGAACGACTGTTGGAAGCGAAGGAAGTGGTGGCAAGGGAAACGGAAAGGTTGAGATGTTATGATTATAAGCTATACCTCATAAAGGTCCATGCGGAGCGGGACAAGGTGGGCACGTTGTTGGCAAAGATTGCTGACCCAGTACCGAGGAGTGGCCCGATTCTGTGCATCAAAACCGAAACGTGGGAGGTGGTCCATTCACCGGAGGCCGTTTTACAGCGTTTTCAGCGGTATTACACGGGCCTTTATGATACTAGGTTGGCGGCGGGTCCCTCGGATATCAGTGATTATTTACACGAGGTACAGCTCCCGGTGCTAGACGAGGGGCCGGCAAAGGATCTGGGGGGTCCGATCACCCTACTAGAAATCCGTGGGGCTATTAAACAGATGGCCAGGAACAAGACACCGGGGGTCGATGGGCTGCCTGTTGAGTTTTATGCCAAATACGCTGATGTACTGGCGCCCAGATTGTTGGCAGTGTACTCGGAGGCGATGACACTGGGGCGCCTTCCCGTTTCCATGAGAGAGGCGCTGGTAATCCCGCTTCTGAAACCGGGTAAGGATGCACTGGAGGTGACGTCTTACAGGCCACTGTCCATGCTGACGGTAGACTACAAAATCTTGAGTCGTATACTGGCGACCCGACTGCTCCCGCATATGACCATGTTGGTGCACAGTGACCAGGCGGGGTTTATCCCTACCAGGAACACAGCCATCAACACGCGCAGGCTGATCGATGTACTGCAGGATGCTTTGGGCTCGGACGGCGCGTCGGCTGTTCTGTCGGTGGATATTGAGAAAGCCTTTGACAGCCTTGAGTGGTGTTACCTGGATGCGGTGCTGGAGAGGTTCGGACTAGGTGATGAGGGGTTTGTGAGCTGGACGAAGATACTATATTCGTCGGCCACGGCCAGGGTGCGAGTGGGGCCGCTTATATCATCAGCTTATCCGGTGCATAAGGGAACTAGACAGGGCTGCTCGCTCTCTCCCCTTCTGTTCGCCCTTGCGATGGAACCGCTGGCGGCGCGGGCCAGGACGGGGGACTCCTTTCTTGGAATCTGCTGTGGTGGTAATACTCACCACATTTCATTATATGCCGACGACCTGTTGTTATACTTGGAGGACACGGAGTTGGCCTTGCGTGGAGCCATGAGACTGCTCTCTTCCTTTGGGGAATTCTCGGGGCTCAAAGTGAATTGGGGTAAGACCTGTGTTTTCCCGCTGAGAGCAGAGGCTCAGCGCCCTGCTCTTGCGGCGAACGTGGTATGGGAGGACAGGTGCTTCACATACCTGGGAGTCCGGATCTACCATGATACCGGGAGCCTCCTGGAGGGGAATGTGGGGCGGTGTATCAGAGGATTGCGCGGCTGCATGTCCTTCTGGGCTACTCTACCTTTGTCGGTGCAGGGACGGGTAGCACTGTTGAAAATGGTGGCGCTCCCTAGACTGTTGTACTATTTTAGGACCTTGCCTATCTGGATCCCGCAGCGGGTTTTTCAGGAGCTGCGATCAATGATTATTGGGTTCTTGTGGGGACAGGGTAGGCGTAGGGTGGCGTTGCACACCATGACTCGGCCCAAACTTGAAGGAGGGCTGGCGGTGCCGGATTTTGAATTATATTATCTGGCAGCCCAGCTCCAGATTCTGACGCAGAATGTGGCTAGGGAGTTTAGGGGTCCTGACCGGGTCCGGGGGACGGGTATCCAGAGGCACGTCCTCTCCTATATTGTTATGCAGCAGCGGTTGGCATTGCGGGGGCTTACCTTGGAGGAAAACACCCTCCGTCTCTGTTGGAACAGGAGCCTGAGGCGGGCGCGAGCGGTGCGGCCGTATGCCCCGGAGATTCCCATTGGGATGTTGACGGCTTTACCGCATGGGGGCGATTGGTCTCCGATAGCGGTGTGGGAAGAGCTGGGGCTACAGATGGTGGGAGATCTGTTTGTGGAGGGGGTGTTGGTCCCGTTTGCGGTGCTCCAGGAGCAGTTTGGTCTCCCGGATGGGGATTTTCTCATACACGCTGCGGTGACTACGGCAATACGGAAGCACTGGAAGGGGGGACTGACGGAACCGAGCATGACCATGGCCTGCCAGTATGTGGTGATGGCCGCGGGTACAATCAAGGCGGTGACCTGTCTCCAATCACGGATGTTGAACGAAGGGCTGGAACCACTAACGGCGTTGAAAGCTACGTGGGAGGACAGTGTGGGCAAGCCTATTCCGGATCCTGAGTGGGGCCACATTCTGGCTCGGACGTGGAAAGGTAGTAGGAATGCCAGGTTCCAACAAATACACTTCTTCCTTTTGCATAGGGCATATCTGACCCCGGGGAAACTCCACCGGCACTTTAAGGTGCGGGACGCGGCATGCCCGAGATGCCTGGCCGGTGGGGTTGAACTGGACCACATGATGTGGGGTTGCCCGAAGTTGGGTACGTATTGGACTGAGGTGGGCACCCTTCTGAATGAAGTTACGGATAGGGAGGTGGACTTCGACATGGCGGCTTGCCTCCTGCTGTGGTTTCCCCACACGGCCAAAACGAAAGTCACGAGCAAGTTCATTGATTTGGGACTAATGCTAGCGCAGAGGGAGATCACCTGGGGTTGGAAAACCAAAGAAGGCCCGGCTGTGGGACGCTGGACGAATGAGTTGATGAAGTGGTCAAGGTGCGAGAGTGTGGTGAGAATGCGACAGGCCACGAAACTGGGGAAAGAGAAGGGCTTGGAGGCGGCTAGGGCTTGGGAAACGATTGTGCAAGCTTTGAGTGACCACTTAACGGTCGATACGGAGGAAAGACTCTCGGAGGCTGAGTTCCAGGGAACTGATAGCACGAACGTTTGATCAGTATTGACGACGCACTGTTATATACAACGCACATCATCGCCACCCACACTAGCAGCAGTTAGAGGGGGGGAGGGATAGAGGAGTGCGTAGACTGTCCTGTTAGAGCATTGCAGCAGATGGTGCAGAGTATCCACCGTGCGGGTTGGCATGTTGCAATAGGAGCGGGTTAGGCTCTGTAGATCTACTGCGCTGGGATGGAGTTAGAGTGGTGGGCACGACCCCTCTAGGGAGCAATTGGGAAGGGGGGAGTTGTTGTTGAGGGTACAGAAAATGCGGAACCAGGATTGTGTTGTTGACCTACCGTCCCTATGTGCCAGGCGGGGAGACCTCTCTTGCACACTGACTTAACGCCGCCCTGCCTCCGGGATGTGGGCTGATGGGCTGTGTACTACTGTTTTTCAAAGTGGTCTCTTGTGTGGGAACGGGCTGATGGTTGACAATCTCGATGTTTCATCTGTAATTCTGCAATAAAAACATACTTTCCCAGTATGATCCCTAACATTCGCCTAATGCTCCAAACCCCATTAGTGGACTATCCTAAAGCACTAGTGATCAACACTGACACAGAGACAGCATGTGACTATCGGCGCTGAGACTTTCTTGATGCTACTCTGGCCAGCATGGGACTGCGGAATAGCTTCCTCACCTGGACACGTCTGCTATATTCTTGCTATATTTTCCCCTGATGTCTCCGGTCTGAAATGGGGTGTGATATCAGCACCCTGTAGGGTAGAGGCTGATGCCACACAGGGTTGCCCGCTGTCGCCAGTGCCATTTGCCTTGGCTGTTGAGCCCCTGGTCCTGATGCTCTGCACCACCCATCATTATCAAGGAATAGTGATTGACGACCACCCCATCTATATCTCCCTATACGGGGGATGATCTATAAGTGTACCAGTGTGGGGAACACGCAAATGTGGATCACGCATTTAGCTCTTTGGATGATTTTAGCCAGACGTCGAGAGTCCGGGTGAATTGGGATAAGTCAAATGCATTCCTGATACACGCTCCGAAAACAGACGCTCTTCTGTGAGAAAGGAGCCAGTTTCACAGGTGTAGAAAGCCCAGCGGATTCTTACATTTGTAACACTATTCAAACCCTCACATAAGAAATTCATACCAGAACACAACATGACCAATGTCTGTACACTGCTCTATTACATCATAAAACAATAAACAGTAAAGGCATCCTATCTGCATAGGCTACCCATCTTCACCCTTTTTTCACACCACACACACACACAAACACACACAGAACCACAGAGAAACTACCACACACAAAACAGGACAAGAAATCAACCCAGAGAACCAGACGAAAGCAATACCCAAAGTAAATTTGAAAAACGAACCAGACGCCACTCAACCTGTAAGAGGAGCGTATCTTTTAGGCACTTTGATAACACAAGAACTCCTTCCTAACCAATAACTCTGCACTATTCCTTGCAACATACACTTGTTTGTCACTTACATTTTTTTCTCTTTCATTATCACATTTTCCATTTCTAGCAACTCCTGCCATATTTCACCATTGCCCATTCGAAACACGAACAGCGTTGCCTCTAACCTTGATGACTCTCACACGATCTCAAAATTTCGAAGATGCCGTTCTTAACAAAATGGGGTCTTCCTGACACGTGCCAAATCACCCATTTCGAATTTGACCTCCTGTACATAGTTTTCCTTACACCTCACGTCCCTCTGACACCGAGCAGCACTGTTTGTCACTCAATTTCATGGCATCATCACTTGCTGTAGACATTCATCACAGCCTTGACCCTTCACCTCCATCTTCAAAAAGGACACAACAAGGACACCTCTTTTCTCCCTCTCTTGAGTTTAAAGGGTGCTTTACTAGAGATCAAATGAGGGACACAACAAGGACACCTCTTTTCTCCCTCTCATGAGTATAAAAGGTGCTTTACTAGAGATCGAAAGAGGGACACAACAAGGACACCACTTTTCTCCCCATCATGAGTGTAAAAGGTGCTTTACCAGAGATCGAATGAGGGACCCAACGAGGACCCAACTGTTTTCTCCCTGTCATGAGTTTAAAAGTTGATTTACCAGAGATCGAATGAGGGACACAACGAGGACACTTCTTTTCTGGCTCTCATGAGTTTAAAAGGTGCTTTACCAAAGATCAAATGAGGGACCCAACGAGGACACCTCTTTTCTCCCTCTCATGAGTGTAAAAGGTGCTTTACCAGAGATCGAGTGAGGTGTACAGCTATATTCCCACCCTAAATATCTGGTAGTTACTTCACAGTCAACTCTGGATGTCACCGCGCTCCGGATACATTCCACTAGAAACCGGTTGAATCCCTCCACTTTTAGTTGGCCCGAGGGTGGTACAATGGCGTGCATAAATGTTTCACTCTACACTTGCCTAAAATCTCTGTCATGGTGGAAGAAGTAAATTGAACTCCATTGTCAGTGAGCAGCTCCTCGGGAGTCCCTTCTTTAGCAAACACTTCACAACCAAAAGGAATCACAGAGTTTGCGTTGGGTTCGGCTATACCACGTACTTCCACCCGCCTGGAAAGATGATCCATCATGACAATAAAGTGTCTTATATTGGAAGGTAATACATGAAAAGGGTC
Organism: Lissotriton helveticus; assembly: GCF_964261635.1. Lineage (NCBI taxonomy): Eukaryota > Metazoa > Chordata > Amphibia > Caudata > Salamandridae > Lissotriton > Lissotriton helveticus. Next base: position 3,862,159 of record NW_027611656.1, on the reverse strand, counting down.
GGGAAAAAAAAACAACCACAACTCTCTGCCACACCTTACCAGGACATGAAACAGGCACAGCAGTGCACACAGAGGTCACCAAATGTTTATCACTCAAACAGCATGGTGCACAATTTCTCACTGATCCTTCTACCTCCACATCCACTCCAGGGCACCAGAAATCATTTCTTATCCTACGCTTAGTGGCACTCATACCCAGATGGCATACATGAGCTGTCTCCTAAATCTTTTGTTGGGAACATCCTTGTGGAATTAACTTATCACCTCTTACCAACAATCCTCCTTCCAAAGATAACTCATCCGCCACCTTGCAATAAGATTGCAAAGAAGTCTCCAAAGTTTTTTTCCTCAGCCCCCCAAATTTCCCAAAATTCATGACCTTGGTCAATACAGTATCCTCCCTCAACCGATCACACAATTCCATTAAATTGGAACAAATGACTAAATCTTCAACTTATGCAATGATACATGCCTCAATTTCTTCCTGTAAATCTACTGAACACAAATCTAATGGTAACCAAGACAGAAAGTCCACTCTAATGTTCTTTCATCCTGCAATTTGAATAACTCCAATCATTTGATAGATAATCTGGCTGAGGATCTTAATTTGGATCCTAGACAAAATAGCAACGAGTGGTCTGTGATTGGTCCTCAAGCTAAATTTTCTTCCCAAGAGATATGGCTGACACTTGCCGACACCCCAAACGCATTCCAACATATCACTTTCTATTACAGAATATTGTGCTTCCAAATCTTTCATGCTTCTGGAAGCAAACCCTTCCGTCCCATCCATTACTTGTAGCAAAAAAACTCAATGCCATATTGTAGGAAACTGGCCATATATATATACTACACAAAAATGAGGTCTAGTGTGTATAGAGACCAAGTGAACCCAGAGGAAGGCAGAGGTTAAAGTTAGATAGAACCTTACTCACTAAAGTGGTAGCTTAGTCGAGCAGTAAGGCAGTATCAGAGGACAGTGTTAAGCATTTGATGTACACACTCAGTCAGCAAATGACAAATAAACATGGCACGGGTATGCATTAAATACTTTTCAGTAATAAGTTACTGGATATAGAACAGTTTGAAAATGCAATAGAAATTGTACTTTGTTTGATTTACAGGGTATGCAGGGTATACAGAAGGATGCAACGGTTAGCAAATACAGTACATTGAAATGAATATGCTTTTTCAGTAAATTACAGGTAAGTTACTTTCTACGTTACTTTTCTTACTCAAAGCTGGATACCTAGATTCAGCACTTGGACATTTCCTGGAAACAGGTCCGTAAATACGTTTTGGTTATTCACATGATTTTTAAAGAATATTTTTAGGTTTCAAAACTCCACACTTAGAAACTTTTTGGATCCTATGGAGAGAAAACAGGTTAACGTTCTATAGGTAAGTAATCGACTGTGGGAGTTAAGGTTCTGGGGTTAGACTCAGGGGTCCCCCATGTTCAGTGTTGCACTGTTGTTACACCCTCTGCACTGGGGAGGCGGGGTGCAGAGTGTTGAGGCACACTGTTATCCAAAGGGGGACAGGGAGTCTCCGGTTGGTGGCTGCTGGCAAGCAGGTCACTGGGTTGTGAGACCAAAGCTCCTAGGGTTAAGGTCAGGGCAAATGGGGAAACAAAGTAGCACAAAAGGTGCTCCCTCAGCGGCAATGGGGCGGCTGGGTGCAGAGTGCTGTTCCAACGTTGGGTTCCCTGTTGTTTTCTATGGAGAACTTCAGGCAGGGGGACGAAGGACTTCTGGGTGCGACCACCACTGGGAGAGGTAAGTTGGGAAGTTAAGGATTGGTTAGGCACCGTTGGTTTGGGCACACAAGGCCGCGGGACGTCGGGTGCAGGGGTGACTTCTGGGGTCGGATCTTCTTACCAGCTCCTGGTCATGGTTAGGGGGCCTTCTGGATTTAGGCTGCATTTGTCGGCTGGAGGCTTGAGGCAGGTCAGGGGTGGCCGGATCACGGGTCAGGATCGCCGGGGTGACCTCCTTGTGGTGTTTTTCCACTTGAGTTCAAGCCTGGTTCTGCGGGTGCAGAGTGGGCTGTATTCGCGGTCCCTGACTGCTGCCAGGGGTTGCTGCTTGAACAAGTCCGGTGTTCACGGAAGATTCAGTCTTTGAAGTGTAGGCAGGCAGGTCCTCCATGGTTTTTGAGGTTGCTGGCTGCAGGACACACCGGCATTTCGCAGGAGCAAGTTCGAGGGGAGACAGGCCTGTAGGACTGGGGCAAGTTAGTGGGCGCTGTCCTCTTGTTAGCTCTGCACGGCTCTTGGGTCCTTCATCTTATTTTCTTTTCTTGTCATTTCTGGATCTGAGGAAACGAGGTTAAGGGTGCCCCCTTAATACTAGATTTAGGGATGTTACAGGTAGATAAAGGGCCTGGACCATTGGGTCCATTCCCTGGGGTGGGTACACCCCCTATTCTGCCACTCCCCAGTGGGAGGGCGGCTGGAGACTGTCCCTGGTTGGCTGGGTCCCCCATCCTCAAGATGATGGGGACTCGAGGCTGTGCTTCAACTCCTTCCACCACCTGAGGAGTGGAGTTGGCAACACCCCTCTTCCTCACTTGTTTTTCCTGCCAAAAGTAGGGGTTAGAACCCCCAGGGATCAGTTGCTGAAAGCAGCAAATTGTCTGGAGAGGCTCACAAAGGTGGTATGCCTTTGAATCATCTCCTTCGCGAACCCTGCCCATCCTGGGGGAGGAGGCTTGGCACTTCGTCCCAGGGAATGTATGACTAAATAACTACTTCCTAAACCATGACTTTCTGATCCACGAAAGCTGACCAACGAGCTATTCTAAAGCACTACTGTTTTTTACAACGACTTCCTAAACAACGAAAAAAAACACTTTGTGACTGGCCATTAGATGGCACTATTCTAATAACAATACTTCTTCGAAATGTTTTTACATTGCTCTTTACCCATTTTATTTTTAATTTATTCAGCTTATATTTTTAATTTATTCTTATATTTTCTAAAACCTGATGAACTACAAATGATTGTATATTGTTAAAATTGATATTATACTTAAAAATTAAAATGTATAGAAAAATAAAACATTAACAATATCGAGTTAGCATATTTTTCATAATACTTTCACATCATTTCATTATTAAAAATATTTTTTTTTACAAAATGTTGAATCTGATTTAATTATTCTACAAAAGTTTAAATTAAATAATAATTTAATCACTTTAATGTAAAATGTAAGTCACCTACCTGACAACATGGATGGGGAGGAGGAGAGACTCGTGGTGTTTGCATGCTGGCATTATTTAAGCTGGCTGCTTCCCAACTTTCCTCTGAGCCCGTCAGCCTGATACTTCCATTCAAGTGTCATGTTGGGGGTGGGGAGATGCATAGCCTAATTCAAGAAGAATAGCCACTATCTCTTCAAAATCTGAAGCATTGATTATCACTCACCATAGTGAGACCTGAACTAACAACAAAGCGTACCAGCTGGGCACACAGCACGTACCCAGGAACCGATTTAACTTTTTTCTTAATATTTTGAGGAGGGGTCTCACTGTGATGTAGCCCCTGAGAAACAATTGTGACCAATAGGAAATGGCTCATTGTTGTGCACATTGGATGACTCTATCACTTCTCAATGCTGATTGGATGTAGTCCCAGCAAAGATTATTGGGGGAACATGCAGCTGTTTTCTTTAACATTGTGCTCATTGCCTGGCATTTTGGCTCTTCAGTCGTGATTGGCAGCCATCCAGTTTGCCTCTCTTCCGTTTTCAAGTTTAAGGGGTGGGGCGGCAATGAGTGACGTGAGCAGGCGAGAGATGCCAAGCAGAGTTTTACATTGCAGTCCGGGAAAAGTTGTGGTTTAGGACTTCATGGTTTAGAACTTCGTTGTTCAGGATTTGTCGTGGTTCGGACTTCGTTGTTCAGGTAAGTCATACTTTATACTTTGTTGTTAAGGATGTTTCCCCGTCCCAGGATGTGCATTGTTTCAGGCCCCCTAGAGCAGCAAGCACTCGACCCAGGGGTCCAGAAACATGTCTGGTGTTGGCAGCCTAAGCAGCCACTCAGTCAGATCACTAGGAGTTGTTCGAGTTTCAGGGGGCATCTCTAGGATACCCTCTTTGGTGCATTTTACATTAAATCCCACACTGGCATCAGTGTGGGTTTTATGTGCTGAGAGGTTTGGTAACAAACCTCTCAGTCTTTAGTGTAGCCATTATGGTGTTGTGGATTTCGTGATGACAAACTCCCAGCACCATATACTCTTAATGGCAGGACTGCACTTACAGTGCCCAGGAATGGCCCTGGGTACTGTAGGGGCACAGGGCTCATGCACTTGTACCCTCACCACTGGCATAGGGCACCCAGCTAGAGGGGTGACTGATGTATGCCAGGGCAGTGGTTTGTGGGCATGGCACACAGGGATGTGTGCCATATCGACTCTTCACTTTGTTCTGCACCAAGACACGCAGCCTGCAAGGGCAGTGTATGGGTGTCAGGGTATAGGTCCTCTAAGGGTGGCACAATAAGTGCTGCAGCCCTTAGGGGTCTTTTCTGGTCACAGTGCCCTTGGTACCTGTGGTACCATTTATTAGGGCTGACATGTGGCCAGAGATGCCAATTGGGGTTAGGCTTCAAAACAGTTTTAGGGAAGAAACATAGGCCCTGGGTACCTGATTAGCAGGAGCCCAGGGCACACTCAGTCAAAGAACATCAGCAATTCATCAAAAAGTGGGGGCATACCATGCAAGAAAGAGGGCATTTTCTCACACAACCCCCAAACGAAAGAAGATTAGACTCACCTTTCCCTAGAGAGTCTTCATTGTGTAAGTGGAAGAACCTGGAAAGTCCATCTACATTGGCATTGGCAGTCCCAGGTCTGTGTTCCACTTCAAAGTCCATTCCCAGTAGGAAGATGGACCACCTCAACATTTTAGAATTTCTCCTTTCATTTGCATTAGCCATCTGAGAGGTCTGTGATCAGTTTGAACTAGGAAGTGAGTACCAAACAAGAATGGTCTCCACTTCTTCAGGGACCAAACCACAGCAAATGCCTCCCTCTCAAAGGCACTCCAACGCTGCTCCCTGGGGAGACGCCTTCTACTTATAAAAGCAACAGGTTGGTCTTGGCCTTCATCATTGGTCTGGGATAGGACCGCTCCTGTCCCTGGCTCAGAGGCATCAGTCTGCACTATGAACTGCTTGGCATAATCTGGAGCATTCAGAATTGGTGCTGAGCACATTGCTTCTTTCAGGGTATCAAAAGCCTTTTGGCAACTAACTGTCCAGTTTACCTTTATGGGCATTTTCTTGGAGGTGAGTTCTGTGAGGGGAGTCACAACGGACCCATATCCCTTCACAACCCTCCTGCAGTACCCAGTCAAGCCAAGGAATGCCCTGCCTTGGGCCTGGGTTGTTGGAGATGCCCAGTCAAGGATTACCTGGCTCATGGGCTGTAAGGGTTGTACCTGGCCTCCACCAACAAGGTGGCCCAACTACACCACAGTGCCCTGCCCTAGCTGGCATTCGGATGCCTTGATGGTTAGGCCTGCAGTTTGCAGGGCTTTTAAAACCTTCCCAAGCTGAATCAGGTGATCCTGCCAGGTGGAACTAAAGACAGCAATATCATCAATATAAGCTGCACTAAAGAACTCCAACCCAGTCATGACTTGATTCACCAACCTCTGGAAGGTGACAAGGGCATTTTTTAAACCAAAGGGCATAACAGATTTCTCATAGTGCTAATAGTGCTCCAACAGTGTAGCAGAAAAGCAGTGAGGTACGCACACATTACTAATTGATCAGAACAATTCTCAGTAGTGTTAAAAGATTTTTCAAAGTGTATTAAACAGCAGTTCAGAATGCACAATCCATTGTGCACATATTTCTCATACAGCAGCGTTGTGTGTACAGATTCCAGAGTACTGTAAACATCACTGAAGTGTACACTGATTTCTCCTTGAGTAGTAAAAGGCTGTGCAGCGTCCCATTATTTCTCAAGGTGCTGCAAACAGTAGTGCAGTGCGCACATATTTCTCATAGTGCAGTAAACAGCAGCATGCAATGCTTTATCATAGTCAATTACAAGTAATGAAGTGTGTACACAGAGCATAGTAAAAAGCAGTGCAGTGTGCACAGATTCGTCAGTGCGACAAAAAGCAGTGCAGCCCATATATTGCCGTCATACAGAAAAAACAGTGTGGTGTGAACAGATTACTCAGTGTAGTAAATGCAGTAGTGTGCACAGATCCCTCATATTGTAGTATGATGCAGTGCAGCATGCACAGATTTCTTATAGTGCAGTAAGATGCAGTGCAGTGTGCACAGATCCTTCATATTGTAGTATGATGCAGTGCACCGTGCACAGATTTCTTATAGTGCAGTAAGATGCAGTGCAGTGTGCATAGATCCCTCATATTGTAGTATGATGCAGTGCAGCATGCACAGATTTCTTATAGGGCAGTAAGATGCAGTGCAGTGTGCACAGATCCCTCATATTGTAGTATGATGCAGTGCAGCATGCACAGATTTCTTATAGTGCTGTAAGATGCAGTGCAGCGTGCACAGATTTCTTAAAGTCTAGTAGGATGCAGAACAGTGTGCACAGATCCCTCATATTGTAGTATGATGCAGTGCAGCGTGCACAGATTTCTTATAGTGCAGTACGATGTAGTGTAGTGTGCACAGATCCCTCATATTGTAGTAAGATGCAGTACAGTGTGCACAGATCCCTCATATTGTAGTATGATGCAGTGCAGCATGCAGATTTCTTATAGTGCAGTAAGATGCAGTGCAGTGTGCACAGATCCCTCATATTGTAGTATGATGCAGTGCAGCATGCACAGATTTCTTATAGTGCAGTAAGATGCAGTGCAGCATGCACAGATTTCTTAAAGTCTAGTAGGATCGAGAACAGTGTGCGCAGATTCCTCATATTGTAGCATGATGCAGTGCAGCGTGCACATATTTCTTAAAGAGTAGTAAGATGCAGAACAGTGTGCACGGATTCCTCACATTGCAGTATGAAGCAGTGCAGCGCGCACACATTTCTTAACGTGTAGTAAGATGCAGTACAGTGTACACAGATCCCTCATATTGCAGTATGATGCACCGCAGCGTGCTCATATTTCGTAAAGTGTAGTAAAAGCAGGGTGGACAGATTCCTCCATGCAGTAAAAAGCAGCGCAGCATGCACAGGTGTGTCCCAGTGCAGTAGGATGCGGTGTAGAATGCATGGATAGTGCAGTACAGATCAGTGCAGTGGCACTGACTCCTCAAAGTGCAATAGTATGTAGAGCAGCATGCACAGATTCCTCACACTGCAGTAAGATGGAGAGTAGTGTGCACAGTTTCCTCACAGTGCAGTAAGATGCAGTACTGTGCACAGATTCCTCATAGTGCAGTAAAATGCAGTGCAACAGTGCAAGGATCCCCTCTTTAACACAAATGATGCCCACAAACACCCCCAGGGCCGGAAGGAAAGCCCCCCAGGGCCCCCAGATAGAAGAGACCAGCTCAACCCCAGGGGCCCCGGATAGAAAAGCCCAGCTCAGCCCCAGGGGCCCCTGGAGAGAAGAGTCCAGCTCAGCCCCAGGGGACCCCGGATAGAAGAGCCCAGCCCAGCCCCCGGGGCCCCGGATAGAAGAGCCCAGCTCAGCCCAGGGGCCCCAGATAGAAGAGCCCAGCTCAGCCCCAGGGGGCCCGGGTAGAAGAGCCTAGCTCAGCCCCAGGGGCCCCCAGAGAGAAGAGCCCAGCTCAGCCCCGGGGCCCATAGATAGACTAGCCCAACTCAGCCCCAGGGGCCCCCGGATAGAAGAGACCAGCTCAGCCCCAGAGGCCCCCGGATAGAAGAGCCCAGCTCAGCCCCAGGGCCCCCAGATAGAAGAGCCCAGCTCAGCCCCAGTGCCCTCGGATAAAAGAGCCCAGCTCAGCCCCAGGGGCCCCTGGATAGAAGAGCCCAGCTCAGCCCCCCCAGGTTCCCCTGATAGAAGAGCCCAGCTCAGCACCCCCAGATAGAAGAGCCCAGCTCAGCCCCAGGGCCCCGGGTAGAAGAGCCCAGCTCAGCCCCAGGGGCCCCCAGATAGAAGTGCCCAGCACAGCCACAGGGCCCCCCGGATAGAAGAGTCCAGATCAGCCCCAGAGGCCCCCGGATAGAAGAGCCCAGCTCAGCTCCCAGGGGCCCCAGATAGAAGAGCCCAGCTCAGCCCTAGGGGCCCTCAGATAGAAGAGCCCAGCTCAGCCCAGGGGGCCCCGGATAGAAGAGCCCAGCTCAGCTCCAGGGCCCCCCGGATAGAAGAGCCCAGCTCAGCCCCAGGGCCCCCCAGATAGAAGAGCCCTGCACAGCCACAGGGCCCCCCGGATAGAAGAGTCCAGCTCAGCCCCAGAGGCCCCCGGATAGAAGAGCCCAGCTCAGCTCCCAGGGGCTCCCGGATAAAAGAGCCCAGCTCAGCCCCAGGGCCCCCAGACAGAAGAGCCCAGCTCAGCCCCAGGGCCCTGGATAGAAAAGCCCTGCTCAGCCCCCCCAGGGGCCCCCAGATAGAAGAGCCCAGCTCAGCCCCAGAGGCCCCCGGATAGAAGAGCCCAGCTCAGCCCCAGAGGACCCCGGATAGAAGAGCCCAGCTCAGCCCCAGAGGCCCCCGGATAGAGGAGCCCAGCTCAGCCCAAGGGGCCCCAGATAGAAGAGCCCAGCTCAGCCCCAGGGCCCCCAGATAGAGGAGCCCAGCTCAGCCCAAGGGGCCCCGGATAGAAGAGCCCAGCTCAGCCCGGCTCCTGCAGAGATTCCCCCCAGGATTATTCAGTCTATTTCTTCAAACACAGCAGAAGGTGCTGACAATCTCCTACCTGAGCAGAGACCTGTGCAGACATGTCCAGGCTCTCTCCTCCTCCTGGGGGGCTGATGGGGGGGCAGATCTGTACTCTGAGGGGGGACAGGGGCAGATCAGGGGTCTGATGGGGGATCTGAAGATGAAGGTATCTGCCCACCAGACAGGGCTCCTTCCTCCTCTGAAGCAAGGCTGCACACACCAGGAGAGGCCGGAAGTGATGTCAGCACCGCTGCTGGTGCTGTCTCTGCCGCCGCTGACCCGGAAGAGGAAACCCTTCTCCCTTTCATCTAATGTGCAGCTCAGTGGTTTCAACAGCAAGCAAGGAGCGCCCTCTGGTGGCCGCTGACGGAACCGCCGCCTCCATGCTCCAGCAGTGAATACATTTCACACAAACAAGCATTTATACCTGTAAAGACCTGGGATTTCAGATGTCACAGACGTGAATGTTTTTAAGGGTCAGACAGTTCAAGTACAGGGCCTCACACTTGGCTGCTGCTGTAAAAAACGTATTTGTAGCTTTACTTCAGATGAGCATCTTCCAAACACTGACGTAAAGGACTTAAGAGTATTTACAGAAAGGTGACAACTGGAAGTGATAGTCCGTATTTCAATGAATATATCTGTATTTCAATGAATATATCAGTATTTCAATGAATATATATGTATTTTAGTTAGTTTTGCAATTAAACTGTACAGCGTATTAATTTTTTTAAATCATTTATTTGCAGTTTTTTTCAAATCCACAGCGTAAACAGAGGAAAATACCATAGAGTTTTTAACACCAGATCAGTGACAATGCAGTATAGGTCATGTGTCAAAGCGACAATTAAAGAACATAGCTGCCAAGGTTTTATATTGCTATGTGTGACATTTTCATAATTTCAGTGTGATTATGAGGGACATTTCAATGACAATGAGTGACACTTTTTTCGCGAGAAAAAATCAAGCAATGAAGACGAGGGAAACATATTTAATTAAATTAAATTTGAGCAATAACAAAATCTTTAAATTGCTGCAAAGCACTTGAAACGCATTAAGCCTCAGGCTGAGGCGCAAAGAAGTCTCAGGCATAGCCAACAGCTAGTGCGCTGTAGTGTTTATAATTTTATAAATGAGTCTCCCTCAACATTTACACAGTTGTTTCGAAGTATTTCAAGGAATGGCTCGTTCAACTCGAGGCAGCTCAGCACAAATTTAGTTTAGCTAGCATTCATGTACCACACGTATACATCCGGGTACGAGCTGCCTCACAAACATGGGCACTACCTTCGAGAGACACCTACCAGCTTCTTGAGAGCGCTGAATTTAATTTCCTATCATCACCCAAGTAAAGCACAATTTTGCTGTTGGCTCACCAGGATAAAGTCAAGTGATAACTAAGGGGGGGGGGACAGACTGGAGCAGTAGCACGCACCACAGGCATTTTGGTCGAGGCAGCCTCAGGCTCTTTGAAGCACACACTTAGAGGCTCATTATGATGGCGGGAGGATCACCACCTCCGGGACGGCGGTGGCGATCCTTCCCCCTTCAAATGTTGATTTACCCACCGCCAAATTAGGATGGCGGTGGGTAACGCGGTGGACGGAAAGTCCGTCCTCCGCATTTCTGCCGGTGGCAATCATCACAATTGTCTAGCAGACGGAGCAGGGGCACTAATATGGTGGCAGTGCCTACCAGGCACCGTCCGCCATATTAGGATGTGGGAAATTAAAGGCCTTCCCATGGCGGCATCGAGGATTGGGTCTAGGGGCCAGTTGAGGGCCCCCCTTGTATCTGGGGGAGGTGGGGTGCACTTGGGGGTATCTATGGTACCCCCTACATTTCGCTGCACAGTGTGGTGCCTGCCATGTGGTGCAGGGAAATGTTAGACATGCGATCTTAACATCGCGGTGGGTACTGCTGTCCGCAACACCCGCCACAATGTTAAATTGCGGAATGCGACTGCCATGGTGGCGGTCGCATCCTAATTTGCGGTGCGGGACCGCCGCAGGTCTGGCGGCCGGTCCCAAAACCGTGGGGATGGCGGGCGGACTCAGGTCAGCACGCCATCCTAATGACCCCCTTAGTCACAGCCTCGTGGAGCCAGTGGGCTATTATGTGGAAGATGATAGATCAGGTGTAGTGGGATCAGTAAACAGTGTCAAGTGAGCGTTCAGGCCAGAGAAATCATGTTAAATCAGCCGGCCTGAGAAAAGTGTTGTGCTGTGTGTGAGAAGTTGGCCTGATATATGATGTTCACTATTCTAGTGAGCACCTTGCACCAGGCAAACAACCCCTATGGTGATGGTTGTAAAGTCAACCTTATAGACCAGCTATCCTAGTGGTAGCATGGACAAAAGCAGTCTTAGGCTAAACTCTAGAGGGCATGTGAAGCCAGCTGTTTTACCATTATGTAATCCCTTTAATACCAAATGAAACGACACCACACAGGTTATATATTCAAAATATATATGTATTTATTTTTAAATCAATCCTCTGAACTCTTTATGAGGGCAGAGGCACAAGCGCATAACAAGTAACTTAATATAACATAAAATAAGTTGCACAAATATGGATGGCCCTGGTGGCCCGCTAAACCATATACTAAAATAGTGGTATAAGAACCACTTCACGAACAGTTGGAAGGCCTAGGGCCTTGGTAATCGCTGGGGCTACACTGGACTAACAGTAGTTAGGAAGCAGGAGGCCCACGGGATGCGGGTGCAGAGTCTAAATGCACACGCGTGCACACATAGAAGTCAATGGGTGCGTAAAGTTAGAAAGTTAAAGGTTTAGGAGTCTTTCGACTGGACTAGAAGCTAACCACTTGAAACTAGGACACTAGGAGAGTTAATCTTCACAGGAGCACAGCAGTACTCGCGTTACCTCACCCACAGGAAGCAGGTGCATAGGTCCCAAAGTGTGTCGGGTTTCGTCGTGGAGTTCTATGGAGCCTTGGAGAAAAGATGCTGCAGGCGACCAGGAGAGAAGAGTCCGGTTGGATCCAAGGGCGGATCAAGGATGAGGAGTACCTGAAAGCAGAGGGGACAGAGTCTGGGTCACTAGCCAGTGACCAGGATGGAACCAGGAAGGAACCAGGCGATGTCGGGAAGCAATCAGGTGATGTCGTGAAGCTTGTCTCTGCTGCCACGTGGACCAGGAGGTGTCGACGACAACCAGGAGCTGGGCACGGACTGTCCCACAAAGGGTCTCGCTGTCGGCGGTGTCGGTTTCCGGATTGGAGTCAACAAGCTTTGGCAAAGGCAACCCACGCAGGATTTGAAGAGGGCTTCTTACTCAGGCCTGCAAGGACTGAGGGGCTTCTCCTTCAAAGGGAAGCAAGGGCCAGTCTGGAGCAACCAGACCAGTGGTGTAGATTTCGGGTTTCGTCATCACAGAGGCCACTAGCCAACGGGCAAGTGACCGGACAGACCCGTCAAGCAGGAAAATGCAAAAGGGCCCCACGCAGCACTCGGTGAGTGTGTTGAGGTGAATTTTGGTGCAGCTGATGCTCGGGGCTGGGGCTTCTCAATCCCCAATGCACAACTTCGAGGGTGCCTCATAAGTTGCACGGAAAGCAATTCACTGGCTTTGCAAGATGGCCGGTCCCACGTCTCTCGTCGCCTCCATGGGTCTCAGCTTTGCCGTGGATGTGGATCGCGCTGTTGGATGTCTGGAAGTCCGTGTCTTGTCAGGCTCTGTGTTCGGGCTCCGGCGGGAGCAACGACAAAGCAAACCGTTGAGTGCTTGATGGTGCCTGCTTGTGCAGGGTGGTCACTCCTTGACCACAAGGGAGATTCTTCAGTCTTCTACATCGAGTAGGATGTCAAAGGTCCAGAGTTTCGTATCGGAGTTTCAGTCAGGATAAATCTAAAGTCTTGGGACTCAGCTCCTACCTATATACCAAATCTAGGGGCTGGATTACCTGCTAGGTCCCTCCTATGGGTGGGACCCAGGAAGGGGGTGCTTACACCCCTTTCCCTTTGTCCAGTTTCACGCCAGAGCTGGGGCTGGAGTGCCCCAGCACCGGTTTGAACTGGACTATGCATGGGACACCTTGTGTGCCCCAGGCAGTGTCTCATTTCATTCAGCCCTCCCTGCCCCAATACACTATAGCCTGTCTGGGGTGGTGCTAGCACCTCCCTGTGACAGGAAACCTATTGTCCAAGCCTCCCTCGCTGGAAGGACTCCCAGCAGCAGGAGGTCAGACTTGTGTCTGTGGCAGCAGCATCCATTTTGTGATGCTGAGGTTCTGGTTAACTTTAACTGGGATTAATGGAAGTAACATGTCTTCTCCCTCTAGAAGGGTGGAATGCTACCCCCGTTGCCAGAACTGGCGAGGGGGTAGTATTCTAAAGCGTATGACACCTTACACGACATGTTTTGATAACGCCAAACCAAAGTTAGCATCTGACATAATGCACTTAAGAGTATATGGTATGGCAATATCCTAGAACAGCTATAGGGACATGGTTCCGAAAGCTGCAGACAGGCTCAGCTCATGCTAGAGCACCATCTCACATAAAACCAAGCACTCTCCCTTCAGGATTGCTAAGGCCTGCCATAGGAGTGACTTATAGGTGTATATGTGTCTAGATATAAGGTTAGACATAGGAATACTATATCTAAGCAAGGGGTGATTACACGACCTTGCCCCAGCTGAGTGATCAGCCAGTTGTGTCAGTTTGGATGGCCAGCCAGGGGTTGCAAAAGATATGCTGCAGCCCCTGGTCGGCCTTGGGTGCACCTATGCCCTGGGTACCTATGGTACACTGTACAGGGACTCATAAGAGTGACCCAACATCCAGTAAAGTACATGGAGTCCATTTTATAGAGAGAGCAGATAGCCTGAGGCCCTGATTAGCAGGATCCCAGGCCAACTAAGTCGACAACCAGCTAAACACAAGGCAAACAATCTGGGGTAACCATAGTCAGGTATCCACCTTCCTACACCGTGCATGTTGTGTGTGCGAGTCACTGACTGGCCGCTATGTGCAAGTTTGTGTTTGACTGCAAGTGTGGGTGTGACTCGTGTGTGTGTGTGGCACATAGAGGTCAGAAGGCAAGTCAAGCACAGATTTTCAAATTGGTTACTGGCAGCAATTGTTATTTTATGGCCCTCACTGACTCCTAGCAGGGTTCAGCAAACACTTACTTGAAATTAATTCAGTGGTGGCCAGCTCAAGAGCAGCTGCATTTCACGTGATGTCTGCCGCCTGGCTTCCCTCTCTCGGGTAGTGGACTCAACTTCACAGTCATGGGTACCAGTGATCTTGGACCTCGAACTAACCACTCAATCAACGGCAGTCAGTCCGAATGTTCTAAGTGACTCTGCCACCACCCAGGGATGTGGTGAGACGGCTGAGAGTTGGTCAATCGCAATGCAGCGATACCGCCAAGTTTCATTACCGCACCAGCAGCAGAGAGTACGTGTCACGGGAGGCAGCCCATGACAAGTGAAAGTAAGATGCGTTACTGTGCAGTGATTCAAACCAGCCTGTGCATTGTAGCAAGCAGGCAGCTCAGAGCCCAGCTCCCAAGCAGTCTTCTGAATAGCGCAGGCTGCCTACCTGGCCCACTAACACTAGTATTATTAAAAGACCAGCCTCCACTCGGTCCACCGCGCTTGACTGGCACAGGTGCTTTATGCGTGACTTCACATTTCAGTGCGGTGATGCGGACCACCACACTGAAATGCGTTAGTCTAGCGCCTGATGCATGGCACTTGGCAGGACTGAAAGGAACAGCTTATTTCTAATTTTCTGTGAATGTGGCTTATTCCTTATATTGGATATGGTTTTATATCCTCGCACAAGACTGAAATTGAGGCACTAATTAGGTTTTGAGTTTCTGATTTAAGAGCACAACTGTCTCCTAAATTATCAAGATAGAGGCCTCTTCCAGGCTTTGTTGTTTTGTTTACAGTAACCACCATCCTCTCTCAACAAAGATTCACTGACAAACAATAAAGCAATTTATCTTTGAAACAATTAATTCCTAAGATAGAGATATCAAGTATGAACCAGAAATTTCTCACACACTTTGCATTGTATCATAAAAATGAGTGGGTATTACTGGTCTGAAGAACAGGGGAGGGGCATTTAATTACTTGAAAATATTGTACTCCTTCATATCATAGTACATTCGTCGTCAGTACACCGTTGATTAGTGAGTGTGTCAACTCTTTGTAGCATTGTCATGAAAGCAGCCATGAATGCCTCAACAGCGACATTAGTTTGGACGTGCATACATCAGAGCCCTCAAGCCTCACTCATCACGAGTGACACTAGCACATTTGGAGGTCGGTCTGAAGTCTCACTCAAACCTAGTCCATTCTTCAAAACTTTAGGGATTAACTAGAACTTCACACGTAACTACGCAGCACAGAGCAGACCCTCTGTCCCACATTTTGTTTGCAAAACTTTTCTCATATTTCACCATGAGTACTGCACCCAGTTCAGTAGAATGTTAAATTGAATGTCTATTTCAGTGAGACTTGGTTGTTAATTTTATCACTTTACATGTGTTCTGATCATGTCTATAAATTCAGGAATGTCTCTTTGGTATTGTCAAAGTCAAATGTTAAGTGACAGCACTCCCTGTGTATATTTTATATACCTCATTTCATTATTGATTTTTCATATACAATGAGCATATAACAGGTATGAAAGTTTATCGATTCAGCAGAGCCCAAGATACTGTGTAAACTAGAACTTGTGATACGACATTGATAACAGGAGAAACAATAAATGAAATAACCCCTCTAGATAGAGGTGATGTGGCTCAGAAGATCCCGCAAATGATCAGGGAAGGAGAATGAGGGGGAACACAAGGGAATGCACATGGGAACAGGAAAATAAAATGTCAGGGTGCCAGGCCCCATGGTCGCCCCCCAAAAAGACAACTCCCACTATGAAGGCCATAGACAGCTAACTCTTACAATGGTGGGTTAAATACTGGAATATTTACATTTTGTGAATCAAGGTCAGACGGGCCATGAATTGCGGTGCCACCCCTAGGTGGGTGATTAAGGTATCCGAAATGGAGCCCTAGTAGCACAAAGTACTGTACAGTCCGAAGGAAATGCAAAATGTCACAGGCCGTGCACTACACCTTCAGCACCTCCAGCACTTGGAATCGTCTGCCGTATGTGCTTTATAGATCCACTCCGGCATCCAGTGTAGGAACTTGAAATAACTCAATTTCAACCTGACCTCCTGGAGGAAACTTCCATGGTCTTTCCAAAGGTCGTGTCCGTCCTGCTCAGACAGTGAGAGGCACAGCCTCTGCTCCAACAAACAGCATCAATTGTGGGCAGTGGTGCTCGAAAAAAGGCTGTCCACAGTTGTAACATACAATCCAACCATGGTGTCCTTAGATCCTTTCCACATCAGGATATAATGCAACATTGGGGCAGTCTCAAGATCATAAGGGGGAGCACCCAGCATGTGTCGCAGGCTATGCAGGAGCTGTCGGTACTGTCAGTGATGCGATTGTGGCAGACCACAATCACACATGAGAGTAGCAAAGGGGGCCAACTCACCGTCCCCTACTATATCGTCAACAGAGCGTATCCCTCTGGTCTTCCACTGTGTAATTGGAGTTCAGATCATACTTTGTTCCAAGCAGCTCCTTGAGAAGAGCAGGTGTCAGCAATGCGTTATACGTCTGAGTCAGGTGAAGCGGGAGGTCAGTCAACCAACACAGTTATGCCTCACAGTGGCACTTTTAGGCAGCCAAATCGTTGATGCTACATTTAGCTGCATAGCTTCAATGCAGGCAGCCTTGTACCATAGTGCAAGGTTGCCTGAGTTGAGGGGAACAGGCCTGACAAGCACCACGCATCAGGGGTTAGACTAACGCATTTCAATGTGGTGGTCTGCATCACTGTAATGAAATGCAGTCACACATTTTTATAGCTTTCTGAGCTGTCAAATGCTGGAGCACTGCTATAATAATTAGAAGTCAAACTGAGCAAAGCCGATCTCATACATTTAAGGCTTCTGGTTTAGCTACAATCAGGCACAGTACTCCGATCCATCACATGAGACATCCTGTGATTCTGGGCAAATCATTCAATATCCCTGTGCCTAACAAAAATGAATGTGTCGATCTGTAATGCAACTGGTGCTCATATAAAGCACTATGATCCCCGATAGCTCTGGGTTGAGTGCGAGCTTAATGAAACTCCGAAATAAAGGCAGGGGACATTCCTATGTCAACTCTAATGCTAACCCTATGAAGCACCCTACAACTTTAGGGCTATTCACTACATGAACAACCTTCTAGACAAAATGGCCCCATTGCAACTGAAAAGAACATCTGCAAAAGACTCAAAAACATTGTATGATGGGAGACTGAACGTTGACAGATGCTCGCTTAGAGTAATTGAACGACGCTGGAGAGCTACACCCTCAGCCGACCTCCTCAAACTTCTAAGAACTTCCAGAAACGCCTATTTTAGAAAGATCAGAAAATCCAAAACCGATTTCTTCAGGTCTCAACTAGACCTAGCCAAGATTCGCCCCAAAAAGCTATTCGATCTTATCAAAGCTCAAACTAAGAGCCTACCTAATGTCCTCAACGTCAGCCCTCTCTCTATTCCCACCTGTGATAAATGTGCCTCCTTCTTCGCTTCTAAGAGAGAATCCATTAAATCAGATCTACTCAAGGAACTAATATCCATCTCAGACTTGAAAAAGAGTCCATCACTGCCCCTGGCTGGTGCTCTTGCGAATAACCTCCCATTATTTAAACTAAAAAACAAGGCAACTTGGACCCACTTTGACAATTACTGTGAAGACGAAAGAATGAAAAATATCCACAGAAGCCTGTGGTATGGGAAGCACTATGCACTCGTTCACAATAACGTGATTAGTTCTTCGTGATTTTCATCATATATTCAATTCAGCATAAACTTTACAAATTAAACCGCCTCTATTTCATCAAAGGTTCAAAAGATTCAAAAATGAATACATTCACAGTCTTTTTTGTTCAAAAATGAAAGCTTTAACCCATTCAAACATAAAAGCTTTTGAAACAATAAAGGTGTCTCTTTCCTTCAGAGATATTTTTATTCTTCTTGTTCGACAATGAATACGATCGTGTGTTCTTCAAACAACTCTCCAAGCGTTAACAAATAATGCCATGTCCCAATGCATTTCGGTATGCACCTTCGTCAGGGGAATGCACTATAAATAACAAAAATCTTTTTCATATATACATTCAATGCATGTATCATTAGCAATCATATGTACAATAGTTTCATAATTTTTACATTTAAGTGTCACCCAGAGAATCCCCTCATGTGATTTGAAAATCTGATGTGTATTCAAAAGTCATGCTCACCAAAGTTCACCTATCACCATCTGAATTAAATAAATCAAACTGAACCAGACCGATAATAGACCATGCAGCCCAAAATCACCAACGCCTCGTGCTCACTAAGATGCAGACCTCACCAAAAGTGACAACATCGTGTATGTCGCCTACATATAAACTCATACCTGATCGAATGAAAAGTATGTCAAAACTGATCCTATAAAGAGTTGTCAACCATCAAGGTCCGTACTATTCTTTTGCTAAAAAACAAAAATAAATAAATAATCCCTTAATGTTTTACGCCTTACGTTATTAAATAGCCTCTCACTAATGCGCTTTTGCCAGCATCTTACCTGGCAAAAGCGCATTAGTGAGAGGCTATTTAATAACGTAAGGCGTTTGGATACTAAGGAATATTCTCCTTGAATGTTTTACAGATCATGAAGTTGATGTGATTGGAATACAGCCTGAGATAGTTAAAAAAGTGCCGCAGTGATTTAAAGTTGGGGTCTTCGTGACCAAGTAAGTATTGGTTAGTACCGGTATAAGGAGGAAAATAGTCATATACACAAAACATTAAGGGATTATTTATTTATTTTTGTTTTTTAGCAAAAGAATAGTACGGACCTTGATGGTTGACAACTCTTTATAGGATCAGTTTTGACATACTTTTCATTCGATCAGGTATGAGTTTATATGTAGGCGACATACACGATGTTGTCACTTTTGGTGAGGTCTGCATCTTAGTGAGCACGAGGCGTTGGTGATTTTGGGCTGCATGGTCTATTATCGGTCTGGTTCAGTTTGATTTATTTAATTCAGATGGTGATAGGTGAACTTTGGTGAGCATGACTTTTGAATACACATCAGATTTTCAAATCACATGAGGGGATTCTCTGGGTGACACTTAAATGTAAAAATTATGAAACTATTGTACATATGATTGCTAATGATACATGCATTGAATGTATATATGAAAAAGATTTTTGTTATTTATAGTGCATTCCCCTGACGAAGGTGCATACCGAAATGCATTGGGACATGGCATTATTTGTTAACGCTTGGAGAGTTGTTTGAAGAACACACGATCGTATTCATTGTCGAACAAGAAGAATAAAAATATCTCTGAAGGAAAGAGACACCTTTATTGTTTCAAAAGCTTTTATGTTTGAATGGGTTAAAGCTTTCATTTTTGAACAAAAAAGACTGTGAATGTATTCATTTTTGAATCTTTTGAACCTTTGATGAAATAGAGGCGGTTTAATTTGTAAAGTTTATGCTGAATTGAATATATGATGAAAATCACGAAGAACTAATCACGTTATTGTGAACGAGTGCATAGTGCTTCCCATACCACAGGCTTCTGTGGATATTTTTCATTTGTACCAACTTGACTAGGAGCTAGTCAAGACATGGGTTAGCACCTGAATAATTTGTTAAAATAATTTGTTGAAAACAGTTAAAGTGTTAAAAAAAGGAGTGCATATCGCTATAAACTATTGTAAATTACTGTGAAGACACCATATTAAAGACGCTAAGCGCGCTGACACCCTCCAATCACTTCACTGACCCGCTCCCTGCGAACTACCTAAAAAACTTCATTCCTCTCTTACAACCCCTGTGGACCAAGATCATTAACACATCCCTCCTTCAAGGATCCATTCCAGACATCCTGAAAACTGGGCAGGCCTCGCCTTTCCTTAAGAAAACTACAGCGGACCCCTCGGACCCTAATAACTATCGTCCGATCTCTAAAATCCCTATGTTAGCCAAACTCCAGGAAAAATGCATTAATATACATCTGAACAATCACATTGATCGATTCAACTTGTTGAACCAATTTAAATCAGGCTTCAGATCACAGCACCGAATCGGCCATGACACATATATTAGACGACGCTCTAAAAATCCTCGACCAAAATGAAGCCTGTCTATTAATCCTACTCGACCTGTCATCAGCTTTTGACACCATCAAATACGACAACCTGCTTGATCTCCTGAAACACAGAATGGGAATGTCTGGAAATGTATTTAACTGGTTCGCCTCCTTCCTCCAAAATAGATCCCAAAGATTTAAGGTCAACCAATCCCTGTCCATCCCCAAGCCCGTCACACTGGGAGTTCCACAAGGCTCCTCCCTCTCTTCCACCCTGTTCAACCTGTTCATGGAACCTCTTACTGATCTTCTCAGCCTTACTAAGATACACTTCCACATGTATGCAGACGACACCCAAATGTACATCAAGATACACTCACTGTAGGACATCAAACCGCTCAACACCACACTATAAAAAACCCAACTTGGCTGGCCGAAAACCAGCTGCAACTTGACTCCCTCAAAACGGAATTCCTTTTAATCGCTCCCCCTAACAAAACTCAAACTATCATGGATTCGATGAAGCACCTAACAGCTCTAAATGGACAACCGCTCATAGTCGACTCAGCGAAATATCTAGGGGTAACGCTGGACAATAACTTAAAGATGCAGAAACACATTAGCGCCTCAACAAAAGGCAAATTACATCTAAAGACCCTTCAAAAACTGAAAACCTTTCCGCCCGCATACGACTTGAAACAAGCAGTTCAAGCCCTAGTAATCCCCCACGTGGAATATGGAGCAGTAACCTTATGCGCCTCCCAAGGTCATCAACAGCCCGCTAAGAGCCACGATCAACTCAGCTGCGAGACTCATCACTGGTTCTAAGAGAAACGCCCACATTTCCCCAGACCTGAGAGCCCTCAACTGGCTACCGTTTGAAGCCAGAATTCATCTCAAAATCGCTTGCATGACGCACAAGGCCCTCTACCACAATGCCCCACAATACCTAGCTCAGAAACTGGTGCTCTCTGCGGGCAGCAGAGCCTCCAGGAGTGCCAATACTCTTCTCCTACAACCTCAACGTTTGCCCAGAAAAAAACTTATTACCGGTCCTTTTCTGGTATGGCTCCGAGGATATGGAACGCTTTGCCCAGTGAAACAAGAATGAACCCTTCAACTGCCTCCTTCCAAAGAGAAATGAAAGCTATCCTCATGGCTAAATTCATGTGAACTCTATGACTATTTACTGTATTTTTGCCTGTATTTATGACTGTATCTTTTATTGGTTGTGTCTTTGTATACTATATCTTGCCTTCTATTGATGACCTGTAAAGCGCTCTGATACTCGCAAGTCTGCTTCATGCTATATAAAACCTTCAAAATAAAAACAAAATAAATAAATACTTACACAAAGCGGGACTGTAATCCAAGTCACAGAGTTTCAAACCCACTACAAGGACAAGACAAGGAGCGTACCGCTGCTGGAGCGCTGCGCGCGCATTTCCGCGCATTCCAGCGATTTTTAGCCAAGCCTGTTATTCTATTTGCTTTATTTTTATTTGTTTACCCTTGCTTTTATCCCCTCACTTGCACATTAATCGGTTGCTCACCGCCGCTTGAGCGGGTCCGGTTCTGGGGTGGGCTGCCGGTTTTGGGCGTCATCTTTGAGTGGGGTGAGTGTTTGCTGTAGTCACCATCAGCTACCTGCGCTTTAGTGCGCAGTAGCCAGCGAGGAACGCCTACTTAAGGCGAGTCCTTTTGTGGCCCGCCCTGACAAGGAGCGTACCGCTGCTTGAGCGCTGCGCGCGCATTTCCACGCATTCTAGCGATTTTTAGCCAAGCCTGTTATTCTATTTGCTTTATTTTTATTTGTTTACCCTTGCTTTTATCCCCTCACTTGCACATTAATCGGTTGCTCACCGCCGCTTGAGCGGGTCCGGTTCTGGGGTGGGCTGCCGGTTTTGGGTGCCATCTTTGAGTGGGGAGAGTGTTTGCTGTAATCACCATCAGCTACCTGCGCTTTAGTGCGCAGTAGCCAGCGAGGAACGCCTACTTAAGGCGAGTCCTTTTGTGGCCCGCCCTGACAAGGAGCGTACCGCTGCTGGAGCGCTGCGCGCGCATTTCCGCGCATTCTAGCGATTTTTAGCCAAGCCTGTTATTCTATTTGCTTTATTTTTATTTGTTTACCCTTGCTTTTATCCCCTCACTTGCACATTAATCGGTTGCTCACCGCCGCTTGAGCGGGTCCGGTTCTGGGGTGGGCTGCCGGTTTTGGGCACCATCTTTGAGTGGGGTGAGTGTTTGCTGTAGTCACCATCAGCTACCTGCGCTTTAGTGCGCAGTAGCCAGCGAGGAATGCCTACTTAAGGCGAGTCCTTTTGTGGCCCGCCCTGACAAGGAGCGTACCACTGCTGGAGCGCTGCGCGCGCATTTCCACGCATTCTAGCGATTTTTAGCCAAGCCTGTTATTCTATTTGCTTTATTTTTATTTGTTTACCCTTGCTTTTATCCCCTCACTTGCACATTAATCGGTTGCTCACCGCCGCTAGAGCGGGTCCGGTTCTGGGGTGGGCTGCTGGTTTTGGGCGCCATCTTTGAGTGGGGTGAGTGTTTGCTGTAGTCACCATCAGCTACCTGCGCTTTAGTGCGCAGTAGCCAGCGAGGAACGCCTACTTAAAGCTCCTCCCCCAGCGTAGCGGGACCGCGTAGCGGGCGCGCCTTCGCGTGGCCGGAGTCGTGCCAGAGTCCTGCCCGTCTGCGCCCGTCCGCGCTCAGGCCGTGCGGGACGCTGCGGGTAGGAGGACTGTGGCAGGTGAGACATCTGTCTTCGAGCCACGATGCTGATATACTCTAGAGAAAGTCTATATTCCATCGGACAGGTTAGTCAGAGGTGTAGCCTCCCGCCTGTTGATCCGCTCTGTGGCCCGTACCGTTGCCGCTGCAACGGTTGGGCGCTTGACCCTCCGGGGCCCATCCTCCGGAAGGGTTCGTTAGTTGCCCACCGTATTAAGGGCCCTCCGCCCTTTCTGCGGGTTCTAAACCTGAATGTTAGATCGGCATTGAGACACCATCAAGACATCCACGATCTAATTGAGGATGAAGCCCCCGATGTCTTTGCCATCACTGAAACCTGGCTCCAGGACGCGGATGCGGCTATTTCCAATCTAGCATGCCCCCCTGACTATTCTATGTTTACTCTTAATAGATCTTCTAGAGGCGGTGGTATAGCTCTCATAGTGAGGTCCTGTTTTTCCTGCGTGTGGAGCGGCCTTAACATTGCCGGGTGTGAAAGTGCATCTTTTAAGATCTCAGTCAGTCCTCAGTTTACGTTCTCTGGGATGGTTGTGTATCGTCCGCCGGGTAGCGATGTGGTGTTCAGAAATTCATTCCCCGATGCTGTTGGCACACTTGTTATAGATTGTGCCAACTATTCCATCTTGGGTGATTTGAACCTACATTTTGATACTCCTTCCAACTTGACGGTACGCAGCATTGCTGCCGATTTAGAGGCCTTTCAGCTCTCCCAGCTGGTTTCTCAGCCTACCCATATGGGGGGACATATCCTCGACCCCTTTTTTACTAATCTGCCGGAGACTAAAATCATATCTATTTCTCCATTAGCGTGGACCGACCATTCCCTGGTGACCATTCAATGTCCTATACCTGTGACCCCTTCCATCCCTATGGGCAGACGGGTATCCAGGAGATTCTGGAACAAACTCAGGCTAGAAGACTTTCATCGCCTTCTAGTTGAAGATCCGCTGGACCCATTGAATGGCGTGCAAGAGGGCTATGACCACTTTTGCTCTTGGATTACCAGGGCTCTAGACACTCTGATTCCCATCGTATCGAGTAAAATCAGTACTAGAGAGTCGAGTCCCTGGTATGACAGCGCCTTACGTGCCTTGAAGGGAGCCTGTAGACGGGCGGAGAGAGCATGGCGGAAGACGTATGAGGCTGATTTAAAAGCTGCGTATGCTGCTTCCGTCAAGATCTATCACTGGGCCATCTGTCGAGCCCGTGCGGCATTTTATGCTGCAGAAATTTGCAACAGCTCAAATCCATCGAAGACCATCTTAAAGGCCGTGAAAGATCTTTTGGCAAAGCGGACTTCCTCTGTGACTGTGGGTTCCATCTCCCACTGCGAATCCCTTGCTTCTTACTTTCTGGGAAAAGTCCAAGCTATCTATCGGGCATTCCCCAGCACAGGGATCGGGCTGGGAAGTTCCAACGGGGCACTTTGTCATACTACCCTGCTTTCATTTCCCCCTCTTTCTCTGGAGGGGTTTGACAAACTTGCTTTGCAAGTTAAATCTGGCTCTCCATCGGATCCAGTAAGGCCTGCTCTTTTTAGAGACCAGGCCTTTATGGGACGCTCAGTCGTACGCTCCCTAGTCAACCTCTCACTGGAGTCGGGTGTGGTTCCAACTAAGTGGAAGCAGGCGGTCGTGTCCCCAATCATCAAGAAGCCCTCCTTGGACCCATCGAAGCCCGAAAGTTATCGTCCCATCTCACTGTTACCCTGGCCGGCAAAGATAACGGAGGCTCATGTCAACTTGGCCCTGTCAGAACATCTCGCCCGGACCAACGCCCTTGATCCCACACAGAATGGTTTCCGTGCTGGCCACAGCACGGAGACTGCTCTCCTCGTGATGGTAGAGCATCTACGGGCGGTGCTGGATGCCGGTCAGACGGCGGCGCTGATATTGTTAGACCTCAGCGCCGCCTTTGACACGGTCTCTCACGATATCCTTCTGTGTCGGCTCGAGGAGATTGGTGTCGGGGGCCAGGCGTTACAGTGGTTCCGCTCCTTCCTCGGCAATCGTTCCTTCTGTGTTGCCATCCCTCCCTTCAAGTCCAATTTCCAGCCACTGGCCATGGGGGTTCCGCAGGGATCCTCGCTGAGTCCCACGTTGTTCAATCTGTACGTGAGACCGCTGGCTGTGGTCGCCAGGCAGTGGGGCCTAACCTTGGTCTCATATGCCGACGACACTCAGGTGGCGGTTACTCTCAGCGGGGATGCGGAACAAGATGCCCCCAGGTTTCAGGATGGACTGAAGGCGGTGGCTAGCTGGTTGACGGGGAACTGTCTCCAGCTTAATGCCACTAAGACAGAGGTTATGATTGTCGGAAGGGGAGTGGAACTATGGGGTGATCAATGGTGGCCACCAGAGTTGGGACCAACCCCGACGCCGGTGTCGGAGTTAAAAAATCTGGGAGTCTGGCTGGACGCTGGCCTTACCTTTGTAGGACACACCAAAAAAACAGCTGCCTGTTGTTTTGGCCTGCTGAGAGGCTTAAGACCAGTCCTCAAATATTTTGATGCCCCAACCAGGCAGCTGGTAATCCAGGCCACTATTATCTCTTGACTGGATTACGCTAGCTCTCTCCTGGTTGGGGTTAATCAGGCTGAGCTTACTCGCCTGCAACGGGTACAAAATGCTGCGGCCAGAGCAATTGTTGGCCTGCGCAGATTTTGCTCGGTGTCAAGTGTCCTTCGCTCCTTACACTGGCTTCCAGTGAGGAAGCGTATCCTTTTCAAGGTCCTTTGTTTGACCTTTAAGATTTTGAGAGGTATAGGCCCTGAAATTATGTCCAGCTTTCTTTCTTTTTATGTCCCAACACGCACTCTCCGTTCCCAAGGCCAGGCCTTTGCTGTAGTTCCTAGATACAGGCTTTGCCGCGTGGGGGGACGTTCCTTCAGCGTTAAAGCTGCAAAAACCTGGAACTCTCTTCCGGTTGAAATCCGCCTGCTGGAGGATCTCACGGCTTTCCGGAAAGCCATAAAAACCTTTCTGTTTTAGGTGCCCCCTTTAGTTTTCTGTTAGCACCTGTTGTGTTATGCCTTACCTTGTCAAATGCGCCAGGATGCTCCTTAGCTGGAGTAGCTGTGCGCACAACAAATAACAATAACATAACTACTTCCTTAAGTAAGCCTAAAGGAGGTTTTGGCGGTGCCATACCAAAAGAACCAGTGGAGGCCAAGTTGCGTGAAGTTTGAGTGGTTTCCTAGGGTCAGCTCAAACTGCAGCGGTTTAGGGAATGCGACTCTTCCCCCTTCAAGAGTTTGACACCAGCCGCTGTACTAGTGGCATCTGTACTGTCAGTAAATTATTTTGAGAGGGCCATCGGTCATAAGCATTCCACGCCCATGATCTTCCAGAAGAAGGTCTGTCTGTCCCTTGTGAACACTCAGCATTTCTGGACAGGAACCGGTGAAGTTTCTGCCCCCACACGGGATCAAACTAGTCCTCGTGGATTTCTGGGACCAGCTGCTCTGAGCCTCCAATCGGGATCGATCAGCAGCCCTAGTTTTGTTGTGTTATCCTGAAGTGTTCACCCCCCTGTCTGCTACAGGTGTTGCTGAAGAGGGTTGTAATACATTGGAACTGACAGAGGGACTGTCTGTTGTTCACTCACCAGTCTCCTACAGGACCTGCTGGAGAGAGTCTAGAATAGGGTGGGTTTATGAGAGAGAGTTTAGTGTTCACTCACCAGCTGCCTACAGGACCTGCTGGAGAGAGTCTAGAATAGGGTGGGTTTGACAGGGAGAGAGTCACGGTATGGCTGACCTTTTCCATGGAGCGGCGCTGTTAGCAGATAAATGTAGACACTCTTGCTAGCAGTACTAACAGTATTGATCAGGGCTTGGCATCACCATCACCATTCCTTTGTAAATCGTACATGTTTTTATTACTTTCATGTTTAACATCTCAAACCTTGATTTCCAAACCTGTGCTGAATATACTCAGCCAGCAGCCCATCTGGTCGTGGGAGGAGGGGCCCGATCCAGTCACTTATTGCGATCAGTGAGGATGATTAAGTCGTGATGAACAGGTTTGACATTGAAATCCATCGGCTTTGAATCTCTGTGCCCTCCCCTTTAAGATTTGACTAACCAACAGTGTTACATCAGGCCCCTCACACCTCTCCGATGAGGAACACCCTAGACCAGTGGTCTTAAAATGTTCTAATGCCACGCCCCCAACCCCACAGCGATCGTCGGGCTCCCCTCAGAATTTTTGAAAATTATTCTATTAATTTGGCAATGTTTAAATATGTCTAGACTTATTTAAACATTGCAGTTAAGTACTGTTTTAAGAATGCAATCAAATACATGATTGCCAAACATACTATTCTGGTCAGGCAGGCTTTAAAATAGCCTTATGGCCCGCTGCCGAGGGCCTACGTCTCGAGACTATAACGGTTTCAGGGCCTTTAACAAGCGGTATATCCCAAGGCAGAAGGGCTATAAGGCTATTGGAACATTCCACCCACTAAGGGTAGAAAGTATTAAATTAAAAAGATAAAAACATGAAGACAAACATTGGAATGTTGGAGCTACGGACTTATACCAGCCATTACAAGCCCGGAGCTGCTTCAATGGAGCTCCCAACATTCCAATGTTCTAATAATGTAGTGTAGTTCCTATATTCCCAATAGGCTCTGCGCATTGGAATAATATATACTGTAGGTTAGACGTAGGACTGAGGTCTACTAGGTCTCTACCGAATATATTAAACTTAATTGTGAGTGCCAGCTAGCTCAGAGGTCACTAGAAACTTTCTCGAATTCACAAGAAGGGATTAGTTTCTGACAACCGCATAAACATGACAACTTTGTTTCCCATGAAATAAGAAATCAATCTCTAGAGTCGCGGAAACAATAGATAACTATTTCACTCAGTCAATCGTGCATGCTTCGTTTCACCAGAGGTGCTGAGAAAATAGAGACAGTCATTTTCAATAAAAAGTATTTATTGAACAGTCTTCTTTCTCAAGCATAAGAAATGAACTGCTCCAACAGCAATACTGGTTATAAAGTAAAGGGCATATAATACGAACAGTATTATAAAGTAGTACTGTAAAAGCATGATATTGTTTCTATGCCATAAATTGACTAAAATATATAAAATACATACAGTGATAAAAAAATAGCTAAAAGTACTCAACTAGTGGTTCTAAAATACGCCTACTGTACCTGACCTAAGCCTAGCACTAGGGAAGAAGTAAGTGAGGAGTAGTTTAAGTTTAGTATTTCTTAGCAAGGATCTAAGCAAGAATTCTCTTAGGGTCTAATCAGCTCCGTACCTTGGTTTAGAATGAAGGAGGTCTTGTATCTCTCTCTCAGGACTCGATTTCCCAGATACCCGCAAGGGTAGTCCGGAAACACTGGAGCTGGATTTCTTGGCCAGAGAGAAGACAGCGTCTCTCAGTGCGTCTGCTGGAGGGTCGGCTTCCTTCGGCACGTGCGGCTGCAGGGCGTCGGCAAGTAGTTAGTCAATCTGCTCCAAAACCACTGTGTGTTTGTCTGGGCAAATGTAGGCATATGTATACCTTGAAGGTGCTGAGTTTGACGTAACATTGGACTTAATAACGTCATTCAAAGACCCAATTCCTCGAAATCTCCAGGATTTCTTGGATAACTTAATATTCAAGCAGGGGGAAGTCCCTAGCTGCTGAAGGCTGGTTTTTCCAAGAAATCGTTGTTGATTCTCGGAACTTAGTGGAAGTAGCCGTGCCATTTTTGGGCTGTATGGTTCAGGCCTAAATAGGGTAATGATTTCTATGCCTATATAAGGGTCTGATAAAGTATACCTATATAAGGGCATGAATCGGGAAAATTAAACTAGGGTCGTAGATTCGATTACAACAATAACAGGTACAAGTACCCACAGTGTGTTTATTTGAAGTGGGGGTGGGCGTTTTGAAGAACATTTGGAGTTCCGTCCCTTTTGACATATACTCGTAGCTAGGATATAACGGACAAAACATGTTTGTGATGGCCCATTGGAGAGCAGCTTACTGCCGCTCATTATTTTCAGCCTAAAACAAAGCACCGTTATCAGCATAATGCTTCTTTTGATCAGAGCCTAGCGCCCCACCTGGAATCATCTCAGGCCCCTCTAGGAGGGCCCTCCCCCAGTCTGAGGCCCCCTGTCCGAGACATACATTTCAAGCATTTGCAGTTCCTCAAAAAAAAAATCACATAAGAGCTGACAGAATGTGAGTGAATGAATCAATCAAGATTTATTTAGGAATTAATTAATATTTCACAAAATTGATACAGCAATAGCACAGAAGAACAAGTAAACAACTGAAATGCATTTTAACATCAAATAATCAATTCATAAACACTGGTAGGAAACAAGAAACTGGTGGATCAAAAGGATAAGATACATCCAACTTCAAAAACAGATTACACGTTTGATTAAACATTCGAAGATACACAAACTGACTAAAAAGATTCTATGGTTAATCACGCTGTTGGAAATGGGATCCCCGGCTGGCCAGGGCTTTCGCCAAAGTCAGTCAGAGACCCACACTCCCAAGTCAGGGCAAGGGAGTTACACGCCAAGATAACCCCTGCTCACCCTCTAGGTAACGTGGCGCGAGCAGCAAGGCTAAACTTGGAGGCGATGTAGGCTAAGTATTTGCGCACGCACCCCAGCAACAACAACCAAAGGCCCACCACAAAGGAAACTCCACACAAGTTTATATAAAAATAGCCTTTGTATTACACCAAAACACATTAGATAAAACACACACTTTACAATGTGCCAGAGGCACGGGCAGAATTTACAGGGGATATGTACAAGACAGGGCCACCTGGACCACTGTCAGGAATCAGAAGTAGCACTTTCAGAAAGTAAAATTACTTTAGCACAAAATAGCACACAATATAACAATAGAGCGCACAACCAGTAATTACTGGTAACCAGGATCTCACTAGCACCACCTGTACTAGGGAGAAAACAACCACCTATGTATTACAATACCTGTAGGGGTGTAAGAGGAAAACACATGATGCAATGCATAACATTCATTCAGAGGTGTAAAGGCACATGACGCATAAACAATACATTCAGAGGTGCATAGAAATAACATTGCGCAAAACTTAGATCAGTCACCACCTGTGACAGTCCCTGTGTCCCAATGTCAGGGCCTAAACGTAGCAGTTGCCCACAAAGTGCTGGGCAACTGGTGCAGGGAAAGTTAGGGCAACGTTGGAGCCTCTCTGGGCTCAAGAACCACCACTGTGGCACTGCGGAGCCTCACTGGGCTCCTGGACAAGAACTGGTGCCTTGAGCCTCTCTCAGGCACTTCTTTCCAGGACCACTGGGCCCCAGAGCCTCTCAGGGCTCTCAAAACGAAATGGGCACTCTCAGAGCCTCTCTGGGTTCTTAAGACGACTGTGGGGGCAAGAGCCTCTCTGGGCTCGAAGAACAGGGGTGCCCCTGAGCCTCTACAGCTTTCAAACACGCATGTGGCACCTTTGAGCCTTTCTCAGGGGTCTAGAACCAACAATGCCCACACGAGCCTCTCTTAGGCTCGAAAATGAAGGAAATGCCACCTGGAGCCTCGGGGCTCCTCAACCCGGCTGTGGGCTTCGGTGGAGTCCCTCACGGGGGACTCAGCCTCAAATACTGCTCCCTTGAAGCCCTCGTGGCTTCATTCTGCAAACTAGCGCGATCTCGCGCTACCGGGAAGGGGGGGGCCGGACACCGACAATGTGTCCCGGCGCCCCTCCCAGGCTGTCACTCACCGGCTGTCTCCTGCGGCGGGCGGCTGCTTCCCGAGAGCTCCCGCTCCTCGGGGCTCTCTGCAGACTTCTCCCCTGGGCTCTCCCTCGCTTTGGGAGCCTGGGGGGGACAAGGAAAGACGCCGGCTTTTCCCCTTACCGGAGCACGGGGTGGCCTCCCGTCTGCTTCTGGTTTCCTCTCTCCTGCCCCCGGCCTGCCTGACTTCCAGGTCACGGCTGCGGGGCGGGACTTCCGGTCGCTTCCCCCGGGGCCGCGCTGTGATTGGCCGACGGGCCCTGCACTTCCGGGTCGTCGCGGGCAGCGCGGCGGCCCGTTTCAGGCACTTCTAGGCGGGGGCTCAATAAACCGAGGGCTACCTCGAGTTTAAAAGCAAAATACAGCGGCAAGGTCCCTGGCAGGGTGGGCACCTGCCAGGGGGCAAATTAACCAAAAATAAGCGAGGTGGCACTCGCTAGGCAGGCAAAGCGCTCCTCAGCGCTTAACAGGCAATTCACAGCGCTCCAAGCGCTATAATCAAAAACAAAGCGCTTCCAAGCGCTAGAGGGCATAAAGCACGCTCCTAGCGCTACAAACAGGATAAAGCGCTCCTAGGTGCCCTCAGCAAGCAGGGCAGAGTCCCAGCAGTCCTTGGGCAGGCAGGGGGGCAAGGCTGGGCCCGGAGCCAGCACACTGGGTCTCCAGGCAGGGAGACACCCCAAGTGGCGGTCCTCTGGCCCAGCAGCAGCAACAACAGCCCCCTCAGGATCCTGGAAGAGAACAACATCTGTGGGGACACAGCCCCATTTTTATACAGTGCATTCCTTTGTTCAAGGGTGTAGAGTGGGGGCGGAACCAGTCGCAGCTGGTTCTTGAGTACTCTGTTTACCTCAACCACCCTCTCTATTCACTGGCAGGGCTTGGGTCATTAGACACACCACAGGGGGGCGGAGCCAGCATTGTGTGGGGAAAACCCAGCCCATCCAGGACACAGGTACACTCCTCCCACACATTACTCATGCAGATCTCCCACTCGCCACCGGGCAGACCCATCCAGACTTCCTGGAGCCTAGCATGCCAGCCAGCTCCAGCCAATCACACGCCAGCACCCTCACAGCACACGTACAGCCATGTCTAGAAATGGGCTTCGCTACTAGACACATACATGCTGCATACACCATCTCGCAGCATTCACTCTCACGAGTTCACACATACCAGACTCAAGCCTGTACACCCCACGCATCAGGAACTACCAGGGACACATACATTCCCCATGCATTCCTATGGGCGGGCAGGCCTAGCTCAGCACATGCACTCAGAGTGCGCACGCACTTTCCACTGGGACACAGTGAAAGTGCGCACAATCCAAAAATCACCATCTCCAGGTCACCATTTCAAGC
This sequence comes from Lissotriton helveticus, assembly GCF_964261635.1. Lineage (NCBI taxonomy): Eukaryota > Metazoa > Chordata > Amphibia > Caudata > Salamandridae > Lissotriton > Lissotriton helveticus. The sequence continues at coordinate 3,830,316 of NW_027611656.1, read as the reverse complement.
AAAAAGTCTAGGGGTGAACCTGCCCTAAGGGCCAAAGTCCAACATAACCCCCTTCCAGCCAAAACGCAGGGGAGAACAATCACCACCGTGATGGACTTCCCTGCTTGGGGCGATAGAACACGGACGCAGGCCCGCAACTGCAGGGACACCCTCCTGTTCTACGCCACGGTGAACCCATGGGATTCCCTCTAAACACACTGTCTGGACCAACTGGGCTACCCCACTGGTACTCCCAAGTTGTCCGCGGCCAGGACCAGGCCCTGGGCCACCCAGGTGCCACTGGTCCATGCCAATTCGCAGAGCGGGGGGTAGTAACCCCTGGCACATAGGAGCCATTTTTCACTCTTCCTGTCTGCAAGACAGGACTAGACTGCCACTGGTACTCCAGCCTAGGGCCTACAACCTCAGGCGGACCAGGAGTCTCAGGGAAGGCTCTCCTCCCCCTACCTCTTCTCCTAGGGTTCCTCCTCCCTCTGCGAGGGGTACCCCTAGAACGCCATTCCAACCCAGGGCTGATCCACTCAGGTTGCACCGGGGTCAGAGGTGGGCTCTCCCACCCTCTGCACCCCCTTCCAGAGGTCTGCCCTCTCCCACCTGGAGAAGTTCCTCTGGAAGAAGAACCGGTCAGGACACTGGTTACAGTCGTCCTACCCTTCAGGTCAGGCTGATCCTGAACCTGGCCTCCCAACCTCTGGTCTAGAACCTTCGGTGGAACAATTGCCTGGCACTCCAGGACTTCTGGGGATTCACACGCAATCCCCCTGAGGCTAACAAATGTCACATCTGTTGCGTGACTGTCTGTCTGGCGCAGATCTCCCGCCCTCTGTCCACCTGACAGTGCGTGACGATCCCCCAGACCAGAAGTGGTGTTACCATGGTCACTACACGGGAACCTAGCCCAACTGGGTAGTCCCTGACCCACTGGTCCTTCCACTGGGGAACTCCCCCAATCACTCCTCACTCTGGACTCCTGTACCCTCCCTATCGGAGCGGTACTGCCAGACTCTAGAACCACAGGAGCTCTGGTTACAGACGCTCCAGGTCCTCTACTCACTAGGAGATCCTCCTCAACTGGGTTAACAGGACAGCCTAGGTCCCCAACCTGGTGTTCCCTCAAGAAACCACCCAGGTTCTGAGACAGGGCTTCGGGCCTCTGGGGGCTCTCAGCCAGCCACTGACTCCTGCTCCACTGAGCCAGGCAGTCAGCCCCTCCACCCTTCTCACTATACTGGGACCTAGCTGGGCTACACTGAGCCTCTTCCACCACGCTGGGCTGGAAGATCCCTGACCCACTACTTTTGGAGTCACTCACCAATGACTCTACAGAACCTCTGGTCCCTTCCCAGCGGTCTGCTTCCTCTGCCAGCTCACATGGTTCAGACAATCCACACCCTAACAGGTGTTGGCGCAACCCTGGTGAACAACAACTGAGCAACTGCTCTCTGAGAAACATATCGAGCAATAGGTCCCAATCACATTTCGTGGGCTCCCGTACCCAATCACACAGGGCTCTACAACAGTCATCCTCAAAGTCTTCCCAAGACTGATGAGACGGTTTCCTAAGGTTCCTAAACCTCAACCTATTCTCCTCCTCTGGGGAAACAGGAACCATACTCTGGGAACTGGGACTTTCTAGACTGAGATTTAAATAGCTGCCACCACTGGACCCAACCCTCCCTGGGGGATCCAGAAACTCAACACTGCGCGCAGGGGATAGTCTACCCTCCAGAGCTACTTTGCCTCTGGTGGCGGCCCTCTCAGCCTCCTCTATCCTGTCCTGCGCTAAGACCCTCTCGGTCTCCAGCTGTTGCTTCTTAACCTCCAGCTGTTGCTTTCTAATGCCCAGCTGTGCCATAGCCTGGGCATGCTCCAACCTGAGCCTCTCTAAAGCCAGCTGGTGCTCCCTTTCTCTCCTCCTATCTTCCAGCTCCTCTGGGGACAGGGAAAGGGATGAGGCGCTGCCTCCTAAACTGGACCCAGCAAGGGACTCCCTATCTATGGGGTCCTCACTCTCTGCTGGCGTCCCTGTGCTATCATCTTCTTCCTCCTCAGACTCTTCAGGGCTCCCCTCTGACCTACCACCCTCATGGTGTGAGACCCGGGCCCTCTCCGCACTGTGCTCACGCTCCCAGTCATCCTTCTGCCATTGGATCAGGTTACCCCTAAGTTGGGACTGGGTGTCTGACTCATTCACTGCAATGTCTCTCTCTTCGCAAAACTCTCTCAGTTCATGCAAAAACAGACCCCAGACATTAAAAGCAGACTCCATCTTGGCAAGATGCTCACAGACACGTGCAACACAGGGGACTGAACAATCTGAAGTAAGAGGACACAATTCCAAAACTTCAACAATCTCCTTATCAAAGAGAACTCATACTCATGCGTCCAGGAAAACACACCATTCATCCACACACACCCTCCCCTCGGATCGGTAAGGCAGTTTCTACCACCCCTGACTTCTCAACCTGACCAAAAGCGACACAGGTACCAAACTCTGGAAGCAGGGCGGGGGACAAATGTACTGAACATAATCAAATGACACTCTTCAGGAGAAGAAAATAATGAAACTTCCAAAAACACAATCCCCTTAAAATGTGGTCATCTAAAATGCAGAGTCTTGTGGTGCAGCCAGCTGCTACTAAGGTACAAGGCAAACACAAATCCTTATCCCACCGCTTGCCGCCAATGTTGGAAATGGGATCCCCGGCTGGCCAGGGCTTTCGCCAAAGTCAGTCAGAGACCCACACTCCCAAGTCAGGGCAAGGGAGTTACACGCCAAGATAACCCCTGCTCACCCTCTAGGTAACGTGGCGCGAGCAGCAAGGCTAAACTTGGAGGCGATGTAGGCTAAGTATTTGCGCACGCACCCCAGCAACAACAACCAAAGGCCCACCACAAAGGAAACTCCACACAAGGTTATATAAAAATAGCCTTTGTATTACACCAAAACACATTAGATAAAACACACACTTTACAATGTGCCAGAGGCACGGGCAGAATTTACAGGGGATATGTACAAGACAGGGCCACCTGGACCACTGTCAGGAATCAGAAGTAGCACTTTCAGAAAGTAAAATTACTTTAGCACAAAATAGCACACAATATAACAATAGAGCGCACAACCAGTAATTACTGGTAACCAGGATCTCACTAGCACCACCTGTACTAGGGAGAAAACAACCACCTATGTATTACAATACCTATAGGGGTGTAAGAGGAAAACACATGATGCAATGCATAACATTCATTCAGAGGTGTAAAGGCACATGACGCATAAACAATACATTCAGAGGTGCATAGAAATAACATTGCGCAAAACTTAGATCAGTCACCACCTGTGACAGTCCCTGTGTCCCAATGTCAGGGCCTAAACGTAGCAGTTGCCCACAAAGTGCTGGGCAACTGGTGCAGGGAAAGTTAGGGCAACGTTGGAGCCTCTCTGGGCTCAAGAACCACCACTGTGGCACTGCGGAGCCTCACTGGGCTCCTGGACAAGAACTGGTGCCCTAAGCCTCTCTCAGGCACTTCTTTCCAGGACCACTGGGCCCCAGAGCCTCTCAGGGCTCTCAAAACGAAATGGGCACTCTCAGAGCCTCTCTGGGTTCTTAAGACGACTGTGGGGGCAAGAGCCTCTCTGGGCTCGAAGAACAGGGGTGCCCCTGAGCCTCTACAGCTTTCAAACACGCATGTGGCACCTTTGAGCCTTTCTCAGGGCTCTAGAACCAACAATGCCCACACAAGCCTCTCTTAGGCTCGAAAATGAAGGAAATGCCACCTGGAGCCTCGGGGCTCCTCAACCCGGCTGTGGGCTTCGGTGGAGTCCCTCACGGGGGACTCAGCCTCAAATACTGCTCCCTTGAAGCCCTCGTGGCTTCATTCTGCAAACTAGCGCGATCTCGCGCTACCGGGAAGGGGGGGGCCGGACACCGACAATGTGTCCCGGCGCCCCTCCCAGGTTGTCACTCACCGGCTGTCTCCTGCGGCGGGCGGCTGCTTCCCGAGAGCTCCCGCTCCTCGGGGCTCTCTGCAGACTTCTCCCCTGGGCTCTCCCTCGCTTTGGGAGCCTGGGGGGGACAAGGAAAGACGCCGGCTTTTCCCCTTACCGGAGCACGGGGTGGCCTCCCGTCTGCTTCTGGTTTCCTCTCTCCTGCCCCCGGCCTGCCTGACTTCCAGGTCGTGGCTGCGGGGCGGGACTTCCGGTCGCTTCCCCCGGGGCCGCGCTGTGATTGGCCGACGGGCCCTGCACTTCCGGGTCGTCGCGGGCAGCGCGGCGGCCCGTTTCAGGCACTTCTAGGCGGGGGCTCAATAAACCGAGGGCTACCTCGAGTTTAAAAGCAAAATACAGCGGCAAGGTCCCTGGCAGGGTGGGCACCTGCCAGGGGGCAAATTAACCAAAAATAAGCGAGGTGGCACTCGCTAGGCAGGCAAAGCGCTCCTCAGCGCTTAACAGGCAATTCACAGCGCTCCAAGCGCTATAATCAAAAACAAAGCGCTTCCAAGCGCTAGAGGGCATAAAGCGCGCTCCTAGCGCTACAAACAGGATAAAGCGCTCCTAGGTGCCCTCAGCAAGCAGGGCAGAGTCCCAGCAGTCCTTGGGCAGGCAGGGGGGCAAGGCTGGGCCCAGAGCCAGCACACTGGGTCTCCAGGGAGGGAGACACCCCAAGTGGCGGTCCTCTGGCCCAGCAGCAGCAACAACAGCCCCCTCAGGATCCTGGAAGAGAACAACATCTGTGGGGACACAGCCCCATTTTTATACAGTGCATTCCTTTGTTCAAGGGTGTAGAGTGGGGGCGGAACCAGTCGCAGCTGGTTCTTGAGTACTCTGTTTACCTCAACCACCCTCTCTATTCACTGGCAGGGCTTGGGTCATTAGACACACCACAGGGGGGCGGAGCCAGCATTGTGTGGGGAAAACCCAGCCCATCCAGGACACAGGTACACTCCTCCCACACATTACTCATGCAGATCTCCCACTCGCCACCGGGCAGACCCATCCAGACTTCCTGGAGCCTAGCATGCCAGCCAGCTCCAGCCAATCACACGCCAGCACCCTCACAGCACACGTACAGCCATGTCTAGAAATGGCGCTTCGCTACTAGACACATACATGCTGCATACACCATCTCGCAGCATTCACTCTCACGAGTTCACACATACCAGACTCAAGCCTGTACACCCCACACATCAGGAACTACCAGGGACACATACATTCCCCATGCATTCCTATGGGCGGGCAGGCCTAGCTCAGCACATGCACTCAGAGTGTGCACGCACTTTCCACTGGGACACAGTGAAAGTGCGCACAATCCAAAAATCACCATCTCCAGGTCACCATTTCAAGCAAAAAGTCTAGGGGTGAACCTGCCCTAAGGGCCAAAGTCCAACACACGCCTCTAGTTAAATCAAACCTGTAGAAATATGCTACGAGCAGCATCCTCCAACTTATGGGTGATAGGAATTTTTAGGCTAATGAAGTCACTTTTTGACCTAAAACTCTATAGTTTGTTCGTGTCATACTGTTGGCCAATTACTACAGAACGTCCAGATCATCTGAGGTTAGGAGGAAAGTTAGAGTCTCACACTAGCTTTCTTAAAAAATTAATTTTCATTTTAAGGGCTTTAATCCAGTGAAAATGTATCTGAATACATAACTGTTGGCAAATTGCCACTTAGTTATCATATTATCCATTCCCTCGGACTCAGCAACAAGGTGTTTCAGAAATGTATGACCTATTTACTCTGTATACTGCAGTAAAAGCTAGGGACAGCTGTCTTGTTCATCAACCAAACTACCTTTTAAATCAGTTTGTGCATCCCCAGTGCTCTCCACCTAGATTGAGAAGCCAGTTCTCGGTGAACACCCACCATGTCATACAGGACAGGTAGCCAAGTCGATAGGGAGTAATCTTTCTTAACTTGAATATCATTGGTTCACAAAGCTTTCCATACCAAAAGTGCCATGGTGGATGGAACTCTGGCGCTTTAGATGTGCTATGCTCTTTCTAGCATTTAACGGTAACTAAAGGTTTCATTTCCAAATTCTGACAGTGACCTCGTCCTAGTCTACCGGACATAGTACTAGTGTGCTAGGCTGTATCTCAAACCAGCTTTATAGGCATATAGGCTAGCACCTGTTTTAAAGAGAACCAGAGGCAGAAAAAGGTTTACACAATCAAAAGAACCAAATACAATCATTTTCATATCAATTAGATATGGTGTACTGGCTTTAGAAGTACTGATGTGAATATGTGCACAGAATGAGGACATTTTAACACAATTCCATACACAGATTTGATCTGGATAAACTGTGTGATGACAGCGATCCTTGTGCCGATCATCCACACTCGAGCTCATCAGGTAACAAAGACAATCATCAGTACAGACTACTTACTTATCCCTATCTTGGCCCAGTCCAGGAGGGCTTTCAGTTCCATTCTAGTCAATTATACATTTAAAGTTAAGCTTTCATAGGACTATGGCATGATTATTCCCCAGAGGAACCCACAGAATTCTCTTTTACAAGTTACATACGACAACAGCTCAAGCAGGTGCTGCTCAGTAACACCAGTGGAGGGCTCCATAGATTCCTTTTGCTCGAACTTTAGCACTATATGTTCTTACAGGGGCTTTAAGGAACAGCCTTCCTTCCATACTAAGAAAAAGCTTAAAACACTCGGTTAGTCCTGGACATAGGAAGACCGACATTCTGGATATGAGTGTGGTATAAAGATTTCGACAAAAAGCCAACACTTAAATAAGCTTAGCTTTAAAATTGCTGACCCTTCTAAGGTGCTCACAGCTTTCTCTTTGTACTCGGCTCCCTTATTCCACGTCCATCACAGATACTGTTGGTCTAGATGTAACACAATCTAACACCCAGTATATAAAGTTGCCCTAAATAAGAACCTTAAAAAAAAAGTCTCTTTGGAATATGACAAATCTATGTTTACATCCCACTTGTAGCAGAATACATACAAGTACTGAACATTTTAAGGCATTTTTATGGATTATTAACAAGGGGAGTGCCAAGCCACAGACACATTTTTAACTTTCCATAGAAATTATACATTGGTTGGAAAAAAATGACTGAATTAAAAGAAGTGCAGCCCAGGTCTTTGTATCACAAGTAGCACTTCTCTCTCTATCAACACAGAAGAACTAGGCCCAACTCAAAGAAACCTTGTCAGTCATGTGAACGCCGAAAGCAGAGCCATTCGGAGAGCAGTCACACTGTTGAGACAGGACCCCCTTCTAATGCCACCTGTGCCAGACTCCCTGCTGACAGCAGTCACGCTGTCGAGACAGGACCCCCTTCTAATGCCACCTCTGCCAGACTCCCTGCTGACAGCAGTCACACTGTCGAGACAGGACCCCCTCTAATGCCACCTGTGCCACACTCCCTGCTGACAGTAGTCACACTGTCGAGACAGGACCCCCTCTAATGCCACCTCTGCCAGACTCCCTGCTGACAGCAGTCACACTGTCGAGACAGGACCCCCTCTAATGCCACCTCTGCCAGACTCCAAGCTGACAGCAGTCACACTGTCGAGATAGGACCCCCCTCTAATGCCACCTCTGCCAGACTCCCTGCTGACAGCAGTCACACTGTCGAGATAGGACCTCCTTCTAATGCCACCTCTGCCAGACTCCCTGCTTACAGCGGTCACACTGTCGAGATAGGACCCCCCTCTAATGCCACCTCTGCCAGACTCCCTGCTGACAGCAGTCACACTGTCGAGACAGGACCCCCTCTAATGCCACCTCTGCCAGACTCCAAGCTGACTGCAGTCACACTGTTGAGATAGGACCTCCTTCTAATGCCACCTCAGCCAGACTCCCTGCTTACAGCGGCCACACTGTCGAGATAGGACCCCCCTCTAATGCCACCTCTGCCAGACTCCCTGCTGACAGCAGTCACACTGTCGAGACAGGACCCCCTCTAATGCCACCTCTGCCAGACTCCCTGCTGAGGGCAGTCACACTTTCGAGACAGGACCCCCTTCCAATGCCACCTCTGCCAGACCACCTGCTGACAGCAGTCACACTGTCGAGGCAGGACCCCTTCTAATGCCACCTGTGCCAGACACCTGCTGACAGCAGTCGCACTGTTGAGACAGGACCCCCTTTTAATGCCACCTCTGCCACACTCCCTGCTGAGGGCAGTCACACTTTCGAGACAGGACCCCCTTCTAATGCCACCTCTACCAGACTCCATGCTGGCAGCAGTCACGCTGTCGAGACAGGACCCCCTTCTAATGTCAGCTCTACCAGACTCCCTGCTGACAAAAGTCACGGTGCCGAGACAGGACCACCTTCTAATGCCACCTCTGCCAGACTCCCTGCTGACAGCAGTCACACTGTCGAGACAGGACCCCCTTCTAATGCCACCTCTACCAGACTCCCTGCTGACAAAAGTCAAGGTGTCAAGACAGGACCACCTTCTAATGCCACCTGTGCCACACTCCCTGCTGACAGTAGTCACACTGTCGAGATAGGACCCCCTTCTAATGCCACCTGTGCCAGACACCTGTTGACAGCAGTCACACTGTCGAGACAGGACCCCCTTCTAATGCCACCTCTGCCAGACTCCCTGCTGAGGGCAGTCACACTGTCGAGAGAGGACCCCCTTCTAATGCCACCTCTGCCAGACTCCCTGCTGACAGCAGTCACACTGTCGAGACAAGACCCCCCTCTAATGCCACCTGTGCCAGACTCCCTGCTGACAGCAGTCACACTGTCGAGACAGGACCCCCTTCTAATGCCACCTCTGCCAGACCACCTGCTGACAGCAGTCACACTGTCGAGACGTGAACCCATTCTAATGCCACCTCTGCCAGACTACCTGCTGACAACAGTCACACTGTCGAGACAGGACCCCCCTCTAATGCGACCTCTGCCAGACTCGGCTGACAGCAGTCACACTGTCGAGACAGGACCCCCCTCTAATGCCACCTCTGCCAGACTCCCTGCTGACAGCAGTCACACTGTCGAGACAGGACCCCCTTCTAACGCCACCTCTGCCAGACACCTGCTGACAGCAGTCACACAATTGAGACAGGACCCCCTTCTAATGCCACCTGTGCCACACTCCCTGCTGACAGTAGTCACACTGTCGAGACAGGACCCCCTTCTAACGCCACCTCTGCCAAACCACCTGCTGACAGCAGTCACACTGTCGAGACAGGACCCCCTTCTAATGCCACCTCTGCCAGACACCTGCTGACAGCAGTCACACAATTGAGACAGGACCCCCTTCTAATGCCACCTGTGCCACACTCCCTGCTCACAGTAGTCACACTGTCGAGACAGGACCCCCTTTTAACGCCACCTCTGCCAGACCACCTGCTGACAGCAGTCACACTGTAGAGACAGGACCCCCTTCTAATGCCACCTCTGCCAGACTCCCTGCTGACAGTAGTCACACTGTCGAGACAGGACCCCCTTCTAATGCCACCTCTGCCAGACTACCTGCTGACAGTAGTCACACTGTCGAGACAGAACCCCCTTCTAATGCCACCTCTGCCAGACTCCCTGCTGACAGCAGTCACACTGTCGAGATAGGACCTCCTTCTAATGCCACCTCTGCCAGACTCCCTGCTGTGGGCAGTCACACTTTCGAGACAGGACCCCCTTCCAATGCCACCTCTGCCAGACCACCTGCTGACAGCAGTCACACTGTCGAGGCAGGACCCCTTCTAATGCCACCTGTGCCAGACACCTGCTGACAGCAGTCGCACTGTTGAGACAGGACCCCCTTTTAATGCCACCTCTGCCACACTCCCTGCTGAGGGCAGTCACACTTTCGAGACAGGACCCCCTTCTAATGTCAGCTCTACCAGACTCCCTGCTGACAAAAGTCACGGTGTCGAGACAGGACCACCTTCTAATGCCACCTCTGCCAGACTCCCTGCTGACAGCAGTCACACTGTCGAGACAGGACCCCCTTCTAATGCCACCTCTACCAGACTCCCTGCTGACAAAAGTCAAGGTGTCAAGACAGGACCACCTTCTAATGCCACCTCTGCCAGACTCCCTGCTGACAGCAGTCACGTTGTCGAGACAGGACCCCCTCTAATGCCACCTGTGCCAGACTACCTGCTGAGGGCAGTCACACTGTCGAGACAGGACCCCCTTCTAATGCCACCTCTGCCAGACCACCTGCTGACAGCAGTCACACTGTCGAGACAGGACCCCCTTCTAATGCCACCTGTGCCACACTCCCTGCTGACAGTAGTCACACTGTCGAGATAGGACCCCCTTCTAATGCCACCTGTGCCAGACACCTGTTGACAGCAGTCACACTGTCGAGACAGGACCCCCTTCTAATGCCACCTCTGCCAGACTCCCTGCTGAGGGCAGTCACACTGTCGAGAGAGGACCCCCTTCTAATGCCACCTCTGCCAGACTCCCTGCTGACAGCAGTCACACTGTCGAGACAAGACCCCCCTCTAATGCCACCTGTGCCAGACTCCCTGCTGAAAGCAGTCACACTGTCGAGACAGGACCCCCTTCTAATGCCACCTCTGCCAGACCACCTGCTGACAGCAGTCACACTGTCGAGACGTGAACCCATTCTAATGCCACCTCTGCCAGACTACCTGCTGACAACAGTCACACTGTCGAGACAGGACCCCCCTCTAATGCGACCTCTGCCAGACTCGGCTGACAGCAGTCACACTGTCGAGACAGGACCCCCCTCTAATGCCACCTCTGCCAGACTCCCTGCTGACAGCAGTCACACTGTCGAGACAGGACCCCCTTCTAACGCCACCTCTGCCAGACACCTGCTGACAGCAGTCACACAATTGAGACAGGACCCCCTTCTAATGCCACCTGTGCCACACTCCCTGCTGACAGTAGTCACACTGTCGAGAAAGGACCCCCTTCTAACGCCACCTCTGCCAGACCACCTGCTGACAGCAGTCACACTGTAGAGACAGGACCCCCTTCTAATGCCACCTCTGCCAGACTCCCTGCTGACAGTAGTCACACTGTCGAGACAGGACCCCCTTCTAATGCCACCTCTGCCAGACTACCTGCTGACAAAAGTCACGGTGTCGAGACAGGACCACCTTCTAATGCCACCTCTGCCAGACTCCCTGCTGACAGCAGTCACACTGTCGAGGCAGGACCCCCTTCTAACGCCACCTCTGCCAGACTCCAAGCTGACTGCAGTCACACTGTTGAGATAGGACCTCCTTCTAATGCCACCTCTGCCAGACTCCCTGCTTACAGCGGCCACACTGTCGAGATAGGACCCCCCTCTAATGCCACCTCTGCCAGACTCCCTGCTGACAGCAGTCACACTGTCGAGATAGGACCTCCTTCTAATGCCACCTCTGCCAGACTCCCTGCTTACAGCGGTCACACTGTCGAGATAGGACCTCCTTCTAATGCCACCTCTGCCAGACTCCCTGCTGAGGGCAGTCACACTTTCGAGACAGGACCCCCTTCCAATGCCACCTCTGCCAGACCACCTGCTGACAGCAGTCACACTGTCGAGGCAGGACCCCTTCTAATGCCACCTGTGCCAGACACCTGCTGACAGCAGTCGCACTGTTGAGACAGGACCCCCTTTTAATGCCACCTCTGCCACACTCCCTGCTGAGGGCAGTCACACTTTCGAGACAGGACCCCCTTCTAATGCCACCTCTACCAGACTCCCTGCTGGCAGCAGTCACGCTGTCGAGACAGGACCCCCTTCTAATGTCAGCTCTACCAGACTCTCTGCTGACAAAAGTCACGGTGTCGAGACAGGACCACCTTCTAATGCCACCTCTGCCAGACTCCCTGCTGACAGCAGTCACACTGTCGAGACAGGACCCCCTTCTAATGCCACCTCTACCAGACTCCCTGCTGACAAAAGTCAAGGTGTCAAGACAGGACCACCTTCTAATGCCACCTCTGCCAGACTCCCTGCTGACAGCAGTCACGTTGTCGAGACAGGACCCCCTCTAATGCCACCTGTGCCAGACTACCTGCTGAGGGCAGTCACACTGTCGAGACAGGACCCCCTTCTAATGCCACCTCTGCCAGACCACCTGCTGACAGCAGTCACACTGTCGAGACAGGACCCCCTTCTAATGCCACCTGTGCCACACTCCCTGCTGACAGTAGTCACACTGTCGAGATAGGACCCCCTTCTAATGCCACCTGTGCCAGACACCTGTTGACAGCAGTCACACTGTCGAGACAGGACCCCCTTCGAATGCCACCTCTGCCAGACTCCCTGCTGAGGGCAGTCACACTGTCGAGAGAGGACCGCCTTCTAATGCCACCTCTGCCAGACTCCCTGCTGACAGCAGTCACATTGTCGAGACAAGACCCCCCTCTAATGCCACCTGTGCCAGACTCCCTGCTGACAGCAGTCACACTGTCGAGACAGGACCCCCTTCTAATGCCACCTCTGCCAGACCACCTGCTGACAGCAGTCACACTGTCGAGACGTGAACCCATTCTAATGCCACCTCTGCCAGACTACCTGCTGACAACAGTCACACTGTCGAGACAGGACCCCCCTCTAATGCGACCTCTGCCAGACTCAGCTGACAGCAGTCACACTGTCGAGACAGGACCCCCCTCTAATGCCACCTCTGCCAGACTCCCTGCTGACAGCAGTCACACTGTCGAGACAGGACCCCCTTCTAACGCCACCTCTGCCAGACACCTGCTGACAGCAGTCACACAATTGAGACAGGACCCCCTTCTAATGCCACCTGTGCCACACTCCCTGCTGACAGTAGTCACACTGTCGAGACAGGACCCCCTTCTAACGCCACCTCTGCCAAACCACCTGCTGACAGCAGTCACACTGTCGAGACAGGACCCCCTTCTAATGCCACCTCTGCCAGACACCTGCTGACAGCAGTCACACAATTGAGACAGGACCCCCTTCTAATGCCACCTGTGCCACACTCCCTGCTCACAGTAGTCACACTGTCGAGACAGGACCCTCTTTTAACGCCACCTCTGCCAGACCACCTGCTGACAGCAGTCACACTGTAGAGACAGGACCCCCTTCTAATGCCACCTCTGCCAGACTCCCTGCTGACAGTAGTCACACTGTCGAGACAGGACCCCCTTCTAATGCCACCTCTGCCAGACTACCTGCTGACAGTAGTCACACTGTCGAGACAGAACCCCCTTCTAATGCCACCTCTGCCAGACTCCCTGCTGACAGCAGTCACACTGTCGAGATAGGACCTCCTTCTAATGCCACCTCTGCCAGACTCCCTGCTGAGGGCAGTCACACTTTCGAGACAGGACCCCCTTCCAATGCCACCTCTGCCAGACCACCTGCTGACAGCAGTCACACTGTCGAGGCAGGACCCCTTCTAATGCCACCTGTGCCAGACACCTGCTGACAGCAGTCGCACTGTTGAGACAGGACCCCCTTTTAATGCCACCTCTGCCACACTCCCTGCTGAGGGCAGTCACACTTTTGAGACAGGACCCCCTTCTAATGCCACCTCTACCAGACTCCCTGCTGGCAGCAGTCACGCTGTCGAGACAGGACCCCCTTCTAATGTCAGCTCTACCAGACTCCCTGCTGACAAAAGTCACGGTGTCGAGACAGGACCACCTTCTAATGCCACCTCTGCCAGACTCCCTGCTGACAGCAGTCACACTGTCGAGACAGGACCCCCTTCTAATGCCACCTCTACCAGACTCCCTGCTGACAAAAGTCAAGGTGTCAAGACAGGACCACCTTCTAATGCCACCTCTGCCAGACTCCCTGCTGACAGCAGTCACGTTGTCGAGACAGGACCCCCTCTAATGCCACCTGTGCCAGACTACCTGCTGAGGGCAGTCACACTGTCGAGACAGGACCCCCTTCTAATGCCACCTCTGCCAGACCACCTGCTGACAGCAGTCACACTGTCGAGACAGGACCCCCTTCTAATGCCACCTGTGCCACACTCCCTGCTGACAGCAGTCACACTGTCGAGATAGGACCCCCTTCTAATGCCACCTGTGCCAGACACCTGTTGACAGCAGTCACACTGTCGAGACAGGACCCCCTTCTAATGCCACCTCTGCCAGACTCCCTGCTGACAGCAGTCACACTGTCGAGACAAGACCCCCCTCTAATGCCACCTGTGCCAGACTCCCTGCTGACAGCAGTCACACTGTCGAGACAGGACCCCCTTCTAATGCCACCTCTGCCAGACCACCTGCTGACAGCAGTCACACTGTCGAGACGTGAACCCATTCTAATGCCACCTCTGCCAGACTACCTGCTGACAACAGTCACACTGTCGAGACAGGACCCCCCTCTAATGCGACCTCTGCCAGACTCGGCTGACAGCAGTCACACTGTCGAGACAGGACCCCCCTCTAATGCCACCTCTGCCAGACTCCCTGCTGACAGCAGTCACACTGTCGAGACAGGACCCCCTTCTAACGCCACCTCTGCCAGACACCTGCTGACAGCAGTCACACAATTGAGACAGGACCCCCTTCTAATGCCACCTGTGCCACACTCCCTGCTGACAGTAGTCACACTGTCGAGACAGGACCCCCTTCTAACGCCACCTCTGCCAAACCACCTGCTGACAGCAGTCACACTGTCGAGACAGGACCCCCTTCTAATGCCACCTCTGCCAGACACCTGCTGACAGCAGTCACACAATTGAGACAGGACCCCCTTCTAATGCCACCTGTGCCACACTCCCTGCTCACAGTAGTCACACTGTCGAGACAGGACCCCCTTTTAACGCCACCTCTGCCAGACCACCTGCTGACAGCAGTCACACTGTAGAGACAGGACCCCCTTCTAATGCCACCTCTGCCAGACTCCCTGCTGACAGTAGTCACACTGTCGAGACAGGACCCCCTTCTAATGCCACCTCTGCCAGACTACCTGCTGACAGTAGTCACACTGTCGAGACAGAACCCCCTTCTAATGCCACCTCTGCCAGACTCCATGCTGACAGTAGTCACACTGTCGATACAGGACCCCCTTCTAATGACACCTCTGCCAGACTCCATGCTGACAGCACAAATTATCTTGAGTTTAGGGGCGCAATATCATTTCTTTAAAATCAGCAGTAAAATACCAATATCCAAATCATTTTTTTAATCTATTACATATCTTAAAAACGTGCCTTTCTTTTTAATATGTAAAACTTAGTCATTATTGTGTACATTTTATAGCATCGTGATTGGTTCTACCTTTATATTATTTTTGTGCAATCAATCTTTTTTTCATTTCTTTTGTGGAACAATCATGTCAACATTCGGCTCCATTAGCCATCAAAAAATAATCGTCCAAGAATGTAAAATGGTGATTTTGCTTAACTATCACACAACATGCAGCTCAGTGACTTTTATAAATGATTCCTCACTCGCCTGAAAAGAAACCGCGTGCTCACCCTGTCTATCACACAGCATGCAGGTTGGAGACTTTCATTAATAATCCGTATCTGGTGAACAGATAGTGTGTGCTCAGCCTGGCTATCACACAGATGCAGCTCTGCGACCATCATTATTGATCCTACACTCTTCTGAAGTGTGCTCGGCCTGGATATCACACAGCTGCAGCTCTGCAACCTTCATTATTGATCCTGCACTCTTCTGAAGTGTGCTCGGCCTGGATATCACACAGCTGCAGCTCCGCAACCTTCATTATTGATCCTGCACTCTTCTGAAGTGTGCTCGGCCTGGCTATCACACAGCTGCAGCTCTGTGACCTTCAGTTTTGATCCTGCACTCTTCTGAAGTATGCTCGGCCTGGCCGTCACACAGCTGCAGCTCTGTGGCCTTCAGTGTTAATTCTGCTCTCTTCGGAAGTGTGCTGGGCCTGGCTATCACACAGCTGCAGCACTGTGACTTTTTATTATTGATCCTGCTCTCTTCTGAAGTGTACTCGGCCTGGCTATCAAACAGCTGCAGCTGTGTGACCTTCAGTGTTGATCCTGCACTCTTCTGAAGTGTGCTCGGCCTGGCTATCACACAGCTGTAGCTCTGCAACCTTCATTATTGATCCTGCACTCTTCTGAAGTGTACTCGGCCTGGCCATCACTTAGCTGCAGCTCTGCGACCTTCAGTGTTGATCCTGCGCTCTTCTGGAGTGAAGTACTCAGCCTGGCTGTCACACAGTTGTAGCTCTGTGACCTTCATTATTGATCCTGCACTCTGCTGAAGTGTGCTCGGCCTGGCTGTCACACAGTTTCAGCTCTGTGACCTTCATTATTGATCCTGCACTCTTCTGAAGAGAGGCTGACGTCTTTGTAGCTTTGAAAGTTGACAAAAGATTTTCACACATTTCCTGCAATGACATGGCTTTTCCCGTGTATTTTCGCTGATCAATACTTAATATTGAATATTCATAAAACCTACTTCAACATTCACTGCACTTGAATGATTCCTGTGCGTGTTTTCTGATGCCGTTTTGGACCTGATATATATATATCCATTGTCACACACCTTGCACTTAAATGGTTTTTACAGTGTGTATTTGCTGATATTTTCTTACTATTGATGATTCACTAAAACTACTTTTACATTCATGGCAATGATATGATTTTTCCCTAGTGTGTGTTCTCTGATGCTGTTTTAGTTGTGATAATCGACTAAAGCTCTTCATACATTCACTGCACTTGAATGTTTTCTCCAGTGTGTGTTCGCTGATGAATCCTTAATGTTGAAGATTCACTAAAACTACTTCCAGATTCACTGAACTTGATTGATTTTTCCCCTGTGTGAGTTCTCTGGTGCCGCTTTAGTCTTGATAAATATATAAAGCTCTTCCCACATCCATTGCACTTGAGTGGGTTTTCCCCAGTGTGTGTTCTCTGATGCTGTTTTAGGTCTGACAATCGAATAAACCTCTTCTCACATTCACTGCAGTTGAATGTTTTTTCCCGTGTTTGTTTGCAGATGTTTCCTTAATGCTGATGAATCACTAAAACTTCTTCCACATTCACTGCACTGGAATGGTTTTTCCCCTGTGTGTATTCGCTGATGCTGTTTTAGGTGTGATGATTGACAAAAGCTCTTCACACATTCACTGCACTGGAATGGTTTTTCTCCAGTGTGTGTTCCCTGATGCCGTTTTAGGCTTGATATTTGATTAAACCTCTTCACACATTGAGTACAATTATATGGTTTTTCTCCTGTGTGTGTTCTCAGATGGCATTTTGGGTTTGATAATCGAATAAAGCGCTTCAAACATTCACTGCACTTGAATGTTTTCTCCCCTGTGTGTGTTCGCTGATGAATCCTTAATGTTGAAGATTCACTAAAACTACTTTCACATTCACTGCACTGGAATGGTTTTCCCCCTGTGTGTGTTCTCTGATGCCGCTTTAGTCTTGATAAATATATAAAGCTGTTCCCACATTCATTGCACTTGTATGGTTTTTCCCCAGTATGTGTTCTCTGATGCTGTTTTAGGCCTGACAATCGAATAAACCTCTTCTCACATTCACTGCACTTGAATGGTTTTTCCCCTGTGTGTGTTTGCTGATGAATCCTTAATGTTGAAGATCGACTAAAACTTCTTCCACATTCACTGCAATTGAATGGTTTTTCCCCTGTGTGTGTTCTCTGGTGCCGCTTTAGTCTTGATAAATATATAAAGCTCTTCCCACATTCATTGCAATTGAATGGTTTTTCCCCTGTGTGTGTTCGCAGATGTTTCCTTAATGTTGAAGATGCACTAAAACTACTTTCACATTCACTGCACTGGAACGGTTTTTCCCCAGTGTGTGTTCGCTGATGCAGTTTTAGGTGTGATAATTGATTAAACCTCTTCACACATTCAGTGCAATTATATGGTTTTTCCCCTGTGTGTGTTTGCTGATGTGTCTGGAGACCTGACAGCTGGCTAAAGCTCTTCATACATTCAGTGCAATTATATGGGTTTTCCCCTGTGTGTGTTCTCTGATGCCGTTTTAGTAGTGATAAATATATAAAGCTCTTCACACATTCAGTGCATTTATATGGTTTTTTCTCCTGTGTGTGTTCTCAGGTGGCATTTTAGGTCTGATAATCGACTAAAGCGCTTCAAACATTCACTGCACTGGAATGGTTTTTCCCCAGTGTGTATTCTCTGATGCTGTTTTAGGTGTGATAATTGATTAAACCTCTTCACACATTCAGTGCAATTATATGGTTTTTCCCCTGTGTGTGTTTGCTGATGTGTCTGGAGACCTGACAGCTGGCTAAAGCTCTTCATACATTCAGTGCAATTATATGGTTTTTCCCCTGTGTGTGTTCTCTGATGCCGTTTTAGTAGTGATAAATATATAAAGCTCTTCACACATTCAGTGCAATGATATGGTTTTTCCCCTGTGTGTGTTCGTTGATGTCTTTGTAGGCCTGATAACTGAATAAAGCTCTTTACACATTCAGTGCATTTGAATAGTTTTTTCCCTGTGTGTGCTTGCTGATGGGGTTTTAATATTGATGACAAACTAAAGCTCTCACTGCATGTGTCTGAGACTTCTCTCTTGGTTAGTGTCTCTGGGTCTGGTATACACTTGTTTACATCCATTGAATGTACTTCCTGAAGGGCCAACATGACTGATAAAGCACTTGTGTTATTCTTGCATTCCCTGTATGAGTCGTATTTTGCCCGTTTGTTTCCGATTAAGAATAAAGTGCAATGGTCACCAACTACTTTCCAATCTCATGACGTGTGTAAGGCTTCTTCGTGGGCGATTGTGTCTTTAGACTGGATAATGGTTCTGCATGCTTGCGGGTAAAGATCCAACGTCCTTCTGGTCGGTGCACACTGGGACAGTGCTCTGTATTTTAGACAGCAGAACCCTTATTTCTTTTAACCTTCAGTTGTCTGACTCCACTCAGTTGCGCTTTTCAATGGTTGCTGTGGATTGGTATGAAACAGTTTGTAATACACCTCTAGCACAGAATGGTGACCTGGTATTATTTAAGGAAGCAGAGCACTGCTGTAACCACCTCATACCGACCTCGTGATCAAAGCTGTTATTGGACATGTTTACACAAGAGGAGGTTTATCAGTGTTGTCTTCATTTTATGGAGGTTATTTCTTCGTTTTGAAGCATGGAGGTGCACAGCTGAGACTCGTGGAATCACTAAATTTCTCGTGTCCCTTGTCCCTTCTTTCAGGATGTCTCAGTTTATGTTCGGTCCGGCTGGCTCTGATGGTACTTATGTTTTCCTGAATACTGGAACTCAATATTTCGGACTTCGTCTTTGCAGATTTACAGTGTTATCTTCCTTATTTTGGAACATTTCGCACAATCAAAGATTGTTTTCTGTCGGATGTAAAAAGATTTAAAATTACTTAAAGGGAAACATAACGGAATGTGCATACACAATTTTTAATTGATTGTTTAAATATCTCTTGATTACCATTTTTGAAACTTATGAAGGCATATTTAACCATACACAGAAATTTACATAAAAGTTGCTTTGAATATGTCACATCTTACTTATTTCAGAAAAGGTGTTCATAAGTAAGTTAGTAAAAAAAGGGCGCTCGCATAGCACTCATACACTAGTTACAGCTTTAGGTAGATGCATATGGTCAAGGTTTTGTAAAACAAGAACAGCTCTTTGAGTAAGAGATGGGAGATGGATCAGGAAGACTTGAGACAGAAGGGTGGACATCAGAGTGTTGTGCCACGAATCAAATATTGCTGCTCGCAGAGGTGCCTAGCTTCATCCAGTACACCCACAACATGCAGTAGAGCAGCAGTTTAATGATTGTATTTACTTTGTGGTTTTACTTCTCTCACATATATTTTTAAGTTTGTCAGTGTTATCCACTGGGGTGGGAGTTTCCCAGCTGGACGAGGAGATTGAGCTGGGCTGCTCTGTGGTTTAGTTGTCCCACCTCTAACTATAGAGCTTGAGATAGCACACTAGCCTGGTGGCACATTAGTTGACAACTGTTGGTGCATCAGCGTAGCAAGAGCACAGATGGCGCGCCAAAGCCAAACCTGTTAGCACCCTTTCACCCCTTGACCATGCTCAGCACCCGAAACACTCTCTTAAAAACATCTCTTAAGTCAAACTGCTCTGTCCATATCTCCTACACCTCTGCTGCCCTCCACACAAGGTAGGGCCTGTTCTCAAATGTATTCACCTGCACCTCACATGCATAGACCTGCTTTCAACATTCCATTTCCAGCACAATACCTGCAAACAACATTTTCCAACCAGGTAATTCCCATGACTTTTCATGGGTCTCTCCTCCTACTCATGCTTTTCAACATCACCTGTACAAACCACCGTGGCCACCTTTAGTGGAACAATCCTGATGTGCGCTCATTCTTCCCACAAGATGTAGAATGCACCAGATCAGCACACACTGCACATAAGATAAAGATAAAGTGCCTTCTGCGACTCTCACACATGCCCGGCAATGACACAGTCCCTACACAGCTTTCACAAAGGGCCACAAGCTTAGCACTGCTTTTCAAACACACACAAAATGCCATAGGCACAGCTCAACAATGTAAAATAAAAGTATTTCACAGTGGGAAATGCCCCGCCAAATGATCCAAAGCGTGCAGCATGCCACCAAGGTTCTTTACTATCTCAAATGCGTTCGCAGCAGCAAAGTTTGTTGTCACCAAAGTGTTCTTCCTTTGAAAAAGGTGCATTTCCTCTATGAAATATAGAGAGGGGGCAGGCCCAGATCAGTCAGAAGTAAAACATTTATAGCTCAGTAGTATTCTGAGATAAATAACTGGGTAGTAGGACAATGGCTTCCAATAACACGGCAATGAGCACCTCACTTAAGCCAATCTTTAATGATTGTTTGAAGAACAGGGCAACAGGAAGTTGTATTAAATGCCGACCATTAACATTTCACCAGCTGCACACTGGGACGGCATTGGCTAGAGGTAACACTGTGCTCCCGCAACCGCTCAAGTCATGCATACGGGCGCTAAAACATGTTAGCGAAGTGTCCTGGAATCCTTGATTCCAATTCACATAATTTAACTACACATTACAGTTAACTCTCACCCCACCGTATCATGTGCGTGTTTCTTGATTCAACACAAGAGTGCCTGTGCTGTAAACTGGCTGACACCGGTTTCTAACATATGGTGTGGGAGTGCCCACCACAACAGGTGTCATGGCTTGAGGTTACAGCCACCATAGCGGAACTGGCAGATCATACACTGTCAACTATCCCTGAATCCTGCCTGCTAGGCCTTCACCCTAAAGCAAAGGGGGGTAAACACTTACACTGGTTCATAGATCTTGGATGCATACTTTTCAAGCGCCAAATAGAAATGTCTTGGAAAGTGGCCTCTGTGCCGGACACTAAGAGGTGGCTGCATACTCCCCAGCACTGTGCACGAGCAGAGGACAACACACTATACATGCTACTCTCTAGAGGAGTGGGGAGAATGGGTGGGAGGGTGGGAAGGTAGGATCTACTTTCATGGTTTCCCCCACTCTTTGCTGGTGTCATACTGTTTGTCTGACTCGTCTGCATCAGATCCTGCTAATCAGGACCCCAGTCACTGTGCTTCTTCCTAAATTGGCTATGGTGAGTACCTTGGTACATTCCTAATTGGCTGCTGGTGTACCCTTGTAAGTCCCTAGTATATGGTACTAGGTACCTAGGGTCAAGGAACTCCAGGGGACCCCCATGGGCTGCACCATGTGTTATGCCATTCATAAGGGACCCTCCAAAATCTGACCACAGGTCTGCCATTGCCGCCTGTGTGAGTTGGTGCAATCACCTCTCACGAAAGATATGTCTCCTTATATCTAACATAATATCTAACATCCCTGCACTTGAAACCTATTAGTCACCCCTTTAGCAGGCCTTTCAGTCCCAAAGGCTGGGTGCTTGGTTCCGAGTGTGAGGGGGGCCCTGCATGAGCAGCCTACCCCTACAAACCCCGGAGTCCATTCTCCAGGTATTGTACATAAATCAGCCATTCTGATATAGCGAGACCATCCCTAACCTGGCTGGAAAGAACATGTGTGTGTTTGGTATCAGACATGCTGGCATCATACCCCAACACAGAATCTGGTGTTGTAGGTATGATTCCACCCATGGTAGGGCTCCTACGGGATGTATTCCATGCTCTCGGGACCGATCTAACAGAGCCTGACAGCAACCTAGGCCTGCTGCCTACCACAGACAATATTCTGCCCTCCTGCAGGGGAAGGTAGGACAATCGGTTTTCTGTCACAGGGACTATCTCCCAGACAAGAGGTAATGTATTAGGCAGGGGTGGGGGCTACTGCCAGCGCCACATAGTCTGCTGGAAGGGCACATTTGGTGCCCTCCTTGCATACTCCAGTTCAAACTAGCTCAGGGAGCTGTTAGTTCCAGCGCTGGCGCGAACCTGGACAAACGACATGGGAGTATCCTCCTCAATGTCCAGCCCCTCCTCCGAGAAGGACCCCTAAATGATCCCAACGATCACCTTCAGGTACTTAAGGACTTACTTGTGGGTGGGTCCCTAGATTCGTCATGGGATTTGAGTCCTGTTCAAACCATCTGGACATCGTGACCGAGTCAGACTGACCGCCTCAAACTTCGTTTCAGGAACAGAGAAGACTTTGTCTGCACAGGACCTCTTCGTTCTGCGAGTTGCTGCACCATCAGTGTCTGTGCTCCATACAGGAATCTCCCTTGGAGTGAAGGAATCACTCCCCTGTGTCTGCAGGCACCGCAACACAGCTGACGCTCCTACAGACTGCAACAGGTTCAATAACATACAAGACAGTTCTACAACGTCTTCAAGGCCTGCACTGTTTTCAGACCTAGTCTGAGGATCTCCCATCGACACTGCCCGAACCGAGTCTTTGTGCATTTCGTCAGCTGTATTGCATTGAGTTAGTGAGTGTCTGTAATAAATAACTATCTTTGTTATAACTACACTGTGTGGTTCTTTTTCACTTAATCTACAGTACCAGATTAGATACTGGTGAAACAAGCTGCTTTACACTCCCGCTAGACTAAGTCTGAAGGCTCCTTTCCACGGCTACCACTTAGAGAGATTTCTACGGTTGTCCATATAGGAAGGTGGAATCTGACTGCATGGTTACCGCCACTTTTTGCCTGGTGTTTTGCTGGTTTTCGATTTAGTTTGAGTGGGATCCTGCTAATCAGGACCCCAGTCTATCTGCTTCCTCAACGCTGGCCGCTAAGAAAACAGTGGCTGTGGCTCTCATACTATCGCGGCTGGACTACTGTAATAACCTCCTCGCAGGAATCAATAAAACCATCCTGAGGAGACTACAGGTAGACCAGCACGCAGCAGCTAGACTGGTCCAAGGGCTTCTGCGTAGAGCATCGGCCTCGGCTGCCCTGAACACCCTCCACTGGCTCCCAGTTCATAAAAGAATTTTGTTCAAACTACTACTGACGACTTTTAGAGCACACCGTCATTTGGGCCCGATATATTTTCAGCAAGATTCAAGCATGTACCACTGCAAGAACGCTATGACCTAGGGCTGCAAGCTTGCTCAAAGTGCCAGGCTTCAAATTAGTAACTAGAGGTGGAAAATCAGCCACCGTACTGGGAGCAAAGGCTTGGAACTGTATGCCAAAGGAACTTAGAGTAATTGAACAGGAGGGGCAGTTTAGAAAGGCATTAAAGACATGGATCTTTGGAATATATGATGCCTGCTTCCTAGACCTAATCTAGCTCTTATTCTACACAATTGATCCTTGTCATTTACAGCGCCAGGAGACTCTGTTAGGAGTGACAGTTGCGCTATATAAGACTCTCTTTTCACTTCATTTCATTTCAAATTGGTTCTTCAGGTACTTTAGGTACACTCAGATTGAATTCTGGGGTACCCTTTTAAGTCCCTAGTATATGGTATGCTATATACCAGGCGCATAGGTACCCCAGATGCCTCTCAGGGGCTGCAGTATGTATAATGCCACCCCTGGGAGACCATTCAAAATGACACAACAGGTCTGCTACAGCAGCCTGTGAAGGTGGTGTACGCACCCCTTACTTACATATAGGTTCCCTATATCTATCCATATTACTGCACATTTAAACCTATCAGTCACCCCTATGGCAGGACTTATCAATCCTAAAGCAGGGTGCTGGGTTTTATGTGAGAGGGTGCTCCTGCATGAGCAGAGCCCCTCTGCAGCCTTCCGAACCTCTATTCCGCGGTTGTTTGAGAAACAGCCAACCATATACTCTTAAGTGCATTATAACCTCGCAGTAAATGCTAACTTTAAAACGCCTGCATGGAAACATACCTCCACACCAGTAACTGGTGTGGGAGGTATGGTTCCACCCTCCTAGAGGGAGAAAGATGACAGCACCGATACCAACTTTCTCGACCCTGGCATCACTAGATGGATGCTGCCAGCCACAGACACGTGTCTGCCCTCCTGCTGCTGGACGAAACTCCGGCAGGGGAGGCTGGACAATAAGTATCCTGTCACAGGGAGGTGTGACCACCTCCAAGACAAGCTTTAGTGTGTTGGGGCTGGGTGGGTGCGCTATGAGAGTGCCTTGATGTCTGCACTGGGGGCACATTTGGTGTCCCTGTGCATAGTCCAGCTCAAACCGGTTGCAGAAGCTATCAGCCACGAAAAGTGATCTGACACGAAACTGGACAAAGGACATGGGTGTAGCCACCCCTCTGTCCTAACCCTCCCATAGGTGAGTCCCCAGAGTTTGTCCCATCCCTTCCTTGAGTATCAAGTAGGAACCCCTGGCTACAGGACTTTAGATATTACCTGGACTAAACTCTGCTACAGAAACCAAGTATCCTTTGACTATCTACGCTTTGCTGGACAACTGAAGAATCTCCCTTGGTGTAAAGGAGTTACACCCCTGCAAGGCAGGCACCTCCACGCATCTGACCAGTTAGCATCTACGCACCTCCTGAAGGACTCCGAAGATTTTGCAACACAGGAGGTGGGTTCCTAAGCTTCCCCGAGGCCGACCAGTGCTCTCAGCAAACCTGAGACCTGCAGCCCTCGTGGGGACCGTGCAACCCGAATCCCTAGACACCATGCACATTTGCAGCAGCATATGCTTTTTGGTGATCCTTGAGGCTGTGTTTTTGGGCTACTTGTAGTCCATGCCCCGAGCAGTGTTTCCACCGAAGATTACTGGCCTACACTCCACAAGTGTTCCATGGACTGGTATTTGGTGATTCCTCTTGTGGTCCCTTCACGATCCCTGGTCCGTTCTACCTGAGCGTCCCTGTGAAGGTAACTTTGACTTTCTGTGGGCTTTCCTGGTTGCTCCAAAAGTGCCCTGACTCTCCATAGCTTAGGGAGTCGCCAGGACCTTGCTGGTCCTCGCCGAAGCATCTTTTCTCTAATGTCGTGGGTTGCAGTTACCCAGCCTTGTTGGTCTCCAATCCAGACACTGACCCCCAGCACTCAACATCATTCATGGAACAGCTCGCCTGCGCACTTTGGTCATTGTCGACGTCTCCTGGTCTCCGTGGCAGAAGAGTCAAGCTTCACCTCTTCACACCTGAAACACCCGACATCGGTGGGTATTTGTCTACGGAGCCCCTGGTCACTGGCAAGTGACCCAGACTCTGTCTCCTCTGCTTTCAGGTTCTTCACAGCTCCGATCCAGGCTTGGATCACACGGGACACTTTTCCCCTTCAAGGCAGCAGCACTTTGCAGCATCAAGCCATTGAAAACAACGAAGATTCCCAACACCATTTGACACCTATGCACCGGCTTCCCTGGATTAGGTAACACAAGTACTCCGGTGCTCACATGGGTGCTGGCCTTAGAAACTTCTACGTTTTAAAGGGTTTGCTCAAAGTCCTCTCCTGAGTATCCTTATTCCTTAAAATTCCACCCGCGACTTTCCCATAGGATTGTACAGAGCTCTTGGCTGTGTACTCACACTGCAAGCGTCCCTTGTGGGTCCCCTCTGTCAATACCTTGGGTGGTTCCTTGGGGTCCCAGCGATTCTACGTGCTCCAGGCACTGTGTCTAGTCAAATCGTGGTTGTTATACCACTTTCTTAATATATGGTTTGGTCTCCCCCTGGGGCCCACTGTGTATTGTGCTATTTCCTGTAGTTCTATTGCTTTAATATTGTGTGCCTTGTTCTCTAATCTCATGAAGAGGTTAGTAGAGAGTGTTTAGAAATAAATACCTATATTTTATATACCTTGTGAGGTTCTCCTTTCATTTGGTCATTCAGGAGGTTATAATCTGGTAAACCAAGCTGCTTTACATTCCTTTGAGACTTAGCCTGAAGGCTGTTCTCCACAGCTACCACTAGGATAGCTTTCAAGAAAGATTGTCTTTATCCTAATCATCAATAAGGGTCGTTTGGACTGGTGCATGGTGCCCACTATAACTAGTGGACAGCATATACCCGGCCAAATTTTCACAATCCAAACCACAGGGTGGTCTAGATTGGTGCTGCACTTAAAAAAGTGTTCACCATATACCAAGCCAGCCTCTCACAGGGGGGAACTGGGATATGTATATCTTTAACATAGAAGCCAAGAATGATATTCGACCCACATTAAGAAACTACATCTGCGACCTCATGAATGCAGCATTTATATACAATTGTACCCAAGTCTGATGTATATCCCCCTGTTCCTGTGATCTCTGTTCCTCTTGTATGATGTGGCCAGGAGCCGCGCTGGCAGATGGCATGGATTAGACATCATGTTGCTCTACCCTTATGAGCTTCCTGCAACCTCCCGTTACACCTACTTCCTTATAATTGACTGTTTTATCGCCGCCCTGTGCCACTCCCTTTTTTGGTTATTTGGGATAGTTTGCGCTTAGGCAGCCGTACCTTTTTGTCCACATAAGGCTCCACCCCTAATTAGAGCCCTTTTCTTCCAACATCCGGAGGATTCTAAAGGTACCCAAGGTTTGTTAGATTCTCCTAGAGAGGACGAAGAAATTAGGGAAAATTCAGCAATTTTTTTTTAATGGGAAAAAAGTGCGGCATTAGACAGCGTCAGTTTTTTCCCTGCAAATGGTTTCAATGAAGGGTCTGTGGTGATAAAATCACCATCTTCCCAGCTTTCAGGAACTGGCAGACTTTCGTCAGGACACCAACATTTCCTACACTGTTTTGGCATTTTACTGGGAAATAGCCTATTTTTTCTATTTTTGGTGCTTTCAACCGCCTTCCAGTTAGTGGTAGAAATGGGTGTAAAACCAATAATGGATCCCGGAAAGCAATAGATTTATGAAAAAAGACATAATTCTGAATTTAGCAAGGGGTGAATTGTGTAGATCCTTCAAGGTTTTCCTATAGAAAGTAACAGTTGAATTAAAATATATTGAAAATGAGTTCAAAACAACAGTCATTTGTGCCTACATTTTCATCTGTAACTTCTTCTAACTATGCTAGATTTTTTAAAGCAATATACCGTTATGTTTGCAGGACCCTTCTGTTGGCGGGGATATATCAGGCTTGAAGGTCCACCAAGAACCCAAGATACCCAGAGCCAATAACTGAGCTGCACCTTGCAATGGTTATTCATTGTGTACCGGGGAGACAGCAATTCATTTGGTAAAATATAAAGAGAGAAAAATAGGTATCAAAGAAACGTAGATATTTCTCATATTGGGAACAAGATAAGGAGTTTTGAAGCAGTGGTTATTTGCACATCTCTGAATTTGTGGGTAGCAATGCCAGCATGTGAATTAGGGGGCATTTTTCAAAATGTCTTTTTTACCCACTGTGTTATATTTTCGAAGGCAGAAATGCCTAGAAAACAGCTGCTAATAACACTTGTTCTACTATTCTGGGTTCCCCTAAGTCTACCGATAAAAACGGTACCTCACATGTGTGAGTAGGCCTAAAGCCTGTGACAGGAAATGGGTCAAAATGCAACATGGATATTTTTTGAAAACTAGACACCCAGGGGAATCCAGGATGGGGTGACTTCTGTGGCTTTCACCAGGTTCTGTTACCCAGAATCCCTTGCAAACCTCAAACTTTGTAAAACAAAAAACATTTCCCTCACATTTCTGTGATGGAAAGTTCTGGAATCTGTGGGGAGCCACAAAATTCCACCCTCCCAGCATTCCACCAAGTGTCTCGATAAAATTGGTACCCCACTTATGTGAGTAGGTTTAGAGCCCGCAACAGGAAACGGTCCATAATAAAAGAAATGTGGTTACATAATTTTTTGCAAGGAAAACGGACCCTTCTTTCGCAACGTGCCTCCCTGTGGATTTTAGACCCTAGTTCACCCGGCACGAAGGGAAACATAGCAACAGGAAATTGCCCAAAACGTACTGTGGAGACTTCAAAATGTTCGATCACAAAAAGACATGGTTTTGCAAGGGAGTCACCTGTGCTTTTGGTCACAGGCTTGGCAGCCATCTAGGGAAACCTACCAAACCCAGACATTTCTAAAAAAAAAAAACACCTGGGAGAGTCCAGGGAGGTGTGGATCTCCCAATGTTTTCTTACCAAGAATCCCCTACAAATCTCAAATTTTGCTAATCAAAATTATATTATCTTCAAGTTTCTGTTTGAGATCACTATGCCGGTACAGATTTCCTACCACCCAGAGTGCCCCTTAAAAAATAAAAATGATACCTCACTTGTTTGGGTGTCCAATGCAGAATCGCCTAAAAAAATAATAAAAAATAGGGTGCTTAGAGCTTGCTGTGCTATTTCCTCAGTCTCTACGTTTTTGGCCTTTCCCAGTCGCAGACCTTTGGCTACCCAAACAAGTGAGGCATCATTTTTATTGGGAGACCGAGAGGAATGCGGGGGGTAGGAAATTTGTGCCAGCATGGTGTACCCACACAGAACTGTGAGAAAAATGTAATTGTTTAGCTAAATTTGAGATTTGCAAGGAATTCTGGGTAACACAACTTTGTGGAACCCATGCAAACCACACATCCTTGGACTCCCTAGGTGTCTAGTTTTCAGAAATGTCTGAGTTTGGTAGGTTGCCCTAGATGGCCACCGAGCCAGGGACCAAATATGCAGATGCCCACCTTGCAAAACAAGGTCATTTTGTGATAAATAATGTTGATGTCTTCACAATGTGTTTTGGGACCTTCCCTGTCGCAGGCCCTTAGCCTTCCCACACAAGTGAGGTAGCATTTCTATCAGGAGAGCTGGGAGAACTTTGGGTGGTAGGAAATGTGTGAGGGCTTGGTAAAAAACTCCCTTCGCAAAAATAGGTTGTTTTGTGATAGATTGGCAGCACCTGCGTATTTTGGCCCTGGCTTGCATGCCATCAATGTAAACCTACTAAACATAGACATTTCTGAAAACTAGACACCTGGTGGAGTCCAGGGATGTGTGGCTTGCATGGATCCCACAAAGATTTCTTATCCAGAATCCCCTGCAAATCTCAAATTTAGCTAAAAGGTCACATTTTCCTCCCATTTCTGTGTGACAAGTTTGTGAGATTACTGCCCGGCACACATTTCCCACCACCCAGCGTTCCCCTCAGTCTCCTGATAAAAATGATACCTCACTTGTGTGGGTGCCCAAAGCAGAGTCAGCCTAATAACTTATATAAAAACTGCCCTTTTGGACACTCTTTGGTCCCCCTCAGTGTTTTATTTTATACGTTTTTAGGTTCTCTGTTTTGGGCAGCCACACAATTGAGGTATCATTTTTATCAGGAAACTGAGGAGTACGCTTGGTGGTGGGAAATTTGTGCCGGCACGGTGATCCCACAACTTTTCCACACAGAAATGTGAGGAAAGTGTGACTTTTTAGCTAAACTGGCGTTTTGCAGGAGCTTCTGGGTAGTAAAACGCTGGAGGTTTCACGCAACCCACACCACCAGCCAAGTGCCATCCATGCACACCACCAGCCTAGCACCATCCATGCACACCACCAGCCAAGCGCCATCCATGCACACCACCAGCCAAGCACCATCCATGTACATCGCCAGCAACCCAACATCCACGTACATCGCCAGCCAAGCAACATAACGCCAGCAAATCAAAAGTCCACACACACACACACGGAAGACATGGTCCATCAATGCAGACCGATAGCCAAGCGACGGTCCACGCACACTGCCAGCCAAGCACTAGTCCACACACACTGCCAGCTAAGCGCAAGTCTACACAGATCACCAGCCAAATGCAGGTTCACACACAGTCCGCCAAACGCCAGTAAACACCGACCATCAGCCGCACTCCAGTTCACAGACAGAAGCTAGTGTCTAGAGTTTTTATGCAGATTAGCTTGAAAATATCGCTGATCTGCCCCAAGAAGGAGGGGGAGCAGAAGCAGCAAAAAGTTGTTCACAAAAAAAGGAGAGCAACCCTGCCTAACCACATAAACATATCTCTTGTTCCTGGTGGGCTTTCTGCCCCCCCGGAGCAGATCAGGGCTATTGCCCTTTTGGGGTAGGGGGCATTGGCATCTCACCCATCTTTTATTAAAAAAAATCCTGGTGTCTATTAGGCTTTCTGCCCCTGGGTGCAAATCGAGGGTAACTACCCCTGTCTGCCCCCTCAAGGTGGGCAGAAAGACTGTCCCATTTTTTGTTTGGAGGTGGGGATATTGGCATACATTTTGGAAACAAGAAATCCCCGGGGCCTAGTGGACATTCATTTTATAATTGTGAATGGGGCCATGGCTTTGCCCATTGTGGGTAGCCCCCACCCCTCTTTTATAATAAAAATGAAATATCTAGTGTCTAGTGCCCCCCCCCCGGGACAGATCGGGGGTAATAACCCCTATCTGCCCCTGGCAGGGACAGATAGACTGTCCCTTTTGTTTTGGGGAGTAGAGATATTAGCATGCCCATTCTGGGAAGGCCCCACCCCTCTTTCAGAGAGGAAAACAAATCCCTGGCGTCTAGTAGGCTTTCTGCCCCCGGGGAGACTGATCCGGGGTAATAACCCCCATCTACCTCCCAGAGGGCCAGACAGACTGTCCCTGTTGTGTTTGGGGTGTGGACATAGACATGCCCATTGTGGGCAGCCTCCACCTCTCTATTATAAAAAAAAGACAAATAAAGAAATCAATATGGATTGATCTTAAAAAAGTTAACAAGAGGAAAAACAAATACGGGCAGGACAGAGAGGGTTGTCTGTTCTCGCATGAAGTGGTGTCCAAGAAGAATAGTCTCTGGGAACTAACAGGCACATGCATCAAAGCTTTTTGCAATCGCAAACAGTACGATTCGCAAAAATCGTCCGTTTGCGACGCAAAATTAGCTTTTGCGATGCATCAAGGGTCAAGGCCTTCTCAATTTGAGAATTCGCAATTAATTGTGAGTTCTCAAATTGCGATTGCATTTAAGGAATGCGATTCGTTAAATGCAATGTAAGAACCACTTTGAAGTAGCGATTTCGCTACTAGGGGTCGCAAATTACCATGAAGTTGAACTTCATGGTAATTTGCAAAAACTTTGAAAAATGCACTAAGGTGTATTTTTCAAAGTTGTAGAGTACACACACACATGTCCTTGGGACATGTGTGTGCACTGCACAGATCAATTTCAGGGGTGCAACAGGGCGTCCTTTTGACACCCTTGCACCCTTGAAATTGAATGAGCAATTTGGTACTCGCAAATTGCGTATGCAATTTCCCATTCATGCCCATAGAAATGAATGGATAGCCATTCCTTATTTGCGAATCGCAATTTGCGACTCGTAAATCAGGAATGTGTAGGAATTGCTATTTTATTGCGATTTCTACATGCATAGGCTTTTGCGAGTCCTTAATTGTGATTCCTTAATAATCGCAATTAATGACTCGCAAAATCCTAGCTTGATGCATGTGCCTGTAAGAGACGAGCACTAATCTTCTGAAGTGCAAATTATTGCATCTAGTGTTGGGAACAGCGCATTTCAGTGCCCTGGCAGACTTTGTGTAAGTTTTACAATTTTTCAGTACAAGAAAAACAAGCGCACGCGCGCCTCGCACTGAAAGGAGGCAGCAGGTGGAGGGGAGAGAGGAGGGGGCCTGCGCCAGTGTCCTCCCTTGCGGGAGCGAGCAGGGATACCATATGTTTACAAGTTAATTACAAACATATGGTGTCAAAGCTCACTCCCGCAAGGGAATCGTCAAACGTGCACGCGTTGCCATTGAAAGCAATGCAACGCGTGCACGTTTTTAGGGCGAAAAGTGAATCGAATACAAAAGGTCTTTTTCCTATATAGCGCAAGCGCACTGCGTTGGCGAGACCTAAAAAAGACCTACACTCCATCAGTGAAGTCCTCACTCCCATCCTGATCGATTCCATCAATGCAGCCCTTTTCCCAGGAGCCTTGAAACAGGCAGCTGGAACAGGCCTGCTGAATAAACCCTCCATGGACCTTAACAAACTCTACAACTACTGACCGAGCTCCCTCCTACCATACACGGCCAAAGTCCTAGAGAAAACCATCAACAGGCGTCTGACCAACTACCTCATCAACAACCAGCTCCTCAAGGCCACCGAGTCCGGATTAATGCCCAACCACAGCATCGAAACAGCACTCATCGCACCCAACTATGCTATACACATAATCATAGACAGAGCAGAGAGTGGACCTTAATTCTATTGGACCTCTTGGCGGCGTTTAACATAGTATTACACCTCATCCTCATGGACACCTTCACGAGATCGGGATTCAAGGACCTGCTTATGATAGATCTGCTCCTTCCTGGCAAAAAGAACTCAGACAGTCAATCTGACATCATAGTCCTTGGAAACCGGAAATCTCATCTGTGGAGCACCAAAGGTTCATCTCTCAGCCAGACCCTCTTCAAAACTTACATAACCCCACTGTCCAAAGTCATCCACACTTAATACATCACCCTCCTCTTCTACACAGACAACATGCAACTAATACTGTCCCTCTCTGAATAAAACCCACAACACAAGGAACATGCTTACCGAACGGAATGACATGGATGAAATCCAACTGTTTCCAACTCAACACTGACAAGACAGATGTGTTGATCTTTGAAAACAACACCTGCACATGGGAATCCACCAGATGGCCTACCACCCTAGGACCGACTCCCACCCCCAGCTTGCACACACGTAACCTAGGGTTCATGATCGCCCAGGCCAACGTCGTCACTGCTTTCACACCCTGAAAAGGCTGAAGAAAATCTTCAAATGGCTGCCAAGCAACACCAGACGCCCATCATCTATGCTCTCATCCCCAGTAGTCTGGACAACGGGAACTCTCTCTGCAGAAATCGTCAAACAGCTCACCAGAAGGCTGCAAACCACCCAGAACGCAGCTGCCAGACTCATCCTCAACCTCTCACTCAGAACACATATCACCCGCACCTGAGAGGACTCCACTGGCTCCAGATACATACGCATCCACAGTTCAAACTACTCAACCACACATTCACAGCACTACACAAAAAAGGCCCTGCCTATATTAACAACCACAACTCCTTCCGTCAAACCCCTAGGTACCCCCGCTCAGCCGGACTCATACTCAGACACATCGCAGACATACACAGAAACAGATCCGGAGGCCACACCTTCTCATACATCGCTCCTAAAGCATGGAGCGACTTCCCTCAACACATCAGAGCCACATCAGAGCCTCCTCCTCGCTCCTTGAGTTAAGCAAGAAGTTGAAGACCTGGCTCTTCGAATGACTCCACCCTAAGTGGTACAGTGTTTGAAGGGTTTCCACAAAAAGTAAATGCCCCTCGCAGTGTGAGCAAACATCAGCACAGAGTGCACAGGTTTCTTATACTCTAAACACCCTCTTACTGTGAGTCATATGCAACAGACAGACCTCTCGCAGTGTTACTTACTGGAAGCACCTGGTGGGCTACTTGGCCCCCAGGGGCCCTCAGGATTGGAGGGGAATTAATTCCCCAACTTAAAACACGCCATAGGGCGTGTTTGATCACCTCACCTCAGGCCCGTCCCCTCCCTTCACCACTGTGTAAAAGCGCCCTGTGTCCGTTCTAAGTAGGGAAATTAAGTCCCCTTGAATCCTAAGGGTCCCTAGGGTCAAACTAGCCCACTAGGTAACTACAGTAAGCACCACAGAGCTGCGTTGCAGAGAGATGTAAAAAGGAGCGTGGGCGCTGAACACCTGTCTGCAACGCAGCACAGTGGTGCACACTGGAGGTACCTGGTGGGCTAGTTGGCTCTCAGGGACCCTAAGTATTGAAAGAGAATTAATTCCCAAATTTACAACTCGCCACGGGGCGCGTTTGCACAATGGTGAAGGAAGGGGGCGTGGCCTGAGGTGACATGTCTGTAAACACGCCCTGTGGCGCGTTTTAAGTTGGAGAATTAATTCCTCCTCAATCCTGAGGGTCCCTGGGGGCGAACTAGCCCACCAGGTACCTCCAGTATGCGCCAGAGAGCTGCATTGCATAGAGGTGTTCTGAGGCCATGCCCCTTTTTACAATACTCTGCAACGCAGCTCCGGGGCTAGCTGGCCCCCAGGGACCCTCAGGATTGAAGAGGTATTAATTCCCCAACTTAAAACGCGCCACAGGGCGTGTTTGCACACATGTCACCTCAGGCCCCGCCCCCTACATTCACCATTGTGCAAACGCGCCCCGTGGCGTTTTTTAAGTTGGGGGATTAACTCCCCTTGAATCCTGAAGGTCCCTAGGGCACAACTAGCCTACCAGCTACCTCCATTAAGCGCCACAGAGCTGCGTTGCAGAGAGGTGTAAAAAGGGGCGTGGCCTCAGAACATCTCTCTGCAATGCAGCCCCCTGGCGCATACTGCAGGTTCCTGGTGGGCTAGTTGTCCCCCAGGGTCTCCCAGTATTTAAGGGGATTTCGTTCAGTGCAGAAAGATGCAGTGCACAGATCTCCTCTTTAACACAAACGATAGAATAGGGTTTTGTGACACAAATGATGCCCACAAACACCCCAGGGCCAAAAGAAAATCCCCCCAGGCCCCACGGATAGAAGAGCCCAGCTCAGCCCCAGGGGCCCCAGGATAGAAGAGCCTAGCTCAGCCCCAGGGCCCCCGGATAGAAGAGCCTAGCTCAGCCCCAGGACCCCCGGATAGAAGAGCCCAGCTCAGCCCCAGGGGCCCCTGGATAGAAGAGCCCAGCTCAGCCCCAGAGGCCCCTGGATAGAAGAGCTCAGCTCAGCCCCAGGGGCCCCTGGATAGAAGAGACCAGCTCAGCCCCAGAGGCCCCTGGATAGAAGAGCCTAGCTCAGCCCCAGGACCCCCGGATAGAAGAGCCCAGCTCAGCCCCAGAGGCCCCTGGATAGAAGAGCCCAGCTCTGCCCCAGGGGCCCCCGGATAGAAGAGCCCAGCTCAGTCCCAGAGCCCCCTGGATAGAAGAGCCCAGCTCATCCCCAGAGGCCCCAGATAGAAGAGCCCAGCTCAGCCCCAGGGGCCCTAGGATAGAAGAGCCCAGCTCAGTCCCAGGGGCCCCAGGATAGAAGAGCCTAGCTCAGCCCCAGGGCCCCCGGATAGAAGAGCCCAGCTCAGCCCCAGAGGCCCCTGGATAGAAGAGCCCAGCTCAGCCCCAGGGGCCCCCGGATAGAAGAGCCCAGCTCAGTCCCAGAGCCCCCTGGATAGAAGAGCCCAGCTCAGCCCCAGGGGCCCCCGGATAGAAGAGCCCAGCTCAGCCCCAGGGTCCCCCAGATAGAAGAGCCCAGCTCATTCCCAGAGGCCCCAGATAGAAGAGCCCAGCTCAGCCCTAGGGGCCCTAGGATAGAAGAGCCCAACTCCGCCCCAGGGGGCCCCGCAATAGAAGAGCCCAGCTCAGCCCCAGGGTCCCCGGATAGAAGAGCCCAGCTCAGCACCAGGGCCCCCGGATAAAAGAGCCCAGCTCAGCCCCAGGGCCCTCAAATAGAAGAGCCCAGCTCAGCCCCAGGGGCCCCGGATAGAAGAGCCGAGCTCAGCCCCAGGGCCTTCGGATAGAAGAGCCCAGCTCAGCACCAGGGGCCCCCAGATAGAAGAGCCCAGCTCAGCCCCCCAGGGCCCCCCGGATAGAAGAGCCCAGCTCTGCTCCAGGGGCCCCCGGATAGAAGAGCCCAGCTCAGCCCCAGGGGCCCCCAGATAGAAGAGCCCAGCTCAGCCCCAGGGGCCCTGGATAGAAGAGCCCAGCTCAGCCCCAGGGGCCCCTGGATAGAAGAGCCCAGCTCAGTCCCAGGGGCCCCCGGATAGAAGAGCCCAGCTCAGACCCAGGGGCCCCCGAATAGAAGAGCCCGCTCAGCCCCAGGGGCCCCCGGATAGAAGAGCCCGCTCAGCCCCAGGGGCCCCCGGATAGAAGAGCCCAGCTCAGCCCCAGGGGCCCGGATAGAAGAGCCCAGCTCAGCCCCAGGGCCCCCGGATAGAAGAGCCCAGCTCAGCCCCAGGGGCCCAGGATAGAAGTGCCCAGCTCAGCCTCAGGGGCCCCGGATAGAAGGGCCCAGCTCAGCCCCAGGGGCCCCGGATAGAAGGGCACAGCTCAGCCCCAGGGGCCCCTGGATAGAAGAGCCCAGCTCAGCCCGGCTCCTGCAGAGATTCTCCCCAGGATTATTCAGTCTATTTCTACAAACACAGCAGAAGGTGCTGCCAATCTCCTACCTGAGCAGAGACCTGTGCAGACATGTCCAGGCTCTCTCCTCCCCCTGGGATGGGGGGTGGGGGGGCTGGGGAAGATCTGGGGTCTGAGGGGGGCAGATCTCGGGATCTGAGGGGGGTCTGTGAGGGTCTGTAGATAGAGGTAACTGCCCACCAGACAGGGCTCCTTCCTCCTCTGCGCAGGCTGGACACACCGGGAGAGGCCGGAAGTGATGTCACCACCGCTGCTGGTGCTGTCTCTGCCGCCGCTGACCCGGAAGAGGAAACCCTTCTTCCTTTCATCCAATGTGCAGCTCAGTGAGTTTCATCAGCGGGCGAGGAGCGCCCTCTGGTGGCCGCTGACGGAACCGCCACCTCCAGGCTCCAGGAGTGAATACATTTCACACAAACAAGCATTTATACCTGAAAAGACCTGGGATTTCAGATGTCACAGACGTGAATGTTTTTAAGGGTCAGACAGTTCAAGTACAGGGCCACACACTTGGCTGCTGCTGTAAAAAAGTATTTATAGCTTCACTTCAGATGAACATCTTCCAAACCCTGACGTAAAGGACTTAAGAGTATTTACAGAAAGGTGACACCTGGAAGTGACAGTCTGTATTTCAATGAATATATCTGTATTTCAAAGAATATATCTGTATTTCAATGAATGTATAAGCATATCGGTCAGTTTTGCAATTAAACTGGACAGCTTATTTATTTTTTTGAATAATTAATTTGCAGGATTTTCAAATCTACAACGTGGTACATAGGAAAGTAAACAGAAAAATACCATGGAGTTTTAAACACCAGATCAGTGACAATGAGGCATAGGTCATGTGTCAAAGCGACAATTAAAGGAGTAGCTTATTTCTAATTTTCTTGTGTCTGTGGCTTACTCCTTATATTTGATACATTTTATATCCTTGAACAAGACTGATATTTAGGTCATAATTAGGTTTTGAGTTTCTGATTTAACCCATTCTGTGCTCGCGCCGGCCAACAGCTCTACCTCGCAGGTGCTGCACAAGTCAGTCGGCCGACGCAGCCCCGCCCACTTATTAATTCTCCTGCACTGCGGGAGAATTTGCACTGTGGTTAAGCGCTGAAGAGCACAACTGTCTCCTAAATTATCAAGATACCGGTCTCTTCCAGGCTTTGTTGTTTTGTTTATAGTGACCACCTCCCTCTCTCAACAAAGATTCACTGACAAAAAAGTAAACAATTTATCTTTGAAACAATTAATTCCTAAGATATGGCAACCAAGTATGAACCAGAAATGTCTCACACAGTTTGCATTGTATCATAAAAATGAATGGGTGTTACTGGTCTGAAGAACAGGAGAGGGGCATTTCACTACTCAAAAATATTGTACTCCTTCACATAGGCCCCTATATCACAGTACACTCGTCATCAACACACCATTGATTAGTGAATGCGTCAACTCTTTGTAGCATTGTCATGCAAGCAGCCTTGAGTGCCTCAACAGTGACATTGGTTTGGACGTGTATACATCCTCAAGCCTCACTCATCATGAGTGACACTAACACATTTGAAGGTTGTGCTGAAGTCTCACTCAACCCTAGTGATGAAGCAAAGCTTCGCATATTTTGCGACTTGCCGAATTCATGAACCTCGTCTATGTGTAATCCAGTAATAAGTTGTACGTCTTACTAACGTTTATTCTATGTTTAAACGAGGTTTCCCGACGCTTGCCTATGTGTTTTTACTAAAATAATTAACTCGAGTATTTTAAAATGGCCGCTGCTTGGAAGTAAGTGTCTGTGCATGCGTCAGTCACACTCACGTGTCCTGATGTGTTTGCAGAGTTGGAGGGAAATAGATGCGCATGCGTAATACATAGCTTTGCCAGTAACGTGGTACTGCTCGTGCCACTGCTCTTGTGTCTGTTTATATGTAGCTAAGATTAAGGTTGCATAAGTATATTTTATAGTGATAAGTTGAAAGTACAAACCCTGTGATGTGTTTTCATAATGTTATTTCTATGTATTAATTTGTTCTCGCTTACTTTTCATGTACCGCGGGGAATGGGGGTCTGACTGAACTGAATGCCATCTTGGAGGGCCTTTCTGCGCATGCTCCTCCATCTGGGGAACTGACAGCCTTGACTGGTGGAACTTGGCCAGCTGGCAGAGATGGGCAAGATGCTCCTGAGAACTGACCTGAAAACCCAGGAAAATGGAGCCATGTGTCCCTACTCGGCAACAATGTTAATTGTCAATTGTATTTCTCTGCAGTTTCTCATGGGAACCCCAATCTTGCTAGGCGGTACCCAAAGATGCAAATTAGGCATCCAAATAGTGTGTTATGATTGGTGTGTTACCCAAAGCCTACCTTAGGACCAATCCAAATTGAGGGATTCTGACACTTTGCAACATTGGGGGGTGGTACACCGTCCCCAAACTGTATATCTACCCTGGGTTCACCTAGGGAAATTGTCCGACTTGTCTGGTTTAGCTGACCTGTCACTGACCCATCATACTCAATAGGTGACTGAAGATACAGAGCGCTGCGGAGCACTCTGTCCGAAATTAACCATAGACTAAGGTTCTACTGAACCTTAAAGTGCTGGCGAAGCACTTTGCTGGGAGTTCGCTGATCCAATCGGGGTCTTGATCGATAGCTGCAGAGAGGGTGGAGCGCAGGCGTTTCTTCCAAACTGCGGGTGTGGTCCTGTCCTGAGCGGTCCTGTCCTGAGGGTTTGCTGTCCCGTCCTGAGGGTCCTGTCCTGATTCCTAATCTGAGGGTATCCTGTCCTGTCCGGGGTGTCCATTCTGCACCTGCTGTCCTTTGAGGGGTATCCTCCTTGAGGGTTTCCTGTCCTTAACTGACCCGTGGCCAGGGTTTGGTTTTCACACCAGTCTAGGTAAATATTGCTCTAAATTCTTTGAACTTGCACCTTCCTAATTTTCTGTCTTTTGCTTTAATAAAGACACACCTTTGCACATGTTGATTTTTCCATGCTTTTGCCGCAACTATTGAAGCGTAAAGTCAATTGCATATTTTCTTAACTTGATCCTATGTTATCCTACCTTTTAGAAATCATATTTTGCATTGCAGTTTGTCATTTTCTGATATGGTCTAGAACGGCCTTACTTAAACTATCTAAAGAATTTTTACCTTAAATGCATAGCGTTTCTTGTTGCATCTCATATTAGTATTTTCATGATTACCCTGACTTTATTTCTCTATAGTTATGTACTCTTCATTATTTTGATTATTGATTGTCTCATTCTTGTAAACTTAATGCTCAACGAAAACGAACTTTAGATAAAGCTTTTAAAACTTCCAGTTGTCCGTGGTCATTTACAAACAGTATTGAATGTCATTTTGGGTTGGTATTTTGCTGCCTTTCCTTTTACAGCTAGCTCCATGATCCGTTGAGGTCATAGGTACCCGTGTCGGTGGATGGTAAGTCGGGTACGCTGAGTAATAACAGTAGGGAAAACACACACAAATTGGTAGAGCCCGTGAAGTCGCCCGATCAATGTATATGGTAAATTGAAAGTATATGGGCCCGAAGCCGGAAACGGCGAAATTATTGGCTGGGTGACCTCGCGCGCTCTATCAGTTTTTCTGGCTAGCAGAGGATGGTTAGGGACTAGTTGAAGGTTAGGCAGGATTAGTTAGGCTAGCTAAGTCGGTAGCTGCTAGTATATTAATGCTGCTATAAGAGCGGCTGTTCCGAGGGACCCGATCACTCTCTTGTGAATACGCTGCTGAAATTCATGAATTATTTTATTATTGTTATTCTTGTTCTTATCTTGTTATATGTATTAATCCATGCATTTGTAAACCGTGTCAGTCAGTGTTGTCCGAACTCCCCGGGGAATTGAAAAGGCAAGTGGTGAATAGAATCCATTGTCTTGAGGTCACAGGCTTAAGGAAAGTTAGGTGCAGGTTAGGATAACCGGGAAGCACTAACTAGGGTTTTTCTGAATACGTGTGTGAATAAATGTCAGTAACGAGGTTCATTGGCAAAATTCCCATAGTGGCGTAACCTAGTAAGGGTCACATCGGAAGAGTAGCAGGTTCCTCGGAGCGTGGGTGAAAGCAGAGGGGTCCGCTGGGAAACCTTAGACTCGGATATATCCCGGAAGAGTGGATGAGTTTAGGGGAATAACAGGTTCACCGATGCTAGAGTGAAGGGTAGGCGGAAGAGATCTGCCCGCAGCGCGTGAAAGGTAAATGGAAGTAGTTTACTTGCAGTAAAACAACGCTGTCCTGTCTAGACACTTGAGCACTGTGGCGAATGTGTATTCGTTGTTAAATAACCAAGCACTAGCACTTTAGAAAGAAAGAAAGTTTCCGTTACCTTGTGAAGGGAGGGAGTCAGTCGCGAAGCGCCTCTGACGTCACTCCGTGCCGCGCTGGGATTGGTAGAAGCAGCGGGCGGGTAGCGGGGCTGGAATTGTAAAGGAGGGGTGAAGCGCCGGAGCGTGAGGACAGTCTCACGAAGGGGCCGCGCACCCATTGGTCGAGATTTTTGAACGCGTGCACCCATAGGTCGCACGAAATTGCAAAAGGCGTTCTGATTGGAGGTGACATTGTAAACAGAGTTAAGCGTAGAAATCGTATGTGGCACTCGTATTGTCCAGAGACTAGACCCGATCCAAGAAGCCAAGGGTTTGAAAGGGATCAGTGGAAAGCCAATAGATACGATATTATGTACGGAGCTAAGAGAAAAATGTCCCTTGTAAATAGGGTAAAGAATTATTTCAAAACGGACAAACCAATTAAGTCCAGAGAGGGCGTTATTGTCCCGCCACCGAATACTCCCGCCTCGTTCATGATGTTTGACCGGGGGTACAATACCTGCGTGTGGTTGGAGAATTGGGTGAAGTATACAAAAGATGACGGAATATTGGCGTTTCCGTTAGACGGTACTTTCAATGGCAGGATTTTATTTAATTTGAGAACCCGAATGAATGAATTGCATCCTCGACCGAGACTAACGCAGTATGAGGCATTAGAGGAATGGGAAATTGAGGCTTTCGAAAGGGAGAAACCCCGAATGGACAAAGGTCTGACCAAGTGGTACCCAAGGCTGAAACAAGAGACCAGAGATAAAAGGATGAAACAGTGGAGGCAGAGCATGATTGTTGAG
Organism: Lissotriton helveticus; assembly: GCF_964261635.1. NCBI lineage: Eukaryota > Metazoa > Chordata > Amphibia > Caudata > Salamandridae > Lissotriton > Lissotriton helveticus. The sequence continues at coordinate 3,788,817 of NW_027611656.1, read as the reverse complement.
GGTCTGTTTCCCATGATGCCAGCAGATACCCCTTCTGCGGGAGAGAAAAGGACAGAAAAGAGTAAGCATTGGGGAGCGCTTGGAGAGTCGGACGATGAATTGTTAGATGACATCTTTACGAGAAGTCCGCCCCCTTATGATGAGGGAGCCCGACTTTCCAGTACAGGAGGGAATCCCCAGCGTCCATCTATTAAGGAGGAGGACCGATCCCTAAGTAAGGGGGGAGGTGGTCAAGTACTGCCCTATTTTGAGAATCCTGGACCCGCGGAGGTACGAAATATATATCCTAGTATGCCCGTGAGCCCGGAGGAAAAATATTCCCGTGAAAGAGCCTTCTTCCCCGGACCTCTTTATGAAAACGAAGAAAAGCCATTAAGTTCAGGAATGCCCTTTTTGCAGCCTCCATATGGGGAGGAGCGCAGGTCATTTGGCACAGGAGCTTTGTTCCCAAAACCAAATTATGGTGGGGGACCAAGTGAAACGCATCCTACTGCCCCGAGTCTTACCCCTCACCTGACCCCACAGATGATACCTGACCGGACATTAGGAAGAGTACTAGATGAAAGGGAGCAAGAGGCCCTAGCTAGACAGAGGACAGAAATAATTCAGAAAATCTCCCAGTTAAATACCAGTCCTGAGGCTTTGACTATTCCGGTAACAATCGGACCAGTGGTTCCGTTGTATGGGAATAATCAAGGAAGTCCAAACCCTCCAGTTATGAACCCTATCATGGCCCCGCCGAGGCAGGAGCCCCTACTGATAGATGATCAGTCCAGTGAGTGCGAGTCCGAAGTTGTGTTTTTGGACCTGCCAAACAAACAGACTGGGAAGGGAGTGCAGAAGAGGCATAATCCTTTTAATGCGAAAGAAATTAAATTAGAATCAACGTCAGGTACTAGGAGTGTTTCCTTGGTGACTCCGGAAGAAATTGAAAATTGGAGCCGTGAATTAGAGAAACAGACTACGCAAACGAAACCTTTAGACCTCTATAAACTGAGGGTAGAAATAGAGGAATTAATGGCAGGAAATGTGGGATTAGACAGATTAAATACCTACTCTGAAGAAGAGTTGCTGTTTATGTGTAAGAGCCTTACCAGAAGTACCAGAGTGCTCCACGAAAAACTGACAGACACTGCAGCTAGTATGGGGGTAGATATTTCAGGATCCAAGCCCTTGCAAAAACCTTACAGAGCTGAATTCTCAGTCAAAGATATAGAGAACTTGAATGTGTCAGGGAAAAAGTTGCAGATTAAAGAGTTGATTGCAGTTTTGCAGAAATGGGGAGACGTGGAAAAATGGAAAAGCAGGTGGGCACGAAAGAAAGATGAGGCTCGATCCAGACAAGCCACCCCTGAGTTCCCTTTGAGAGAAGTAGACAAGCCCGAAACATTATGCCCCATGCGTGAAGTGCCAGGTAGGAGGTATGTGCACGTTCCATGGTCCAGACAGGATATTGTGTCTTTTACTAACGATTTCCCGAAATTACGCGAGAAGCCAGTTGACTGGTACCGGCAAGTAGAAAGGTTCGTAAAAGTGCAAAAATGCCTGTGGAAAGACCTGGATGGATTTTTCGACATTGTGGTCCCGGTAGATCTATCGACCGAGTGTAAAATTGCCATAGGCTGGCCTAGTGAGGAGTACCCGAGGGACTCTAGCACAGGGGAGCCGTCGATTGAAGTGATGAAAAAATACGAACAAGTAATGCTGCATTTGAAAAATAAAGTGCCAGCAAAGGAAACTGATTGGACCAGGATAGATAGAACCACGCAGGAGAGAGACGAGACAGTGCATTCCTATTATGAAAGGCTGTTGCAGGTGTTTAAAACATACAGTGGTATAGATAACATCGAAATGAAGGATATGACACATTTCATTTACAGGTTTGTAAACGGTTTAAGGCCTGAAATTTGTCAGTGGATAAAGGATAACAAAATTTGTTGGCACTCCAAAAAGATAGATGAGGTCCTGCGGTACGCAAAGTACTGCGAGGACGAGATGGCAGAAAAGAAAAAGGCTCTCAAGGAAAAGGTCATGTGGGCTCAGGTGAAGCTCGCAGAACAGCAGGAAAAACAGTTGAGTAACATGGTCAAAAACACTCAGAACCAAAGTCCTGGGGGTGGGGGAGGAGGTAAGCCCCGGCCCAAAATGAGCAGGGAGGAGGCTATGAAGAAATTTCCCTGTCACCAGTGCGGAGAAATTGGACACTGGCGTAACGAGTGTCCTTATTTGCCTGACGATAACCCCAAAACACCTGATTTAACTCCACAGACGCAGAAAGAAAGACCAAGAAAGACTCAACCACAGGTAAAAACGGTTCAGGTGCCCCGAGCTCCTAAGCAAGTACATAGGGAAAAAGGCGCAGAGGGTGATGAGATAGAAGTCTGGGAAAGCAATGAGAACAGAAATGCAGCAACTTCGCAGTATCTGTTGAATGATACCTTCCTTTGTGATGACCAGTACTGACGGGGCCTGAGAGGGGAGGACGAGGAGTGCGTACTTGGCGCCTCCTTGCCGGTAGACCAGTCTGGACCATACATTGAAGGAAAGGTTGACGGGAATGATGTCACTTTTCTGTTGGACACTGGCGCTACCCGTTCTACTGTGAGAACAGTGGACGTTCCAAACCTACCCCTCTCGGGAGAAGCCATCCAAGTAGTGGGTGTATCTAATCAATTGATTAGTACTCCTGTTACCAAGCCCATGGAGATCTCAATTGGAAACTTTAAGGAAATGCATAGATTTGTCGTTTGCGACACCAGTCCGGTGAATTTACTGGGACGTGATTTGCTGTGCAAAATGAACTGTACCATCTTTTGCACACCCAAGGGTGTTGAAATTCAGACCCCAGATGAAGACGGCATTTATAAATTAATGTTAATCAGACCTGACTCAGAAATTAAACGAATGACCATGCAGGATTTGCCCCAAGAACTCCAAGAAGCAGTGAAGCCAGAGGTATGGGACTTTACTGGGAAAGATGTAGGGTTAATGAAAAACGTGGACCCCATACAAATAGCAATCAAGGACAATGCGGTATACCCCAATACTAAACCCTACAGAATGAATGCAGAAGTGAGAGCTGGTGTTACCCTGGAAATACAGAAATTGCTGGAAGGAAACATCATACAGGAAGTAATGAGTAGCCCATGCAACTCCCCGATTATGGGCATCAAGAAGCCTAGTGGCAAGTACAGAGTAGTGCAGGACCTACGAAAAGTCAACAAGATAGTGGTCCCCTGCTGCCCTATTGTCCCGAACCCAGCAGTGATTCTGTATCAGATTCCCTGGGATGCTGAGTGGTTCACTGTGATAGACCTGTGTCATGCATTCTTTTCCATTCCCTTGCATCCAGATAGCAAATTTCTTTTCTCATTTGCCTTCAATGGTCACGTGTATGTCTGGAACAGGGTCCCTCAAGGGTACACAGAGAGCCCCTCTATCTTTAATCAGATCTTGAAAAAATATTTGGAAACTTTGGTCTTACCTGGGAACTCTGTCCTAGTGCAATACATAGACGACCTCTTGGTGGCGTCTAAAAGTCATAGGGATTGTGTGATTGACACCATTGCCCTACTGAATCACCTGAGTGAGAAGGGACATAAAGTGGCCCCTGACAAATTACAGTTCTGTGCAAAATCAGTGAAATATCTGGGGCACCAGATAGAGAAAGGGGTCAGGAAAGTGACGTCAGAAAGAGTGAGAATAATACAAAAGATGCAGTTACCCCGTACTCAGAAAGAGATCAGAATGTTCCTGGGTGTGATAGGATACTGCAGGCAGTGGATTCTGGGATTTGCAGTCCTAGCTAGGCCCTTGATAAAAATGACCAAGAGAGAAACACCAGATGTTGTAGAATGGGATGATGAAAGCTTAACAGCCTTCACCAAACTGCGAGATTGTCTGTGTACAGCCCCTGCATTGGGAATGCCAGACTATTCCAAAGAATTTGCCCTATTCTGTGACACTCGTGATAATTGTGCATTGTCAGTCCTGACACAAGATCATGGCACAACGAGAAGGCCTGTGGCATATTTCTCTGCCACCCTGGATCCAGTAGCTGCTGGATTACCAGGTTGTCTGAAAGCAGTAGCTGCTACATGCGCAAGTTTAGAGCAGAGTGAGTCCATTGTCATGGGACATCCGGTAACTGTGTATGTCCCACATGGAGTGGTAATTTTACTGACCAGAACAAAGACTCAGTATCTCACCCCTAGTCGGCTGACTAAATACGAGAGGATTCTTGTGGGTGCTGCAAATGTAAACATTGTTAGGTGCAGTATTTTGAACCCTGCCACTTTACTCCCCGACCCAATGGATATGGAAGGTGAGGTGGATGATGAGCATGATTGCATTGATTTAATAGAATTCAATACCAAGCCACGTCCAGACATTTAAGAGACACCATTGCCTGTGCATGACAAGGAATTATTTGTGGATGGTTCATGTCTAAGACATGAACAAGGAGGCCTGAGTGCTGCCTATGCGGTAGTCTCCTTAACAAAAATTGAGGAAGCAGGTTATCTATATCACATCAAGTCTGCACAAGTAGCCGAATTGATCGCTATGATAAAAGCCTGCCAAATTGGGAAAAACCTACGCATAACAGTGTATACTGACAGTCAGTACTGTTATGGGGTTGTGCATGACTTTGGCCAGTTGTGGCTACAGAGGGAGTTCCTGACTTCCTCAGGTACCCCAATTCGAAATGGAAAAGTCGTTCAAGACCTTTTAGAGGCAATCCAGTTACCAAAGTAACTGGCAGTGGTAAAGTGTGTCGCTCATAAAAAGGACATGGACACTGTATCACTGGGAAATGATTTTGCTGATCGAGTGGCCCAATGGTGCGCCAGAGATCGGTATATCGTAAATCCAAAACGAGGGGGGCCAGGAACCAGCTGCCAACTTCAGGTGTTTGAAGAAGTGCCTACATGGGATGAAGTGAAAGAGTGGCAGCAGGCGGCACCTTGGCAAGAGAGAGAGAAGTGGAAGGAAGATGGGTGTAGACCAAGACGTGTGGATGGTGTCATCTTGGGCCCAACTGGTATGCCTGTGTTACCTAGACACTTACTTAGCACAATGGCGAGATTGATACATGAAGGATCACACATTGGTAGGGACGCCATGATTCTAGTGTTCCAACAGACTTGGTACAGTAAAAAGTTCAGGAAAGTAGCAGAGTCCCTCTGTCAGAGGTGCCTGTCATGTCAAAAGATGAACCCAGGGAAGAAGACTGTGGTGGAACTGGGGAAAATTGGGAGGTCCGGGGGTCCCTTTGTGAGAATACAGGTTGATTTCATCACCATGCCCCGTTGTGAAGGGAAGCGATATGTCCTTGTCATGGTCTGTTTATTTTCAAAGTGGGTGGAAGCTTTCCCTACTCCCCAAAATGATGCAAAAACAGTAGCTAAGTGTTTATTGAAAGAACTGATACCTAGGTTCGGGGTTCCAGTCACTATTGAATCAGACCAAGGCTCGCATTTTCATAATGAAGTGATCGACGAACTCTGTAAGGCCTTTGGAATTTCACAAAAGCTTCACTGTGCCTACCGTCCAGAGGCTTCTGGAGTAGTGGAACAAATAAATGGAACTATCAAAAACAGACTAGCAAAACTGTGTGATGCATCTAAATTGACCTGGGTGAAGGCCCTGCCCCTGGTCCTGATGGGACTCAGAAGTGTTCCTGACCACAAGACAGGCCTAAGTCCCCATGAAATCATTATGGGAAGAGTGATGAGACAAGCATGGGTGCCAGGAAGCAAACTGTTGAGTATTACTGATGATTTGGTGCTTGAATACTGCAAGAGATTGGGTGACCAAGTGCGTTCTATCTCTCGCCAGATCGGAGAAGACGCCATCCTCAATCCAACGACTCCCCTCCACAAACTGGTCCCGGGGGACTGGGTGAAGATAAAGAAACATACTCGGAAGAGCTGCCTGGAGCGAAGGTGGGGAGAGAAACGTCAGGTGATCCTGGTAACTACCACAGCAGTAAAGTGTGCAGGGGTTCCACGCTGGGTACACGCCAGCCACACCCAGAAGGTATTACCAGACGAGGAGCCTGAAGAAGAAGGGCGTCCAGCAGAGGACTCTGCAGGAGCCAGACCAGAAGTAGCTGACGACGTACAGCCCAGCACCAGTCGAGCTGCAGAATCAGCAGATGTTGGCCCAAGAATAGTTGATAACGAACTACCAGGAGCCCAGCCTGCTGAAGGGGTCCAAGAAGCTGAGCCAGAAGTAGCTGAAGACGAGCTGCCGAGCATATGGCCAGAGGAGTGGATTCCATTGATTGATCTCACTGAGGACCCCATTCGAACAAGTGAGCGACTTTGGGAAGGTAGAGAGTGGACTAGAGAGGAAAAGCAAGGGACAGGCGAAGAACCTCAGAATCTTGAGATTCGCATCAAAACTGAGGAAGGAGAAGGTCAGGCAGGGACAGAACAAGTGATTGATACAGAACAAGTGAATAATACGGAGCAAGTACTCGAGACTGAACAAGTGAAGGATACAGAACAAGTGAATGATACTCCTCCACTGACTCCTGATATCGGGAAGGGACAGACTAGACATAGCGTAATAGTTCGAGCAGAAGAAAGTCCAGAGATCGAAGTGCTTGAACAGGATCAGATAGGATTAGAAGAACGTGTTCAGGAAACAGAAACAGAGACATTTGAAAAGCAAAGACAAAATTCTCCTGAACAAGGCCAGATTAGTAACCAGGCAGAAGAAATAGATGCTAGCCCTGGAAATAGTCAGATAGAAGAGGAAGAAACTGAAACAGAATCGCCACAAACTAATGAAAACAAAAGGGCAAGAGAAGAAAACGAAGTCCAAGTACCAACTAAAAGACTCAAGAAAAGAAAGCACATTGAGCCTGGATACATAAAGAAATTGAGACTGAGAATAAAAACCGTAGAGGAAAAACGTGCAGAAGAAAGGAGAAGTGCTCGCATAGCAGAACAGCCAGAAGATACTTCCAAGAGAAGGAGTGATCGAATCAAAAGACAAAACAAAAAGTACAAGTCACCTGAATGGACACTTGTGTTGGAAGAATTTGAAGATCTTGATCTAACTGACGAGAGCGACGGAGAACCCGTCCCTGAGTACTCTGCCGAAGAAGAAGACGAGCCACCGTGAATTTGCACAAAGTAAGCTACTGGTGTAAAGACACAAAGAGGGGTCGAGAAACTTCTTCTGAGCCAAAAATGTCTGATTCAACCGTGAGTGGTAGACCTAGTCGCAGCTGTTGCCAAACTTGCTGCAAGGTATGTGTCTGTAGTATAGTTGTCCTGATATTACTTTGGATAGGACTAACAGTTTTCATTCCTTTTGCGGTGAGCAAAAATACTAATATTGTCCCTACTGAAATTGTAAATACTGACAGTGAGGAGCTGACAACACAGAGTGTAGCCAGACATGAGAGAGCACTGAGACAAACAAAACAAGACTTAGAAGCATCAGATGAGGGAGAACTACATTATCATGGAATTAAAAATAAGACGCGCTTAAATGTTTTCGCAAACTTGTTAATACACTATGTAGAGACTATGGAAATTGAAGATTGCTATGTCTGCATGAAGCTACCTACCTCTGTAGCTGAAGGCGTGACATACCATCACTTGCCGCTGACATACGGAATCTCCTGTAGCATTTTAGCTAGTTTATTTTACAAAAGAGGACCGTTACAATACTATTACTCTAATAATGATGTGATCTTTTCTGAGCTTCCTATACGTGGGAACTTGAATCCTGTACATACCAAAAGCGACGTAATACGATATATGGGAGACTACTTTCTGACTATTGGTGATATTGACATAGGTGACGCACACAGAGATAACTTGACTTGTTCTTTGCGTGAGCAGGAAAAGATGTTCCTGAACATGGCAGAGAAAAGGAGAATTAAAATACAAAAGAAAGCAAATGACGAAAGTCAGAAAAGACCAAGGTGGGCAGAGAACCTGGAAGGCACCTCAACTGGTGGGGCGGGTCCTGCTCTGTTGCTGGATTTTGAAAAGAAAGGCAAGCTATGTCTTCACCGCGAGAAGACTAGCTATTATAATAACATTTTCATTGGTTCCAGTGAATGCGAACATAATTACAAGGTAATTGGAGGTTGGGGTTTCAAAAATGGGTCAGAGCCTGTGTTTCCTGGAATTTATTATATTTGTGGGGACAAGGCTTATTTCAAATTGCCGGATCACTGGTATGGAAGTTGCTATTTTGGCATTGTCTTCCCGAAAATATACCATGTGAATGGAGTTGCTGGAAGCAGTGAAAATACTAATGGCTTAGTGCGTAGTAAAAGAGAAAGTATAGGTGAAATAATGGGTAGTATTTTCAGTGCACTGATACCTGGAGTGGGAGTGGTTCTGAACACTCACAGAATTTGTAAATTGTCCACTATAGTGGATGCATTGTCTACTGACACAGCTCATGGATTTCTGCTGGTCAATACCGAAATGGTTGCGATCAGATCAATGGTTTTGCAGAACAGACTTGCTCTTGATACCTTATTAGCAAAAGAGGGCGGAGTCTGCCGGATGTTGAAGGCGCAACATTGTTGCACTTATATTCCGGACAAAAGTGTGCAGCTCAAAAGATACGTGAAAAACATTACTAATTTGGAAAGGGAACTCAAACCACTCGAGGTTGACAGTGCCTGGAAGAGACTGGTAGATGGTCTCTCAAATGTAGGTCATTGGTTTGCTAGCTTAGGTAAAAGCTTACTGTTTAAGGTACTGATGCCAATTGGAATTATAGGTCTTATCCTATTTTTCATATTTGTCTGTTGCAAGTGTCGTAAACACACCGGAAAGCATCAAGTGAATGCCAGAGGAGTGAAACGAAGTGTGGATGAGCTTGAATTAGAGGAAATTAAAAATCAGATATACAAAAGGGTGAAGAATTCTCACCCTACTAAAGATGAGAAAGAAAAGTTGAGCAAATTGTTGGAAGAGATAGAGATGTATAAGGTGTGAGAAGTTGGCATCTGGTTCCATTTATTTTGTGATGATAGTAAATATCATCAAAGAGGGGATTGATGAAGCAAAGCTTCGCATATTTTGCGACTTGCCGAATTCATGAACCTCGTCTATGTGTAATCCAGTAATAAGTTGTACGTCTTACTAACGTTTATTCTATGTTTAAACGAGGTTTCCCGACGCTTGCCTATGTGTTTTTACTAAAATAATTAACTCGAGTATTTTAAAATGGCCGCTGCTTGGAAGTAAGTGTCTGCGCATGCGTCAGTCACACTCACGTGTCCTGATGTGTTTGCAGAGTTGGAGGGAAATAGATGCGCATGCGTAATACATAGCTTTGCCAGTAACGTGGTACTGCTCGTGCCACTGCTCTTGTGTCTGTTTATATGTAGCTAACATTTAGGTTGCATAAGTATATTTTATAGTGATAAGTTGAAAGTACAAACCCTGTGATGTGTTTTCATAATGTTATTTCTATGTATTAATTTGTTCTCGCTTACTTTTCATGTACCGCGGGGAATGGGGGTCTGACTGAACTGAATGCCATCTTGGAGGGCCTTTCTGCGCATGCTCCTCCATCTGGGGAACTGACAGCCTTGACTGGTGGAACTTGGCCAGCTGGCAGAGATGGGCAAGATGCTCCTGAGAACTGACCTGAAAACCCAGGAAAATGGAGCCATGTGTCCCTACTCGGCAACAATTTTAATTGTCAATTGTATTTCTCTGCAGTTTCTCATGGGAACCCCAATCTTGCTAGGCGGTACACAAAGATGCAAATTAGGCATCCAAATAGTGTGTTATGATTGGTGTGTTACCCAAAGCCTACCTTAGGACCAATCCAAATTGAGGGATTCTGACACTTTGCAACATTGGGGGGTGGTACACCGTCCCCAAACTGTATATCTACCCTGGGTTCACCTAGGGAAATTGTCCGACTTGTCTGGTTTAGCTGACCTGTCACTGACCCATCATACTCAATAGGTGACTGAAGATACAGAGCGCTGCGGAGCACTCTGTCCGAAATTAACCATAGACTAAGGTTCTACTGAACCTTAAAGTGCTGGCGAAGCACTTTGCTGGGAGTTCGCTGATCCAATCGGGGTCTTGATCGATAGCTGCAGAGAGGGTGGAGCGCAGGCGTTGCTTCCAAACTGCGGGTGTGGTCCTGTCCTGAGCGGTCCTGTCCTGAGGGTTTGCTGTCCCGTCCTGAGGGTCCTGTCCTGATTCCTAATCTGAGGGTATCCTGTCCTGTCCGGGGTGTCCATTCTGCACCTGCTGTCCTTTGAGGGGTATCCTCCTTGAGGGTTTCCTGTCCTTAACTGACCCGTGGCCAGGGTTTGGTTTTCACACCAGTCTAGGTAAATATTGCTCTAAATTCTTTGAACTTGCACCTTCCTAATTTTCTGTCTTTTGCTTTAATAAAGACACACCTTTGCACATATTGATTTTTCCATGCTTTTGCCGCAACTATTGAAGCGTAAAGTCAATTGCATATTTTCTTAACTTGATCCTATGTTATCCTACCTTTTAGAAATCATATTTTGCATTGCAGTTTGTCATTTTCTGATATGGTCTAGAACGGCCTTACTTAAACTATCTAAAGAATTTTTACCTTAAATGCATAGCGTTTCTTGTTGCATCTCATATTAGTATTTTCATGATTACCTTGACTTTATTTCTCTATAGTTATGTACTCTTCATTATTTTGATTATTGATTCTCTCATTCTTGTAAACTTAATGCTCAACGAAAACGAACTTTAGATAAAGCTTTTAAAACTTCCAGTTGTCCGTGGTCATTTACAAACAGTATTGAATGTCATTTTGGGTTGGTATTTTGCTGCCTTTCCTTTTACAGCTAGCTCCCTGATCCGTTGAGGTCATAGGTACCCGTGTCGGTGGATGGTAAGTCGGGTACGCTGAGTAATAACAGTAGGGAAAACACACACAAATTGGTAGAGCCCGTGAAGTCGCCCGATCAATGTATATGGTAAATTGAAAGTATATGGGCCCGAAGCTGGAAACGGCGAAATTATTGGCTGGGTGACCTCGCGCGCTCTATCACTAGCCCATTCTTCCAAACTATGGGGATTAACTAGAACTTCACACGTGACTATTCAGCACAGAGCAAACGTTTCTCATATCTCGCCATGAGTACTGCACACAGTTCAGTAGAATGTTAAATTGAATGTCTGTCTTAGTGAGACTTAGTTGTCAATTTTATCACTTTACATGTGTTCTGATCATGTCTATAAATTCAGTATTGTCTCTTCCTTTGGTATTGTCAAAGTCAAATGTTAAGTGACACTATTCCGTGCGTCTTTTTTCAATACCTCTATTCTTTATTGATTTTTCATACAATGAGCCTATAACAGGTATAAAAGTTTATCGATTCAGCAGAGTCCAAGATACTGTGTAAACTAGAACTTGTGAGAAGACATTGAAAACAGGAAAAACAATAAATGAAATAACCTCTCTTTTTTCTCAATTTTTTTTCCTAGTCTTTCCTTTACTTGTAATATTAGCGAAATATACTGACTTTGATTCCTAACCGCTAGTATCTGGTCGCCATGGTTCTCCTGCTGTTTTGATTTCATGGGTGGGAGGGTTTTGAGGGCCCGCATCTAAATTGTTTCTCGATTATACTGATGAAAATTCTATTTTGTGCTTAATAGTGTGGGCCTCTCGAATATTTTTGCTGCTATACGTCTATCCTGTTCTTGTACCAATTCACCCTGTTATCATTGGATGTATATATGGCACCGGATATGTCTGTTTATTTTTTTGCTTTAAAATAATAAAAAGAATTATAAAAAAAATAAAAATAATGTCAGAGAGGATGAACCGGTCTCGGGGCTGCCTAGTTTATGGGTTCTGGACTTGTCAACCGAGCTTACACCATACAGAACAGAGACGATAGATCTCCTAAAGCGATCCCAGGTTAACTCCATCCCATGGTTTAGCTGTTTGAAGAATCTACTGAAGAGTCTTAGGATGGAGGAATACTGGACCTCCCCAGAAAAACTTGGCCTTATTCTACAGTGCAGAGTAAAAAAGATCTAACGGGACGGCATTATGGAGAATGAGGTGGCCAGACGGGTGGGCACTTTGACCCAAGAATTTACAAATTTTAAATTTGCTGCATTTTATGAAAAAAAACATTGATCAAACTTTGGCAAGGAAATTATTTATACAATATAATTTTAAACCTTGGCAACTAAACTATTCTGCAAAAAGTGGTGTTGCACTATGTCCGTAGACGACCAGTGCCCGGCATGTAATGCTTGTCCAGAATCAATAGTCCACCTGTTGTTTTTCTGCCCTCACTACAAAAAACTGAGGACTGAGTGGATTGTGCCATTATGCAGACTGGTCGGTCTGGGTCACTATTTGGAGGCTTTGAGAATATTAGCCACGGATACACAAGGGTAGTGGTATTTGGCCTGGCCAGATTCTGGTTTGCATTATGGATCAAACACTCTAAATATTTTACATAGTCTTCTAAATCATTGTATGCTAAAGCTGGTGCTATTTTAGCGACTTAATTTTTCTTAAATAATGTTGTATATTGAATTCTGTATATTTTTTAAGCATTTTTGTATATAGTATTTGGATGGTATTATTACTGCTTGTGCTACTTTTATAGCACCTTGCACTTTATAAGATCTTTGTGATCGAAAATAAAGTATTTGATGATGAAAGGCTATCTTGGAACCCCCTAACTTGACCAATAACATGGCTCCTATGTCCTCAGCAACCAGTTTATGAGCCCCACACCCCCACTCCTCAATCATGACTCCAGCTCTATTCCCCCCTCTCCTGGTTCTCCCACCACAGCTGCTCCCTAACGCCATAGACCAGAGCACCCTCTCTCCTGGCCCCCTGACCCACATCACGAACTCCTGTTCCCACATTAATATTGACTCCAAACTCACTGAGATCTCTTAGGAGCTTCATCAATTTAAGGCTGAGGTTTAAAGCCTAATATCCCGCACCTCTGAGCTCGCTAATTGTTGGTGTCCCACCAGGCTGATGGGTACGAATAGACACTCCCTTTAGCAATCCAATAACAATCACGTGTGACGGATGTCACCCCGCACATCCAATGGGATCTCAGCAATCGCAACGTCTCCTCATTTGACCTGGAAGACAATTCCCTAACCCCACGCCTCCACATGACCCATCAGGATGAAAGATTCTCTATCGGGCAACAACACTTACTTCCTCCTCCTTCAGTCAAATCCACATAGAGATGCTAGGCCGAATCCCAGAGCAGTTAATAATTCCAACTTCAAGCAAATTCCCATCACTCAGGCTGCCTCCATACCCAGCTGAAAAGTACACTACTCAATCGCAGATCGGCATCTGAACACGCAGTGGATATTGCTGACCTTTTCCTTACTCATGATCTTGACCTGATAGTCCTGATTGAAACTTGGCTAAATGACTCCTCCACACCAACGCTCGACATTCTAGCACCGCCCAGCTATGACATCATCAGATTAGATGGACAAAACAGACATGGTGGAGGTAACTCCTGTACTCACGGCATTAATCTCTCTGTGAAGCAAGCACAAAACGTTACTCTCATCTCGTGTGAATATCTAGGCATCGATATCCTGAGTAAAGATAGGCCTCGATACGAACTGCATGCGTTTTACCACCCTCCAGGAGATAACCTCCCATCCATTGAACAAATTATGGAAATCATCACAACCAACTCCGGTGTATACTGCGCCCAAATCTTCCTTGGTGACTTCAACCTCTACTGGAATGACCCAAATGACCAATCAGTGATTAGCCTAAAAACCTTCCTAGCTGATCTAAACTTGATCCAAATATGCGAAAGTCCTACCCACAACCATGGAGCGACCTTGGATGTAATTATCTCTAAAGCTAATTCCATTCAACTTGAATCTATCATTCCATGTGATTGGACAGACCATCACTGCATCACTTTGCTCATAACTGTCCTAAAAAAAGGTTCAAATAAAAAAATTAGACACTGGAAAAGGAACCCTTGAAACATAAACCTGAATGAACTAACATCTATCAGCAACTCTATCCTTCCCCCTCCCGAAGACATGTCAGATGTCCAGGACCTTACTGATCATTACACTAATTCAATAACAAACATTCTAGACTATGGCACCTCTCCAACTAAAAAGAGTATCCACCAAAGACTCCGAGCCTTGGTACAATGGTAGTCTAAACACTGAAAGATGCAATCTAAGATTGGCTGAATGGTCATGGAGATTCTCCTCCTTGCTCGAACACCTCAAGTACCTGAGATCTCTAAGAATCATTTACAACAAATGCATACATAGCTCAAAAGCAAACTTTTTTAGGAAACATCTAAACAATGCCAGGAATCGACCTAAAAACTGTTTGAACTTGTTAAATTGCAGTCTAATAGGAAACCCAATCTGCTTTCTGGGTCTAATCTGCAGCCTAACCGCAAAGAACTTGCCGCCTTCTTCCTGGGAAAGGCGGAAAAGATTCAAAGTAACTTAAATACTGCATTGGATTTCCTCCCGAAGCCTTCACATGTCAGTCCCCACCCACCCGTGTGGCCCGAGCGTCCTACACACGCCTCCAAAAATATTCCCCGTGGTGTTCATTCAAATCCTTTGATGAAACGACCATACTAAAAATCCTGTCAACACTTAAACCTTCAAACCACTTCAGCGATCCGCTTTCTTCAAATCTTTTCATTGAGATTAAAAACCCTCTTCTCCCACTCTAAACCAAAATAGTAAATCATTCATTAATTTACGACACTATACCAGACTGCCTCAAGTCTGGACAGATAACTTCCATTCTTAAAAAACCACAGCGGACCACACTGATTTGCATAACTTCCGCCCGATCTCTAGCATCCCGACTCTTTCAATGTTCCTCTAGAAATGTGTCCATACCCAACTATGCAATCACAGAGCAATTCCACTCTTAAACCAATTCCAATCTAGCTTCCATCAGGGACACATCACTGAAGCAGCCCTGGCTCACATAGCTGGCGTTGTGTTACAAATGATTGATAAAAATGAATCCTGTCTTTTAATCCTCCTTGACCTCTCATCAGCATTTGATACGGTCAAACATGACAGCCTCCTTGACTTACTGCAAAGCAGGATGGGGCTTTCTGGTCCCGTCCTAGACACTTCGCCTCCTTCCTCTACAATGGATCTCAAATAATAAACATTAATCATTCGCTGTCCAACTCCACACCTGTCTCATTAGGGGCTCCGCAGCATTCCTCCCTCGCACTCGCTCTCTTTAACCTGTTCGTGGAATCGTTAACTGAAATTTTGATATCATTAAACATCAATTATCACATGTACGCCAATGACACCCAAGATTACCTGAGAATCTCCGCCTTTGAAGATATTAGGTGCAACTCTAGAAAAACTCAACATTGTTCTGCAACCACCACAAGCTAAATACTCTCAAAACCCAACTCCTTTAATTGCATCCCCAAACAAACACAAAACAATGAATGAATGAATGAAACATTTAACAGCCCTCAATTGCATGCTGCATGACATCTATTCCACGAAATCACTGGGAATAATGCTGTACAAGAACTTGAACATGCAGGAGTATGTCAGTTCAGATACCAGAGGAGGTTACTTACACATTGGCATCTTAAGGAAAATCAAACCCTTCCTCCCCCTCAATGACTTAAAGTCAGGTGCTCAAGCCTAAGTGATTTCCTGGCTGGACTATGGAAATGTAACCCTTTGCGGCCTTCCTAGATCAAAGTTGGCCCCCTTAGGGTCTCCCTTAACTCAGCTGCAAGGCTTATTACTGTATCTAAATGCAAAAACCACATCTCAACTTATTTGAAATCACTTAACTGGCTCCCTTACGAGGCACAAATTAATTTTTAATTTGCATGCATGACACACAAAGTTATACACTCCAACACCCTGAGGTACATTGAACAAAAAACTGGAGCTGCCTGGTGGCTCTAGAACCTCTAGAAGCACCACGTCTTTGTAGGAGAGTAGGGTCTGCTTTCCTATGGTCACGCCACTTTTTGCTTTTTGCTTCACTGGTTTTCGACTTAATGTGGCTGTGGGCCTGCTAATCAGACCCACAGCCCTGCTGTGTAACCACCCCCTTCCCTGGTCCCACTCATAGGAGGGACCTAGCAGGTAATCCAGCCCCTAGATCTGGTATATAGGTAGGAGCTGATTCCCAAGACTTTAGATTATCCTGATTTTGCAAACTGAAACGAAACTCTGGACCTTCGACGATCTCCTTGAAGAAGACAATTGAAGAATCTCCCTTGTGGTCAAGGAGTGACCACCCTGTGCAAGCAGGCACCATCAAGCACTCAATGCTTTGCTTTGTCGTCGCTCTCCCCGGAGCCCGAACACAGAGCCTGACAAGACCCAGACTTCCAGACTTCCTTCAGCCCGATCCACAGCCACAGCAAAGCTGAGACCCGTGGAGGCAACGCGAGACATGGGACCAGCCATCTTGGAAAGCCAGCGAATTGCTTTCCGTGCAACTTCTGAGGCACCCTTGAAGTTGTGCATTGAGGATTGAGAAGCCCCAGCCCCGAGCACCAACTGCACCGAAGATCAGCCCTCAACACTCCACGAGTTCTGCGTGGGGGCCCTTCTGCATTTTCCTGCTTGACGTGTCTGTCTGGTCCCTTGCCCACTGGATAGTAGCCTCTTCCCGACATAGCCTGGTTCCGTCCTGGTGCCATCCTGGTCACTGGCTAGTGACCCAGACTCTGTACCCTCTGCTTTCAGGTACTCTTCATCCTCAATCCACCCTTGGATCCAACCGGACACTTCTCTCCTGGTCGCCTGCAGCATCTTTCTCCAAGGCTCCATAGGAATCAACAACGAAACCCGACACACTTTGGGACCTATGCACCCGCTTCCTGTGGGTGAGGTAACGCGAGTACTTTGGTGCTCCTGTGAAGATTGACTATCCTAGGGTCCTAGTTTCACGTAGTTAGTTCCTAGTCCAGTTGGAAGTCTCCTAAAAGAACTAGTTTCTAATTCTTTCGTTCCCATTCTAACTCTATGGTAACCCGCGTGTGAGTACAGACACTGCACACGCCTCCCGTGGGCCTCCTGCTTCCTAACTCTTGGTAGTACAGCGTAGCCCCAGCGATTCCCAAGGCCCTAGGCCTTTCCTTTGTTCGTGACGTGGTTCTTATACCACTATTTTAGTATATGGTTTTAGGTGCCCCTAGGGCATAACTGTATATTGTGCAACTTATTGTATGTTTATTGAGTATCTTGTTATGTGCTTGTGCCTCTGCCCTCATAAAGAGTTTAGAGGATTAATTTAGTAATAAATACATATATTTTATATATATAACCTGTGTGGTGTCCTTTCACTTGGGATTAAAGTGATTGCATATGGTAAAACAGCTGGCTTCACATGCCATCTTGAGTTTAGCCTAAGACTGCTACTGTCCATGCTACCACTAGGTTAGCTGGTCTATAAGGCTGACTTTACAACCATCACCATAAGGGTTGTTTGGACTGGTGCAAGGTGCTCACTAGAATACTGAACATCATATACCAGGTCAACTTCTCACATTGGTGGCAGCGGTTGAGATTTGAGCTTGTTGTTGTTTTACCAATTGTAATCTTTGAGCTATCATTTGAAATATCACAAAAAAGGGAAAACAGCGACTGAGCCAGGGTCTTATAGACCAATCACGCTGATGAACAATGACACTAAAATATACTCGAAAGCACTCGCAACGAGATTTGCAGGAATCATAGGTGCCCTAGTCAGCAGTAATCAGCATGGTTTTATTCCCGGTAGAGGGACGACACATCACACCCGGAAAGTCATAACCATGTTCGATGCCGCCGAGGTCACAGGAGACCCGATGGCCGTAATGTTGTTAGACGCTGAGAAGGCGTTCGATCGGGTCTCCTGGGACTATCTGTGGCACATTCTAACAAGAGCTGGGATAAAGGGGGGTTTTGTGAAAGCCCTACAGACCCTGTATAGGGAACCGGTTGCAGCTCTAAGAGTCAACGGGGGGATCACGGGTCAATTTCAGATTAAGCGAGGCACACGGCAGGGGTGCCCTTGCTCGCCGCCTTTATTTGCCATGTATATGGATCCACTAATTCGCAGGATAGAGCTATGTCCAGATATTACCCTATTAAATACACTACTGGGTCCCTGTAAGATACTCGCTTACGCTGATGATGTGGCGATGATAACACCAAACCCCACGGAGGCGATAGGCTTCTTAGAGGCAGAGGCTCGTAAATTTGGGCATGTTTCGGGCTATGCCTTGAACACCTCAAAGACACAGATTATCAAAAATTCCATGGTTATTTGTGATGATAACCGAGTGGTTCAGGAAGGGCTTTATCTAGGTATTAATATTTCAGCCGACCTTGATAATCTGGTGGAAAAAAACATCGCTCCAATAATAGACAAAGTAAAGAAAGATCTTGACCGATATGAGAATCTCCATTTATCATTAGTAGGACGAGTCAATATCATTAAAATGCTGGTTTTGCCAAAAATGTTGTACGTTTTTAGAGCAATTCCACTCTTAATCGACAATAAGTGGTTTAAAATCTGTGAACAAATGATTAATCGTTTTGTTTGGGCAAAAGGCAAGACGCGGAGGGCATTGAGATTTATGTCGCTCCCGCGGGAAAGAGGAAGTTGGTCACTACCAGACTTAAAGCTTTATTATTGGGCAGCAGCATTGCAATATATGGTAGGCTTGATTGGAGGTGCCAAAGTGGAGGGTTGGGATAAGTTTGGGTCACTTGCTATTTATGGTCTGGCCCTTGGCATGAATGCTGAAAATATATTCTTAAGATTTACGGAGGGTAGTTACTTCAAAAGAACACGTTTTAAGACAGTAATGGCTGCACACAATATATGGAAAGGGATTTCTAAGAAGGTGGGAATTGGGAAGTTTAGTTTATATACCAGACTAAAAGATAACCCTTCCTTACCTAGCGAGGTTTTTTCGGGAACTGTTTCCCAAGAGTGGGATAGGCGGGGGATAAGAAAAGTTGGAGATATGATGGGCCTTCACGGTATGCTACAATTCTCGGAATTGCAAAACAGTTTCACTTTGGATACAAAACATTTTTTTAAATATCTTCAAATAAGAAGCTGTCTTTTGAAAAAACAAGGGGGTGCACTGGGTTTTGAAAGAAATATATTGTTGGATCTTATAGAAAGTGGTTCTGATTGTACTATCAAAAGGTTCTATTTAGAAATGACAAACTTAAAGAAAGATGATTTAGAGAAATGGATAGACAGATGGTCTTCAGATTTAGAAATGGGCAGGGACATCTTTATTGACTCACTGGAAATGGGGAGAAAAATGTTGTGTTCGTCGTCCCTCCAGGCCCAACACTATAAGATATTATACCATCTATACTACACCCCTGCGAAGATTGCTCAGTGGGGCGGTACATCAGGCACTACCTCTTTTAGATGCGGAAGCACAGATGCTGGCCTGATACATATTTTTGCAGCTTGTCCCCACTTAGATAAACTGAAACAGGATATTGTGAATTTCTTTCGGGTCGCAATGTCAACAACAATAGAGTTAACAACAGCTACCATGTTATTGGGGATAAGCGCTGATGAGCAATCAAATTGTAAAAATTTTATATTTGTGGCAATGGCGATCTTGAGATTGTTAGTGGCTTCTGCTTGGTTAGATCCTAACCCCCCATCATATCACCAATGGTTAGGCAAAGTAATGTCAATACAAAAATTGGAAACAGCCACATATGCTAGAAAGGGAAAGAAGGGTAAGAAGTTGGGTATGCAAATCTGGGAACCTTTTATCCGATGGAAGCTTGGAATAGATCCTTAAAAGATTAAGAACCTGTCTAGATTTTCTGTTTTAATCTGTATGTATAATTTCTCGTTTCAATGTATTGTAATTAGTGTGCCCTGCCCATGTTATAAAGAAAATGGGGAAAAAAACTTTCAATAAAAATTTTTAAAAAACAAAACAAATGAAATATCACATTAGGTACCATAGGTACATATAACAAGACTTAGAATACATAAGTTCTACTGAACTTAGTTGTTGTAGACCAAAGGGCCTAGCACGCCCTGACTACAACTCCTAGAGAGGTTTAGTAGGAAACACATAGTGTAGGTAGGTGCACACACCACACCTCACTAGGAAATGTCAACCTCAGGTGAGCCTAGTGTGCCTCAACCTGAAGGAGAAGTCCCTGCCAGGGTACCCTCCCAGTTTGACATACTCAGCTTCAGAGAGCTGAGACACTTGTGTACCACAAGGAAATTGAAACAGGGTTCTAACCCTACCCTTCAGCATTTGATAGACCTCCTAGAGGAGAATGTGGTTAGAAAGGCCTCCAACTCTGGTCCTTCAGGTAATGCAGAAGGCATAGCCTCTACAGAAGATGACCTCCCTGCCTCTGAAGAAGAAGTAGAAGAGGAGGAAGAAGAAGGTTCTGAAGTAGGAGTAGACAGCCAGGTACCAGTCATAAGTCTTAGCCAGGCTAACCTAAGCTTACTTGGGAATGGAGAAGGGCTATGCCTTTCCAGGCCCAACAGTAGACTTAATCCAGGCAATAGAAGGGAGAGATCTCCTTCCAGGGAATCTCTCCTCTCCAATGCCTCAGGAGGTTCTCGCAGGGGAATGACTTCCCCTCAGTGGAGAGAACACAAGGCTAGGATGAGAGCAGTCCAGATCAGAATAGAGAAGGAGGAAACAGTCCTAGCCAAAGCTAAACGTGCTTAAGCAAGGGAGCAAAAGTTAAGTGGATTAAATGAAATGAAATGAAATGAAATGAAAAAGAGATTTATAAAGCGCTCTGTGGCCAAGCGGCTTCCTGGCGCTGATTAGATTCCACTGGTGGCAGCAATATCCCTAGAGATAGTGACAGGTCCTATAATGCACATAGACACCTGAGTAAGATAGTGCCCCCCTACAAAGTTGGGGATGACATCCACAAATGGTTTACTGCTTTGGAGAGGGCCTGCAAAGTACAGCAGGTCCCCCAAAGTCAGGTGGCAGCAATCTTGTGGCTCTCCTTTGAAGAGCAAGGTAGAGACAAGCTCCTCACAGTTAGTGATGAAGATGCTAACAATTACACTGTCCTGAAGAGTGCTCTGATTGATGGGTTTGGCTTAACCACTGAACAGTACAGGTTGATGTTCAGGGATACCCAGAAGACACAGACTTAGGACTGGACTGATTTTGTTGATTGTGCCACTAAGGCTCTGGAAGGCTGGTTGCTGGGAAGTAAAGTTAAGGACTATACAGGATTGTATAATTTGATCATGAGAGAGCAAATCCTTAACAATTGTCAGAACCAGTTGTTGCACCAACACCTGATTGACTCAGATCTGACCTCTCCCCAAGAATTGGGAAAGAAGGAAGACAAATGGGTCAGAGCCAGGGTTAAGCAGAAACCCCAGAACCAAGGTGGTGATCAGAAAAAGGCAGACCAAAAAGGTGGGGAACAGAAACAAATAGACCAGAAGTCTGCTTCAGGCCCCCAAAATACTTCTAATGAGGGGGGGGTCCCAAAATGCCACGAAAAAGAAGATAGATGGCCCAAAGAAACGTTGGTGTAATTATTGTAAATCTGCGTCTCACTGGTTTAGTGAGTGCACCAAGAAAGGTATAGCCCCTACCACTGCAGCCCCTAAGGCAACTGCACCCCCTAGTACAGTCAGCAGTGTTAGTTCCCAACCCAAGGCTATAGTGGGGTTAACCATGGGTACTGAGGTGGGCTCTGGCCTAGTCAGGATTCCAACTCAGGCTGTTCTTGTCTGTAATGTGGACATGGCTATGTCCTCAACTGTGAGTCCCAGTACTCTGGGCAAGTACAGGCAAACACCTTTAATCAATGACAAAGTGACTCAGGCCTACAGGGACACATATGCCAGTGTCACTATGGTGACACCTAACTTTGTGGACCCTGGACAGATTGTACTGGGTGATAATTACCTGGTGACCAATGCTAGCAATGTCACCACTACACATTGGGGTTGATTAGGATTCCGGTTTTCCCGCATCCTCCGGGCCGGCGGAAGCCACCGCCGCCCAGAGGATACGGGAAAACCGCTGCTGAGCCTCAAAAGACCCACCACCAAATTAGGATGGCGGTGGGTCTTGAAATCTGTCTGCAGCTTTTCCGCCGCGGTCGCCTTCCGACCGCGGCGG
This sequence comes from Lissotriton helveticus, assembly GCF_964261635.1. Classification (NCBI taxonomy): domain Eukaryota; kingdom Metazoa; phylum Chordata; class Amphibia; order Caudata; family Salamandridae; genus Lissotriton; species Lissotriton helveticus. The sequence continues at coordinate 3,766,658 of NW_027611656.1, read as the reverse complement.
AAAAGCTTTAACATGGCTGGCGGTGTCTCTCAGACACCGCCATCCATATTATGATGGTGTAAAATGTATGCTTTTCCGCGGAGGCTTTTCCGCCGTGGAAAAGCATATGGACCTTCACTTCGGGGGCTCGTTGCGGGCCCCCTGGGTGAAGGGGGGGGGGATGCACATGGGGGGTACCTATGGTACCCCCCTGCATTTGTGTGAACAAGGCAGCAGGCACCGCGCGGTGCCTGCCGCTTAGTGCATGCAAATGCACAACTTACATTTTTAACATTGCGGTGGGTGCTGCTTCAAGCAGCACCCGCCGCAATGTTAAATATACAGGATGTGACCGCCAGGGTGGCGGTCACATCCTAATTTGCACGGAGGGACCGCCGCTGCCCCTGCAGACGGTCTCTCCTACTCTATGGTGGCAGACGGACTCAGGTCCGTCCGCCATCATAATCGGCCCCATAGTGTGCAGTTGTTAATTTCTCCTGGGGAGGGGTAACTGGCCTAAAAAATTTTGTGGTAAGTGCAGACCTCCCGGTTGAATGCCTTTTGGGCAATGATCTTGAAAACTCAGTATGGTCAGAAGTGGAGTACAGGACTCATGCGGAGATGTTAGGCATATCAGCTGATGTCCTTGCTGTGACCAGGTCACAGGCCAGAAAGTGCCAAACTGAACAGGTCTTGATCCTGAAACTATGGACCAAGTACCACCCAAGAGGAAGAGCAGTAGGGTTAAGGCAGTGCCTCCCCCCTGACCTCAAGTGAGGGTTAGCCTTCTCAGGACGCTGATTGTGAGACCCCTGCAGGAACTGTCCCAGAAGAGCTTGAGCCTGAACAGGTTGAGTTTCTTGGGACAGGGGGGCCTTCAAGGGCAGACTTGAGGAAGGCGCAGTTAGACTGCCCTTCTCTTGAACCCCTCAGAAAACAAGCTGCTGCTGAGGCTGCAGGGAATGCTTCAGGTATCCATAAAGTTTATTGGGATGAAGGGCTCCTTTATTTAGAGGCTAGAGACCCCAAGCCTGGTGCTTACAGGAGGTTGGTCATACCTTTGGCATTCAGGGGCTTCCTTCTTACCTTAACCCATGATATTCCCCTTGCAGGACATCTTGGCCAGAACAAGACTTGGGACAGGCTTGACCCTCACTTTCACTGGCCCCATATGTCAGAAGATGCCAGGGAGTTTTGTCGCTCCTGTGTAACCTGCCAGCAAGTCAGGTGGCACAACAAAGGCCCCCCTCATACCACTACCTGTGGTAGGGGTACCCTTTGAAAGAGTTGTGATAGACATTGTTGGACCAATGGATCCCCAAACAGCATCTGGACACAGGTTCATACTGGTGGTAGTGGATCATGCCACCAGGTATCCAGAAACTATTCCCCTAAGGACCATTGTGGCAAGAGCCCTCCTGGGAGTTTTCTCAAGAGTGGGCTTTCCAAAGGAGGTTCTCTCAGACAGAGGTGCAAACTTTATGTCTGGGTATCTGACTGCAATGTGGAAGGAGTGTGGTGTTAATTACAAATTTACTACACCCTACCATCTACAGTGCAATGGGCTTGTTGAAAGATTTAACAAGACCCTAAAGGGTATGATTAAGGGTTTACCTGAAACGCTTAGGCGAAGATGGGACATCCTTCTGCCCTGCCTTCTGTTTGCTTACAGAGAGGTCCCACAAAAGGGGGTTGGCTACAGCCCTTTTGAGCTTTTGTTTGGGCATCCTGTAAGGGGACCCCTGTGTTTGGTGAAAGAAGGATGGGAGTTACCTCTCAAAAAGCCTAAGCTAGACATTGTGGACTATGTACTTGGTCTCTGCTCCCGAATGGCTGAGTACATGAAGAAGGCGTCCAAAAATCTTGAGTCCAGCCAAGAACTTCAAAAAGCTTGGCATGACCAAAAGGCTGTGCTGACTGAGTACCAGCCAGGACAGAAGGTGTGGGTGTTGGAGCCATTGGCCCCAGCAGCCCTCCAAGACAAATGGTCTGGAACCCACACCTTTTTTTTAAAAAAAAATTTTATTGGGGTAAAGATGCAATAAAAGGACATAGCAATTCATTTAGTACAAATACAAAAACCTGGGCGAACGACCAGCTAAAAAATTAAGACCAATATACACAGGGATAGTAAAAACAATCGGAGAATATATGCACAATAATAATAAAAGTATAGTAATAGAAGCAGAAACAGTTACCGCTGGCAAGCCCAACGAAACATTCAAATCCATAACATTGCGATACTACCTCCCAGATCACAATCTTGCTTCCCTCCAGTTTGTGATGGGGGCCCAAAAGCGTCTTCCCATCTCCCGTTTATTTACACCCTTCAATCCATAAAGACTGGACTCAATATTGTGTATATCCAATAGTCTAGAGAACCACATCTGGAAGGAGGGAGCCGTAGCATCTTTCCAGCCCGCCGAAATTAAAATCCGTAGCACAGCAACTGACATAAAAACTAGGGCTTCCTCATCCTTCCCTAAATTCAGCTTAGAATCCGTACCCAATAACATCAGGGTAGGGGATAGATCGACCTTATGACCTAGCAGCCCCTCCCAAAATTTCATTATATCATCCCTCAGTGGGCCCAGCAGTGGAAGAACATATGTAGAATATCTGCTTGGCCAACATTACATCTAGGGCACCTGTCATCTTCCCTTACACCCCAGGCGAACAATTTTGCCGGAGTATATTACAGGTTAAAAACCGTTTTGTAATGCTGGGCCCGTAGATTAGAGGCCTGAAATATCTTTTTATTCAGGCATATGGCCAAATCCAGATTGACATTGGGATTCCCGAGTTTTGTAGCCCAATTACTTTCCGTCTTTTCCATATCGTCTTGCAGCCCCAAAAGAAGGAGATTATACACCACTTTAATCTTCTTACACCCTCTTTCTAGAACCTCGACTACGGGGAGATCCACCAGGGGTAAAAGTTTTAGTCTTAGGGCCTTCAGGGTTCGAGCTATCTGGCCATACAGAAGCCAGTGGTCGGCTGGAATACCAAACCTACTTTGTAAGACATTAAACCCCACTATCTTATCTGCCTCCATAATATCGCCAAGAGTCTTAACTCCCAATCGCTTCCACACTTGAAGATTCCTGTCTGCTCTCAGCTGAGGAAAGAGGCTAGAGTTACCAAGATGTATATAAGAGTTTAGCTTAGGGGCATTAAAAAATGTAAGGATAGATTTCCAAACCAGCCAGGCACCATAAAGAGTCTTAAATCTGGCCTTTTTATAATATCTCCTTTCAACTTCACACAACAGAAGACCAGTTGCCTTTTTCCCCAACAGCATCTCAAAATACGGTGGAGGGCTCTGTCCACGAATATTCTCCACCCCCCGGTCCACCTCAGAATGGAAGAGAATAGACATTTGGATCAGGAGGCAAGACCAATGCTAGAGTCTCAAATTCGGAAGTGCCATCCCCCCCCTTTCCCTGGGTAGTCACATGAGGCTGGTAGACCGCCTGACCTTGCCATACTGCCAGATGAATCTTATAAATATGGACTCCAGACTTTTCATAATTTTTTGTCTATAAATAGGGGTATGGCCCTAAACAAATACAACACCCTGGGAAACATTAGCATTTTTAGTGCATTGACCCTCCCTACCAGCGAAAGATGCAGTACATCTATTCTTTTTAATTCAGATTCTATAGACTTAATGAGGGGAGTACAATTTTCTTCCACAATTCGATTGACTGAAACATTAATTTTTACCCCTAGATAGATAGCAGAATCCACCTATCTAGAATCAGATTAAACAATATTTTTTGAACAGATTATCTGCGTCTTGGATTCGTTTAATAAGTACCCTGAACCACAGCCAAAGATCTTCGCCATCTGAGCCAGAACAGGGAGCGCCTGCTGTGGGTTGGTGGTGATAACCGCCAGGTCGTCGGAATAAGCCAATATTTTATTCTCATAACCATTTAAGATCACAGGGATTATACTAGGGCTGTCTAATATTTCCTGGATGAGAGGATCTATATAAAGGGAAAAGAGAATGGGGGAACATGGACAACCCTGGTGCGTGCCTCTCTTGATATCAATCTTGTTCGATTTCTCGCCCATAACCATCACTCTTGCTGCCGGATCTGAATACATGGCTTTAAGAGCTCTAATAACTTTCTCGCCAAAGCCTCTACCGGCCCAAATACCCCAAAGAAAGCTCCAAACAACACGGTCAAAGGCTTTCTCTGCGTCGAGCAGGATCATGGCCATCTCCCCCCCCGTGGCAGCTTGGGCGTCAAACAGTGTTATTGCTCTGCTTGTGTGTTCTGTTGTACCACAACCAGGGACAAACCCATGCTGCCACGAGGATACAAGACCGCCAATGATCCTGCCCAACCTTTTAGCCCAAATTTTGGAATACAGCTTCGTATCCGAGGTAATCAACGAGATCGGGCGATAGGACCCTGGTTTTTTACTTGGTTTCCCCTTCTTATGGAAGATTATAATATTAGTGTCCTTCCATGAATCCGGGACCACCCTGAGTACATAATCCCATTAAACAAGTCAACCATCAAAGGAGCGATCTCAGATTCAATAGCTCTGTAAACCTCCAGGGGGATCCCGTCTGGGTCTGACGCCATGCCGGGGGCTAATTCCTGCAGTGCGGATATAACCTCATTTAGCGTAATATCTTTATTCAGTTCTTCTCTGGCTGCATCATCCAGGCGATGTCCCCTATCCAAAACCTCATCCTCCTGATTTCTAACGTAATCTTCCTCATCGTAAAGCCTTTTATAAAAGTTCTCAAACACCCTCACTATATCCTTCACTTCGGTATATTCTTTCCCTTCCTCATCTATACAAGAAATTACATTCTTGGCTTTTTCCTGCCTTAACCGGAGAGCTAGAGCTCTACCTGCCTGCTCCCCTGTTTCATACCGTTTGGCCCTAGAGGTTTGAAACTCGCCCATCGCCTTCTGAGTTACCTCCTTCTGTAGTGCTGCTTTAACTACTAACAGTGCATTTTGACTTTCGCTGCTATCCCGCCCTAAAACAATATCCTTAACATGCAGTTCTTCAGCAACCGCTAACTTCCCCATTAATTTCTCAACCTGACACCTATCCTCATTTCTCAGCCTAGCGGAACAGCTTATAGACTATCCCCATAAGGTTGCTTTAAAAGCCTCCCAAACCCCTTTACGGGAGGTACTATATCTGTTCGCTGCAAAAAATGTGCCCACCCATTTAGTTAGATGTTCAACGAACCTGTTATCTACTAGTAATCTCCTTTCGAAGGTCCAGCCTGTCCTTTTCCTTTCCACCCTACCCAAATCAAGCAATAATACCAGAGGGTTGTGGTCCGAAATTAACCTCGGGAGTTTTATAATATCTACTCTCTTTATCTCAGAAGATGATATAAGAAAGTAATCTAACTTCGTATACTTTTGGACGGGGTTTTAGAAATACGTATAGCCAGGGTTTTGGGGCTCTTTAATACCCCACACATCCTGCAGCCCATGTGAGCTGATAAGAGCCTGTAATGCCCTAAAAACTCTGGGTTTCCGCCCAGAGTACCCTACTCCAATACCTCAATCCACTGAGATATTTAAGTCCCCGGCTACTACTATAGGTGTAGGGCAACTGACTAACTCTACTTCTAAGAAGTCAAAAATCTCTGGATCGTCCTTGTTAGATCCATATATAACGCTTAATGTAAAGCCCATATCGATTTCCGCTATTACCCATCTTCCATTGCTGTCAACTTTAACTTTCCTAGCCTTTTCCAGAGATGACCTTACCAAGATAGCAACCACCCTAATGGTCGAGGATTGCGTTGAACATGCCACCAATTCGAAACCATTGAGGAGCAGCAAATTCCTCTTAGACCATGGGAGGTGAGTCTCTTGGAGACAAAGAACGGCCATTCTGCTATATTTCATGAAATATGCCAAACTCTGCCTTTTCCTCCAGTCATTCAAACCCCCCGCGTTAATTGTGCAAATTCTAATGTTCGCCATCCTGCTGAACTAGGCGACCTCCAAAAAGAAACTGATCCTTAATCATCCACTTCTTACTTAATCTTATACTTTGTCCAATACTGCAACATTTTCCCTGTTTTTCAAGTTTTCCCCCATGCCCGCCCCACCCACCCCCAACCCCGCCACCAGCTTTCACCCACAACCGAACCCCCCGTGACTCCCCCCCTAATCTGTGAGGCTCTCAGATCGAGTCTGTGCTTGTGATGGAGACACGATGATAGCGGTGAGGGCTACAAAAACACCAACAAAGACAGTACAACAAAGCCAATGTGAAGCCCAAAAAACCAATGAAAGAAAACACAACGTTCCGAAAATCAGCCCCCAGCCACAGTCCTACTATCCATCAATCCATCATAGTGTACCACCAAGAGTTATTTGAAAATCCACCCTAGCTGCCTAAAGAGTCCAGATAGTCCTTGGCCTTGACTTCAGAGAAGAAAAACAGTCCTCCCTTCGTTAATGACTTTTAACTCTGCCGGGTTTATCAAAAATCCCTGCATCTTTTTATCCTGGAAGGGATTGATCATACCTCTTAATCGCCAGCCTCTTTCTACGGTCGAGTGGCAGAAATCCAGCCGGACGAAAAATGAGACCCCTTCGCTGCTTCGTTTGGCGTTTGGCCTGGTAAGATCCGATATTACCTGTCTCAGAAAAAAATTACAGAGGAAAATCAGAACTGCCCTGGGTTTATCCCCCTCCTTAGTATTCCTTCTGATCTTAAAGGGGGTGCGATGTACTCTCTGTACCTCCGTAGACCAGTTCCAGCCGGACAGTTCAGGGATGCCTGTTCAAACAGCTTGATGATGTACGCCCTGATATCGAAGCCCTCAACTCCCTCCAGAATTCCCAGTACCCTCAGGTTATTCTGTCAAAGGCCTACCAGGGGCTGCAGCATATCTTTTGACACCTCTGGCTGGCCTTCCAATTTGACACAACTGGCTGATCACTCAGCTGGGGCAAGGTGGTGTAATCACCCCTTGCTTAGATATAGAATTCCTATATCTACCCTTATATATAGACACATATGCACCTATAAGTCACTCCTATGGCAGGCCTTAACAATCCTGAAGGCAGAGTGCTTGGTTTTATGTGAGATGGTGCTCTAGCATGAGCTGAGCCTGTCTGTAGCTTTCAGAACCATGTCCTTATAGCTGTTCTATGATATTGCCATACCATATACTCTTAAGTGCATTATGAACCTCGCGGTTAAATGCTAACTCTGGTTTGGCTTTATCAAACCATGTCATGTAAGGTGTCATACGCTTTGGAATACTACCCCCTCGCCAGTTCTGGTGACAGGGGTAGCATTCCACCCTTCTAGAGGGAGAAGACATGTTGTTCCTACTTATCCCGGTTAAAGTTAACCAGAGCCTCAGCATCACAAAATGGATGCTGCTGCCACAGACACAAGTCTGACCTCCTGCTGCTGGGAGCCCTTCCAGCGAGGGAGGCTTGGACAATAGGTTTCCTGCCACAGGGAGGTGCTAGCACCACCCCAGACAGGCCATAGTGTATTGGGGCAGGGAGGGCTGAATGAAATGAGACACTGCCTGGGGCACACAAGGTGCTCCATGCATAGGCCAGTTCAAACCGGTGCTGGGGCACTCCAGCCCCAGCTCTGGTGTGAAACTGGACAAAGGGAAAGGGGCGTAACCACCCCCTTCCCTGGTCCCACCCATAGGAGGGACCTAGCAGGTAATCCAGCCCCTAGATTTGGTATATAGGTAGGAGCTGAGTCCCAAGACTTTAGATTATCCTGATTAACTGAAACGAAACTCTAGACCTTCGACGACTGAAGAATCTCCCTTGTGGTCAAGGAGTGACCACCCTGTGCAAGAAGGCACCATCAATCGTTCAATGGTTTGCTTTGTCGTCGCTCCTGCTGGAGCCCGAATACAGAGCCTGACAAGACCTAGACTTCCAGACTTCCTTCAGCCCGATCCACTGCCACAGCAAAGCTGAGACCTGTGGAGGCGACGCGAGATGGGGGACTGGCCATCTTGGAAAGCCAGCGAATTGCTTTCTGTGCAACTTCTGAGGCACCCTCGAAGTTGTGCATTGGGGATTGAGAAGTCCCAGCCCCGAGCACCAACTGCACTGAAGATCAGCCCGCCACACTCCACAAATTCTGCGTGGGGCCCTTCTGCATTTTCCTGCTCGACGCGTCTGTCCGGTCACTTGCCTGCTGGCTAGTGGCCTCTGTGACGACGAAACTATGAATCTACAACACTGGTCTGGTTGCTCCAGACTGGCCCCTGCTTCCCTGAAAAGGAGAAGTCCATCAGACCTTGATGGTCTGATCAAGAAGCCCTCTTCGAATCCTGCGTGGGTTGCCTTTGCCAAGGCTTGTTGAGTCTAATCTGGAAGCCGACACAGCCGACAGCGAGAGCATTCATGGGACAGTCCGTGCCCAGCTCCTGGTCTTCGTCGACACCTCCTGCTCCACATGGCAGCAGAGAGAAGCTTCACGACATCGCCTGATTGCTTCCCGACATAGCCTGGTTCCGTCCTGGTGCCATCCTGGTCACTGGCTAGTGACCCAGACTCTGTCCCCTCTGCTTTCAGGTACTCTTCATCCTCGATCCGCCCTTGGATCCAACCGGACACTTCTCTCCTGGTCGCCTGCAGCATCTTTCTCCAAGGCTCCATAGGAATCCACGACGAAACCCGACACACTTTGGGACCTATGCACCCGCTTCCTGTGGGTGAGGTAACGCGAGTACTTTGGTGCTCATGTGAAGATTGACTATCCTAGTGTCCTAGTTTCACGTAGTTAGTTCCTAGTCCAGTCGGAAGTCTCCTAAAAGAACTAGTTTCTAATTCTTTCGTTCCCATTCTAACTCTATGGTAACCCGCGTGTGAGTACAGACACTGCACACGCCTCCCGTGGGCCTCCGGCTTCCTAACTCTTGGTAGTACAGCGTAGCCCCACCGATTCTCCAGGCCCTAGGACTATCCTTTGTTCGTGACGTGGTTCTTATACCACTATTTTAGTATATGGTTTTAGGTGCCCCTAGGGCATAACTGTATATTGTGCAACTTATTGTATGTTGATAGAGTATCTTGTTATGTGCTTGTGCCTCTGCCATCATAAAGAGTTCAGAGGATTAATTTAGTAATAAATACATATATTTTATATATATAACCTGTGTGGTGCCCTTTCACTTGGTATTAAAGGGATTGCATATGGTAAAACAGCTGGCTTCACATGCCCTCTTGAGTTTAGCCTAAGACTGCTTTTGTCCATGCTACCACTAGGATAGCTGGTCTATAAGGTTGACTTTACAAGCATCACCATAAGGGTTGTTTGGACTGGTGCAAGGTGCTCACTAGAATAATGAACATCATATACCAGGCAAACTACTCACAGTCTTCACTGTTGAAACTGCAGAAATTCAAGAAGAAAACGTACAATCGAACCTTCTCTGGCATTGCCCGAGAATATGGAATTTCCTACCATCTGAAATCCGATTTTACTCTTCAACAGCATCTTTTTAAAAATATGTGAAAGTGCTACTTAAGAACACATTCTTGCTTTAGCTCTCTTGATACTGTTATTGCGATGGTTATTATTGTTTATTATTGCCTGTCTTATCTGTGTCTCTGCGGGTGGCTTCTCCATTGGAGGGAAGGAGCGTCACTCCAATTAAATGCCCCCAGAAAAGCCCCAGAGACGACAAATACAATGATAATTAAGTTAATTCATTGCTATTTAATTTTACGTCAACCCGGCCTGACTCAGGAAGGGACGGGGCCTGGTGAGTGGCAGCAGTGGTGGGCTTCCTGTGCACTAGTTTATAGTGCGCATGTCCCTTTGGCCGACCGTCTTCCGAAGGGCAGCCTGAAATACGCATTATAAACCTCTCAACTCAGCCATCTTAGACAGATGGGTTGAGAGCCTGCACACGCCTTTACTGTCCTCGGCAGCCCCAAGACACACCTCTCCCTCCAATGCTGGAGCTTCTCTCAGGCAGAGAGCAGTGCCTCGATTGGTTAAGTAGGTTAGCTGGGGCACTGGTTGTGACGTTGGAAAAGAAGACGACTGGTGCGAAAAGGACCAGCCTGCACAAGCAGTTGTTTTTTCCAAAAATGTATTTCATGTATTAATGTTCTGTATTTATTTTATGCCCCACTCATTTCCCCGCCATCACTGGTTTCTCTCACCCTAATTGTTTATGTAGATCTATTTTGGACTAATAGGCGTTCTTCCCCCGATTGGATACTGCTACTTCCTGTATTGTTACTGTGATTGTTAGTATTGTTTATTATTGTCGGCCTTGCCTCTTTCTCACACCCTGATAATTTGTAAAGTGCTCTGATAACCTCCTGAGTCATGTTTGCACTATGTAAAACTTTAAATAAATAAATTACTTCCACATTATGCCGTAGAGCAGCAGTTTATTGATTTTAATGACTTTCGGGTTTTACTTTTCTCAAATGTTTTTTAGCTAGTTTTAGTTTGCCAGTTTTGAGGCTGAGCTAGAGTCCGTTTAGTTGTTGCACCTCTAACTTTAGAGCTTGAGATAGCACACCAGCCTGGCTGCATACGAGTTAAAAGCTATGGTGCATCTGTGCAGCGAGTGCACGGACGGTGGCCGAAAGCCTGTTAGCATCCTTTCACTCCTGGACCATGTCCAGCACCCAAAACATTCTAGTCAAATGGCTCTGTCCAGACCTCCTATACCTCGGCTGCTCTCCACGCTTTTAACCATAAAGGTAGGACCGGTTCTTACATTTATTATTCTGCACCTCGCTACAATATTCCTGCTTTCAACATTCCTTTTTCAGCTTTAAGCCTCTGAACAAGATTTTTGAACCACGTATTACCCATGACTTTCCATAGGTCTCTCATCCTACTCACGCTTTGCAACATCACCTGTACAAACCAGCGTGGCCACATTTAATGGAACAGTACTGAGGTGTGCTCATTGTTGACACAAGATGGAGAATGCACCACAACAGTGCACGCTGCACAGCACACTAAGATAAAGGGCCTTCTGCGACTCTCACCTATGCCCGGCAAGTACTCAGCCCCTGCACAGCTTTTACAAAGGCCCACATGCTTAGCACTGCTTTTCAAATACACACAAAATGCCATTGACACAAGTCAACAATGTAAAATAAAATTAATTCACAGCGTGAAAGCCACCAGCAAATGATCCAAAGCGTGCCGCGGGCCCCAAGGGTCTTTACTAGCTCAGCTGCGCCATACAGCAGCACAGCTTAATGGCACCAAAGTGTTCTTCCTTTGAAAAAGGTGCTATTCATGTGGTGTTTCTACATCACAAAACTAACCAAAAAGCAGCCGAGCTCCCTATCGGGTCCAGGGGAGGGACAGAGTCAACGAGTGATAGGTGAGGCGGCGGGATAGCGGATTGTTACTGCAATGTGACCGAAGAGCCTGAAACTAGCAGCGTGTGTGATAATTCCTCAGCAGTTTCTCCTCTATGACAGGTAGAGCGAAGCAGGCCCAGATCAGACAGAAATAAAACATTTATAGCTCAGCAGTAATTCCAATAACCCAGCACTGAGCACCCCACTTCAGCCAATCTTTAATGATTGTTTGAAGAACAGGGCAGCAGGAAGGTGTGTTAAATGCCGACCATCAACCGTTCACCAGCTGTACACAGGGGCTGCATTGGCTAGATGGAACGCTGTTCTCCGGCAACCGCTCAAGTCATGCATGCCGGAGCTACAACATGTTGTAAAGGGTTACTTGAACCCTCGATTTCAATTCACACAACTTACCTACACACATCACAGTTTAAAAATATATATATTTCTTTATTAGGTGTTCCTTCATATCAACGGATTACATACAAGTATCAGCATCAGTCTCTGTCACCTCAGCCGAGGTGGAACACTGTTTTATATCAGTACAAATCAAGATTTAGACCACCGATGTAGCCAGTGGAGGAGACTTTTATTCCTTCTCATTTTTATAAACATTTCCAAAAACATAACTGTAACTAACCATCCCCCACCCCTACTCCCCCCAAACCTCCACTCCACCCCTACCCTCCTCCTCTCCCCCCAACCACCTAGCATTCAGAAAGCAACTTAAAACTTGGATTTTCGACAAGTAATTCCCCACCCTTCCTCAAGCGCCTTGAGACCCTCTGGGTATGTAGCGCGCTATATAAATTATTTGACTTGACTGATTCGAGCACCAGAGTGCCCGCAATTTAAACTGGCTGATGCCAGCTTCTGACATATGGTGTGGGAGTGCCCACCACTATAGGTGTCATGGCTCGACGTTACAGCCACCATAGTGGAACTCGCAGACCATACACGGTCACCTACTCCTGAATCCTGCCTGCTAGGCCTTCACCCTAAAGCAAAGAGGGGGCCGATACTTACACCAGTTTACAGACCTTGCATACGTGCCTTTGAAGCACCAAATAGAAATGTCCTGGAAAGCGGCCTCTGTGCCGGACACTAAGAGGCGGCTGCATACTCTCCTGCACTGTGCACGAGCAGAGGCCAACACACTACACATGCTACTCTCTAGAGGAGTGGGGAGAGTGGATGGGGGGGACTGGGATATGTATATCCTTAGCATAGAAGCCAAGAACGATATTCGACCACCATGAAGGAACTATGTCTGGGACCTCATGAATGCATAATTTCTGTACAATTGTACTTAAGTTTGATGTATGTCTTCCTGTTCATGTGATATCTGTTCCCCTGTTGACAATGGGGCCGGGAGCAGCCCCAGCAGATGGCATGGATTAGACATCATGTTGATTTACCCATATGTGATCCCTGCAGCCTCCCCCTTACACCTACTTCCTTATAATTTATTGTTTTAGTCAGACGCACTGCCTGCTATTAGGATTGGCATGTTTTATAGTCCTCACCGTCCTCCTCCGCAGGTGATCACCCTTTACCTTAGTAGATCTTGCTCTGACACTGATGTAAATGGCAATGCTGCCCAACCATGATATGTTTACATGTGTCACATATATTATGTCATTGATGCTCCCTGTAACCTGTATCCCTCAATAGTTTCCACTTGTTGATGTTTTAAAAGTATAAAAAATAAATAAAAATAAAGTTTTGCCAGCTGCAATCAAATATTTATGAGATAATGAGATGCAAACATACCTCCATCCTGCACATCCTGGGACTAGACTGCTGGAAACAGATCAAAGGGAAATGAGACAGGTTTGGAGGTGAGCAAATCAATGAAACATCACCTGAAAGAGCAAATTCAAATAAGAGAGTTAGGAGAAAATAGTTGGATATTAGAAATGGCAATAGGGACAAGCAAGAGAAGGAAATAAACTCAACATTCTTAGGATAAACACCGGCCCTGTGAATTTTTACAGATCAAAACATTTTTACACATTTATAAAACACTGAAAAAAACACCACACTTTAGATCCCATAGAAACTGAAACCAGAAAAGTCTATGAATCTTGTTTTCAATGTGCATTATTATCAGAGAAGAGGACTTGCTGCATGCACGGGAGGATTAACTAAGAGATCTAGTGTGCCATGACGGTGCACCAGGTGCAGTTGTCTGTAGTCATGCATTCCAGTGGGCTCTGGGAAGTGCAGTAATTTTGTAATAGTGTTTAACTTGGATGCTGATAAAGCTGGGGATGAAATGCATAATAGTCTAGACTTTCTGAATCTTTACTTAGGATAATCTCTGAGCGTGCACACAACACATAATGTGAAGTACGCACTTTGATGAGAACAAACAGATGACAGACAAGAAAAGAAGTGGAGAAGAAGAAAATGGAAAGGAAGCGAAAGAAGCTCATTGGACACGGCATGAGGCAGGAATGTCCCCTTTCACCCATACTCTTCCTGATAGCCCCAGAGGCACTCACATTCACCCTATACTGCTCAGAAGACATTTGGGGAACTGAAACCAAAGCCGGCAACCTGGAAATTATGCTGTAAGCGGTATTTCCTAAACCTAAGGCCAATATGATTTCCTCTGGATGTGCAGATCTAGCCCTCAGGGGACCCACACTCCAAGAGGGGAGAAATAAACGAATCAAATGGGCCACATGCGAGGAAACAATACTGAAAGCTGAAGCACAGAAGGGACTGAGGAGTACAGACCACACACGGGCATGGGAATTGATTATTCAAGATTGCCCCCATATAGATTTAAAGGCTGATTATTCCTGCTGTTGGAAGATGACTCCACTGAGGAGGAATAGATACTCCCACCCCTGGCCATCTAGACGTAGCAGCTAGGTCCATCCTGAGGGGGCCTCAAAACCTCTGAAACTTTATGACACTGTGATCATTCGCTCCACACTATGACACTGTACTCCAACAAATCCTCTCTACGGCACTACCCTCTACGACACTGTGATCCTTCCCTCCACAATATGACACTGTGCTCCAACAAATTTTCTCGTCTGCACTCGACTCCCCCACTCCACTCTACGACACTGTGATCCTTCACTCCACTCTACCACACTCCACAGAACTAACTTTTAGACAACGTGAACAGCTGCCACACTGGTGCCCAACATCACAAAGATGCACTGCCAAAGCCAATAGCTCTTATTCAGGCGAGACCGTTTGGCTTTGCCAATACTTGCTACAAAGAGCAGTCTTAGCCTTCTTTGTTGCTTATGTACAAGCGCTGGGCAAATACAAACGATACTCAGCAGAGATTCGAGTTTGCAGTTGCACAAACTACATCGCTTTGAGCGATATTTAAGAGCCGGCCATGATGGTCCAAACTCCATTAAGGGAGAACATAGAAAGCGAATTTCAATAAATCGCAGTCTCACTGATCCGGCCAGGGGAGAAGAAAGCTGGGCAATGTCTCACCACTGAAGCTGTCTGTCATGTAACCTGCGTAGTTCTTGCATGACAATGTTTCCGTGCGCTTCATGGATGAAAGGGCTTTAACCTGTTATTTGTTTCAATAGTGACCAGAGCTATCTCTGGCCCATAGCAAGAAAGGTGTTTTTAAGCTAAGATTGCCCGGCTCGATAGCATAGATTAGAAGCTGTAGGAGCACACCAAAGTAGTCTAGGTGGGCTTGTTTATTGGAGTTAGACAAGTCCAGCCATGGAATTCTGATGTTTGGAAAAGGGGGCAAGGTGCGGAACCCCTACAGCCCGATGCACAGGACATGTTATTGTGGGGTCAAAGGGCAACAGGTGTTCATGTTTATTTTCTCTACTGAAGAAGTAGGTCTGACTCACAGCACCACAAACCCTTTAGAGGTCAGTTTACAGATCTGTTAAAGGATGTCTGCCACTAGAGGCTGAGTTTATAGGAATAAGTTCTTTAAATTTGCATATATGAATAATTAAAACTTAAGCATTCGTTTCCAGTGTAAGCGCTCAAAAGAAGTACAGTCGGTCCAGTATTAAAACTTGTGCGCATGTTTCTATACTTTTTCTAATTCTTCGAGAAGTTCCCTGATTATATGGAAATACATCCATAAGCATAAAAGGAGGGTTTGTAATTGTTCACTTTAAAAATGAAACATACGTAAAAAAGTTGCACTTTGAGAGAAAATGTTTCCTAAACTGCTGTGCAACTTTAAATACAATTCTGTGAGTAATCAATCAATCAATCAATCAGTAAAATATATGCATGCCAGTATAGAACAAGCATTGGCAAAGTCAATAGGTTTCGCCTATGCAAGACTGATTGGCATATTCCATGTTTTTTAAAGATGTTGCACAAGAACGTGGGCTGCTGTGCAACATGGCTCAAAGAAAATGAAAATAAAGTGCTATGGTGCGGCAGCATTGTCCATGTCATAGCACCTACTTTGTTTTTTTTTGCCATCTTGCACAGCATCCCCTTCTATTGTGCAACTTCTTTAAAAACATTAACAAATCTAAATAGCTCAGCAGAAGCTCTTTGGTTTTATTGATTTTAAAGATGTTACACAGCAGAGCAGGATGCTGTGCAATATGCCTTACAACAGTGCTTGGTGGTATGTGGAGGGGGTGGGAAGCAACCCTCTCCTTTGGGGAGAGGAGGTGGCATTGGAAATTCACTTTACCTACACTCCATTTATGCCCACCCTGTAAAAAGTCTCACTCATGCACTTGTTAAGACGTAACATAATCAGAGAGCCTATTATCGGAGTCCTGACATCAGAGTACTGTCACAGCTTGTCACCTTACTGCATAAATCCAAAAGGGACACGTGAATTTATAAATGAGACGAGTAGATTTCTAAAGCATCACATCCCAAGGACAAATAGATATTTTATAACATTCCACACCCTTGACTAAATTGAGGGAACCTTGCTCTTGCAATGGAAAGGATATGGATGCGTCTCACCACCAATGGGGTAAGTTAATCCTCAGGTGGGAAGCCCTAAACAAGAGTTTAGGGTCTGCAATAGACAAATCACAATCTACAGGCAATCCACCATCTTGTGCAGTCATGCACAGAGGCTCCTGAATGGGCACACACCACCCTTCCTACAGTCTTAAGAAGACAAGTGGAGCATGCACACTCATGCTTGCACACACACTTGGACATGTGTACTTAATAAACGTGTATAGATGGACGGGGCAGCAGACTTTGTTCCAGTACTGTGGTAACAAGCATTTACAATGCAATGGTTTCGCCTTTGGAAAAGTTAGAGCTATTGGCATTGTAAATGACAAAATTTGTATTTATGTGTTGGTTTTGAAAACAGATAAATAAATGGCATTGTCATTTACATTGCCATTAGCTTAATCTCTCGCAAATGTGAGACCTATTGTACCCTACGGACGAGCTCAGCAGACAGCAATTACTACCACACACACACACCCAGACCACACACCCAGAGCCAGCCACACACACACACCCAGAGTCACACACACACACACACACCCAGAGCCAGCCACACACCCAGAGCCACACACACACACCCAGAGCCACACACACACACACACCCAGAGCCACACACACCCACCCAGAACCACACACACACACAGAGCCACACACACACCCAGAACCACACACACACACACACACCCAGAGCCACACACACACCCAGAGCCACACAAACACCCAGAGCCACACACACACACCCAGAGCCACACACACACACACCCAGAGCCACACACACACACACACACACACACCCAGAGCCACACATACCCGCCCAGAGCCACACACACCCACCCAGAGCCACACACACCCACCCAGAGCAAAAGCTAACTGCGATAAATGTTGACATAAATCATGCAAACAGTCTATTCAAAAGAGGCAGCAGCTGAAGTGTGACACCCGGTTTATCTTGTTTCCCGGCGCACCGTGCTAATTAACTCAACACAGTAGTGTGGTTTCTAAGCAGGCAAACACGGATGTGGGCCCAGGTATACAGAGAAGGTTTCCAGTATGCTATTTTCGTATTTGAAACATTTGCTACAAAATGTAAATAGATGCATGTTAATCAATATGGAGATTTTATTTTTGGTCTGTGATGAGGAGCAGTGTGAGTCACCTGCTGTGGATTTTGTATGCACAATTCAGCTGCTTTGCCACCAGTCACACGTAAAACGATCGGAGCTAGAAAGAAGCTTGGGGCCGGCACAATGGCTGTCGCTGGGGGGGGGGGGTCGGCTCCGGTCGCCTGGGGCCAGCATATGGTGCGGATGGGGTTCACCGCATTGAGGGTGGCGTTGGAGGCTTGCAAGATGAACTGCAGGCAGAGGAACAGTGCCGCCTCCCACCCTCTTCGCCAGCACCGCCTGGATGTGATCTCACTGCCCGTGAGTCACGGGGAGCCAAGTATTAGGCCCCGGTCACCCCTTACAGCTACCATGCCGCCCTCTGGACGGGGGAGCAATACGAACACCCGGGGCACATTTTAATTGCGGGGTAGGGAATGTGTGCCTGTTGCCGAGTAGGCAGCAGATATTAGGGTCCCAAGGTGTCAGCTCATTCCGAGCCACGTGGGGCGGTCGAGTGAGCCAATAAGGACGCTCCTGCCGTCCCTGGTGCAGTTCCAGGTTGCACAGGGACCATGGCAAGGGCTGCCATGGGGGGGGGGTGCGAGCTCATACAAAGCACTTTTTGGGGCACTATTACTAAAGTTCGGGCTTTCTCCTCGGGGACAATACGGGACTTAGCGGTAATGGGCACTGGGAGCGGGGGGGCCATGGGCCGGGCGGGGGCTTCCAGTCGGATTCCTTCGGCACGCTCCCCATGTTTTTAGCGTGTGGGGGGGAGACCTGGATGATCGTAGCTTGGGGGGGTTCTATAGGCATGGCTCCGGGAAGCTTCGTCTCCATTTGAAGCAGTCACCCTCCCCCCGCAGATGATCTTAGCTCGTGGTTTGCTGCGGGGCCCCCGTTTGTACGGTGTGGGCTTTTGGCCTGTTTTACGTGCATGGGGGAGTGGTGACCATCGCATCTCTTTTGCCGAGGAAGTTACTCTGGCACTAGAACCGGGGGCTCATGCCTCCTGTTTATCCACCCCCCCATAGGAGACGGCCCGGGGCTGCCCCCAGGGTAGCCAGCGAGGGAGGTGGCTAGCGCGCTATGGATGAGTCGGCACGCCCCCCCCACCCTTTACTGTTCCAGCCTCATGGGGCCGTGAGAGTTGCTGTTGCCCCATACCCCTCTGTGTCACGAGCTTGCACGCTTGGGGCTGGCACAATGGCTGTCGCTCGGGGGGGGTCGGCTCCATTCGCCAGGGGCCAGCATAAGGTGCGGATGGGGTTCACCGCATTGAGGGTGGCGTTGAAGGCTTGCAAGACGAACTGCAGGCAGAGGAACAGTGCCGCCTCCCACCCTCTTCGCCAGCACCGCCTGGATGTGATCTCACCGCCCGTGAGTCACGGGAAGCCAAGTATTAGGCCCCGGTCACCCATTACAGCTACCATGCCGCCCTCTGGACCAGGGAGCAATACGAACACCCGGGGCACATTTTAATTGCGGGGTAGGGAACGTGTGCCTGTTGCCGAGTAGGTGGCAGATATTAGGGTCCCAAGGTGTCAGCTCATGCCGAGCCACGTGGGGCGGTCGAGGGAGCTAATAAAGATGCTCCTGCACCCCGAGCAACAATTCAAGTTACTCGACAGTAAACCAAGGGTGAGCGCCCCACATTCTTATCTGTGCTCGGGCCCCCACCCGGGTCGCAAACACGCTAGGGGGAAAGAGAAGCGTAGCGTGACATTGTGGCTGGTACTTCGGGTTTCCAGCATTGGTTGGGCTGCTGCCACCAATCCCCGCCACCCCCGTCACAGGTCGTGAACAGCCGCTGCGGTGTCGGTCGCTCGCATGGCAGGCACGGTGTTCCCACGGTCAGGAAAAACATGGGCGGTTTCTTTGCCAGCAGGCGCTGCCTTAAGACTCACCGTCACTGGTGCCAAGACACGGACAGCGGGAGGGGGCGGGGGGGCGGGAACAGACACACGGACAGCGGGAGGGGGGGCGGGAACAGACACACGGACAGCGCGAGCCAGAAGCAAACTAACTCGGCTGCAAGGCCACAGATACCGTAAATACTGCAGGTCTTGGCTTGGAGCAATAGGGCTTACCGGGAGACACAGCTAAAATAATACAGCTAGAGAAACACGGGGTGTGCTGGGAAGAAACAACGGTACACGGAGAAGCCACGATGAAATGATCAAAACATGCCGTCCCAAAAAAAAAAAAAAAGAAACGCCCACCACCGGAATGACGTCACAAAGGGGCGGGATGAGAAAAATTTGACGGAACGCCCACGAATGGCCTCGCACAATGACGGGCGCTTCTCTGTTCCAATGGCTAGCCTCCCTTTATGGAGCTAGTCAATGGAACAGAGAGGCGGGACACAGCCCCATACTAGTAAACAAAAGTTTTCGCCTGCGCGAAACGCTGCTGCGCAGCTGTTCGCCAGGCGAAACCTAAAAAGCAGTGCAGTGTGCTTTAATTTTTTCTTTAAGCTGTAAATACCCTTCGTAGTTTACTCAAAAGCAGTACAGTTTGCACACTTTTCTCACTGTACTTAGAAGCAGTGCAGTTCCCACAGATCTGTGCAGTAAAAAGCAGTGCAGTGTGCACAGATGTCTTGCAGTGCAGCACCCAGCAGTGCGGTGTGCACAGATTTCCTGCAGTGCAGCACCCAACAGTGCAGTGTGCACAGATTTCTTGCAGTCCAGCACCCAACAGTGCAGTGTGCACAGATTTCTTGCAGTGCAGCACCCAGCAGTGCGGTGTGCACAGATTTCTTGCAGTGCAGCACCCAGCAGTGCAGTGTACACAGATTTAATGCAGTGCAGCACACAGCAGTGTGGTGTGCACAGATTTCTTGCAATGCAGTGCACAGATTTCAGTAAAAACCATTGCAGTTCACACAGATTTCTCAAGATTCATCATCCTCGTCTGCATTAAAAAACACTGCACTGATTACCAGTGCCCAAAGAATCCCTTTTAAATCTCTCTGTATTCTCTGCATTGGTCACAGGGCCGTTTATAACTTATGTAAATCAATCAATCAATCAGGGTTTTTTGAGAGTGCACTACTCACCCGTGAGGGTCTCAAGGCGTGGGGGAGGGTTGCGAGCAAGTCGGTTGGTCATTGGCACCAAGGGCAGTGCCCTAACGGTGGAGCTGCGCGGGGGGAGAGCAGTGACTCCGCTACTAACTGTACTCCCTCATAGTCTATACATACTTTACAATTAGACATAAATCTTTATTCATCATTAGTATATGGATTCACACAACAGTAAAAGTTATTTTCCTCATTATCTTTTTATTTTATCACTTCATTATTTTATTTCTTTTCATTTCATTACATTACTTTATATGTTTGTCTTTTTTCCATGTTCTCAAAGCAAAAAAGTTTTTTTAGCAATTACAAAAAATAAATATCATTAAACAAATCTATACAAAAACCACAATCAATACTATTGTTATCCCAGGACTGTGTGCAATAAATACATATATCCCCAACTCAATTATACACATTCTCACTCTCACAAAACTTCATACACCTTACATCTGTACATGGTAGATGCCAACAGATGATTAGCAGAACCTATGCATAACCCTGTTTATAAAAGATTAGAGCACAAGGCTCAGCAAAGGGTTGACACGCGTTTGGGTGGTGTAAAAGGAGATTAGACCACCTTCATCAGGACCTTGACAGATATAAACACACTGTGCACCACTCCCCGGGTTCCTAAAAATAAAAGTAAGGAAAAACACTGTTGTCACTATGGATTCCATTTAATTGTCATTTATTACATTTTAAATAATGTGTCTGGTCATCCATGCACACACTATGTAGCTGAAAGTCATAAGATAATAACATATTGCCACACACGTAATAGACGCATATTCCCTCTGTGTTTCCTAAAAAGATTTCTGTTGTGTCAGAAAGTATCAGAGCCCCAACCCCCAGTCTGAGAAAAAGCACCTTCACCAAAGTCAGCCCAGTTGTCATGCTTTACAAAAAGAAAAAAAGGGAGGAAAAAGAATAGAGGAAGCAAAAGAAGTAAGAACCAAATGGGTTCATACAATTAGTAAGGACAAATCCTAACCCAATGTAAACCCTTTTAAACAAATCTCCATACACCTATTTACTTATAGAAAAAACTAAGTAAGCAAAATATTGCTACGGAACTTCTTTTAATCCAATAAGTGAAAATCGGGTGCCCTAGGATATTGTTGAACACTCGTATGTCTTAAGAAAATAAACAGAAATAACTCAAGATTATTCAAGGAGATGTCTAGTTGGCATTTGTAATTTAGTCTTTCTCTCCTAAAATCCAATCTTACCCGGGTCCCAATCGTGTTACTTCCATACACGTTAAATTAGTTTAGTTGGCACTGATGTCACCTTCCTATAGGAAACAACACACGGATGCCTAAGAAGAAAAACACCAGGTATAATCACACATCCTCCTTTTAACAAACTAAACTCAATGTTGCCAGTCGCTTTTTGATATCCTGTGTCATGCTAACCTGTGTAACATCCAATCAAAGGTGCAGATTGCATTGATATCCTGTGTCATGCTAACCTGTGTAACATCCGATCACAGGTGCAGATTGCATTGATATCCTGTGTCATGCTAACCTGTGTAACATCCGATCACAGGTGCAGATTGCATTGATATCCTGTGTCATGCTAACCTGTGTAACATCCGATCACAGGTGCAGATTGCATTGATATCCTGTGTCATGCTAACCTGTGTCACATCCGATCACAGGTGCAGATTGCATTGATATCCTGTGTCATGCTAACCTGTGTCACATCCAATCACAGGTGCAGATTGCATTGATATCCTGTGTCATGCTAACCTGTGTAACATCCGATCACAGGTGCAGATTGCATTGATATCCTGTGTCATGCTAACCTGTGCCACATCCGATCACAGGTGCAGATTGCATTGATATCCTGTGTCATGCTAACCTGTGTCACATCCAATCACAGGTGCATATTGCATTGATATCCTGTGTCATGCTAACCTGTGTAACATCCGATCACAGGTGCAGATTGCATTGATATCCTGTGTCATGCTAACCTGTGTAACATCCGATCACAGGTGCAGATTGCATTGATATCCTGTGTCATGCTAACCTGTGTAACATCCAATCACAGGTGCAGATTGCATTGATATCCTGTGTCCTGCTAACTGTGTCACATCCGATCACAGGTGCAGATTGCATTGATATCCTGTGTCATGCTAACCTGTGTCACATCCAAGCACAAGGTGCAGATTGCATTGAGATCCTGTGTCATGCTAACCTGTGTCACATCCAATCACAGGTGCAGATTGCATTGATATCCTGTGTCATGCTAACCTGTGTCACATCCAATCACAGTGTGCAGATTGCATTGATATCCTGTGTCATGCTAACCTGTGTAACATCCGATCACAGGTGC
Source organism: Lissotriton helveticus (assembly GCF_964261635.1). NCBI lineage: Eukaryota > Metazoa > Chordata > Amphibia > Caudata > Salamandridae > Lissotriton > Lissotriton helveticus. The sequence continues at coordinate 3,743,865 of NW_027611656.1, read as the reverse complement.
AGATTGCATTGATATCCTGTGTCATGCTAACCTGTGTAACATCCGATCACAGGTGCAGATTGCATTGATATCCTGTGTCAGGCTAACCTGTGTCACATCCAATCACAGGTGTAGATTGCATTGATATCCTGTGTCATACTAACCTGTGTCACATCCGATCACAGGTGCAGATTGCATTGATATCCTGTGTCATGCTAACCTGTGTAACATCCGATCACAGGTGCAGATTGCATTGATATCCTGTGTCATGCTAACCTGTGTAACATCCGATCACAGGTGCAGATTGCATTGATATCCTGTGTCATGCTAACCTGTGTCACATCCGATCACAGGTGCAGATTGCATTGATATCCTGTGTCATGCTAACCTGTGTCACATCCGATCACAGGTGCAGATTGCATTGATATCCTGTGTCATGCTAACCTGTGTCACATCCAATCACAGGTGCAGATTGCTCTCTCTTCTGAAATGTTCTGCTGATGATCCTGTCATTTCATCACTTTCGTGCCTTGATGTCGCGTTGTTTTAATCTCCTCTGAACAACAAGACAAAGAGCAAACAGTTAGACTCCCTCTGCTGGGATCCATAGATTGCTTCTTTGTGTTGTTTGCACCTGGGCAGCCTCCATCTGCCCGCTTTTTATTCTTAACCTGGTGTTTCCCATGCTACATAAACAAACCTGCCCCGCTATCTTAAATCTAATAAAGAAGCCTCCCAAACATTGAAGCCGAACCGAGGAGCTTTGCACCTAAATCCACCTCAGCGCGTGCTGTGGCAAGAGGCGCCTCGTGCGCCGGTGCAGAATGCAGTGTCTGTCCTCAGCGCATGCGCTGTTGGTCAGCCAAAGCCCTTCCTAGCTCGTGCGCCGGTGCAGGAGGCTGAGTCTGTCCTCAGCGCATGCGCTGTTGTTCACCCACACACAAGGGACTCCTTTGGAATGAATCACGGGCGCAGGGTGATGTTGTTTGGCCTCACTGCGCCTGCGCAGAGGAAAGACACACCCAGGAGCCGAGGAGCATCTCCAGACCACCGGCGCGGCTCTCTCCAGAGCCCCCTCCGCCGGGCTCCACTGCCCCCCTCAGGGACGCCCCCCTCGCCGCCTCTCACGAGTTAAGGTAAGAAACGGCCTCGAGGCCCCGAAGAGTATTAAAGTATGGAACTGTAAGGGGGCGGGGCCTGTGGGTGTGGGGGCGGGGCCTGCGGGGGTGGTGTCTGGGTCAGTGGGGCTGGGGTTAGTGAATGTGGGGGCGGGGGTTAGTGAAATTGGTGGGGGTGGGGTCTGTGAATGGGGGCGGGGTCAAATAAATAACCCCGCCCAGCCTGGGGGCATTGAGTGGTTCTTTCCAGAGTGCGCATGAATGCTGCTCCTGTGGGTGGGGGCGGGGCCTGTGGGTGGAGGCGGGGCCTGTGCGCATGAACGCTCCCCCTGCTGGGGGCGGGGCCCGTGGGTGGGGGCGGGGCCTGTGGGTGGGGGCGGGGCCTGTGGGCGGGGGCGGGGCCTGTGCGCATGAATGTTCCTCCTCCGATGGGGGCGGGTCCGGCTGCGTTCTCGCTGGCGACATTCTTACCACCTACCACCGGTTAGGTTGGGAACTGCAAGGGGCGGGGCCTGTGGGTGGGGGCGGGGCCTGTGGGCGGGGGCGGGGCCTGTGCGCATGAATGTTCCTCCTCCGCTGGGGGAGGATCCGGCTGCGTTCTCGCTGGCGACATTCTTACCACCTACCACCGGTTAGGTTGGGAACTGCAAGGGGCGGGGTCTGTGGGCGCAGGTTCTGTGGGGTGGAGTCTGTGGGGGTGAGGGCGGCCGTATGGTTCTGCGTGCACGCCGCCTGTGCGGCCAGAGTTTGGAACTCACCACCTTCGCACCGCCAACTCTTTCCGCATCTTCCGAAAGGACCTTAAAACTCTTCCAAAGTCACGGCGACCAATAACTCTGACTGTTTCGCGTTCCTCACTGGAGAACTAGTTTGTCCTTACGCTTCAACTGTGGAATGTGTACTTCTGGAATCCTAATCGCTCCAACTTTAGTTTGCAGTGTGTAATGTTTAGCGGATTTATACTCAGTAAACATGTTACCATAATATCTAATCCTATATACTTCACTCTGTTGTAAAGCGCTCTGACACCGCTGGTTAAAGTATGCGCTATAAAAAAATGCCTAAATAAATCCAATGCGCTGCAATCAGGCTGTTGGAGACTCGTCGTAGCCTTGAGGCTCCCAGTCACACGTCCTAAGGTCTGTAGACTAAAGACGGTTGCAGCTTGCAACTCAGAACTGTTCAATTCCTCAGGCCCCAGCGGGCTGCTTTTGGAGGCTTCAGGCATGATTCTGACTACCGCCCTAGTTTTACCCACTTGCTGCCCGCATCTATAAATGATTTTTTTAGACACAAGTGTGTCCACATGAGCATCTTTTAATTTGGCTGATCTGGGACGTGACCTGGGGCTTGCTGCAAATATTTTTAGTTCTTGCCTACGCAGCTCGCAAGCGCTACTAAGGAGGGACCTCTTGGAATCGTCTCAGGACTTTTGTTTAAACTCATGCATGTTTTGCACTGTTCTCTATTGGCACTTGTGCACATTTGGCTCTTCCCTTGCAGGAGCACCATCTGTTTTCAATTATCTTGCTTGTGCTGCAAGGTAGGTAGCACTGCCCATGGCCTGTAAACTAAAGGCCACTAGTGGGCTGCAGCACTGCTTTTGCCACCCACTTAAGTAGCCCTTTAAACATATCTCATGTCTGGCACTGTACGAGACATCACTGGCAGGGTCGGAGGGAGTAGTGCAACTAACAAGGACCCCCTGTAATTTAATAACTCATCAACACAAACATGATAACAGGAACTCATTGTGGAAGTAATATAACTACATTAAAACATATAAGAAATTTATGTTATTCATTTAAAATCATGATTTAGGTACAATTCAATTGTTATGTGATATGACAGAGCCAAAATGTGGTCTAAAATCGAAAAAGCACATTAATACATATACATAAACATCATTTGTAACAGTCTTACAAAGACAAATAGTATGAGGTGGCTAGAAGATGAATGTTCTCAACGCGCGTTTCAGCACTGTGAGTGCCTACATCAGGAGGGCCACAACTCTTTCTGTATTTGTTAGTGTATCAACTTCAAATAGTGGACTGCAGATATAACAGTAACACTGGACCTGATTTTACTAGCTCAAAAGTATCACTTATAAGGACAATGAGCGTAGAAGGTGTTGCACGGGTTAGATGACTATACGCGCGCTGATCATACAGTTACACAGTTTTAACGAGGTAAAGTCGCACAGGGACGGTCGCTCCACTCTGGTCTTAAGCTTCTAGTTAACGTATCCTTGGAGATGAGACTTTGAGCGGTACTGCAAATATTGCACAAATCTGGGAATTCGTTAAAAAACGCTTGAGGCCAACTCTGCAAGATGGTGGGCCTCGTGCACTTCCAGAGGAGATTAGGAGATGCAGAGAACCGCCATGTTCGAACATAGGACGGAGGGCCTGAATAGGCTCTGTAGGGTCTCAGCACAAAGAACTGCACACCCCCTATAGTTAGTCCGGAACAAGGGTAGGGAAGGTAGGGCATCTGTACACTTCAATGGTATGCCTCTAGAAATTTCTGCCCACTTCAAAGGCACATGAAAGAACGACATTGGGCACCAGCACCTCAGTACACTTCTGGACCTGGGGACACTGCCAGGAAGAAGGACTACTGTGCCCCTACAAGGAGCGCCACTTTGCTGAACTGGTGCTCTATAAGGAACTGCTCCCTACTGTACTGGGATGCTGCACACTTGTCTGGTGAAGAATATCTAGGCCCTCAACTATATCTTGAACCCGGGACCCCAGAGTGAGTCAGAGGGCTAGCCTTTTGGCCTCCTGATATGAGCCCGAGGGCCAAAACAAGCTCCCAATCAGCTCCTGGACCAGTCTTCAGTGCATTCCTTGCTCCCAAATGGTGCTTCTCAGGCCCTAGACCCATGATGTGGTTCAGTGGGCTCCTAAATCAAGCTTTTGAACTCTTCAAAACTGCAAATGAGCCTGTTCCCACTGAAATCCCACTGCTCGCACGGAACTTCAGCGCGAGCCCCTGCCGCCTATCTCCTTGCATGGAAAGCATCAATCGATGTGGAAGACCACCAACACAAAGCTCCAGCCCGACCGTCTGCGACACCCGGCATGCTCTTCGTGCCATGTCCACCACCGCCATCGACACTCTCCTTACTCCCAGCGACCCTCTCCAATGCGAACGGGGCTCTTGGCTCAAAACTTGAGAAGGTAAACCTTCAGCGGGACTAATCTGGGGCTCTATCTAATTCACCTTCCATCGTGATCAGCGTGAACTTTTGACTTTGACCTGGTCCATCATTACCAGATTGCCTTTGTTGGCGCTTTATATTTTTAGGTACTATATAGAAGTTTATTCTTTAAAAATTCATATCTCTGGTTCTACTTATTGGATTTTTGTCTTTTGGGTTTCGATTTGTTGATTAAACTAAGCTCTATTTTTCTATCCTGGTGTTGATTTTGTGTGCTGTTTACGCTGTTTTACTGTTTGAAGTGTTGCACAATTATTCACACAGTGCCTCTAAATTAAGCCCGACTGCTCTGTGCCAAGCTACCAGGGGGTTGACCACAGTTTAATTTGGGGTATGCTTGTGCCTTATCCTGACTAGGATTGTCAAATTCTGAAAAGGAGCATCCAGTTATAACTAGATTTTTTCATCAATTATACTCAAGCATGTAATTAAACCTCATTTCCTTTGCAAACTATACAAAATTATTATAAGATCCACCAAATCAGAAAATACAGCGCAGGGTCTTGAGATTTCTTTTTTTCAATGTATTCTTTATTTGTACTCAAATGCATCAGCCCAGCCAACGCGTTTCGTCCAACATGGACTTCATCAGGGTTGGAATAGTCTTTTATAGCAGCTCACCAAGGTGCTATTTCTGTAATCAGATGTGGTATAGATATATATGATATGTTATGCCGAGAATAGATATAAGAAAACAAAGCAAGAGATAAAATGAAATATGAAAAAGAGTGAATGTTGTAGAAAAACAGAATGAGAAACAGCAAAGGAGAAACAAAGGTCATGAAGTGCGTGTGTGATTAGGGTGACAAGGTGACCCGGATTTACCAGGACAACCCCAGTTTTTCAAATTTCAAGAAATTTGGCTGTTGTCCCTGTTTTCATAGCAGGCTAACTGAAATAGGCACATTTTTATGTATTCCAAGGGAGGACTGGCTAGTTTCTATTATCACAAAGCAATTTAATTAGCATGTTTGAAACTGTGTTTAAAATTACATTTTATTTATTTCCTTGGTGTTTCGATGTTGATAAGCACTGTCATCCCATACCCTTCAGTTGGTGTAAAATAGTCGTCCTTTTAGTTTTTGCGATTACAGCTTTTTTGTTGTTTTCAAAATCTGGTAGTCTTATGTGTGACCAAAATAGCAAAAGAGATAGAAAGATAGAATAAGAGAATGTGAAAACTAAGTGAGAAATAGCATGAGAGAATAAAATAGGGTTCAGAGGCAGCACTTTCCATTTATGGAGGTCCTCCTTGGCCTTCTTAACCAACGGGGCCACGTTGAGGGACCAGCCCAGCTCAGGAAGAAGGGTAATCCAAATCCCCAAGTATTTAGAGGATTGCCTCCGGAGTGGTATGGTGGACTGCCAATCAAAGCACTCCCTAGAAAGATGCAGGGGAACCAGCACTGATTTCCCGGGGTTTAGCCTCAGCCCTGAGGCCTGCTCGAAAGAGTGCAAGATCTGGAGGCAGTATGGCCCGTAGGAGGCTGGGTCAGCCAGGAAGACAAGGACGCTGTCCGTGTATAAAGCGATCTTGTCCATTTCAGTATTGGGCCATTCACATACTCGGAGACGATCTTCAGCCTGCACCACGGAAGCCTAGGGCTCCATCGCCAGGACGAATAGCAAAGGAGAAAGGGGACACCCCTTCCTAGTGTCCCTGGCAATGGGGAAGGCCTCTGACAGTACCCCGTTGACCAGCACTCGTGCTCTCGGGTGAGCGTACAGGACACAAACCATAGAACTGAAGTGGGACCCGAACCCCATCTCAGCCAGCATGCCCTGTAGGTATATCCAGTCCACCGAGACAAATGCTTTTTCGAAATCTACCACATTGGTCCGGTTATACCAGTAAGGTTAAGTAGGGTTTCAATCGTTGAGCCACAATGGAGGCAGACAGCTTAATTTCGGTGTTGAGGAGGGAGATGGTACGATACTCTACGCATATGCTGGAGGGAGGCTGGGATTTCAGGAGAACCTAGATGGTGACGATGTCTGTTTCCGGCGGAAAGGAACATCTCTTCACAGAAATAAGCTGGCCAGGTGGGGCGCTAGGGTGTCTCGGTATGCCGCGTAGTACTCCTGAGGAAGGCCATCTGGGCCTGGGGTCCGCTCCGGGGAGACCAGGCAGATCACCTCTTCAATTTCTGTCAGAGAGATGGGGCGCTCTAGGTCTTTCTGAGCGGCCATTTCCAGCCTAGGAAGATGCACCCTACCCCGATCAAGGAGAGCTGAGATAGACAGCTCGGGGGTGTGTGCTGTGTACTAGTAGGCAGCGAAGGTATTTGCCATAGCCACGGGGGCATGTTGCACTGCTCCAGCCTCATCAACCACCTCTGGGATAATACGACTCGCCCTGGGATATGTGGCCAGCCTGTGCAAGATTGTGCCATTCTTGTCCCCCCAACCATAAATTCTTGCCACCGAGGACCTCAAGAGGAGCTTGGCTGCGTCCAGGGATAGATGTCTAATGTCATCCCGAATGTGGCAAGTTGTCGGGCCTGGGCGGCATCCTCTGATGTGGATAATGGCTGCTCCAGGCAGAGCGCCTGCGCTTCCTTGGAAGAGATCTCGCGCAACTGTGATTGCCTCTGGATCTTAAGCTGTCCTTTAGCGGCATCTCGTGTGGTCGCCTTTCCCTCCTAGAGGGTGCCCGGGGAGGCTACAGAGCCCTCATTAGTAGCAAAGTATTGTTTAAGTTCTTTCCCCACAACCTTTTTTAATTCTTTATCTTGGAGAAACCAAGCATTCATCCTCCATGTTTGGTGGGCCGAAGGACGGGGAGCCCTGTTCTAAGGAGTTTTGGAGAGTGATCGGAAATGCCTCGGGCAAAATACAGACGTCTAGAATCATAGTACAGTCGGGCATGGGGATAAAGATCGCATCTATGCGTGTTTGGGTGTGGTGAGCCGCGATGGTATGTGTGAATTGGGTGCTGCGGGGGTGCCATGTGCGCCTTGCATCGCAGAGCCTCAGGGATTTAGACCAGTTCTTCAGTAGTTTCGCACTCGCTGTTCGTGCAGCAGATGGAGGACCTGTTGTGTCAAGGGCCGGGGCCAAAACTGCATTAAAGTCACCCGCAATAACCATGCTGCCACCAGGCGTATTATTCAACCGGGTAGCAGTGTGTGCAAGTGTGGACGCGAGCATTGAGGGGGGGCATATACAGACATGAGAGTGAGGGGGGAACTAGCCAGCGATCTGCAAACTGTCACAGATGAACCTTGAGGATCACGGATCACTTGGGGGAGGATGAAGGGCAGGGTGCGCCTCAGGATGATGGCCACCCCTTGTGAGCACCTGGAGAAACCGGAGTGCCATACTCTATCATAACCATAGCGAGCTAAGAAGGGGCAGCAGTTACCTAAGAGGTGCGTTTCCTGGAGCATGAGGATATCTATGTGGAGACGCTGCGCGTACCTTGGGACCACCGTACGTGTGTGCCGGTCCAACAGGCCATTGACATTCCACGACAGCACGTGGAGAGACGCCCTAGGTGAAGTGTTATTGGTCATGGTAGATGTTACCTGGTCTAGGCCAAGTCCGTCCCCCGCTCCCGCCCGGTCCAGGGCGCGCTCCTCAGCCCACAGAGGGCGCTCCTCCGTTGCCCAGGTCCAAGCCTACGTCGGGCTGTTGAAAAACAATGTCTTGTTTTCGAACACCACTCGCAGGCGAGCCGGGAAGAGAGCCGATACTGAATGTTAAGTGCCCTCAATTTTTGCTTAACCTCTCCAAAAGAGCGATGCTGGCCCTGGACCTAACAGATGTAATTTGGGAAGATCATGATAGCACAATTTTCATGGAGGAGTTGTTGTTGCTTGCGGGCTTCAGACAAGATGGTGTCTCGATCCTTAAAATTAAGAACCCGCATTATGATCGGGTGGGCGGTGCACCCGGCATTGGTTTGGGGGCCAGGGACCGGTGAGCCCGCTCAATTGCGAACCAAGGGGATAGAGAACCCCCGGGGACCCACGACCTCAGCCACTTCTCTAGGAAGTCCACCTCACGACCCTGATCCACTCCCTCCGGGAAGCCCACCCGGCGGAGGTTGTTGCGTCGGGACCTGTTTCCAGCGTCCTCCATCCGACGGTGCAACTCCTGAGTGTGGGCCAGCGAGCACTGAAACACCTCGCAGAGCCGCGGTGTCGCAAACACCTTGTCTCCACCTCGGGAGAGCCAGCCAGCCCAGGATGACAGCGCCAGTCCTCCACCGTCTCATCCCGCTGTATAGGCAGCAGACTCGGTGCCTGTTGGTCACGCAGGGGAAGCGGCGATTCGATCAGGATGGGGGGAGCTCGCCACACAAGGAGCTCCCACCACAGGAAAGCGGGGCCGGTCACGGACAGTGGATTGGCAAAGGATTGGGACTCCGCGCGGCTGCTGCCGCCATCTTAAGGATTTGCACTCGGCGGGTCCGAAATGCCAGATGGGCCCCCCGCTCCAAAATCAGCACCCAACGACCCAGAGGGAGTGGAGTGAGCTTACTGCCCTCTGGATTTATGATGTCACCAATTCCTTTGAATGGTTTCACCAGTTTTTATTGTCCAGAAAAGATATGGGGGCATTCATCTTTTAAAGTTCACAGACCACAGCCCTTTGGTTTGAACCCTTAATGGTGTCAGTAAGGCCCCTGTAAGATTGCTACAGCTGTTTTTAAAATTACAACTTTGGCATCAAATTAGTACACAGAGACAGAAACTACAGGGCTGGTTGCTTATCTAGAAAGCCATTTTTGAGTAGTTTGGGTGACGAGGATTTGGATGTTCTTGAATGTTTGTGGTAGCGGTGTTAGACGCTGCCCACGATGTTGCTTGTGCTGACCCAGGAGTGGTGCAAGTTAACAAGGACATCACAGATGGTCTCCCCTTGGACTGGTGCTTAAGTGCTGAGGTATTTGGGTGTGCTCAAGTGGCGGCAGAGCTAACTGTGGCTATGGTTATGGTTATGAGACCCGATTATTTTGTTCTATTTGGTAAGCCAAGACCATACTTGTTAAATATTCACCCAATTTGAGTGGTGATATCCGAATTTCTGGTCTGCCTGAAGTAGTGATGATGCTAACAGTATTATGTCTATTAAAAGCAATGGCGTGACTGGTGGAACTATAAAGCCAAATAAGAGAAAGTTATCTTCCGACAAAAGTCTTTGTGACTAAGACCAGTAACACTGAAGACTATTGAGACTCACTGCAGTAATTTCTCCTTTCAGAGCGTTATTGATGCAGATGGAGTGAAACCCACAAGTAAGCTCATTACTAAGGTACCAACAAAGTTTAATATTTTTCATTTGTTTTAACTGTTTCTCTTTTGCAGCATTTGGAAATGCATTTTCTAGTTTTGTTGCTTTTTGTTTAGTTTTTTAGGTCTCGTCTGACCCAGCGTATGTGCTGGTCTGGCGAGACTTTTAGTGAGGGCTCAAAAAATGCTACCATGACCAGCCTAGAGCTACAGTGCATGTGCGCGGTCGCGTCCTTAGGAGCAGAGGCGCCATATGGCAAACCTCGTTATGCTCATTAAGCGCCCGCGATAACTCTCACTTTCGCCCACAATCACTTTCACGGCACCCCTTTGATGTTCTCGTTCAAAGAACATCAAACATCAAAGAACATGTTTTTGTGTTAATCCTTTGCTGCGCCCGTTTGACTTACAACGTTCTTTCTCTTTTCACAAACTCGATGTTTGTGTTCCTTTATTTTGAGATGTTTTTAAGTATTACTGTCACAAACACAACCATACACACACCACTACACACACAACCACACATACAACACACACACAACCACACAAACACAACCACACACACACAACCACACACACAACCACACACAACCACACACACAACCAACCACACACATAACCACACACACACAACCACACACACACAACCACACACACACAACCACACCCAACCACACACACCACACCCAACCACACACACAACCACAACCACACACACACACACAACCACACACAACCACACACACACCCACAAGCACATACACAATCACACACACAGCCACACACACACAACCACACACAAACACTCAACCACATACACAACCACACACACAACCACACACACAACCACATACACACAACCACACACACAACCACAACCACACACACAAAGTACACATCATTAAATACGCTAAAATCCATCATAAAATGCATGCACTTATAAAACCCTCCATTGCCCCAATTAGGGTAAAATTATTTGACTAAACTCATTGAGAAGGGGGGCGTGGCCTAACTGGCGAGCATGGCGGTCTCAGCTTGCTAAAGCTCCGACCAGCCAACTAATATCCTGAAGCAATATCCTGCCCTCGGACGTCCCCTACGCTGTTCCCTGTACCGGAGACCCTCCCAGCGACTGGCAGGTCCTCCGACGCTGGCCGGGGGCCTGGGGGAGGGGCGGCTGCGGCGAACGGGATCCCACGGCCTGAAGCGGCCTAGTAGTGACAGGAGGAGAGAGAGCCGGGGCCTCGATTTGCTGGCCGGGAGCGGAGGCACAGAGGCCAGCGCGGCAGTGGTGGAGCTGCCGGGGCGGTGCCGGCCACCTTGCATAGACGTCCCGTGGCTGCCCCCGGCTCCCCCAAGAGTCCCGCAGCTAGGGAACTCCTGCTGTGAGCGGCGGTCCCTGGACCAGAGAGGGGTCCTTCCAGGGTACTGCCCAGTGGAGCGACAGTGACGGGCAGGGGCTCCGGAGCGGGACCGGCCATATTGGGAACATTAGTTGAGCGGTGGTACGGGGGTGAGTTGGCTGTGGGGTGCGGCGGTCGGGGGCTGCTAGCGGGGGCTGTCTCGCGCCCCTCCTCTTCACCCTCTACATCCTCGGAGGGCCTGCCCAAGGGCCATCAGGGGGTTAGGCGGCCGAGCCGGGCCGTGGTGACGGCGGTGGCGCAGTGAAGGTGGGGCAGGGCCCTCCGTGACCTGGACGCCCGGTCTCTCGCCCTGGGCTGCAGGTGGAAGACTAAGTACCCAAGCGCGCGGTGCGACAAGTGCACTGGGGCCCCATCGCGGTGCAGCACGGCGTAGCCCCCAGCAAGTGGAAATGTGGTCCGGCACCAGCCTTCCCCATATTGACAGTGGTATACTTAGGCCTCGCTGGCCTTGGGGCCATCGGCTGAGCCCGGGAGGGGCCGGGGTCTGCGGCGCGCGTCGGTGGTCGGGTCGGGCCACGGAGTGGAAGATCAGGGCCCTTGGAGGTGAAGACAGTGGAGTATTGGTGGACATTGGGGCTGTCCTTAAGGAGGTGGCCACCTGCAAGTGGGCATGGAGTGGGACAGATCCTGCATTGGGCCTGTGGTCTGGGCTGTGGGCTGTGTCGATGCTAAGCCGGTTCGACAGCCATTCTTGAGGATCTTGTGGCAGGACACCCCCTGAGACAATGACGCGGGACAAAGGTGGCGGGGTTCTACCAAGCAGGGCACCCTGGATAAATTCACTGGAACGGGTGCAGCTGCAGGGGCTACGGGAACGCAGAGCCAGGTTCCGGACAATGCGGCGTTAATGCTGCCATCACCCAGTCTCGAGATATGTTACATGCGGAGATCGGGGCTGTTGGATCCGATGTCATGCTACTGCGGCAGGATTTGCGCAACGCCGTCGATCGCATAGCAGGGACTGAGGCACTTATATCGGGGGTGGAAGACGATGTTACGACCCTTAAAAAGAGAAGGTGGCCGCAATGGAGAAGAGCCAGAAGGGGTTGGCGCTGCGGGCAGAGGACGCTGAAGGGAGGGCTCGACTCAACAATCTCCGCTTCGTGGGATTTCCGGAGGGTTGCGAGGGAGATAGTGTGGAGCGCTTTCTGACACGGTGGCTGGAGGGCTGGCTCCCCCTAGATACCCTCTCCTGATGCTTTGTGGTATAGCACGCTCACAGGGCCCTCATGCAGAAACCCCCTCAGGGTGCCGTCCCCGGACGATCATCACCAAATTCTTGAACTATATGGACTGCGATACTATCCTGAAGCAGGCCAGGGCTAATGAGTCTCTTACATGCGACAACGCCAAGATCCTAATTTTTCCAGACTACACGCGCCTGGTGCAGCAGCAGAGGCAATCCTTCTTAGCGGCCAATGCTCGCCTTTGACAATTGAAGATCCAGTATGCGCTGCTGTATCCAGCCCGCCTGAGAGTGATATATAGGTCCTGCACTTGGTTCTTTGACTCGTCGGAGGAGGTTTTTACATGGACGGATGAAACTGTACGGGTGCGGGTTCACACAGCGCCTGGCCGAGACTCGGATTCATCGTCAAATGAAGCGGCACGGAAGGGACAACGGGGTCAGTGGCAGGGAGGCAGGAGATCGAGGTCCAGGCGGAGATCGCTGTCTGGTTCGGCCCCCCGAGACAGGCTTCAGCGGACTGATTAATCGGCTCTGTGGGGACTGATATCCTGGTGGTTATATATCTTGACTTCCGAATGGGCACATGTGTGGGGCTGGGTACCCGGTCACGTAGTGGTGGGCAGGAAGGGGTGAGGCCCAGAGGGGTATGGGTGGTCAGTTGGGGATCCATTGGAAGGGTTGATACCAGTCCCCCTGTTGGGGATTAGGCTCCTATGTGACCGCGACAGATGATTCCATGTTTGGGAGGTATGGGGTGGGGGGGGGGAGGGGTAGGGAGGGTTTGTTCAGTTTGTTTGATTGCGCATTCACACCCATTATCTGGAACCTTGGCTTTAGCTTGGAGAACACGTATGTTTTCTGTAAGAATGTCTGTTTTTTTACATGCCTGATACGGAGGTTGAATAGCGGATGACCCCTGGGTCCATACATGTGGTCAGTTGGAATGTCAGGGGGGCCTTAGACAAGGTGAAGCGGGGAGCTCTTCTTCAGTATGCTCAGAGGGCTGGGGCCGATGTGCTCCTGCTTCAGGAAACACACCTCATGGGTTGGGTACCAAAGCCTTATACCTCCAATGTTATGGATATGTTCAGGTGTTTCACTCGGGGTTCACGAGAGGCTCCCGTGGAGTGGCTGTGTTGATCCATCGCAGGGTCCAGTATGAGCACGAGAGAATTTGGTCTGACACGCAGGGACGGTATGTTTTCATACAGGTCACGATTGGGGGAGAGGTGGTGATCCTAGGTAGTGTATATGCACCGCCACCATTACAGTGGTCCCTAGTGGAACTGCTACTAACACTGTGGGGGGAATATGCCAGATGTGCTTTCTTTGGTAGGGGGCGATTGGAATGATGTCATGGATCGGGATTGGGATAAATAGAGGAGTGAAGGGAAGGCGGGAGTGGGAGGAACCCCCACCAAGTTGCATTCCCTGGCTGCCGGGTTATACTGGACAGACGTCTGGAGACACATTCAGGGTCCTTGCAGGGAATACACATACTTTTCCTCGACACATGATTCGTTCTCGAGACTCGATTACATATTTCTCCCTAGGAGGATGGTACACAGAGCACTGTCAGCAAACATTATGCCTAGAGCCTTGTCTGATCATTCACCCGTTGCACTCAAGGTTCGGATTTGCCCTGGGAGGCACCCTCTTAGATGGCGCATGTCGGGGTGGCAGCTGCAAAAAGAGGAATATAGGGAACACCTGGATAAGGAGATAGATAATTACCTGGTTGCGAATGTAGGGTCAGTTGAGTCACCGGCTGTGCTCTGGGAGGCGATGAAACCCACATTGTGGGGGCTGGATATTTCCTGGTGTGTGGACGCGCGGAGGGAAAGGCGGAGAGACCTGGTGCGTAGGGAGGCGGATATTGAGGCACTGGAGCGAAGGAGCAGGGAGGTGGATGGGGGACCGGCCAGGAGACAGTTGGTGTTAGCTCAGCAGCAGTACGCGGCACTCTTGCTAGACGAGGCTCTTCAGTCGTGGCTGGCAACGCGCAGTAGGGTCTGTCGATGGGGGGATAAACCGAGCAAAATGCTTCACCGTCTGTGCCAAGGTTCATTTCATGCCCAGCCCTTACCACGGGTCGTGGACCTGGTGGGGGAGCTGATATTAGAACCCTCTGCTATTGCTGCAAGCTTTGCGGCGTACTTTGAGGACCAATACTCTCCCAAAGAGTGCCTTGGGGAAGTGTTTATTGTGAAATTTATTGACGATCTTCCGCCTAAGACGTTTTCGGATGAGGTGCGAGAGCACTTGGATCGGCCTTTGTCGGATGATGAACTCGGTGTGGCCCAGGGAGAATTGAATCCGGGGAAGGCCCCGGGTCCGAATGGGTTTCCCTGCAAATTTTTTTAAAGGTTTTTTACGCAGTTGGCCCTACACTTTCGGCCGTTGGTGGAGGAGGCGCGGGAGGATGGATTGCTTCCCCCGGACTGGTGGCATGCGGAGATAGTGGTATTCCACAAACCAGGTAGACCTACGGAGCAGCATGCATCATATCGCCCCATCTCCCTCCTCAATATCGAGGCAAAGGTTTTGGCCAAGGCTTTGGCTAACCGACTTAAGCCGCACATCACGACTCTAGTCCATCCGGACCAGGCAGAGTTCATGCCTCAGAGAGCGACCCGCCACAATATTAGGCGTGCGCACGTAGCAATGTCTGCCCATGGGCGGCTCGGGGAGTTGGTGGCGCTACTGCTGGCAGACATGGACAGGGCCTTCGATTCTCTGAGTTGGGTGTACCTGTTCGCATTGCTGCGGAGGCTCAATCTGGGACCGCGGTTTTTAGCTTATCTGCAGCTGTTATATACTACCATAACGGCTTCGGTGCGAGTGGGGGGGGGGGCGATTTCTCATTCTTTCCTATCCGGAGGCGTACCCGCCAGGGCTGCCCCCTTTCCCCCTTCCTTTTTGCGCTCGCTATGGAGCCATTGGCGGCCTGGGTGCGAATAGTTGCTCAGCTTAAAGGGTTTCGATGGGCACCAGGACTTACAGATAAGATAGCATTATACACGGACGACGTGCTGTTCTTTCTTACA
This sequence comes from Lissotriton helveticus, assembly GCF_964261635.1. Lineage (NCBI taxonomy): Eukaryota > Metazoa > Chordata > Amphibia > Caudata > Salamandridae > Lissotriton > Lissotriton helveticus. The sequence goes on along the minus strand of NW_027611656.1, from coordinate 3,728,645 downwards.
GACTTGGATAGATTGGGGCCGCGATTATTGCGTATTCCCCAGATTTTCGATGAGACCTCGGGGCTATATATGAATCCACATAAATCCACACTTTGGGTCCTGGGGGGTGGTTTTGGGGTGGGGAAATGGGCATCGGCCCTACAATTGGCGACAGGGGGGGATGAAGTACTTGGGGTCTTTTTTTGTCCGATGTCCCAGCGGTAGCCAGGGAGCGTAATTTGGCCCCGGTCTGGGATCGTACTAAAGAGGATCTCAAGGTGTGGTCTTCCATGCTCATGGGCGGATTTTTATGAGGTGGAGGCGCGGTTAGGGTGGCCCTGTGCACATGCTTCCTATCTATGCACACAAGGGGACTAGCTACATCGGATGTCCTCTCCTACTACCAAGCTGCACACTTGATGGTTCTTAACGAACGGTGGTACGGAGATAGGAATGACCCGGCTTATGCAGTTGAGCGGCAGATCATGGTCAGTCACTCTTTACATACGTTATTGTACTCCGCACCACGTCGGAAGACTCTGCCCCCGGCTACACTGGTTGTGTTTCATATTTGGAGGCAGGCCCAGCGCAGGATGGGGTGGTGGAATGTTCTGACTAGAGAGAATGCTCTTTGGGGTAATGGACGCTTACCCTAGCTTGCTGCCCTGCAAGGCTTTAGGGGATGGTATTCCATTGGCACCTCAGTTCTGGGGGATGTGATGTCCGATGTAACGCTTAAATCATTTCAAGATCTGCAAGATGAGTACGCCATGCCACGTTCCCAGTTTTTTAGATACCTCCAGTTTCAGCACGCGCTGGCTCCTTGTTTGGAGGGCCTGGAATTCCTCCCCGACTTCAGCCCCATCGAGGCTACGGTCTTTATGGGGGAGCTGCCAGACCACAAGATTTCCCGCATATATCAGACACTGATCATTCACTGTTCCGCAACTTTACAGCAGCTAAAGACGGCTTGGGAGGAGGATGTAGGGGACCTAGAGGAGGAGGAGTGGGATGAGGCACAAGCGAGTCCGCGGGGGCGGCAATAGCCACGCGATTGCGCCTGATTCAATTTAAATACTTACATTGGGTGTACTTCACCAGGGTGCGATTGTGGGGAGCAGGAATGATTGTGTCCCGAGTGTCTTCAATGTGGCTCAGAAGAGGGCACCTTTTTGCACACAGTCTGGAGCTGTCTTTCGTTACACAGGTTCTGGGGCGGGGTGTTTTCCTGCTATCAGAAGTGCTGGGTTGGGAGCTACCGCACACGCCGTGTTTGGCGCTGTTACATGTCCTGGAGGGGGTAGGGGATAATAGATATAAGCGACCCCTATTGTTGCTTGGTCTAACCTTGGCAAAGAGGGATATAGCGAGGGCGTGGAAGGCACCCCCAGGCCCCGTCGCTGACCGCATGGAGAAATGGGTTAGATTTCTGCATGGGCCTTGAACAGCTGATCTTTACTCCCAGGGGGTGTCACCGTAAACATTATAAGATTTGGAAACGATGGGCAGATTACCAGGGACTAGACTTGGATCCGCCATTGGAACGAGATGGCCCTCCGACAGGTTAATGAGTGTGAAGAAGATGGGACCTTGCAGGGGGAGATGGGGGGGTTTGTATGTGCTTCCAGTGTACTGCTACGTATTTCCGAGGGGGTGTGGGTGCGCCCGGGGTGAGGTGAGGCGGGGTGTTTTTGTTAGTTTCTTCAATATAAAAAGTCACTGTCATCTGCTACTGTGCATTGGATGTGTGCAGCTGTCTCCTGGGCTTCGGAGCTCTTCAATATGTGTGTAATATCATATTTCTTAAATATCGGTTTTAAAAACATAATTTGTACATCAAGAAACTTCAGGCAATTTAATAAAATATGTAACAAGTCACATGAGGTACCCACAGTGTAAATGCATCTTCCCGTCTTATCAATCATTGAGCTTTTTACCACATTATTTCCATAACACGGGTTCACCTCGATTCTTAACCTGAAAACCTCTCTTCGTAATTGACAATCAGGTAACCTATCAATGAAGGGAATACATTGTTCATTTTTCCATGTGTCAATTATAAAGAGCACTGAGATCTTATTAGCAAGGTAATTTTGGTCCTGTACCATATATATTTCCTTCCCCAACATTCTAAGTACTTTCTTATCAATACTAATCGTATAGGTGATGGGGAACAGTTTAAACTTCATCATACCACATAGCTTCTTCATGATCGCCCTTGTCTCTCTTGCCCATTTTAATTCGCTATTCTATATTTCGTTTTTGCACCACTGTGATATTTTGGTGTTCTCACCTACTCCTAGGCGTTGCCAGAAGCGGAGTACGGCTATACCGGCTAGAATGCCCCATGAAGTCAGACCTAATGCAAGTCTTACGGCCTGGGCCATTGTTGACAAGGGGAGTGTGAACAGTTTTTTTTAACATTTTTGCCTTCCTCGACATCCCAGTCCTCTTTGCCGCTCAAATATAACAGTTCTGCGCCATACAGATATTGCGGGGGTACCATGGGCTAGTAAGCTTTTAGCACTGGTCTATCTGACATTGCGCCATAGGCTTTATTAAACAGTTTCAGGCCGCTAATCGATTCTGAAGTTCTTAATTTTGACGCCTCAAGGTGAGTATACCATTTCATACTTTTTTCAAGCCATATTCCCAAATATCTATATTCAGTTACCGTTTCTACTTTCTCTGACCTCATCCACCATGTGAACCCAGCTTTCCTCCGACCAAAGCTCAAGGCTTTAGTCTTGTCCATATTAATCACAAGATTTTTCTTGGTGCAGTAATCCTTAAGTATATTTAGTTTCCTTTGCAAGCCAACTTCAGTCTGATCCATATTCACCAGATCGTCGGCATAAAGCAAACTGCTAGGAACAAGGAAAACAGCAGGGGGGCCAATACACATCCCTGCCGCAACCCATTTCCATTCTCAATCCTCCCAGATAAACTTCCATCTATATCTAAAATTATCTGGGCCCATTTCTTAGTATGGAGTATTTGAATCAGACTTGTTAGACCTGGCACCTTGGCGTGAGTCTCCTTCCGCTTTTTGCTGATGTGCCTCAGATGTTTTGCTGGTATTCGATGCTCAGGGCACTGCGCCACGGCCAATCCGTGTCGCAGTGCAAGTGCTCCCAATGAAAAGTATATCCGTAATTGATATTTCACGATTGGCTTATTTGGTTTACTGTCAGTCCCCAGTAACGTGCATGAGGAGTGCCGGGGCTTGTAGATACAAATGCCGCTAGTGGGCTTGCAGCGCTGGTTGCGCCACCCACAGAAGCGGCCCTGTAACATGTGTCTCGGGTCCGCCACTGCAGACCCTGCGTACAGTCTGGTACTGCCACGCTGACTGAGCAAGTGCCCACACTTGCCAGTCCCTAAAACCTTCCCTAACCTTCATATCAGTCACCCCTATGGTAGGCCTACGGGCAGGGTGCATTGTAAGCGTAAGGTAGGACAAGCCTAGAGTGCTGAATGTCCTAGTAATGAATTACCGCCCTTTTGGTTCTTCACTATTGAAGGGCTACCTGTTCTCTTAGGCCAAGATGGGCTGCTGGAACTATTACACGCCATAGTCCCGGCAGGCTCAGGGAACACGGTGTCATGTCGAGTTTAGTATGCCTGAACTCAGAATAATAAAATACTTCCTTTAGTAAGATTTATTTTAAAAGCCTGTGTTTGCAAACGCTACTTTTAGAAAGTTAGCCTTTGCTCGGCTAACTATTCAGCCCGCCTCTGCCAGGATGTGTATCTGTTGTCTGGTTTGTGTGAGTGACAGGGCTGGGGAATTCCCGGGGACAGTCTGGGCCTCCAGGTGGTGAATAGGGTGGTTACACCAGGATGGGTGGGCGGAGTAGTCCTTGACTCTAGATAGGGTTGTACTCCACCACCACAATGCTGGCTCCACCTCCTGCGGAGCGTCTGATGTCTCTGCCCTGCACCCTGAAAGAAGACCGCAGCTTCCTGTAAACAGAGTACTCAACAACCGGGTTGAACTAGGCTCAGGCCCCTTGGCCTGCAAAGACAAAAGAAACGCAGTATAAATATAGGAGCTCCGCTCCTTACAAATCAGATCCAGTTTTGACCACGACGAACCTCTGCCTGACTAAAAGGACCAAGAGAAGCTGAAGGAAGGAAACCAGTCTGTATCCTGTAAGACTGACCTGCAGTGGTGCCTTGCTGAGAACGGAGAGGAAAGGACCAGAGAGGACTTTGTAGACTTGTGCCTGAAATAATCTCCAAGGGCTTGATTGCGAGCTTGCCCCCTGAACTGAACCCCAGGACCACTGGGTTCTATTCTGCTTGTGCCCGTCTGCTGTTGGGCCTTAGTTTTATTCCCTCGCCGGAGTTGTGACTCAGGTGCCTTCGCCCCTCCCATGGTCGTGACAGCTCGGAGCCTGGTCGCCCTGCTGCAGAGAGCCCCGCTCATCCCTGAGTCACTCTTCGCTTCAGTGCCGGGCCGCCCGCTCTCCTGTCACCTCGCCTGCTAACGGAGTGCGTTGTACGCCCCTCATCTTCTCCAGCCGGAATCTGCATAGAGCGCATGCCATAGCCTCGGACGATCCGTGCGTCGTAACATACATGACTGTCTCGCTTTGTCCTCCTGCATACCAAGGCTCGTGCCGCACCTCAAGAAAGGCTTCCCCGTACAGTGGTACCGGAAGCCTGGTGCTGCACCCGTCTGCCTGAGAACGCGACGCCCCTCACAGATCCCCGAGTACGACCTGCCATGCTAAGAAGTCGTACGCCCCGCAGGCCTGAACGGCGCCTCGCCCCGTGAGCTGCATCCGACCCCGGATCGCCGCAACCCTCCACAGTCCTGCTCCCCCGCCTCGCTCCTCGAGGGGGCGCCGAGCTGGAGAGATCCTCTGGAGATCCGTCGGCCTCGTCCCGGGTCCGCCCTCACCAGTGGCTGCGCCTGAAACGCCTCGGACTTCCACAAGCAAGGTACCCTTGAACTCCGTCTCAAGTTCATATCGGATCCAGGGTCCGCAACATTCTGTTTTCCCTGTCATCGTACCTTGCTGAACAACGAACATTTAAAGACTGAATTGCCTATTTAAATCTGGTGGCCCTCAAATCGCTAAATGTTATATGGTCTTGTGATAACTCTGCAGCTGAAGTATTTTACATAAAGTCTACGTATTTTTGATACAACCTTACGACTGGGGTCCATTTGTGGTGGGTCAGTGGGTTTACTGTGTATGATCATAAATGCTTAACTAACTATCGCCCTGAAGATTAGCCTTGTCTGCTCGCGCCACACTACCTAGAGGGTGAGCAGGGGTTATTCGAAGGAGTAGTTCCCTTGCCCTGACTAGAGGAGGAGGCCCCTGCTTGTCGCAAGTACGCACTTGTGCCAACCAGAGACCCCCGAGTCTAACAAGACTTAACAAATCTTTTGGGATACAGTAGCTAGTTAAGGCTTCCCACAACAGCTCCCGGTCTGCGCGGGAGTCCACAAAATAGCATAATAAACTTCCCTGCGTTTCAATCGACTTCCGCGCTATTGCCCATAGAGCGAAGCAATGGTCAATTGTGGAGTGGCCTGCTTTAAACCCCCCTGTTCTGGGCGTATAATCTGATTATCTGGCCCTGCAGCGCGGGTAAGCTCCAGACTTGCTATAATTTTCTTTATATAGCTTGAGGTAAAGTCTTCTTTTATGTCAACCCTCAGCTGTGGCCAAACTGGCATCCTTGACTCTTCTTGTATAGGCCATTTCCCATATATTTCTCCCAGGTAGCCCACCCATTCATCTTCAGGGACCATACAGTCTAGAGAACCTGCTTTTCTACCCACACTTTCTTGGACTAATTTCCAAAATCCTTTGACATCTCTAGTTTCAATTACCTCCAACATATTTGCCCAGCACTTATCTTTACAGGTTCTTTTTTTGTTCCGAATTAGTGTTTTGTATGTTGACCTTAGTAACTGGAGGGACAGAGATAATTCCACATTAAACCTGACCCTTAATCTTCTCGCCTTCTGCCTGATCTGTGCCTTGGCTACCCGGCATTCATCGTCAAACCAGGTGTTCAAATTGTTATTAACACTATGTCTCCCAGGCCCTGCCTTTCTTAATTTAATTTTTTTCTTTAAGGTGTCCACCAGCTTGCCTATGGTGGATTCAAACCAGGCAATTCCATTTCTTAATTGAATTTCTTCTACAGGAATAGCCTGCTGGGTTTGCTTTAATTTCTCGATATATTCCTCTGTTATACTAGTTGTCAACCGTTTTGCATAATCCACATGTACCTGCAAAACCCTTTCTCTATTTTTGCTTCTTGATAGATGTAATTCTGCCCTCAATGGATAATGGTCGCTACCTTTCATTTTCACCACCTCAAAATTTCTAATAAGCCCAAAGCACCAGGCCTGACAAAACACATAATCTATTGGGCAGAGTTGCAGGCCCCTCAAAAAAGTGCGTCCTGCTGGCCGATCTGGCTGCATTCTCCCATTTACGCACACCATGCCCAGTGAACCCATCAGCTGAGTAAAAGTCGCATCCTTTGGCGAGATCTCTCCTCTAGGGAAAATGGCTACTTCGATATTATGGGAGTCTAAAAATTCCTTGTGCCAATTATCCACCCTTTTGGGGTCTAATGTATGATTAAAATCACTGAACACCAATAATATATCCTTCTGATACTTTATGCTAACAGACCCTATAGCGTCTTTCAGTTTTCCTAAATTCACCTTCTATTCATTGTCCTTTCCCTTCTGTATATAAACGTTTATAATACATATTCCATCAAAGCAGGGATCCGACTTCTGCAGTAGGACCCTACAGCCTAATGCCCAATCACAATGTAGTTTCAAATTCTGAACCTTCCTAGCTATCTGTGTGGAAATCAGCGTTAGTTGGCCCCCCAATGGCCTCCCCAGAGTATTTTTCTTTGCTGCTTTAGAGTGTTGGGCGAAACCTTCTGTAACTAGGGTTGCTCGGGTATCGCCACACAGCCAAGTCTCCTGCAGGCAGACAATATCATTACTCTTAATGAATTTATCAAAATTATTCTGAGTCGATATTTTCTTGTAGCCATTTATATTCCATGATAGTACTAATAGGCTGTGTGACGACCCATGCTCCTAGTCGATTTCACTCAGGAACCCCTCCTCTTCTTACTCCCTAAATTCTGGGAATGCTAGGACATTAAACCTATTTCCAGCAAATATATCTGTGTTGTATCTTGCAAATTTGTTTTCAGTTATAGGTATTGCAAGATCCTCCTTCTTATTCCAACTTGAGTTGATTAACCTTATCTGCCGTAACCCTAGTCCAGCATGATTCGTAAGGAAGTGCTGCCCCTGGAATTCCTCCCTCCTTACCAATCTAATCCCCTCCTTTTGCAGCTTATTTTTGGCATTTTCTGCAGCGGCTTTCACCAAGGCAGAGTAGAAGAGGAGCTTGGTCACATCACCCCCTTTGCTATTTGTAAAAAACCCTACTTCTCTAATGTCCTCTCTGCCAGTGCTGCCAAGCCTTGCACATTTCGACATGGAGAATATAAGTTGTGATCGATTTAGTGGGTTTAATTTCCTGGCTTTTTTCCCGCCTTTGTCTGGGCCGGAAGGTTCTAGGAAACGCCATAAGTCGGGGGTACAATCTTGCCTTATGCCGTGGATGTCTCCCATTAATCTAGCTTCCCTTCTCTTTGTTGGAATGTCTCCCTAATCTTTTTCTTTGGTGGTCTTACTACGTCTAGGATTTCCAGGTCCCAATTGTGTAGTTATCCTCAATTCTGTACCTTTCTCCTCTTTCTCCTTTTTCCGTTTCGTTGTTGGTGCCAGACTACTTTTAGTGATCTTTGATCTTTCTAGCCTATTCCAAGGTTCTTCTCGTTCGGCTATCAGCTTTGCTATACTCCTTTGATCTTTGCGTTAATTTCCTCTCTTGACATTCTTGTTTCTTCCTTTCTCCTTTCACTCTTCTCACCTTCCTTACATGATGTCTTATTTGTTGTCTTATTCGAAGGGTGACTTCCTCTTTCCCCTTGACCTCGGGAATCCACTCATGTAATATCTCCTTTCACCCCATTTCCTCACAATCATTGGCTCCTCTTTCTTTAGCTTGGGAGCCCTTAACAAAGCTACCTCTTCATCCTTACCGCCTACCCCCTCCTGTTCCCCACCAATCGGTCTAACTAATGCCGGCATTAACCCTCTGATTTGTGACAACTCGCCCAACATTGCTTTCGACAGCTCCCCCTGGAACATTCTTGGCGAAGAGGACAGCCGTGGATTCAAAGAAACCCCAGAGATGTTAAATATGGCCTGGTTTGGAGAGGCTAGACCAACCTCGCCCATGGACTCAGAGGTTGGGTAGGCCTCGGCACTTGAGTCCTTTTCCGTCACATCCTTCCCCTTGAAATGTCTTCCCAAAAAGTATTTGATTGAGTTAGACACTGATGAACCACCTTTTGCTATTTTTGGTTTTGCTGATTGCAGTGTTAGTGTAAAGGATTGTACATTCCTTGCTACTTGTTTTTTCCTTCCAGTTGGCTCACTCATCGCCCCTTTAGATTGACCTACTCCGCTCCCTTCACCTGCCACTGGAATGTTCATCTCATTCTTTTTCCCGTTTTATAGTCTTACGGGTTATTGCTTGGGACGGTGCCATCTTTTAGATTTCCTTCTTCATTACTTGCACTCTGGTCTCAGGTCACCAATCCTATAGCCTGTTTTAAATGCTGCTTCCCTATTCCAATCCTCCTCTGGGATTAGATCACGAGGCCCCTTTTGCCAATACCAATTCAATAACCTGTACCCATGTGACTAGCGCCGTCGCTTTTGGGTTAGTTTTAGTGTCCTTGATTAGTAGGAAAAACAATTACAGACCTTCCATATTTTAAACCTATGTAGGGCAACTGCTCCTCAATTACCTCTGTTTCACGGTTTGCCGCTGTGCACTCTGCTCTTCCAGCCCCCTGCGACCGTTGGCTAATTGTCTGCTCAGGTGCTGTTACCAACTCTAACTCAGCTGGTGCCTACAGACTTCTTAGGGCCTGTGTTTTATTTTAAGTTTAATTTTAAGGTTAATGTGCCAGGGTTTCACGCCTCAAGCTTCTCAGCTAAACTCTGGACCTCCCCCCTGGCCTCCGGCTGCAATTCTCGGCCTCCAGCAGGGCGCCACGGGCCCCTGGTTCCTCTATTCACTCAACGCTCCGCTCGGCGTTCAGAAAGAGCGGAGCGGATGCAGGTACAGGATCCCCTGGACAAACGGGCACACGCACGCAAACACAAGCGCATGCGCGTGAGATCCAATACGTCAGCTCCAGGCGTCCGGCATCCAATGCTTCTTGGAGCTTCCTGGGGCGAGAGCAAGTACGATTGTGTGCGCGGTAACTGGAACATAGTGTATGGGGAGGGAATATGATCAGCTCTCTATGCCTCAGTACCTTGTCCCAAATATATAGTGTTGGGGCCACCGGAGTACTTGAGTGTCTCAAGACTGCTGTGTGCAGACCCTATAGCTGGCAGCACCCTGGAGTATGTATGTATAAATCAGATTATGTTGGAAGTAACCTGCAATATAGTGGCAGGCAGCACCCTGCCAACAAGTAGGATTTCTCATAGTATTTTATTTCCTGGCACATTAATGGTGATAGTCTTTTAACTGGCAGAAGAACAACACTGACCATACATTTTCCTGGGTTTGTCTTTAAAATGAGGTACACATTAGGAATGGCATTTCGTTCTGCTGGAATAATAACACAAGTTATCTTGCACTCTGCTATGATGTTGCATAGATTGTTGGCTGCAATGCATTCCATGTTTCCTTCAAACAAGCTTTCTACAGGGCGCATACATGATTTGCTGCTGTAGAGAAATAATGCTCCTGTGTACTGTGGCAGACTCAGAAATATTGAAAAACTTCATGATTTCTCTTTCAGCACTTCCTAGTAAAATCTTTCACTCTTTGACCCATACATTTAGCAGACACATAACTTAGTACCATTAAAATAGTTGTGATGGGGAACATTCATGTGGGGTTAGGACTGGCTCGACCAGAGAGCATGCTGACTTGGAGGAGTATGGAGTTGACCACCTTGCCTAGTCCGGTGTGGAACCAAGCCAGCGAGGCTTTGCTGCAGGCTCATTTGCCCTGATAGCTGGTCAACAGTTTGAGGAGGAGGAGGTGAAGAGCTGGCTAAGTGTGCCATGAGGCTGGCAGTTCAGTACATCTCTGAGAAGTGAGCTTTGAGTCGATGTAGTGTTCCTCTTACACCACGTGCAATTCATCCTTTCCAAAACCACAAGAATTCCTGGGTGTGAAGGGCGGCTGATTCTGATTGGGTGCTTGATAGTTTTCCAGAAACTCATGTTCTTGATTGTTCATGTTTGTCAGTAGTTAAATAAACACGTCCAGGGGTCTTATCTCTTCAGTTGACACAAGCTGCAATAAAAGTTTCTTTCCCATTGCAAAAAAATATGAACGGCTGATGAGCCTCTGTCTGTCAAAGAATAGAAGGGCTGGACAACTGTCATTCATCTCACTGCTAAGCAGAGCAGTGTCCTGCTTCACCCTCACTCAGGCCTCTGATTTTAACTAACATCGCTTAGAACACTGGGACTTTAGAGCCCATCCTTTTAATGAGAAAAACAAAACTACAAGACCCATAAGCAATACTGGTGAAAGGTGTCACGCAAGACCTGGGGCGACATCCAATTCAGCGCATCCAGTTCCTTTTTTTAAGTATTTGAGACAATATTGAATTTATAACCTTTGTTTTTTATGGTCATGAGTCACCAGAATACTAAAAACGTGTCTTTTATTTTCAGGGTCAATTAAGTAATGGTCACCAGCTTGGAAGCTCTGTTAAATCTTCAGTATTTGTCATTGATCTCCATGTGTGGCTGGTTTGGGTCTGCCCCTGCATCGTTCCCGATAACTCGCACAGGTAAGGAGCTTGTAGCAGCAACATGATAACCCCGTACTCGTCTGTAAGAAGTGCGCTCTGAGGCAGGTATCCGATCATTTTTGTGAAACAAGCAAGCGCCAATATCTGCTATGTACATTTGTTAAAATAAAACACAATCATATCACAGTATACTGTTCCGGATGTTCGTCCCAGAGACATTATCTGTAACTGAACGCAGACACCCTAGGAAGCATGTACTTTTAAGACCAGTTGCGTTCACTCACCTGAAGGTGACATGCTTCATCATTGGGCTATACTCCTCACCAGGCTGACGCTACAATGCCTGGTGGGCACCACCAGAAGAAGTATAACCAGAGGGAAAAGGAGGTACTAAAGACCAGGTCGTCCTCCTAAGGAGACATATGAAAAAATGAGCCCAGATTCTGGGTTCGGAGACCTGTCTCGTGTGGTGGCTAACTACAAAATAAAGTCTAAGTGAAGCCAAAAAAGAAAGAAAAATGTCTTTCTTTTTAGTCCCCTCACTCACCGGAGTTTCCTCACGGTGACATGCTTCATCATCGGGCCCTCCCAGTTCTCTACGAAAAGGGGCGTGCTGCGATTTGCGAATTACGTAGGAGCACTGTAGTTGTGAAGGACTATGTGTGGTGCAGAAAAAAGTGGAGTGGGTGAAAAATACCGTGCTAGTGGGCCTCAATGTTTTATTTTGCTCCTAGACTGGTATGTTAAAAATGGGGTTATACTGTACACCGACCAATAATGTAGGTAGGTTCAGTATATGGTCAACATGTTTCACGCTACCCCTAGCGTTTCGTCAGGACCATACAGGGACCAGCCCTGTACTTTGCCACTCCTTGAAACCTAAATTAGGGTTAAGGAATTATTAGTGAAAAAAGTATTTACAGTGAATGACGCTGTTCTACTCAGATACATGCGTAGTTCAGAATACGTACGCGAAACCTTTAGGGCGAAAGTATTGCTCACTGAAGAACCTGTAAGAAAAATGAATAAACAAAGATTAAAAACACCTCTCCCTTTTCTCAGCAGAGATCGGGGTCATTTATGTCCTTCATGATGCACGTTTTGAATACACGTACGTATATATGCACACTCTATATGGTGTTGTTTACACCATATTGGTGCGTGCACGCTTTCAGGTCCGGTGTCTGCTAGATAAATAACACGCGAGGTGATTATAACGTGAAGTGTCTTATGCAAACATCCAGAAGTGACTTAACAAGACAGTGAACACACATTTAACACATAACCAGAGAAATTGCCAAATATTTACATTCCTTGGTGCCTAATAGCACATCATGGTCTCTGAGGGGGGTGGGGTCGCCTCGGTGTGAGCAATGCTGTAAAATTACGGGATTGTAAAAACGCGGTTACATTCTAAAATACCCGAAAGGTTTTTAGGTCGTAGTTATATCAGAGACTCGATTTTCTTTTCTCTGTCATAGGAAACAAGATGGTTCACTTACTTCCTATTCAGCAACGCCGCACAGTATTACCTAGCTGCTTCCGCTCGGACCGCATCTTAGAATGCGTTCCGCGGGCTCTGTTTTTGTTAATGTTAACTCCCATTTCCGGGTTGAAACTAGACCGTTCTCCCAGAGCGGCCATTTTAGGGGGATGCAAAAGAACCTGGCGAGTTAGTCTTTTTTCAGTCTCATTAGGTTCAGCTTGTGCAATAAACAAAAAACAAAAAACAATTATGTCGATGAAATTGGCAGGAGAGGCATGTTGTGAACCTCGTTTTTGTCCAAAATGTCTAAACGACCTCCTCATACACAGCTGGAAAAATTTTAAGAAAAAAATTAACAATTAAAAAATGACTGAAAAGTTATTGAAAAAGGCGACAAATAGAACCGCTCACAGAGTCACTTAATTGATGGCATAGAATCCAAAAATTATTCTGAACATTTTAAAGAACGCCGGGGATTATCTCAGTTACGATTCAAAAAACAGAGGCTGATTCTGGTTGTTCCAAAAGGACTTTACAGGTCCTCTCTGTCCTGTTTAAGGCATACTACTGTTCTAGTATATACAGTATGCGGTGTTGGTTGTATCACCGATTAAAAGCACCCCAGGGAATATCATCGTTCAGCCCATTTACATCTGTTTGCAATTTGAAAACCCAGCGTTGTTCATGTTCATGAAGGGTTTTTTCAAGGTTATCTTTGCTCTTCACACATTCCAAAACCACCCATCTCAGATCGTTTGGTGTGTGTTTTTTCTATAAAATGGTTAGTCATGCGTGTGGTGGATTTCTTACAGCGAATATTGCTCCTGTGCTCCACAATTCGAGTGCTGACTTTCCTTGAGGTCATTCTTACATAATGTAAGTTGCAGGTACATGTGATCAAATACACCACCCCACTTGTATTGCAGTTTGAAAAATTTTGAGTTGCCATGTGGTGTTATTGTTAAATGTGACAGACTTAGTCACTGAAGTCAGGTGGCAAACACTACAATTGTTACATGGGTAGTGACCGTTTGGTAGTGGACGAAGTCTGTTGATGTTCTCCGCTGGTTTTGGTCGAGTATGGACCAGGTAGTTCTTTAAGTTCATTCCTCTCCGATGGCTGAACATCGGTTTTGGGATGTTGAGATCACCACTGTTCAGTATGGTCCAGTGTTTTTTGACAATCTTAGTGACCTGGTTGGATACTTTATCAAAAGTTGTAATGCAGATGGATCTTTCATTTGTTGAGGATTTCTGTATTTTTCGTTCCAAAAGGGCATCCCTGTTATTATTACTTGCCCTTTTACTGGCCTCTTTTATTATCTTCTTTGGGTAATTCCGTTGTTTCAATTTTTTGCTCAATTCCTCAGCTTGCACATGGTAATCCAATTTACTGGAACAATTCCGTCTCAACCGTAGGAATTGTCCAAACGGGAGGTTTTGCTTCAAGTGTCTTGGGTGGAATAGTTAACATCTCTAGGTCCGTTAGTTGACCCCAATGGTTGACTTGGTCCTTAGTTGAATTTGACATTCGTTCGACTTCAGCCTCAGACTCAGGGTGGCCTGGTTCACCTACTTCTTGCTTAGGTGATATAATGTTCGAGGCATGTGGGATGCTGAATTCATATCTATAGCATAGATCGCCGCCTAGTGTTGGGTCCGGATGATTGCACATTGTTGTCCTGGAAGAGTCTTCGAAGTATCACGAGATAGGTGGCTCCTCCCCTGGACTACAGTGCGCATGGGCATCGACTCCATCCTTAGATAGTTTTTTTCCACCATTGGGTTCGGATGTGATTTTGTTAACTCCTGTTCGGAATCGATATTAAACTTTTTTCGAGGCCAAAAGGCCTTCTTCGAACCGTTGGTATTGTTTGCGTTCGGTGCCCGACTCTATTCCAACTCGTCGAGTCGGATATCCGGGGGGTCGTGTGATTCTTCGGGGATCGAGGCCCAGTCGACGCAGCAAGACTTCGACGGCATGGAACGAAGTCCGTTCAAGCACTGTCCCGTGTGTGGTTCCAAGTACCCACACATTGACGTCCATCCAGTGTGCAACAAGTGCCTGTCGCCGGACCACGACAAAGACCACGACAAAGCCAACTGTATGGCCTGTTCCAGGTTTCGATCGAAGAAGACGATCAAGCTTCGGCACGTAGCGCTCCTCGAGGCCCGGCGATCGGCCCCGGCACCGGTGGACATCTTCGACGACGCAGAAGCAGACGACCAAGAGGTTCAACTGCAGATTTCACCTCCATCGGGGATCGTCGAGTCCGACTACGAAGCGGACGTCGAAGCCCAAGACCTAGAGGAAGTCGTCGACGAGGTAGGGGACGACGACGAGGCCTATGGGGCCATGGAAGATAGCTCGGAGGAAGAGCTATGCCCCGTTCGTACACTTACAAAGGCTCAGGTCGAGGGATCGCCACATGGCCTTACCCAAGACCTTACACCAAGATCCACGGCCCCGCCTTCCGGCCCGGCTACGGACACTTCAGCGGAGCCGCCATTGACGAAACCGAAACTGAAACCACCGGTGTCGACGAAAACAAAGATGGCCGAGGCGCCATCGAAACCGAAGACGTCTGCTCCACCATCGACGCCATCGGCTTCGGAGGCCTCGAAGCCAAAGAAAGCTGTCGACCCGGCAAAGGTGCTGAAAGTGGTCAAGGAGCCAAGCTCAAAAAAGGCCGTCGAGCCGGTGTCCAGCAAGGCAGTCAAGCCGAAATCCAAAAAGGCTGTCGAGCCTACATCAGACAAGCCTGTCGAGCCGAAAGCCAAAAGGCCGGTCGAGACAAAGTCGGCCAAGGGCGCCGAGCCGGAGTCTGGGGTCCCGACGCCGAAAGTCAAGGCTGCCGATCCGAAGCCGTCGGCGTCGACGTCTGCGGCCGTGGACAAAGATCGAAGCGCAACGGTCAAGGATGCTCCTGCGCCTCGAACAGACAAACAGAGGCCATCGACGCTCGGGTCTTCCCCTTGGGGCGGATCGAGGTCATCGGTCGGGTCGACGAAACCATCCGCTTCCTTTACGAAGCAGGTCTCGGACTCCCTCAAACGACTTAAGGACAAGGCTTCAGCATCGGAACCGAAGACACCTTCCGCACCGAAGCAAGCTGTCCCACCGCAAAAAACTTCGACGCCGATCCTCTACACGTTACCGCCTAAGGTGGCGCCGAAGGCCTTTGCACCACGGTCGGTGCTCAAGGACTCTCTGGTGTCGAAGCCAACTCACCTGGCTGGGAGTTTGAAGCATCGACCACCTTTATTAGAAGAGCAGTCGGAGCATTTCATCGACGCCGACACCGGAAAGCTTACGCTTTACAAGAGGAAGATTTCATCACAGCCTTTGGAGTCCTTCACAATTCCTCTAAAGCGCAAGAAGCCTGCACCAGCAACACCAGTCTTGGTTGAGCCAATACTTCCACAGACTCTGACAAGTGCAACACCTTCACCCACCTATTCGGATGGAGAGGATGAAGGGGAGCAGGATGAGGAGTACAATTTTCCTGCCAACACAGAGCCTGATAAGCAACAGGACTCGTGGGTGGAGGCAGGTGATCAAGGGGATCAGCACACCGTCCATGACCCTCAGGTGTATAACGTCAAGACATCTCCCACTGAAGATTCTGCGGCATTTAATGCCTTGATTGAGAGGGCAGCTAAAAACCATGATGTGGAAATGCATGCTGACCCTGTGGAGGTTGACTTCCTTTTTGACACTTTCTCCACTGCAGACAAAACTGTCAAGACTCTTCCAATGCTAAAAGGGGTCCTTAAGAATGCTGCGGACATTTTTAAAGAACCCACAAGGTCAAGGGTTGTCAACCCTAGAATTGAAAAGAAATACAGACCAGCACCTGGCGATCCAACCTACATAAAGGGCCAGTTGCCTCTGGACTCTTTGGTGGTCTCTAATGCCCGCAAACGGGCGAACTCGCAAACCACGGGTAAAGCTCCTCCCCCAGACAAAGAGTCACAAGTGCTGGAGGCATCAGGAAAGAGAGTAGCAGCTCAGGCGGCCAACATCTGGCGCATCTCAAACACGCAGGCACTATTGGCCAGATACGACAGGGCACACTATGACACCCTAGAGCAGCTGTTGCAACACCTACCAGATCAGTTTAAAGAGGGAGCTGAAATGCTTGTCCAGGAGGGAAAGCTCCTCTCCAACGCTGCCATAAAGTGTGCACTAGACGTTGCGGACACAGCAGCAAGAGCAATCAACACTAGTGTGATGTTGAGGCGTCAGGCATGGCTCCGCATCTCCGGGTTCAAGCCGGAGATACAGACTACCATCCTCAACCAGCCGGTTAACCCAGACAGGTTATTTGGTCCAGAGGTAGATACCACCCTGGAAAAGATTAAGAAAGATACTGAGACTGCCAAGTCCATGGGTGCTCTCCAGTCACAACAGTTTCGAGGGAACACTTTTCGTCGCTCAGGCAATCGAGGTGTTAACAGAGGACACATGTCACAGCAAACGCCATTCAATAAAGGTGGGGCGCAATCCTCGTACACCAAGCAGAGTAGAGGAGGATACCGGGGAAACAGCACCAAGGGCAGAGGCAGAGGCAACAACAGTTCCCGTTCCTCTGCCACCAACAAACAGTGACTCCCTGTCACTGCCCCCAACCATCCAACACCTGTCGGGAGGAGACTCCAACAGTTCCTGCCAGTCTGGAAGTCCATCTCCACAGACAGGTGGGTCAGGAAACGTATCCAGTTCGGCTATTGTTTGGAGCTAACATCCACTCCACCCAACATACCCCCAAAACACCGTCCTATGTCAGCAGAGCATTTGCACTTATTGCAGCAGGAGGTTCTTGTAATGCTGCAAAAAGGCGCAATAGAGCTCGTGCCAGTGGAGGAAGAAGGCACAGGGGTGTATTCCCTGTACTTCTTAATCCCAAAGAAGGACGGGTCACTCAGACCTATTCTGGACCTACGCCCCCTGAACCAGTACATTCTCTCAGAACACTTCCACATGCTAACACTGCAGCAGGTTCTTCCATTGCTAAACCAGGGAGACTTCCTCGCAACCTTGGACCTCAAGGATGCTTACTTTCACATCCCACTCCATCCATCCCACAGGAAATACCTCAGGTTCACCATCCAAAACAGGCATTACCAATTCAAGGTCCTTCCTTTCGGAGTGACCACAGCCCCCAGAGTGTTCACGAAATGTCTGGCAACAGTGGCGGCGCAGCTCAGGAGACAAAACATACATGTCTACCCTTATCTGGACGACTGGCTGGTTCAAGCAAAGTCAGCCCAGCAGTGCGCAGCCGACATGTCCCACACCATTCACCTTCTTCACAGTCTGGGGTTTTCACTGAACTATCCGAAGTCGCACCTTCAGCCAGCCCATGTGCGGCAGTATTTGGGCGCGACAATAGATACTCTGGCGGCCACGGCTCAGCCAAACCCAGTGAGGATCGGCAACATCCAGTCGCTAATCCAAGGGTTCAGACCGCAACACTCACTTCCAGCGAGAGTGTTCATGCAGTTGATAGGCATGATGGCCTCCTGCATCTTCATAGTCCCGCACGCAAGGTTGCATATGCGTCCGCTCCAAGAATGCTTGGCACATCAGTGGACTCGGGCTCAAGGACAGTTGAAAGACCTAGTGTTGGTCTCTGCATTGGTGGAATCCACACAACTTTTGCAAGGGCCGACCGTTCCAAGAGCCTGTGCCACAGATTATCCTAACGACGGACGCATCTCTCCAGGGGGGGGAGCTCATGTGCTCCACTACACGGTGCAGGGACTATGGACGACGCAGCAAAATAAGATGCACATCAACTACTTAGAACTGATGGCAATCTTCATGGCACTCGAGTCCTTCAAAGTACATCTGTGCAACAAAGTCGTGTTGATCCGGACGGACAACATGACAGCCATGTACTACATCCAAAAGCAGGGAGGTACACACTCTCCGCAGTTGTCTCATCTGGCTCAGAGCATGTGGAAGTGGGCCATTCAAAGGAACATCTTCCTCATGGCAGAACACCTCCCGGGCAAGGACAATCAGATGGCGGATCTGCTCAGCAGGTACAGCCACCAGATGCACGAGTGGGAGTTACATCCATCAGTTCTCCACCCGTACTTCCAGCAGTGGGGTCATCCAGAGATAGACCTGTTTGCCACAAGGGAAAACGCAAAATGCCAAAGCTTTGCCGCCAGGTTCCCTCACCCACAGTTGCAGGGCAATGCGATATGGATGAACTGGTCAGGCAGATTTGCGTACGCTTTTCCCCCAGCACCTCTCATTCCGCTGGCAAGAAAGCTAAAGCAACACTCGATGACGCTCATCCTGGTTGCTCCAACGTGGGCACGCCAACCATGGTACACCACGTTTCTAGAACTCTCCGTGGTACCGCATCAAAGGCTGCGCCTCACACCCAGGCTCTTGACGCAGAACCATGGCGACATTCAGCATCCAGATCAGCAACAGCTCAATCTGGCGATCTGGCTCCTGAGGTCTTAGAGTTTGGCTACCTTAATTTGCCCCCTGAATGCATGGACATCATCCGGTAGGCTAGAAAGCCCACTACGAGAGCTTGCTATGCAGCAAAATGGAAGCGGTTTGTCATTTACTGTACAGAACACAATATCAACCCGCTAGATGCATCCATTCCTAATATCATCTGCTATTTGTTACATCTTTACAAATGCAATCTGGCATATGCTTCCATTCGGATACACTTATCCGCCATAGCGGCTTATCTGCAGAAAAGGCAGCATCTCTCTGTTTTCAGGGTGCCTGCCATTAAAGCATTCCTAGAAAGGCTGAAGCGGGTCATCCCTCCCAGGACCCCACCAGCTCCTGTGTGGAACCTCAATGTGGTCCTCACCAGATTGATGGGTCCCCCGTTTGAGCCTCTACATTCATGTGAGATTCAGTTCTTGACATGGAAAGTGGCTTTTCTCATTGCCATCACGTCTCTGCGGCGTGTTAGTGAGCTACAAGCGCTCACGGTACAAGAGCCATTTATACAGATTCATTCTAACAGGGTGGTGCTGCGCACTAACCCTAAGTTTCTTCCGAAGGTGGTGTCGCAGTTTCATGTTAATCAAACCATCGAACTGCCTGCATTCTTTCCAAACCCTGAAACAGTAGCAGAAAGAATGCTCCACACGTGTGATGTCAAAAGAGCGTTAATGTACTACATTGACAGAACCAAAGATTTTAGAAAGACACAACAGCTCTTTGTTGCCTTCTCAGCCCAGCACAAAGGCAACCCCATTTCCAAAGCAGGGATAGCCAGGTGGATCGTTAAGTGTATTCAGATTTGCTATCACAAAGCTAAGCGCACTTTAACGGTCCCCCCTAGGGCCCACTCCACACGCAAGTTGGGGGCCTCCATGGCGTTCCTAGGTAATATTCCTTTGGAAGACATTTGTAGAGCAGCCACATGGTCTACACCACATACGTTTACTAAACATTACTGTGTAGATGTGCATTCCAAGCAGCAGGCAGCTGTAGGACAGGCTGTTCTTAAGACACTTTTTCAGACTTCTGCAGCTAGCACGGGCGGCCGCCGTTAATGGAGGGACTGCTATGTATTCTATGCTATAGATATGAATTCAGCAGCCCACATGCCTCGAACTGAATATGCTACTTACCAGTATGCATCTGTTCTTGGCATGTAGGGCTGCTGACATTCATATCGCCCGCCCTCCTCCCCGGCGCCCGTAGCGGTTGCAGACTTTTTCTAACATTTACTCTTACGCATGGCCATCGCTTACACTATTACACTCCATCTTTGCCACAATGGCTAAAAACAATCTAAGGATGGAGTCGATGCCCATGCGCACTGTAGTCCAGGGGAGGAGCCACCTATCTCGTGATACTTCGAAGACTCTTCCAGGACAACAATGTGCAATCATCCTGACCCAACACTAGGCGGCGATCTATGCTATAGATATGAATGTCCGCAGCCCTACATGCCAAGAACAGATGCATACTGGTAAGTAGCATATTCAATTTGTTCTACTCAGTGGTTTAATTGGAGTTTAAAGATCACAGGGGTTAGTTAGCAATTGTTAGCATAGCACCAGTTGGATCTTTCATAAAATCAAACTTTGACGGCGACTTTCCCAGTTTCCCAAATGTATGGACCTTTGATGATTTAAAGGACTATATGTCACCTGCCTGTTTTATTTTAAACGTATCTAATATTAGTGTTTGTTGTATTTTTCTTTTCCTTTTGATAGGAGGGAAAGGTGGCCGCTCCTTTCCTGACCTCATAATACACCCTCTAAGGTGAAGAAGTCTTGCTTCTTTCAGAGAATCAAACGGGCCAGTGACAAGACCAAAGGGTGCTTTGATAGGACAAAACCACCACCAAACACCTCCAAGGGAAAACACCCCCTCAGTACAGAATCCGCCGGTACTGCTGGTTACTTATTTAATCAATTGATTAATATCCAGGCTCCGGGTAGGGATGTAGTCTAGGCATGCAGAGTAATTCAGGGGTCGAGGGGTTCTTCAACAGGGTCAAAGTCTATTGTCACTTCCCCCTTTGCATAATTTCTCAGATTTTGTTTTACAGACTTATTACAGACTCCAATGGCTCAGCGACTTACGGACCGATCAACCTTAGCTACCCACCACACGCCACACACCTCTTGCCACTTGTCACTCAACACTCACTGTTCACTGCTTGTTCGTTGCTATTCATCGCTGTCAAGAGTACAAGGGAGAATGCTGGCAATCGTTCAAGAGCAAGAGCGGGATCCAGAGCCAGTCCCTCTACAGACGGCAGATGTAGGCACTTCTCTCCACTCCTCGGCTCAGCTCTGCTCTGCTCAATGCTTGGTGTATACGTAAAATCAGGCGGCAGTACCCTGAGTTCTGTAGAATGATTGAAGCGTGCGATGTCGGACCATAGATGCGTCCATTCCTCACCGGAAATAAAACGGTGAATTAAGTCTTCCCACATAGACATGTACCGGGGGCGTGGGGAAAGCACTGTTTTAAGGAGGAAGCTATAGATAAATGAGATCACCCCTTTCATGTTAGCAGTCTTGGTGAGAAAGGCCTCAAAATTTGTGAGAGGTCGAGTAGCAGCCTCCCGAATCTGAGATGTGAGGGCCCAGGGTATCAATTGGATATACTGATATCTTTCCGTGTTCTTCAATTCAAAGTCCCTTTGACATTGATCAAAAGTAAAGGGATCAAAATTGTGGAAGAAATGAATTAGACCTAAGTAGCCTCCCCTTCTCCAGGCATCAAAGGGCCCTCATGTTGGGCCGGGGCGAAAGCTGGATTGAAATGGATTGGAGTGAATGGGGATGGAAAAGATGTCCACCTGTCGTCGCCCGAAATTGAGTCCCATACTTTAAAAGTGGTGTGTGTGGGGCAGCTAAGGTCACCCTGGCAGCCGCCTAGAAGAGAAGGGAGGCTCCAGCTATTTCCCTATGGCACTCTCGTCTTTGGAGACTGCTTAGCCTGGCTGATATTTTCAGGGATAATTGTAAGAATTTGGAATTTAAATGGGGCCCCCTTGTCTCCTTCCTCTCCCGGGGCCTTCCGTCTGTGGTGTGTCCCTCCACCATCAGTGCCCTCCATCTCTTCCAGTTTTGATCACAATTCCTGTGTCAACCAACCTCTCGTTAGTATTAATACGCCGCCACCACGGGTGGGGTGGGGGGAATGTTTTTTTCTTTTTTCTTTGTTCCTTGTTCCTTGTTAGATTCATAATTACTTATCCCATGTTAGGATGAGTTTATCCACGCTTTTTGGCTATTTCACATACAACACCTCGGTGGAGCAACCTGGAGAAATTACCGTTACAGAAGGCCGTTAAGTTTTCTTTAGACCTATCTGCTGGCTTAGCAAAGTTGCATGATCTTCTTTTTTTTCTTTTTTATCTCCCTGTCTCAGCTCCGGGGCACTTAGAAGCTGTATCTTGCATTTGGCTTATCTAATAAGAGGAGGAGCTGGTTTATATTGATCAATGCACTTTGTCCACCTGTTATAATTCTTTTGAGGCTTTCTGATCCCCTGCGTGGGACCAAGTGATGATGTCATTTTTGCCTGTGGACTGTGGAAAAAAAAATGATTAAACACATTTTTTTATTTTTTTTTATTTGTTTATTCAAAGTTGCACAGTCATTACATTACAGTGGCATAAGCAATGAGAACTATAGAAGATCATGCAAAATCAGGATTTTACACTGCAATGAAGGGTTCATAGGATATGACCATTTTCTAGTTTTAACCCCCCGGTTATCCCCCCCTTTCAACCATTAAACGAAACCAATACAAACAAAACTCAGTGCTGTAAGTAAAATGGAAGCAGATCAGCGCGCGTAATCATTACATATCCAGTCTTTGCAGTCAACATTGCCATTATATCCGGACATGTGGCACAGTTCAATACAGCGAGCGAGAGGACACACAATTACTCGTCCAGGCAAATATAGAGACACTCACACGCAGAAGTGCACATAGTGTTCGGAAACATAATCACCACTGAGAGATTTCAGTTACAAATTCCTATACGACAAACATCAGACAGGGCCTCCCCACGTAGCCAAAGTCCCAGATATTACATCTACTCATCTAGGAACATCGTCCCTCACCTCAGAGGGAGATTGCTCAGAGCTGGGGGTGTTTACTCTAGCACTTGTCCAGTGTAGGAACGGTTCCCAAATGTCCCTGGGTCGGGAAGCGGAGGGCATGAGCTCCCAATAATTATCTAGTTGCGTGTGGCCATAAGTTACGTCTGCTAACCATGCATCGAATGTAGGCAATGCCCTACGACCCCAGTGTACCGCCACCTGTCTTCTAGCGTAAAGAAGGAGTAAGGCATGAAGTTTACGATTATTAGGTGCAGTATCAATTACATATCCCAACAGGCCAAGAGCCGGGGAAGGGTCATCTGCTCTTAGAAGGATCTGATTAATAGCAGAAAAATGGCGGACCAATAATCAGCAAGCACAGGGCAGCTCCAGGCGACATGTAAGAAAGAAGCCTGTTCGGTGCCGCATTTCCAAAAGCTAGTGTCATCTTTCAGTCCCATACGATGCATAGACACTGGTGTGCGGTAAAATCTGTGTAAAAACTTGAAATGAATTTGCCGGAGCCTATAGTTAGGTGATAGTTCAGTGAGTTGTTTACAGCAAAAGGACCACTGATCATCTGTTAAAGGCTCCTCCAGTTCCTCATTCCATGCCTGCATGGATGTTGGTACCATAATAGGGGACTGCTCCTGCATACTGTTGTACAATCTAGAGACCAGTTTTTTAGGGGATGCCCTAGCGAGCACGCTTTGGAGCTCTTGCAATTGTGGAGGTTCTTCAGGAAACTGCCCCAGAGCGCCCTACAGGACAGTTTCAGCTTATGGTAGGTATCATTGAAAGTCAGGGGCTCGTCGTCGCCACCCGGTTGGGGGTCCTGAAACGTGCCATTCGGGTATAAATCAGCAAAGGTACGCAATGGTGCGCCAAGTATAGAGACATCCTCTCCACTGACAGCCAAGCAGGGCAACATAGGGTTGCATCTCAATGGGATAGCCGGTGCATACAGGAGCGGAAGCCGAGCTCTCTTCTGGAGTTCTCGCCACACCCACCTAAGCATATTGGCTGTATCTATGTCCAGGGAGGGTCGTGGTGTTTTGCTATATAAGGCTACATTCAATGGTAGCGGGGCCACAGAGTCTGATTCCACTGTAACATGAGGCTGGTACGGCGTAGGATATACCCAAAAATTTACAAATTGGGCCTGCGTACACAATGCGTAAAGCTGCATGTCAGGAGCGCCCAATCTCCCCTGTCGGAGTGGTAGTGTCAGGAGTGCCCACGATACTCTGGCCTGACCTCCAGCCCACACCAGTGATAATAAGGAAGGTTGCAGACAGGTGTGAAAGTGTTTTGGTAATGGGATTGGGATATTCACAAAGAGGTAGAGGAACTTCGGCAATACCACCATTTTTGCCAATGCGATCCTCCCGACCAAGGACAGAGGGAGTGTGTTCCAAATAGCCACTTTGGTTTCCAGCCAGTGCACCCCTTTACCAAAGTTAAGGGCCCATATGTCCTGTATGTTACGGCTAATCCAAATGCCTAAATATTTAACTGAATCCGCTTCCCAGTGTAGGGGGTAGTCGGACTTCACTTCAGGGATAGTGTCTGTAAGCGGGAATGCAACAGATTTAGACCAATTGATTGATACACCTGCCAGACCTTCAAATTTTACAAATTCGCGAAGTAGAAGATTAAGGTTTACAGTGGGGTTTGAGACGTACAGAGTGACATCATCTGCGTACAGAGATATCAATAGACTACGGGAACTAAAACTTATGCCTCTTGCCGTGTGGTGTTGTCTGATTCTTGCAGCAAGAGGCTCCATGGCAATGGCGAAAAGCAACGGAGACAGGGGGCAGCCCTGTCTCGTACCACGTGAGATGTCAAAGGGCTCGGATAGTAAACCGTTCACTTGTACCCTAGCTGTAGGGGAAGTGTACAACAGTTGTATTAAATTAATGAATAGTGGGCTGAATCCCATCCTGCTGAGGATTCTGAATAAATAAGGCCATTCTAGCGAGTCGAAGGCTTTTGTAGCGTCTAAAAACACGACTGTTGCTCGTACAGTTGGATGAAGGTAGTGCAACACCGAGAATATAGTTCTTAAGTTATGGAAGGTTGCGTGCCCCGGTATGAAGCCTGATTGGTCTGGCAGGGCCACCATCTGTAGCAACGGCTGCAGTCTGTCAGCAATTATTTTCGCGTAGATTTTCACATCCACGTTGATGAGGGAAAGAGGCCTATAAGAATCTAACGACTGGATGTCTTTATCTGGTTTTAAAAGCGTTATTATTAGGACTTCGCGCATGGACTTAGGCAAAATTCCAGTTTCAAGGGCCTCAGCGAACACTGCGTGCAGCAGCGGCGCCAGTTCCTCTGCATAAGTCTTATAAAAAGGTGTCGTGATACCATCAGGGCTGGGGGCCCTATTTAACGGCATACTCTTAATCACCTTGGCTATATCTTGCGCTGTGATTGGGACGTCCATGTATTGACGGTGTGCGTTGTTAAACCATACCAAGGTTATCGTGTCTAAATATGTATCGAGGGATTCTGGAGTCTCATTCTGTCTGGTTTTATATAGGTTAGAGTAGAACTCAGCGAAAGTGTGAAGAACTGCTTCCTGACCTACCACCATCTCCCCATCTGGGTCCCTAATGGAGTGTATGTATGTGGATTGTGGTCTGGTGGAGATGAGGCAAGCCAGGTTCCTGCTAAGTCTATCACCTTCCCCGTACCTACGGGCTTCTGCTTGTTTGCCAAGGAACTTTACCTCCCGTTGTGCCTCCTCGTTAAAGTCTAGGAGTTTAGCCTTCATTTGAACCGCTAACTCAGGCGTGGGATTATCGCAGAAACGGGATTCCATCGCCCTCAGTTCCCCTTCAATCTTGCTTAGTGTATTTCTAATGGCTCGCAGCCCCCCTGCCCTACGTGCAATACACTGCCCCCTGATTACCACTTTGAATGCATCCCACAGCACAGACTCCGTTGATACTGAGCCCGCGTTCGTTTCAAAGTATTGGACTATGTCTGCTCTTATTTCTTCAGTAAATGCTGTGTCTAACAATGCGTGTGGTGGTAAGCGCCAGGTGAAGGCCCGAGTGGGAGCATCTGGTATTCTGATTTCCAGTAGGCATGGAGCATGATCAGATAGCGATCTAGCCTGATTACACACCCACACTGTCCATGCAGCCACATCGGGCGACACCAGCCAGTAATCTAGCCTTGACCAGGCAGCATGGTGACTCGAAATACAGGTGCCCCCCCGCACATTCGGGTGTCTAGACCTCCATATGTCAAGCAATGAACCTTCTTGGAGAATGTCTAACAATGCCTGCCTGGCATGTGGGTGCAGCGGTCTAGATGCTCCCTTACGATGCAGATCATCGTTCAGTACAACATTAAAGTCTCCACCCCAAACGACTGTTGAGCAATCCATCAATGCAATTTGCGCCCATACAGATCTGAAGAATTCTGGGTCATCAACATTCGGACCATACATCGCTACCAACACCAATGGCTTTCCCAGTAGGGTGCCGTAGATCACCACAAATCTGCCCTCAGGGTCACAGTGCACGGTATGTTCCTTCCAGTCTAGTCCTCTACGTATAAGGATAGCCACCCCACGGGCATAATTAGAGTAGATGGCAGAATATATCGAACCCCATCTGGAGTGTTTTAGTCTGGGGGATGGAGTGGAGTTAATGTGTGTTTCTTGCAAAAAGCAAATGTCTATTTTGTGTCTTATAAGATATCCATGCATCAATCTCCCTTTTTTGCCATCACTAAGTCCGCGGATGTTCCAAGTTAACACCCCTGTTAATTCCATTGCAATGTTGATGCTGCATTACCACTATACAGTAATTGTCTAGTCGCATGTCCAAGACTAATGATCACACCGCACAATCGAGAATAATACTCAGCACTTGCCAAACAACCCAACAGCCCCGTCCCCCCTCCACCCACAGCAACCCCCCAATCAGGTTGTGTCATAGCCCCCCCTAAATTACGCATAGCGCAAACACAATGAAAAGTTACAAACATTGGGAATCACCCATGGAGGGCGTGGTATCCTGAGCATACACCCCTGTTTGCACAGGGTGGCTGTGCATTTCAGCCTAGGTTGCTAGCCACCAATCTTGATAACAACAAATTTATGTGGCAGCCAACGCGCAGGGCGCTCCGTGGAGATCAGCACAAGAGCCCAGCAATCTCAAGGGCACAAAAGAGCAACAACTGCAAACCAACAATGTTCCATAGTATGATACTCGTACAGCGAACCAACATAATCCTGTAACGGAAGTAAGAGCTCTCTATTTAAGTACAGAGGGTTTGAAAACGAGACTAGTAGAATCAATCATTGTCACTTAGGCGACCAACTTCATCCCCCAGCTGTGCATGTTTCCTCTTTGGCCTGGTACTGCAAACATGTTTTGCGAATTTCAAAGCAGACTTAGCGTCCGTAAAGTAATGAGTAGTACCATCATGCACCACTCGCAGTTTAGCTGGGTACAAAAGGGAGTACTTTATGTCGGCCTGCATTAAGAGCTTCTTAGCTGGGAGGAATTCCTTTCTGGACGCCTGCACCAGTGGGATGAAATCTGGGTAAAACGAGATGGCATTGCCCCTATGCGTTATTTCACCCTTCTCCCTTGCAAGACGCAGTATCAGATCCCTGTCCTGATAATTAAGTAGCTTGGCAAGGATCAGTCTTGGCGGTGCACCCACAGGTGGTTTCTGACCCAGCGCCCTATAGGCACGCTCCACTGTGAAGACCTGAGACAAGTTTGAATCGAATAGTTCGTGCAATAGGACCGTGACAAAGGACTCCATCCTGTCAATGGCGGTGGACTCCGGAATACCAGTTATGCGCACGTTGCATCTACGGGAACGCGCCTCTAAGTCATCAGCCATGGCGCGCAAAAGTTCAACCTCTTTCTCCAGATTAGTGATATGCTGTTTGAACTCCTGCTGGAATTCGCAGCATTCCGTGTGTCTGTTTTCGAGACAGTCCAGGCGTGTTTCGTGTGTTCCGACCTGCGTTTTAACCGATTCAAGCTGAGACGTCGAGTTTAGTGTCAATACTTCTAAGACTGGATCGCACCTCCAGCATTAGTGCCTTAATATCAATGTCTTGTTCAGTATCAGGCGCATTAAGCTCTGTATTGTCGCGAACCTTGTCATTTTGTCTAGCTTGACGTTTCTGCTCAAATGTGATCTTAGGTTGTTTCGGGTCGCCCTTGCCCATCGTTATTAATATAATAGGGACCCGGCCAGGAAGTAGTAAGTATGTAGGGGGTGATGCAGGCAAACGTGTGGCCGAGACTGTGGGCGCTATCAAACCCAGTCCTCCAATGTGCAGGACCAATGTTCACTTCCCCAGAGCCTTTGTAATGGGCCAGGTATGGGAAATTCTGCCAGCAGCTCACTATAAATCGCCGACCCCCCAGGAGGTCAATACTCGCCAGGCGAGATCAGCTGGCCAAGCGTCAGGTGCAATGCATCGCGCTGGCCCGGCACCAACGATGAGCAAATGATCCATATCCAAAAGGGTGTTCACCGCAACCCCCAGATGCGGCGAAAGCAATACTTTCGGCAGTTGAAGGCGGCGCAGACCACCTACCGTCTCTCCTGCCTGCGTCAACTGATCGAAGGATTATTCCGGGGTTCTCACCAGCACAATTATCGCACAGCACTCCCTCCGCCACTCGGGTCAGGTTCCCAAGCACTCACATCGGAAAGCGTGCGAAACGGCGATGTGTCTCTGTTTAGCCCAATGATACGGCCACGTTGGTATAAGGTCAGCTCAATCTCTGTAGAGGCAGTGCTACAAATCCTCCCCGCATGACCACTTTCTGGTCATCCTGAGCGCGGATGTCCGGAACCCGCCGGTCAAAGTAATCAGATCTTCCCTCCGCTTTCAAGATGACGGTTCTCCAGGCCTCGCGAAGGTCAGGCAAACAGCACACACCACGGCCACAGCTTCACACCCCCCACGGAGATATGGTCGTCCGTTTATGCACGCGCCCAGCACACATCAGGCGGAGTGGCTCGCTCACCTACACGATGTCAGGGTCCCGAGTGTTTATCTCCGGTCTGCACAAATGGGCCTACCAGGCACCGGGCCGTAGTGTGACGCGTCCCCCAACAGGGCGCCATCTCAGGCGGGCTCCGCACCTGCAGATCTTTCAAGGCCAATAACTTAATGTTGGTTCGCACCCGGAACGGCAAATCTTCACCTCAGCCGCCCCTCGCTCTCAGCAACCTCCGTGTCAGGATAGATGCGTGAACTTCGCATCCCAGGCAGGATTATGAACAGGATTAATAGCGCAGCCGGCGGAGCTCGCTTAGAAAGCGACCATGTCACTGCTCGGCCAGCCACGCCCCCCCGATTAAACACATTTTTGACAAAAATCAGGCAGCAGGCCAAGGCCCCTCTGTGATCCTCGGTGCCCTGCAGCAGCCACCACACGAGCAGCACCAGCAGCGCCTTAGCACCGCGTGCTGGCAGCGGCTGTTCCTGCCCCCACAGCAGATCCATAGAACTTAAAGCGCCTTCGGGAGCGGAAACCTGTCACAAAACAAACGGGCAGGCGTCTCAAGCTCCGCCCCGCTTGCTCATCAACTCCTCCTCGGCTCGGCCCCTCGGCTCTAACCGATATGCTCTGCACACAACGCCGAATCACAGGCCGACAACGACTGTGAACACCAACAGAGGGAAGAATTGTGTGTTTCCCCCAGTTATTAAAAAAAACCAGCATAAGTCTTAGCTGCTTCTGCTGCACCCAGAGTTTTATGCGACTTTTGAGTCTAATTTTTCTGTCTGGAAAAAGATTGTGGCCTGGTTTTCTGCACCCAGTAAATCCAGGTGCAGAAAAACCTAACAACTGATAATCAGGTGGAATAAAATGAACACATGAAAGTACGCCTTAATTTCATTGCCCTTGATTCATACTCTGGACCATAGTTGAGGGATAGGTCTAGGCATAGTCCTTGCAGCACACAATAGATTTGCGTGCGGCAGAGGCCAGAACTCAAAAGTCAGGAAACCAGATACAAGTAGGTGGTAACTCAGGGCAGGGGGAAAACGCCTGTTGTCCGTGGAGGAGTCATTCCCTTCCCAGAAATCTGCATTACAAATTAATTAATAGTATATATTTTTTAAATATCTGTTTGGTGCCGGTCCATATGACTTTAATATCTGCCTTTGGGATTCTATGTTGCAACTCCATAGGGTACATGTATCCTTTGTGAGCTTAATAAAATGTTGAAAATTCTACAAATCCTCCCTCCTACATCCAAGTACTCTCATGCTACCATTCTACACTCTGCTCTGTCTGAAAAACAGCTCAACATTTTCAAAATTCTGCATTGATTTGGCTCTTAAGTTATATTTTTGGAAATGTACATGTATTAACTATTTAATTTTAATACTATAGGTGATTGAAATTACGGACGAAGAAAGCAAGATTTAGCACTAAGCAACTGAATGTCAGTTCCATAAGAAGGATTATTTTGAAAAACTGAAGGACATCCAGCATTATACGTTTAAACAATTTCCAAAAATCTAAGTGTGGCGAGGAAAGTACTATACCTGTAAGTGAAGTCTCTAATTTTGCATTTCATTAACCCAGAGCAAAGCCATATCTGTGCACACAGCCTCAGAAATAATGTAGGAAGACCACTTCAGCATCCTCATCTAAAATATTATCAGAAAGACAAAATACCTAAGCATGACAGAAGAAAGTTCATCTAAAGCATCATGTAATTCTAGAGAGGAAGCACACACTGTATAAAAGAAAGTTACAACTAAAGGTTTCTTCTGGATACCATCAAAGAAAAGACGCTGAAAGAAGACTCCGAAGCTGACACGTTAACAACCAAAAGATTGGAAAATCACCTTTGTTCAACACCGTTTTTAACCAGTTACTCAAGTTTGCGACTATCTGCCTCGGGATATAACACCTCGACCCACTCTGCTCACTCTTGCGAAAACTTTAAATATTCACCACTTTATTGTGTTCATGACCATCTCAGATTGTTTCATTTTTATTGTGTACTGTTCTGTAATTCTATGTAAATCGCCTCAACATTATCTGTTGTGCAGGAGTGATATGTAAAACTGTTAAATATAAAAATGGATTAAAGGATCACCATTGCGCTATAGCTATTGTAAATAAATCCTCGTCTTCAGAACTACAAACCTTAACCTTACACCAAACATAGAAAGGGTAGAAGGAACTGATGTTCTGCGACTAATGATCCACAATAGTACTCTGCACGTTCAAACGCCCTCAGTTACTGCCATTACATCAGTGCAAAAAGGTACTTCTCAGTTTAATCATTAAATATCAGACTAACACCTTATTACTGCATTGCTAAGAACCTATACAAATAGATTTGAGAAAAAATTCAGTCACAAATGAAGTTGCTGCCGGAGAGGCTATTACCTAAAGACTATTATCTGCTAGAAAAATTTCAACAGGTGTTACAGGGCTGCTTCCTGACATTTTTTGCTCAATTCAATTTAGAGATAAGTGCTGAACATTATCTAAACAAGCCCGACTCTAAAATCGAGGCAAAATAACCGAAGTTGGGGAAAAAAGTTACCTGTGCCAAAAAAGATACAGCCATAAATCTTATCTCACAGAATTTAACAGAATGCAAACTGGGGGAAACCACTCTCACTCTGTGGAAAAACCTTACCAGTGTGCTGAATGCCAAAAAAGTTTCAACCAAAAATCTTATTTCACTGAACATATGAGAATCCACTCTGGGGAAAACCCTTATCAGTGCTCTGAATGCCAGGAAAGGTTTTGTAACAAACAGAGTCTTTCTCGTCATCTAATAACCCACTCTGGCAAAAAACCTTACCAGTGCTCTGAATGCCAGAAATGTTTCATGTACAAAAACAGTCTCACTCAGCATAGAAGAACCCACACTGGGGAAAACCCTTATCAGTGCTCTGAATGCCCAAAACATTTCAACCGTAAATCACTTCTAACTGCACATTTGAGATTCCACACTGGGGAAAAACCTTATCAGTGCTCTGAATGTCAGGAAAGGTTTTGTAACAAACAAAGTCTTTCTCGACATGCAATAACCCATTCTGTGGAACAACCTTATCAGTGCTCTGAATGCCAGAAATGTTTCAGTATAAAAAGTAGTCTCAATCGGCACATAAGAATCCACACTGGGGAAAACCGTTATCAGTGCACTGAATGCCACAAATCTTTCAGTCAAAAAAGCTGTCTCACTCGGCATACAAGAACCCACACTGGGGAAAAACCTTATCAGTGCTCTGAATGCCAGAAATGTTTCCGTGAAAAAAGACATCTCACGCTGCATATAATAACCCACACTGAGGAAAAACCTTATCAGTGCTCTGAATGCCAGACATGTTTCAGTGAAAAAAGACATCTCACGCTGCATATAAAAACCCACACTAGGGAAAAACCTTATCAGTGCTCTGAATGCCTAAAAGATTTCAAACTTAAATCACTTCTAACTGCACATGTGAGAATCCACACTGGGGAAAAACCTTATCAGTGCTCTGAATGCCAGAAATGTTTCAGTGAAAAAAGAAATCTCACGCTGCATATAAAAACCCACACTAGGGAAAAACCTTATCAGTGCTCTGAATGCCCAAAAGATTTCAAACTTAAATCACTTCTAACTGCACATGTGAGATTCCACACTGGGGAAAAACCTTATCAGTGCTCTGAATGCCCAAAAGATTTCAAACTTAAATCACTTCTAACTGCACATGTGAGATTCCACACTGGGGAAAAACCTTATCAGTGCTCTGAATGCCAGAGATGTTTCAGTGACAAAAGCAGTCTCACTCAGCACATAAGAATCCACACTAAGGAAAAACCTTATCAGTGCTCTGAATGCCACAAATGTTTCAGTCAAAAAAACAGTCTCAATCAGCATATAAGAACCCACACTGGGGAAAAACCTTATCAGTGCTCTGAATGCCACAAATGTTTCCGTCAAACAAACAGTCTCAATAGGCATATAAGTGTCCACACTGGGGAAAAACCTTATCAGTGCTCCGAATGCCAAAAATGTTTCAGCCAAAAATCTCATCTCACTGAACATGTGAGAATCCACACTAGTGAATAGACTTATCAGTGCTCTAAATGTCAGACAAGATTCAGAGGTAGAGATGGTTACAAGCGCCATAAGAAAACACCATCAAAATAATTCAGTTCTCCGAATGCCAGAAAAGCATCAATTTTAAACTCAATCTCACTCTATATGAACAGCCTCACTAACTATAAGCGACTCCATACTGATGAAAAACCTTATGAGTGCTCTGAATGCCAGAAAAGCTGCCGAGAAAAACGCTATCTCACCATGAGAAACTCCACACTAGAGAAAATCCTTATGCCATAAAAAGTTGAATCTGAAAGACAGTGTTCTGCTTCATGAGAGATCCCAATCTGGGGAAAAACCTTATGAGTAATCGAAATGCAAGCAATGTTTTTGTTACAAATTATTTCTCACTTGACATGAGCGAACTCACACGGGGGAAAAAAGCCTTATGTGTGTTCTGAATGTCAGATAAGGTTTAATCTTGAATACAATGTCATTTCACGAGAGAATTCGCACAGAACTAAAGCCATATACTGGAGGGGAAAGCCAGAAACGTTATACTCAGAAAGGAGATCTCACTAAACATGAGTAATGCATCCACACCAGATTTAAAGTAAGGCATATCTTGAGTTGCAGAAAAGCTTCTAACAACCTGACTTTACATGAGAGAGCACATATTGTAGTTTCAATAGAATTCATCAAGAAACTCTTGCAGGATAACTTAGGCTTGCCGCATGCAACCTCGAAAGAAATTTCCATCCTGGAAATATTTTTAATTGCAACAGAATCCACAATTTGAGTATCTGAAAGTTACAAAACTCTCCAGGTCTTTACTTTACACAGAGAAGTGTTAGTGCTTGCAAAAATCAACTAATTGC
Source organism: Lissotriton helveticus (assembly GCF_964261635.1). Classification (NCBI taxonomy): domain Eukaryota; kingdom Metazoa; phylum Chordata; class Amphibia; order Caudata; family Salamandridae; genus Lissotriton; species Lissotriton helveticus. Next base: position 3,694,799 of record NW_027611656.1, on the reverse strand, counting down.
CCAACAAATCACAATAATAATGTCTTAAATTTTACTCCACCCAAAAGGTTTCTACTCACCCTTGTTTCTTAACATATGACTGATATCTATTTTTTCATGATAAGATTAAGCCTATGCGGAGATCCCTCTCCCTTCTCCAACCTGAGTTCACAGTAGTGACGGATGCGTCACTCCTGGGTTGGGGCAGCCATATGGGAATGGCAGAGATCAAAGGCCTCTGGTCTCTGGCGGAGTCCAGGCACCACATCAACCCTCTGGAGCTCCGGGCGATTCGTCTTGCATTGAAGGCATTCCTTCTTTCTTTCAAAGGAAGAGTGGTGCAGGTGTTCACGGACAACACCACCGCCATGTGGTACTGCAACAAACAGGGCAGGGTGGGGTCGTGGACCGTATGTCAAGAGGCTCTTCGCCTTTGGACATGGCTGGAACATCAGGGCATATCTCTGGTAGTTCAACACTTAACAGGTTCACCGAACACAAGGACGGACAAACTCAGCCGCCAGTGCATGATGGATCACAAATGGCATCATCACTCGAAGGTCGTGCTAGGTCTCTTTCAGTAGTGGGGAGGTGCCTTTGAATATTTGAAAGGGACACTGCCTGTTCTTCTCTATATTTTCATATATATATTTTTTTTATTATCCTCTCATAAGCTCAGAAGAAGATTACCTCCACCAGATTCCTGTAACAGACTGTCCATTGGACATGGTCCAAACATCCTACACTTATCCATACAAGATTGGGCACTCTGATTCAGGTGCACTGACCTCTCTATATCCTTAGACATATGGGACTGACCGCTTGCAACAGGATACATGCGTAGTACAAGGGACATGGTTTACACACCCATCACTCATTTCTACTATGGGCAATCTGGTCTTCGGGTGTGCTGATTTTCCTAATGGTTCTTTTGCCCTTGGGTATACAGCGCTGACCCTTTAAAAACACATGCCAGTACATCGTGGTATTTGCATTTAACTTCGATGGAGGCCCGTCTTTAGTGATTCTATTCCACGTGAAAAAGTGGCTGTGTGTGACAGAGGCAAGAAAGCCTTCAGCATTTAGTGCGCGTTCATTCACATTCATGCTGCCGGCATGGGACTACATTTCCCAAGTACTCGTGGTCACATGACTGCATCAGAGTAATGCGATTATACAACCTGAGTCAGTAGCCACACACCAAATTCGGCTTTAGCTAGCTCCGGATCCTCTATTCGAGCAACAGCGATTACTCTGGACACCGTCCTCCATCTGCTGTGGTATAACGGATTGCTGGCTCACCGTATACAGTTATGGGTCTCTGACCCTACGTTTGTTATATCTGTAATTTTTTCTTCACCGAGTTCCCTGTATACAGAAATGGGTCCCTGAACCTACCTTTTTGTTTAACTTGAATCTTTTGTGCATTGAGCGCGTCTTTTCATTTTTTTATTGTTATGAAAACGTAAAGAATGCTGTATTCATGTTAAAGATATGTTAAAGATATGGAAGTGTCAAAGCACACTCTCTCATGTCGTAGGAAAGTTCTCAGTGCACTTGTGGCAAGGCTTGTGTCTTGAAAACAAAGCACACTGCCCCAATGCAGAGGTCAACTATTTTAAGCCCATTTACTCCACTGCATTTGTTTGTGTTAGGCCAACTAGCTCTAAGTGTTTTTTTTTCCCCCACAACACCACATGTTTCCTTTGGAAGTTACTGCACTAGGTTCTGCCTTTGTTCACCCTGTGCTGCCGCAACACAAGCCTGTTATGAGGGACGAGCCATCAAAAACATTGATACACAAACTTCAAGGCAGACACACGACTGCCTCCACGGTTTTGGCGTGTCTCCCCCTAGTGTTAACCACCATTACGCTGCCCGCTTGTCTCGATAAACCTTAGTGACATCTGAATACATGCTCGGAGAACGTATTAGGGACTTCACAGCCATACGAAAATACCTCAGTCACTATTGCAGACACCGCCTATGAGTATATGGACAGTTTTTAATCTACATGGGCACACTTTTTCTTTACACTTGTTCTGAAATGCCTACAACTGTTACAGCCTTCCAGAAGACTTATTTTCTTACCATACTCACCTTCCTATAATTCTTTATTAGGGCGGAGAGTCACCCTGAGCCGCATGCCATGGTGAGTTGAGGCACATTTCCCGACGTCGGCGGATTAACCTTTTTTACAGTATATTATTATTGTAGTGAATCTTGTTGTCTATAAATTATTTTATTTTTCACCTATACTAAGAATAACAGACATTGACTATACAGTATATGGTTGTGTCCCGTTTGGACGGGTTTGTATGTCCTGGACTGAATAGCTTTGAAATGTAACGCTAGCACAGTTGTTCAAATGTCTGACCTCGATTTTTTAATATATTTCCAATGTATGTATTCTTTTTGGTACCACCAGTGAATTAACCACTCTATGAAGATTAATATGATCACTGGATGGTTTTGTATATTAAAACCCTTCTTTAGACTTATATTGGTTCGTACACCATTTGTAGGTCTCGCCTGAGCCAGGCCGCATGCGTTGCTCTGCGAGGCTTTTAGTAAGGGCTTTAAACTCTGAACACATTCTTGCGCGTGTGCTTATTTATCCTTGCTTTCTCTCTTTATCACCTTCCCCTTTTCTGCCTTTCCTTCTCTTGCTTTGGGACCTTTTCAATGTTTAACAAAAAGCTGTAAAACCTGCTGACCGATCTTTGTACTTTTAATAAAGCGTTTTTTTTAATCACCCTGTGCCTGGAAGCTGAGGCAGATTGCAGTACGAATAACCCCTGAAAAATGGACCTGGTCTGCCAGTTGCTAAGCATTAACCAAGGAGAAATGTATTCTGTGATAGCTTGGAGAGATGAACTGACCAGTCAGAGATCCCATGGCAGCTCTGTGGAGACACAAATTCACGAGCTCCTTCTTGCAAGGAATTATGGGAACCAAATCATGCATGCCATGCCATCTGACCTTTTGCAGGCAACATAGTTCATTTTAAATCCCTCCTTGCACAAAAAAATGTCAAAATGCCTAAGAATCCATTCTTTTGAGATCCAGAGCGTGGGGTCTGTCTTCTATATCTATGCGTTTTAATACCAAATAATGAAAGAGCCTAGATTTTTGCACCATATGGGTCAAGGTAGTTTACGAGAACGATGCGTGCCCCTTGCATCTGTTCCCTGCGGCGTGTGCATCATTCCAAGAATCCGACCCAGAGCTGGAGGTTCCCACCACATTCCTGTGCCTTGGTAGCCTGGTTCATCAAATTGTTGCCTTCTGAAATATTTAACCCCGGTTTGTCCAAAATGCCTTCAGTATTGATACAGTGCCAATTTATTCCTTTACATTTACTTTCCAGTTTGCCCAGTAACATTTTCTTTTTGGGAGGAGGTATGTTTTTGATAATTCAAATGTAACTCCTGTAAAGGCGCACATTTCCACAGAAGATATTGCATTCACAGTGTATCCTTCCTGGTATATGGGAGATGGGTATGGGCCGGAACGTTTTTCAAACGCATCCAATTTTCTTTTGTTTGTTTAGAAAGCTTTTTTCCTATCCTTGTGCTTGCAAACATGAATTGTATTAAAAATAGAAGCCTTGACTGAGCCAATAGACTCTTCGATAAATATTGTATGCTGTGTTTTTCTATGCCAGGTGCACAACATATAGACTGTTCATACACTTTCTGTAGAATGCTTTGTTCTGGGCAGATAAACTCTAAGCCCCACCCTACTTGTATCCTCGTGCTAGTGCAGGCCGATGTAAACAGTAATTGTAATGTATTTAGATTTATATAACGCTTACTACCCCTGATGAATTTTGAGGCGTTTTTTCAGCGAGTAGCACGCTACTCCAGGATCCAAAAATTATTAGTGGTTAATTAGTATAGGGAAATATAAAATGTATTTGAGAGCTGGACATGTTGGTCTGTTAGTTGGGTTAAAAAAGATAGTGGGAGGATAGAAGAGGAAAGGTTTTGCATTTATATAGCGCTTGCTACCTGATGAAGTGTTGAAGTGCTTTTCAGCGAGTAGCATGCTACTCCAGATCCCAAAAAGATGAAAAGACAGATCATTTATGGTGGGTAGGTTGTTTTACTGTATACACACAACTGTACAAAAATTAATACAATTCCGTTGTAAAGTTGTATCCAAGAGGCAAGTATAGTCTCTGACAATAATGTATACAATACTGATACGTTTTAAGTCGGCTTGCCATCAAGACTGATGCCCTGTAATGTTGATGCAAAGTCATCTGTGCTGGAGTATCTTAGACTCTTGTTGAATTGTACCATCCACCTTGTAGGTACTGCTATTTGTATCAGGTCCACGTTGTAGGCAGACACAAACGCCTAAATTGTGCAATATTTATATTAAGCATAATGTAGGTGAACATATGACAGTAACCACTGTACAAGCTGTATTAGGTGCTTAGAAGTAGAGTGACATAGAGGGCCATAAACTCTCCACTAAATCTTTTTTTTATTATTGACAGTCCTCATAAGATCATACAATTCAATACCATGTACAAATAGCCCATCGGGGAACAGTTCAGGCATCATCTGGGGATTACACATCCGAGAAACACAAGTGTCTTTCATGAGTACAAATTGACTACTCCTCCAAGGACTGCACTGTATTATTGACACGGGCGAAAAGGCAAACAAGCAGTCAGGAAGCACACTGATTGTTTACCCCCCACCGGACAGGGTGGTGACAGACCCCAACCACCTGCAGGGGAAACGTGCCACCTCACTTAATAGCTGCCAGACGCTTTACTATGTAAGCAGACTGGTGGTTTACAACTGCGCCTACGTTGGGGCACCACATGTTTTTTCCAGCATAATCTGCTGTACTCCCCCTGTGTGGGATGATAGCACCCACTCAAGACTGCACCATTGTGTAGTCTGGGACAGTGCACCTTCCATGTAATTCTGAACTGGGCCTTTAAATACGGTACTATTTTGTGTGCCTATTTAATTCAGGTATACAAAGAATGTGGTACTACTTGTATACTAGGGTAGGACAAGGAGGATTGAATTTCTATGGTGGCAGAAATGTTTTTGTCAAAGTGCTTTATGCCCTAAACACTCTCCCGTATCCTGACCATAATGAGATTACGTAGATTACACGTCTGCGTGCCTAATGCTGCCATTTGCATTTCAAGACCAGTGATTAATGTGACTTTATCAAGTTCAAAGCCATTAGGCGATTCCGACCTGTCTGATACTTGCATATGGAAAAGATGGGTCATTTGAACCTAAAGATAGATAAACATATTCATAGGTCACGATTTATGTCTGCATGTAAAATAAAAGTGTAAATTAGGAGAGGTGAGAAGTTAAAGGCAGACGCTAATCGACCTGCATTTGTACATAGGCCTTCCTATATTATGATATCTATTCCTGCTTAAGTCTTTAATTGTAATGAATACTTTAATACCCAGGCATGTAGTCATGTCGAGCTGTTTAGATAATCCACCTGTCTCGCCACTTCTTCCCCACTGCATCCTTAACCAGTGGCCTAGCCAGTGTGCCCTGGGCCCCAAGGCAAGAAAGGAAATGTGACCTCTGCCGTTTATTTGGACTGGGGAAAACCGCAATAATCATTGTTCTGTGGGCCCCTCAGGCCTCTGTTTGAACTGTGAAAAACAGCAGTTGTCAGGGTTCAGTGGGCCTTTAAGGCATCTGGGACTTGATGCCACTGCACCTGCTGCACCAATGGGAAGCTAAGCCCCTGCCCTTAACAGCTTCTATTCTAGCTCCACTGGAGAACCGAAACAGCCAAGTACTGATCTGGCCATATATGCAGGCATGCAGCCGCCTCTTCCTCTGAAGGGATTTAAGTCGCATGAAAGCAGCTTGCGGGAAACAACCATTTTCTGAGGTAAAGTCAACCAACACTTCGTCTGTTCCAACCTGAATCCATTTAAAACCAGAGACGAAAAAACGGTTCATCGTCACCCCTTGCTTATCAGAAGGGTAAAACAGATTCATCTAACATTACAGTGTACCGCATAACAAATTGTGATTCTGTTTACAAATTAAAACTAGCATGCATATAGAAAGGGCAGCCTTTGGCCAAAATAGCCATTTTCCCTACCCATACCTTTAACTCATCTTATACAAAAAATGCTAATTACATTGTCATCCGGAAATAGTCATTCGCGCCTACTCATAACCAAATGCCACTTAGAATTGTCTTTCACTTCAAGCTTTCAAAGGTATATTAATATAAAAGCAGTATTGAATTTTTTGACGTTGTGTACTCTTACCAAAATTTAAAGCATCAACTTTATATGACACACCATAGAAAAAAGGAGTTGTTTATATATACTAAACCTCCAAAAACGTTTGATTAACCAGTTATAAAGTCACGTCTAGCTTAGTTAGTTTATAGTCTTCTTTTTTTAATAGTAATTATTTCACATTGTTACTGAATATGCATGGCTAAACACTTATAAGGTCCCAAAGGCAAAACCTATTGGCTATAACAATGCTTGTTATTGATTGAGTACATTGAGCGGCAGAACTTTTGATTAAGTCCTGAAGAATGCCGCAAACACCTATTTGGAGGTTTAATAGGCTGAAACATGTTGACCTCTTATTGACTCTAACAGTGCATATATATTTCTCCCACAGTGTCCTATTTTTAATCCTGGCCCAGGGGTGTGCAAATAATGGAAACCACATACCCTTTAGCAAGTTTTAACTTTCACTCTGCTGCCCCCACTACCCTGAGCTCATTATTGTGGTATTTAGTATACCTTTCTCTATAACAAAATATGCCTGAACTCCTCCCTCTCAGTGAGGGGGTTGTTTCATGGTGCAAGGAGATTCCCAATAAGGAAGCATGCCAACTACGGTGGGTGAGGGAAATCGTCCTTTTAAAGGGATATTTCATCTTAGCTAGGTCTTCATTTGCAACAGTAATCCTCAGAGACCCAAGAGTTTCTTGATTGTGGTAGAAATGCATTTTTACCCCTTCATTGTACGTTCAAGCACAGAGCATTTCATGAAATGTGATCTATGTAGGGAAAATACTCTGTGCACTGACAAAATGTGTTAAAATAACAGAAAGTTGATCATCGCAAATATAACTAGAATGTTAATTCTAGCATATTTTTGATAGCACAAGGTATAAGAAATTTGTGGATCTTTATCTGATATATTTATCAGTAAGTTATCTGAAATTATTGAACATAAACTTTTCCAAGTATTATTTCGAAAGATTAAGGAATTGGTCTTTTCTAAATTAACCCCAGTGCCTATGACTACAATAATCACCTCTCTCAAATCAATATTGTGCTTGTTTTAGTGAGAAAGCTAAATGATCTTGGAGAAACCAGGAACTGGCGTCAGTATTTTTCTTAGGAAGCTTCAAGTTAGAGAGTGAAAACACTTTTTAGAATGCCCCAAAAATTGTGATAAAGATATTTCAATATGTTTGACAAAAAGAATAGGGACATTTCATGACAATATTGAAATTCTGAACTAACAGGAACAAATATTTACACGACATTACAAAAATATTAGAGACTAAATTTCAGTAATATATGAAATACTGAGGTTCATTTACTAATAATCCATTTGGTAAAAAGTGGTTGCTTGTAGAGTCAGCACACTACTTTGTCTGTGATAGCTTTTAAATAAAGGCATTTTTAATGCACCCCATTTTACTTTCAGATTCACAAATGTCCCCTTGGGTTACTACCTCCTGTTACTGTTTTTCAGTCCACATATGGTTTCAAAGCTCAATACATACCTTAACAATGTATTAAATATTCAGAAGGGAAACTATTAACATTCCCCTTCCAAATTCTGAATTGTTAAATGGGCTTAGTACATTTCAAAAAGGGGTTTAGCATTTGCAAACTCTGTGAATTACTGAACAAGTAGATTTTTTTAACAATAAAACATGAGGCAATTTTTCTCAATTCCCTCCAAATTAAGTTTGCTAATATTGTTAGTTGAATGATAACCGGTGTATGTACCTATTTAGTGTTAGTATTGCTTCAGATCAAATAAAAACCATCACACATAACTCTTACACAATACTTAAAGACAGAATTTCTGACATCCAGCGTTAATGTTTTGTTAAATATATTTGCAAATGTTGTCACTTAAACAGGAAAGCAGCTAAAGCAGTCTCTGGACATAAAATAGGATGTAATCATAATCTTTAGATACAATTTCTGAGTTTCAGGAACAATGTGTGTCTTCTGGGTTTACTCTAAACTACTATAATAAACATATTCAATGCTTTCAGATTTGATCTGTTTGTACTAGTTTCTATTGCAGACAATAATCTAGATTTAGACCAAGGATCAATTCCACCTATAGCTTTTAAAATCTATTTATCAATGATCTCTATTAGTGTTATTGCAACTGTAATAGAACTGATCTGAGAAGTGGACCTTCAAGTATTATGCTCAGTCAATTTATTGAACAAACTATGGAGTTAAAATCTGAATAGATTAGATCCACAAGCATTGCCTGACCACTGTGTTTTACATCAATAGATTACTTATCAGCACATTTTCTCTAAGTACAATTCACTCGTCTTCTATTTTTCGCGGAGCTCGTGCTGGGTCTGTTAGAACTCTTTTAAAATATGACATTTAAATGTCAAAAAAATCAGGAATTCTAGTTACAAGCCTGGTCAAACCTTAATGAATGCTACACCAAAAGATGCCCTTCTGTTCCTACATTTGATTGTGTACCATGATTCAGAAATGGCATGTTTTTTCTTTCGGAAGTAAAATTCTAAACATATTTATTGTTGTTGCCAGCCGAAACATTATCACTAATTGAGACGATAACAACAAGTGGTCTTGTGATGCTTGCTGGAATGGGAAGTGTTTATTCAAAAAGTGGATGGAATTCAAGTTTAGGAGACAATTTTACAAAAGTGTATGGATTTTGTATATATTTCAAATTGTTGATCTCCAAAATGGCCTAAATCAATAAATTATATTGAAATTCAAGTTTATCATTTGAATCCTATTGTTGGAAAAGATGTGATTTTGAACCCCATGAGGCGGTTCCTTTCCAGAAAGCATTCAGGTTGTAATCATGAGTCAAATAATGCTGAGGAGGTTAAAATATTCAAATTGAATTCTAATTACATATGAAATGTTCAATGTTCAATATATTTCTCTTAGTATTTTAATGTGAGGACTTTATTGTTTAAGGAAAATAATTAGTATTTGTTTTTCTATATGTAGGAAGCATTACATTAATGAAATCACTGTATCCCACCTTCTTTGTTTCCTTTCCTGTTCTTTATGAACGTTTCTATTGTTGAACTTTAAAGATTGCCCGAAATTAGGAATTGTGCTCTACATAACTTTGCTGTGTTACAGTATGTTGATTTTTATGTACTACTTTAGTCTCTTATGTGTATGGCAACTGATGTTTTGTTTTGCTTTAATAATCAGCTTATGTTTATTAGGTTTTAATATTCAATAAAATGTTTCAAACACAACAAATGGTAGTTGATATGTATTTACAACTGCAGCATTTTTATTGTATGGTCAGTTTCAAAGGGGCCAAAAATATGGTCTGTGGGATGACGGAGGACCACATTGGCATCAGCAGGGAGAGGTTTGGGCAGGTGATTGGGGGTACATGTAAGGTTGGAAGTAGGGGGAACAAAGCATGTACATTGTGTGGACTGTGACTCCTAGAGTTATTTTGAGGGATACCATGCTACCCTGAAAATGAATCCCCTAGTGATTATTATCAACAAACTTTATTCGTTTTATAAAAGAAAAACATCTTCCAAGTTACAGATTGACAAATATAATATGTCCAAGTTAATCAGAACACAAGATAAAAATTCATGACTTACAGCAGTAGCATTTTGCGTCTGTGAGATCTCAATGAATGCCGTCATCAGAATCAGTAGCCGCTGGGTACAACACAGTGCATGGGCCGTTACTGGTTCAAGCAAAGTATCAACATCAGTTGGCTTGACTGATGGGAGTGTGAGACATGTGTCTAACACGCATTCTTCTCCGCATAGCAGGCAGCCTAGAACAGGTAGGATGCAATCTTGCCAAATTGGTCTGAATGACAGAAACCATGTGGTATTTAATTCTCTTAGACGAGGTAGTCCCAACATTTGGACGATGCGCTCACGACACTTCGTTCCAAGTAGAGTTGTCTCCATGGAGAACTAGGTGTTGTTTGTGAAATGAGTTGCCATATCGCAGCAATAGGAGCAAAAATAGTATTCCTGCAGCGAGTCCCAAAATGAGAGGCAATCCGCCAAACACAGAGTGCACTAAGTTTGGAAATATTACTAGGACTGCATCAAAAGGTGCTAACAGTCCAGAAAATACGGTCTTAAATACATGTACAATACCGCTCGTATCAGACATTGTTAAGATACGACTTTACATTTCTTAGAAATGTATAGGGCAATTTGTAGTTAAGAGGGCATGTAACTCTGCAGAAGTCCTTGCGACTTGTAGATCATAGGTTTCTTTGGCCGAGGTCAGTGGCAGTGTTTTTTGCAAAAGAATGGCTTTCATTCTGCTTAAAGTATCAATTTGTATAGAAGAGATGTTCAGTGAAGGCCAAAGTGGCGACTCCCGGCTGTCTTGGTTTTAGGAAACAATACTTGCATACAGCAAGTGACCCTGGCTGACACAGTTACTAGATATGATATGCCTGGCAACATGCCACAGCAGCTGCGATCATTCAACGTAAGGTGACTCCCATTCGAGAGTTGTCCAAAAATTGGATCAATCACTGCGGCTGGTGAACCTTGCAGGTGGCAGGATAAGTTGTTAGAGGAACTATTGCAGGAACTAAGTTTATACCCTGACATAGGAGAGAACCGCTTGGAACATTTTCACAATTTTCCCCGCTAAGAAACACTTCACTACCCCCACTACAACATCTGTAAGTGTACAGCAATTCCCAGGATGTCTTGATGTATTCTTTACCCAACCTTTTATATGTGCCTGCTGGTATATGTTGTAGGCAATATTGAAAATAGAAAATTGTATCAGGCAGAGTGATTGTTCCATGTATAATCCATTCCATAACTGGCTTTTCAGCGACAGTAAATTGCAATCTTTCCAGTTTTTCAATGCTCAGCACCGTATTGTCTGCTCCCCTTTGTGCCAATTTGATCTGTTTATCAGTGAGATTGAATTCTGAAAACAGTGACGTAGTATTGATTAAACGTCACGGCACATAGCCTCAATGAAGGTTTTGCAACGTCCAGCCTAATAGCATGATAGAACGTAATTGCGACTGACCATGTTGCAACATGACCAAGTCCTGTTCCATGATGTCTATGGCATAAGACACTATGCTGCATAAAGAATATATCCTGGACCACAGATTTGTTAACCCATTGTCAACCACAGAGAGAGATTTCTCAAAATTAACAGGATCAATTTCTCGTATTCGTTCTGCAGTCTCTGCTTGCGTAATTTTCCATGCTTCATTATACGCAGCAAAGATACCGGCATATATAAAATGTTTATGACGTGATGTACTTGGTCCTAGCAACAATTCCCTAAGATCAGCGCCATCTTTAAGTAAAGATAAGTGTTGCTTTACTTCCTTAAGTGTAGATCTATGTATCCAATCAAGGCAAAGTTTCCCTACACTGTATGTTGTTACTATTCCTGGATGCTGTCTTTGAACATATCTTGGTTCTGGCCTAATGAATGTGAACGCCTTTGTTTTATTCAGGAATCTATCTTGACAGTTGTTTGTGTCTGTGGGCCAGATCAACCATTTATTCCAATCTGGATCTGTTCTGTTGTGATGCAAAATAGTATGTACGTCGACTCCCCCCTCAGAAGTGTTATCACTAGCAGGTGTAGGTGTAGGTATAGACGGTTTGTTCAAGTCTTTTATCTTGGCTAACCCAAGACAAGACATCTGTTGGACAGTGTCATTCAAAAACATAATTTGCTCAGGGATGATGTGTAGGAGAGTAGGGTCTGCTATCCTATGGTCACCCAATTTTTTTTTGTGCATTTTGCTTCACTGTTTTTTCGACTTAATGTGGCTGTGGGCCTGCTAATCAGACCCACAGCCCTGCTGTTCGCTCTCTAAATTCACAACCATGTACTTTAGGTACATCACCAATTGGGATTGGGTCACCTTATGAGCCCCTGTACAGAGTACTATAGGTACCCAGGGCATAGGTGCATCCAAGGCCTACCAGGGGCTGCAGCATATCTTTTGCCACCCCTGGCTGGCCATCCAAACTGACACAACTGGCTGATCACTCAGCTGGGGCAAGGTCGTGTAATCCCTTGCTTAGATATAGTATACCTATGTCTAACCTTATATCTGGACACATATACACCTATAAGTCACTGCTATGGCCAGCCATAACAATCCTGGAGGCAGAGTGCTTGGGTTTATGTGAGATGGTGCTCTAGCATGAGCTGAGCCTGTCTTCAGCTTTCGGATCCATGTCCTCATAGCTGTTCTGGGATATTGTCATACCATATACTCTTAAGTGCATTATAATCCTCGCGGTTAGATGCTATCTTTGGTTTGGCTTTATCAAAACATGTCGTGTAAGGTGTCATATGCTTTGGAATACTACCTCCTCGCCAGTTCTGGCGACGGGGGTAGCATTCCAACCTTCTAGAGGGAGAAGACATGTTACTAACCTTAATCCCGGTTAAAGTTAACCAGAACCTCAGCATCACAAAATGGATGCGGCTGCCACAGACACAAGTCTGGCCTCCTGCTGCTGACCGAAACTCTGGCAGGGGAGGCCTGGACAATAGGTTTCCTGTCACAGGGAGGTGCTAGCACCACCCCAGACAGGAGATAGTTGATTGGGGCAGGGAGGGCTGAATGAAACCAGACACTGCCTGGGGCACACAAGGTGTCCCATTCATAGCCCAGTTCAAACCGGTGCTGGGGCACTCCAGCCCCAGCTCTGGCACGAAACTGGAAAAAAGGGAAAGGGGTGTAGCCACCCCCTTCCTGGGTCCCACCCATAGGAGGGACCTAGCAGGTAATCCAGCCCCTTGATTTGGAATAAAGGTAGGAGCTGTGTCCATAGACTTTAAATAATCCTGACTGAAACTTTGAAACAGAACTCTGGACCCTTCGACATCCTACTCGATGTAAAAGACTTAAGAATCTCCCTTGTGGTCAAGGAGTGACCACACTGTGCAAGCAGGCACCATCAAGCGCTCAACGGTTTGCTTTATCGTTGCTCCCGCCGGAGCTTGAACAACAGAGCTGAAGAACTGGGCCTTATGGGTCCAGCGGTGCAGGGCACGCCTAAAATCTCCGGGTTCACCTGCCTTGTCGGACAGAGACACGAGACACTCCCTTAGGCATAGAAAACCAGGTTTATTAGCTGCAGCTAAGCACAGTTGTCCCAGAAGTACAGAGTAGGTTCTCAGGAGACTGCCACTTTACTTCGTGGCGCACAATCTTTTATAGCACACATATTTACAACATATACTCCCAATACATACAATGGTAACCAATAGGAAAAGTTGGAAAACAAGCTATCAAGTGTCCCAAATACGCCTTTCTTTTAGGCCCTGTGTGTTACCCCTCCCCACAAGTTAATCAGTGCTAGTGCCTACAATCCAATTTGCAGGTGGCGGGACGTATTCGTGTGTCTCAAAGGATAGTTGTGTAACAAGAGAATACACGAAGAGAATAGCGAAGGCCAGTCGGATAAGATAAAGTAAGGGAAGAATTGGGAAAGCCAAATAGTCAATCGAGACAGGGATCAATCAGCCTAGACATCGATTAGTGGCCTCGGTTAGACCCTGACATCGGTTTCGTAAACGAGGGCAGGGGATTACTTTTTAACAGAAAGACATGTAGCAGCTGGAAAAGGCAAAAACACTCCGTTCGCCGTGTCGCCTGAGTGAGGGCAACACAAAATGGCGACAGGGCAAAAAATGGCGGCCGCATAAGGCAAAGTCGAAAACCGAAGAACCTCAGAGCCTGACAAGAACCAGACTTCCAGACATCCAACAGCCCGATCCACAGCCACAGCAAAGCTGAGACCCGTGGAGGTGACGTAAGACGTGGGACCGGCCACCTTGGAAAGCCAGTGAAGTGCTTTCTGTGCAGCTCCTGAGGCACCCTCGGAGCTGTGCATTGGGGATTGAGAAGCCCCAGCCCCGAGCAGCTTTTGCACCGAAGATCACCTCTCCACACTCACCGAGTGCTGCGTGGGGCCCTTTTGCATTTTCCTGCTCAACACATCTGTCCGGTCACTTGCACGTTGGCTAGTGGCCTCTGTGACAACGAACCTTCAAATTTTCAATGCTGGTCTGGTTGCTCCAGACTGGCCCTTGCTCCCCTGAAAAGGAGCAGCCCATCAGACCTTGCTGTTCTGATCCAGAAGCCATCTTCGATTCCTGCGTGGGTTGCATTTGCCAAGGCCTGTTGACTCCGAATCGAGAACCAACACCGCCGACAGCGAGCGCCTTCGTGGCACAGTCCGTGTCCACCACCTGGTTGTCGTTTACACCTCCTGGTCCACGTGGCAGCGGAGACAAGCTTCATGACATCACCTGATCGCAACCCGACATCACCTGGTTCCTTCCTGGTTCCTTCCTGGTCACTGGCTAGTGACCCAGACTCTGTCCCCTCTGCTTTCAGGTACTCTACATCTTCGATCCACCCTTGTATCCAACCGGACTCTTCTCTCCTGGTCACCTGCAGCATCTTTTCTCCAAGGCTTCATAGAACTCCACTACGAAACCCGACACACTTTGACACCTATGCACCCGCTTCCTGTGGGTGAGGTAACACGAGTACTGCGGTGCTCCTGTAGAGATTTACATCCCTAGTGTCCTAGTTTTAAGTGGTTAAGTTCTCGTCCAGTCGGAAGACTTCCAAATCTGCAATTTCTAACTTTACGCACCCATTGACTTCTATAGGTGCACGCGTGTGCATTTAGACACTGCACCCGCATCCTGTGGGCCTCCTGCTCCCTAACTGCTGTTAGTCCAGTGTAGCCCCAGTGATTCCCAAGGCCTTAGGCCTTACCATTGTTCGTGACATGGTTTTTATACCACTATTTTAGTATATGGATTTAGGGGCCACCAGGGCCTATCCATATTTGTGCAACTTTTGTATGCTATATTAAGTTTCTTGTTATACGCTTGTGCTCCTGTGCTCATAAAAAGTTAAGGGGATTTATTTAGAAATAAATACATATATATTTTGAATATATAACCTTTGTGGTGTCCTTTCATTTGGTATTAAAAGGTTTGCATATGGTAAAACAGCTGGCTTCACATGCCCTCTTGAGTTTAGCCTAAGACTGCTTTTGTCCATGCTACCACTAGGATAGCTGGTCTATAAGGTTGACTTTACAACCATCAGCATAAGGGTTGTTTGGACTGAAATGAAATTAAATTAAATGAAATGAGTCTTATAATGCGCTACTAAGCCCGGAGGCATCAAGGTGCCTAAAAATAAATCAAAATAACCAAATAACCAGCACTACGGGTACGCCTTTGAAAATAACCACGTTTTTAGAGCTTTCCGAAAGTTCAGAACCGACGGTTGGGATTTGATTTCAAGGGACAGGCTGTTCCACAACTTGGGGGCTACTGTTGAAAACGCCTTCCTGCCCCATTTAGTTCTACGAACGCGAGGCACCACCAACAGACTCTTGTTTGAAGAACGGAGAGCTCTCTCCGGTAAATATGGGCACAGCAGTTTCCTCTGGTGCAAGGTGCTCACTAGAATAGTGAACATCATATACCAGGCCAACTTCTCACATGATGCAGGCTCTAAATAAAGCTTCTATCCCCTGCACTTGCCAATCTTTTGTGCCCCAGACAGTTTTTGTCTCAATGTTGTCTTTCCAAGATTCAAAACCTAGTGAAGACAGTTGAGCATAAAAGGCTGTAAAATAAATTGGCTTGGTATTTGTTAACATACTTTCATTCCTGTTTTTGTTTACATTTTTAAAGTGAAATGATTCTGGATTGGATATATTGAACCCTGAAAAGTACGGACATTTTCTAAAAAAAAATTTTGAGCTACCCTTTGGTGGCGTAGGACAATGTTCCCATTGGTTATACATTAATACATTTCTAGGATTTGCAGATTTGTGCAAGAAATGATGACCATAGTGATTATAACAATACATTTGTTCATAATCTGATGAACCTTTTAAGTATTCATGATTTGTAAAGTCTGACATCATATTATTAACAGTCTCGAAGTCCCAATCATCAGAAAAGTTACTAGCTGAAACAAAGTCATTCAAGAAAATCTTGAGCTGGTGTGGAATCTTCAACAGCTCTGACGGGCCAAACATGTCATAATTAGTTCTGTCCCAAGCTATACTCCCTGGTATAGGAACGGCTGTGATGTTCACTGATGACAAGTCTCTTTGTTCACGATGGGATGATTTGTGTGGCTTGAAAAGTAAGTTGACGTTCTTACTTGCTCTGTCCATTGTGACATATCTTCTATTTATCAGCATTCCCAAAGTTATTACCAGAGTCAACCAAAGTAGAAGAAAAAGCACACCCAACACAATCCAAAGTTCAATCCATGGTGAAACCAAATAAGTCTTTTCCAGGTGATGAAAAAGGTCTGTTGCTTGTTCTTTCAAAGATCTTTTTATTGGCGCAGTTTTAGGTTCGCTTGGATCCTCGGAAAATGTATCAAAGTTAATAAAATAGCCGGAGGCAGTTCTGTCAATTGTTGGGATTGCATCGGGATTCGTTAAAATCGCTGAAACCTCAGGATTACTTGTACCATTTGTGTAGTCAGATGCTACTTCATTGTAGACAGGCGTTTCTTGACAAACTGTTCTTTGGGTTTCAAGAGGTACAAGTTCCATTGCTTTGTTGCTTAGTCCTTCATTTCGCACTGCAGATTCTTCAAAGGTGATGAGTCTCTCAGTTTGAACCTCTTGGATAGTAGCCAGAGCTGGGCATCTGCTACATTGGCGGAGTCCACTTGGCCTACTGCTTATAATCGGCCACATGAGGTGGTTTGACCAGGTTGATAGACACAAACCTGTTCTCCTTTTTTCCAGCAAGGGGCGGCAGTAATACTGTTCTTGATCCGTGGATTGCTAGCACAGGTACTGGTTGTCAGTAAGAAGGCCCAAATTCCTTCTTGTCCGCGATCTTTTCTCTGACCAGATCACCAAGCTTTGGGATCCAGACAGGCCTTGCTGGGACGGTCGGTTTCTCTTCAGTGGTGGTTGGCTTCAGGAACACATTACTTTGTTTCGTTCTTATTTCATTTAAGTCCTGTAAGACAGCCAAACGATCTTTGATATCAAAGAGTTTGTGGTCTACCAATCGAGGTCCGCTACTAACATTCTGGTCCCAAAAAGGACTTCCTATGGAGTGATACCCCCTAGAGAACTTCTAAGAGTGAGGGCAATAGATAGACAGAGTAAGGGGGATAGATAGATAGAGTGATGGCGATAAATAGATAGAGTGAGGGCGATAGATAGATAGAGTGAGGGTGGTAGATAGATAGATAGAGTGAGGGAGATAGATAGATAGATAGATAGATAGATAGATAGATAGATAGATAGATAGATAGATAGATAGATAGATAGATAGATAGATAGATAGATAGAGTGAGGGCAATAGATAGAGTGATGGCGATAAATAGATAGAGTGAGGGCGATTGATTGATAGAGTTAGGGTGATAGATAGATAGATAGATAGATAGATAGATAGATAGATAGATAGATAGATAGATAGATAGATAGATAGATAGATAGATAGATAGATAGACAGATAGATAGATAGAGTAAGGGCGATAGATAGAGTGATGGCAATAGATAGATAGAGTGAAGGCGATAGATAGATAGAGTGAGGGAGATAGATAGATAGAGTGAGGGCAATAGATGGACAGAGTGAGGGAGATAGATAGAGTGATGGCGATAAATAGATAGAGTGAGGGCGCTAGATAGATAGAGTGAGGGTGATAGATAGATAGATAGATAGATAGATAGATAGATAGAGAGATAGAGAGATGGGAGAGAGAGAGAGAGAGAGATAGATAGATAGATAGATAGATAGATAGATAGATAGATAGATAGATAGATAGATAGATAGATAGATAGATAGATAGATAAAGTGAGGGTGATAGATAGAGTGATGGCGATAGATAGATAGAGTGAAGGCAATAGATAGATAGAGTGAGGGCGAGAGATAGATAGATAGAGTGAGGGCAATAGATAGACAGAGTGAGGGAGATAGATAGATAGAATGAGGGCGATAGATAGATAGATAGATAGATAGAGTGAGGACAATAGATAGACCGGGTGAGGGAGATAGATAGAGTGATGGCGATAAATAGATAGAGTGAGGGCGATAGATAGATAGAGTGAGGGTGATAGAGTGACGGCGATAGATAGAGGGCGATAGATAGATAGAGTGTGGGCGATAGATAGATAGAGTGAGGGCGATAGATAGATAGATAGATAGATAGATATATAGATAGATGGGAGATAGATAGATAGATAGATAGATAGATAGATAGATAGATAGATAGATAGATAGATAGATAGATAGATAGATAGAGTGAGGGCGATAGATAGAGTGATGGCGATAGATAGATAGAGTGAAGGCGATAGATAGATAGAGTGAGGGCGATAGATAGAGTGATGGCGATAGATAGATAGAGTGAAGGCGATAGATAGATAGAGTGAGGGCGATAGAGTGACGACGATAGATAGAGGGCGATAGATAGATAGAGTGTGGGCGATAGATAGATAGAGTGAGGGCGATAGATAGATAGATAGAGTGAGGGCGATAGATAGATAAAGTGAGGGCGATAGATAGATAGAGTGATGGCAATAGATAGATAGAGTGAAGGCGATAGATAGATAGAGTGAGGGAGATAGATAGATAGATAGAGTGAGGGCAATAGATAGAGTGATGGCGATAAATAGATAGAGTAAGGGCGGTAGATTGATAGAGTGAGGGCGATAGATAGATAGATAGATAGATAGATAGATAGATACATAGATAGATGGGAGATAGATAGATAGATAGATAGATAGATAGAGTAAGGGCGATAGATAGAGTGATGGCAATAGATAGATAGAGTGAAGGCGATAGATAGATAGAGTGAGGGAGATAGATAGATAGAGTGAGGGCAATAGATAGACAGAGTGAGGGAGATAGATAGAGTGATGGCGATAAATAGATAGAGTGAGGGCGGTAGATTGATAGAGTGAGGGCGATAGATAGATAGATAGATAGATAGATAGATAGATAGATAGATGGGAGATAGATAGATAGATAGATAGATAGATAGATAGATAGATAGATAGATAGAGTAAGGGCGATAGATAGAGTGATGGCAATAGATAGATAGAGTGAAGGCGATAGATAGATAGAGTGAGGGAGATAGATAGATAGAGTGAGGGCAATAGATAGAGTGATGGCGATAAATAGATAGAGTGAGGGCGATAGATAGATAGAAAGTGAAATGATTCTGGATTGGATATATTGAACCCTGAAAAGTACGGACATTTTCTAAAAAGATTTTTTGAGCTACCCTTTGGTGGCGTAGGACAATGTTCCCATTGGTTATACATTAATACATTTCTAGGATTTGCAGATTTGTGCAAGAAATGATGACCATAGTGATTATAACAATACATTTGTTCATAATCTGATGAACCTTCTAAGTATTCATGATTTGTAAAGTCTGACATCATATTATTAACAGTCTCGAAGTCCCAATCATCAGAAAAGTTACTAGCTGAAACAAAGTCATTCAAGAAAATCTTGAGCTGGTGTGGAATCTTCAACAGCTCTGACGGGCCAAACATGTCATAATTAGTTCTGTCCCAAGCTATACTCCCTGGTATAGGAACGGCTGTGATGTTCACTGATGACAAGTCTCTTTGTTCACGATGGGATGATTTGTGTGGCTTGAAAAGTAAGTTGACGTTCTTACTTGCTCTGTCCATTGTGACATATCTTCTATTTATCAGCATTCCCAAAGTTATTACCAGAGTCAACCAAAGTAGAAGAAAAAGCACACCCAACACAATCCAAAGTTCAATCCATGGTGAAACCAAATAAGTCTTTTCCAGGTGATGAAAAAGGTCTGTTGCTTGTTCTTTCAAAGATCTTTTTATTGGCGCAGTTTTAGGTTCGCTTGGATCCTCGGAAAATGTATCAAAGTTAATAAAATAGCCGGAGGCAGTTCTGTCAATTGTTGGGATTGCATCGGGATTCGTTGAAATCGCTGAAACCTCAGGATTACTTGTACCATTTGTGTAGTCAGATGCTACTTCATTGTAGACAGGCGTTTCTTGACAAACTGTTCTTTGGGTTTCAAGAGGTACAAGTTCCATTGCTTTGTTGCTTAGTCCTTCATTTCGCACTGCAGATTCTTCAAAGGTGATGAGTCTCTCAGTTTGAACCTCTTGGATAGTAGCCAGAGCTGGGCATCTGCTACATTGGCGGAGTCCACTTGGCCTACTGCTTATAATCGGCCACATGAGGTGGTTTGACCAGGTTGATAGACACAAACCTGTTCTCCTTTTTTCCAGCAAGGGGCGGCAGTAATACTGTTCTTGATCCGTGGATTGCTAGCACAGGTACTGGTTGTCAGTAAGAAAGCCCAAATTCCTTCTTGTCCGCGATCTTTTCTCTGACCAGATCACCAAGCTTTGGGATCCAGACAGGCCTTGCTGGGACGGTCGGTTTCTCTTCAGTGGTGGTTGGCTTCAGGAACACATTACTTTGTTTCGTTCTTATTTCATTTAAGTCCTGTAAGACAGCCAAACGATCTTTGATATCAAAGAGTTTGTGGTCTACCAATCGAGGTCCGCTACTAACATTCTGGTCCCAAAAAGGACTTCCTATGGAGTGATACCCCCTAGAGAACTTCTAAGAGTGAGGGCAATAGATAGACAGAGTAAGGGGGATAGATAGATAGAGTGATGGCGATAAATAGATAGAGTGAGGGCGATAGATAGATAGAGTGAGGGTGGTAGATAGATAGATAGAGTGAGGGAGATAGATAGATAGATAGATAGATAGATAGATAGATAGATAGATAGATAGATAGATAGATAGATAGATAGATAGATAGATAGATAGATAGATAGATAGATAGATAGATAGATAGATAGATAGAGTGAGGGCAATAGATAGAGTGATGGCGATAAATAGATAGAGTGAGGGCGATTGATTGATAGAGTTAGGGTGATGATAGATAGATAGATAGATAGATAGATAGATAGATAGATAGATAGATAGATAGATAGATAGATAGATAGATAGATAGATAGATAGATAGATAGACAGATAGATAGATAGAGTAAGGGCGATAGATAGAGTGATGGCAATAGATAGATAGAGTGAAGGCGATAGATAGAGTGAGGGAGATAGATAGATAGAGTGAGGGCAATAGATGGACAGAGTGAGGGAGATAGATAGAGTGATGGCGATAAATAGATAGAGTGAGGGCGCTAGATAGATAGAGTGAGGGTGATAGATAGATAGATAGATAGATAGATAGATAGATAGATAGATAGATAGATAGATAGATAGAGAGATAGAGAGATGGGAGAGAGAGAGAGAGAGAGAGAGATAGATAGATAGATAGATAGATAGATAGATAGATAGATAAAGTGAGGGCGATAGATAGAGTGATGGCGATAGATAGATAGAGTGAAGGCGATAGATAGATAGAGTGAGGGCGAGAGATAGATAGATAGATAGATAGAGTGAGGGCAATAGATAGACAGAGTGAGGGAGATAGATAGATAGAATGAGGGCGATAGATAGATAGATAGATAGAGTGAGGACAATAGATAGACCGGGTGAGGGAGATAGATAGAGTGATGGCGATAAATAGATAGAGTGAGGGCGATAGATAGATAGAGTGAGGGTGATAGAGTGACGGCGATAGATAGAGGGCGATAGATAGATAACGTTTGGGCGATAGATAGATAGAGTGAGGGCGATAGATAGATAGATAGATAGATATATAGATAGATGGGAGATAGATAGATAGATAGATAGATAGATAGATAGATAGATAGATAGATAGATAGATAGATAGATAGATAGATAGATAGATAGATAGAGTGAGGGCGATAGATAGAGTGATGGCGATAGATAGATAGAGTGAAGGCGATAGATAGATAGAGTGAGGGCGATAGATAGAGTGATGGCGATAGATAGATAGAGTGAAGGCGATAGATAGATAGAGTGAGGGCGATAGAGTGACGACGATAGATAGAGGGCGATAGATAGATAGAGTGTGGGCGATAGATAGATAGAGTGAGGGCGATAGATAGATAGATAGAGTGAGGGCGATAGATAGATAAAGTGAGGGCGATAGATAGATAGAGTGATGGCAATAGATAGATAGAGTGAAGGCGATAGATAGATAGAGTGAGGGAGATAGATAGATAGATAGAGTGAGGGCAATAGATAGAGTGATGGCGATAAATAGATAGAGTAAGGGCGGTAGATTGATAGAGTGAGGGCGATAGATAGATAGATAGATAGATAGATAGATAGATAGATAGATAGATAGATAGATAGATAGATAGATAGATAGATAGATAGATAGATAGATGGGAGATAGATAGATAGATAGATAGATAGATAGATAGATAGATAGATAGATAGATAGATAGATAGATAGATAGATAGATAGATAGATAGATAGAGTAAGGGCGATAGATAGAGTGATGGCAATAGATAGATAGAGTGAAGGCGATAGATAGATAGAGTGAGGGAGATAGATAGATAGAGTGAGGGCAATAGATAGACAGAGTGAGGGAGATAGATAGAGTGATGGCGATAAATAGATAGAGTGAGGGCGGTAGATTGATAGAGTGAGGGCGATAGATAGATAGATAGATAGATAGATAGATGGGAGATAGATAGATAGATAGATAGATAGATAGATAGATAGATAGATAGATAGATAGAGTAAGGGCGATAGATAGAGTGATGGCAATAGATAGATAGAGTGAAGGCGATAGATAGATAGAGTGAGGGAGATAGATAGATAGAGTGAGGGCAATAGATAGAGTGATGGCGATAAATAGATAGAGTGAGGGCGGTAGATTGATAGAGTGAGGGTAATAGATAGATAGATAGATAGATAGATAGATAGATAGATAGATAGATAGATAGATAGATAGATAGATGGGAGATAGATAGATAGATAGATAGATGATAGATAGATAGATAGATAGAGTAAGGGCGATAGATAGAGTGATGGCAATAGATAGATAGAGTGAAGGCGATAGATAGATAGAGTGAGGGAGATAGATAGATAGAGTGAGGGCAATAGATAGACAGAGTGAGGGAGATAGATAGAGTGAGGGCGCTAGATAGATAGAGTGAGGGTGATAGATAGATAGATAGATAGATAGATAGATAGATAGATAGATAGATAGATAGATAGATAGATGGGAGAGAGAGAGATAGATAGATAGATAGATAGATAGAGTGAGGGCGATAGATAGATAGAGTGATGGCGATAGAAAGATAGAGTGAAGGCGATAGATAGATAGAGTGAGGGCGAGAGATAGATAGATAGATAGATAGATAGAGTGAGGGCAATAGATAGACAGAGTGAGGGAGATAGATAGATAGAGTGAGGGCGATAGATAGATAGATAGATAGAGTGAGGACAATAGATAGACAGAGTGAGGGAGATAGATAGAGTGATGGCGATAAATAGAAAGAGTGAGGGCGATAGATAGATAGAGTGAGGTTGATAGATAGATAGATAGATAGATAGATAGATAGATAGATAGATAGATAGATAGATAGATAGATAGATAGATAGATGGGAAATAGATAGATAGATAGATAGATAGAGTGAGGGCGATAGATAGAGTGATGGCGATAGATAGATAGAGTGAAGGCGATAGATAGATAGAGTGAGGGCGATAGAGTGACGGCGATAGATAGAGGGCGATAGATAGATAGAGTGTGGGCGATAGATAGATAGAGTGAGGGCGATAGATAGATAGATAGAGTGAGGGCGATAGATAGATAAAGTGAGGGCGATAGATAGATAGAGTGATGGCAATAGATAGATAGAGTGATGGCAATAGATAGATAGAGTGAAGGCGATAGATAGATAGAGTGAGGGAGGTAGCTAAATAGAGTGAGGGCAATAGATAGACAGAGTGAGGGAGATAGATAGAGTGATGGCGATAAATAGATAGAGTGAGGGCGCTAGATGGATAGAGTGAGGGTGATAGATAGATAGATAGATAGATAGATAGATAGATGGGGGAGAGAGAGAGAGAGAGATAGATAGATAGATAGATAGATAGATAGATAGATAGATAGATAGATAGATAGATAGATAGATAGATAAATAGAGTGAGGGCGATAGATAGATAGAGTGATGGCGATAGATAGATAGAGTGAAGGCGATAGATATATAGAGTGAGGGCGAGAGATAGATAGATAGAGTATGGGCAATAGATAGACAGAGTGAGGGAGATAGATAGATAGAGTGAGGGTGATAGATAGATAGATAGATAGATAGATAGATAGATAGATAGATAGAGTGAGGACAATAGATAGACCGGGTGAGAATGATAGATAGAGTGATGGCGATAAATAGATAGAGTGAGGGCGATAGATAGATAGAGTGAGGGTGATAGAGTGACGGCGATAGATAGAGGGCGATAGATAGATAGAGTGTGGGCGATAGATAGATAGAGTGAGGGCGATAGATAGATAGATATATAGATAGATGGGAGATAGATAGATAGATAGATAGATAGATAGATAGATAGATAGATAGATAGATAGATAGATAGATAGATAGATAGATAGATAGATAGATAGAGTGAGGGCGATAGATAGAGTGATGGCGATAGATAGATAGAGTGAAGGCGATAGATAGAGTGAGGGCGATAGAGTGACGACGATAGATAGAGGGCGATAGATAGATAGAGTGTGGGCGATAGATAGATAGAGTGAGGGCGATAGATAGATAGAGTGAGGGCGATAGATAGATAGATAGAGTGAGGGCGATAGATAGATAAAGTGAGGGCGATAGATAGAGTGATGGCAATAGATAGATAGAGTGAAGGCGATAGATAGAGTGAGGGAGATAGATAGATAGAGTGAGAGCAATAGATAGAGTGATGGCGATAAATAGATAGAGTGAGGGCGGTAGATTGATAGAGTGAGGGCGATAGATAGATAGATAGATAGATGGGAGATAGATAGATAGATAGATAGATAGATAGAGTGAGGGCGATAGATAGAGTGATGGCGATAAATAGATAGAGTGAAGGCGATAGATAGATAGAGTGAGGGCAATAGATAGATAGAGTGAGGGCAATAGATAGACAGAGTGAGGGAGATAGATAGAGTGATGGCGATAAATAGATAGAGTGAGGGCGCTAGATAGATAGAGTGAGGGTGATAGATAGATAGATAGATAGATAGATAGATAGATAGATGGGTGAGAGAGAGATAGATAGATAGATAGATAGATAGATAGATAGATAGATAGATAGATAGATAGATAGATAGATAGATAGATAGATAGAGTGAGGGCGATAGATAGATAGAGTGATGGCGATAGATAGATAGAGTGAAGGCGATAGATAGATAGAGTGAGGGCGAGAGATAGATAGATAGATAGATAGAGTGAGGGCAATAGATAGACAGAGTGAGATAGATAGATAGAGTGAGGGCGATAGATAGATAGATAGAGTGAGGACAATAGATAGACAGAGTGAGGGAGATAGATAGATTGATGGCGATAAATAGATAGAGTGAGGGCGATAGATAGATAGAGTGAGGGTGATAGATAGATAGATAGATAGATAGATAGATAGATAGATAGATATATAGATAGATGGGAGATAGATAGATAGATAGATAGATAGATAGATAGATAGATAGAGTGAGGGTGATAGATAGAGTGATGGCGATAGATAGATAGAGTGAAGGCGATAGATAGATAGTGAGGGCGATAGAGTGACGGCGATAGATAGAGGGCGATAGATAGAGTGTGGGCGATAGATAGATAGAGTGAGGGCGATAGATAGATAGATAGAGTGAGGGCGATAGATAGATAAAGTGAGGGCGATAGATAGATAGAGTGATGGCAATAGATAGATAGAGTGAAGGCGATAGATAGATAGAGTGAGGGAGATAGATAGAGTGATGGCGATAAATAGATAGAGTGAGGGCGCTAGAAAGATAGAGTGAGGGTGATAGATAGATAGATAGATAGATAGATAGATAGATAGATAGATAGATAGATAGATAGATAGATAGATAGAGTGAGGGCGATAGATAGATAGAGTGATGGCGATAGATAGATAGAGTGAAGGCGATAGATAGATAGAGTGAGGGCGAGAGATAGATAGATAGATAGATAGATAGATAGATAGATAGATAGATAGATAGATAGATAGATAGATAGATAGATAGAGTGAGGGCAATAGATAGACAGAGTGAGGGAGATAGATAGATAGAGTGAGGGCGATAGATAGATCGATAGATAGAGTGAGGACAATAGATAGACAGAGTGAGGGAGATAGATAGAGTGATGGCGATAAATAGATAGAGTGAGGGCGATAGATAGATAAAGTGAGGGTGATAGATAGATAGATACATAGATAGATATACAGATAGATGGGAGATAGATAGATAGATAGATAGATAGATAGATAGATAGATAGATAGATAGATAGATAGATAGATAGATAGATAGATAGATAGATAGAGTGAGGGCGATAGATAGAGTGATGGCGATAGATAGATAGAGTGAAGGCGATAGATAGATAGAGTGAGGGCGATAGATAGATAGATAGATAGATAGATAGATAGAGTGAGGGCAATAGATAGACAGAGTGAGGGAGATAGATAGATAGAGTGATGGCGATAAATAGATAGAGTGAGGGCGATAGATAGATAAAGTGAGGGTGATAGATAGATAGATACATAGATAGATATATAGATAGATGGGAGATAGATAGATAGATAGATAGATAGATAGATAGATAGATAGATAGATAGATAGATAGATAGATAGATAGATAGATAGATAGATAGAGTGAGGGCGATAGATAGAGTGATGGCGATAGATAGATAGAGTGAAGGCGATAGATAGATAGAGTGAGGGCGATAGATAGATAGATAGATAGATAGAGTGAGGGCAATAGATAGACAGAGTGAGGGAGATAGATAGATAGAGTGATGGCGATAAATAGATAGAGTGAGGGCGATAGATAGATAGATAGAGTGAGGGTGATAGATAGATAGATAGAGTGAGGGAGATAGATAGATAGATAGATAGATAGAGAGATAGATAGATAGATAGATAGAGTGAGGGCAATAGATAGACAGAGTGAGGGAGATAGATAGAGTGATGGCGATAAATAGATAGAGTGAGGACGATAGATAGATAGAGTGAGGGTGATAGATAGATAGATAGAGTGAGGGAGATAGATAGATAGATAGATAGATAGATAGATAGATAGATAGATAGATAGATAGATAGATAGATAGATAGATAGATAGATAGATAGATAGATAGATAGAGTAAGGGCGATAGATAGAGTGATGGCGATAGATAGATAGAGTGAGGGCGATAGATTGATAGAGTGAGGGCGATAGATAGATAGATAGATAGATAGAATAGATAGACAGAGTGAGTGAGGGAGATAGATAGATAGAGTGATGGCAATAAATAGATAGAGTGAGGGTGATAGAGTGAGGGAGATAGATAGAGTGAGGGCGGTAGATAGAGTGAGTGAGTGCGATAGATAGATAGAGTGAGGGAGATAGATAGTAAAAAAGCAAGACTTCTGGTGACCTAACAGGAGCTTGAATGTCATATTTCTGGCTGTAGCACTTAAATTAAATTGCAGTTCATTCAACTAAGATTACCCCTTACTAAAAGGTGAGGGTCCTGCTGTGGCGTTTTAATGGGTTCCAAATATGATGTAAGCATGTAAAAACATTGAAGAGGCTTCAGCGTGGCAAATACTAATTGCAAAGCATGTGGTACTCCTTCAAAAACAATATGATTAATGTGGTTGTAGGTGGCCAATCTTCATCTTGTAAATTACTCTTCTTTTAGAATAGAGCAGTCTCTTTGGCGCCATAAGCCTTTCAGACACCCCTTTGAACTATAATGTAAGAGAAGCTTAAACTATTTCATGCATCACTGAGTGCGATCTCCTGTGTCCCTTCCATAACGTCTTGGGGTGTGCTGGAAGCGAACTCTGTGAATCCAACATGACAATCAACAGCCGCAATGGCTTTACAATAAGCACTTATTGTGAATTACGCTGTGGTTACTAAAGAGGTTTGGTAACTCCATGCACCCGTGTGTGGCCACCTCATAAAAATATCACTGGATCACCTAATCCCACTACAGAGAGGGGAGGGGCAAAAGGAAGGACGGCTGCAAGATTGGCAGACAAGAGGCAGGCCTCCATGTGGCTGCAGAGGAGCATACTGAGGGGATGGAAGAAGTAACAAGCACTGCCATAAGGGCACTCACCCAAGAATCCTCCTTGCTCCGTGCAGCTCTAGTCAGATCTCTTGGCTGTAAAATAAAGCGGCTGCATGGAAAGTGGGCAGAGTGCCAGGATTTAAATGCCGCAGGCACTTCTAGGAAGTGCTCAGCTTGTGAGCATCTGCCGCAACAACAGATCCACAATCCGGTCCCTTCTGACTCACCCACCGGAGCGCAGGCAGTTTGCAGATGCACAGAAGATGTTTTCAGCAGAAATCTTGACAAAGACACGTGCTCTCAAAAACCTAGATGATTTTAGATATCCCCGTCGTAAAACAAATGAGATGCACTTTTAAAAGTACGGCTTGTAGGCAGAAAGGGAGGTTTCAGTTTATTCAAGTTCAAAAAGAAGCTAAGTGACAAAATGCCAGTTTTATTGAAAACGTGTCAGTGTCTGAATGAGGTAATGCCACAGGACACTCGTCTACTCGTACGTGGAGCGGTGGAGGGGAAATCGGAGAGAGGTGGAAGTGTAAGGAGAATGAGAAATGTAAAACCCAGCAGGGCAAGTAATCTCGAGACATTATTTGGAAAGCAGAGAAAGCAGCACTAGCGCGAGTCGGCTAAGGAAAATGTATTTGCAATAAGGCCGGAAAACAGCCCAAGTCCTAAACAAGCTCTGGCATTGCGCGGAGGGGGCGGGGGAGCAGATTCCTTTGAAGTCTTTGAAGTCTGAAGCTCACAGGCTGCCAAATGGTGTGCGATGTGCACGCAGCCAAACACATGCACTGTAGGCAATCCGCCTGGAAAAGCATTTGGGAGCATTTTTGAAAGTCCCTACTTTATATCTCGCCAAAGCATTGCTAACTCAATGGCTTAGGCGAGACCTAAAAACATGAGTGGCACATCCTTCTCTGTTCAAGCAGCCAAACTATGGAACTCTTTACCCCCCAACATAAGATCCACTGACAACCACCTTATCTTCAGAAAACTACTCAAGAATTGGCTCTTCCTCACAAAAGCAGCATACTGTATGTAAGCATTTATTTCACCATAGATATGTACCTATCTTTGTGTATTGCTTTGTATAAACATGCACAATAATTATGTTGTTAATAAAAAATTAAAAAAGTCATCTTTGGCCTACATGTACTTGCTTCCATTGTGCATCTATGTACCTTCCATGTACTTGGATCTGTGTGTCAGTTACTTTTCTCCTGAAAAAGCATATACAATGCACTACCCTATTTCTCATCCTGTCCCTCTATCAATATCTTTAATCTACATATACCTACCTCCTTTATGCATTTATATACTTTCAATGTACTTATGGATCTATACAGTTATCACTTTCTTCTAATTTAGCATTTCCAATGTACTACCATATTTCTCAGCCTTTACCTCTCTCAATATATCTTCTAGCCCAACTATCTGTCTCATCTCTACTACTCTTTCCAATGCACTACCCTATCTCTCACCCTGTACAGCTATCAATATATGCTCTACGTCCACTCTCTCATTTATCCCAAACCCCATACCACTACTATGATCCCCAAAATAACCCTTTCTAGACTCTCTCCTACTCTACCCCTCCTTGCATCATCTGACAACTTTTACTATACCGATCCCCAAAGCAAACCTTTCTAAACTCTTCTCTCTGACTCTTCCCCTCCAAAACTCCTTTTACTCATCCAAAAGCCTCCTCCTACTGCTATAACCTCACAAAAAACCTTGACTATCCCACCACTATCCTTTTCAATCCAAATAACAGTCTAACATGTTCACTTCTCAAGTTCCATATTCCACTATACTAATTTAACACTAATCCTTTATGGGTTCCAGAGTAGCGTGCTACTTGCCAATGAAGCGTTTCAACACCCCATCAGGATTAGAAGCGATATATAATTACAAACCTCTTTCCCACTTCTATCCTGCTGCCTACCCTTCTCTATCCAAATAAATGACTGACATATACACTACTCAAAATAATTTCATGTTTCCCCATACTAATTCAATGCTAATCCGTATGAGTTCCAGAGTAGTGTGATACTCGCCAAAAAAGCGCTTTAAAACCCCATTAGGGATAGCAAGAGCTATATAAATACAAACCTCTTTCCCTCTTCTATCCCACCACCTACTCTCCTCTATCCAAATAACTGAATAACATATGCACCACTCAAATTACTTCATATTTCACTATACTAATTTTGAACACTAATGCTTCATGGGTTCCGGAGTAGCATGCTACACGCCAGAAAAGCACTTCAACACCCATCAGGGGTAACAGGCGCTATTTGAATGCAAACCTTTCTTCCCCTTCTATCCCTCCACTATCCTTCTCACTCCAAATAACTGACTAATATCCACCACTCAAATTACTTTCATATTTCACCATACTAATTCACCACTAATTTTTTATGGGTTTCTGGAGAAGCGTGCTTCAACACCCCATCAGGGGTGACAAGCTCTATATAAATACAAACCTTTATTTCCCTCCTCTATCCTTCTACTATCCTTCCGAATCCAAATAACTGACTACCCTATCCGCTACTTAAAATGTACTTGCATGTTTCACTATACTAATTCAACATTAATCCTTTATGGGTCCTGGAGTAGCGTGCTACTCATCGAAAAAGCGATTTGACACCTCGTCTGGGTAGTAAGCGCTATATAAATGCAATTACAATACAATACAATGGAAGTGAACGGGGATCCCATTGTGGCTCTCTTGGACACCGACTGTCATCAGAGTGTCATCACTGGAGGGGCTCCTGAAGTGGAAGATGCCGCCTACATTGATGACATTGTTATATACAGTCCCTCATGGTAAACACATCTACAACACGTATGCAATGGTAACTGCCTTAACAACGCGGTCTGAGACAGGCATGTCATTTACCTGCAAGCGAAACCATGCTTACCTTAACCACGTATATGCATGTTTAAGGCAGTGCGCGGTCTGAATGTCGGATAGGCAGGGAGATGAACAGGAAGCGTTAAGAAAGAAAGGTCAACGCGGACATCATCTGACATCTTTTACTATACCGATCCCCAAAGCAAACCTTTCTAAACTCTTCTCTCTGACACTTCCCCTCCAAACCCCCTTTTACTCATCCAAAAGCCTCCTCCTACTGCTATGACCTCACAAAAAAACCTTGACTATCCCACCGCTATCCTTTTCAATCCAAATAACAGACTAACATGTTCACTTCTCAAATTCCATATTCCACTATACTAATTCAACACTAATCCTTTATGGGTTCCAGAGTACACATCTACAACACGTATACAATGGTAACTGCCTTAACAACGCGGTCTGAGACAGGCATGTCGTTACCTGCAAGCGGAACCATGCTTACCTTAACCACACATATGCATGTTTAAGGCAGTGCGCGGTCTGAATGTTGCATAGGCAGGGAGATGAACAGGAAGCGTTAAGAAAGAAAGGTCAACGCGGACAGGTAGAGGGGCAGGGGTCGGGTTTGGGGTGGAGTTGTTGGTTTTGGGGGGTGGTCAGGGTAGTTTTTAGGGCTTAAGGTTAGATTGGGTTAGGGCTCCTTGAGTTAGGACTCAGGGGCCATTTCAGTTTTGCACATATAGGAGTTAGCAAGGTTTGGCTGAAATTTGGTTTTTGACTTGTTTTGGCAGAATTTTTCTTGTTTTTGAATGGGTGCAGGTGGGGTTTTTTAGGTCAAAAGTCATACCCATTCCTGTAAATCGATCGGATGCAGCTTGGTAGGTATTTGGGGACAAGTGGGACTTGTGTCCCTCCAAGTTTGCAAAAGATCGAACAAGTAGAACTAGTAGAAAAGCAATTGTTTCTGAGATGCTGGTGTCCAATTTTATCCAATGGGCCCATTTTGGAGGTTCTTGAGAAATACTTTTGGGGTGGTTTCAGTTGCTCCAGGTGAAT
This sequence comes from Lissotriton helveticus, assembly GCF_964261635.1. Taxonomy (NCBI): domain Eukaryota; kingdom Metazoa; phylum Chordata; class Amphibia; order Caudata; family Salamandridae; genus Lissotriton; species Lissotriton helveticus. The sequence goes on along the minus strand of NW_027611656.1, from coordinate 3,662,441 downwards.
GCGGCTTCTGATGGTTGGGGATGCCTGCTGTGTGTATGAACATTTTGGGGAAAATCGATCCACAGTAAGGGTGGTTTTAGACCTAGTTTGGAAATAGCAAATCACCAGCATTGGGGCCTATGGGATTGCATCTTGTGTTTCTGAGTGGAGCGAGTTGGATTTGCTGGTTTTGAAATTACCACACATATTAATTTAGCAGTCAAACCTTTGCAACAAAAATCGTTGTAAAGGCATACATAGTAAACAAATGCATGGTTAAGTCGCATTTGAGGTTGGAACTGCGTTGTAGAGGCATGCGTGGTTCAGCCATGACTGCCTCTGTCATACAACCTTATGTAATGTTTTGGACTCATTGGGTTCAGTGGGTCTCAAGGTCAATCTCGTAAAAATCCACTTAGCCACTAGAAAATGTGTTGCAGGGATTCTGCTCCTACACAGAACTGTGCACAGAGACTCAGGACCTCAGTGAATTGTGGTGTACCAAAAAACTCACCTCGGTGCCTAGAAACCCTAACCAGCTAGCATCAGTGTCACATTAGCTCTTCATCCTATAGCAAAGGAACCAATGATTAGATAACCCAGAACATGCGACTTAGGTTATACTCAGGAATGGTGGGAAGCAAGAACACTCTTTCGGTATACTCTCATACCAGTCCACAACAGGAGTAAAAAGAGACAGAGGCAAAGTTAAAATATTTATTTTAACGACGTGCTCTAAGATGCAGTATTTTTGCTAACATAAGCAGACATACAATCAGAAATAATATGGTCAGCATTGTTACAATTCCATAAAACACAAAAGGAGAAATCATATTACAATAATGGTGAAAACTGGTCTTATAGTGCCTAGTATAACACCCTCCCTAGATAGGAACTATGTTTTATAAAATATAGAAGGACTCAGGCTTGTGCGGGTGACCCCATACCTCTAGGATCAGCAGGAATGTATCACATCAGGATCTGCAAGAGCTCTCTGTCTCTCTGGAAAAACTGGAGTCTTCCAAGTGCCTGAAATCATGCTTACAGTGCATTATTAAAGGCACCAGATTCACGTTTGCGGCAGCTGCGTGTATGTTATTGCTAAAACGTGAGCCGATCAGCCCGAACAACAGCTACCTTGTTATGATAACCTTGGAGGCTTTAGAACACTGTGTGCAGACTAGAGTCTCAATGTAAGTCTCGGAATGCTAAAAACAAGCCATTCTCATGTGAAGCATTTCACGCAGCCTAACTTACAACAACATTTATGTGTAGTGTCGTGTGCAAAAGCAGCGAAAAGGTAAAATGGCGTTTAAACTTCTAATAAGCCTATGCTAAAATAGTAATGCACGCAACAAGGCCCAGCCCTCACTACACCCTCCCTTGATCGGAGAACGCACAATAGCAGGGACATTTCTATACCGCAGAGTTCAAGTTTGAATGAGAGAGAACCCAGTTCAAAATTTCCCCACACTGAATAATTTGGAGTACAATCCGAATTAGTAACTAGAAAAATTACAAAATCCATCAGGTGTGCATGTTGTTAACACACCTAAAAAGAGTAAAGAAGAAAAAAAAATTAATGAAATAATCACGAGTCCACTACGTGTCCATGAAGCAGAGAAAAAAGTTTCACTTCAATCCAACAGCGTATAGCCACAGGACGTTGCAACCGCCTCTAACAGGAAGTCGTTGTTTTCGTCAGTGAACATTTCAGCCATCCAATTTAGCAATGGAAAAGAACACACATGTTCCTCAACAGCCGGAGCCTCCAGCACCATTAGAGGCCAACTCTTGTGCTCTTCGAGATAACTGCGCGCCAAGAAATCAGTGGCAGCAGTCCATATATTCCAATTGCTTAGGATTCTATGGGCTGCTGTGCAGGCCCTAATCCCGACTCCAGAACAGTCTATTTCATGAGCAACTAAGGGGCTCATTAGTAGATCATATACTGGGTTAGGAGACACCATGTTGCAGAGACACAAATCCAGAGCCCATTCAAAACTGCAATCCAGACAGTGGAAAACTTGCTGCACGCATGTGAAGTACAAAAAACGGAAAGATAAACCATATGCCACACTCAGAGTCGCCAGAGGTAGCGATCCATAGTATTTAAGCATCTGGTTACGAAGTTGGAGCAGCCGGGGCAGATTGTCATGGGGCACAGAATGTGCAACCATTTTGGAGTAAGCAAATCAACAGGAGTACACCAGCAGCCAAGGCGAGAATTAACAGGAAACCGCCAAAGAGGCTGGAAAAAATAGAATGAAAAAATGTTGGTATCACACCGAATATAATTTGGAATGAGGTCCCAAGGCCAGAACTTACTACTTTAAAAAAGTGTGCCAAGCCCGTGGTCGAGGAGGCATTGAATATAGTGTGAATTAACTGCCCCAAAATGCAGGGGGAGATCAGTATTTAATAAGGCATGTACCTCGGTACGAGTATTAGCCACGTGAATGACGAATGTTTCACGCGCAGATGTAAGGGCGAATTCTTTTTGAGACAAAAGAGCCCTTATTCGACTCATCTTGTTGAACTCTGCTTTCAAGGTCGGAATGGAAGGCCAGATGGATATATCGAGCTTCCCATGTGGAGGAGGAAACACGACATTCTTAAAACAGACAACACGTTGGGAAACAGTTACTATGTACAGAATCCCTGCCAGCATACCACAGCACTCTTCATTAAATAACTACTGTTTGCTAATAACGTGAAAGTAGGTATTACAGCCGGTTTGGGTGTCCCTTTTAAAATACAGGCCAAATTCGGTCATCTGAATTACAGGAACCGAGTAAATATATATTCCTACAGACCAATGAGTGATCAGGGGGGGAAGTGCAATCTTCAACTTTTATGTAAACTTCTTTACCCTCCCTCAGACACCTATCGGTGAACGGAAGAGACCAAACCTCATGGAGATATGCACTACCCAATGGTTCATACCTGCCTATGGCATAGTGTTTCATGCAAGCTTCAAATTTAAACAGCGGGAAGGTAACGTTATTAACCCATGAATAAGCTACTCTGCAGAATTTGTCTCTGGCACAGAAGATGGTAGGAGTGCTTACTTTTCAATATGAGCAAAAGTACAAATGTAGCATCTTTCATTGACATGAATTGTTATTTAACAGTCAGATTAAATGGTAAAAACAGTGAAGAAGTGTTCATATAGTCCCAAGACACTTTCCCAGCCTTCAATGTTTGTAAATTCCATGTGAACTGCATAATAGAACGCAATTGATTTTGACCACGGTACAGGACGGTGATTTCATCTTGCACAATATCAACAACAGAAGAAACAATATTATCTAATGTGTAAATTCGGGAAGAAAGTTTATTAATGCTATTATCTACAACTGCAAGCACCTTTTCTAAATTAGCTTGATCAATAGCTCTTAACCTAGAAGCAGCTTTAATTTGGGACAGTTTCCAAACTTTGTTATAAACTGCACGAGTCCATCTTTTGGACCTGCCTGTTGCAGGACCTTTTAAAAAGTAATTCAAGTCAACGGCGTCAGTCAATTTAGACAAAAAACTGACGCTAAGGTGGAGTGCTTGAACCAGAACTGACATAGCTTGCCTACAGAATTGGTAGTGACAGAATGGTCACTCTCAAAACGGGGAACTACCCTAAACTGTATATAGCCAGGTGTTAAACCCTGAAAACAATGTTGGCACGAATCTGCACTTTTTTGCCATAATAACCAGTCAAGGGAACCAGGGATTCAAACTGGAAATGTTAAAGGACGAATTTTGTAAATGAGTCTGTAACTCACTAAGGGACCTACTGGTGTGATTATTCCAATTGGAGTATTCTCCCAAACCAGGAAAAGAAGGAGCATTTAATTTTTTAGACATTGCCAATCCAAAGCAGGTGGTTTGTGAAATAGTAGAATTCAGAAACAACATATGGTTCGGGATGAGACGTGCCCGATGCAAAGCTTCAGTGCCGTGCACTTGCCAATCTTTAGAACCCCAAACAGATTTAAGATCAATAGTATCTTTCCACAGCTACAGCCACTTGGTCGATAAAGGACTTTGAATATAATAACTTCGTGTGGGTAAGTCTAACTTTGGAAGAAGACTTTTCAGTCATCTTAAACAAAAATGCATCAGGGTGTGACTGATTTAAACCTGTAAAGTAAGAAAACTTTTTCCAAAGAGTTTTAGAGCTTCCTTCAACGGTAGCGGGACAATGTTCCCATTGTGTGCAATTTACTACATTCCTAAATGTGTTTGCTTTGTGCAGAAAATGATTGCCATAGAGTTGGTAACAGAACAAATCACCATATTTAGCAGAATCTAAGTACAAATCTTCAGCAGCGTAATATTTCAAATCAGAAAAAAGAGCCTCTACGGCTTGGACGTTCCAATCATCAGAGCGTGTATTTTGTTTAACCACATCCCCCATTGAAACACGAAGTACATTAGGGACATTAATAACCTCTGTGGGTCCGTGAATCTGAGATTTGATAGCATCCCATACAATCCCATCTAATACAGGCCAAGCAGTGATAGTCATGAAAGTCTGGTCCCTCTTCATTCTGTGTGGCGAGGAGTGAGGGGTCAAAGTTCCATCAATTAATCTAATCGTAGTTCTTTCTATAATATAGTGGCCATTCACAAGACGGAAAAAATATACCACAAATCCAATGGACATAAACAAAAAAATTGAAAAAAGCACCAGCCAAATGGAAGTCCAAGGAGGAATCAAACAATTTTTTCGAACCAAATAGCCAAAATTGAAACTTTTGAGGAAGATTTTGATCTGGTAGAGTCAGTGTCACATGAAAAACATGATTGATTAGCCACACAGGTCTCTAAATCAGGCATGGATAAATCTGTGGGAAAAGTGTTCTCAGTATCATCCTATGTCTATCGCGGTGGAGCACTAGAATAGAAAAAGGAATAAAATAGTGATCGGACCGGATCACTGGACTAGGGTCACCGATTGTAATATCAGGGAGGTTAGAGCAGATAAGGTCCAACGTATGTCCAGCCCTATGTGTGGAAATAGTAACTAGTTGAATTAATCCACAGTCATCCAGAGTGGATAGGAAGTTATCACTAGACATTCCTAGGATACTGGCTAAGGAGTTTGGCAGAAACTGGAGTAAGATCTCATCGGAATGTTTATTGGATCATCTCCCCTCTGCTGAACCACCAGGTGCCTTAGACCTGGATTCCCGTCTAGACAATTTTAATAATTGGGTGTCTTCAGCCATCGATTCTATTGCCCCACTTCGGACTATTAAAACCTATCGCTCAGCCCCTGCTGCACCCTGGTATTCTGATGACCTGCGTAAATATAAGTCTGCATGGAAATCTCTTGAACGCAGCTGGAGACAGTCCTATTCAGCAGATAGTAAACTAAAATACAGAGCCTCTCTAAAACGATTATCGGAAAAAGATTATTAATCATAAACAATGTCACCTCTCAGAAAAAATCAATCAGGCTCATGGCTCTTCCAGGGAGATTTTAAAATGGTCAAAACTTTCACTGACCCCCAGGCTCTTAACCGGCGACCACCAGTGTCCCAAACTCTTTGCACACGGCTCTCCGATTACTTTGAGGAGAAAATAGCCTTAATCTATGACTCCTTCCCCATTACTGATAGTCATGATATCAGGGAAGTGTCATCGGTACCCCCAGCACCAACCTCAATCTTTGCTGAATTTCAGGAAATCACCGAAGATCGTTCCCTCCAAGAACTATACAAATGCAAGTCAGGGTCGCCTAACGACCCCTGGCCGGCTAATCAATACAAAGCCCTTGCTATACTTCTCAATCCCCACCTTAACAGTATCTGGAATGCCTCTCTGCGTACCGGTGTTTATCCAGAGTCATGGAAACATGCCCTCCTTGTTCCCATTCTGAAGAAGGTCAACGCTGACCCCGATAACCCGGCTAACTACAGGCCCATTTCCTAACTTCCAGCCCCAGCTAAGATCCTTGAAAGACTGGTGCACCAACAGCTCGCAGGCTTCATCGAATCAAATGGCCTATTTCATAATTCCCAACACGGGTTTTGGTCCGGATACAGTACTGAGTCGACTCTGATAGAGATGGCCGACTCCGTGCGGTGGACGCTGGATAAGGGTTCAAGGGCGGTGATGGTGCTGCTGGATCTTTCTGCAGCATTCAACACCATCACCCACCCGATCTTGCTCAACCGTCTCAGTGCCATAGGCTTTCAGGGCATAGCACTCAATTGGATTGTTTATTTTTTGTCCAATCGCACTCAACAAGTGTTTACCCCTCCCTACACCTCTACCAGTCGCCCACTTAAATGGGGAGTGCCGCAGGGCTCCTCGCTGAGTCCCCTCCTATTTAACGTTTACTCTTCCCCCCTGGCTGAGTTAATATCCCAGACTAGAATTAAGATGACATCGTACGCTGATGACATCCAGCTTCTTTTTTCCTACGATGGTTTTAACCTGACCACCTTTGATCGCCTGAAAAATTGTCTCAGAGACATTTCTAACTGGATGGATGACAACTTTTTGAGACTGAACGCAGGAAAGACCGATGTTCTTTTCTTTAATCAACCCTGTCCTTTGGATTCGAACCTCTGGTGGCCGGTGGATTTGAGTCCCGCTCCCCTCCCTAAGGAATCAGTAAGAAACCTGGGTGTTAGATGGGATACGTGTCTTTCTTTCCATTGCCAAATTCATACGGTCTCCGCAGCCTGTTTCCAAAAAATTAGGTTGATAAAAAAATTCATCAACTACTTACCCAGTAATACCAGAAAAACAATTGTTCAGGCCCTTATTACATCTCATTTGGACTATGCCAATGGTTTATACCTTAGATTATCTTCAGGCCTGTGCCACAGATTGCAGATAGTCCACAACGCCGCTGCTCGCCTAGTCTGTGGCATCTCTCTCCGAGAACATATCTCCCCTCATTTGTGTAAGCTACATTGGCTACTGATCCACAAAAGGGTGGAGTTCAAAGCTTTGACTTTGGCTCACCGGGCCACAAAAGGACGCGTTCTGCCTATCTCTCATCGTGCCTTCGTCCTTAAAGTAATTCCCGAAATCTCCGCTCCAATTCCAAGCTACTACTTGTAACTCCCAAATTTAAAAAAGTACGCTCTGGCGGAAGAACATTTCAAGTGTGTGCTTCCTCTCGGTGGAACAAACTTCCGATCTCTCTGCACATGAGGAACTGCCATTCCGTAAATCTCTTAAGACCTTTCTTTTCTGTTGATCGTATCCTCTGGTAAGATCCAGTATCCTGAGCATTAGCGCCGGGACACCCCGTTGGGGCAGCTGCGCGCTTTATAAAACACACAAATAATAATAACAAATAAATAATAATCATCAAGAGGATCAGCAGCCTGTGGATTCAATGAAGGATTTGTAACTGTAGTCAGCATGATGGCAACATCAGGTCCGGCAGCAGTTGTCGGGACCAGAACAAAGTTTCGCAGCATAGCTGGACAAGAGACCGCAGGTGTCATACTAAGAAGAATCGGCCACTCTGTGTAGTTTGACATTGTCAATGGAGATGTACCTGTTTTCCTTCTGACCAGGAAGTGGAGGTAAAATGACTGTTCTTGTATCCTGCACGCCAAGCACAGGAACTATGCGGGGCCAAACTCCTTGTTTGCGACCTTTTCTCAGACCAATTCACCAACTTGGGGTATCTAGCCAACTACCGGGATCTGCAACACAGCATCAGATGTGGAGGGTAAATGTTCCTTTGCAAGACAGTCACGGGTCTTTTGTAGAATCTGGAAAAACAGTACAATGTTCATCTACGTCAGAGGGAGCGGCAGACATCGCTTGGTCTAGACCTTCAAAGTCCGGAACAAACATTTTTATACCAAAGAGCATCTCATATGGGGTCCGCTCATCCAGAGACCTTCTAGGGAGATTATTAAGTGCACGCTGACCGCTATTGAGGTGGGCTGGCCAGTTCCGGCCTGTACCTAATACCCTAGCTGTCAAGGATTGCTTTGAGTCACGGTTCATCCACTCCACAACACTGTTGCCCTCAGGCCGATATGGAGACGAAAATTTGACTTGGACCCCCAATGAACACATGGCATCCTTGTATGCCTTAGAGGCAAACGCCGGACTTTGGTTCAAATGGAAGGTACCACATGCACAAATTCCCACAAAGACACGCAAATCCCTTACAACAGTTTGAGAATAAGAACTCCTTTGGGGCCAAACCCACACAAAGTGCATCCAAGAATCAACTGCTACTAAGATGTACTTATACGCAGTATCAGAGGAGAAAGGACTGCAGTGATCTAAATAAACACACCCAAGTGGTTTATGAGATATGTACAACTGTGTCTGATGCGGGCGTGCAGCAGTAGAAGGATTAATCTGCTGTCAAATGTCACAATGAAGGACATAATCACGCATCTGTTTCTACAATCCACGCCACCAGTAATGCTGTTGTTGGAGAGATACAGTAGATGACACGCCGGCATGCGCTGAGGCCATGCCCTCGTGAGCTGCTGTAATCAAAGTCTGCCTGTAGTCCGCGTTGGGAATCAACATGTCACCAACGTCGATAATTCTCACATAAGGAACTTTATCAGCACTTAAATGATAAAAGTATTTAGAAGGGAAACCTTTTGGGAAATTACCTCCCTTCTCTGATGGGGCAATAGCTGCCAATATGTCATCATCAATCTTACTTTTGGAACGTGTAACTGCTGCTACTGTGTATGTCCTAACTGCTGTCTTGGCCGCTTCATCGGCAAGACTATTGCCAACAGCGTGATTTCCAACACGCTGGTGACCTAGAGTATGAATCACAAACACGAGTGGGAGCCGTTCTTTAAGTTTAGCCACTCGAACCCAGATCATTTTATGTTTTATTGTGTGACTGAACACAGTAGTAAGAGTCACTTACGACAAGAATAGTCACACTAGGATCCACATACTCCAATGCAAGCATCAGAGCACGAAGCTCTGCCAATTGGGCGGTACAGTCCCCCAATGTCTGTGTATGCACGACATTGGACTTAAATTCACCAACCACCATAGTAACAAACCACTATTGCGCAGGCAGAAGAATAGGCGTGCCTTGAACCCGTAGCCAGTTGTACTGAACCGTCAGTGTATATGATACAATCGAACTCCCCCAGTGGCCGCATGGTCAGAGGAGCAGATGAACAAATTCATACTGCAAAAACTCCAGAGTCTGCAAAGAGGAATCAAAAATGAACGTGACATCCGGAGATGTCAAGGACGTGGCCCATTGTATCCACCTCGGGTGCAAAGTCTTTGAATTTGGTACACTGGCTTTTTTCACTGCCTCCAAGGCAGGATACTGAGTAACAACCAAAATGTGTTTTCCCTGCGACAGTGCATGTTCTTTAAGAATTGCCATTTGCACTGCTGTCAAAACTTTTTCCACAGTGGAAAACCGCAACTCAGCCAAAGTGTACAAGTGTGAATTGTAAGCGATAGGGACTGTGTCACCCTCATTAAAGGTCAGGTACGTGAAACCCACCGCCCCAAGCACGATTCTTATTACCAGGTTAGTGTGGTTATCACAAGTCAATAAGAATTTAGATTCCAGAAGATCAGCCAGCAAAGATTGCAAGATGGCTGAATGAGCAGGCAGCCAGCAAGATTTGGAGATAGTAGGTTGTACCAAAGCGTAAAGAGGCTTGATACATTGGGCATAATCGGGAATGTAAGTACACCGAAATTCAAAAAGCCCAACAAAGACTGTCGTTTTTTCAGTGTTGTAGGCGCGTGCCGCTGTGCGCATTTCTCCAGGAAGTGAGGAGCCATACCTCGACCTTCATTGTTGAGCTCGTAGCCCAGGAACAACATTGTGTACTCTGCAATGTGCGATTTTGCAAAGTTTAATTTATAGCCAAAGTCAGCAAAACGGCAAATTATGTGGTCAACACGACACAGATGCGGCCATAATTTGTCGTCTGTGAGATAAATTTCATCCACATACGAACAAGCATCTGGGTTGAGCCCCTCCAAAAGAGAGACTATGTGGGCGGCAAAGATGCCTGGACTGTTTTTATAGCCCATAGTCAAACATCAGAATTGGCGTTGTTTGCCATCACTGGTAAAAGCTATCCATTGACTACTAATAGAGGATAGATTGTGGGCAAAGAAGGATATGTCAAGTGTGGTTTTAAACCTTTTGCGCACAAGACTATCCACAAGAGCAGAACTGTGAGTATTCTGTACCACGCAGGTACGACAATGTGAGTTCAAGTGGCAGTAATCCAATACCAAACGGTACAAGCCATCAGGCTTAGTCACTGTAAAAAGAGGGTTATTTATCAGAGACACACATGTTTAAATCACACCTTGATATTCCAATTGCTCAAGGATTTCTGCTACGGGAGCTTTCGGCTCACGTCGCATGGGCTATTGGGGTTGTGGCTGTGGCATAGACCGCAAGGGAATCTCATGTCTAGGGGATCATTTGTCCCATCCACAGTGAGTACAGTACAAAGCCAGTGCAAGCACATTAGCCCAATCTTCTGCAAAATGCAGAGCCTGCTCCTTCGGCACCGTGTGCGCAAAACTAAGGAGGATTACCTCCTCCCCTTGTGGAGCTGCTAAAACAAAAGGCAGGGGCCAGTTGACCTGGACCAAGAAAATGTCATAGGTAGTAGTCAAATTTTCCCAATATACCCCTTTTATAGTACGTTGTATGTCACCTTCAATTGAAAGGACAATTTCAAAAAGTCTTTCAGGGGTAGCCACTCTAGTGTCAGCTGTCTCAACAACAACGAACGTGTCAGTTGCTGACACCTTCAGAAGTGGATATTTTGTGAACAGTCTATAGCCAAGTGAAGGAACAAAGATTACAAACCAATAGATATAAACAAAACATTGATAACATGTGTAATGATGTAGCCCAACAGTACAGAGACTAACCACCCAGTTGATAAATCAAAAATTCATTTTATTATTTGTGACTGTTGTGTATATGTAATTTGACACTCTTGTCTTTTTTCTTTTTTTCTCTTTTTTCTTTTGATTCTTTATAAAGTTAATTTACAATTCATGTACAAAGTTTATAATTAAAATCACAAAACCAGTAAACAGTAGGAAATAGACATGACAGGTGATGGAGGCAGTGCAGTAGGGTGAGTAACTACGCGCGTTTCGGCTTGGCAGCATTCCTCAGGTGACCGTCTATTACAAGAAAAGGAGTTATCCAGACCATACAGCATAAGAAGAGAATATGTAAAAAACCGCCACGCACGGAAGGCTAGCTATCCTGATGATAAATCTAATGGAATGAAACAATGAAGGTTTTGGATCCTACATCTACCCAGCCCGGATCTCAACATTGGAAAAAACAGAAACAATTGGCTGGACAGGTCAAATTCTCAACGGAAATTATACAGCCACGCAGTCAAAATGTACCACGTAGCCACTGGATTCTTATTCCAAACAATTCTATCATTTATTTTTAAAGTTTTTCAGTTTTCAAAACAAAAGCGCAAACAAAATAACCATCAGAACAGTGAGTTCATATGCACAGTATCTACAAACATACAATATATACAATATTTACAACAATCGAGTTAAGCGACACACATAGTGAGACACCAAAGCAAATAAACATATATTGATTCAACTCAATTGTAATTATGTACAGTGCATTCAAAAATATAAAAATCAACAAAGAACCAGTCCTTAGAGTGATGAGACCAAGGGACAGGCGGGATTAAGATGAAAAAAGAGGTGCCTGCCTGTCTACCATAGCCTGTGGTCAAGTCTTTTTGACTTTTCCACCCTGTGGCAATCCTAAAGGGCGCCGCTAGGACACAATAATTTTGAGTGTACCGAATCCTAGTAGTGCAACCCACTAAAAAAGACTTGACCACAGGCTATGGTAGACAGGCAGGCACCTCTTTTTTCATCTTAATCCCGCCTGTCCCTTGGTCTCATCACTCTAAGGACTGGTTCTTTGTTGATTTTTATATTTTTGAATGCACTGTACATAATTACAATTGAGTTGAATCAATATATGTTTATTTGCTTTGGTGTCTCACTATGTGTGTCGCTTAACTCGATTGTTGTAAATATTGTATATATTGTATGTTTGTAGATACTGTGCATATGAACTCACTGTTCTGATGGTTATTTTGTTTGCGCTTTTGTTTTGAAAACTGAAAAACTTTAAAAATAAATGATAGAATTGTTTGGAATAAGAATCCAGTGGCTACGTGGTACATTTTGACTGCGTGGCTGTATAATTTCCGTTGAGAATTTGACCTGTCCAGCCAATTGTTTCTGTTTTTTCCAATGATAAATCTAATGGAGCATGATGGGCGGTGCCGCAGCATCAAAAAATGATAATGGTGATTCCTCACGATTAGTCCTGTTGTTATAGCGTATATGTAACCATATCCAATTAGGTAGGTACGAAACTTAGTAAAACGGGTTACGGTTGACTGACGTTCCGTTCCTAGCAGTGGAAATATTCTGATCGAGATGTGGCGGCGTACTGTAGATCGAGAGCCGGGGAAGGGATGATATGTCACAATTGATATATTCCTAGATGTAACAGGCGGTCTCAGGATACTGCTCTCGATTAAAAAACAAAACACCGCAAAGGTGCTGGTGTTTGTTGGATGTCTGGGTGCGACCAATCCATTCAGAAATGGATGCAGCACCTCGCGCACTATGGTAGTCTCCGCTGCGCTGTCCAACAGCGTCAGCGCCCATGTCAAGTTCTGAAGCTGTGTTCTCACTATCCGTGGCATATCTCGCTGTTAAAGCGGCAACTTTCTTTTTCTGAAACTTGGGCCTCTGACGTGGAGAGTCGTCCTGCTTGCTTTTACTGTCCGTCTTGAGGTGTTGCTCTTGCTTCGCAACCCTTCCTCTGCCGCTGTCTACTCCACCGGTGAGTGAGACCGATGAATCCTGCAAAGAGCGAGGAGAACGTTGATCAGGAACTTGAAAACGATCAGGTGACTTAATCATTCATAAGTGCGCTCAGTAGACGCAGGTATTGGCGAGGTGGGATGGGACCGCTGTTTCTGTTGCTTCTTCCCCTGTTTCTTATTCTTATTCCAATTCTGTTTTGGCACAGAGGGGCGATCATCTTTGTCAGACCTCGCCGCCTGAGTTTGCTTTTGCGTTGCCTTGGCAAAAGGCTTAACACCTAAACTATTACGGCCAATGGTCTTATATGCCGCTGTAATAATTTTCGGCAACTGACGGGGTTTCTCTGCATCGCTGACATCGCGTAAAGCATTAGACACCCGGAAGCTTACCTCATCCCCCTTAACATTAGCAAGGACAAGATCGGAAACTACGTCAAACACTCCAACGAGTCTCATTCCCAATTCAACAGCCGCCTCTGGCCCGTGCTCATCTTGAACACGTTTAATGACGGAGGGTAGGACAGCCATTGACGGTGTGCCGAAGCACCTCATATAGACTGCCACAAAAAACATACCCCATGTGGTACGGTCATTTACTTCCGGCACTAAGTCTTTCTGCAAACTAATTGTAAGAATCCTGTGTTTCCCCACAGGAGTTGTATTCGGAAATACTGCCTCCAGTTGGACAAATTTCTCAGCAAGCCAAAAAGGCATTTCAATCGTATCCTGGGGACACTTGCCCATAACCGCATTAACTATAACGGGACTAAGCTTTAACCTGTTTGGCCTAACTGGATGCGCAGCAACACCAGGAGCCCCACCCTGCATGTTGCGTGAAATGTAATGAACCAAGGCCCTTATAACCCCTACAGCAGAGGTATAAAGGGTACTTACTTCACCGACGGGAGCCGTTCCGGCTCAGGGGTGTGGAGTAAATCCAGCCAAAACAGGCCAAGAAGAGCCTGGAATGGACAAAGGACCTAATCTCACCACTGTCAAGGAGTGGGGGAGGGCACCATTAAACCAAACTCGGTGCTGCATAGCAGAAATCGAATCTCCTGTGTACCCCATAGGAATGACAGTGTGAGTGTAAACATGGAACATATTGGTATCCGCATTGACCGCAGGAAACGTAACCTTGAGTAGAGTAGCTCAAATGGGTAAGTCATGTCAGCACTCACAACAAAAACCATTGCCATGCCTTCCAAGGGGACGTTAAAAGCCTGCAAATGATTGCGAACCGCCAACCGACTATGCTGCGGGATTTCGACGTCACCCATTATGACACAGAAGAGAAAAGCACCATACAAAGTAATCTTGAACAACTGGGCAGTAATCCAACAGAAACTGTTTTAAATATCAAGCTTGAAAAGACCTATTTAACTATAGGTAGGTTTAGCCGTCACCACTGTCAACCGGAATCAATAGTGAGGGGGTCGTGGACTGATATAAGCACTACTCGAGAGCCTCAAATGAAGACCACAACATTAAGTGCGCCATGTAGCAGGGATTCTGCTCCTACACAGAACTGTGCACAGAGACCCAGGACCTGAGTGAATTGTGGTGTACCAAAAAACTCACCTCAGTGCCTAGAAACCCTAACCAGCTAGCATCAGTGTCACATTAGCTCTTCGTCGTATAGCAACGGAACCAATGATTAGACAACCCAGAACATGCGACTTAGGTTATACTCAGGAATGGTGGGAAGCAAGAACACTCTTTCGTTATACTCTCATACCAGTTCACAACAGAAATAAAAAAAGTCACGGGCAAAGTTAAAATATTTATTTTAATGACGTGCTCTAAGATGCAGTATTTTTGCTAATATAAGCAGATATACAATCAGAAATAATATGGTCAGCATTGTTACAAAATACCATGAATTACAAAAGGAGAAATCATATTACAATGATGGTGAAAACCGATCTTATAGTGCCTAGTTTAACATCCTCCCTAGATAGGAACTATGTTTTATAAAATATAGAAGGTCTCTTAGGATTATGCGGGGAACCCCATAGCTCTAGGATCAGCAGGAATGTATCACATCAGAATCTGCAAAAGCTCTCTGTCTCTCTGGAAAAACAGGAGTCTTCCAAGTGCCTGAAATCATGCTTACAGACCCCAGGTCACTCCCCACGCCGCACGGCTCCTCGTGATTGCCCGAGTCTCTGCCCTCTGCTCCGCCGCTGCCGAGGGTTCGCCCCTGGTATCCGGTAACTGTGTTTTTCCCCCTCTGTACTTTGCTATGGACTGTATATTGTAATTTGTACTTTTCGTATTGTATTCTCAGGCGCTCCTTGCGCCCCTGCCCTCTGTGCCCCCCCCGCTCCCAGCTTCCCGCCGCTGCTCACCCGCGGCCCGCCCCTTTTCCTTCTGTTTCCCCTGCCCTCGCCCATTGGCCGCCCGCTCTCGCCTCCCAGCTGCTCCTCCCTCCCAATTTGCCTCTTATGGAGGCCGCGCGGACACCGCGCAACGGCCACGTGCCGCGGGTGTGCCGCTGGCGAACTGAAGGCGCGCCAAAGGCAAGCCCGTCTGCACCCGTCCACGCGTGGACCGCACCCAGCGCCAGAACCCCTGGACCCCGCGCTCCTTGCAATGCCAGACTGCACTACGACTCCAGCACCCTCCACGCACTCATTACCAAACGAGACCACCCCTGCTACTGGGTCAACTCGAAGCACACCCAAGGGCCCTTCGCCTGCTGGAACTGCAGATTCACCAACATCCAGCCCACCAAACCACCAACCAAACAACCCAACCACCTCCGCTGCATCCTCCTCAACAACCGCTCCGCTCGCAAGCACGCCATCGAACTCTGGGACCTCCTAGACTCCACCGCACCCGACGTCGCCTTCCTGACGGAGACCTGGCTGAACGCCACCTCAGCACCAGACATCGCCATAGCCCTCCCACAGGGCTACAAGATCTCCCGCAGAGACCGCACCAACGAAGTGGGAGGGGGAATCGCCATCATCCACAAAGACTCCATCAGAATCTCGACCAACACCGACGACACCCTCACCAATGCCGAGCACATGCACTTCCAGATGCACACCAACCCCCAACACCACCCTCAGAGGAACACTAGTCTACAGACCACTCGTCTACAGACCACAGTTCAGTGACACCATCGCCGACCTCCTCAGCACCCACGCCCTCGCCTCCACAGACTACATCCTACTCGGGGACCTGAACTTCCACCTCGAGAACAACAACGACGCCAACTACACCGCCCTGATCGACAACCTCGCCAACCTCGGACTCAAACAGCTCGTGACGACACCTACCCACACCGCTGGACACACGCTGGACCCCATCTTCTCCACAAGCCCCCATGTCTCCTTCAACCACACCACCGAACCCCACTGGACCGACCACAGATGCGTCCACTTCACCTTTAGGAAACCCACCACACACCACCGCACCCAACAGCTGCCACGCCACTGCTGGGGCAATATCACCAAGGACCAACTGACTACCACCCTCGCCCTGAGACCACGCGCCGACCCAGACACCACCGCGACCAACCTCAAACAGTAGATCAACGACTGCGCCAACACCCTTGCCCCTCTTAGGACCACCACAACCAACCACACCAACAAGAAAGCCACCTAGTTCACCAAAGACCTCCGGATAAAGGCCAGACAGCAGCGCTTGTGTTACTTGACTTAAGCGCTGCTTTTGATACTGTGTCACACTCCACGCTGCTGTCACGTCTATCAGAGACTGGAGTTGAAGGAGATGCATATGAGTGGCTAAAGTCATTTCTGGAAAATAGAAGTTTCCAAATTCATTGTCCTCCATTCAAGTCCACTCCCAGACAGCTGAAGCACGGGGTTCCACAGGGCTCAAGCCTGAGCCCTACCTTGTTCAACCTGTATATGGAACCCCTTGCACGTATAGTTGAGTCCTTCGGTGTTAATATTATAACTTACGCCGATGATACGCAACTAATGATCACACTCAGTCAAGATGGAGAAGAGACAGCTATCAACTTTTCAGCTTGTCTCTCAGCTGTAGCGAGTTGGATGAACAACAACTGTCTGCGTCTGAATGGAGACAAAACTGAGGTGTTGCTCATTGGTAAGGCTCCTTCAGCGTGGTCATCAGACTGGTGGCCAGCAGAACTTGGTCAGACCCCTGTCCCAACGGATTCAGCCAAGAATTTGGGAATGATACCAAACTCTCGTATACGAAGCATATCGAAAAGGTTACTGGCAAATGTTACGCAGTTCTCAAAATCCTGCGCAAGGTCCTGGACCTAGTACCGATGAATACAAGGAAATCCCTTGTCCATGCCTTAGTCACCCCACATCTTGACTATGGCAATGCCCTACTTATAGGGCTGAGCCAAAAAGGTCTGAAACAATTACAAAGAGTCCAGAATATGGCTGCCCGCCTAGTTCTCAACCTCCCACGCAGAGCTTCAGGAAAAGATGCACTATCTAAATTGCACTGGCTTCCTATAAAAGAGCGTATACTTTTCAAGGCCATGTGCATTTCCCATCGAATTGCACAAGGGAAAGGACCTCCTTATCTGAACAAGCTCCTCAGCATCCACCGCCCAAAACGTCATTTAAGGTCAATGGGCAGTATGTTGTTTTCAGTTCCTCGCATTTTTAAAGCCAAAATGGGCGGCCGTTCTTTTTGTTATTTAGCAGCCTTCTACTGGAATAAACTACCCCTTGAATTACGGATGGAACCCTCCGAGAGGAGATTCCGCTTGAAACTTAAGACGCATCTCTTCCCTAAAGACTACCGGTCTGTGTTTGGTTAGAGATTCTACTGGTTTGGCTGGTCTGATGTTTTAATGATGTTTTAATGATGGGGTTCTTTAGCGCGGGGACACACTGGTCAGTGTAACCAGGCGCTTAATAAATGGTTTTATTATTATTATTATCTCCAAGCACACCTGTCGGAAGCTGGAGAAGAAATGGCTCCACGACAACACCTGACAGCCACACAGCCCACAAGAGCGCCACCCGCAGACACCACCAACTCATCAGGGTCACCAAGAGGACCGCCTTCAAGGACCGCTTAGATAACAACACACACAACACCAAAGAGCTCTTCAACAATGTGAAAG
Organism: Lissotriton helveticus; assembly: GCF_964261635.1. Classification (NCBI taxonomy): domain Eukaryota; kingdom Metazoa; phylum Chordata; class Amphibia; order Caudata; family Salamandridae; genus Lissotriton; species Lissotriton helveticus. The sequence goes on along the minus strand of NW_027611656.1, from coordinate 3,644,525 downwards.
AACTCTCCAACCCCAGCTCCAACACCAACGACATCCCACCATCACAAGACCTGTGCGACTCCCTAGCCACCTTCTTTCACCGCAAGATCACCGACATCCACGACAGCTTCAACTCTGACACCCCGCACCCACCACCGAGTCCACCACCCCTGCGACCACCACCCGCACCAGTCGCCTGACCGCCTGTCCAACGTCAGCGACACAGACACCATCAAAACCATGAACTCCATCCACTCCGGATCCCCATCTGACCACTGCCCTCACCACGTCTTCAACAAAGCCAGCACAACCATCGCACCTCACCTCCGAAAAACAATCATCAGTTCCTTCGAGACAGCAACCTTCCCAGAAAGCTGGAAGCATACCGAGATCAACGCCCTTCTGAAGAAGCCCAAGGCGGACCCTAAGGACCTCAAGAACTTCCGGCCCATCTCCCTGCTCCCGTTCCCGGCAAAAGTAACAGAGAAGATTGTCAAAAAACAGCTAACCCGCTACCTCGAAGACAACAACATCCTGGACCCTTCCCAATCCGGCTTTCGCAGCAACCACAGCACCGAGACCACCCTCATCGCCGCCACTGATGACATCAGGATCCTGATGGACAAAGGAGAAACGGCCGCCCTCATCCTCCTGGACCTATCAGCAGCCTTCGACACAGTCTGCCACTGCACTCTATCAGCACGCCTCCATGACGACAGAATTCAAGAAAAGTCCCTGGCCTAGACCACATCCTTCCTCTCGGGCAGAACCCAGAGCGTCCGCCTCCCACCCTTCCGCTCGAAATCCACCGAAATCATCTGCGGTGTCCCACAGGGATCCTCCCTCTGCCCGACGCTGTTCAATATCTACATGGCACCACTCGCCCACCTCGCACGACAACATAACCTCAACATCATCTCCTACGCCGACGATACCCAGCTGATCATATCCCTCACAGAAAACCCCCACACCGCCAAAGCCAACCTCCACAGAGGAATGAAAGCCGTAGCCGACTGGATGAAGGACAGCAGACTGAAGTTGAACTCAGACAAGACGGAGGTCCTCATTCTCGGACCCACCCTATCAGCCTGGGACGACTCTTGGTGGTCCACATCGCTAGGCACAGCCCCGGAACCCACAGACCACGCATGCAACCTAGGGGTCATCCTCGACTCCACCGTCTCCATGACCAAGCAAGTCAACGCCGTCTCCGCGTCCTGCTTCAACACCCTCCGGATACTCCGCAGGATCTTCAAATGGATCTCTCCCGACACGAGAAAAACCATCACCCAGGCCCTCGTCACCAGCAGACTTGACTACTGGAACGCCCTCTACTCAGGAACAACAACCAAGCTCCTGAAACGACTACAACGAATCCAGAACGCCTCGGCACGACTGATCCTCGACGTCCCCCGACGCAGCCACATCACACCCCACCTGAGAGGCCTGCACTGGCTCCCCGTGAACAAGAGGATCACCTTCAAACTCCTCATCCAAGCACACAAAGCCCTACACAACACCGGACCCACATACCTCAACAACAGACTCAGCTTCCACACCCCCACCCGAAGCCTCCGCTCAGCCAACCTTGCCCTCGCCACAGTTCCTCGTATCTGAAAACCACCGGCGGCAGATCCTTCTCCTACCTCCTTGTCAAGACCTGGAACACTCTCCCTACCAGCCTACGACAGACTCAGGAGCTGCTGGCCTTCAGAAAACTCCTCAAGACCTGGCTCTTCGATCAGTAGCAGGAAACCCTCCCCCCCCCTCCAGCGCCTTGAGACCCTCACGGGTATGTAGCACGCTTTACTAATGCAGTGTTTGATTGATTATTAAAGGCGCCAGAATCACATTGGCTGGAGCTGCATGCATGTTGTGGCTAAAACGTGAGCTGATCAGCCTGAACAACAGCTACCTTGTTATGATAAATTTGGCAGCATTAGAACACTGTGTGCAGACTAGAGTCTCGATGTAAGTCTAGGGATGATAAAAACAAGCCATTCTCATGTGAAGCATTTCACGCAGTCTAACTTACAACAACATTTATGTGTAGTGTTGTGTGCAAAAGCAGCGAAAAGTTAAAATGCCGTTTAAACTTCTAATAAGCCTATGCTAACATAGGAATGCATGCAACAAGGCCCAGCTCTCACTACAAAGGTACAATACCTAGGGCATTTAATTGGGAAATCTTAATTTAACCCCAGAGAGAAAAAATTGCATCCATTCTCAAGATACTCTTCCCAAAAACAAAAAGAGACCTGAGGGCTTTCTTGGGACAGGTAGGCTACTACATAAGATTCCTACCCAAATTTTCTCAATTAGCTGTTCCCCTAACACACAGCTTTCCAAACATTATATGTTGGTGAGACACCTTTCCAACACTCTTCATATGGCGACAGTAATGCGAGCGAGTGCATCGAGCTTGCCCGAACCACCCCAGTTGGGGTTCGGGGGGGGGCACGGGGGGGTTCTCCCCCCCCCCCCCCCCCCCGAGAAAATGTTGAAAAAATAGTGGGCAAATAGTGCATTTTCAAGCAAATTTGAGAAAGCAAGAAGGTTAATAAAGCAATTGTGAATCTGTTCTAACAAAGACAGTGACTGGCAAAACTTGGTGTAAGCAAGATTAGGTTTGTGCCTGAAACAAGAATATAATCATGGACACATTGACACATGCTCCAGTGATTTACGGCACAAAAAGGGGGGTGTACGCACTGCCAACCCTTTCAACCATGCACAAAGTCCACCTGCTGCCTTGCTGAATATGAGTTATACAAAAATCCGTTCAGGAACGAGGAATTGCGATTGGTAAAACAATCAGGCAACTTATCAGCTGGTCTCTGCGCATTGAACTCAGGTGGGACCGCTTTCCTCATCGCAGTGCGCCAAAAGGCAACAGAAAATAAGACGAGCCATATGTTTTTCCAATCAGCACTTTGAGGTAAAATTAACTGGATATAAGAGATAAGGACAAATACATATATGGCATATAAATTGTAAATATCAATATGTATGGGGACCCAACATATCTTACGAAAACCTTTCCTTGATTTAAAAAAAAAATATATATGATTTGTAATATAACACACATACTTTTCCAAAACATGTTGTCCTTTATGAGTAACAATATGTAAATATGTGCAAGAATGAAAAACTTTGAATATAAACAATAGCACTTACTATTTTATTGAGATGAATGAGAGGGATAGGATGAACACGGCTGGTCAATAGTTGGTGGAATATTAGATAAAGACACACGCATTTCGTCATTAAGCATTATTCAAGCTTCCACATTTCAGTGTCATGTTTTATTTCAGCTAATTCTTCTTTAGAAAGTGAAAAAGTTTCCAGTTGCAGTTGAAAGAAATTGATTTCTTATGCAATCATAGTCTTTGATTTCAACATTTGGGAAGTAATGATAAACTTTCTCTCCGAGCCATGTTAAATGGTCAACAATCAGCCGACTGATCTCATTTTTCAGCCGGCACTCATCAGTTTTGGAAAACATTTCAAACCTGCCTTCTTTCACTTTCCTTTCCCAAATATGTATTTTGTCTCTCAAATCACAAATTTTATCTACTGCCGTTAAGATATTTTCTCCTATTCCTTGCATACTGGTGTTAATTTTATTCAAATGTTCAAATATGTCAGCAAAATATGCCAATTTTGTGCACCAAAGTGTGTTTAGAATTAGATCGCCGAATCCGTCTTGCTGATTTTCCTCCAAAAGTTTAAGTATCATTTCCCGCAATTCGTATACACAACAAAGCACTCGACCTCTTGATAGCCAACAAACGTCTTTGTGCAGCAGGAGCTTTTTAAATCTTGTCCCCATTTGTTCACAAATATGAGTAAATATTTGTGATTCAAGAGGTCTGATTTTAATGTAATTGACCATTTGAATCACTTTGTCCATAACTTTTCTGCGATTAGTGTCTTGCGATGTAAAAAGCAATGAGTAAATATGATATTTTCATTTTCTTTCTTTGCTAAAGCTATAAAACCTTTTGTTGAGCCAACCATTGAGGGTGCTCCATCAGTGCATATCCTGACACAATTTAACCAGCGCAAATTATTTTCCTTCATGAAGCAATTTAAAGTTTTAAATATATCCTCACCTCTAGTTCTCAGTGGAAGTTCTAGGCAACACAGGAATCGCTCAATTATTCTGTCACTATGAATGAAACGTATAAAAACTAGTAATTGAGCTAACACACTGACAACTGTTGATTCGTTTAATTGCAATGTAAAGACCATATTATCGTCTTGGAAAATATCCTTCCTTTGCAGCTTAACGTTAGCTGGCATATCTTGAATACGTCTTCCAAGTGTGATATCTGCCAAAGGGATTTTATTAACTTCTATCTTAAATTCTGCCCCAAACATTGTTCGAACAATAGCACAGCAATATTGCTTTATGGTGGTTTCGGCAACAATGTGTGGTTCCTTGTTTCTGGCAATTATTTTAGCAACCAAGTAACTTGGCTTTTGAGCTTTCTCCGATGTCTTCTTTCTCTTTGTGAATGATGCAGACTGCTTCCTTATAGATTTAGAAAGTACAAAGTATTCTACTGGTTTTTCTGACAAATGGCTGTGTTTTGTGGTAAAATGTCATTTTAATGTATTTGGCACCATACTTTCATTTGCAAGTATTTGCCCACAAGCTAAACACTGGAGACAAGGATGGTTTTCATTACCCGAAAATGTGAACCCCAGTTACATATAAGCTTTATTATATAAACGGGGATTGGAGATTTTCCCTGCACATTTCTTACGTACAGACAGATCGCTCAGTTGATTCTTGGGGACTTTGCTCAATAGCTGCTACATTTTGTTCTTCGCAAACGTCATCTTCACCAGCTTTTCACTTCCTAATTATAAACGTGTCCATTTTTGAGTTTCTGTTTGCCTTATGGGAAAATGATGAAATGTGGAAATCTAGACATAGGAAGAACATGAGATACGAAGTTTAACATTCCTTCACCTTGCTTACAGTCTTCATTCTCTCTAGGAACATTGCAGGATTTGAGTAGTAGATAATCATTTGAAATTAGAGCTCTCAGCTTAAGGTGGGACAGAAGTAATAACTGCATTGACGCGGGCTCGGACAGACTCAGGATGCCAAGTGAGCTGTCCAGAACCCACAATTATATTCCATCCTTTATCAGAAGGCCCTTACATTTCTATGCCATGGTCTTCCCCGCCAAACTAGATTGCTTACTTTCCTAAACAAGCATTTGTAATGCAATAGGTCTCGCATTTGCGAGAGTTTGAGCTATTGCCATTGTAAATGAAAATGCCTTTTATTTGTGTGTTTTGAAATTCTGTAAGTGATGTGTAAACTCGCACTTTATACTTATAGTCATTGCTTAGGAGAAGCACGGTTGGCAGTAAAAGAGGCACAGTTACTGCCAGCCTTGTTTCTTGTAAGCAACAACTATAAGTACAAAGTTGCATGTTTACGCACCACTGGCAGGTTTTCAAAACATAAATAACAGGCATTGTCATTTACATTGCCAATAGCTCAAACTCTTGCAAATGTGAGATGTATTCCATTGCAAATGCTTGTTGAGCTCTGAGACAGAGGCGGCAGCTGCCATAGGAAGGCAGAGACCGTGACGTCAGGCCGTGCGTTTCAAAAGCAGGAAGGAGGAGGAGGCAACTGCAGCCAAAACAGACCTCGGACTTTGAATGCACAGCAAATGTGGCGAGATAAGAGCAAGATTTACAGCCCTGTTTACAACAGAGCTCTATAAACCAGGAGCACTGGTCTCTCATGCTCCAACTTAAAGAAAGAAATAGTGCTCACAAGCTCTGAGTGACAATACATGTAACAGGGTGCAGTCTTTGAAAATGGGCCGCGTTTTTAAAGCCCATATCCTGAATACAGCATGTCCTGCAGAAACAGCGCAAGCGCTGCCTCGGCGAGATCAAAAAACGGCCTTTACCTCTGGAAAGGTGCTGCGGGCCAAAGCCAGAGAGTGGTCCCTTAGTGCTGCTGCTAAATACTGACTTCTGGCTGCCACCGTGAACGCAGGCAAAGACTGCACAAGAGCACCCAGCATGACTGCTATGTGCTTTATCTCTTCGATAGTTATGAGACTGCTAGAGGACAGGCAGGGGTGCTGGGAGATAGAAACAAGCTAGACATAAGGAGCGGAATGGAAACAACAGCCAACACGAAAGAGTGACAGAGACAGCATGGATAGCGCCATCTTGTCATATGAGTTACTTCTATGCTCTTCCTCCCTAGAGAGGGCGTTGTATTTTATTTGACATACATTTTAGCATTCCATGGCTAACAGAGGCCCAGGAGCATAAAGTGATTTACGCAGAATGACATTAGGATTTAGTCGAGGGGCCGGTATTATCGTTTCGTTTCACCGTACAAAAGTGGCAGCACAGGGCACAGAAGAAGAGAAATATGGAAGAAAAAAGAGGGACATAAAGAGATGGAAAAAGTCAGAGATTTCAAGAGTTGGTGTAGAAAAATAGGGAAACAGATTCCCATTGAAAGTGACAGAGGAAGGGATATGGGAGAAAAGAGGCGTGAGGGATGTACTTTGCTTGCAGTGCTTCTGCTGCAGCCTCGCAGCTTCTTTGCAATGGAAATAAAAAAAGGTTCTGTAATGCCATCAAAAAAGCACTAGGAGGCAGTGTTTGAAATGGTATTGTAGATGTAGTGGTATTCTTTGCCCAGGAGTACATGTGTGATCTTGGCAAGCATGTACTCTCCCAGTAAAAGCCCCCACTGAGAATAGCAAGTACTCTCTCCCGCTCAAACTAAAGAAGTGCAGGTACTCAGTACCTGTGAGCACTGGCTCATTTAAAGCACTGCTCGGAAGAGTTGCACATAAGGAAAATGAGCAGTGGAATTAGGAAAGAGGCTCATGTGAAAAAGAACAGAGACTGGTGCAAAGCAAGTGTCACGGGAAAAAAGTTAGGTGTCTCGGCTAAACTTGTAGAGAACCGACAGAGAGAGAATGAGTGCCACAGAAGAAACAGACAGAGTGGGAGAAACAGAGGGGCTAGATTGGCTCGAAGCAAGTTTCTCTAGGAAAGAGGGAAAAGTCTAAGAGAAAGGAGAGGAACTAAGAGGAAAAAAGAAATACTAAAAACGGCGAGAAAAAGAAGGAATGTAACTTGCGAAGATAAACTAGAAAGGTGAGTCAAAGAGAGATAGATATAGACAATGGGTGGCAGAACGATGAGAAGGGAGAGGGTGACAGGAATGGGAGGGAAAGGGGTCAAGTGTCAATGGAAACGCAGGTGTGATAATCGGAAAGTATGAGTGAAAACTGGTGGAGGACACTCGCAGAAACTAAGAACGCGAGAGAAAGAGTAGAGCGAGGTAAAGTGAGAGAAAAAATGAGACTGAAAGAGCAAAATATAGAGGGTGGAAAGAGAAAAGATTGAATTTTCACCCTCACACTGAGAGCTGGGGGTAAAGCTGAAGAGTAATCTAGGGGAGCTCTGTGAAACAGAACCGTGGCTATCAGAGGCGCAGTATGAGCAGTGTCACCGTGGCGCAGGGACCGAGGGTCCAATTAAAATCAAAGCAGAATCCGCACTGTGAAATTAAACACACTAAAAAGCAGTTTGTATTTCGCAAAAATATTTTTAAATCAATTTAATGTGTCGTGCTAAAAATGTTGTGTCTCAAATTGTGTAGAAACATGCAGAGATGTTTCTTTTCCAGTAATTGATATTCCTGATATATAATTGTGTCATCTATTTTACATTCTGCTTGCTGCAATAGTTTTGTAACACTGTAAGTGAAGGTATGATAGACTATAGAGGTTGGAAGTAATAATAATGTTAATCTAGATATAAGTGTTTTGTGTAGTGCTTGCTACGTGGATATGGCTGTTTGCGCAGTGCAGTGTTCATGTTTTTATTTTCACTCACCGACCTTGCCATGATTGCATGCCCTATTTCCCAGCAGCCTACCTCTTCCTTTCGGACTTTTTCAGGCAGACAAGGGACCTGATTGTGATGGTTATCGCTAGGTTTTTTTTCTATACTAGCCAGAATGGTAAAATACTTGTCGGGAAGCAATCCTACCTTGGTGGATAGATGGTATTTATCACACCCGTTCAAATCTGATACCCAGGAGCCCAGCAGCTTTGACCTGCTGAAATCTACACTGGAGGGGGTTGGGGATAAGGGAGGGGTAGTGCGGTCTTTAAACCAATCGGTAATTACAGAGTTTGTTGAAATCTGACCCACTTGTAAATGCAAACCCCGTACGGCCTAAACCGAGTTTGAAAATTTCGAAGATTTGGCTTACCGGGCGCCTGGAGAGCAGAGGCGGCTCCGTGGTCTCTGCGTCGGAAAGGGAACAAGGCCGCACGCTCAGCTTCTCCTTCCTCTGCGTACGTCGCTGTACTGTACTGTGTCACTGAATACAAGCATTTGCCCTAATATGTCAGAGACAACACGTCATCGTCGCGCGACACAACCACACATGGGAGGCGACACAGTACTGTGTCACGACACACACTTTGGAAAGCTCTGCCCTAACAGATCGTCTAAAAAAGAATAAAGAAGCAGAATTAAGGTTACGTCATCCCACCTAAGCGGTGCTATTGGATTTCTATACCTTACAAAACATTCTCACCTCAGAACCCATCCTTCGCAGTCACGATTTTACAAAACCTTTTATTCCCAAAACAGAAGCTTTGGGAGTTGGCTTAGGTACGACACTTTCCCAAAAAGATAAAAGAGGAGAGGAAAACCCCATCCTATATATGGCTGAAAGCTATTTCCCCAAGGAAAGAAAGATGCTACAGTGGAGAAAGAAGCCTTAGCTATTAAATGCATTTCGATACTACTTGGAAGGACAGGAAATTGCCCTCTATACATACCATGCTCCTCTTGAATGGATGGCTCATAACAAGGGTAGAAACCCTCGCATACTAAGATGGTTCCTGGCCATTTAGCTTTTTTAACACCGTAAGAGAAGGGGGAGAACAAGAGAAAGACGCCAGCATGGAGGAGAGACAGGAGCGAGACTAGCAAAACAAAGAGACATCAGAAAAGAAGCCTTGAATCAGCGCCACACTGGAGGAGAAGAATCGGCAGGACCGCAGCAAGGCAGAAGACATCCGCGAAGGGTCCTTGGGTGTGCTTCGGGGTGGGCAGGAAGCAGGTGTATGAACGGCCATCGTTGAGTGCGTGAAGGGTGTTGGCGTCATAGTGGCGGCGGGTGTTGTAGCGTTCGCGGGGGCCAGGGGGTCTGGTACTGGGTGCGGTCCAGGTGCGGACGAGCATAGATGGGCTTGCATTCGGCACGCCTTCGGCGCGGCCACAATAAGAAGGGGAGGTGGGAGTGAGGAGCAGCTGGGATGCGGGAGCTGGATGAATGGGCGAGTAGGGAGGCGGGGCTGCAGCGGCGGGAAAGGGAGAGGAAGGCTGGAACGCTGGAGGGCTACAGGGCGAAAAACGGGCGGAAGTACAGAATACAAAGAAAATTAATACAACAGTGGGCACAAAATAATACAGCAGCAGAATACTAAAAAGTAATACAACAGTTTGGTAAGAGATGCCGCAAAACGTAATACAACAACAGACAAATAACAGGCAAAAAGGAACAGAGCGAGCACACAGACACTTACGGCTCACCACTGGGCCAACAGGGATGAGGCGCAGGCGGGAGCCTGCAGGTGGAGGAGGGCTGAGAACTCGCCTCAGCAGGGAGATCAGGGAGCAGGGACACGGGCACAGACAGGTAGAGCTGTGTGGCATGGGGTGCGACCTGCCTGGATCAGGGTCAAGGGTTGCTCCTTTATCTCACTCTTGATTCATAGCTGTTAGAATTGGGGGTCTCTGGTTGGCACAGGTAGGCACTTGTGACAAGCAGGGACCCTCTCCTCTACTCAGGGCCAGGGAATTACCCTTTCAGAATAACCCCTGCTCACCCTTTGGGTTGCGTGGCGCGAGCAGCCAAGGTTAATCTTCAGGGCGCTAAGTCAGTTAAGCATTTATGACCACATACAGTAAATACAATGACCCACCACAAATGGACACCAGTCGTAGAAGTTGTATCAAAAATACATAGCTTTATATAAAAATACTTAGTTGCAGAATTATCACAAGACCATATAACGTTTTAAGAATGAGGCCACAATATGTTATTAGGCAATAGGGTGAGAAAGAAGTCTTTCGAGTTCGTGATTCGGTACTTAATCAGCAAAGTTCAAGGGGTGGAACGCGATCCCCCACAGTCCTGGCCTGGTCGCACAGTTCGGGGCTGGCCAGGCGCTGCGAAGCGCGCTGGCGTACTCTGGGCTGGGCGACGGCAGGGCGGCCTACTGAGGCTCACGCGCTGTGTAGTACGAAGCGTACGGCGTGGTCTGCTTTAGAGCGGGGTATTAGTTGAAACAGTGCAGCGGGGAAAACAGAACATTGCAGAACCCGAGTCCATGACTGGCACTGTACCTTGATTTGCGTGATGTAACATAGGCGCTTCAGTCCACAAGGCGGTCCTGGTGGGGAAGAGGCGTACTCTCTTAGTACGTGCCGGCGGGCGAAGCGTACTTTCCGATCATTGGGGGCTTGATGCTTTCCACCAGGCAGGCACGGCACAGGACCTCCAGTACGGATCGTACTGGGGGTCTCTCCAGAGTGCGGCGCGGCCTTCTCAGATCTTGGAGTGCAAAAGCGGGACAGCCGGATACGTTATGACATACGGCGGCCATCTGAGGCTGGGGTTCGCGCTCCGATCCGATTCTGGCGGGAGGGGTGAAGGGGCACACCAAGGGCTCCAGTAGCAGGCAGGCGACAGGGGAGCAAGCGGCCCGGCCCGACGGGTAGAGAGGGACTCGGTCAGAGCAGGGCTCTCAGCGGGCAAGGGCGGACAGGATCCTGAGTGTCACGGCCCTAGGAGGGGCGAGGGCACCAAGGATCACAGCTCTGGAGGGAAGGAAGCACACGGCTGGCCAAAGACGAGCGAAAGCACAATGAACCCACTGGTCTTGGGGTTCAGTTCAGGGGGCAAGCTCAATCAAGCCCTTGGAGATAGTTTCAAGTACAATCAAGCAAAGTCTTCTCTGGCCTTTTCCTCTTCTTCCTCAGCAAGGCACCACTGCAGGCCAGTCCTTCAGCTTCTTCTTGGTCCTTCTAGTTGGGCAGAGGTTTGTTTTGGTAAAACTGGATCTGATTTCTTAGGAGCAGGGCTCCTACTTTTATACTGAGTTTCTTTTGTCCTGGCAGACCAGGGGAGCCTTTGCATAGCTCATTCCAGCTCTGGAGTACTTTGTTTTGGCAACTCTGGTCTATCCTTTCAGTGAGTGGGGTAGGCACATCAGACGCTCCGCATTGTGATGATAAGTACAGTCAGGAGCACTCTGTTGACAGTCTTCCCTCTTCCTGGCCCAGGTGCAGGGCAGAGTCATCAGTCACTCCCCAGGGGGCGGAGCCAGCATTGTGGTGGCAGAGCACAGCCCTATTCAGAGTCAAGGGGCACTCCCCCCACCCATCCTGGTGTAATCCCTCCATTCACCACCTGTCATCCCCAGCCCTGTCACTCACACAAACCAGACAGCAGATACACATAAGAGCAGAGGCGGGCTGAAATGGTTAGGCAAGCAAATGCTAACTTTCTAAAAGTAGCTTTTGCAAACACAGGATATTAAAATAACCTTTACTAAAAGAAATATTTTTATTATTCTGAGTTCAGGCATACTAAACTTGACTTTCTACCATGCTCCCTGAGTTTATTGGGATTATATAGTGTAATAATTCCAGCAGCCCATTCTGGCCTATGGAGAGCAGGTAGCCTTACAATAGTGAAAAATCAAAACGGCTGTAATTCACTATTAGGACATGCCACACACATCAGGGCTTGTCCTACCTTATGCTTACAATGTACCCTGCCCTCGGGCCTACCATAGGGGTGACTCACATGAAGTAAAGGGAAGGTTTGGAGGCTGGCAAGTGTGTGCACTTGCCCAGCCAGCATGACAGTACCCGACTGCATGCAGGTTCTGCAATGGCAGACCTTAGGCACTGCAGGCCCACTAGCAGTATTTGTATTTACAAGCCCTGGCACTTCTGGTGCACTTTACTGGGGACTGATAGTAAATCAAATGAGCCAATCATGGAAATCAATCACAGGTACACTTTACATTGGGAGCACTTGCACTGCGGCACTGATTGGCCATGGCGCAGTGCCCTGAGCAGCTAACACCAGCAAAACATCTGAGGCACATCAGCAAAAAACGGAAGTGAGACTCACTGCACGGTGCCAGGTCTAACATGTGTCCCCTCCAGCTGAAAATGTGGGGAGAACTACCCTACCTCAGGGAGTTCCTCATCACTAAGGCAGAAAAACCTGGACAGACTGTCAGCATTGGCGTGATCTGTGCCAGGGCGATGTTCCACAGTGAAGTCCATACCCTGTAGGGAAATGGACCACCTCAACAGCTTTGGGTTCTCACCCCTCATTTGCATCAACCATTTGAGGGGCCTGTGGTCTGTCTGAACTCGGAAGTGAGACCCAAACAAGTAGGGTTTTAGCTTCTTCAATGCCCAGACCACAGCAAATGCTTCTCGCTCAATTGCACTCCACCTTTGTTCCCGTGGAAGTAACCTCCTACAGATGAAGGCTACAGGTTAGTCCCAGCCCTCCTCAGTCATCTGTGAAAGAACAGCCCCTACACAATGCTCTGAAGCGTCTGTCTGCACTAGGAATTCCTTGGAGAAAGCAGGAGCCAGGAGCATGGGCACCGTGCACATGGCAGTCTTCAGGGTGTCAAAAGCTTTCTGACAGGTGTCAGTCCAGATCACTTTCTTGGGCTGCTTTTTCAAAGTCAGCTCTGTCAAGGGTGCAACAATGCTGCCATATCCCTTGACAAACCCCGTGTAGTACCCTGTGAGTCCTAGGAAGGCGCTCACCGCAGTTTGGGTCTTGGGGGGCTCCCAAGCCAGGATGGTTTCAATCTTGGGTTGTAGGGGCGCTACCTTGCCGCTCCCCACTTGGTGCCCCACGTACACCACTGAACCCTGCCTGATCTGACACTTGCTTGCCTTGATCGTGAGGCCTGCCTTGCGCAGTGCCATCAACACTTCCCAGAGGTGTTGCAAGTGTTCTTCCCATGTGCTGTTTTACACTGCAATGTCATCCAGGTAGGCGGCGCTGAACTCAGACAGCCCAGCCAACACCTGGTTGACCAATCTCTGGAAGGTGTCAGGGGCATTCTTCATCCCAAAGGGCATGAGCGTGAACTGGAAATGCCCATCTGGTGTGGAGAATGATGACCTCTCTTTGGCCCCATCAGTTAAGGCGATCTGCCAGTACCCAGACATCAAATCAAACGTGCTGAGGTACCGGGCAGCCCCTAACTGATCTATGAGCTCATCAGCACTGGAGATGGGGTGCGCGTCAGTGTTCGTGACTGAATTGAGTCCTCTGTAGTCCACACAGAACCGGAGTTCGGGTGTGGCTCCCGGCGCTGCAGCCTTTGGGACCAAGACCACTGGGCTGGCCCAAGGACTGCTGGAGGACTCAACCACCCCTAGAATAAGCATTTTGGAGACTTCCTCCTTTATGCAGGCTCTAACCCTGTCAGTTACTCTGTAAGCCTTGTGCTTCACAGGTAAGCTGTCTCCTGTATCCACATCATAGACACACCAATCTGTGACACTAGGAACCAGGGAGAAAAGATCAGAAATCTGTCCCAGCAGTTGGCGGCAGTCACTCTGTTGCTCAGGGTCAGGGTGGGTGAGAGGTTAACTCCATCCACTGACCTGTCACGCTCTGAAGCTACAAAGAGGTCAGGAAGAGGCTCGGTCTCCGCCTCCGTTCCATCATCGGTTGCCAAGTGCATGCCCACTTCGGACCTCTCCAAGTGGGGCTTAAGGCGGTTAACATGTAGGACCCTCAAGGGGTTCCTGGGAGATTGAAAGTCCACCAAGTAGGCGACAGGACTCTTGCGCTCCACAACTTCAAATGGACCTGTCCACTTATTTTGAAGTGCACAAGGCTCCACTGGGGCCAAGACCCACACCTTCTTTCCAGGTTGAAGCTCAACCAGAGTGGCATTCTGGTCGTACCACCGCTTCATCTCTTCCTGGCAGGCTTCCAGATTTGCCTCAGCAAGTTGCCTGAATCGCCTGGTCTGGTTTCTCAAGGCCAGCATGTAACTGTATACATTCTGGGGAGGTTTCCTGGGAGATTGCTCCCAGCCTTCCTTTACCAAACTCAGAGGTCCTCTCACTGGGTGACCATACAGAAGCTCAAAGGGGCTGAACCCTAGAGACTTCTGTGGAACCTCATGATATGCGAAGAGAAGGCATGGCAAGAGGACGTCCCACTTACGCCTCATGGGTTCTTTCAGACCCATAATCATGCCCTTCAGAGTTCAGTTGAATCTCTCAACCAACCCATATTCTGGGGGATGGTAAGGTGTGGTGAACTTGGATTTTACACCACACTCTTGCCAAAGGGATTACATATACTTGGATATGAAATTGGTGCCCCTGTCAGACACCACCTCTAGAGGGAATCCCACTCGGGAGAAAATTCCCATCAGTGCCCGTCTCACCACGGGCCGTCACTGTCCTCAGAGGGATGGCTTCAGGGTACCGGGTGGCATGGTCCACCAAGACCAGGATGAACCTGTTGCCCATGGCTGTCTTGGGGTCCAGAGGCCCAACAATGTCAATTCCCACTCGCTGCAATGGTGTACTGACCACAGGGAAGGGCTGGAGCGGAGCCTTCTGCTTCCTCCCACTCTTCAAGTTCAAGTTCAAGTTCGAGCATTTATATAGCGCACTACTCACCCAGAGGGTCTCAAGGCGCTTGGGGAGGGGGTTCATTATTTGTCGAATAGCCAGGTTTTAAGTTCTTTTCTGAATGAGATGTGGTTATGAGTAAGGCGGAGGTGAGAGGGGAGTGAGTTCCAGGTCTTGGCAGCCAGGAAGGAGAAGGATCTGCCACCCATGGTGGATCTTCGGATGAGCGGGACTGTGGCGAGGGCTTGATTGGACGATCTTAGTTGGCGGGTGGGTTTGTAGAAGGATAGTCGAGTGTTGAGGCATTCGGGTCCTAGGTTGTAGAGGGCCTTGTGTGCGTGGGTGAGAAGACGGAACGTAATTCTTTTGTTGACGGGAAGCCAGTGGAGGTCCTTTAGGTGTCCGGTGATGTGATCTCGGCGAGGGATATCCAATATGAGTCTCGCTGATGAGTTTTGGATGCGTTGGAGTTTTTTCTGTAATTTTGCTATGATTCCGGCGTATAGAGTGTTACCATAATCCAGCCGACTCGTGATCAGTGCGTGAGTCACAGTCTTTTTTGTTTCGAGGGGGATCCAGCGGAAGATCTTTTTGAGGATGCGAAGAACGCTGAAGCAGGAGGATGAGACGGCGTTGACTTGTCTGGTCATCGAGAGAGAGGAGTCCAGGATGAAGCCAAGGTTACGTGCGTGGTCCGTGGGAGTGGGTGCTGTGCCCAGCGCGGGAGGCCACCAAGAGTCGTCCCAGGCAGATGGTGAGGATCCTAGGATGAGCACTTCAGTTTTGTCTGAGTTGAGTTTTAGGCGGCTTTGTTTCATCCATACTTCTTTCATTCCTTCGTGAAGATTGGTTTTGGCAGTGTTCGGGTCTTTGGTGAGGGAAAGTATTAATTGGGTGTCGTCGGCGTAAGAGATGATGTTGAGGTTGTGTTGGCGTGCGATGGATGCGAGTGGGCTCATGTAGACGTTGAAGAGGGTGGGACTGAGTGATGATCCTTGTCTGGCAAGTTTGACAGGTCCTGCAATGAACATCTGAGCTCTTGTGCATTTGGGACCAATAAAAGTGGGTGACAAGCCTTTCAAAGGTCTTGTCCTGCTCCAAATGTCCTGCTAATGGAACGTCACAAGCCAGCCCGAGTAGGAAGGCTCTGAACTTCTGGAGCACCACCAGCGCACGGGCTGACCCAGGTTCAGCAACCTTAGGCTCAGTATACAGGAGGTCATTCTCCCAGTAAATGAAGTGAGTACCGAACTGACTATCATTGGCCTGTTCTGCAGCCTCCTGCCGCACACCCACGAGAGAGGGGCATTCTCTCTGCTCCCTGCAGAATTCCTCCCTGGAGGGGCCTCAGTCTACCAATGGGTCAGCACAGGCAGGTCCCCCAGTTCGACTATCTGTTCCCTGGTAGGCTCCAGGGCATCCCCCTCAAGGTCTGCTTCCTCCTGGACCGTGGGAACTTCAGGGGCCGGTCTCCCGCGCCCCCTGGGCCTCTCCCTCAGGCTCCAGGACTTCTTCAACACCCCTACTGGCTGCCATTGACCGGGTGGTCACATATGCCCAGTCGGGTAGACCCACCATCCGCAGATGAGCCGTCTTCTCCACCTTTTCCCAAGGGGAGCTCTCCAAGTCATTCCCTAGCAAACAGTCTACAGGCATGGCAGTTCTCACAGCAATCTGCAGACTACCAGAGACCCCCCCCCACTCAAAAGGAACCTGAGCCATTGGACAACGACTCTCTGAGTTGTCGGCATTGACAACCCTACAGTAGGCATGGGGTACAACCTGCTCTTAAGACACCAGGTGCTGCCGGACTGCAGTCACACTGGCTCCTGTGTCTCTAAGAGCCTCTACCTTCTTTCCATTGACGGTCACTACTTGCCCATATTTCTTAGTGTTAGAGGGTAAGTAGTTCTCAGGAACCATCTTGCTGTCTCCTAGTGAGACTAGGGTCACCTGAACAGGATCCCCACCCCCTTGGATTGCTACCTCCTCCCCAAAATTAACACTAGCCATTTGCTGGGGTGGAGCACCAGTGGGTGCGGGTTTTCCAAATAGGCGACACTTAGGATCAGTGGCAATGTGACCCTGATCACCACATCTGTAACAGGTGATAGGCCCTCTCTGAACAGGTTTACCTGTCGGGCCCCGTTCTGCTTCGGGGGTGGGGGAGGCTGAGAACCCTTCTGCTGGTTCCCTTGGGGATTACTTTGGGGGCCTTTTTGGAACCCTTTCTGTTTACCCCTGTCCCCCCACTTTTATGCTGGGGACCCTGCCCACCTTTGGCTCCCACTGGACCCTTGTGGACCCTGGTGCTGAGCCAGCGGTCCGCCTCCTCAGCAAGCTTCCTCGGGTTAGTCAGCTTGCTATCTATCAGGTGCTGGCGTAGCTCAGGAAAACAATTACTAGACAAGTGCTCCCATGCCATTAAATCAAGAAGCGCTTGAAAATCACTCACTTTGCTACCCTTCACCCAACCATCCAGTGCTCTGCAGAAAAAGGACACATACTCCACATACGTACCCCCAGGAGTCTTAGTGCAACCCCTGAACCTCTGTCGATACATCTCAGGAGTTAACCCAAGACTGGTCACTAAGGACTCCTTCATGTGGGTGTAGGAATTGTAGACTTCAGAGGGCAAATCTAGCAGTGTGTCCAGTCCCTCGCTTAGGAACTTCCCCCACAACCCACTCCCCAATCTCTCTCAGGGACCCAGTGGGAGGACATGGCTACCTCGTATGCCCAGAACCACTGTCCTATGTCATCCCCCTTGAAGTACTCCTTCACTACATCTTTAGGCATGTACACCCTTGACTCTACCTGCACCGGCATTGTGCTGCCACCAGGAGTAGTTGTGTCCAAACTTTTAGCTTTCAGCTCCAACTCCTTCAATCTCATGTCATGATCCATTTGTTGCTTTCTCTCTTCCATTGCCAATCTTTGTTTCTCCATTTCCATTTGTCCATTTAATCTTGCCATCTCTATTTCATGGGCCCGGGTTGCTGCCCTGTCTGCCACTTCCTCTGGCGACAGGACTCTGCTGACATCGACAAGGCTTTTTGGTGGTTCCATTACCACCGCATTCTGTGGATCCCTTGACTCCTTTCAGGCCCTCAGCGACTTGATGAAGTGGGGTTTCCTGTTGCATCCAAAGTGGGCAACTCTGAACTTCTTGCAGTAGCCTTTAAATTGCTCTACTGTGTACCCCTCCAGTCCTTGGTCTTCCCAATCTACGTCACCGATTCCAGAGATAATGGAGGGTGCTCTGTCAGCAGGGAGTGAGCCAGGCATGACTTCAGTAATTGGAGATCTCTTAGCAAAATTAAAAAGGACAATAAATCTGTGGCTGCGTTATAGGTCTGCTCTCACTATGTGGTGATCAATAATTCACTGTACATCAATCATGAATGCAAATTCGAAAATCCCTTCCGCTGCGTCCAATGTTAGAATTGGGGGTCTCTGGTTGGCATGGGTAGGCACTTGTGACAAGCAGGGACCCTCTCCTCTACTCAGGGCAAGGGAATTACCCTTTCAGAATAACCCCTGCTCACCCTTTGGGTTGCGTGACGTGAGCAGCCAAGGTTAATCTTCAGGGCACTAAGTCAGTTAAGCATTTATGACCACATACAGTAAATACAATGACCCACCACAAACGGACAACAGTCGTAGAAGTTGTATCAAAAATACGTAGCTTTATAGAAAAATACTTAGTTGCAGAATTATCACAAGACAATATAACTTTTAGCAAATGAGGCCACCAGATTTAAATAGGCAAAAGTTCTTTAGAGTTCTTGTCAGTAAGGTACACTGTGGGTCGATGCGCGCTTCGCGCTGGTGAAGCGACCCGTTGGCAAATGATGGACGACAGGGAAAACAAACGTTGCGGACCCTGGATCCGATGTGATCTCGGGATCGAGTTCGAGTGTACCTTGTTGCAGGTGTCCGAGGCGTTTCAGGCGCGGCCACAGGTGAGGGCGGACCCGGGACAAGGCCGGCGGTTCTCCGAGGATTTATCCGGCTCGAAGCCCCCTCGAGGTGCGAGGCGGGTGAGCGGGACGGTGGAGGGTTGCGGCGATCCGGGGTCTGAAGCAGCTCACGGGGCGAGGCACCATTCAGGTCTGCGGGACGTACTTTTTCTTAGTATGCCTGGTCGTACCTGTGGTTCTGGGTGGGACGTTGCGTTCTTAGGCAGGCAGGCGCAGTACTAGGCCTCCGGTACCGGACGTACTAGAGGCTCTTCTTGAGGTGCGGCACGGCCTTGGTATGCAGAAGTGCAAAGCGAGACAGTCAGGTACGCATCGGCGTACAGACCGTCCGAGGCTATCAGGTGAGCTCCGTGCAGATTCCGGCGGGAGATGGTGAGAGGCGCACAACGCGCTCCGTAGCAGGAGAGGTGACAGGAGAGCGGGCGGCCCGGCCCAACGGGGAGAGAGCGACTCGAACTCGAGCAGGGCTCTCAGTGGGCAGGGGCGGCCAGGCTCCGGCTGTCCCGACCTTAGGAGGGGTGAAGGTACCCGAGTCACGATTCTGGCGAGGGAATAGAACACAAGGGCCCAGCAGCAGATGAGCACAGGCACAATTGAACCCACTGATCCTGGGGTTCAGTTCAGGGGGCAAGCTCCGATCAAGCCCTTGGAGATAGTTTCAAGCACAATAAAGCAAAGTCCTCTTTGGTCTTTTCCTCTCCTTCCTCACCAAGGCACCGCTGCAGGCCAGTCCTTCAGCTTCTTCTTGGTCCTTCTAGTTGGGCAGAAGTTCGTTGTTGTAAAACAGGATCTGATTTCTTAGGAGCAGGGCTACTACTTTTATACTGAGTTTCTTTTGTCTTGGCAGTGCAGGGGGCCTTTGCATAGCTCATTTCAGCTCTTGAGCACTATGTTTTGCGAAGTCTGGCTTTTCCTTTCAGGGAGCAGGACAGGCCCCGCAGACGCTCCGCAGGAGGTGGAACCAGCATTGTGATGACAAGTACAGTCCAGGAGTACTCTGTTGACGGTCTTCCCCTCTCTCCTTACAAGGTGTAGGGTAGAGTCGTCAGTCGCCCTCCAGGGGGCGGAGCCGGCATTGAGATGGCAGAGCACAGGCCTATTCAGCGTCAAGGGGTACTCCCCCCCACCCATCCTGGTGTAATCTCTCTATTCACCACCTGTCTTCTCTAGCCCTGTCACTCACACAAACCAGACAGCAGATACACATACGAGCAGAGGCGGGCTGAAATTGTATGACAAGCAAATGCTAATTTTCTAAAAGTAGCATTTGCAAACACAGGATATTAAAATAAACTTTACTAAAAGAAGTATTTTATTATTCTGAGTTCAGGCATACTAAACTTGACTTTCTACCATGCTCTCTGAGTCTGTTGGGATTATATAGTGTAATAATTCCAGCAGCCCATCCCGGCCTATGGAGAGCAGGTAGCCTTACAATAGTGAAGAACGAAAATGGCTGTAATTCACTATTAGGACATGCCGCACACATCAGGGCTTGTCCTACCTTATGCTTACAATGCACCCTGCCCGAGGGCCTACCATAGGGGTGACTCACATGAAGTAAAGGGAAGGGTTAGAGGCTGGCAAGTGTGTGCACTTGCCCAGCCAGCATGACAGTACCCGACTGCACGCAGGTTCTGCAATGGCAGACCTTGGACACATTTTAAAAGGCTGCTTCTGTGGGTAGCGCAACCTGCGCTGCAGGCCCACTAGCAGTATTTGTATTTACAAGCCCTGGCACTCCTGGTGCACTTTACTGGGGACTGACAGTAAATCAAATGAGCCAATCATGGAAATCAATAATAAGTACACTTCACATTGGGAGCCCTTGCACTGTGGCACGGATTGGCCATGGCGCAGTGCCCTGAGCAGCTAACACCAGCAAAACATCTGAGGCACATCAGCAAAAAGTTGAAGGGAGACTCACGCCAAGGAGCCAGGTCTAACACGTGTCCCCTCCAGCTGAAATGTGGGGAGAACTACCCTACCCAGGGAGTTCCTCATCACTAAGGCGGAAAAACCTGGACAGACCGTCAGCATTGGCGTGATCTGTGCCAGGGCGATGTTCCACCCTGAAGTCCATACCCTGAAGGGAAATGGACCACCTCAACAGTTTTGGGTTCTCACCACTCATTTGCATCAACCAGCTGAGGGGCCTGTGGTCTGTCTAAACTCGGAAGTGAGACCCAAACAAGTAGGGTCTTAACTTCTTCAATGCCCAGACCACAGCAAATGCTTCTCGCTCAATTGCACTCCACCTTTGTTCCCGTGGAAGTAACCTCCTACTGATGAAGGCTACAGGTTGGTCCCAGCCCTCCTCAGTCATCTGTGAGAGAATCGCCCCTACACCATGCTCTGAAGCGTCAGTCCGTACTAGGAATTCCTTGGAGAAATCAGGAGCCAGGAGCACGTGCGCCGTGCACATGGCAGTCTTCAGGGTGTCAAAAGCTTTCTGACAGGTGTCAGTCCAGATCATTTTCTTGAGCTGCTTTTTCAAAGTCAGCTCTGTCAAGGGTGCAACAATGCTGCCATATCCCTTGACAAACCTCCTGCAGTACCCGGTGAGTCCTAGGAAGGCTCTCACTGCAGTTTGGGTCTTGGGGGGCTCCCAAGCCGGGATGGTCTCAATTTTGGGTTGCAGGGGCGCCACCTTGCCGCTCCCCACTTGGTGTCCCAAGTACACCACTGAACCCTGCCCGATCTGACACTTGCTTGCCTTGATCGTGAGGCCTGCCTTGCGCAGTGCTATCAACACTTCCCAGAGGTGTTGCAAGTGTTCTTCCCATGTGCGACTGAACACTGCAATGTCATCCAGGTAGGCGGCGCTGAACTCAGACAGCCCAGCCAACACCTGGTTGACCAATCTCTGGAAGGTGGCATGGGCATTCTTCTTCCCAAAGGGCATAATGCAGAACTGGAAATGCCCATCTGGTGTGGAGAATGCTGACCTCTCTTTGGCCCCGTCGGTTAAGGCGATCTGCCAGTACCCAGATGTCAAATCAAACGTACTGAAGTACCGGGCAGCCCCTAGCCGATCTATGAGCTCATCATCTCTGGGGATGGGGTGCGCGTCAGTCTTTGTGACCGAATTGAGTCCTCTGTAGTCCACACAGAACCGGACTTCGGGTGTGGCTCCCGGCGCTGCAGCCTTTGGGACCAAGACCACTGGGCTGGCCCAAGGACTGCTGGAGGACTCAACCACCCCAAGAGCAAGCATTTTGGAGTTCTCATCCTTGATGCAGGCTCTGACCCTGTCAGTGACTCTGTAAGCCTTGTGCTTCACAGGTAAGCTGTCTCCTGTGTCCCCATCATGGACGCACCAATCTGAGTAGTAAGTAGGGATACCTTTCCACATCAAACTCTGGCCGGTAAAGTGATAGGTCTGGCCGCAAACTGCTGGCCGGAAAGATGACAGGTCTGGCCTTAAATATGACAGGTCTGGCTGGAAAAACTCATGACAGGTCTGGCCTTAAAAAAGTGACATGCCTGGGCTTAAACAGTCCTGGCCTTAAACAGACCTGGCCTTAAACACTCCTGGCCTTAAACACTCCTGGCCTTAAACACGCCTGGCCTTAAACTGCTGGCCGCAAACAAGTGACTGGTGGCACTTGTGTTGACAAGGGTAAGCAGCTGTCCCGGAAGGGGGCGTATGAGTCACAGGGGGGGCGGGTTGTTTTTGGAGACAAGGCGTGGCAGAACAGCCCTGTAGCCATGTGTCCCTGTTGTGGTGTAGAGGTATACGCCTCTTTTAGGGGTTGTGGTTTCTTAGAATACATATAAGCCTTTGTCAGGAGCCTGGTGTAGCAAGCAGCCGCTGGACTACGTGAAGGGTCGCCATGGCAGAAAGGAAGAGCTACACCCCATTTGCGAGAAAACATTGGTTTGGTGGCTCACAGCCCCCCATCAGTAGCTATTACAGAACCATAAGCCCTTTGGTAATGGACAAGAATGCTCAACCAGAAGAACCTAAGGATATGGGCTGCGACGTTACTGCTTTTGGCGGTGGGCTTGTTAAGCGCATTGTCGCCATCGGTCTCAAGGATTGGCCGCGCCAGGTGTCCCCGATTAAGCGGTTCAGCAGCTCTAGCGAGTGTTCGAGTGACGGCTTGGCGTCTGAGCAAAGCATGCTCTTGGAGTTGGAGGATGATGAAGAATCCATAGTTCCGCCTAATACACCCGTCTATGAAGACTTGGGTTTTCACGAGGGTGTTGTTCCTGAGAATGTTCCTGTTCAAAAGCCTGATACAAGCGTGGAAGATGAGGGGGCCTCGGCTGTGTTTAGTGACTCTCAAGATGTCAGAACCGCGGTTGATGGGGCATCGCAGGATATTAACAACTCTCAAGATGGCAGAGCAGCCGCCGAGGGCTGTGAAAATGTGAAGGTTAGTCAAAATGTTATGAGCAGCCATTTTGCATAAGGATGTATTTTATTTCTTCAACTATCTAACGTTATTCTTTCTTTTTTTTGTGCCCCCCTCTAGAGAGCAACCCCAGCGGGATGCACTTACTTCATAATGCACAAAGAAAATCAAAAGATACCAGCTCCTAACACACACATCTATGAAGCCATGGATGTTCAGATGATGAGTCCTCCGAAGGTAGTTGTGCAACAGCCTGATACAAGCGTGGAAGATGAGGGATCACCGATGGATATTACCGACTCTCAAGATTTCAGAGCCGCTGCAGAGGGTGCTGAAAATGTGGTGCTAAGTCAAAAAATGTTAGGCGTAGACCCTTTACATGAAAGTTTGTTGTCTTTCTACCGCTAACGGGTTGTCAATATTTATCTTTTGAACCTAGGATGCAATACCAAAAAGAATTGATGCCCAGGGGCAGACTGCAAAAGGTCGCAGCTTGAATCTGTCTTGTATATGTTGTGCAAACCAGACTGGGAGTTCCACAAATTCGAGTTCACCTGTACCTATGGAGTGTGAAGATGGCTCTAAGAACGACGACTTTGAAAAGGAAGCACAGATGTTCAACAGAGACCCCATATCAAGTGTTAAAGGTTTCGCAGCTGTGGTTGTACACACATGCGTCAAAAGGGACTATTACAGCCTGTGTTTCGGCCATCGTGGTAGAGACCCGCTACAGGGGGCGCACGAGTGTCTAACCGGATCATACAGAGACCGAGTAATCCGGTAGATATGTAGTATGCTAGACCCTTACAAGATGTATAAGCTGCTAAGGGTGGTGCATGGCCCGAGCGCTGAAAATGGTTTTGTCCACCCGAACATGCTGAAGATCATGATGGCGACAGTCAAGGAGATACCTATGCCAATGACCCCTACGCAAAACTAAGAAGTATGCCATGCACAGGTGTGTGCTGTGACAAAAAGATGACACAAAGACTCATAGAAAGGCGCATGTGTAATCTGTATCTAAAAAACAGAAAAGTGGTATCCACGGCACCACAAAGGTTATTTTATAATAGATAAGTCCTGATGTATTGCTAAGTGCTAGCGTGTATTTAAAGTAGAGTCGTAGAATGTTACACCCAAAAAACATATATGTGTTAAACCGTACTTACTATGCACACTGTGAAAAGATATGAAACCCCCTAAGCAAATATCCAACGCCAAGTATGCTGTGGAAAGAGTAGCTCTGAAGGTATTCAGCATCCCGGCAGGTACCCGCTTAACACAACAGCAGAATTTATTTCTGGGGCAACTACCAAAGCTCATCATCATCGGGTTTGTGGACAATACAGCTTTTAGTGGCACAATGCCTCAAACCCCTTCAATTTTAAGCACTACAACATCAACTATGCAGCGCTGGTCCACGAGGGCAATGTGATTCCTGCAAAACCCTACACACCCAGTTTTGCAGCCGGTCATTACATCAGGGAATATCAGGGACTGGTTTCGATAACAGGAAAGCATCAAAGGGACTGCAGTGTAGCAGTGTCAAGAGAAGGCTATGGGCGTGGATACATGCTGTTCACATTCGACCTGACACCAGACATGGAAGATGGCGATCACTACAACCTGGTCAAAAATGGGAATCTAAAAGCTGAAATACGATTCGCAGCTCCACTGGCGACTAATGTGAACATGGTCGTATTCTCTGTATTCGACAGCATCATTCAGATCAACCACGCAAGGCAGATTTTGTTTGACTATCTTTAAAACATTTGTGAAATGGATACTGTGCAGATTCGTGACTTCTTAAGCAGACATAAATACACTAGGAAATACTTTTTGGGTGTTTTCCCTAGCGATCGGTTACCAACCGAAATAGGGGCAGAAAGACCACGCACCCTAGTCTTTAACACAGACCAGCATGACCAGGGTGGGACACATTGGGCAGCCATGTTTATGGATGTTGACAAGGTTACAGTGTTTGACAGTACTGCAGAGTTCCCTGAGCACAGACTCTATACACCCCCTATATTCAAGTTTGTGAAAAAAGCTGCAGCTGTGGTGGGGTATAACAAGCTAAGGGTGCCGGATTCCATGGCCATCACATGCGGTGAACACTGTATTTATTTTATCAGTAAAATGTCACAGGGTGTTTCGTTTAGAAATTTCTTAAATCTATATTCGAGGGATCTTGTTAACAATGATATTATAGTTGCAAAATATGTAAAAGAAAACACCCGGGTATCGGTCAGACCTGTGAAAACAGAATATGTACCTTGTCAAAACTGTAAGGGTTTATAACAGTTGTATGCTTAATGTTGAACTTATAAAATAAAGATATTATATTTTTAAAAACATGCATTCAGACTCGGTATTTCAATATACATGCACCATAAAATGTTTTTTGAAAGACGACTGAGACGGTTTGTAAAGTTATAACAGGGTGTTTATTACAAACATGTAGTTGACAAAACTTTATTGAAGAAACCTAGGAAAAAAAATCACACACAATTATTAAAAAAAAAAGTCTATAGAAACATCAAGGAGTAATCCACGTGAGGGGTAGGGTCATTGTCTTTTTTTTTCGTGGTGGCATCGCCGCTGCAGGGGTAGACCAAGTAGGGGATAGCCTTCGGCCCTTAGAACCTGTAGGCGATGGTAGTAGGGGGTTCTTCAAATTGTCTAACAGTCTTTGGTGTTCATTATTACCAACGATCGTGGAGGGTGTATTGAGTTCAGCAGCGGCTCGCAGAAACTGCTCCCACCCTCTCGGGCATTTTGAGGCGTTAGGATTTTGGGGTGTATGAGACCTTTGACTAGGTCATACATGTGCGAACCTGCAACCGGTTGGCCTTTGTAGAGAAACTCGCCTCGCTCATTTCAAGAGGTTAGGTCTTTAGAAGCGGCTTGTTTACTCGTTAGCATCTGCGCAGCCCCTCTGTGCCATTGACTTATATTTTTTAAAAGATCTCCAACAAAGGTATCTGAGGCTGTCGCAAGATCGGGAGGCGGTAGGGGCTGAGCGTCGTTGGCAGGAGCAGCTGGTTGTTCAGAGTCTGGGGTATATAGAGTCAGCTTGTTTTTTCGGTATTCCACTGGGTGTAGTAATTTAAGAATTTTTTGAGAGTGCTGGTGAAAAGGTTAGCCTTGTCGTAGGGGTCTAGATCAGTCCTGCTCAAAATGTCTTTAATTTCAGTATCCAAGCGTAGAGTCTCATTTCTACGGATATCCCAGGCATTGTCCGAGGAAGACCCCATTTGCTCCATTTGCTGCCTAGGAACCAGATACATTTTTGTGACATGATCCATCACTGACCCGCGAGGAGGCTTGTAGTTACAGGTATAGCTATCCCCAGTAGGTTACCTATAAAGCCTCCAGACTGTTTCACCAGTTTCTTCTTGGTGATGAGTGAGGCCCTTTTATTACTGAGCTTCTTGATAAGCCCCCTCTTCTTCTTCAGAACCTGTAACTGCCTCTTTGATATAGGGACGGTGCCTTTTAGGGTGTTTAGGGCTATTTCTGAAATGGCGGACACTAAATCGTCAGAAGCGGTGCCCAGGATGGCCTTTCGGTGTTGGGGGCTGGCTGTAACAAGCATTTTCAGGAGAGCTAAATTGCGGCGTAGGTGTGCAGACATGGTCACCACTGAGCGTTATAAGGGCTGGCCTGTAAATGGTTCTAAAAGACATCAGCGCTGCTTTTTATAGGTCCTGGTCTTGGGCTTTGGGGTGTAAACTACCGGTAGCTCTGGGGGAAAATATCAACCCTTAGTCTATAGTCTTCTAGAGTTTCATTTTTTAAGTCTACCAACAGGTACCCGTGGGGTTTTGATGTAGCATCGTTAAATGCCTCCATGAAGAAGTGTGTGTTTCCGGGGTACATCTGTTTAGCTATGACGGCTATTTGCTGTTTGTCACAAGGGTTTTTAAATAAAACAAGGTATGAAGCGTTGAGAGCTATAGACATACTGTTCTTGCCTTTGTAAAACAAGTTCTGCACAATGTAGCAGATGCTTAGATTGCGATGATGTGAATATTGAGTAAAAGCTCTCTCTAACTCGGGATGATCACCACCCTCACGCATCAGATCATCAACAGTTATCATATTTGCAAGGGTTGCGGGTAGTAGCTCATCATCGTTGAGGTTATTCGGTATACCCTCTATAAATTTGATATGGGGGAACCAACGGCCCAGGTCTGTGTAAAGATGCTGCCAGCATGAATAAATCCACACAATGTTGTTAGGGGTTTGTGATAAAGCAGAGTCGGCATTTTCTAAGAGCTTTTTTATAAAGTAGCTTTTACCGCAGTTTGAGGGTCCTGCTAGTACGCAGGAGAACGGATGCTGTAACCTATTGTCCATGCTGTGGCGGCTGTCTCTCTAATGGGTCTAATAACCATAAGGCAGTGATTTATAGTCGGTGGTCAGGACCCTTTTATCAAAAACAACTCGCAATGTTTTATGTAGAGACTGGGTTGTGATTTCCCACTTCTTTTTGGATCTGACTATGCAGGGCTGGTTCACGACTATGGTTTTAGCATTCTCAGAATCGTCTGCTGTAGCGTATTCATGCACCAGATTCTTCAAACTATCAAAATTGATTTTTAGGGTGTTGCTGACATTTAATGTTTTAGGCCCTGAGGTTGTATATTCTATTATATACTCATCCTTATCTAGCTCACTGGTTAGATTACCCTGATAATCTCCTAGAGGAGGGTCTTAATCCTCCGGCTTGCTCAGAAAAATCACAGAATCTGTATTGTGATACAAACAGCGATCCTGGAGCTTATCCATAACCCCGTAAAGCTCTAGACGAGCGTGGGCTGTCCTGAAGCAGGCTATGAAAATGTTTATGTTGTTACTCGATGTGGGGTACTCTTGGACGTATTTCCAACACAAAGCCGCAGTATCGTCATCGATAAACTCGCAGCTGGACTCCTCGTAGCATGGGGCAAACAGGTACTTGAACAGTTCATCAGGATCTGATATTAAGGTAGTATTTGAAAGGTTTGTGCGCTGTGCAAATTTTCCCCATAAGGAGTTGAGACAGAGTGTGGCTAACTGGCGGCGTGCAGGATTGAACTCTATCAGATGGGGGCGTAAACGGATACCCTCGTGAGCGTAGTAGTCGTCGATGTATTTCTGTTTTGCATCCTGACTAGTACACCATTCAGGATACCCTGAGGCCTCCTGTTTATCTCTGAGAAACAAATTAATGTAGGGGGCAAAGAGTTGTGTTGTAGTGCTCTTAAAATGCAACACTTCGTGTACTCTACCTAGCCTGTACCCTTTCTCTAAGGCAGTTTGTACCTCGATGCTACACCAGGTCCCTGTGAGCATCCTTTGTTCATCTGTGTGTCTGCAGCCGTCAACCTCTTTAAGCATCGCACATGTTCGACAGAGGGGGAACATCAGCTTGCCATCGACTCGACATGGTAACACCGGGAAGTAAAGCTGCTTAGGAGGATAGATTTCACATTTGATAAGCCCAAAGTATTCGGATAGGGGCTTAAAATCTCTATAGATGATGGTGGGATGACCCAGGGTGTACAACTTCATTTTGTTCACAAAAGGGTACAGACTGGTGAAATCATAGTAGTGTATTTTCTCACCCTCACCAGCGGCCTTGTACAGTTGTATGGCATTTGTACGACCCTCAAATAAGGCATCTCGGGGCTCCAAAGGTGTGGGTAAATCACGATTCTTAAGAAAAGAGCAGAGGTCTGTGTCGCTTTTAAACATGTCTAACCACTCTTGCTCCCAAAGAACTCTCATAGCAAAGCCCTGGTTTTCAACATACTGGGCCTCTGTCAGAGTACGTCTGTATAAGTGTTCAAATTTGGCACCCAGCATTTTGTTATACTCGTGGGGTTTGTAACACTTGGGGCAGCCGTGGTAAAAACAGCTGTTGAATTCAAAGGCCGTCGGCACACCCTTAACTACAGAGTACCCGTCCAGGTAATAGGGGCCCAAACGGTATTCACCACCCTGTAAGGCATGCTGAATTTGTATGTCTTCCTTCTCAGAGACGTGCATAAGCCATTGGATAGAGGGGGTTGAATAACGTTTCTGTTTACCGTTATAGAGGTCTGGCGGTACTAGAGCGATAGTTTCTGGCATTAAAAACATGTGTTTGTAGATGGACATACACATGGATGCCAGAGTGACGTTTTGAAATGGGTCTATGTATTCGACCGCTTGCCGCATTTCAGGGGTTTCGGATGTCAAGGCCTTGACTTTCTTAGTCAGTGTGTTAGGTTTCTAGACCGTGACTTCTTTAGTCATAGACACCACAACATCTTTGAAGAGGTTACAAGCTTGCCGTAGGATCATTACATCAGCCTGACAATAAGCAAGTCTGTTTGAAAGTGAAACTCCTTTTCACGGGTTTCAGAGTACCATTGTAGAAAGCTCATTTTCTCATCAGGCATCATGTATTCAACCCCGTAGCTGTCAGGGGGAGGCATGGGCCCCACATAATTCTGGTTAGCCCAGGTGTTAAAAAAGTGTGGAAAATAACCTTTACACCCTGGGAACCCAAAGGCCTTTGGCAGCTTGCTCAATTTCATGGGTAGGAAATTCAGGGTGTCTATGAACCGTATTTTTAAAGGGCATACCGTCATCAGCATCAGTTTAGACCCCTGGGTTATGAGTTCCACCTGTATCTTTTCACGAATCATGTTTCGCAGAAAAAAGAAGGAGTCATAGGCTTTCGAGTTGTGGGCGAGCATGGTATACCCATGGAATTTGGATTGAATGAAAGTGCTTAGGAAATCACCAACGCATGTTCGTCCGTCAAACTCCCAGCTGTCGTCGGAAGTTAGATGGTGTGCGTAAATATAGTTAGGCTGGTGTACCCCCGTCTCTTGTGTGCACTCTATATCAAACACTATATAGTCTTCGGTCTTGGTCTTCGGTAGACCTTTAACCATACAACACTGGTGGTTGGTGCCGGCCTTGTAGGACACATGGCAACGGGGACATATCATACCTTTGCACTTGTGATCCGTTGCCACATACCTTCCACACTCGCTGCGATCCTTTTTAGGGATGCAGTTGAAAGATTTCTCGTGTATGCTCAAGCAGTTTTGCGAGCGACAAAACATCCTACATGTGCCGCACCTCACCTTCAGGGTAGCGTCTTCTATACACCCGTCCCTCTGACACATCTTACAATGCATTTCACACTGGTGGTATGTTTTATTGTTGTGTATATGGTCGCAGTGGGCGCACATATACTTGACCCCCAGAAAAGCTTTAAGGTTCAAGATGCCGTAAAAATGATTTTTGATGTGGAGGATATATACGGTCTTATTTCTCACACGTCCCCCGGTTGTAAAGTACTGCCAGGAACCATTGTGATAAAGAACTTTCACCGTCACGGCGAAATAGTTCTCAAAAAGACCTATATCACCAAAGCCGACCAGTCGGTCAGGAGGTATTTCAAGAACCTCATGGGCTTCAGCAGCTCTAGACATGATGACATCGTCAGGGGTCTTGCGAGCCATCAGCAGACCCACGATGCTGGCCGCCAGACATGTATTGGCAGCGGCGTTGCTAAAGTTGAGCAGCCACCGCTGTTTCTTACCAATTATTTGACTGTATAGTATGCTCTTTAAAGGTCTGGAAACACCCCCCTCACGACCCCGTACAATGAGGGCTATGACTCTAAAAGTGCCATAGGCAACTAGTTCAGCCTTACTCTGTAAAAACCTTGAGAGGTTTGCTAAAAATTGCACAGAGTCAAAAACCCTGCCCCTGGAAGCGGAGTTGGAAAAAGTCATTAGGACCCACATCGCGTTACAACCTTTCTATGAGCTCCTGCACATGTATAGCTAGTACAAAAGGGGGAGGGGGGGTAATGGACGGAGCATCTGCACCAATCAAACACTCACACCCAGTCAAAAGATCTGGGTTTAATCCATCACCGTTCTTTAGCTCACTCTGCCACCCCAGTTCAGACATGGCTATATGCAAATCAGTCTGACCCTGTGCCTCATGGGAACAGTCCAGCCCGAACTGCCAAGCCATGCCTTCCCTGGACCGGAAACAAGCTTCTTTTGGTGGTAATGGACGGAGCATCTGAACCAATCAAACACTCACACCCAGTCAAAAGATCTGGGTTTAATCTATCACCGTTCTTTAGCCCACTCTGCCACCCCAGTTCAGACATGGCTATATGCAAATCAGTCTGACCCTGTGCCTCATGGCAACAGTCCAGTCCGAACTGCCAAGCCATGCCTTCCCTGGACCGGAAACAAGCTTCAAACAAGTATGCTCTTTAAAGGTCTGGAAACACCCCCTCACAACCCCGTACAATGAGGATTATGACTCTAAAAGTGCCATAGGCAACTAGTTCAGCCCTACTCTGTAAAAACCTTGAGAGGTTTTCTAAAAATTGCACAGCGTCAAAAACCCTGCCCCTGGAAGCGGAGTTGGAAAAAGTCATTAGGACCCACATCGCGTAACAACCTTTCTATGAGCTCTTGCACAGCCTGATGTATAGCTAGAACACCATGATCGGCCGATGTTATTTGGTGTAGGTTAACAAATCTAAACTCCTCATAGTGTTCTACGGCCCTATACTTCTCTACATTGCGCGTGTAACTTCTAACACTCTCTAAAAACAAGTGCTCTTGGCCCTCATCAGTAGGAGTGAGATTTGCGGGGGTGTTCTCTGCTGTGTCATTTTGGGGGTCAGGGTGGGACATGTCTCAGGGGTCCTTGTAAACCTGCGTGTAGCGCATATTCAGGCCTTCTTCAGCTTGCGTATTAAAAGCCGGTTTTGTTTTGCACTATTAACCCACTTTTGGGTTTTTTACGGGCCCAGGCTTTTCTAGATACCAAGCCCCAGCCTATCTGAACAGGTAGGTCGGTGTCGCTGTACGTCTTGTACATGGAGGCCACCTCTACAGTTACACCCATAGGACCTTCTGAATGTTCCTGTGTTTGGAGTTTTAAAGCCAGTCCACCTACCCCCTTCAAATGGCCGACCCTCGGTATGTTAGCGCCTGACCCTATGTATTGTCGGTGGTGAAGTGCTGGTTTATATGTTTCAGGCTTTGGTCTTGAAGCTATGGTACCTTGTTTGAAGGGGTCTAGGGAAACAGGGGTGTCTTGTTTGAAGGGGTCTATGGAAATAGGGTTGTCTTGTTTGAGGGGTTGTGGGGCAACAGATGGGCGCTGCTTGAGCAGTTGTAAGAAGCGTGCAGACTTTGTCACTAACCTCTGGACCTTACGGCTATATTTTGGGGGCCTCTTATGAGCACCAGTGGCTGTGGGGGTCTTTAGGGGTTGGTGCTGCCATAGTCACGCCTGTATACAGTGTATGTTGGCCACAGCCGCCTGACACGCCAGTATAATCACTTTTTTACACAACCCAACCCTTTGCAGGACCTTCTGTTGGGCCTCCCTCTTGAACATGGTAGTGGAAAGCCCCAGCTCCATTTTTATGTTTGCGGCGTTCGCCTGACGTTTTAAATTTCGAACAGCCATCTGCATCTCTTTTACATGAGCCCCCAATACATCTAGTGTGTTTACAGACCCATCTTGTTCCTGCTTAGTGGGGCCCACCTTGCGCGGCCTTATAAATGGATGCAACTCCTCAGGACCCTCTATACTGCTAACAGCCTTAGCCCCATTCTGTAACGCCTGCTCTGGACCCTCTATACTGCTAACAGCCTTCGCCCCATTCTGTAACGCCTGCTCAGGACCATCTATACTGCTAACAGCCTTAGCCACAGTCTGTAACGCCTGCTCAGGACCATCTATACTGCTAACAGCCTTAGCCACAGTCTGTAACGCCTGCTCAGGACCATCTATACTGCCAACAGTCTTGGCCCCATTCTGTAACGCCTCATCAGTAACCTCTATACTGCTAACAGCCTTAGCCCCATTCTTTAACGCCTGTTCCTGGCGTGTTTTACAAATAGCGAGCCTCCATTGCTGTTGGTATGATGAGTTCAGGAGTGTAAAAGTGCCAAAGGGGCGTGCAATAAACGGCAAATCCCAGTAGTCCACGGCAGTATTGTCATCCACACCTATTGCTGAGGGCAGTGTGGGGCTTACGACGGCCGCAGGGCTGGACACGGGACTGTACCCGGGGCTGGCCGCTGGGCTGGACACGGGCCTGTACACGGGGCTGGCAACGGGACTGTACACGGGGCTGGCAGCGGGGGTGGTAGGGTGGTATGCTCCCTGAGGGGTACTAGGGGACAAAGGGTATGAGGATTGTGAGGAGCTGTCGTTGTAATCGGGGTCCTAGCTGAAATGTCTGTGTTATGGTGTGGTGACTGGTTACCTGTGTTCTGTAAACCCCACATGTTCGAAGACCCCTGGTACACCGCTTCTGGGGTTCTACCTAGGCTGTCGACCATCCCCCTCAGCACATCGAGAGCATCGCTATTCATGATAGAAGTACCTTCTAGGGGCTGCGTATTATCACCTTTTGAGACCCTAGGTAGGTCCTGAACACTTATAGACTGCTTTGGGGTCTGCTCAGGGGCGTGCACCTCTACATGAACAGTTATTTTATTTGGCACTGTCTGGGGTTTCAGGACACAGGCTGGATCCAGCGTTGTAATAGGGTTGTTCAGGGACTCTGCTAACTAGCTTAGGAGCCCCCGGTTTCATATATTTTCGAGAGGCGCGATGTTTTAAGGGGTTGTGGCGGCGCCATCTCTTCTACACCCTCCGCCACAACTACCGCCTCCTTGGGGCTCATGGGTGTATAGGCCTCATTCAAGGGCTTAGCACCCCTTTTTACAGATAAGTCTAAGGGGATAGACTGGGGCTCAGGGGTCCTCGGTTTCTTCTTCTTCTCAGGGCTTAAGGGCATTGCCTGAACCTCTGGGAGCACCGTAGCCGTCTTCTTTAGGTTTAAGGGTTCTGTTTGGGGTTCTGTGAATACCTTGGTGGACTTCACACGTTTTAATGGGTTGGGAAGGTTTCTGAGTCCCTATGTTTCTTCTTAAGGGAGGCCGTGCTTGAGACACACATCCCTTTTGATACGCTGAGAGGGCTGAGACCCTCTGTACCGTTTTTACACAGACCCTGCCCTGTGTTATCAGGGTTTATAAACAGCCCACCAGTCCTGCCCCCACCCCTGTGCAGAATAGATTGTTCTAGACGAGTGTTCATCATGTTGTTTGGTGTGTAGTACGTAGAGAGTTTCTCCTGGCGTACACGCCTACTCACGCCTTTTACAGCGCTTCTGTTGTTCTGGACGGTTGCTGTTATGTCCCTTAAGGGCTGCGCCGACCTCTCTTCAGCAGCATGTTTCTGAGACGCTTCTAAAATATAAACAGAAAAAAATATATATATTAGAGAAAGCATAAAAACAACACATACAATCAGCACAATCCTAAGTTCTACACAGCCACCTTTTTATATAGGCATTGCTACAAGCCGCTGTACCCTTCTGCTTGAGAGTCTGTAACACCGCTAGTACTTTTCACACCCTTTTGTAACAATCCCACCTGATAGAGGTCTTTTTGCAGCTCCTTTCTTTGACGGGGGTCCCACTTTAGAAGTACTTTTCTCAGCTCCTTTCTTTGACGGTGATCCCGCTTTAGAAGGTAAAGCTTTCCTCTTCAAAGGGCTTTCTTTTGAACATTGTACCGCCTCTTGTAGCACGACGATGTCAGGGTATAACGTAGGGGTCCCTGTAAAGAAAAAATAATACCCAGCCTTAGTCATCTTTCTGAGGAGTCCCCCTATACACCCTCAGGGTCAGGACTCTGGCCTACCCCACCAACTCCCTAGCGTCTTAGACAGTTTAAATAACAGCAGCCTTTTTATTTACATGTAAGAACTGAAGTGTTTTGCACACTGTTCAGAGCTCATTGAGCCTTGATGTACACCATTAGATCTTCAAGAACTTGCTGTAGGTCGGGATCATAAGCTGTAAAATCATACATACATGAGACCCACATTAGAAAATAGAGAACTTCTGCATTATTTGTGTAAAAACTACGTAGAACTACACAACTCTAAACACATATACCTGTCTGAGGTGTTGTCAAGTCTACGGCATTGCTAGTTATTACAGGGGTGCCCAGCACCTGGGGTGCATATATAACGGCTGTTTTTGCAGGGTCTTGCATCTGTATTAAACAAAAAAAGCACCGGATATAAAACGCCTTTCTTAAACAAAGTATTACAGCTTCAATCAATTCAGGTATACATTTAAAGTTTTTTAAGAGGGGTGCAACAAACTACATTTTAAAAAAGCGTTGCATGTGCTGCGCTAAAACATATGTTCAAAAAAGAAACAACCTGCGCCATATCCTATGCTTACGGGTAAATCATTTAGATACACCTGACCCTTCTGACATGTAACCACTGCCTCTAGGTACCTGGTACACTTTTGTAACAGGTACACATCAATTATCTCTTGTAACACAAGGCTTGCTACCTCTTAAATTTGGCATGCTTTTGATACTTGCACCAGTACCACTAAAATGCCTACACAGCGCTTGTTCTTATGCTCGAGTGTCTGCCTTATATTGATGTATTATACCTCTAATTGTACTTTGTTTTCTCTTGTACCCTGCACCCATGACACTTTTTTTCCTCCTATAACTCAACATTTGGTTTTGTAACCTACACACATGTCACTTTTCTCTTGTAACACCTTGTCTGCTACCTCATGTATTTTGTTTGCTCACAATTGTCACTTTTGCCGCGTGTAACTTAACGTCTGCTTTTGTAATTTGTTCATTTGTATCTTTTATGTAACAAATGTAATCCTTAGTCCTTATGTTTTGAAACTGATTCTTGTGTAAGCGCTCTAACACAGGTGTGGCCCGGTAGCACTAACAAGCAGTATTTTTTCTGTTTGTATCTTTTATGAAAGGCATATAATCCTTAGCCCGTATCTTTGCAGCAGGGTTCTTATGTAAAGCTCTGTGACACCTTCGGGTAAAGTTCGTGCTAGAAAAAAAAACCACACACACCGGAGCTGCAGGGCAAGGTCGGCCCCCGACAGTGATGTCACCAACTCATCACTGGGGGAGGCGGACCTTGCCATGCAGCCCCGGTGCTGAAGCTAACAGGCGCCATGCCCCGAGGCCGTAGGGATCCACGTGGGCTCCTTGGAAATGCCCCTGGACCCTACGGCTGAGAATAACTCAATGGAGCCCACACCCCGGGCAGCGCCTTGCTGAAGCGGGCTCGGGGTCATTTTAAAAACAAAACGCCGCAATCGGGACAACATCGCACCCCTAGGACGATGGAGCCCGATGGACACCAGAGCCCTAACACCCCCGAGCAGCGCCTTGTGCAAGCGGGCTCGGGGGTTATTTGTTTTTTGTTGTTGTTTTTTTTTTTTAAAAGGCACATGGGCCCCGGAGCCCAGAGAACACCGGAGCCCAGAGAACACCGGAGACCCAGCACCCTCACCCTGAGCAGCGCCTACCACAAGCGGGCTCGGGGCTATTTTGAAATAGAAAACGCGGCAATAGGCACTCGGGCCTTGGAGCCCTGAAGACTCCAGGAACCCCAGCACCCTCACCCTGAGCAGCGCCTACCACAAGCGGGCTCAGGGGCTTATTTTAAACATAATGGAGCCTCAAACCACTGAGCCTGACCACGGAGCCCTCTCGCAACACCCTCGAGCCGCGCCAGATGCAAGCGGGCTCGGGGGCTTATTTTAAACAAAAACGCTGCAATCAGCACTCGGACCACAGATCCCCTCCGGAGCCAGACTTCCTCACCTCCGAGCTGCGCCCTGGAGAAGCTGGCTCGGGATAATTTTTAAATAAAAAAGCGGCAAAACAACGAACTTGGGCCACAGATCCCCTCCGGAGCCTGACACCCTCACCCCCGAGCAGCGCCCTGGAGAAGCGGGCTCGGGCTTTATTCATTAACTGGTGTCTCAAGCCCTCCACAACAGACCCAAAACCCCAGGACCATGGAGCCCACCCCCAGAACCCTCAGAGCAGCACCACGCATACTGAAGGACCACCATGCAGGCTCTCTTTTAAGGATACAGACCCATACTTCTGACCCGCAAAAACAACGGCTTGGTGAGTACAATAATGCATTATTTATTTTGAATTGTATGCATTGTATATTATTTAAAGACCCTCTGGTAAGCTTGCAATACCAACGCCTCAAAGCATCTAACATTTAATAACATTAAATGTACAAAATCCTGGGTAAAATCGTTTCTATGCTCTGCAAAATACACGTTTCCCTCTTCAGGGACCCACCTAAGGCCTATAACATTATGCCCCTTAAATACAAACCCTGCAAACTCTACCCTACGCCACCACCCCAATAAAATTAAATACCTACACACAGCTTTAAACTCAATCCTTCAACAAAGCCTTTATTCACTTTAAATACATTTACATTACATTTCACGTCTTTTAAAAAACGTCATTGTCACCATTAAACACAGCACAGCGCCTTAAAGATGAACAGTTTACAAACCAGCCTACATAGTACCATTTAGCATTTTTTTTTAAGTACAACTTTGTTAAACCTACATGTGCACCCCTAATACTTTAAATAACGCATAAACATACAGCAGGGCGCCATCCCTTATTTACCTCAATTACATTGCTGCAGGTGGCGTCAATCTGAGATAAGTGGCTCAGGTCTATTCTTGCCTTAAGTTCCAAGGGTTGGCTCTGTGCAGCAGAAACAATCCACTCAGGTCGCTTCCCCAAGGGTTTTGAATAGGTGCTGGTGCAGGAATCCTCAAGGTGCAGCAAAGCAATCCAGGCCAGTCACTACCAAAGGTTTTTTGAAAGGGTTGTTGGTGTAGGAGTCCTCAAGGTGCAGCAGAAACAATCCATGCAGGTCGCTCCCCTATGGTTATTGAAAGGGTGTTTGGCAGTGTTCCTTAAGGGGCCTTTTTATACTTGTCCAAGCATGCTAATTAGAAGCCCCCACACCCTTTATGGTTTGAGGGGTGGTTTAGAACAATAACACACAAGAACCTAGGAGGTCTATAAGCCAAGCAAATCGCTGGCAAAACTGGCAGGTCCATCTCTATGCCAAGTTGGTGCTACAGTCACCATGTAACAATGTAAAAGAGACAGGGAAGAAAACTAGTGATGAATTGGAAAACTGATCAAACCAGATCCAGTACATGTGTATTTTGTGGATAACCATAAAACAAACCAAATGATTAGTCCTATCACTTGGTCGTTTTCTTCCCTGTCTCTTTATACATTGTTAGATGGTGACTGTAGCACCAACTTGGCATAGAGCTGGACCTGCCAGTTTTGCCAGCGATTTGCTTGGCTTATAGACCTCCTAGGTTCTTGTGTGTTATTCAAAAGTAGTAGGTCTTTACACTTTTTTTCCCTTTGACCCTATCCTCCCTGTTTGTTTTTGATGGTTTAGAACAATGTCATGGGGTCTTTGGGTGGGAACCTTTTCTACCCTTGTACAGTTTATGCTGTATACACCTTTATTATTTGACATCTGTTACTTAAACTCATGGCCTATCTTGGGAAGAGTAGGGTTATCACCGGTGCTTGGGGTGGCCATCGCAAACATATCTAAATCTTCTGGACACTTTTATAATGGGCCTCATATGTTAAAGCTGTTTTACCCTTCTCCTGGGTATTAGGGACCCCGGGAACCGGCTCTTGTCCCAGCACTAAACCCATCACATGTCATTTTTGAGGCCAGAGTTTTTCCAGCCAGGCCAGACATGAGTTTTTCCAGCCAGACCTGTCATTTTTTCAACCAGGCATGCCACTTTTTCAGCCAGACATGTCACTTTTCCGGCCAGAGACTTTGGGTCTGTGTGAATAACATCCTAACAGCTGACACCCTGTTTCAGGTTCTCATGGGAAGCTCTGGCTCTACACGACATCTGTCTTTTTACACATCTAAAAGCTCAGGGGTGGCTTTGGTTTATTATTTTATAACAGGCCTGAGCCTTCCTGGTAAAGTGAACATGGTTTGTGCTTTTTAAAACATCCTCTGGGTTTCCCACCAACTACATTTTAAAGCTCCCCTTTTACAACCAGCTACTTCTGCAGAAAGACACTTTTTTTTCAAACATAAAAAAACACCTCCCACACACTGGGCTGAGGACTCAGGCCTGCTCTGCAGCTGTTCAACCCCATTTAAACATGCACAGACATTTCCAGCCTACAGCCATGCAGTTTTCTATGCACTTTTAAACACATACACAATTACCTCATGTTTTGCAGCCAGACCTGTTACTTTTTGGACTATTGCAAAAAACAACAAGTGATGGACTGAATGTGGATCAATGTCACACACTCCCCCAGTCAAAAGATCTGGGCCCAAATCCATCGTTTTTTTGCACTCCACACCACCCTGGGTCAGATAATGGCTTTATGCAAATCAGCTCTGACCCTGTTGCTCCATGGGAACAGTCCAGTCCGAACTACAACAGCCATATCTTTCCCAGACCGGAATCAAGCATCCGAGGACCGGACCGGTTTCGAGGTAACACCTCTCTTCAGCCCGGCTAGCTTGACTCCAAGTGGTGTGGAGTGCCTGGGACCCACGTCTGGGCATCCCCAGCGCACTTAGGGCGGCAATTGCAAAAAACAACAAGTGATGGACTGAATGTGGATCAATGTCACACACTCCCCCAGTCAAAAGATCTGGGCCCAAATCCATCGTTTTTTTGCACTCCACACCACCCTGGGTCAGATAATGGCTTTATGCAAATCAGCTCTGACCCTGTTGCCCCATGGGAACAGTCCAGTCCGAACTACAACAGCCATATCTTTCCCAGACCGGAATCAAGCATCCGAGGACCGGACCGGTTTCGAGGTAACACCTCTCTTCAGCCCGGCTAGCTTGACTCCAAGTGGTGTGGAGTGCCTGGGACCCACGTCTGGGCATCCCCAGCGCACTTAGGGCGGCAATTGCAAAAAACAACAAGTGATGGACTGAATGTGGATCAATGTCACACACTCCCCCAGTCAAAAGATCTGGGCCCA
Source organism: Lissotriton helveticus (assembly GCF_964261635.1). Classification (NCBI taxonomy): domain Eukaryota; kingdom Metazoa; phylum Chordata; class Amphibia; order Caudata; family Salamandridae; genus Lissotriton; species Lissotriton helveticus. Next base: position 3,604,526 of record NW_027611656.1, on the reverse strand, counting down.
AATCCATCGTTTTTTTGCACTCCACACCACCCTGGGTCAGATAATGGCTTTATGCAAATCAGCTCTGACCCTGTTGCCCCATGGGAACAGTCCAGTCCGAACTACAACAGCCATATCTTTCCCAGACCGGAATCAAGCATCCGAGGACCGGACCGGTTTCGAGGTAACACCTCTCTTCAGCCCGGCTAGCTTGACTCCAAGTGGTGTGGAGTGCCTGGGACCCACGTCTGGGCATCCCCAGCGCACTTAGGGCAGCAATTGCAAAAAACAACAAGTGATGGACTGAATGTGGATCAATGTCACACACTCCCCCAGTCAAAAGATCTGGGCCCAAATCCATCGTTTTTTTGCACTCCACACCACCCTGGGTCAGATAATGGCTTTATGCAAATCAGCTCTGACCCTGTTGCCCCATGGGAACAGTCCAGTCCGAACTACAACAGCCATATCTTTCCCAGACCGGAATCAAGCATCCGAGGACCGGACCGGTTTCGAGGTAACACCTCTCTTCAGCCCGGCTAGCTTGACTCCAAGTGGTGTGGAGTGCCTGGGACCCACGTCTGGGCATCCCCAGCGCACTTAGGGCGGCAATTGCAAAAAACAACAAGTGATGGACTGAATGTGGATCAATGTCACACACTCCCCCAGTCAAAAGATCTGGTCCCAAATCCATCGTTTTTTTGCACTCCACACCACCCTGGGTCAGATAATGGCTTTATGCAAATCAGCTCTGACCCTGTTGCCCCATGGGAACAGTCCAGTCCGAACTACAACAGCCATATCTTTCCCAGACCGGAATCAAGCATCCGAGGACCGGACCGGTTTCGAGGTAACACCTCTCTTCAGCCCGGCTAGCTTGACTCCAAGTGGTGTGGAGTGCCTGGGACCCACGTCTGGGCATCCCCAGCGCACTTAGGGCGGCAATTGCAAAAAACAACAAGTGATGGACTGAATGTGGATCAATGTCACACACTCCCCCAGTCAAAAGATCTGGGCCCAAATCCATCGTTTTTTTGCACTCCACACCACCCTGGGTCAGATAATGGCTTTATGCAAATCAGCTCTGACCCTGTTGCCCCATGGGAACAGTCCAGTCCGAACTACAACAGCCATTTCTTTCCTAGACCGGAATCAAGCATCCGAGGACCGGACCGGTTTCGAGGTAACACCTCTCTTCAGCCCGGCTAGCTTGACTCCAAGTGGTGTGGAGTGCCTGGGACCCACGTCTGGGCATCCCCAGCGCACTTAGGGCGGCAATTGCAAAAAACAACAAGTGATGGACTGAATGTGGATCAATGTCACACACTCCCCCAGTCAAAAGATCTGGGCCCAAATCCATCGTTTTTTTGCACTCCACACCACCCTGGGTCAGATAATGGCTTTATGCAAATCAGCTCTGACCCTGTTGCCCCATGGGAACAGTCCAGTCCGAACTGCAACAGCCATATCTTTCCCAGACCGGAATCAAGCATCCGAGGACCGGACCGGTTTCGAGGTAACACCTCTCTTCAGCCCGGCTAGCTTGACTCCAAGTGGTGTGGAGTGCCTGGGACCCACGTCTGGGCATCCCCAGCGCACTTAGGGCGGCAATTGCAAAAAACAACAAGTGATGGACTGAATGTGGATCAATGTCACACACTCCCCCAGTCAAAAGATCTGGGCCCAAATCCATCGTTTTTTTGCACTCCACACCACCCTGGGTCAGATAATGGCTTTATGCAAATCAGCTCTGACCCTGTTGCCCCATGGGAACAGTCCAGTCCGAACTACAACAGCCATATCTTTCCCAGACCGGAATCAAGCATCCGAGGACCGGACCGGTTTCGAGGTAACACCTCTCTTCAGCCCGGCTAGCTTGACTCCAAGTGGTGTGGAGTGCCTGGGACCCACGTCTGAGCATCCCCAGCCCACTCGGGGTGAAAATTGCAAAACACACAGTTGATGGACAGAATGTAGAACAATGTCATACATTCACCCCAGTACAAGGATCTGGGCCTAAATCCATCGTTTTTTTGCACTCCACATCACCCTGGGTTAGACACTGGCTATATGCAAATCAGCTCTGACCCTGTGCCTCGTGGGAACAGTCCAGTCCGAACTACCAAGCCATGTCTTTCCCAGACCAGAATCAAGCATCCAAGGACCGGTTTCTGGCTATCAGCCTTCATTCAGCCTGGATAGCTTGACTCCAGTGATGTGGAGAGCCTGGGACTCACGTCTGAGCATCCCCAGCCCACTCGGGGTGAAAATTGCAAAAAACACAGTTGATGGACAGAATGTACAACAATGTCATACATTCACCCCAGTACAAGGATCTGGGCCTAAATCCATCGTTTTTTTGCACTCCACATCACCCTGGGTTAGACACTGGCTATATGCAAATCAGCTCTGACCCTGTGCCTCGTGGGAACAGTCCAGTCCGAACTACCAAGCCATGTCTTTCCCAGACCAGAATCAAGCATCCAAGGACCGGTTTCTGGCTATCAGCCTTCATTCAGCCTGGATAGCTTGACTCCAGTGATGTGGAGAGCCTGGGACTCACGTCTGAGCATCCCCAGCCCACTCGGGGTGAAAATTGCAAAAAACACAGTTGATGGACAGAATGTAGAACAATGTCATACATTCACCCCAGTACAAGGATCTGGGCCTAAATCCATCGTTTTTTTGCACTCCACATCACCCTGGGTTAGACACTGGCTATATGCAAATCAGCTCTGACCCTGTGCCTCGTGGGAACAGTCCAGTCCGAACTACCAAGCCATGCATATCGCCATTGTCTAACCCAGGGTGGTGTGGAGTGGAAAAACGATGGATTTGGATATCGCCATTGTCTAACAGGGTCAGCGCTGATTTGCATATCGCCATTGTCTAACCCAGGGTGGTGTGGAGTGGAAAAACGATGGATTTGGGCCCAGATCTTTGGACTGGGGTGAATGTGTGACATTGATCCACATTCTGTCCATCACTGTTGTGTTTGCAATTACCGCTCTAAGTGTACTGGGGATGCTCAGACGTGAGTCCCAGGCACTCCACACCACTGGAGTCAAGCTAGCCGGGCTGATGAGAGGTGTTACCTCGAAACCGGGCCGGTCCTCGGATGCTTGATTCCGTTCTGGGAAGGACATGGCTTTTGTAGTTCGGACTGGACTGTTCCCATGGGGCACAGGGTCAGCGCTGATTTGCATATCGCCATTGTCTAACCCAGGGTGGTGTGGAGTGGAAAAACGATGGATTTGGGCCCAGATCTTTGGACTGGGGTGAATGTGTGACATTGATCCACATTCTGTCCATCACTGTTGTGTTTGCAATTACCGCTCTAAGTGTACTGGGGATGCTCAGACGTGAGTCCCAGGCACTCCACACCACTGGAGTCAAGCTAGCCGGGCTGATGAGAGGTGTTACCTCGAAACCGGGCCGGTCCTCGGATGCTTGATTCCGTTCTGGGAAGGACATGGCTTTTGTAGTTCGGACTGGACTGTTCCCATGGGGCACAGGGTCAGCGCTTATTTGCATATCGCCATTGTCTAACCCAGGGTGGTGTGGAGTGGAAAAACGATGGATTTGGGCCCAGATCTTTGGACTGGGGTGAATGTGTGACATTGATCCACATTCTGTCCATCACTGTTGTGTTTGCAATTACCGCTCTAAGTGTACTGGGATGCTCAGACGTGAGTCCCAGGCACTCCACACCACTGGAGTCAAGCTAGCCGGGCTGATGAGAGGTGTTACCTCGAAACCGGGCCGGTCCTCGGATGCTTGATTCCGTTCTGGGAAGGACATGGCTTTTGTAGTTCGGACTGGACTGTTCCCATGGGGCACAGGGTCAGCGCTGATTTGCATATCGCCATTGTCTAACCCAGGGTGGTGTGGAGTGGAAAAACGATGGATTTGGGCCCAGATCTTTGGACTGGGGTGAATGTGTGACATTGATCCACATTCTGTCCATCACTGTTGTGTTTGCAATTACCGCTCTAAGTGTACTGGGGATGCTCAGACGTGAGTCCCAGGCACTCCACACCACTGGAGTCAAGCTAGCCGGGCTGATGAGAGGTGTTACCTCGAAACCGGGCCGGTCCTCGGATGCTTGATTCCGTTCTGGGAAGGACATGGCTTTTGTAGTTCGGACTGGACTGTTCCCATGGGGCACAGGGTCAGCGCTGATTTGCATATCGCCATTGTCTAACCCAGGGTGGTGTGGAGTGGAAAAACGATGGATTTGGGCCCAGATCTTTGGACTGGGGTGAATGTGTGACATTGATCCACATTCTGTCCATCACTGTTGTGTTTGCAATTACCGCTCTAAGTGTACTGGGGATGCTCAGACGTGAGTCCCAGGCACTCCACACCACTGGAGTCAAGCTAGCCGGGCTGATGAGAGGTGTTACCTCGAAACCGGGCCGGTCCTCGGATGCTTGATTCCGTTCTGGGAAGGACATGGCTTTTGTAGTTCGGACTGGACTGTTCCCATGGGGCACAGGGTCAGCGCTGATTTGCATATCGCCATTGTCTAACCCAGGGGGGTGTGGAGTGGAAAAACGATGGATTTGGGCCCAGATCTTTGGACTGGGGTGAATGTGTGACATTGATCCACATTCTGTCCATCACTGTTGTGTTTGCAATTACCACTTTTTGGACTATCCCTACATGTCACCCCTTTTAAAACCAGACTGTTTAAGGCCAGGACTGTATAAGCCCAGGCATGTCACTTTTTTAAGGCCAGACCTTTCATGAGTTTTTCCAGCCAGACCTGTCATATTTAAGGCCAGACCTGTCATCTTTCCAGCCAGCAGTTTGCGGCCAGACCTGTCACTTTTCCGGCCAGAGTTTGATGTGGAAAGGTATCCCTACTTACTACTAATCTGTGACACTCGGAACCAGGGAGAACAGATCAGGAAACTGTCCCAGCAGTTGGCGGCAGTCACTCTTTTGCTCAGGGGTCAGGTTGGGTGAGAGGTTAACTCCATCCACTGACCCGTCACGCTCTGAAGCTACCAAGAGGTCAGGAAAAGGCTCGGTCTCCGCCTCCGTCCCATCATCGGTTGCCAAGAGCATGCCCACTTCGGACCTCTCAAAGTGGGGCTTATGGCGGTTAACATGTAGGACCCTCAAGGGTTTCCTGGGAGATTGCAAGCGCTCCACAACCTCAAATGGACCGGTCCACTTATCCTGAAGTGCACAAGGCTCCACTGGGGCCAAGACCCACACCTTTTGTCAAAGTTGAAGCTCTACCAGAGTGGCATTCTGGTCGTACCACCGCTTCATCTCTTCCTGGCTGGCTTCCAGATTTGCCTCAGCAAGTTGCCTGAATCGCCTGGTCTGGTTTCTGAAGGCCAGCGTGTAACTGTATACATTCTGGGGAGGTTTCCTGAGAGATTGCTCCCAGCCTTCCTTTACCAAACTCAAAGGTCCTCTCACTGGGTGACCATACAGAAGCTCAAAGGGGCTGAACCCTACAGACTTCTGTGGTACCTCACGGTATGCAAAGAGAAGGCATGGCAAGAGGCCGTCCCACTTACGCCTCATGGGTTCTTCCAGACCCATAATCATGCCCTTCAGAGTTTGGTTGAATCTCTCAACCAACCTGTTCTTGGGGATGGTAAGGTGTGGTGAACTTGTAGGTTACACCACACTCTTGCCAAAGGGATTTCATATATGTGGATATGAAATTGGGGCCCCTGTCAGACACCACCTCTAGAGGGAATCCCACTCGGGAGAAAATTCCCATCAGTGCCCGTCACTGTCCTCAGAGGGATGGCTTCAGGGTACCGGGTGGCATGGCCCACCAAGACCAGGATGAATCTGTTGCCCATGGCTGTCTTGGGGTCCAGAGGCCTAACAATGTAAATGCCCACTCGCTGGAATGGCGTACTGACCACAGGGAAGGGTTGGAGCGGAGCCTTCTGCTTCCTCCCACTCTTCCCACTTGCCTGGCAAGTTTGACAGGTCCTGCAATGAACATCTGAGCTCTTGCACATTTGGGGCCAATAAAAGTGGGTAACAAGCCTCTCAAAGGTCTTGTCCTGCCCCAAATGTCCAGCTAATGGAATGTTGTGAGCCAGCCCCAGTAGGAAGGCTCTGAACTTCTGGGGTACCACCAGCGCACGGGCTGACCCAGGTTCAGCAACCTTAGGCTCTGTATACAGGAGGTCGTTCTCCCAGTAAATGAAGTGAGTACCGGACTGACTACCATTGGCCTAGTCTGCAGCCTCCTGCCGCACACCCACGAGAGAGGGGCATTCTCTCGGCTCCTTGCAGAATTCCTCCCTCGAGGGGCCTCCGTTTTGCTGCCAATGGGTCAGCTCAGGCAGGTCCCCCAGTTCGGCTATCTGTTCCCCGGTAGACTCCAGGGCATCCCCCTTAAGCTCTGCTTCCTCCTGGGCCGTGGGTACTTCAGGGGCCGGTCTCTCGCGCCCCCTGCGCCCTCCCTCCATGGCCGGTTCCTGGGCCTCTCCCTCAGGCTCCAGGACCTCTTCAACACCCCTACTGGCTGCCATTGATCGGGTGGTCACACATGCCCAGTCGGGTAGACCCACCATCCGCAGGTGAGTCTTCTTCTCCACCTTTTCCCGAGGGGAGTTCTCCAAGTCATTCCCTAGCAAACAGTCTACAGGCATGGCAGTTCTCACAGCAACCTGCAGAGTACCGGAGACCCCCCACTGAAAAGGAACCTGAGCCATTGGACAACGACTCTCGGAGTTGTCAGCATTGAAACCCTACAGTAGGCATTGGGTACAACCTGCTCTTGAGACACCAGGTGCTGCCGGACTGCAGTCACACTGGCTCCTGTGTCTCTAAGAGCCTCTACCTTGTTTCCATTGACGGTCACTACTTGCCCATATTTCTTAGTGTTAGAGGGTAAGTAGTTCCCAGGGACCATCTTGCTGTCTCCGAGTGAGACTAGGGTCATCTGAACAGAATCCCCACCCCCTTGGATTGCTACCTCCTCCCCAAAATTAACACTAGCCATTTGCCGGGGTGGAGCACCAGTGGGTGCGGGTTTTCCAAATAGGCGACACTTAGGATCAGTGGCAATGTGACCCTGGTCACCACACATGTAACAGGTGATGGGCCCTCTCTGAACAGGTTTACCTGTCGGGGCCCTGTTCTGCTTCGGGGCTGAGGGAGGCTGAGAACCCTTCTGCTGGTTCCCTTGAGGATTACTTTGGGGGCCTTTTTGGAACCCTTTCTGTTTTCCCCTGTCCCCCCACTCTTCTGCTGGGGACCCTGCCCACCTTTGGCTTAGTCTCCCACTGGACCCTTGTGGACCCTGGTGCTGAGCCAGTGGTCCGCCTCCTCAGCAAGCTTCCTCGGGTTGGTCAGCTTGCTATCTATCAGGTGCTGGCGTAGCTCAGGAAAACAATTACTCGACAAGTGCTCCCATGCCATTAAATCAAGAAGCCCTTGAAAATCATTCACTTTGCTACCCTTTCCCAACCATCCAGTGCTCTGCAGAAAAAGGTCACATACTCTACATACGTACCCCCAGGAATCTTAGTACAACCCCTGAACCTCTGTCGATACATCTCAGGAGTTAGCCCAAACCTGGTAATTAAGGCCTCTTTCATGTGGGTGTAGGAATTGTATACTTCATAGGGCAAATCTAGCAGTGTGTCTCGTCCCTCGCTAAGGAACTTCCCCCACAACCCCGCTCCCCAATCTTTTCAGGGACCCGGTGGGAGGACATAGCTACCTCGTATGCCCGGAACCAATGTCCTATGTCATCCCCCTTAAAGTACTCCTTCACTACCTCTTTAGGCATGTACACCCTTGACTCTACCTGCACCGGCGTTGTGCTGCCACCAGGAGGAGTTGTGTCCAAACTTTTCGCTTTCAGCTCCAACTCCTTGATTTCATATCGTGATCCATTTGGAGCTTTTTCTCCTCCATTGCCATTCTTTGCTTCTCCATTTCCATTTGTCCATTTAACTTTGCCATCTCCACTTCGTGTGCCCTGGTTGCTGCCCTGTCCGCTAGCTCCTCTGGCGACAGGACTCTGCTGAAGTCCACAATGCCTTCCGGTGGTTCCACTCCTACCTCATTCTGTGGATCCCTCGACTCCTTCCAGGCTCTCAGCGCCTTGATGAAGTGGATTTTCCTGGTGCATCCAGAGTGGGCAACCCTGAACTTCTTGCAGTAGCCTCTCAGCTGGGCCACTGGGTAACCTTCCAGTCCCTGGTCTTCCTAATCGACTTCATCGATTCCAGAGATGACGGAGGGTGTTTCTTCAGCAGGGAGTGAGCCAGGCATGATTTCAACGATTGGAGATCTCTTAGCAAAATAAAAAATAAACAATAAATCTGTGGCTGCGTTATAGGTCTGCTCTCACTACGTGGTGATCAAGGATTCACTGTACATCAATCATAAATGCAAATTTGAAAATCCCTTCCGCTGCGTCCAATGTTAGAATTTGGGGTCTCTGGTTGGCACAATTAGGCACTTGGGACAAGCAGGGACCCTCTCCTCTACTCAGGGCAAGGGAATTGCCCCTACAGAATAACCCCTGCTCACCCTATGGGTTGCGTGGTGCGAGCAGCCAAGGTTAATCTTCAGGGTGCTAAGTCAGTTAAGCATTTATGACCACATTCAGTAAATACAATGACCCACCACAAACGGACAACAGTCGTAGAAGTTGTATCAAAAATACGGAGCTTTATAGAAAAATAATTAGTTGCAGAATTATCACAAGACAATATAACGTTTAGCGAATGAGGCCACCAGATTTAAATAGGCAAAAGTTCTTTAGAGTTCTTGTCAGTAAGGTACACTGTGGGTCGATGCGTGCTTCGCGCTGGTGAAGCGACCCGTTGGCAAATGATGGACGACAGGGAAAACAAACATTGCGGACCCTGGATCCGATGTGAACTCGGGATCGAGTTCGAGTGTACCTTGTTGCAGGTGTCCGAGGCGTTTCAGGTGCGGCCACAAGTGAGGGCGGACCCGGGACAAGGCCGGTGTTTCTCCGAGGATTTATCCAGCTCGAAGCCCCCTCGAGGTGCGAGGCGGGTGAGCGGGACTGTGGAGGGTTGCGGCGATCCGGGGTATGAAGCAGCTCACGGGGCGAGGCACCATTCAGGTCTGCGGGACGTACTTCTTCTTAGTACGCCTAGTCGTACCTGTGGTTCTGGGTGGGGCGTTGCGTTCTTAGGCAGGCATGCGCAGCACTAGGCCTCTGGTACCGGACGTACTAGAGGCTCTTCTTGAGGTGCGGCTCGGCCTTGGTATGCAGAAGTGCAAAGCGAGACAGTCAGGTACGCATCGGCGTACAGACCGTCCGAGGCTATCAGGTGCGCTCCGTGCAGATTCCGGCAGGAGATGGTGAGAGGCGCACAACGCGCTCCGTAGCAGGCGAGGTGACAGGGGAGCGGGCGGCCCGGCCCAACGGGGAGAGAGCGACTCGAACTCGAGCGGGGCTCTCAGTGGGCAGGGGCGGCCAGGCTCCGGCTGTCCCGACCTTAGGAGGGGTGAAGGTACCCGAGTCACGATTCTGCCGAGGGAATAGAACACAAGGGCCCAGCAGCAGATGAGCACAGGCAGAATTGAACCCACTGGTCCTGGGGTTCAGTTCAGGGGCAAGCTCCGATCAGGCCCTTGGAGATAGTTTCAAGCACAATAAAGCAAAGTCCTCTTTGGTCTTTTCCTCTCCTTCCTCAGCAAGGCACCACTGCAGGCCAGTCCTTCAGTTTCTTCTTGGTCCTTCTAGTTGGGCAGAGGTTTGTTGTGGTAAAACAGGATCTGATTTCTTAGGAGCAGGGCGCCTACTTTTATACTGAGTTTCTTTTGACTTGACAGGCCAGGGGGGCCTTTGTGTAGCTCATTCCAGCTCTTGTTTTGCGAAGGCTGGCTTTTCCTTTCAGTGAGCAGGACAGGCCCCGCAGATGCTCTGCAGGAGGTGGAGCCAGCATTGTGATGACAAGTACAGTCCAGGAGTACTCTGTTGACGGTCTTCCCCTCTCTCCTTACAAGGTGTAGGGTAGAGTCGTCAGTCGCCCTCCAGGGGGCGGAGCCGGCATTGAGGTGGCAAAGTACAGGCCTATTCAGCGTCAAGGGGTACTCCCTCATCCACCTGTCTTCTCTAGCCCTGTCACTCACACAAACCAGACAGCAGATACACATACGAGCAAAGGCAGGCTGAAATGGTTAGACAAGCAAATGCTAATTTTCTAAAAGTAGCATTTGCAAACAGGATATTAAAATAAACTTTACTAAAAGAAGTATTTTATTATTCTGAGTTCAGGCATACTAAACTTGACTTTCTACCATGCTCTCTGAGTCTGTTGGGATTATATAGTGTAATAATTCCAGCAGCCCATCCTGGCCTATGGAGAGCAGGTAGCCTTACTATAGTGAAGAACGAAAATGGCTGTAATTCACTATTAGGACATGCCACACACACCAGGGGTTGTCCTACCTTATGCTTACAATGCACCCTGCCCGAGGACCTACCATAGGGGTGACTCACATGAAGTAAAGGGAAGGGTTAGAGGCTGGCAAGTGTGTGCACTTGCCCAGCCAGCATGACAGTACCTGACTGCACGCTGGTTCTGCAATGGCAGACCTTAGACATATTTTAAAAGGCTGCTTCTCTGGGTAGCGCAACCTGGGCTGCAGGCCCACTAGCAGTATTTGTATTTAAAAGCCCTGGCACTCCTGGTGCACTTTACTGGGGACTGACAATAAATCAAATGAGCCAATCATGGAAATCAATCATAAGTACACTTTACATTGGGAGCACTTGCACTGCGGCACGGATTGGCCGTGGCGCAGTGCCCTGAGCAGCTAACACCAGCAAAACATCTGAGGCACATCAGCAAAAAGTGGAAAGGAGACTCACGCCAAGGAGCCAGGTCTAACACGTGTCCCCTCCAGCTGCAATGTGGGGAGAACTACACTACCCCAGGGAGTTCCTCATCACTAAGGCGGAAAAACCTGGACAGACCGTCAGCATTGGTGTGATCTGTGCCAGGGCGATGTTCCACCGTGAAGTCCATACCCTGAAGGGAAATGGACCACCTCAACAGTTTTGGGTTCTCACCCCTCATTTGCATCAACCATCTGAGGGGCCTGTGGTCTGTCTGAACTCGGAAGTGAGACCCAAACAAGTAGGGTCTTAACTTCTTCAATGCCCAGACCACAGCAAATGCTTCTCGCTCAATTGCACTCCACCTTTGTTCCCGTGAAAGTAACCTCCTACTGATGAAGGCTACAGGTTGGTCCCAGCCCTCCTCAGTCATCTGTGAGAGAATAGCCCCTACACCATGCTCTGAAGCGTCTGTCCGTACTAGGAATTCCTTGGAGAAATCAGGAGCCAGGAGCACGGGCGCCGTGCACATGGCAGTCTTCAGGGTGTCAAAAGCTTTCTGACAGGTGTCAGTCCAGATCACTTTCTTGGGCTGCTTTTTCGAAGTCAGCTCTGTCAAGGGTGCAACAATGCTGCCATATCCCTTGACAAACCTCCTGAAGTACCCGGTGAGTCCTAGGAAGGCTCTCACTGCAGTTTGGGTCTTGGGGGGGCTCCCAAGCCAGGATGGTCTCAATTTTGGGTTGCAGGGGCGCCACCTTGCCACTCCCCACTTGGTGTCTCAAGTACACCACTGAACCCTGCCCGATCTGACACTTGCTTCACCGAAGGTCCGTTATTATTACTGGCATCAACCCTACCTAGCAGCCGCTGACCCGCTGTGTCCCTGACGCCCGCCGCTGCACCAACAAGATCTTTGGTGCGGCCGCCGAGAGGTGTGTGGGCTCAGTTGGACTCCAATTCCCACAACTTCTAGCGGGAGGAAGCCGCGCATGGACGCTACGCGCTAGGAGGCGCTTAAATCGAGGACACATCCCCGCCTCGCGGGACGCCGGGCGAAGCCCGGGCCAAGGGCGGGCCTGTTTAAACCCGTTAAAGACCGGGTAAGACTGGACTGGGCCACCCCATTTATATTTGTCCCGCAATACTCATCTCGCCCCCTAGATTGGATATACTTTATGCTCCATCTCCTCTACTATTGGCAAAACTTTGTTCACTGTTAGCAACAACATGGCTAGTAGTAGGAGTAAAACAGCACAGGGTGCAGCACAGATCATTGGCCCAATCGATCATTATATCACCAGGGCAAACGAGGCAATTGACCAAGGCATAATCCTTTTAGAACGCAGGGTATCACAAGATTTAGCCCTGGCCAAACGGTCATCACTGGGCACTTTAGCCTCAGCTAGGACACCCACTCTATTACAGGAAACCGGCCCAATATTGGAAGTACATGTAGAAACCCACACTGTGCCAAATATGGTTGATTTGTCGGCATCCATGGAGTTCTCGGACTCGCAATCATCTATGATGTTAGAAAAAAACCCTGTTATTTTTGTGAGTCCGAGGCGGGAGGATCCCGACATAGAGCTAGACTGGGGATTGAGGGAGTGCGCCATACCTAAACAAAAGAAACAAAGGAAATCGCTTAAAGCGAAACAAATTAAGAAACATAATCATCATAAAGAACCATCCCCCAATCAGGTAACAGGACAAGATAGCTCAATCCAGAGAGATTTAACTACTATACCAACAGAAATAATAAATATTTCTACGAACACAGCGAACCTCAGTGTAACTAGTAACACGGGAGGAGGGTGCAAAGTTTGTGGGGTAAATAATCAATTATTAATTAGATTAGGTGAACTTGTTAAAACTTACATGCAACCCATTGAAATGAGCCTCATAAAGATTGAAAAGCAGATAGCTGCTCTGAACGCAACTTTTAATAATGCGAAGGGGGTGGAGCTGGTGCAAACAGGGGGGCAGAAAGTGAACAGCAAAACCTCTAAGGTAGGGGTGCAAGCCACAAAAGTCGCTACTGAAGCGACAATTGCAAAATCAAAGCCCCCTTCTGTAGTGGCGAAGAAGGTCCCTGAGACTATAAATACTCCAGTCCCCCCTAATACATTGAAGTCTGTCCCTGCTAAACCATCAGGGGCACAACATACTAACATTAGGAATAGGGGGAGGGGTGGGCACCCAATACACTTACCACCAGAAGCAAGCCCTTATGTGGTAATTATGACTGGGGTCCCCGAGCTGAGTCCCAACGTGGAGGAACTAGGTTGGTCTTTAAAAAACAAGGTGCTGCACTGGTTATCTACCAACAGACCGTTGCCACCGCACCCTGTTAGCAGAGTCTCAATGGTCCGCAGGGTCCCCTGGATAGGTAAGGAGCCGAAAACAATCCCGGGGGACTGTGTTATAGTCAATTTCGATGACCCACACACAGCCAAGCACATTTGTTCCTGGGACATGCCGGTAACGAACGATGGGATAGACACAAAAAGACTCTCCTTCTTCTATCCTCCAACACCCCGTTATAATGAAGTCCCAGAATGGAACTGGACCCAAGTAGGAAATTGGGATAGGAGAAGAGAATGGGTCGACTGGTCTGGAACCGGAGGTACAGACATTGCTCCTCCTGTAGGTTGGAGAGGCATACCAGTCGCAAACAGATTTAACTGCTTAGAAATGGTGGATTGACCACCATCACGTACTGGTCAGGGCAGCCCGGGCCCAATATTTCTTGGGTCCAAATCTCTACAACCATCCTTTAGCTACCCGAGATCCTCCTCAAACATCGTAATCCCCGACAGGATAATGGAATTAAAAATGATATCACCCAATTCCTCCATAGAAATAACTGCTGATTTATCAGAGACTTTAGCTGCTAAGAATGAGACACCTGGTAGTGAGGGGGAGGTGGCCATCCCCAGATCATCAGAAGCAGGTTTGGTCCATGATAGTTCTTTAATCCCTGACGAACCCCCTAAAACACAATTAAATGTTCCGCTGCCAGAATCGTGTCCCTTGATAGGTATAAACGCTTCTAACGTTCCCCTAGAAAATAATGACCTGTCAAACTCCAACCTAACCCTTTCTGTTCTATTTTGGAACGTTGCCGGTCTCCGCTCCAAAACAAATCTCAAAGCATGGATAGACACAGTTAGTGTACACCAGATAGTATGTTTGCAGGAAACCTGGGCTACTGAGCCTATACATCTCCTAGGCTATAAAACATATTACGTCCCAGCTAGCTCGAGAACTTTCGGTAGACCTAAGGGAGGTCTCGCTGTATACATCGCAAACAACTTACCACCTATGGATATAACTGTTCTGGCGAGAACTTTCAAATCTTAAGGGCTTTATTTAATAAATGCATGACGTATTTCCTGGTTAACTTTTATAATAATCTTCAGTCAACTGAATGTGCTAAAATTTTAAGTGAAATTACATCTTTTTTAAAAGAACAGCGTAATCAGTACATTTCCTCTACCTCCTATGTGATCTGGGGGGGGATTTTAATATTTCATTATGTAATAATTATAAGAATGGCACCTGTGGTCTTCAGGACGAAAATGGATGTTCCCTGACACACTTTACGCTTACGAAGTTAGGTAACTGCCTAAATGAGTGTCTATTTTCATTAGGGATGGACTTTGCGAATGATCTTGTAGATCCCCCCCGCTGATTTCTTGCCAACGTTCCATGGTAGGGGTCTGTCAAGCGTCATTGATTACATTCTATGCTCCCAGATTATCAAGGGTCAACTGGCAACTATTAAAACAGGCTCAGATATTAGCAGTGACCATTTTCCTAACAGTGTTACCCTGTCAATTAAAAATGTTTAATCTCAACTAACCAGGCCAAGTTTACTGAACCAACAATCGTTGTCTATGGACAAAGTAAATGGCTTTTCTGTAAAATGGTCTAAAATTGACCCAGCAGCAATTACTAGTAAAGTGGTAACCAGAGCCCTTCCATGGATGAATAATTGTCTAGCATTAGACTCCTCACCCCAGCTAATCATAACCAGCTTTTTGGAAACTATACGGGAGGAGCTTTCTTGTAATTAAAAGTCCAGAAAATCGGAAACCAAAGGCTGGTTTAACTCAAAATGCCGTAAAGCCCTAACTGATCTAAAAACAGCTCTCCACGACCCAGTTAGAGACTAAGCTGAAATCACTAAATTAAGAAAGGTTTATAAACTAGCTCAGCTTAACCGTAGGAATGAAATCAAGAAGAATTTGTGGGCCCAATTACATGAGAGCTGCCTATCTAAAAACAGTTCCCTGTTCTGGCATACAGTAAAATCACCCTTTTTGGTAGATGCTTCATCCTCACAGCATCTCGATGTTGCAGTGACGGCTGACGAGTGGGTAGCCCACTTTTCAAAGATATTTGGTGGTCCCCCCGAGGATACTGACAACGAGGTTCACGTGGCAGGTGACCGTCCCGGGGACCAGATATTTCCTATCGACCTTCTCTTCGATCATAAGGAGGTCATTAACGCGTTGTCATCCTCCAAAACCGGTAAGGCCCCCGGCCCGGATGGCGTTCCACTAGATATCTTTGCACACAGCCCGGAACTTTGGTCACCTCTTGTCACTCAGGTTATGGCAGCAGTCACAAAAATTGGTCTAATAGACTCCTGGTCCACTTCCATCTTGCTCCCAATTTTCAAGAAGGGGGCCAAACATCGTCGGACACACGCCGTGAGGGCAACGGCCAGCTTCAACTTACCTGTGCCTGCAAGTGGGTTGCCACAGCTCCAGGTCAGCGCCGCGTGGGCAGCGGCAGCAGCCTCTTCCTTGCACCAGACCGGGACTGGGTGTTAGCGGGAGAACTACACATCCCAGCTGCCCCAGGGCCCGGTGCTCCATCGGTGACGCGAGCACTGCGCCCGGAGGCGCTACAAAGCAACAGCCCCTCCTACCGCCCCGCGGGACGCACACGGGCGATGCCGGGCTGAGCCCGGGCAGAGGGCGGGCCGTCTGTGGCCGTCCGGGGCCGAAGGAGGCCGGGCCGGGCTATCCCACTAACATCCATCACCGAAAATGGGTAAGCGAAAGAAGACTATAACTATGGAGGAGGGTGGGAACAAAGCCAAGGTCCCAAGACAATCCAAATCCATAATGACGTACTTAACATCAGTGGTGGGAGAATTAACTAAGGAAATTGCCAACGCTGAACTTGAACTGGGCATAACTGCTACTCCCCCATCAACCACCATTGCCCCATCCCCTCCAGCTCTGGGTAATTCACCTGCGATTTGTATCCCCTCGGCACCACTCTACCCCATCGTGACTATTTCCACTCCCCCACCCACATGCCCTGTAACTGAGGTATATACTACAACCCCTCCAGCTAGCCAGCCTGATTTGAGCCAGCAGACCACTACGCCTTCGAGCAAGGGACCACTGGTTAACAACGCTGCATGCGCATGCCCGCCAATCCCACCAAATGATCTGTTGGTTAACAAACTGGAGGACCTTTTTGTGTCCAGGATTGAACCATTACTTGTTGGGATAGCAAAAGACATTGTGGACACTCTGAACACTTGCCTAGAAGGTTTGCTTAAGAAATGCGCACTAATTGACAGACTTATCAACCATCCCCCACCCAACATGGTCCCTCATGAAAACATGAAGCGCCTCGAGGGTGAGGTGCAGAGGATGGAGGTTGGGAGGGTGGAGCTGGTACAGGCACCATGCGCAGTTCCACAAATTGATAATAGGAGCGGAGTTACTAATTCGTTACCCGTAGTTTTGGAAGTACCGCCCCCGATCACGGAGGGGACACCACGCACGCAGCTCCCACTACGTGGTAGCGCCCAACTGAGACCCTGTTATAGTAAATACAAACTTAACTTGCCACCTGAAGCATCCCCTCTGGTAGCTGTTTTTATTGGGGTGCCTCCTCTAAGGGAAGGGGAGGTTGAATCCTCCACGGACCTAATGGCCAAATCTAAAAAATGGTGTGAGGATAATTGTTGTGGCAACAATAAAATAGGAGATGAGATCATATTCACAAGAAGGGTGGGTTGGATTGGCAAACGTCAGAAATCTACACAAGGAGACTGCGTAGTTGTTAACTTCAGCAGGGCTAACCTAGCGGATAGACTCTTCTGGGATGGTTCCGACATTTCCTTATCGGACAAATTAAGACCAGTCCCGCTGGGCTTTTTCTACCCCCCACCAGGGCGCGTGTTGCACCATAGAGGCCATGGGGTGAGTAGGGGAGGGGGACGTGTTCACCCAGGCAAGGGCAGGCTTAACACCCATGCATCCCCACAATCCCTGAGGCGTCCAAATACCCCATTGAATAGTCAGTCCTGTGTCCACCAGAACGCCCAGGAGGGCCCTGCGTTGGCTACTGCTAATCGCTTCGCTCCCCTGTCAGGTCTGGAGGATATAGACTGACTACCTGGTGACCTTACCTGTGTGACTGAAGAGGCAGGGGGCAGAATGATTGACGCATGCACGCTATTAAGCTGGAATGTGGCGGGTCTTAACTCCAAATGCAATGACAAGGGGTGGAGGAGTTTCGTTTCAGGGTACAATGTTATCACCCTCCAGGAAACTTGGGAAACGTCAGCTAATTTTTGGCTGGATGGGTTCTCCAGCTTCGCCAATGCGGCTACCCCAAGCTGTGCCGGCAGAGCCAGGGGGGGCCTTTTAACCTTATTTTCCCTAGAACTGAAGGGTTCCCTAAGGCAGATTAGTACTGCCTCACCCAACATTCTTATTGTCGAAAGGGAAATCAGCCCCACTAGGAGGACCCTGTATATCAACTTTTATAACTCAGGGAATATGGACAATAGCATTAGCAATGTTGCTAGTCTAGATACCGTTTTAACGTTAGTCAGTCAGAATTCACATTTCGATGCAGAGTACGTACTGTTAGGTGATTTTAATATCCACCCCTGCAAGTTAGTGTGCGGTATTAGTAACAAGGAGGGGGACGAAGGCCCCGAAGGTCCCCACTTTGAGCACACCACCCGAGGGGAGGAGCTAGAAGACTTTTTGGCACATTTTAACTTATTTGAGTCGGAGGGGGGCCAAAGAATAGTTACCTACACGGGTACCAACCCTGGATCTATAATTGACTACATTTTTGTTACACCTGGCATCCTAAATAGGGTTATCACCTACCGCACAGTGCCCTCTCACTACAGCGACCACAACCCCGTTTTACTTGAGGTAGCCTGGGGAGACTACATGGGGCCAACTCTGGGGCCAGCGAGGTCTAAGGACACTCTGCGTATCTCTGACCAGGGCAGAAGAGTCAAATGGGCTAAGGTGGTACCGGAGAACTTTTATGCGGAAGTTCTTCCGAAAATTGAGGCACAGGTGGCAGTGTGTCAAAACCCACATGCCCAGGACTGCGAAATCTTACGGGCTTTTGAGACCTTATGCGGGCAGGTTTCGCTCGAGCTTCTGGCTAAACCTAAGAAGGGAGCCCCAAATAAACACCGCTGGTTTGACGCCTCCTGCTCAACTGCACACAGGTCCCTGATGTCAGTCTTAAAGAAAACACCTAGGATAAGGGACGATATTGTCAGATTGAGGAAAAATGATAAATTAGCTATAAAAACCAGACAAGATAACATCAAACGGGAAGCGTGGGAGAGTCTCCTTTCCGTGGCTGTCCTGAAGGACAGTGGGAAATTCTGGGAAGTAATTAAACAACCATTCTTCTCTGATCACAAAAATTAGGCTATGGATTGCGTCATCCCAGACGATAAATGGTTGGAACATTTTAAAAAAGTGTATGGGGATAACGATCTGGCAGGTCAAGTTGGTCCTTTAGTGACTTCGGATGCCACCCCCATCTACTTTCTCAGCTCAGAGGTGGAGAAAGCCATTCTGGCCACAACCAAACATAAGGCACCGGGCCCGGATGGGGTGCCGGCCGATGTTTTCATACACTCACCTAAGCTATGGGCGGGGGTATTGGCTAATGTCTTCTCTGTCGCCAATGGCAATCCCACACCCTTCTCTTGGGCCATCTCTACAATCGTCCCCATCTTTAAAAAGGGCCAGCGGGATGATCCTGGGTGCTATAGGCCCATATCCCTCCTGGACTCTGCAGTTAAGATCCTAGGCAGAGTCCTTTTGACCAAACTGAGGGATAATGTAGAGAGTTGTGGTGGGCTGGCCGAGATCCATTACGGGTTTAGAGAGAAGAAAGGGACAATCGAGCAGTGCTCCAACTTACACCTGTTGATCTCAAAATATACGGTGGCCAAGGAGGGGTCCTTGTTTCTAGCATTCATGGACCTCTCCTCGGCCTTCGACTTGGTGAACAGGTCTAAGTTATGGATGATCCTGTTAAAGATGGGGATTGATGAGGCACTGGTTACATTTATGGCGTCTCTACACCAAGAGCTCTTTGCTGCGGTACGGGTTACCAATGAAGGAAGGTGCACGTCCCAATTTAAGTCCATGCGGGGGGTTAGGCAGGGCTGTATATTAGCTCCCTTGCTTTTTACTATCTATATCAACGGACTGGGGGCCCATCTGGAGGAGGTTGAGGGTGACGTTCTGCATGCAGGAGGAGCTAAGATCCCTGCGCTCCTGCATGCGGACGACGCCGTGCTGATCGCCCGCACTGGAGTCACCCTTCAACGCCTACTGGATGCTTTTGGTACATTTATGGACCAGTTAGATCTAAAAATAAATACAAATAAATCCCACACTATGGTTGTGGGACGACAAAGCAGCAAGAGGAAAACAAAAACTTTCGTATGCAAGGGTGAGGTCGTCTCCAGAGTCGCTACTTTCCCCTACCTGGGGGTCCTCTTCGATCAGAAAGGATCTTGGGGGCCCCAGGTGAGGGCAAAGAGGCTGGCGGTGATCAGATCATCGGCAGCCATTATGGGTTTTGCGGGCAGACTAGGCGCTAGGCCCATGGAAGCGCTCCTGAAAGTTTATAAAAGTAAATCAGTCGCCCTGGCCTCATATGGTTCACCCCTTTGGGGTTATGCAAATCTTGAACCAATTCTGAAAGCAGAGAACAGATTTATACGTACTCTCCTGTCTGTCCCCCAGTACACACCGATTTACTCCATACATATGGAGGTGGGCTTAGACTTCCTCACTGATGGGCTGCACATGGCACCCTTGATCTTTTGGTTGAAGACTTGGCTTAACGTAGATCTGCCACTCAACCATAAGATCATGGCCGATGTATTGTCTTTAGATCACTTTAAAAGGATCTCTTGGTTGGCCTACCTGATGAAGGCGTTTTCAGATTTGGGACGCCCAGAGCTCTTTACTTCCTCTCAGGATATCAAGATCCAGGACATTGATACTGTTAAAAAGCAATTCTTAGGGAGGGCAAGAGCTCGTCGGGAGGAAAAAGAATTAACAAAACCAGCAGTGAGGAGACACTATTTACTTACAAACTCATTTGCACTAGCACCTTATCTTGGTTTTGTCACGACTCCATTTCGCAGGTTCCTTTTAATTAAGTTCAGGTTTAATTTGTTACATTTTTATTTGGGCAATTTTAAATCCTGGGAAAAACCTGAACTAGCACCCCCTTGTAGTTGTGATCAATTCTCCACCCAAGATACTATGCACTTTGTTATGTTTTGTGGGTTTTATTTAGAGCAAAGAAAAAAATATTTGTTACCGGTTTTAAAGGAGGCCGGTTTCACACAAGTGAGACCAGCCTTGCTCTATCTACAACTACTGACTGACATACGTATTACCTTTTGTATGGCTAACTTTCTGGTGACGGCAGCCAGAACTAAAAAACATATACATCAGACCAATAGCCCCTCTTAAAAACTGTGCTAATTAAGATGCGAGATCCTGGTGTCACATTGAATGAATTACAAATTGTCTTCCTTCTTTTACTATGCCTACGTACGCTCTGATTGGTTTGTCATTTTAAATATTTTGTAAATAGTGTGTACTGTATATATTTTAAATTGTATGAAATGTTTTTATTTCTTTGTATGATTTTTAACTAAATCGAATAAAGATATTTTGACTTGACTGACTGACTAAGAAAGGTTTATAAACTAGCTCAGCTTAACCGTAGGAATGAAATCAAGAAGAATTTGTGGGCCCAATTACATGAGAGCTGCCTATCTAAAAACAGTTCCCTGTTCTGGCATACAGTAAAATCACCCTTTTTGGTAGATGCTTCATCCTCACAGCATCTCGATTTTGCAGTGACGGCTGATGAGTGGGTAGCCCACTTTTCAAAGATATTTGGTGGTCCCCCCGAGGATACTGACAACGAGGTTCACGTGGCAGGTGACCGTCCCGGGGACCAGATATTTCCTATCGACCTTCTCTTCGATCATAAGGAGGTCATTAACGCGTTGTCATCCTCCAAAACCGGTAAGGCCCCCGGCCCGGATGGCGTTCCACTAGATATCTTTGCACACAGCCCGGAACTTTGGTCACCTCTTGTCACTCAGGTTATGGCAGCAGTCACAAAAATTGGTCTAATAGACTCCTGGTCCACTTCCATCTTACTCCCAATTTTCAAGAAGGGTGAACGTAACAACCCAGTATGTTACAGGCCCATCTCCCTCCTGGACTCCCTGGGGAAAGTTGCTGGTCGGCTGGTCTTGGAACGTCTCCAGGATTGGGCGTCTACGAACAACATCTTGACTGATCTGCAATATGGTTTCCAGGAGGGACTTGGTACTGTGGAGCAGGCATTGAGTCTAGCCCTCTTGATCGGTAAATATGTGGGGGCTAAAAGTGGTAACCTGTATTTAGTCTATGTAGACCTCAGCGCAGCGTTTGACTGTGTCATTCACTCAAGGCTGTGGTCTATTCTCGGTGAACTAGGGGTTGATCTACCTCTTATCCAATTCCTTCGTGAACTTTACTCAGACGCTACTGCATGCGTTAGATACGGGATTGGCGGTGAACTATCTCCATCATTCGCCGTTAATAAAGGCGTTAGACAGGGCTGTGTCCTGGCTCCCTTCTTATTTAATCTATACACTAACGGGCTGGAAGCGGCCATGCTCGAAGGGAGCCAGGATCTTCCATCCATTAATCATCGCCCTATTCCCGCGTTACTATACGCTGATGATTCCGTAATACTAGCCAGAACATTAAATCAGCTACAAAGACAGCTAAATAAATACTGTCAATTTATGCTCACTCTAGGCCTAAAAGTGAATAAAAATAAAACCTATGTTATGCATATCGGTCCCAGGGCGAAGAAACCTAAACCAGTTTTTATCGATAAAGTTAGGTTGGAACGCACCAGGAAATATCCCTACCTAGGAATATTAGTGGACGATAGATTATGTTGGAAACAAGCTCTGGTTAGTAAAAAACTACTATTTCAGAGAGCGACCTCAGCTCTAGTTTCCTTTTCAAGGAAACTGGGTAAGCCTGCTCCAGTGGAGTTGCTAAAAATCTATCAAGCAAAGTGTCATAGCGTAGCAACCTATGGTGCACGGGTTTGGGGGTACGCTCCCATTGATACCCTTTAAACGGTTGAGAATGGGTTCCTTAAATACTTATTGGCAGTTCCTCAAAGTGCTCCAACATACGGTTGCCACATCGAGCTGGGCATTGATTATTTGATAGATAATATTAGATGCCAGCCGATCTTGCTGTGGCAACGTATCTGGACCAAAACACAATGCCATCTAACCCGCTCACTGATAACCGATTGTTTGGCCCTGGCAAACTGGAGTAAAATCCCATGGCTTCTGTACGTGTCCAACTTCCTTAAGGACTTGGACTGTACCTCTTACTTTTTAGAACCTTCCATGATGATAGACATCACCAGGAAAGACTTGAAAAAACTATGCTTAACTCATCTTAGGGAACTACGTCTTTCTCAAGAAATAAGTAAACCCTCAAACGTACAGATCCTATCAGTCCAGACCGCTTTGGGCATTCAACCATACCTAACATTCCATCTAACTAGTTACGAAAAATATGTAATGACTAGGTTTCGATTTAACTCTTTCTTTCGCCTAGTTACATTTCCAAAAGAGTAGGACTGGTCACTTGACTTAATCCAGCTAAATGCCCTAGTGATGGCATATCATCTCAGTCTACAATGCACGTAATATTGTTCTGTAGATACTATGAGCGCTCTCGCAAGCGCTGGATTATTCCCTTACTGCGAAAAATGGGCCTGAGAACATGTCGGCCCGCTTATCTGGCCCTGCAGTTTTTGGATTCACAATACACTGCTAAGTGCCTAGCTTGTTTTCTAAAATCATGTTTAAAAATTCGCTGTAACTGCTGAGTGATCCAGTTTATTCCATTTTCTTGTTTAGTTAGCCAATGAATTATTGCTAGCAATGTTTTTTTTAATTTATTTTTTTTATATTTTTATTTTCCAAATTTTACACACTTTCACTTTATACATTTTTACGTGAATATTTCAGCTATATATTACATTACATATATATTTCATGCATATATATACTTTCTTCCGATCCAATCATAGCTTCCCCATATATAGTGCACAATCGATGTTCTATCATAAAATTTCATTTCGCCTAGTAAGTTCAACAGTTGCCTAGTCTTTCCCTCCATTTAATTACTGGATCCCAAATTTTTAGGCCTAAATTTCTTTTTCTCCTACCCTTTCGTGCATAGATATTCTTTTCTAGATTGAATATACCAAGTAGGTTGGCCAACCATGATCGCATTCCCGGAGGGTTTTTATCAAGCCATGCTCTTGCTATGGTTAATCTGTAAACAGCCATTGCTACAAATATGAACTCCAGCGGTGCATCTACCTCATTTGCGCCGACCTCTAGCAAGATCAGAGGAGGGGTGAGCACTATTTGAATTCCCAATGACCTGTTCATAAAGACCTCTATGTGCCCCACTAGTGTATGCAGCTGAGGGCATGTGGCAAATATGTGAACACTGTCTGCTTCTGAGGAATTACACCTGGGACACAATATACCCGTAGTACCACCCCATTTTGCAATCCTGGCTGGCGTAAAATACAAGGAGAATATGGTTTTGTAGTGCTGGGATTGTAGCGGGGCTGAACACAGTGCTGCTTGCCCTAGTACTAATGATTCCTGAAACCAAGCCTGCTCCCCTCCCAAATTCTCCACCCACTTATTACTGTGCTTCTCCATGTCGTCCCTTTTCTCCTTTACCAGACTTGCGTAGAAAGAGCGTATCGTACAGGCCCCGGATAGTTTTATTTTTTCCATTATCTCTATCTTACTAAAACCAGCGGCCCACCCTGCTTATTACCTAAAAAGCTTCTGATCTGAAGATATTTAAAAAATCCTCTATTATCCAAGCCATATTTGTTCCTTATCTCACTAAACTGCATTATTCCATCCGTGTTAATGATATCACCAATTTGTGTAACCCCCTTATCTGCCCATTCTGCCATTATTGCATCTGCAAATATAGTGGGAGGAAATGACCTATTTTTATACATCCTTGTGTATCTATTATATCTCCATAATCTTGTCTTTTTTAAGAAGGCATTCCAAATGTTTACCACCGCAGCTATTGTTTTAAACCTTGTTCTTTTGAAATATCCAAAATCAATATTGTTTAGCATGCAGTTTTCCGCTTCAGCCCCAAGTACTATAGAATACATCTCTGTGGAAAAGCTGGCGACTCTTTGGTCAAGATTCAACCCCCCGATTAACCCCTGCATATATTGTAAAGAGGTGGCCATGTAATACAATCTAAAATCAGGTGCTCCCCATCCCCCTCTCTCTCTCGGGAGGGAGATTAACCTATAGGACCTCTGTGTCTTTCCCTGCGCCCAAATAAATCTGTTCATGATCGCCTCTAATGTATTGAACCATCTTATTTCAAATAATAATGGAATAGATCTAAAGAGAAAAAGACATTTAGGCAGTATCAGCATCTTAATTATGTTAGTACAGCCCACTAATGACAAATGTAGGTTGTTGAGCCTGTCTAGATCTACTTTTACTCGTGTCATTAAAGGAGCCATATTCATTTCTACTATGTCTTCTAGTTTTGCTGAAATTGTAATTGCAAGGTAAACTGCAGATGCAGTCACCCTGCCGTCATTACAATCTGCATACCTATTTTTTACAATCTGCATTTTTGAGCTATTTAAACTGTATCCTGATACCAACCCGAAATGTTGAGCTTCCAGTTCCACCTCCCTAATAGCCCGGGATGGGTTGGGTGTCAACATGGCCACATCGTCAGCATATGCCAAAGTTTTTAACGAGCAGCCGTTCGTCCGCATTGCTGTTATCTCTGGGTTTTGTTCTAGTCGGCGAAGAAAAGGGTCTAGATAAAGCGCAAATAGCAAGGGAGAAGAGGGACAGCCCTGCCTAGTCCCCCTACTGATCTTGACCCATTCAGAGTACCCTCTATTAATCCTAATCTTAGCTTTTGGGTCTTTATATAAGGTTTGTGTAGCCCTTAAAAATCCCTTCCCTATTCCACTCCACCTCATGACAGCCCATAAGTACCCCCAAGAGACCCTATCGAATGCTTTTTCTGCATCTAAAAACAATGCTGCCATAGGGTCTCCCAGGGTACCTGCAGTGTCAAACATTGTGATTAATTGCCGGACGTGGTGTGTTGTGCCTTTTCCTGGGATAAACCCATGCTGGGAGGGGCTAACCATACTCTCAATTACCCTAGATAATCTTTTGGCCAACATTTTCGAATAGACTTTTACGTCTGCGTTCATTAGTGTAATAGGTCGATACGAACCCGGAACCGTTGGTGGTTTACCTTTTTTTGCTATAACTATAATGTCTGCGGCTCCCCAGGAATCTGGTATTGAGTCCCCCTTCTGAGCCAGTAGCATAATATCAAGCATATCTGCTGCTAATACCGTTTGGAATACCTTAAAAAATTCCACCGGGATCTGGTCTGGACCCGCTGCCTTTCCCGATGGTAGGCTGTCCAGAGCAATATTCAACTCAGTCATCTCAAATGTGGCTTCTAGACTCTCCTTGTCCTCTACCTGAAGTATAGGAGGAAGGACAACACTCAAATACCCCTCTATATTCTCCACACCCCCCACCATATCAGAGGAGTATAAATCTTCATAAGACTGTCTGAATACTTCTCTAACCTGACCTGCCTCTGTAAAAGAATTACCCTGCGGGTCCACAATCTCTTTAACATCGTATTTTGCTGCCCTCTGCCTACTTCGAACTGCTAAGATATGGCCGACCCTCTCACTAAATTCGTACGCCATCTCCCTTTGGGACAGATATTTCTCTGCCGCTTTTTTGGCCATTGCTTCAAGGGCATCGGCTCTGGTTGCGGTAATCCTAAGCAGTATCTGATCTACCTGGGAGTTCTGTGCAATAGCTACTGCTAATTCTGCTTCTAAGTTTAAAAGATTTTGTCTTAGTTCTTCTGACCTTAATCTCTCCTTCTTTTGGCTAGTGAACACATAGCTCAGTGTCTCCCCCCTGACCCACGCTTTAAATGCGTCCCATACAACCCCTGGTGATGCTGTCCCTCTATTTATATCCCAGTACTCCTTTATCCAAATAGCCATATGATCCCGATATGACTGAACTTGTAGTAATGTGCATTCAAAAGTCCAAGAAACCTCCCTCCTTGTGGCCTGGCCCAGATTAAGTGTAGCTACCAGTGGGCTGTGGTCCGAGATCACCCGAGGGTGCCTCTCAATGTTTGTACTGGTGATCAAAGTACTCGAAATTAAAAAGTAGTCCAGTCGGACCAGTACCTTGTGGGGAGCAGAGTAAAACGTGCTGCCGTCTAAGTGCGGGTGCCACTTCACCCAAGGGTCTTCCAGGGAGTTATGTATCACCATATCTGAAAGTTCTCTGTACACCTTCTTTTTCCTCCCATTATAGTGTCCACCCGGTTGACCAAATGAGCTACTAAGATCATGTAGGTTAAAATCCCCACAGCAGACTATTGGTTCAGGCCACTGCGCCAGCTCAACATCCAAGTACTGAAAAACATCTGGGTCATCCTCTGTCCACCCATATATCGTTACCAGTGTTAAAGTATCCCCCTTAAAGGCCACTTCCAACATTACCCACCTCCCCCACTGATCTTCCTTCTTCCTTTTCACTGTTGTATCCCCGCTCCTCCCTATTACTGCCACTCCTCTAGTCTTGTTCCCTTGCTTGGAGTTTGCTAATAATGAGAAACCCAGTTGTTCCAGAAGATAACCTTTAACACCCTCTATATGTGTCTCCTGCAGGCATACCAGATCAAGGTGTAACGTTTAAGAAATGCAGCTACTCTGAGTCTCTTGCTTACTTCGTTAAGTCCGTAGACATTTATTGAGGCAATTCTACACGGCATACCAACCCATCCCTTTTCCTACCAGTGAACCTACTAAATCATTAAGCAAAACCTTTATCTGTGGATTCAGTACACTCTTTTTCAGGTCCTGTATACATTCTAACATATTACAGTTTTCATACTGTACACATTGTAATACAATTTTCCTCCATAAATGTGATAAGTGTGATGAACCATTAAAAAACCCAAACTTGGTGCCCCTTTTTTGCCCCTCTTCCCCCCGTGCCTCCCTCCGCCCTCCCTCCCCCTACTACCCCCTACCCCCTCCCCCCTCCCCCCTCCCTTACAGGCAAATAGGTCAAGTGACCTATGTGTGCCCACTTCAAGTTGCTCCAGTCGCCTCCCTCCCCTACTACACCTACTTAACTTGCTGTGCTACCCCATCTTGACCTTCCTCTATCTAACCTTTATGCGTATACATCAAGGCCCTTTTCCTTTAGCCACCTTTCTGCTGCCTCATTTCTTCCAAACATTGCTGGGCTTTGATCTCTGAAGAGAACATCCAGGTCTTTCCCTTCACCACTACTTTGAGCCTAGCTGGGAAAAGGAGGAATGCTTCCAAACCTATAGCCTGAAAGGGGACAATCATCTGTCTAAGCTTCCATCTCCTCTCTACGGTGACGTGACAGAAATCAGGCCTGGCAAAGAAAGTAATACCTTAGAATGACCTCTTGCTATCGGGCCTTGCCTTACCAATTATCTCCTCTCTCAGTAAGAAGTTCCCAATGTTTACCAAGATTGCTCTGGGCAAGTTCCCCTGTCCCTCGCCTCCTGTACCCCCTGCACCTCGGGTCTTCCTCATCGTGAAGGGAAATCTATGTGCCCTCTGTACCACCCTTTCCCATTGCCACTGGAACTCTGGAAAGGCCCCTTTTAACAAATTAACAACGAATTGTCTGACATCCTGTCCTTCTGTCCCTTCTGCAACACCCAAGAGTCTAACATTGTTCCGTCTCTGCCTATATTCGAAATCCTCCATCTTCCAGCTCATGTCTTCTGTCAATTTCTCTTGCTCTGTCCTGAATGCCTTCCAGTTCCCCACGTCGTCTTCCAATTTGCCTGTACGTTCTTCTACTTCTGTAATTCTCCCCTCCACTTCTTTATATAGTTTGTTTATCTTCCTCAGTGAGCCCTGGATCTTTTTTGAAGCCTGCCTTGCTCTACGACTTTCAGTTCTTGCCTCTGCCTGCATCTCCTTCAGGGTGCAGAATAGCACTTCAAAAGAATTTTTCTGAGGCAAGTCATCAGGAGTAGGGACCCTATTACTGTCATTATCCTGATAGACCTGAGAAGTGGCAGAATAGTCCCAGAGCAATCGACTATCATGCTGAGGAGGAGACCCTTGGGTGCGCCTCCTTAAATTTGAGGGCCTTTTCTTTTGCGTGGATTCCTTGCCGGATGTGCTAGATCCAGAGTCTGTAACCTCCTCGTCTACCTCCTCCTCCAGACTACCTTCAGAAGAAATAATTGAGTCAGAATCCTCATTCACTGAATAGAAGCAGTCCCCTTCAGTTGAGCCCCCTTCTATCTTTTCTGTGAAGTGCTTGTTTTTGTGTCTACTCATGTTACTTTTCCCCTGAGTGTTTTTGCCTGACAGGCTTTCCATGCTGCCCCAAGTGCCTGTTGCTCGACAATGAACATTACTTCTCCCTTTATTTATTTCAGCCTCCACAAGCATCAGCGCCCCCAACATGTCTGCATTCCCAGATGGAGTGCCCTGGCACCTCTCCATGTATCTACCTGTCGTCGAGCTCGCCGGCATTAGTCCAGTAGCTGCTGACTCCGCCGTTGACTCCGTCGCTTGATCCTCTGAAGCCTCTGCTGTTTCTGGGCTTAGTTCTGCCGGCAGCGATGTACAAGCTGCACTCCCCGCGCTCGCGTCTGGGAGCCCTGCCGCCTCTGAACACTGACTTGGTTGCCTAGCAACCGGCTTCGCTCCGGCGTCGGCTGCTCCCGCAGCGTCCTCGCGGACGCTTTCTCCTGACCCCGGCGTCTCCGATGGATCCTGAGGCTGTCCGGGGGCCTTAGTGGAGAACACCTCTGTCAAGATAGGCTGCCTCATCACGCTGTCTTTGTTTCTGGGCAGATCGTCTTTTGGGTCCGCCGTGTTAGCGTACCTGTATACCGTTGTAGTGCGGTTGTCAAGCGCATTCTTTGGGGGCACTAAAGTTTTCCCTCGCACCTCCGTCTTCCTTTTCTGTGGGATATTCAGCACCTTACGGATCGCTCCAGGAGTTCTCCCTGTGGCCGCCTCCCCAGTGGGTATTCCTTTTGCCGCTGATTCCGCCTCTCTCGGCTTGTCCTGTCACGGTGGACAGGGGGCATCTCGACCCTCTGGTTTTTATCTCCTCTTATTACTTTAAGCAGTCTGCATACGCTCGACCTCAGCCAGATCCAGGTTGCGCTATTCAGGTGAAACTGCTTCTTGATACGGCAGTACTCTCTCACACCACCTTGCCACCTCAGCTCATGGGCCATCAGGGGAGCACAGCATACTTTCCTGCTAGAGCCAAATTAAGTAGGGGAGGAAGAAAAAGTGCGACTGCTTAGCTCAACTCAACAGCGGCCATCTTGCCTCTCTAAATGACATCTGTTTTTAATCTTATTTTGACATTATGATTTTTTATATGTATTGTAGTGTTTTATCTTTGTACTTTTTATGGTTTCGCTAAGATGTAACCGAATAAAAGTTTTATGACTGACTGACTGACTGACACTTGCTTGCCTTGATCGTGAGACCTGCCTTGCGCAGTGCCATCAACACTTCCCAGAGGTGTTACAAGTGTTCTTCCCATGTGCTGCTGAACACTGCAATGTCATCCAGGTAGGCGGCGATGAACTCAGACAGCCCAGCCAACACCTGGTTGACCAATCTCTGGAAGGTGGCAGGGGCATTCTTCATCGCAAAGGGCATAACTCAGAACTGGAAATGCCCATCTGGTGTGGAGAATGCGGACCTCTCCTTGGCCCCATTGGTTAAGGCGATCTGCCAGTACCCAGACGTCAAATCAAACGTGCTGAGGTACCGGGCAGCCCCTAACCGATCTATGAGCTCATAAGCTCTGGGGATGGGGTGCGCGTCAGTTTTGGTAACTGAATTGAGTCCTCTGTAGTCCACACAGAACCGGAGTTCGGGTGTGGCTCCCGGCGCTGCAGCCTTTGGGACCAAGACCACTGGGCTGGCCCAAGGACTGCTGGAGGACTCAACCACCCCTAGAACAAGCATTTTGGAGACCTCCTCCTTGATGCAGGCTCTGACCCTGTCAGTAACTCTGTAAGCCTTGTGCTTCACAGGTAAGCTGTCTCCTGTGTCTACATCATGGACGCACCAATCTGTGACACTCGGAACCAGGGAGAACAGATCAGGAAACTGTCCCAGCAGTTGGCGGCAGTCACTCTGTTGCTCAGGGGTCAGGTTGGGTGAGAGGTTAACTCCATCCACTGACCCGTCACGCTCTGAAGCTACCAAGAGGTCAGGAAGAGGCTCGGTCTCCGCCTCCGTCCCATCATCGGTTGCCAAGAGCATGCCCACTTCGGACCTCCCCAAGTGGGGCTTATGGTGGTTAACATGTAGGACCCTCAAGGGGTTCCTGGGAGATTGCAAGTCCACCAAGTAGGTGACAGGACTCTTGCTCTCCACAACCTCAAATGGACTGGTCCACTTATTTTGAAGTGCACAAGGCTCCACTGGGGCCAAGACCCACACCTTTTGTCCAGGTTGAAGCTCTACCAAAGTGACATTCTGGTCGTACCACCGCTTCATCTCTTCCTGGCTGGCTTCCAGATTTGCCTCAGCAAGTTGCCTGAATCGCCTGGTCTGGTTTCTGAAGGCCAGCGTGTAACTGTATACATTATGGGGAGGTTTCCTGAGAGATTGCTCCCAGCCTTCCTTTACCAAACTCAAAGGTCCTCTCACTGGGTGACCATACAGAAGCTCAAAGGGGCTGAACCCTACAGACTTCTTTGGCACCTCACGGTATGCAAAGAGAAGGCATGGCAAGAGGACGTCCCACTTATGCCTCATGGGTTCTTCCAGACCCATAATCATGCTCTTCAGAGTTCGGTTGAATCTCTCAACCAACCCGTTTTTTGGGGATGGTAAGGTGTGGTGAACTTGTAGGTTACACCACACTCTTGCCAAAGGGATTTCATATACTTGGATATGAAATTGGTGCCCCTGTCAGACACCACCTCTAGAGGGAATCCCACTAGGGAGAAAATTCCAATCAGTGCCCGTTCCACCACGGGGGCCGTCACTGTCCTCAGAGGGATGGCTTCAGGGTAGCGGGTGGCATGGTTCACCAAGACCAGGATGAACCTGTTGCCCATGGCTATCTTGGGGTCCAGAGGCCCAACAATGTCAATGCCCACTCGCTGGAATGGCGTACTGACCACAGGGAAGGGTTGGAGTGGAGCCTTCTGCTTCCTCCCACTCTTCCCACTTGCCTGGCAAGTTTGACAGGTCCTGCAATGAACATCTGAGCTCTTGCGCATTTGGGGCCAATAAAAGTGGGTAACAAGCCTCTCAAAGGTCTTGTCCTGCACCAAATGTCCTGCTAATGGAACGTCGTCAGCCAGCCCCAGTAGGAAGGCTCTGAAATTCTGGGGTACCACCAGCGCACGGGCTGACCCAGGTTCAGCAACCTTAGGCTCTGTATACAGGAGGTCGTTCTCCCAGTAAATGAAGTGAGTACCGGACTGACTACCATTGGCCTGGTCTGCAGCCTCCTGCCGCACACCCACGAGGGGCATTCTCTCTGATCCTTGCAGAATTCCTCCCTGGAGGGGCCTCTGTCTTGCTGCCAATGGGTCAGCTCAGGCAGGTCCCCCAGTTCGGCTATCTGTTCCCCGGTAGACTCCAGGGCATCCCCCTTAAGGTCTGCTTCCTCCTGGGCCGTGGATACTTCAGGGGCCGGTCTCCTGTGCCCCCTGCGCCCTCTCTCTAAGGCCGGTTCCTGGGCCTCTCCCTCAGGCTCCAGGACCTCTTTAACACAACTACTGGCTGCCATTGATCGGGTGGTCACACATGCCCAGTCGGATAGACCCACCATCCGCAGGTGAGTCGTCTTCTCCACCTTTTCCCAAGGGGAGTTCTCCAAGTCATTCCCTAGCAAACAGTCTACAGGCATGGCAGTTCTCACAGCAACCTGCAGAGTACCAGAGACCCCCCCCACTCAAAAGGAACCTGAGCCATTGGACAACGACTCTCGGAGTTGTCATCATTGACAACCCTACAAAAGGCATGGGGTACAACCTGCTCCTGAGACACCAGGTGCTGCCGGACTGCAGTCACACTGGCTCCTGTGTCTCTAAGAGCCTCTACTTTCTTTCCATTGACGGTCACTACTTGCCCATATTTCTTAGTGTTAGAGGGTAAGTAGTTCCCGGGGACCATCTCGCGGTCTCCGAGTGAGACTAGGGTCATCTGAACAGAATCCCCACCCCCTTGGATTGCTACCTCCTCCCCAAAATTAACACTAGCCATTTGCCGGGGTGGAGCACCAGTGGGTGCGGGTTTTCCAAATAGGCGACACTTAGGATCAGTGGCAATGTGACCCTGGTCACCACACCTGTAACATGTGATGGGTCCTCTCTGAACAGGTTTTCCTGTCGGGGCCCTGTTCTGCTTCGTGGGTGAGGGAGGCTGAGAACCCTTCTGCAGGTTCCCTTGGGGATTACTTTGGGGGCCTTTTTGGAACCCTTTCTGTTTACCCCTGCCCCCCACTCTTCTGATGGGGACCGTGTCCACCTTTGGCTGAGTCTCCCTCTAGACCCTTGTGGACCCTGGTGCTGAGCCAGCGGTCCGCCTCCTCAGCAAGCTTCCTCGGGGTGGTCAGCTTGCTATCTATCAGGTGCTGGCGTAGCTCAGGAAAACAATTACTCGACAAGTGCTCCCATGCCATTAAATCAAGAAGCCCTTGAAAATCATTCACTTTGCTACCCTTTACCCAACCATCCAGCGATCTGCAGAAAAAGGTCACATTCTCCACAATTGTACCCCCAGGAATCTTAGTACAACCCCTGAACCTCTGTCGATACATCTCAGGAGTTAGCCCAAACCTGGTCATTAAGGCCTCTTTCATGTGGGTGTAGGAATTGTATACTTCAGAGGGCAAATCTAGCAGTGTGTCCCGACCCTCGCTAAGGAACTTCACCACAACCCCGCTACCCAATCTCTTTCAGGGACCCGGTGGGAGGACATAGCTACCGCGTATGCCCGGAACCACTATCCTATGTCACCCCCCTTGAAGTACTCCTTCACTACTACATGTACGCCCTTGACTCTACCTGCACCGGCGTGGCGTTGTGCTGCCACCAGGAGGAGTTGTACCATAGAATTTGGGACCCCCTCTGTGATTAGTTATACGACCAGGGAAAAGAGAGGATTACACTACACATACAATATCAACAAGTTTCCCCCATGGTCAGATCATAGTTTCATTTGTGGCATTGCTCCTCAAATTTTGACAAATAACTTTACATTCAGTACAGTAATGACAATGTTTTTTCTTTCCTTAATTGTTTTTCTTTTCTTTTTTTCTTTTTTCATGAGTTGTATCAAAATTATTTAAAACAATTTTTTTTCCATTTTCAGTCTTTCTCACAATTAATATGAATTCATTACCATTGGTGTTACTCTAAACAATGAAAGTGAAGGGTAAATGACCCTGTGATCTACAATTTCCTCAAAGTATTTACTTTATTCCACAACCATTCCCCTATTGCACACACTAACTTACATACATATCATTCATACCATACCGCAATCTTACAAACTCTAAAACAATCTCTAAGTTTGAGGTAACATAGATCATATATGTTGTTTAACGCCAGGTCTACACGCGTTTCGGCGGCTTCAAACCACCTTCCTCAGGACCAGCTTAGAAATGGTTTTACTCTTCCCTCCTCACGTGTGTGCAGGGTATCTGAAATAAGAGAATACATTGTGATATACCTGTACCTGAACCTGTATACGAGGATATACCTCTTAACTTACAATATTTAATGATTTTAGTTGAAGTCAATCTGACATTAGCTTGGGGACATCAATTTACACTCAGGGCAAATTAGCACCATGTAATTTGTTAATCCAACCATCTCAGATTTATAACCTATTTATTCACAATAAACACATATTTCCTTATTGATCTCTAGGAATGGAACTTGATCATAAATGCAGCTGCATTCTTATTCGGAATTCAAAGAAGTCCACAACGTGCTGCTAATTGTACGTATTCATGCACTTTGTAGACACTAACCTAACACACTAAATATTCAGTTTATGTTCTCACCTTTTACTGAATAACAGAAGATCCATATAAGCGTTTCTTCCAATATCTTTAATGGCAGTCCTAGTTTATGTTAATGGCCATTACACCTAGACAAAGAGTGTAAATATGTCAAGGGCCTCCATTTATTTCCTCATGTATAATCATTGCTGATATATATACAAAGAAGATCTCTCTTATTTATTTATTTATTTATTTTGCGATTTCTAAAGCGCCTGGTGACCCGTAGGCATCCCCGCTCTATTCAACCTGTGAGGATACAAAGGGGGGCAGGGGGGGTGCTTTATTTAGGGAAAAGGAGGGTTTTAAGTTTCCTGCGGAACACCATGTGGGAGGGTTCCAGGCGAAGACTGAGAGGGAGTGAGTTCCACGCTGTGGAGGCTTTGACCGAGAAGCGGCGACCGCCGGTGCGGGCCTTCCTAAATTTAGGCACCGTAGCAAGGTGTTCGGCGTCGGAGCAAAGGGGTCTTGAGGCTTTGTAGGGGGTGACCATGTGTTTAAGCGCGGCAGGGCCAACTCCGTTGATGAGCTTGTGGGAGGTACATAGGGCCTTGAACTCTACTCTCTGGCAGACTGGAAGCCAGTGTAGGGCTTTGAGGGCAGACTTGGCCGACGCTCTGGGGGGAAGGTTCATAATGAGCCTGGCCGCCGCGTTCTGGGTACGTTGGAGTTTGGCCAAGGTGTATTCAGGGGCCCCCAGATATATGGCATTGCTGTAATCGAGCCGGGCCAAGACCAGACCCTGGACAAGTAATTTCCTGGATGGAATGGGAAGAAGGGGTAAGATCTTACGTACGGACCGCAGGAGACCGAAGCAGGCACCTGCTGTCTTGGCTGCCTGCGTTTTCATGGTAAGGTCAGGTTCCAGCCAAACTCCTAGTGTCTTGATTTCCTTTCTAGGAGAGGGGATTTCGCCGAAGGTGTCGGGCCAAGATGTGGGTGGGAAGGTCGTCCATTTATTGCCCAGGAGCATGATCTCGGTCTTTGCGCCGTTCAGCTTCAAGGCCGAGTCACACATCCAGGTATGGATGTCCTGGAGACAGTGCAGCAGGCTGTCAGGATGGTTATCCAGGTGAGACAGGGATACAACAAGTTGGGTATCGTCAGCGTAATTAATTATTTTTATACCGTAGGGGGCCACTACGTCTTCCAGGGGAGCCATATAGACATTAAACAGGGTGGGGCTGAGCGACGACCCCTGGGGAACTCCATTCTTCTGTGGAAGAGGTTCTGACCGGGAGTTGCCGTCCCACACCTGGAAGGATCGATGAGAAAGAAAGGATTCGATCCAAGCTCGCGCAGTACCCACAATACCTGCCTTGGCCAGGCTGTGTAGAAGGACACGATGATCCACCGTATCAAAGGCGGCGCTAAGGTCCAGGAGGATCACTGCCACTGATCCCCCTGAGTCTAGGATACACCTTGCCTCCTCGATGACGGAGAGGAGTGCGGTGTCCGTGCCATGGCCAGGTCGAAACCCAGTTTGGGATTGGCGCAGGATATTGTTTGTCTCGAGAAATTGGGATAGTTGCGAGTTGACTAGTTTTTCAGCCATCTTACTGATACAAGGGAGCAGTGAGATCGGTCTGTAGTTGGACATGTCGTCCGGGTTCAGTTGGGGCTTTTTCAGTAACGCCTTCACAACTGCGTTCTTCCAGTTGGAGGGTACCGTTCCACCAGCAAGGGAAGAGTTGATAAGGTCCTTGATCATTGGGGCTATGGTGGAGGACACCTTTTTTAAGAATCTAGCCGGGGCTGGGTCAAGGGGGGAACCGCTTTTCATATTCTCTAGCGTGGACGTCACCTCGGTGAGGGAAACTGCCCTGAAAGTCTCCAGCTGTGGGCTGTTGTTTTCGTCCGCCGTAGCCAGGATGGGAGGGGGGCTGACGGTGGGAAGGGAGTCCAGTATCCGCAGAATTTTAGACTCGAAGTAATTAGCCAGATCCTTGCTTCTGTCTGGGGGGGGGAGTGAGGGGGGGTGCTGTTGGGATATTTAGTTGTTCTTTAACTATCTGATAGGATTCTTTGGCTGAGTTGGTCGCGGTTTTTATTCTGTTATCGTAAAACGTTGATTTAGCTAATTTCAAAGCTGTTTTGTATTGTCTTACCGCGTTGTAATAGATGTCCTTGTTACTATGGAGCCAATCTTTCCTCCATGCTCTCTCCGCCTTCTTGCCACTAGCCTTCTGCAATGAGATTTGGTAGTGCTTCTTCTTTTCGTTTTATGGTATCTCGGATTCTTCTTATAGTTATTCTAAATAAGGTAAATTATCTGTTGGTATCTCTTCTTTTCTATTAATGTCAATCATACAAAGCAGTCTAACATAATTCTTACCAATGTTTTCTTTGTTTGAGATGAGAGTTTTGGGACCTATTTTTTTCTCGGTAAGGTGGGAGGCACAGATTAAGATGTTTTCGTGTTACAGAATCAACTTCTATTTATCCTGGAAAAATGATAGTAGATGTATCACATTTTCTACCCCTAGCGTAATCAATGCTCATACATAAGGTCAAAGCACGCAACCCACCTTAGTAAACCTTGGGGTGGGGCTGATCGTCAGTACTTCTCTTTTATTCCTACCATCCGTACCGACTCACTTCTATTGGTTTCGCACCCGTGATTGTTGCAACTTCTAAATTAAAGTTAGAAACAAAATCGTATTTAGTCTTCCTGTATGATTTGTTTCGAAATAGGTACATAGCTCATACTATTACAATTATAGTCAATATCGGTAGTATTCTGTGGAGTCAGAAATGTCCACCGTAATTGAAAGCCTCGGACGGCTAGTGTTCGTCAAACTTTAATTTAGAATAGTAGGTATATCGCGCACGCTATTATTTTTGTTAACGGTTGCAACAGCCCATCTCACCGTCCCTACCGCTCGCATCCCTCTGTCCACGAAGCATGCACGATACAAAGACGGACCCAGTGACTAAAGTACCTCCCAGATAACTCTGTCTATCTGGCTCGGAATTCTTATATCTAACGCCCGACTTGTACATCCATTCCTGTTAGCGTTGTGATGTCCCGTTACTGAGCTCCTCCCGCCTGCTCTCCTTTTCAGTGACCCACGCGTTACTGGTGATCGTGATCGTATCTTTAAATAATGACCACCACTTCTACCTGCCACAGACGTTAGCGTGATTCATTGAACCGGAACCAGTTCTCTTAGTTTCCGGTCAGATTACTAGCGCCATATTGGAATGGGGTCGACTTTTTTCCATTTCGAAATGATAGCGGTCTTTTCACACACTTATGACGGTCCTTACATTTCTGATTTTCAAATAGGAATCTTTGCATCATGTCGTAATATTTTATTTTATGTTTTTGTCTCTTATTCATAATATTGTATATGCCTAGTAGGTATAGCAAAATCTACACCTCGGCTCACTTTCATTTTGGGCGCCATCTTTTAATGGTGAATTACAGTTCAGTTATTATCTCTTAGATTCTTTGGGTACATTTTTTGGGAGTGATAAGGAGACGAACCAGGTGTCTTATGAGCTTATTAAGAGGGTTTTTGTATTTAATGAGAACAAGGAAAGATGGTTGTATCACGATAGTGTATGCTCTGTTTCATCCACGCTATCATTAGCTTTGAGGTTATGGGGTAATAATAGTGAATAGACTAATACTCACTGGGTTTTGCCTTGTTGTATGCAGGTTCTGATATTTCAAAGGTATGTCTTCAGATTACATAAAACTCTCTTAGCTCTAGTCCCTATAGGTTAGGCTGTGCTTCCCTGATTTTTCACTAATTTAAAGACAGCTTCCTCACAGAGTCTGAATATTAGTTGGTTATGGGATGATTAGACAGTACCTCCCCAGACAGAATCTGGGCATTGGTGGTCTTGTGACTTGATGTATCAGTTTACATATTCTTGGTGACAAACCAAGAAATGTTTTCATTTAATCCTCTACGGATGCTGTCCATCTGGAAGATCCAAAAACTTTCGCGTTTTTTGCGAACGTGTTCCATAGTCTGACCTAGTCTGGATTAGACTTTCTCTAGGATGCACCAACGGAGTTCACTTTCCTTGTGGTTCTGGTCTATACAATGTTGTACTAGTGGTGCTACTGTTTTCTTCATTCTGATGGCGTATTTATGTTCGCTGAATCTTATGCGAAATTCCCTGCCTGTTTCTCCAATGTAGGCGAGACCACATGGGCACAGGATTGTATACACCACATTACTGCTTCTGCAATTGGTTAGTGATCTCAAGGTTACTTCATAATTGTTGTAGTTGATTGATTCAGTTATGATCGCTGCATCGCAGGCATGGCAGGACCCACATCTATGGTTGCCTAGTACTGGGTTGTGTCCTGTCAGTGCTGTTTGAATATTCCCTGTTTTTTGTTTGTTCCTAGTGTGGACCAGCCGGTCTCTTAAGTTTCTGTTTCTCCTGTATGCTACTAGAGGTTTCAATCCAAAAGTCTCACTCTCTTCTGTTTCCAGTATGTTCCAATTTTTATGGATTATATTTTGAATTTTGTAATTTAATGGAGAGTGATTGATGACACAAGTGATACGGTCTGTGGTTTTCCTTTTCGTGCCACTTAATAGGGAGTCCCGGTCATAATACTTGGCCCTTTTAAAGGCTTGCCGTATCAAGCGATGGGGATACCCTCTTTTTAGTAGTCTGATTTTTAGTTCATCTCCATGGCGTTGGTATTCCATCAGGTTAGTGCAATTACGGCGTATCCTGAGGAATTCGCCAAAGGGTATGGAGTCCTTTTGGCAATGCGGATGAAAACTTGTGAATTGCAAGATGGTATTTTTTGCTGTGGGTTTCCTATATAAGCTTACTTCTAAGGTTCCACTACTGCCATCTATCTCTATATCTAAGAACTCCACTTTATTAGTGTGGTAATTGGAGGTGAATCTCAGATTGGGGTCACTTAGGTTTAGCCAGGCTATATAGTCCTTCAATGATGCTTCTGTACCATGCCAGACAAAAAAAATGTCGTCTATGAAACGACGCCACAAATGAACATTTTCAAAAAAAGGAGCCATTTCGTTATATACATGTCGCAGTTCCCATTCGCCCATGTAGGCATTGGCCACACTTGGCGCGCAAGATGCCCCCATGCTGGTGCCCTTCACTTGTTTGTGGAGGGCACCATCGTAGTCAAAGTAATTATTCATCAGGACAATCTCGAGACACCTTAAGATAAACCTGTCCGGCCGGTTATCAGGATATCTTTGTAGTAGGGATGATACTGCCTGTAACGCCTGACATTGAGGAATGTTGGTGTACAACGCCTCAATGTCAAGCGTTACCAGTATATCTGTTCTAGCATCAAATGCAGTACCCTCTACTTTAACGATCATATCTCCCGTATCTCGGACGAATGATTCGTATTTCTGGTCAGAGGGCAAAGGAATGTATCTATATATTTTGAGAGGGGTTCTGTACTTGACCCAATAGTTGAAATAATTGGTCGCATGGGTGGGTTATTTTCATTTTTGTGCGTTTTGGGCAGGCCATAAAGGGCCGGGGTCACCGGGCATTTTCTATTCAGGAAAATTAGTTCATCTTCACAGATGAAACCTTCTGCAAATGCGTTGTTAGTAAGTTCCTTTATGGTTGTATTGAGCCTTAACAGTTCTCTAAGATGTGCTGGCCTATAGTGTTCTCTCACACTCAGCATTTCCAGCATCTTTTTGTTGTATTCGTTTTTATCAAAAACAGTGATGCCCCCACCTTTATCACAAGGTTTTATTACTAATGCAGTGTTTTCTCGATGTTTTGGAGAGCTGAGTTTTCTTGTTTTGTAAGGTTAAAATTAGGTCTACTCGTTCTAGACAAGAGACGTGTAACGTCTTTCAGAACCCTACGTTCAAAAATTTGAACTTCTGGCCCAACTGAATCTAAGGTAGGTGTAAAGCTCGATGGCGGTTTGCATCCCGATAGGTTAAGATTATCTTCCTCTCGCGTTCTTCCTTCAAAGAATTTTTTTAGTCTTACCTTCCTAAAGAAGGAGAATAAATCCTCATGAAGTTTAAATTTGTTCAATGGGACACTAGGGACAAATGATAAACCTCGACTTAAAACAGCCATTTCATCATTATTCAACTGAGAAGTTGATAAGTTGTAA
Organism: Lissotriton helveticus; assembly: GCF_964261635.1. Taxonomy (NCBI): domain Eukaryota; kingdom Metazoa; phylum Chordata; class Amphibia; order Caudata; family Salamandridae; genus Lissotriton; species Lissotriton helveticus. The sequence goes on along the minus strand of NW_027611656.1, from coordinate 3,564,065 downwards.
ATTGGCATTATGTCTGTGTTTTTATTTTCCTTTTTATCTACCACCAATATTGTTGGTTTCTCGTCCTCACATATCTTTGCTGAGGTTGAGGGCTCATCATTTTTTGCCCCCCCCTGTCCTGTTGCCAATGCACATTCCTCCCCCTGTAGTTGCCTCTCGATAAAAAACCCCTAGTTTGAGTATTATGATATCCTTGTCTTCCCCTGTTGGGGGGTCTAGAGTAGCCACGACCTCTCCCAGAATCCTGATAGATGTCTGGATCAGAATCAGAGGAGCCTGTGTCTGAGAAGTTGGTATAATTTCGCCTCTGTGTATTATCATAATTTGGGTTGTAACTGGCTTGATGACTTCCCTGATAATAGTTGGGATTTAAATATGGATAGATCTTTTCTTTGGTAAACCAACGAACATCCTTCTTTAATTTCTTAGTTTTTTTATTGGTTAAGTACGTGTCAAAATCCTTCATCTCTGACTGAATCTTTTCAAGTTTATTCTTCGCATCTTCAACTGCGCCGGAGGCCTTTAATTTCTCCTCGAGTTCTTCAATCTCTTTACTAAGAGCTTCCAAAAGGTCTCTCACAGTTTCGATGATTAACATCATCCAATCTCTGGAGCAGCGGTTTGAAATCAGGGACCACCGCTCCAGAAATTTGCGAACTTCAATAAATAACGCTGGGGCATTGCGGACCCTCAGGCCAGATGGAATTACCCCCTCTTTCAAATATGCAAGCATGTAGAATGCATGTGATTCTATTCGCTTCCTTTTCTTTTTCAGATTTAGAAGGTTTTGCCACTCACTATTTTCCCCTAATGTAGTTGGCACAGGATTATTTTCGTCCGTTACTAGTCCCAATAGGGAACTAAATTCCGCATCTGAAAACCCAAAGGTTTCCAGTTTGTCCATGATGTTACCAAATTATTTATTAATTATGTAGATTGGTGGATCTGCTACGTTTATATCAGGAAGTCTCTGCAAATGTGGTGCCACTAACCTGGTGCAAAGATGTCGCCCAGCAATAACAAATTGACCAAGAATGGAGAAATTCAAACTTAATTTTACTGAAATATCCCACAGTTGAACAACCGTGAATGCAATAACATAGAATTTGGGACCCCCTCTGTGATTAGTTATACGACCAGGGAAAAGAGAGGATTACACTACACATACAATATCAACAAGTTTCCCCCATGGTCAGATCATAGTTTCATTTGTGGCATTGCTCCTCAAATTTTGACAAATAACTTTACATTCAGTACAGTAATGACAATGTTTTTTCTTTCCTTAATTGTTTTTTATTTTCTTTTTTCTTTTTTCATGAGTTGTATCAAAATTATTTAAAACAATTTTTTTTCCCCATTTTCAGTCTTTCTCACAATTAATATGAATTCATTACCATTGGTGTTACTCTAAACAATGAAAGTGAAGGGTAAATGACCCTGTGATCTACAATTTCCTCAAAGTATTTACTTTATTCCACAACCATTCCCCTATTGCACACACTAACTTACATACATATCATTCATACCATACCGCAATCCTACAAACTCTAAAACAATCTCAAAATTTGAGGTAACATAGATCATATATGTTGTTTAACGCCAGGTCTACGCGCGTTTCGGCGGCTTCAAACCACCTTCCTCAGGACCAGCTTAGAAATGGTTTTACTCTTCCCTCCTCACGTATGTGCAGGGTATCTGAAATAAGAGAATACATTGTGATATACCTGTACCTGAACCTGTATACGAGGATATACCTCTTAACTTACAATATTTAATGATTTTAGTTGAAGTCAATCTGACATTAGCTTGGGGACATCAATTTACACTCAGGGCAAATTAGCACCATGTAATTTGTTAATCCAACCATCTCAGATTTATAACCTATTTATTCACAATAAACACATATTTCCTTATTGATCTCTAGGAATGGAACTTGATCATAAATGCAGCTGCATTCTTATTCGGAATTCAAAGAAGTCCACAACGTGCTGCTAATTGTACGTATTGAAGGACTGGACTTTTAAGAACCAGCGGTGCCAGGGAACAACACCTGAAACCTTCGTAGGATACCTGTTCGGCGCACAAGTGACAGAGACACGGGACACTTCCTTCGGCGTCAAAGATCAGCGTTTATTACTGCAGGGATGCAAAAGTCATGGGAAGTACAACAGAGTGTAGGTTCCAAGAGTCTGCTTCAAATTGCAAATGTGCGTCGCTCCTTTTATACACATTTTCAGCATTCAATAACGTAACGAACAAAAGGTTACAACTCAGTTCCCACAATAAACTTAAAAGGCTTCATTCATGGTGTCGGAAACCCGGAACATAATCACAGTAACATTTGTCGGTTCCCAACTGTAAAAGCACATTATCCTGCTGCTATGCACATTCCACTCTAGTTGTAAAAGGACGAGAGTAAGAGACAGGAACAGGTGCAAGGAAGTCAGACAACAGAAGGAGAAGGAGTGTGGAGGTTGTATCGGAAGCGTAATCCCAGGATCAAAGGATTCGAGCCGAGCGCATGCAAGGCTGAAACAATAGGCCAACGTGGGAAGATTACCCAGCTGCGGAGCCATCTGTCTTTGCCGTGCCATCCCCCAGTCTTGGGAATCACAGGATCATGAGGCGGACATTTGCCTGTTCGCTGACTACGTGAGGGCAAGAAACAAAATGGATGCCGTATCTAAAATGGAACCCGAGGGTTCAAACTGAAGAACCTGTAAATATGACGAACCCTTCTAAGTAGCGTAGCGAAAATGCGCACACCTATTAATCTCGTCATTTACGGTTCATAGATACCACACTCGCTAGCATCGTAACGGTTCTCATTGGTCCTCAGACGCTCCTTTTGCCCTCATGTAGGCAAGCACTAGTCGGAATCATAATCAATGTCGATATTCATCAGATCATTCAAGTGTTGTTGGAACATCATCTTATTCATCAATGTCTCGCCGGTAACAGATGGCCTTCTTATACACGCTGTAGCACAAAGGCCACATAAGGCAGGACCACACTGCACACAAAGACAACACGTGAACAGAAACGTCACAACAACCCCTATAATCATCAGAATTTTCCAACCCCAAGTTGACATCAGACCCCAACACCATCCTAGAAGCGTTCAATCTCCCTCGTCCACGTGTATGGACTCCGAGATTTTATGCAACTTCGAGATGGCTTGATAAACCGTTGGAGCGTTATCAGGTATGAAAATGCAGCAGCTCGAATGGATGACCTTACACACACCACCTCTGTCTGCTAGTACTACGTCTAGAACCATACGGTTCTGTAACGTCATAAGCCTATCCGCTTGAAGCTCTGCTGTCAGATTACCAAGGGCGCTTGCAGTTATGTTAGCAGTTGCTTCCACTACACGAGTTAACTGTCTCAGATTCCTGCTATTGACCATAGGACCCCAAAACGGTAGGAAACCCTTAAAGAAATCTCCTGCTTCTTGACCGGCAGTATCTTCTTTAGTAATGACACCTCTCACAACTCTAGTTTTGTGATAATCTGAGGCAACAGTGAAAGTTGGAGGCAAAAGATTCGCGATATAGCAGGTACCCGAGAAGTCATGAGGTAACCACGTATATGCGCGATCATAACATACAAAATAGGTACCCTTGGCAGTCAGAAAGACAGGGGAAGAGAGCATTGGCAAAACGTAAGTATCAACACAAGCACTCTTCCCAAGCTGAGCTCTCGGATTGCGACCAAGACCTTGCAGACAGAAATGACCGAGATGAGGTACGATCCAGATTGGAGATGAGCTTTTAAACTGCCTATTTTTCACTGATGTACTATACTCGACCTCACTCAGATCCTTATAAGCTCGCACCTCTTCCTCTGGGATAAGTGTTGCGTCAAAAATATCTCTATTTAAATCTGCAATTGCTATCGCCAAAGACTTGTGGTACGGGCCAGGACCAAGGTCTGCAGAGCGAGGCTCTCGATGGGGGTAGGAATCTAGTGCACTACGGAACATGGTCTGGAATGCTCGAGCTGACCCCTGGGGGCTATAAGGAAGGACAAAATACGGAATACCCTTATCCATGGTATGTGGCATTAACCCACATACCCAACAATTGGTAGTGTTCATCACCAACTGATGCTGATGTAGAAGTTGAACAAAAGAATTGTTCATAAATTCCGCACGTCTGACCTGTTCATGTTGGGGCAGAAGATGAAAGGAATGTGGAGACATAGTGGAAACAGAATTTAAATCATGAGAAGGAGGAGTAGGTAAAGTAGAAGGTAGCAATGATTGAAAACCAAAATATACTCCACCCACCAGCAGCATAGAAACAGTTAGGAACAACATAAAAACCTGTAACAAAAAACATCTTTCTCGAAATGTCTTGTGCAGTTTGGATCTTTGCGCCACCATTTTCTCAATTTCCAACAGCTTAGAAGACTCCATCTTCTAAAAACCGTCCGTGACGTTCTTGACGCACTTCGTTCTGAGTAGCGATTATCAATCCCCAGGAGTTCACAGAAATCGACAAAAGTAATCGACCTAGTGTCAGATACCTGCTAAACAGGAGGAAGTACCCGCACGGCCCTACGGTTAACCCAGATGAAAAGGTTTTTAATCAAGAGTTCATTGAGTTCAATATACGCCTCCTAGCTGTAAGGAAAAAGGTACACAATATATATATATATAGAATTGTCCACAATTTTTATGGCAACAATAGAGGTGATGTAAATTCGAAAAAATAAAAAAATAATTTATTAGTCTGTTAGCGCGGTCGAAGAAAGTATCGACTTCTTCCGGGGCGAGTCTGTTCTTCAAACAGTGGATCAGACGGCAAAGGAGTGTTCGATTGTCCACGCAACAGAACTTGAATTCTCCAATGCTGCTGAAAGAGGGTTAACTCCGGATGGTTCAACAGGGGTGTCGGGTCTTACTGTGTTATCTCCTACAAGCTGCGCGTCACTAAACGGCACGTAACTTAGAGGGACGTAAGCTTCAGACGAGCCGAATCCTTTTCTGATCCAACTATCTGCTGGCAATGGGAGCGGAATTTTCCTGGTGTGGGTGGCATGCACCCAGTGTTTTCTCCCTTCCAGCCGAACCGCAGTCCTCGTTGCCAGCAACACCTGGTAAGGTCCCACGAACCTTGGCTCAAGATTTCGTTTTCGTCCAAAGTTGCGGGTAAGAACCCAATCACCGGGTTGGAGCCGATGACCAGGACCCTCTGTTTGTGTCGGTAGAGCCTCAAAGACCTGTTGATGAATCAAACTCAATTTAGCAGTCAGATCATAGAGATAGTCAATTAACTTTGGATATTCAAGTCTGTCAAATTCTTTATGCCTCGGAACTCCCCAAATGTTCGCAGGACGGCCGAACACAATCTCATATGGGCTGAGCCCTACTCGAGAGTGCACAGTCGCTCTGGTCGATAAGAGAGCTAAAGGCAAAGCGTCGGGCCATGTTCGACCAGTCGTTGCCTGGATTTTGGCAAGTTTCAGTTTCAGAGTGCCATTATATCTTTCCACCAAACCCGCAGACTGAGGATGATTAGCACTATGAAATTTCTGATTTATGCCAAGACCACGACATACACTCTTCATTACATTTCCCACAAACTCACTTCCGTTATCTGACCATACAATCCGTGGCATTCCATACCTGGGGAAATACTCTTTGAGTAGGACCTTTGCTGTGGACAGGGCAGTATTATCCTTTAGGGGGTAAGCCTCAATCCATCTGGAGAACGCACAAACTACAACCAAGACGAACTTCAAATTATTGCATCTCTCCATGTGGATAAAGTCTAACTGAATAATTTCAAAGGGACATGTGGGAGGAGCAAAATGACCACATGGAGTGGGGGTGCCCTTGCCAGGATTATACATCAAACATACCATGCAATTTTTAACCACTCTCTCCGCACATTTAGTAATTCCATCATTCTTCCACACGGGCGACAGCAACTTACATATGCCTTTCGTACTAATGTGTGATGTACCATGAGCCATAGTAACAACAGCAAGCACGTATGCATCTGGTAACATCCATCTCTGCTTTTCCGACAAATCAACCCAACATCCATTCTCGTCTATCTTTCCCGTACTCTCTTTCCACTGAGTCTTTTCCATCTCAGTAGCTTCATTCTGTATCTTCTTCACACTCTCAACTGTGTCCTCACACATACTAGTCTCCGCTGTCCATCTTACTGAACTCGCAACGTACATTCGATTTGTCTGATCTCTAGCCGTCTCCTTCGCAATCTCATCCGCAAACGCATTACCGCGGCCAACATCATCCGTCACCTTCCGATGCGCACTACATTTGATTATTGCCACCTCTTTAGGCAATGTAAGTGCGTCCAAAAGGTCATTCACAAGCTGTCCGTGTTGAATCTTCGTACCATGCGACGTCAAAAATCCTCTTTCTCTCCACAATCGAACAAAACTATGCGCCACACCAAAAGCATACTGGCTGTCTGTAAACACATTCACCCGCTTCCCTCTGGATAACACACACGCTCTCGTCAAGGCGATCAACTCAGCCGCTTGGGCCGAATTCTGACTCAATCTCGCAGATTCCACAACCGTACTCAATGTTACTACATCATACGCAGTCGTCACATCACCATTTGGTAACTTAAAACATGAACCATCCACATACAAGGTACCATCGGGATCTACCAATGGAGTGTTTTTCAGGTCAATACGACCCTTCGTCTCTTCTTCAGTTCTCAAATAGCAATCATGTGGTGTTACATCACTTAATTCCATGTCAATCGGCAACAACGTTGCTGGATTCAACACAATACACCGTTTTATCCGTATGTGACTTGCCAATAACGTCAACTCATATCCAGACAACCTTGCGCTCGTCAAATGTTGAGTTTTCGTTCGGTTCAAGAGAGTGTCGACTGCATGCGGGACCATCACCGTGAGCATATTATCCATGACCAGACCTGCGGACTGTCGAATGGACGCCGCAGCTGCCGCTGTTGCTCTCAAACAACTCGGCAAGGCTCTAGCTACGGGGTCTAAGGTCGAAGAAAAATATGCGCATGGACGCTGTTTGTCGCCAAATTGTTGTGTCAGCACACTCAACGCACAACCGTCCCTCTCGCGAACATAAAGTGTGAACGGCTTATTGTAATCAGGAGTACCCAACACAGGAGCCGAACACAACGCATCACGCAATTCAGAAAAACTTTTCTGACACTCTTCAGTCCATGGCAAAGGAGATGAAACATCCTTGCACGTAAGGGCTATCAATGGTTTCGCCAACAATGAAACATTTGGAATCCATTGTCTGCAGTATGACGTAATACCTAGAAAGGCACGTACATCTCTCTGAGTCTTTGGCACAGTCATTCGAGCAATCGCTGCAATTCTCTCTGGGGTCAACCTTCTCCCATCCTTTGACAGCAAGTGACCTAAGTAGGTTACTTCTTGACAACAATATTGTAGCTTAGAAGGTGACACCTTGTGATGTAAGTCACATAGGTGCTGCAACAATGATACTGTAGCGTTTTTGCAAATAGCCTCTGTATCAGCTGCCACTAATAGGTCGTCAACGTATTGAACTAAGGCTGCGCCTGTCGGCAACACAAATGCATCAAGCTGACTTTTAAGTGCTTGGCTATAGATCGATGTACTCTCACAGTAGCCCTGTGGTGCGCGTTTAAATCTAAAACTGCGACCACCCAGTGAAAATCCGAATAGGTCTCTGCTTTCCTCAGCGATCGGAATACTAAAGAAAGCATTCTTTAGGTCGATTACCGTGAACCAGGAGGCCGAAGCCGGAATCAGGGTCAACAAAGCTGTGATGTCAGGCACCACAGGAAACTGGGGAATCACGATTTTATTTACTTCTCGTAAAACAATTACAAAGCGGTATACAGGAGGTTTAGTTGGATCGGTGCGTTTCAAAATCGGTAACACAGGACTATTACACACATTGCCTCGAGTTTCTTCAATGACATCTTTTTCGATCAGGTCATAAATGATCGCTAATAGTGCTCGCTCACCATCAAAAGAGATACGATACTGTGGTATACGTGGGAAACGCACGTTCGATTTCAACTGAACCACATAAGGTGGGATGTTCAATAAGCCTACATCATTGGGACCCGTAGCCCATAACGACACAGGAAGGGAACTCAATTCCGGTGGGAACTTATCAATTGATAAGTACATAGGAGAGATCGCTCTCTGACCTAATGTAAGCTCCACTCCTTCAGGAGAGCAGTACAAAGTCGCATATAACCGTTTTAACAAATCCAAGCCCAAAAGATTCTCACCACAACCAGTAGATAAAATCAATGGGGCCTCTAGCTCATGAGGACCAATCGTAAGGGACAAAGGGCTAGAGACAGGATTGCTAACAGGGGCGCCAGATAATCCAATGGAAACATTTGTTAAGCCAGACAAAGGTGCGCCAGGGAGTTTCGAATGCATGATGGAACTTTTCGTTGCACCAGTGTCTAACAGAAAAGGCTCAACTACGCCAGATGTAGCAACTGCGACGTAAGGCCCACTCTGATCAACCGGAACTGATACTACTCCCTCTCTCTGTCGGTGGCTGTCCTAGTAGTGGTTACCTGCATCAATCTCGTGTTCGACGTAATAATCGTCCACATGATACTGTGCTGATTTATCGGACCTCGCATTTCGTTGGTCAAAATAATTATTCGCGTCTGATGGGGTATGAGGGCGCTCATGATTTTGATTTTGAGGGGCACCGCGGCCTCTACCTCGGGGTGCTTGTTGAGGACCACCATGACCCCCTCGTGCCGACACACCGTTAAGCCGGTCACGCAAAGCTGGACAATCATATTTTATATGGCCCTCTCTTCTACAATATGCACACTGATTATACCCAAGCGTAGATCTAAAGTCGGAGAAATCAGATCGTGACTGCATTCTAGTGGACTGGTCTCGTGGTCGATTGTGAGAAGTTGGCCTGGTAGGGGATGTTTCCAATTCTGGAACCACCTACTACCTGACCAAACAATCCCTTATGGTGTCTGGTTGTAAGTCAACCTTATTAGACAAGCTATCCTAGGGGTAGCATGGACTAAGCAGCCTAAAGGCTTAACTTAAGAGGTCGTGTTAAGCGAGCTGTTTTACCACATACAATCCTGTAATACCAAATGAAAGGACACCACACAAGTATATATTATAAAAATATATGTGTTTATTACTAAAAACAATCCCCAGTATTCTTTATGAATAAAGGGGCACAAGCGTTAAATCAAAAAGCACTGTTTAAACATACAAGTTGCACAATTATGGATGAGGGCGGGTGGCCACTCAAACCATATACTAAACAAGTGGTATAAGAGAGGCCACTCGAACAGTGGTTAGGCCTAGGGCCTAGGGAATCGCTGGGAGCAGTCAGGACAAGCAATGCTGAAGTCGGGAATGGCCCTCGGGATTCGGGAGATGTGCAGAAAGCGCACGCATGCACCAATGTTAACCAATGGTGCGTAAAAGTCATAGAGTTAAAGTTTAAGGACACTTCCGCTGAACCTAGAGGAACAAAACTTAACACACAGACCCTAGAGGTGGGCACCAGTGTGGGAACACCGGCGGAGCAAAGTTACCTCACCCACAGGAAGTGGGTGCACAGGGTCGAAGTGGCGTCGGGTTTTGACACGCAGGCTCTTGGTGCTTGAAGCTGAAAGGGCTGCAGGCGGGTTAAAGATGAAGTGTCCGGTGGAGTCCAAGGGTGGACTCAAGTTGTAGAGTACCTGAAAGCAGAGGGGACAGAGTCTGGGTCACTCAGCAGTGACCAGGGTGGAACCAGGACGGAACCAGGCAATGTTGGGCGCAATCAGGTGGTCGTTGAGGAGCTTCTCTCCGCTGTCACGTGGGCTCTGGGGCATCTGCGACGTCCAGGAGCAGGTCACGATCTGTCCCACGCAGGCTCTCACCGTCGGTGCAGTCGGCTTCAAGTTTGGAGCAAACAAGCCTTGGTAAGAGCAATCCACGCAGGATCGGAAGATTGCTTCTCACTCGGACCAGGAAGGTCAGAGTCGGGGATCCTTTTCAGGGGAGCTGGTGTGGATCTGGAGCAACCAGATTCACGAGTCTTCTTAGGTAGTTCGTCGGCACAGGGACCACTAGCCAGCTGGCAAGTGACCGGGCCAACGCGTTGAGCCAAATAGTGCCAAAGGGCCCCACGCAGCACTCGTCGAGTGTGGAGGGCTGAACTTCGGCTCAAGAGTAGCTCAGGGTGGGGGCTTCTCAAACCCCGGTGCACAGCTTCGAGGATCACTCGTGGGCTGCACGGTCAGCGTCTCGTGGTCAATTCAAGATGGCGTGCCCCACGCTTCCGGTCGCCTCCACGGGTCTCAGCTCTGCAGGGACTGTGGATCGGGCTGTTGAAAGGCAGGCAAGCTTGATCTCGTCGATCTCAGTTGCTCGAGTTCCGGCGGGAACTGCAACTAAGTAGACGTCGAGGGCTGGATGGTGCCTGCTGCTGCAGGGTGGTCACTCCTTGACCACAAGGGAGATTCTTCGGGCTTCCACGATGAGATGGAGGGCGAAGGGTCCAGAATTGCGTTTCAAATGTTTCTTCCAGGAAATCTGATGTGCATTGGCACTGCTCCCACTCTTATTCCAATCTGGGGGGCGTGATTACCTGCTAGGTCCCTCCCTATGGGTGGGACCCAGGAAGGGGGTGGATACACCCCTTTCCTTTGATCCAGGCCGCCCTGGCACGAGGGCTGGAGTGCCCCAGAACCGGTTTGGCCGGATTATGCAAGGGGCAGCCTTGTGCGCCCCAGGCAGTGTCTGGTTTCTTTCAAACCTCCCTGCTACAATCCACTATCTCCTGTCTGGAGGGCGGTGACACCCTCCTGTGACAGGAAACCCTTTGTCCAGGACCCCTTTGGCTGAGTTTCGGTCAGCTGCAGGGGTCCAGACATTTGTCTGTGGCAGAGGCATCCATTTTGTGGATCTTAAGGTCTTTGGAGAAATTAACCGCATTTAGTAAAGGAACATGTCTTACCCCTCTAGAGGGGTGGAATGCTATCCCCGTCGCCAGAACTGGCGAGGGGATAGTATTCCAAATCGTATGACACCTTACACGACATGTTTTGATAAAGCCAAACCAAAGTTGCTATATAACCGCGAGGATTATAAGGCACTTAAGAGTATATGGTATGGCATTATCCTGAAACAGCTTAGGGAGTTGTTCCCGACAGCTGCAGACAGGCTCAGCTCATGCTAGAGCTCCATCTCACATGAAACCACGCACTCTGCCTCCAGGATTGATGAGGCCTTCCATAGGAGTGGCTCACAGGTTAATATGTGTCCAGATATAGGTTTAGATATAGGTATACTACATCTAAGCAAGGGGTGATTACACCACCTTACCCCAGCTGAGTGATCAGCCAGTTGTGTCAATTTAAGAACCAGCCAGGGGTGGCAAAAGATATGCTACAGCCCCTGGTAGGCCTTGGTGGCCCCTATGCCCTGGGCACCTATAGTGCATTATACAGGGGCTGACAAGGGGTCCATTTCCAATTGGGGTATGTACCTAGGGTACATGGAATCCATTTTACAGAGAGAGCAGATGGCCTGGGGCCCTGATTAGCAGGGAACCAGGTCAACTAAGTCAAAAAACCAGCTAAACACAGGCAAAAAATCCGGGGTAACCATAGTCAGGTAGCCACCTTCCTACATAACCCCCCCCCAAACGAAAGGAGATAAGGCTATCCTTGGCCAGGTAAGCCTATATTGCCTGAGTGGCCATATAAGGAAGTACCTGCACTAGCATTGGTACCCCCTGTCTCATGGTCCACTAAGCAGTCCCTCACCCTTTGGGTATTAGAGGGTCTCCACCATAGGGAATTACTACCTTGGGTGTGTTTATGCAAAGTTAAAGGCTGGTTTGGATATGGAGTATTGAAGTGAGGCTCTACTAAGTTAGGGCTTGGCTTCCTCCAATTATCTTCCACCATGTGTGCCTTTCTTTCTTTAACTGAGTTGCACTGTGCTCTCAGGGTCAACCTCTGGCTACCAGCTGGAGGCTGGGTCCCTCTGTTTGGCTTGCTGGAGGGACAGTTCAGGTTTGGGCCCTTTGGGTCCCAGGTTTGGCTGTGCCCAACAGAATCCATCTGTGGGAGGTCCCTAACTGTTTTTAAGGGGGCTCCCTCAGGAGTTTTTAAAGTTTTCACCTCACTAGGGCTACTAGTTTTGGTGCACCTAATCTGTTGATGGGGGTGCTTTATTTGACAGGGGTCCCTCTGGGTCTCACTGTCCTTCTTGTCCTCTGCAGCCCTGGGCTGGCTAAGGCAAGGGAGAGAGGGGCAGGTTACCTGCTCCAGACTGGGTCCCACCTGAGAAGGGTCCACCGCCATCAGAGGCTCTGTCAGGCCAGGCCTAACAACCTCTGGGGCAGTTCCTTCATCAGGGGTAAGATCAGTTCCCTGAGGAGGCTGATCCTGTCCTAAAGTCTGGTGAGGGGGAGATTTCTCTTCCTCCTCCATGCTCTCAGTTTGTGTGGAGTTATCCATCATTTCAGGCTTCACAACACACATATCAGTTTGAGTTTGGGCTGTGGCCATCACAGCCCCACCAACCTTTTCAGGAGGAGACTCAGTTTGGGTTTCTGCTGTTATCATAACAGCTTTGCTATTCTGTTCAGGGAGAGCTTTTGCTAAAGATGGGGCAGAGAGTTTCTCAGCCCTACCAACCTTTTCAGGAAGGACATCTTGAATTGGGGCTGTAGCCATGACAGCCCCACTAACCTTTCCATTGGAATTCACCATTCTAGAATGGGTTTCCTGTTCAACCTCAGCCCAGGCTGAGATTTCCAAATCATTACCAAGTAGGCAGTCTACAGGCAAGTTTGGTGACACTGCCACTCTCTTTGGGCCAATGACACCTCCCCAGCTGAGACTTACTACTGCCATGGGATGATTTGTTTGGATTCCATCAATGTTTGTAACCTGGTATGTGGCACCAGGTAAAAGTTGCTTAGAGGGGACTATGCCATCAGCCACCATGGTGATGCTAGCCCCTGTGTCTCTAAAAGCTTCAACTTTCAAACCATTGATGATGGGTTCTTGTCTATACTTGCTCAAAGTATTTGGGCAAGCAGAGAAGTTGGCAAACCCCATGCCAGTCTCATAAACAAGATCATTGGGTGATGGGGACCTGGATAGGCCAGGGTCCACCTGAGCTCCAACAGTAAACCCACCCAGATTCCTGGGTGTGCTTCCACTTCCTGGGGGAGTACTGCTGACAGTAACAGGAGGTGTTGAAGCTGGCTTTGGAGGTACATTTTCTTTATTGTTATTCTTGGGACAACAGTTGTCTGTTTTGTAATGCCCCACCTGTTTACAGGCATAACAATAAGGCTTTTTCTCAGTTGAAGAAGTGTCTTGGGACCCACCCCCATTCTTGGAGTTTTGGGGCCCTGGGGAAGTCTTTTCTTTATTTTTATCCCCACCCTTATCTTGAGGCTTGGTAGACTCCTTCTTCTGGTTACTGTCCTGATTCTTAGGCCTAATCCTGGTTCTGACCCACTTGTCTGCCTTCTTTCCCAATTCTTGGGGAGAGGTCAGATCAGAGTCCACCAGGTGCTGGTGTAAGAGCTGGTTCTGACAATTACTTAGGATCTGCTCCCTCATAATCAAATTATACAATCCTGTAAAGTCATGTACTTTGCTGCCATGTAGCCAACCCTCCAGAGCCTTAGTAGCACAATCTACAAAATCAGTCCAGTCCCGTGTCTGTGTCTTCTGGGTGTCTCTGAACTTCAACCTGTACTGTTCAGTGGTTAAGCCAAACCCATCTATTAGGACACTCTTCAGGACTTTGTAATTGTTTGCATCCTCATGTCTGACAGTGAGGAGCTTATCTCTCCCTTTCTCTGAAAAGGAGTACCATAAGATTGCTGCCCACTGTTCCTCAGGAACCTGCTGTACCATGCAGGCTCTCTCAAGAGCAGTTATCCACTTGTGGATATCATCCCCTTCCTTGTAGGGGGGCACAATCTTTGTCAGGTTTCTACTATCATAGGACCTGGGTTTCTCTTTAGGAATATTGCTGCCACCAGTGGCATCTAAGCCACACAATTTCTGCTCTCTTGCCAAGGCAAGTCTAGCTTGAGCCAAGGCTACCTCCTCCCTCTCTATCTGGAGTTTGACAGCCCTCATTCTGGCCCTATGCTCTAGCTTTTGAGAAGCACTCATGCCTCTCTGTGATTCTCTGGAGGCACTAGAAACATGAGAGTCCCCTGAGGGAGATCTCACTCTTCTGTTGCCTGGGAGAATAACATGTTGGGTCCTGGGGAGGTGCTGGCCCTCTCCATTCCCCAGTAGGTCCAAGTTGGCCTGGCTAAGCCTGGCAACTGGAACCTGGCTACCCTGATCCTGTACTTCTAAGTCCTCAACATCTGAGTCCTCATCCAAGTCATCATCATCCTCCTCTTCAGGGGGATCAACTACAGGGGGGTTCCCTCCATTTCCTGTGTCTAGGGAAGCTGCTTTTGCCTTCTCTAAGTCATCCTGTTCTAGGATTTCTACCAGGATTAGGCAGGTGGGGCTTCTGCCCCTTTTTAACCCTCTTGCTTTGCACAAGGCAATCAAGTCTCTGCGGGTTAGTTTGTCATATCCAAAAGTTGCCTGGGTAGGGTCAACTGTCACAGGAGCAGACCCTGAGGCTTTTCCTGTGTCAGACATGGTTACTAGTGAGGTGTAAGTGGTGCACTTACCTACACTAAGTGTTTTCCTACTGTACCTTGCTAGTTAGTTGTAGTCAGGGTGTGCTAATCCCTTCAACCTACAACTACTAAGTTCAGTAGAACTTAATATGCTAAGCTTTTGATTTTATATGTACCTAGAGGTACTTGATGTGATCTTTCAATTTGATATAAAGATTGCAATGGTAAAACAACAGCAAGCTCAAATCCGCACCGCTGCCACCAATGTGAGAAGTTGGCCTGGTAGGGGATGTTTCCAATTCTGGAACCACCTACTACCTGACCAAACAATCCCTTATGGTGTCTGGTTGTAAGTCAACCTTATTAGACAAGCTATCCTAGGGGTAGCATGGACTAAGCAGCCTAAAGGCTTAACTTAAGAGGTCGTGTTAAGCGAGCTGTTTTACCACATACAATCCTGTAATACCAAATGAAAGGACACCACACAAGTATATATTATAAAAATATATGTGTTTATTACTAAAAACAATCCCCAGTATTCTTTATGAATAAAGGGGCACAAGCGTTAAATCAAAAAGCACTGTTTAAACATACAAGTTGCACAATTATGGATGAGGGCGGGTGGCCACTCAAACCATATACTAAACAAGTGGTATAAGAGAGGCCACTCGAACAGTGGTTAGGCCTAGGGCCTAGGGAATCGCTGGGAGCAGTCAGGACAAGCAATGCTGAAGTCGGGAATGGCCCTCGGGATTCGGGAGATGTGCGGAAAGCGCACGCATGCACCAATGTTAACCAATGGTGCGTAAAAGTCATAGAGTTAAAGTTTAAGGACACTTCCGCTGAACCTAGAGGAACAAAACTTAACACACAGACCCTAGAGGTGGGCACCAGTGTGGGAACACCGGCGGAGCAAAGTTACCTCACCCACAGGAAGTGGGTGCACAGGGTCGAAGTGGCGTCGGGTTTTGACACGCAGGCTCTTGGTGCTTGAAGCTGAAAGGGCTGCAGGCGGGTTAAAGATGAAGTGTCCGGTGGAGTCCAAGGGTGGACTCAAGTTGTAGAGTACCTGAAAGCAGAGGGGACAGAGTCTGGGTCACTCAGCAGTGACCAGGGTGGAACCAGGACGGAACCAGGCAATGTCGGGCGCAATCAGGTGGTCGTCGAGGAGCTTCTCTCCGCTGTCACGTGGGCTCTGGGGCATCTGCGATGTCCAGGAGCAGGTCACGATCTGTCCCACGCAGGCTCTCACCGTCGGTGCAGTCGGCTTCAAGTTTGGAGCAAACAAGCCTTGGTAAGAGCAATCCACGCAGGATCGGAAGATTGCTTCTCACTCGGACCAGGAAGGTCAGAGTCGGGGATCCTTTTCAGGGGAGCTGGTGTGGATCTGGAGCAACCAGATTCACGAGTCTTCTTAGGTAGTTCGTCGGCACAGGGACCACTAGCCAGCTGGCAAGTGACCGGGCCAACGCGTTGAGCCAAATAGTGCCAAAGGGCCCCACGCAGCACTCGTCGAGTGTGGAGGGCTGAACTTCGGCTCAAGAGTAGCTCAGGGTGGGGGCTTCTCAAACCCCGGTGCACAGCTTCGAGGATCACTCATGGGCTGCACGGTCAGCGTCTCGTGGTCAATTCAAGATGGCGTGCCCCACGCTTCCGGTCGCCTCCACGGGTCTCAGCTCTGCAGGGACTGTGGATCGGGCTGTTGGAAGGCAGGCAAGCTTGATCTCGTTGATCTCAGTCGCTCGAGTTCCGGCGGGAACTGCAACTAAGTAGATGTCGAGGGCTGGATGGTGCCTGCTGCTGCAGGGTGGTCACTCCTTGACCACAAGGGAGATTCTTCGGGCTTCCACGATGAGATGGAGGGCGAAGGGTCCAGAATTGCATTTCAAATGTTTCTTCCAGGAAATCTGATGTGCATTGGCACTGCTCCCACTCTTATTCCAATCTGGGGGGCGTGATTACCTGCTAGGTCCCTCCCTATGGGTGGGACCCAGGAAGGGGGTGGATACACCCCTTTCCTTTGATCCAGGCCGCCCTGGCACGAGGGCTGGAGTGCCCCAGAACCGGTTTGGCCGGATTATGCAAGGGGCAGCCTTGTGCGCCCCAGGCAGTGTCTGGTTTCTTTCAAACCTCCCTGCTACAATCCACTATCTCCTGTCTGGAGGGCGGTGACACCCTCCTGTGACAGGAAACCCTTTGTCCAGGACCCCTTTGGCTGAGTTTCGGTCAGCTGCAGGGGTCCAGACATTTGTCTGTGGCAGAGGCATCCATTTTGTGGATCTTAAGGTCTTTGGAGAAATTAACCGCATTTAGTAAAGGAACATGTCTTACCCCTCTAGAGGGGTGGAATGCTATCCCCGTCGCCAGAACTGGCGAGGGGATAGTATTCCAAATCGTATGACACCTTACACGACATGTTTTGATAAAGCCAAACCAAAGTTGCTATATAACCGCGAGGATTATAAGGCACTTAAGAGTATATGGTATGGCATTATCCTGAAACAGCTTAGGGAGTTGTTCCCGACAGCTGCAGACAGGCTCAGCTCATGCTAGAGCTCCATCTCACATGAAACCACGCACTCTGCCTCCAGGATTGATGAGGCCTTCCATAGGAGTGGCTCACAGGTTAATATGTGTCCAGATATAGGTTTAGATATAGGTATACTACATCTAAGCAAGGGGTGATTACACCACCTTACCCCAGCTGAGTGATCAGCCAGTTGTGTCAATTTAAGAACCAGCCAGGGGTGGCAAAAGATATGCTACAGCCCCTGGTAGGCCTTGGTGGCCCCTATGCCCTGGGCACCTATAGTGCATTATACAGGGGCTGACAAGGGGTCCATTTCCAATTGGGGTATGTACCTAGGGTACATGGAATCCATTTTACAGAGAGAGCAGATGGCCTGGGGCCCTGATTAGCAGGGAACCAGGTCAACTAAGTCAAAAAACCAGCTAAACACAGGCAAAAAATCCGGGGTAACCATAGTCAGGTAGCCACCTTCCTACATCGATACTGCTGTTGTGAATCATTTTGATTCGAACGTGGAGGATATGCCTGCTGTAACAAAACCTTTGTTTTGAGCTCCTTCGTTTTCTTATCTGAACGATCACTTTCTTCCTTTTCCCTATTCTCATAATATTGAGCCGTAGCTAATATCTGTGCAGTGGTTGAAACAGCCCATGCACTTTCTGAATTCTTCAATTTGTTGCACAGCTCAGGCAACAAATTTAACACAAACTTATCAACTAATAACCGTTGACCACCTTCGGTGCTCATGTCCTGACCACTATGATCGACAAATGCCTCCTCAAATCTAGTAAAGAAATCGGAGACACTCTCGTCTTTCTTTTGCTTACAAGCCGATAATTTGTCCCAATTTACCTTCATCGCTGGCATGAGCGTCTTCATAAGTGTAATGATTTTCTGAGGCAGCTCCGTAATTAACTGCTCAGGCTTAGCCCCACCAACTTGTCATCCATCTGCCGCTACTAGTGTAGCCCAGTCACCACCTAACTCAACTAAATGATTCTCTTGGCGAATTTTCGCCCAAATCGGTTGTGGTACGACATTGTCAAACAGCATGTCGATGTCCGCAAGATTCATAACAGTAGCGTCTACCAGTTGAGACAACTCTTTATAATAACCTGCCGGATTCTTGTGTGGATCAGGTAAAGATTGTTCCACCTGCAAAACTTCTGATCGCTTCCATGGGAGGTGTATCCAAACTCTCTGAAAGTATGGCAGAATCACAGGATTAGCTTGCGGATCACCTGGCATGTATACTGGCGGAACCTCTCTCATAGGATACTGACCAGAGTTCGTTTTCTGAGTATCGGAATCATCATCAAACGACACTCGAGAAAACACTGTGCACCGTAAGGCTAATAATCGCTCTAATGCACGTCGTACATCTCCACCTACGATCATGCCGTTCGAAAATTGACTCTGAAGTTCAGTCATATCGGGCGGTACATTATCTAAATCATCATTATACCATTCTTCTCTCAAAAAGTTACACATTTCTTCAAACACAAATCTCTGAGAAATAGAAGTTTCTACTAGACTACATCACATGAGAATAGACAAATGTTATCCGGTATTATCAACTAGTCTTGATAAGACAGAAGAGGACTCGAAGGAGGATCCTCTGTTAGCGTATTTGATGAAGTCGCCACCTCCTTATGCACAGGGTGCTACAGCCCCCGTAGTTCCCCCTGTAGTCCCTCCTGTAGCTCCTCCTGTAGTTCCTCCTGTAGTTCCAGCGGCTGCTGGTAAGCCTGTTGTTGGTCCTGCGTTTGTCCTACCACCTGGTCCTATTCCTACTGCTCCTTTGCCTGTACCCCCTCAGTCAATTGTTCCTGTTACCTCAGCCGTCCCGGCTACCTCTGCTGCCCCTACGTTCACTTCTAATGTTGTTGCTCCAGGATAAATAGAAGTTGATTCTGTAACACGAAAACATCTTAATCTGTGCCTCCCACCTTACCGAGAAAAGAATAGGTCCCAAGACTCTCATCTCAAACAAAGAAAACATTGGTAAGAATTATGTTAGACTGCTTTGTATGATTGACATTAATAGAAAAGAAGAGATACCAACAGATAATTTACCTTATTTAGAATAACTATAAGAAGAATCCGAGATACCATAAAACGAAAAGAAGAAGCACTACCAAATCTCATTGCAGAAGGCTAGTGGTAAGAGAGATCTTCTTTGTATATATATCAGCAATGATTATACATGAGGAAATAAATGGAGGCCCTTGACATATTTACACTCTTTGTCTAGGTGTAATGGCCATTAACATAAACTAGGAGTGCCATTAAAGATATTGGAAGAAACGCTTCTATGGATCTTCTGTTATTCAGTAAAAGGTGAGAACATAAACTGAATATTTAGTGTGTTAGGTTAGTGTCTACAAAGTGCATGAATACGTACAATTAGCAGCACGTTGTGGACTTCTTTGAATTCCGAATAAGAATGCAGCTGCATTTATGATCAAGTTCCATTCCTAGAGATCAATAAGGAAATATGTGTTTATTGTGAATAAATAGGTTATAAATCTGAGATGGTTGGATTAACAAATTACATGGTGCTAATTTGCCCTGAGTGTAAATTGATATCCCCAAGCTAATGTCAGATTGACTTCAACTAAAATCATTAAATATTGTAAGTTAAGAGGTATATCCTCGTATACAGGTTCAGGTACAGGTATATCACAATGTATTCTCTTATTTCAGATACCCTGCACACACGTGAGGAGGGAAGAGTAAAACCATTTCTAAGCTGGTCCTGAGGAAGGTGGTTTGAAGCCGCCGAAACGCGTGTAGACCTGGCGTTAAACAACATATATGATCTATGTTACCTCAAACTTAGAGATTGTTTTAGAGTTTGTAAGATTGCGGTATGGTATGAATGATATGTATGTAAGTTAGTGTGTGCAATAGGGGAATGGTTGTGGAATAAAGTAAATACTTTGAGGAAATTGTAGATCACAGGGTCATTTACCCTTCACTTTCATTGTTTAGAGTAACACCAATGGTAATGAATTCATATTAATTGTGAGAAAGACTGAAAATGGAAAAGAAATTGTTTTAAATAATTTTGATACAACTCATGAAAAAAGAAAAAAAGAAAATAAAAAACAATTAAGGAAAGAAAAAACATTGTCATTACTGTACTGAATGTAAAGTTATTTGTCAAAATTTGAGGAGCAATGCCACAAATGAAACTATGATCTGACCATGGGGGAAACTTGTTGATATTGTACCAGGAGGAGTTGTGCCCAAACTTTTCGCTTTCAGCTCCAACTCCTTGATTCTCATATCGTGATCCATTTGGAGCTTTTTCTCCTTCATTGCCATTCTTTGCTTCTCCATTCTCCATTTCCATTTGTCCATTTAACTTTGCCATCTCCACTTCGTGTGCCCTGGTTGCTGCCCTGTCCGCTAGCTCCTCTGGCGACAGGACTCTGCTGAAGTCCACAATGCCTTCCGGTGGTTCCACTCCCACCTCATTCTGTGGATCCCTTGATGAAGTGGATTTTCCTGGTGCATCCAGAGTGGGCAACTCTGAACTTCTTGCAGTAGCCTCTCAGCTGGGCCACTGGGTAACCTTCCAGTCCTTGGTCTTCCCAATCGACTTCATCGATTCCAGAGATGACAGAGGGTGTTTCTTCAGCAGGGAGTAAGCCAGGCATGATTTCAACTATTGGAGATCTCTTAGCAAAATTAAAAATAAACAATAAATCTGTGGCTGCGTTATTGGTCTGCTCTCACTACGTAGTGATCAAGGAGTCATTGTACATCAATCATAAATGCAAATTCAAAAATCCCATCCGCTGCGTCCAATGTTAGCATTGGGGGTCTCTGGTTGGCACAAGTAGGCACTTGGGACAAGCAGGGACCCTCTCCTCTACTCAGGGCAAGGGAATTGCCCCTTCAGAATAACCCCTGCTCACCCTATGGGTTGCGTGGCAAGAGCAGCCAAGGTTAATCTTCAGGGCGCTAAGTCAGTTAAGCATTTATGACCACATACAGTAAATACAATGACCCACCACAAACGGACACCAGTCGTAGAAGTTGTATCAAAAATGTGTAGCTTTATATAAAAATACTTAGTTGCAGAATTATCACAAGAAAATATAACTTTTAGCGAATGAGGCCACCAGATTTAAATAGGCAAAAGTTCTTTAGAGTTCTTGTCAGTAAGGTACACTGTGGGTCGATGCGCGCTTCGCGCTGGTGAAGCGACCCGTTGGCAAATGATGGACGACAGGGAAAACAAACGTTGCGGACCCTGGATCCGATGTGAACGCGGGATCGAGTTTGAGTGTACCTTTTTGCGGGTGTCCGAGGCGTTTCAGGCGCGGCCACAGGTGAGGCGGACCCGGGACGAGGCTGGCGGTTCTCCGAGGATTTATCCGGCTCGAAGCCCCCTCGAGGTGTGAGGCGGTTGAGCGGGACGGTGGAGGGTTGCGGCGATCCGGGGTCTGAAGCAGCTCACGGGGCGAGGCACCATTCAGGTCTGCGGGACGTACTTCTTCTTAGTACGCCTGGTCGTACCTGTGGATCTGGGTGGGGCGTTGCATTCTTAGGCAGGCAGGCGCAGCACCGGGCCTCCGGTACCGGACGTACTAGAGGCTCTTCTTGAGGTGCGGCACGGTCTTGGTATGCAGGAGTGCAAAGCCTACAGACCGTCCAAGGCTATCAGATGCGCTCCGTGCAGATTCGGGCGGGAGATGGTGAGAGGCTCATAACGCGCTCCGTAGCAGGCGAGGTGACAGGAGAGCGGGCGGCCCGGCCCAACGGGGCGAGAGCGACTCGAACTTGAGCGGGGCTCTCAGTGGGCAGGGGCGGCCAGGCTCCAGCTGTCACGACCTTAGGAGGGGCGAAGGCACCCGAGTCACGATTCTGGCGAGGGAATAGAACACAAGGGCCCAGCAGCAGATGAGCACAGGCATAATTGAACCAACTGGTCCTGGGTTTCAGTTCAGGGGGCAAGCTCAGATCAAGCCCTTGGAGATAGTTTCAAGCACAATAAAGCAAAGTCCTCTTTGGTCTTTTTCTCTCCTTCCTCAGCAAGGCACCACTGCAGGCCAGTCCTTCAGTTTCTTCTTGGTCCTTTTAGTTGGGCAGAGGTTCGTTGTGGTAAAACAGGATCTGATTTCTTAGGAGCAGGGCTCCTACTTTTATACTAAGTTTCTTTTGTCTTGGCAGTGCAGGGGGGCCTTTGCATAGCTCATTTCACCTCTTGTTTTGCGAAGTCCGGCTTTTCCTTTCAGTGAGCAGGGCAGGCCCCGCAGACGCTCCGCAGGAGGTGGAGCCAGCATTGTGATGACAAGTACAGTCCAGGAGTACTCTGTTGAGTAGAGTCATCAGTCGCCCTCCAGGGGGCGGAGCCGGCATTAAGGTGGCAGAACACAGGCCTATTCAGCATCAAGGGGTACTCCCGCCGCCCATCCTGGTATAATCTTTCTATTCACCACCTGTCTTCTCACACAAACCAGACAGCAGACACACATACGAGCAGAGGCTAGTTTGAAATTTTCTACTATCTGTACTACACATTCTTTTATTGTCTATCGCATTGTAAATTGTCTAGGAAGATACCCACATATTGTTTTTCCCTGTCCTAGAAGACTCTAATTGTCAGGGGTCCTTGTTTTCACATTTAGTAAATCAAATGAGCCAATCATGGAAATCAATCGTAAGTACACTTTACATTGGGAGCACTTGCACTGCGGCACGGATTGGCCATGGCGCAGTGCCCTGAGCAGCTAACACCTGCAAAACATCTGAGGCACATCAGCAAAAAGTGGAAGGGAGACTCACGCCAAGGATCCAGGTCCAACACTAGCACTGACACATTCAAGACAAATGCACGGGTGGCCTACTCTTATGGTGCTAACTGTGGGATTTTACGAAAGTTCAGGCTCTCCATAAACTGGGAAACATATTCTTGTGACATGTACTAATCCTGGCTCCTGGAACCCCAATGACAGTATTAACAGCTGAGCTGGGGTTCACCAGAGGATCTTATCCCGTATGATAATGGGTGCAAGTGTGGTCGACTCCGGCTCTTACCTCATATAGAATGGAGCTGCAGGAACTGCAACTATGCAGGATTACAATAGTTTACCCCGGTTCAAGCTCGCTGAGCACATTCTAACATACACTATTTGAGTAGAGCAATAGAATAATCTGGAACTGATGAATAAGGCAACTCTAGAACTGGTTAAAAAGAAATATTGGCCATTCATGTGAAGCAAGCAAGACGCCAGGAAAGGCATCCTTCTGACTAATTACCTGAAAGTAATAAGGTGAACGTCGCTGGGGGCCGTTCTTGGACCTGCTGTTGCCTGCTGAGAAAATGGCTTTACATCTCATGTTCAGATTAGGAACTCTTCAGGTGCGGCCTTTACAAAATCATGGGTAAAGCCCCTGGAGGCGGGCCGGACACGTGTCCCAATACATAACAGGGCCCTGAGTCATTTATGCATTTGATGCTGCTGTGTGATATGCTGCTTAAAATCCGAATGTACTACTTATGTTCACTTTTTCTAAAACGTAATCTGAGATGCTGCAGTGCAGCACTATTCTTATGTTATAGAACTGATCGTATGGAGATTTGCGAGGCAGTTGCTTCGTATATGCAGACCTGCTATAGACAGCAGTGAAGGAAGTGGGTTCAAACCATAAACCAACTGTAGTGATGGTTTTGCCATTTTCCGTTTTTCTCTGGGAGCTGTGGTCGTCCTTTGATATATCTGACGGAGACGCCGGTATCTGCACCTTGGTACGTGCTTGTTAGAAGGTACGCTTTGTAAGATCTAAGACCACTCTATCTAATTGATTGGTTTTAATAGTGATGTACGTCATCCATTTGCACTTGCATTTTACGTCAGATCATGGATTATGCGCAAAGTGTAGTATTTGTATGAACTGTGTTTAAATTGTTTTAAGTGAACAAGAATTGTGATTTTTTTTTAATGTGCTGTAAATATTAATTTTTTAGGCGTTACGGCATAAACCGCTGACAATAAACCTTTGTCACCAAGTACCACACCTGCAGGAATGCTCAGTGGGTTGTGCACTGCTAGATTTAACATGGACATCTGCGGAAGTGTGTCCCTCCAGAAAGCACAGTAGATCATACGGAGGTCAAGAAATATTTATTCAAGCATTACAGCTACAGAGACCCCATCCATCATCCAGCTAAGATCGACTGACAAATGTCTCTATTCCAGCCCACCGCCCAGCAACCATCCCCACATTCCAGAGTATCATGACACAGTACGTCACATCTCCTCCCCCTCACACATTCTAAACTTAAAGAAAATAAAAGGAAACTTAACTATGAATGCAAAGGATACAAAGAACATAATAGAGAATGCAGTTATGATTTTTGAAGAACTCAACAAAGCGATTTTTTGGGCAAAGAGAAAACTGGGGTGCATGGGAAATGGAAAAGAGCTCACTTTAAGAAACACAATTGTGCAAATGTTAGGGAATACATTTCAAGCAAAGTGGCCCAGATCCCCTTTCTCGTGCAACAGGCTCTTCCACCTCAGAGCCCGAATCAGGCCCACCAGTTGCGGTGCTAGTATCAAAACTGGCACTAGCCTGACACTTGACCACTCAACTTAAATTCCAAATTCTATAGTCACTCGTCTTTATTGCATTTTTGAAAACCTTGATAACCTTAAACGGAAGACTGAATTTGGAACTGGGAGACTTGATCTTGACCCAGTCTCCCACGTTGACCACTGGTCTCTTCACAGCCCTCCTTTTATCATACAAGATCTTTCTTTTTTATCACCTCTTTCTCTCTTTCTAGTCCTCAATACTACCCACTGTTAGACCTGGTAGCATTGGCGTGAGTCTCCCTTCCATTTCTCGCTGTTGCCTCCTCTGTTTTTGATATGTTTTTGCTGGTCAGATGCTTTGGGCACTGTGCCACTGCTATTCAATGCCACAGTGAAAGTGCTCCCTATGTTAAATTGATGTAATGGATTAGTGACTCCATGATTGGCTTCTTTGATTTACTTGTCAGTCCCTAGTACAGTGCACTGCGTGTGCCCAGGGCCTGTAAATCAAATGCTGCTGGTGAGCTTGCAGCACTGATTGTGCCACCCGCAGAAGCAGCTTGTAAAGTGTGTCTCAGGCCTAAACATTTTCGTTTTTCACTATTGCAAAGCTAACTGTTCTCCATAGGCCAGAATGGGAAGTTATATTATTATATTTTATAATCCTAACTGACTCAGAGAACATGGTAGAAATTTGAGTTTAGTATGCCTGAACTCAGAATGATCAAATACATCTTTTAGTAAAATTGGTTTTAACATTCTGTGTTTGAAAATACCACTTTTGGAAAGTAGGTATTTTCTTGCCTAACCATCCAAGCCTTCCTCTGTTATGTTGTGTATTCCATGCCTGGTTTGTGAGTGACAGGGGCTGGGGTGGCTCAAGGAGGCAGGGTGAGTCAGCACAAGGCTGAATGGACCTATCTGCATTGGAAGTGGTGGAAGGAGTAGCACCTGTTCCTGAATAGGGCTGTGCCTGCCTTCCACAATGCTGGCTCCACCTCCTGTGGTGCGTTTGATGACTATGGCCCACACGGACAAAGGAAGACGTTTTGCACTGGCAGGGTGCACCCAGAACTGGTTTGGACTAGGTACAGACACTCTTCAGAGACAAAGAATTTGTGTGTATAAAAAGAGGAACCCAGACCCCAGAACTTTAGATCACTTCTGGGAATCAAGATGGACCTTTTGCCAAGGAGAAGAACCAGAGAATCAGCAGTAGTTTTTGACTACCCCTATGCCAGTGTGTTGTTTGCTGGGGATGGCCTGCAGTGGTTTCTTTATTGCCATGGAAAGGAGTAAAGACTTTTATTGAAACTTTCATCATCTTGCAGAGAATCTTCAAGGGCTTGAATTTGAGCTTGCCTCCTGTCTGAAGTATCAGGCATAGAAAGACGTCACTCCTTCTGCTTGCCTGCATCTGGAACTTGCTTTTCTGGCTGCTACAGAAGGAAATTGCAACACCGACGCCAGTGAGCGACGCCGTAAGCTGCATGGAAGCCGTGAGCGCTGCTCCGACTTACAACGTAGACCCGATGCTGGCCACGGTGCCACATACCAGCGAGCGACATCGTAACCTGCCACAAGCCCTGAGCGCTGCTCCGACTTTTTTTTTTTCTCTATTTTTTTTTCTCCTTTTTTTGTCCTCATTTGCCTTACCCCATACTTAGGAAATGCCAACCACCTTGCGTGTCCCTGACCAAGAGAGGGAACCAAAATATGATGTCCAACTCCAGTACCGGAACACGAAATGTTTTTACTGGTATCAGGGAAATCCCAAGAGGAAAAGGGGATTTAAAGATCTTTCACTGACTCCATCTAGGTATATTTCAACCTGAAGGACCAAAAACCGTATTGAGGCCAGACCCGGTCCAAGGAGTATTGATGGCATAATCATAGGACCCGGGGGAAAAAAAAAAAAAACAGAAAAAAAAACAGAATACTATCTCCACTGTATCAACAGATCCCAAAAGGCCAAGTTACGACTGTTGTACCCTCTAGCCATGTCCAGCTTTGATGTTTCGTATAAAGATGTGAGCCAATCTGAATATGTTGGGGCAGTTTTCTCCACCCACCGTATGCAAATCTGCCTTCTAGCCAACAAAATGGCATAGAACAAAAAAGATCTCGCCCTGCCAGAGATACTATCCTCTAAGCCAAAGATGATAAGTAGCAGTGAAATTACTAGTGATTTTTTCAGGATGGAACTCAAGGTAGACAACACTTTCTCCCAAAACCGACCAATGGTGGGGCATTCCATAAACATATGAATGTCAGATGCTTCTGGTAAATTGCATTTCTTACATTTCAAGTGGGGAGAAATTTGGAAAGTCTCAGCGGTGTTATGTATGCCCGATGTTCTGTGAACAAATGATTGCGTCTCAACCATGATGGCTTCACCACCTTATAGAGGAGCGCAAAAGATCTTAATCATATCTCCTCACACTGAAAGCCAGTTGTTTCTCCCCACAGTTCATCTGGAAGGGTAAAATCCCCATCTGATTCCTCCAGAAGCTGCCAATACCAGAAGGTCACCTCCTTAGCACCCCTAGATTTTTCTAATAGCAGATGCTCCAGAGGGCTTGATTTCCCAAAGAGTACATCTTTACGTCGTTGGGCTCTCCCCCAGCTTTACAGCTGAATTTATTTAAATCTGGAGAATGCTGGACCTATACGCTCAAATAATTAATCTCAAGGAAGTATCGATCTGTCCACCATTAGCTCTCCCCATTTAGCAATCCCAGCCTCCTCATCTGGAGAAGATAGACTGTCCCTTAAGCACTCTGGTAAACCCGGGGGATTCCATATGGGAGCGAAGTTAGAATAGTAGGACAGCCCCAATCTTCTTCTAATGATGCACCAACCCTTGGCCCATGACTGTATAATTTTCAGCCTTATTTTCTTGAAAAATGTCTGGCTCCCAAATTTATATAAAAAGCCTTCAGCTGGTAGATTTGCTCCGGTTAACATGACTTTATACATTGTCCCCTCTAAAAGACTAGATGGTGTCTTTAGCAACATCCTAGAGTAGGATAGCTGGAAGGCCCATGCATAATATACTAGGTCTGGTAGGGCGAGACCCCCCTTCTCCCTTCTCCTCCTCAGCTTCTTCCATGCAATTCTAGAGGACTTATAATTCCATATAAAGGAGTTAATCTCTCGCTGACATCTGTCCAACATCTTCACATCAAACCCCAAAGGAATGGCACCAACAATGAATATAAACTTGGGAAGAATAGACATTTTTATTAAGTTCACCCTACCCATTATAGTAAGTGGCAAATCGGTCCAAGATTTCAGTAGACCTTTGCATTCCCTGGAGACTCGATCTAAGTTATTTTGAGCAATGGTTCCGATGTCTTGAGTGATTCGGATACCCAGATATCGCATAGATGTGGTAGTGTTTATGCCCAACCGTGGGTCCGGAATGTTCCACACCATGACCTCGGTTTTACTCGAGTTGATACTGTAGCCCGAGATCTTACCAAACTCCTCTGCCCTTTGTATCACAGCAGGGAAGGACAGTACCGGATCCGAGGTAAAGATTAAGATATCATCCGCATATAATGCGGTCCGCCTCTCCCACTCCTTAAATTTAAATGATGGTATATTTTCGTCTGCTCGCAAAACCTGGGCAAACGGTTCAATGTATAAATTAAAGAGAAGGGGAGAGAGCGGACATCCCTGCCTCGTCCCTCTAGTGATCTTAAAGGGTTCTGTCAAAGTCCCATTAATCAGCAGCCTAGCCGAAGGGGCACCATATAGCAAAGCAATAGTTTTACGGAAACACTCTCCGAAATTAAACCTTTTTAATGTTTTGTTTAAATAGGGCCAGTTGACCCTATCAAAGGCCTTGGCTGCATCAAGAGTTAAGGTGGCCAATGGAAGGGAAAACGCCGAGGCGATGTCTATAGCCCCCACCAAATCGTGTGTAAGGTCTGAAAGATGTCGCCCCTTAATAAAACCTTTCTGATCCTGATGGATGATAGTGCCTATCACCTTACCCAATCTTGCTGACAATATGGCGGTGAAGATCTTATAATCACTGTTCAACAATGATATTGGTCTGTAAGACCCACAGTCTAATACATCTTTCCCAGGTTTAGGTATGAGAACAATTGTGGCCTCTCCCCATGATTTTGGCGGTGTCATTCCTTCCCTGAGGATTCCATTGAAAAGGGTAGTCATTACTTGGACGATATTCTCCTCCAATACTTTATAGAGCTCCCCAGGAAGGCCATCTGGGCCGGATGCTTTCCCTTTTTTTATTTGCCGTATTGCTGCCTTTACTTCTGCCTCCATTATTACAGTCTCTAAGCTATTACTCTGTATTGTTGACAAAGTTGGGAGCGATATTCCTCCCAGCCACGTATTTCGTGCCATCTGATCATCTGGTAACTCTTCCCTATAGATTGCCTCAAAGAAATTATAAAAGGCCTTACCTATCTCGAGGCTCGATGTTCTTGATGTCGCCTCCCCTTCCACCTTGATTTCTCTGATATGTTTCAGAGCTTGGTCCGATTTTATTTTCCACGCCAATACTCTGCCAGCCGCCTCTCCAAACTCAAAGTGGGAGATCTTACTTGCTTTCCATCTTTTGGTAACCCTCTCTTGTAAGATGTTTTCTAGTTGGTATTTTAGCTCAGCCAATTTTGAGTGCTCCTCAGGAGAACCTAGAGACTGACCTAAATTGTACTCAATGCCCTTCATTTCATATTCCAAAGTTGCTATCCTGTCTTTGTACTTTTTACTCCGATATGAGGACCTGCCTGTAATACATCCCCTTATAAAGGCTTTAAAAGCCTCTCAGACCACTGCCGGAGAGGAAGACTCGAGATTAATTTAGAAAAAAGCAGTTGTTTCTGTGGCCAGGAAGTTCGTTTCACTTTCCTCGAGTAGGAGTGTCCGGTCAAAAGACCATGATGGATGTTGCCTCCTACTGTCGATACTAAGCGAGAAGACAAGGGCCGAATGGTCTGAAAGGTGAGACGGAAGATACTCTATCATTGTTAAGGTGTCTTTCAAGCTGTAGGTAAACAAAGCATAGTCGATTCTAGACAGATGTTTGAAACGACTATTCCGATAGGAAACCCCCATTTTATTGCCTACTCTTTCCCGCCATATATCCGCCAGGCCTAATTGAGTCATGATTCCTATGAGAGTTCCCCTAGATTTTGGTGTGCTAGAGGCCCTCGAGTTTACTGATTTATCTAGCTTAGGATTCAGCACGACGTTAAAGTCCCCCATCCAAATCACTGGGTCATGAAGAAGTAGCAGTTGATTCCTGATGGCATCCATGTGCGATGGGTCATCTGAGTTCGGGCCATAATAGCCCACCAAAGTATAGCATTGCCCCACCAGCTGAACTCTCAATATCAGCCATCTCCCTGTGTGGTCCTCTATAAGCTGCAGAATTTGGGCTTTGGCTGCTTTTTTAAAGATAAATATAACTCCCCTGATATTTGCATTGTGATCAGTCGAGCAGAATTTATCAACCCATCTCTGTTTTTTGAGTATCTCCACTGCCTCTATTTTAAGAAGATGAGACTCCTGAATGGCAATGATCTGTGCAGGGGAGTCTTTCAAATACTGCCTTATACGCTCCCACCTACCTCTCACCCGCAAACCTTGACATTCCAGGACATATAATGAAGGGCGGTCATGATATCACCACTACTTCCTCCTATCGACCTTTCCCAACAGCTCCTGCGGGAGTCCTAGGATTTGCCATTTATATTTTTGATGTTGGACAGATATCAGAATTACCGATACTACAAAATAAGAGGAAGACTTATGAGGATTTTTTGCATTTTCATCCCTCCCCCCCTCCTCCCACCCTCCCCAGGAAAACCCTCCCTTACTTATTCTGACCTGGTGGGTGGCCAGATTTACGCCCACCTCAGCTCTCCAACCTTTCCTCCACCCCGCTAGTATAGTGTGTCAGCAGACTCCCAACCTATATAGATATTAGGGGAGAGCATGAATTAAAATACCAGAGGGCCTTTGTAAAATACAGGGAAAGTAAAGAGTAGCCGAATGTTCTATAATATTAGGGCCTTATATCACCTCTTTACCTGCCCCTTTGGTTATACACCAATTCATGACTGTATATGCATTGCATATACATATATATACATATATATACTCACACACACAGAAACTTGGTTAACTGCTAATATTAGATAGTAAAGTAGCTGGTGTTTCTCCTCTCGTGGTACATTAAATTAAATTAGGAACAATTAGGAGAGACTTTCCTTTGAAACTTTTTTCCTTTTTCTCTTCTTTTTAGTACATATTATATATTTATTTTTTTATATTTGCAAATGTAACCCTGATACCCTACATACTTCTTCTCCCTTTTTTTTTTCTTCTATCTATATCTTTTTTTTCCTTTTGTTTTTCCCCTTTTTTTCTCCCTCCCCTCTTTTGACCATATTTCACTCCTGGTCCTCCCCTTTTTTTTTAATTTTAGTTTTATATCTGAGTTACTCTAGTCCGGCCATACTTTTATAATGGCAACTAACCTGTTCAGGTCCATATAACCCACTATCTTTTACTCTGGGCCTGAGCATGGACACTAATAGATTCTAATAACTCATCTGCTTCCGAGGGTGAACGGATATTATGCATTTTATTATTATACATAATACGCAGAAAAGCGGGGAACCTCATCTGAACAGTGGCACCTACTGCTCTGAATTTTTCCATATGCTGTCCCAACTCCCATTGCCTATCAAGGGTAGTCTTAGATAGGTCTGACCGCACCTCAAAAGAGAAGTCCGGGCCCTGTAGTGATCTGGCTTTCAGTGCGAGGTTCAAGATCTTATCTTTAAGTGAGAACGTCTGGAAGTTAATCAGAACCTTTCTAGGTTTGTCTCTCCCTGGTTTTAAACGGAACGGGTCACGGTGGATTCGCTGGATGTTATTTTCTAGCTCCTCGACGGACTCCTCCAAATTAAGAGAGTCTTTTAGGATCTTGATTACGAAACTCTTGAGGTTTGTACCCTCTCTTCCTTCCGGAATCTTTAAGAGTCGCAAATTATTACTCCGGGAATAATTCTCCAAGCTTTCAACACGCTCTCGCATATTCTTCCCATCCTTTTGCAACGCTTGGATTTTGGATCTAGCTATCTCGAGATTAGATGACAATGATCCCACAGAACATTCCAAAACCTCTGTCCTTGTGCATAAGCCCTCCACCTTTTGGTCCAGCATCTCACAAGATGCTCTGAT
The DNA here is from genome assembly GCF_964261635.1 of Lissotriton helveticus. Classification (NCBI taxonomy): domain Eukaryota; kingdom Metazoa; phylum Chordata; class Amphibia; order Caudata; family Salamandridae; genus Lissotriton; species Lissotriton helveticus. The sequence continues at coordinate 3,532,108 of NW_027611656.1, read as the reverse complement.
TTCATTCTGATTCATCTTAGAGACTGCAAAATCGGCACGGATTTCCTCCCTCATTGCAGATATTGACTTTACCAGTGCCTCCAATGTGTTCTCAACCACTGGGTCCTCCAAATCGCCCTCCCCTCCATCAGATGCTATTACTTTATTAGATGCAACCCCCCCATGAGACCCGTGGGGCTGCTGGATACCAACCATAGCAACCTCTGTTTCATTTACAAGTGCGGCGGACTCCGTTACATGGTTTAGTTGTTATGTTGGATGCCGAGATGGGATTCGGAAGTAATAAAACCGAAGGGGTTGTCGACTCTTTTGACCCAGTATCAACCTCGGGTGTAGATGTATGTGTTGGTCCTGCTACTAAAGTTAAAGCTGTCGGCGCCTTTGAGCTCACAGCAGTCGCCATCTCCGATGTAATATCCAGGACTTGGGGCAACACTTTGAATAATGCGCGTAGAGATGGTGTAATACCACTGGGTCTCTTAGGAGGTTTACTTTTTGACCCCTTCGGATTAGAATCTTTAACCGCCTCCCTAGATGTGCTGCCTCTTGCTGTGGTGTGCTCCTTTCCCCCAGTGGCGCTACTACTTGCACTCTGCCCGGAGCTTGAAATGCCCCTCTGAGGCTGACTTTTTTTTTTTGACCCCCTGTGCCTTTTCTCAGAGTTCTTAGCCCCACTACTAATATTCCTTTGGGACACAGGCTTACTCTTCCCCTCGGAGTCGGTTCCCCCACTACAATCTCTTACCGCCTTATGCTCTGTTCCTCGGAGATCAGACGTGTCCTCTGATCTCGATGGGGTGCCGCCGCTCAGAATCAAGCCTCCCGCTGCTGCTTCTCGTCGCTGGTTACCTTACCAAGTTTAAACGTTGCAGCGTCTTCTGTGAAACCTCCCTTCCTCCGTTCTGCTACCACGGCTCCTCGGAACACCCGGGCAGCCGCCGTGCGGCCGCGCCTAAGCTCCACGGCTGCTCGTCTCCACCGAGTCAGGAATGCGGTGGGGAGAGGGTGAGTCACAGCAGGCAGGCACATCAATCGATACCGGAGTCAGTAGCACAATTACGTAGAAATGTTTCACTGGCTTCTCTTAGGTTGTATTTCCTTCCGCTCAGTTTTCGCTTTATTATTTTTGCATCTGTCTTGCCGTTTTTCCTAAAAGCCCGTCTGTAGATGCCGTCTGTAGATGCTGTCCTGCGGCATAATCTCACTAGCAGAGCGGGATGAGGCTGGGGAGCCGAAACTGGGCGTGCGAGCCGCGCTAGCTTGCGGTCGCCATGTTTTCCCCCATCCCCGGCCGAACCACTTTGCGCTGCTCCGACTTTGTGACATAGGCCCAACGCCAGCTGCTGGGCAGCATCGACTCCAAAGCTGACATCATTGTGGAGCCAATCCTCGACATGGGTGGTCAAGAATCCATCGACTCGTTAAATCGTACGGATCCGTGGTTTAGGCGCCATTGTGACGTCACCTCCTCTCCGGTAAGGAACCAAAGCCTCCCTTGCTTTGCGCAAACATCACAAGCATCGAGGACCCGACACGGCGCCTCCTCCGAAGCAAGGAACCAACGCCACACAGTGCCAACGATGCTGCATCTCCTCGACGCCGCCAGCTGTCTTTGTTTTCGCTTTTCCAAGGTACTGTTCTTTGTGGGTCTGTTTTGAGTCGACACCCAAAGCCGCGCACCTCACGGTCAACACCGTACTTTGGGATTTCTTTGACCTCAAAGTTGTGATAACTCCAGTTGGGGTTATATGTTGCTAAAAACTGCTTTTTAGTGAATAACCTATTTTTGAGCTACTTCTACTATCTTATTGCTGATTACGGTATTGTGGATGTTTGTTGTTTGAGTCTTGTGTTAAGTCTATATAAAGAATACTTATTTTTATAAAACCTGTCCATCTGTAGTTTTTTCACTGTCTTACTGTATGTGTTCACAAATGCTTTGCACACTGCCTCTGAGATAAACCTTCCTGCTTTGGAAGTAGTGTGGTGCAGCTGCCAGGGTGTCTAACTCCGGACTACGGGGTTCACGGTTTGATCCCAGGCGCCGGCGGCAGGTTAGCCCAGCACCATGTGACTCTCGGCAATAGCTCACTTAATCTTCCAGAGGACCCCCAGAGCCGGTACACCAATTCGAAGGTAGCTGTGTGCTTTACAAATACCGGTATTTCATTTCATTTAATTTCGTGCCAAGCTACCACAGGGTTGAGCAGGGGTCATTTTAGGAATGTAGCCCCCTTACTCGGACTAGAAGCAAGGGTCCCTTTTTGAACAAAGGTGCAAGCCATTGCCAACCCACCTTTTCATCCACTAAGGTTCTTTTGGCCGTTACCCACAACGGAGTGACCTCCAGGTTGGGGACCCTTCCTTTAAATAAACAAAAGAGAGTTTCACCAGTGGACTAACAAGAAGTGAACCTATACTCGTGAACCTTCTTCCTCATGGCCAACTCCCAACTTTCACCACAGGCAACAGCTTGTTGCAGAGTCTCTTTAACAAACTTGACAAACCTTTCCACCACACCATTGCATTGTGGATGGTACAGGGATGCCTTCTTATGCTTGATCACCCGGGAACTCCGAAACTCTTTCATGACTAAGGTCGTGAACTGAACACTATTGTCTGACAAGATTGTTAACTGGAAACCCTCACGTTCAAATAACTCTTCTAGGAACTCAATCACTCACATTCTGCACATTCACGCACCAACCTCTCTACAGGTACATCCATGGCAGGCCACCAATATTCTTACCTGATACTTTCCTTTGTCTTGGCAATGCCCATGTGCGAGGTGTGAGCAGTCTTTACTAGCTTATCCCTTACTTCAAGGGGTGCAACCAACTTACTTCAACGCATGAGGAGACCATCCTCCACCATCAGATCTTCCCTAACTCGCCAAAAGCCTTCGAGGACCTCTTCACACTCCTTCTTCTCCCACCAGCCACCTGTGACCATGGTTAGGACTTTCCGCAAGTCTAAATTGGTGAATTTCCCTCCACTCTCTCTCGGAAATCAACCCTTCACTAATCACACACACATTAATTCCTTCCTCCAGTTCTTCACCTCCAAACCACTCAACATCATCTGTCCTTTCACACTCCTGAGTCTTGACAGACAGTCTGCCAGAACTGTAGTGCCACAACCCACTTCCGTATCCTATGGGAGACAAAGTCAATGCCTTTCTTGGAGAAGACCTCTTTAAGAGGTTTGTGGTCAGTAAGAATTCTGAACCTTTTCCCCCACAAAACCTTTCTCAGCTTCTTTCTCTACAACAGAACAGTTGCACTCAGCACCCCTCAAGGGCCTAGAGACAAAAAGAATCGTTTTAACCTCCACATCAACCTTCTGCAAAAGAACTGCTCCTAGCCCCTTCAAGCTAGCATCAGTCATGAGATAAGATACCTTTGGGGTCAAAACTTCCTAGACATGGTGTTTTATTCAGATGTTTCTTAATGCGCTCAAACTCTTCCTCACAGCCCTTGGACCAAACAAATGTGCTTTCCTTCTGGAGGAGAGACCTCAAACAAGAGGTTTTCCCTGCAAAGTTAGGAACAAACTTGTGATAAAATTCAGCTATGCCCAGAAAGTTTACAAACTCTTCTTTGTTCAAAGAGGTGCACAAATTACAAAGGATGTTTACCAATGATTTTTTGGATTTGATACCTGCAGCGGACTCAAAATTCCCTAGGCACTATTTCTTTGACATCAAATTTGCACTGGTCATCCCTAAGGGTGAGGTCAGCATTGCGTAACTTCTTCAATACTGACGTCAGCCTCCCATTATGCTCCTCAAGATCCACACCAAAGATGAGCACATCATCTGGGTACACCTTGACATCCTGAAGGCCTCGAAGAATTCCCTTCATCACCCTCTGAAAAAATTAGGCTGCAGAAATCAGTCCAAAAGGCATCCTTAGAAATCTAAAGGTATACACAGGAGATTAGGTCCTGGGAAGAGGAGTGAATATTCTGAATGTTCTGAAGAGGAGTGAAGGCTGGTCTGGTGATAGGCGGAGGTCAAGTCCAATGAAGAAAAATGTCTTGCCCCCTCAAGGGAACACAGCATTTTAGTTATGTTAGGTAAAGGGTAATGCTCATCAATAACTGCTTTGTTGAGCTCCCTCGAGCTGAAACAGAGCCTGGCCTCCCCATTGGCTTTGGGGGCCATAACAACAGGAGAGACCCACTCCATTGCTTCAACTTCTTGAATGATGCACTTGCCTAAGAGATTGTCTAATTCAACTTTCATGCTCACTCTTACTTACAGAGGTGTATTCCTGACCTTAACTGTTTTTGGACCAGTATTAGATTTGACCTTTATCCAATGTACATAGTTTATGAGACAAACCCAGTTCACCAGCAAAGACCTCTGCAGATTACGCTCATAAAATGTTTTTGTAACTAGAGTTATCTTGGCCCCAGAGTCGAAGAGCATGCTCACTGGAGCATCATTGATCAAAACTAGCTCCTGAGGGCCATCACTAGCATTCCCTGTGACCGGGAGAATATGGATTCCTTCCAATTCTTCTTAATATAGATCTACTTCCCTTATTTTTTTATGCTCATTGCCCGTTCTGCAGCTTTTTGAGATGTGACCTTTTCTCTCACAAGTTTTGCACATGGCCTTCCAGCCTGGGTAGTCTTTAACCTGTTGACTGTGGCACAAATTTCACCGAGGTGCGGGCATATTAATGAGTGGGCGTGGTTTGGACGCCCTCGGCACATGCTCACTATGACGTCAGATGGCTGGGGGCCGTCCAACGCACGCAACGGGTTAAAGTTGGTCATAAGGCCAGAGTTGCCACATCTGAAGCACTTCCGCTGAAAATTCTCTGTGTTAAAGGGCTTTGTAGTGGTGCTCGATTTGGGTTTAACAAATCTATCCACTAGCACTTTGACATTAATGTTCTCCTTTTTATCACCTGAACTGTCTTTGTGTATAATATCAACACACGCTTTTGAATGCTCATGACTTTTGGCTATGGTCTAAACTAAATACAATGATGCCTATGGTATTATTTTTACAAACTTCCTAATTTAGGACCGATACCAAAAATTATCTATCCTCTGTTTTTTTAATTACTTATTGACTAAATCTCCATTTTCACTTAATTTTTATTCATCTAGTAGCTATCAGAACTCTTCAATGAATCAACACAAACAAAAAAAGGTGGTTTGCATAACTTTTTTTAGTAAACCAAATCTTTTTTCTAACGACGAATTATTTTTCTCTCACTTATTCCACTTTTTTCATTTTATACATATATATACACATCTATATACATTTGGCATGTATCTTTTCACAATATTTACAATGTGCAGACAAGCATAAGCATGCACAAAACAACAAAACTTTCTCCAGAACCCTTTTTACGGTTCAAATGCCCAACAATTTGAACGAGGAAATCATGGTATTTTGTTATATGACCTTAATTCCTTCATCTGGATCACCACATTCAATAATGAAGCCTAGGCAGCTGAAAATACTTTATGCTTCTTTTTTCAAGGCTCTCATCAAGTTTTTCGAATTCTATTTCAACGTTTTTTTAGGTGTCAGATTACAATAACAGTCGACACGTTTCAGCCTATAAACTATTTAGGCCTCTTCAGGACTTTGGGCAAGAATTACCTGCATATGAATGCAGTCAGGATCGTTGTGCATAAGTGGCAAAGTGGCAACGCACCAACCCAATAATTGGCGCTCTCAATACCGGGAAGACGGCCCCTAATCCAATATTTCTTGAAATCACTGTGTGTGGCTTAGAATCGTCCCGGAAAGGTCCAATCCATTCTCCCAACTGTAACAACCTACACGCAATAACCGGGGCAGCGCTGCATATAATTCAACATGAACAGGAAGGATCCAGTAGTTAAAAAGGATTCCCTCTCTGCAAACTCCGTACAGCACTTCTTGAAGCGATGGCATGTCTTTTTGCCACCGGGCATGTCTCGTTTTGTCTAGGGCGCATCCTAACATAAACTGATCTCTTAAGCGATCCTCTAAAGCTGCACTAACATTGCACGTGGAAGCCAATTTGCGCAAGGTAGTTATATATTGTTCCACCGACTCATCCTACCTTTGCATTCTTCTCCCAAAGGGATATCGTTCAAGGACAGTACTCACTTTGGGGAGGTAGTGCAAGTCTAACTTTTTGATGCAGATCTCGTATTCATTATGAGTGTCAGAGTCACTATTCAATGTTCAAAGAATTCTTGTCCCTCAAAGCCCAAACAATGCATTAACCATGAGGCTTTCCTCTCTGCACTTAAGGAAGTGCCACAGACACGAGCATAATATGTGAAAACCTTACACATGAGAGGAGGAACTCCTAGAGATGTCAAAAAGAAGGGAGGGGCAGTGACATTTTGCATGATGTATGTACTATGTTTTGACCTAGTTACTACTTAAGGGTGATCTTGAGTGATCTGCTTACAGTGGGCAATATCCACAAACCTTATAAGCTGTGCGCATCAGCAAAACTGCGTGAAACTTCAGCAATAAAAATTTAGGCCAATGCGAACAGTCCCAGAAATTGTATTTGTTTTGCGCATCAGCGGAACCATCGGCACGATTACTGATGGCACATATTTATATAGGGAGAATTCACTTTAGTCTGGTGCTCAATTACATGTGTAGACGGGAGTCTGGTGGTGCCTGATAACTGAAAAGCACATATTTGTTTACATACAATTTCATATATGTCGGATTTATTATTCCTATTACAGCTCCTTCTACTTTGAGAAGGCCTGTCCTAGACCAGTGTGTGGACAAAACCCATGCCGACAAATCAAGGACAACGGGATTGGGACATGGTCTAGGGACACTAACAACAAATCCTACATCAAACCTCACGTTTAACTGATGGAGAGCTATGAGCGACCTGAAGCGCAATACTGAGAAAAAGTAACCAGAATTGCTGCAAATTAAAGTAAATTTAAAACAAAACTAATAATGAACTACATAACCACAGCTGTGTGACCTGGAAGCCGATTGTTTCTTAATATAGCCCTTGTTTGTGATAACCTTGCAGTGCTCACATTATCATCCGCGCTAGAAGAGATGGGAGCCTGGGGTGTCTGGTTACAGAAGCTCATTTACATAGAAAGGGGGGTGACAGCCTGTTCACATCACACAGCACAACTTGTTTACGTAAAATGCTTGTACACAGAACAGGGTAAAGTCTTGTGTCTATTTTTTTCATTTTATTTAATATATCCTGCACCTCTCTCTCTTCTTCTCTTCCTCGCATTTCAATTCATCGTAAATTACACAAATTCACTATTGCTTTATCAGCACGGTACAAGTCGGGGGTGGACACAGTTTGATGGGGTCCCAGTTCCACCTAGCTCCTTAGCTTGCGAATGGGAATTGTTACTTTGTTTCTTGCATCTACAGACACAGGCCTCAGAGTGTTTGCAACTATCCGTCCCAATAGCAGAGTCCCCTTTATTTATTTGTGTGAGTGGCGCAAGAGAGGAACAAAGAACTAGACAAAATTAGCCCTTCTATTGCTTAATACACTGTAAATGTGAAACACGTTGGGGCTTAGGGGCTGGATAAAGAACATCAGGAAACAAACGCAAATTAAAAGCACATTTTATTTATTTGCTGAAAATTGTTTAAAAATGTAATTTTCAAGTTCCACATAGCCCTTTAAAAATATTTACACTTTCAGTCCTTTCCTAGTTTAGTTAAAAACTGATAGTGGGAAAAACACATGATGTATAAAAACTGAGAACAAAAACTTATTTTTACATTATTTTATGTTTCTTGTTTTTAAAACAGGTTGTCGACATTTCACATGAACATTATTATAAGGGCCTGACATCACTTCTTGTGACGTCACTACATGTGACGTCATTGTGATTTGCATTTGATAATGGGCTCTTTCACTATTTTCCTTATTTGTGCCCTGTTTATTCCATGACATCAGTCTATAGCAGTGGTTCCCAAACTTTTTCAACCCATGGCTCCCTTGGCTTATTGATCGTTGGCCGCGACTCCCTATTATTATGTGACATTTTTTAGTGACCGGGCAGAGGCCCTTCAGGAGCGCTGAAGAGTTTCTAAGGCGTGTCTAGACCATCACAGTGATCTAGACACTGCCTTAGTAAAACTGGCTTTATAAAATTAAATAGTTAAATATAGCATAGCTGCTAATTTTTCTGTAAATGTAGGAGACATTTCGATGTTTTTAGGGTACTCCTTATGTGTGACACTACAAATGTGCGACACTTTATAGGGAGCAGAATGAAGCAGTTATGATAACCTACTAAAGCTTTTTACACATTCATTGCACTTGAATAGTTTTTCCCCTGTGTGTATTCGCTGATGTGTTTGTAGGTTTGACAGGTGACTAAAACACTTTGCACATTCACTGCACTTTGGTTTTTCCCCCGTGTGTGTTCGAATATATTTTTAAGGTTTGATAACTGACTAAAGCACTTTGCACATTCATTGCACTTGAATAGTTTTTCTCCTGAGTGTGTTGGATGATGCATTTGTAGGTTTGACAGGTGACTAAAGCTTTTTCCACATTCACTGTACTTGAATAGTGTTTCCCCTATGTGTGTTCGCTGGTGTCTTCGTAGGTATAATAACCTACTAAAGCTTTTTACACATTCACTGCACTTGAATCGTTTTCCCCGTGTGTATTCGCTGATGAGTTTGTAGGTTTGACAGGAGACTAAAGCACTTTGCACATTCACTGCACTTTAATGTTTTTTCCCCCGTGTGTGTTCGCTGATGACTTTGAAGGCTTGATAAGTGACTAAAGCACTTTGCACATTCACTGCACATGAATGGCGTTTCCCCTGTGTGTGTTTTCTGATGACGTTGAAGGTTTGATAACCTACTAAAGCACTTTACACATTCAGTGCACTTGAATGGCTTTTCCCCCCCGTATGTTCTCGCTGAGGACGTTGAAGGCTTGATAACTGACTAAAGCCAGGGGAATGGCTTTTCCCCTGTGTGTTTTCTCTGGTGTCTTCGTAGTTCTGATAACCGAATAAAGCTCTTTACACATTCAATGCACTTGAATGGTTTTTCTCCTGTGTGAGTTCGCTGATGATACCTTAATGCTGAAGTGTAACTGAAACTACTGTCACATTCACTACAATGATAGGGTTTTTCCCCCGTGTGTGTTCGCTGATGAATTTGTAGGGATGATAATCGACTAAAGCTCCTCCCACATTCACTGCAGTTGAATGGCTTTTCCCCTGTGTGTATTCGCTGATGTGTTTGGAGGACTGATAAGTGTCTAAAGCACTTTGCACATTCACTGCACTTGAATGGCTTTTCCCCTGTGTGTGTTTGCTGATGACTTTGTAGTTCTGATAATTGACTAAAGCTCTTCCCACATTCATTGCACTTGAATGGCTCTTCCCCCGTGTGTGTTCGCTGATGTCTTTGTAGCCCTGTTAGTCGACTAAAGCTCTTCACACATTCAGTGCAATGGTATGGCTTTTCTCCTGTGTGTGTTCGCAGATGACTTTGAAGGTGTGATAACCTACTAAAGCTCTTTACACATTCGCTGCACTTGAATGGTTTTTCCCCTGTGTGTGTTCGCTGATGACGTTTTAGGTCTGGTAACTGACTAAAGCACTTTGCACATTCACTGCACTTAAATGGCTTTTCCCCAGTGTGTGTTCGCAGATGTGTTTGGAGGCCTAATAAATAACTAAAGCTCTTTACACATTCGCTGCACTTGAATGGTTTTTCCCCTGTGTGTGTTCGCTGATGACGTTTTAGGTCTGGTAACTGACTAAAGCACTTTGCACATTCACTGCACTTAAATGGTTTTTCCCCAGAGTGTATTCGCTGATGTGTTTGGAGGCTTCTTAAATGACTAAAGTTCTTTACACAATGATTGCACTGGAATGGTTTTTCTCCTGTGTGAGTTTGCTGATGAATTTGAAGGCTTGATAACTGACTAAAGCACTTTGCACATTCACTGCACTTGAATGGTTTTTCTCCAGTGTGTGTTTGCTGATGTCCTTGAAGGTGTGATAACCGACTAAAGCTCTTCCCACATTCACTGCACTTGAATGGTTTTTCCCCTGTGTGTGTTCGCTGATGTGTTTGTAGGTTTGACAGGTGACTAAATCTCTTCCCACATTCACTGCACTCGAATGGCTTTTCCCCTGTGTGTTTTCGCTGGTGCCTTCGTAGTTCTGATAACAGACCAAAGCTCTTTACACATTCACTGCACTTGAATGGTTTTTCTCCTGTGTGAGTTCGCTGATGAGACCTTAATGCTGAATTGTAACTGAAACTTCTGTCACATTCACTACAATGATAGGGTTTTTCCCCCGTGTGTGTTCGTTGATGACTTTGAAGGTGTGATAATCGTCTAAAGCTCTTCCCACATTCACTGCAGTTGAATGGCTTTTCCCCTGTGTGTGTTCGCTGATGTGTTTGGAGGACCGAAAAGTATCTAAAGCACTTTGCACATTCACTGCAATGGTATGTATATGTTCGCTGGTGTATTTGTAGTTCTGATAACCTTCTAAAGCTCTTTACACATTCACTGCACTTGAATGGTTTTTCTCCTGTGTACGTGTGCTGATGAAGCTTGAGTAGTGATGACAAACTAAAGCTCTTGCTGCATGTGTATGATTCTTCTTTCTTGGTTAGTGTCTGCGGGTCAGGTTTATATTTGTCTACATCCCATGTCTGTATTTCCTGATGGGCCAACATGGCTGATAAAGCACTCTTGTTTTTCTCACACACTTTATATGTGTGCAGTATTTTGCATGATAGATTTCTGCTTTAACAATAAAAGTCAATAGCCACCAAACATTTGCCACACTCCGAATAGGTAGACGGTGTCTTTGTAGGCGATTGTGCCTTTAGATTGCATTATGGCTATGCACGCTTGCAGGTAAAGATGTATCTTCCTTCTGCCCAGTGCAAATTGGAACAGTCTGTTGTATTGTAGGTAGAAGAACTCCTCTTTCCTTTACCCGTCAGTTGTCCGGCGCTGCTCTGTTGTGCTTTTCTCTGGTTACTGTGGTTTGGCCAGAAAGAGTTTACAATTCACCTAGAGCATGGAATGATGGCTTATCATCATATTATAAAACAGAGCACTGCAGTAATCACATCATACCGATCCGATGATCAAAGCTGCTGTTGGACACTTGTTTATACAGGACGCGGTTTGTTATTGGTGTTGCCTTAATTTTCCTAAGGTCATTTCTTCGTCTTGTGGTGTGGAGGTGCACAGCTCAGCCTCTTGCAATCACTGAACTGCCCTTGATGCTTCATCCGGGATCTGTCAGTTTGTGTGCAGGCTCCTCTGTCGCTGACTGCGCTGATGTTTTCTTGAACACTGTAGCTCATTATTTCTGCTATTCTTGAAGATTTACAGTATTTGCTTCATTATTGATGGTCATTTCATACATTCAAGGCTTGTTTCTGTTGGATGTAAAGATATTTAAAATTACTAAATTGAAACATAATGGAATGAGAATTCACAACGTTTAACTGGTTGTAAAAGACATTTCAGGGGAGATTTACCAAATCTCCACGCAATGCAGCGCAGTCCCCCCCAGAGGCTGCGCTGTGCGACGGGGGAGCAGGAGAGCACCATATTTTCAAAGATATGGCTCTCTCCTTCCCTTTCCCTTGCGCCGGCACTGATTACAGCGGCCCTGCGCCATGCACACACCTTAGCAACAGAGCGCTAGCGTGTGTGAGTCCAGCATAGGTTTTGTACAGGAAGGACACCCTTCCTGTACAAATTACGATGCCTAGACACGAGGGAAAGCTTTTACCATATTGTATACGTGTTGCACAGTGCAGCACGCATGCAAAGTCTCCTTGCACCTAGTTTTGTGGTTGCACGGGGCGCCCTTGCACCACCCTGGTCAGGCACCCATGGCACAAAGTAATGCGAAACAATGCTATGCGCAGTGTCACATTACTTTAACGTTATTTCCAGCGCTAAACAAGTTTAGCGCTGGAAAGTTAATGAGGAAAAAAAGATTTTGCACCATTTTGTGCCACTTTTCTGCCGCAAATACAGCAGAAATTCTTAGTAAATCTCCCCCTTCTTCTTTATCGCTTTTGAAACTTAGCAAGGAATATGTCATCATACACAGATATTTAACTAAAAGTTCGGTTGATCAGGTGACATCTTAATACATTTACAGAGTAAGGGCGCTCACGGAGCACCCAAGTGCTTGAGGTATAGCTTAAGATAGAGGCATATGGTGAAGATTTCATTTAAACAACAATAGAGTTTAGAAAAAGAGATGGATCAGGCTGGACTGCAAAATTTCCAGTAACTCTTCACGAAGTATAAAACAAAAGTAACTCCATTCACACACTTCTTCTCGTTCTTCCCTATTCACTTAAGATCATCTCAGATACCAACTCCTGTCTTTACCTCACTGTTCATAAGTCACCTTTGACACTTTCAACAGCTCCCTTGGTTCAAGCATTTCTGGTTTATTCTAACCTGGAAGATTGGAACATTATTGTGGGTTGAGGGCGGTTTCCTATCGCCATAACATCTGTCCATCGTCCTGAAACTAGTGCAGCTTACAGCACCCGGTTCTGGCCCTGAAAGTTAACTTTAAAAAGCAAGTCTTTAGTTCTTACTAAGGTGGATAAAGTTCTGTAAGATGCACCTCCTTCCAGAGCTTATGTGTAAAACAGAGCGAGGGGTTCACTGTAAGGCCCGTCCTTTACATTATAAGCGCAGATAAGGTAAACAAATATTGATTCATATAATTTAATATTCAATGATATCAGTTATTTAGTACTTATAGAGAATCCATCACAACCAATAATTTACCTGACATATCCCTGCAGTAGATGTGCGCCTATTACTCTGTTTCCCCCCTTTTCCAACATTACAGGGCATCTGGCATGATGTTGTCCTTTTGGGGCCCAGGATGCCATTTGTGACCGGATGGGCATTTGGAAGAGCGGGAGGAGGTGTCAGTTATCCACAGGTGATGCAGCATTTCTACCTTTCCATATTTCTCATATTCAAGTTTACCTAATTTCATGGCCTTCGACCCCCCTACTGCCCTCTGGCTGCACACTCTGTGGTGTTCATCAGAAGTCAGATAACTGCCTCATGCTCACAAGGCCATGGATCTCACTTCTTCTACAACACTTATTGCAGACATAGGGCCTTGTTAGGAGTTTGTACAACAGATTATTGCCTCCAAACTAGGGGTGGGTGAAGAATTCCGCTCTGCCAGCGGAGCTCGTGAAGTTTTGCCCACTCTGCTCCAAAAAACTCCATGCAGAACGGAGCTTTTTTCTCCAGCGGTTCGCCAACAGTAAAGTGGCGAGCACTTGTGAGAAAATATAATGCGCTAGACCGCCTACTGGCGAGATTTCTCATTGCAGGAGGTATCAGCAGGTCGCGACCACTCGAGTGTTAAAATCTGCCATTCTCGTTGATGAAGCTACCATTCGATTAGAATATCAATTAGAGCGGCAAAAAGCAGCATCGCCCTCGGACACGACGCGTAGTGCTGTTCGTGCTGATTTTACAGTGGGGGTTAAACTCCTGGCACTAAAAATCAGTCAGTGCAGTGCAACTTAACAAACTCTGCCACTTGTGGAAGTCTGCAGAGTGTGCCAGAGTTTCCCTGGTGCTTTGTTGAGTTCAGCGGAGTAAAACTCTGCAAACTGCACCAAGGCATTATCAAAACGTGGCAGATATCCTGTCTGCCTTATTATAGTTGCCGCAGGATGCAATGCATTTTTAATGGGGCGGGCAGGATACCTGTCACATTTGTGATGGAATAAACCATTTGCTGAAATCTAAATCAGGCCTTTGGTGTACATTGCGTCCAGTGTGGCTAGCTGGGCTTGACGGATCTTGTAGTTTGTTGGTCTCTCACTGCTTTGAGGTCACCGCCAGGCAGAGCTTCTGTCAGCTGTGCCCTGTGCAGATCTTCCTTCCAGGCAGGACCTTCTTCAGCTGTGCCTTGTGCAGGTCTTCCTTCCAGGCTGGACTTCTGTCAGCTGTGCCCTTTGCAGATCTTCCTGCAGGCAGGACCTTTGTCAGCTGCACCTTGTGCAGATCTTCCTTCCAGGCAGGGGCTTCAGTTACCTGCACCCTGTGCAGATCTTCCTTTCAGGCTGCGGCTTCTGCCCGCCGTGCCTTGTGCAGATCTTACTTCCAGACAGGGGCTCCTTTCAGCTGTGCCCTGTGCAGATCTTCCTTCCGGGCAGTACTTCAGTCAGCTGTGCCTTGTGCAGATATTCTTTCCAGGATGGACTTCTGTCGGCTGTGCCGTGTGCAGATCTTCCTTCCAGTCAGGAATTCTGTCAGTCGTCCTCGTGCAGATCTTCCTTCCAGGCTGGACGTCTGTCAGAGGTGCCCTGTGCAGATCTTCCTTCGAGGCAGGACTTCTGTCAGCTGAGTTTTGTGCAGATCTTCATTTCAGTCAGGACCTTTGTCAGCTGCGCCTCGTGCAGATCTTCCTTCCAGGTAGGGCTTCTGCAGCTGCACCTTGTGTAGATCTGCTTTCCTCAATGATCAGTTCAAAGGTTAGGAGAGGTAGGACTGGTCTAGGTCATCTTCTTTATTACAGTTCTACTGGTCAAGCCACAGACCTCGTGCTCTGAGAGTCTGGATTTTCTGAGCTTCGTGGAACAGGAATACAGTTCTACCGCACCCAGCACATACTACAAGACTCCAAGAGTCAACGCTACAAGTGCTGCTCCAAGGTTTAATTCAACCACTGTATCTGAACATGCCTTGGCCAATGCCAACTAGAGAATAAACATCCTGCCTGCACCAGCAGAGTGCAGGAAGCTTTTCAAGAATATCGAGGTACCTTGACTTTCTCTGTCTGTCGTAACTGAAGATGTTAAACCTTGGTAACATCAATCCCCTTTGGACAAGGTCCTCCATTTTGCTATCAGAATGTAACTCATCCTGCGCAGACACAAATCCTCTAGTCCGTATTGCATGAAGCTGGGTGGTTCTCACCCAAAAGAAGGCCCTCCACAAATTGCTGACATTTCTTACACCCTCTGGACAGCCGTGGCAACACACAGACTAACTACACCCCTTCAGGGATCACCAGTCCATCTGCCAGGATCAAGACTCAGATCTTTCAACCTTCTCTGTTACCGTCTTTGGAACGGCCTGTCTCTGGGATTTGTGGAAGCTCCACGCTCAGAGTTGCCTTGTAAAACCATCTCATGAGAGTGGAAGAAAAGAACATTAAGTGACACGCTCTGCACAGATGTGTAAATAAATCTACTATTATGGTTCCATGTACCGTTGTCCTACTGCTGTTGTTTTGACATGGATGTTTTGCCGTCTATCACAGCAGCTTTTTCCTTTAAAATCGTACTCAGTTTGTTTTGCATCATACCTACTTACCTATGTAGTGTTTCTGACCCTACGACATCTCTGGCTGACATGCTGTGCTGTCTGTTGCTACATAAATAGGAAGTAGATTGCCACTGCAGGGAGAGTGCAGTGTCCTTTCAGTCAGATGCACTTGATTGGGATAAAAGGTACCATGTTTGTTAGAAAAGCTGCAACTATTAGAATAATAAAATACCAAAAGCAGCACATATAATGCAATAACAGACCAGGTACTAGAAAAACGTGATGCAAACACAGGCCAGGCATTAGGAGAATCTGGTGCAAACAATGCAATAACACAGGTCAGGCGGGGCGGAGCTAGCTCGCAACCAAGATGGCTGCTTGAGCCGTGAGCTCCCCCGTCTCGTGTAACTACCCTACATCAATTCTGCGTGCTATTCCACTATCAGCTGCCCTGACTAGACGGACCGAGCCCCAGGACTGCTGTGGTCCACGAATGGCGTGGGTCCGGATCCCGCCCACCCCCTTCACGCTGAGCGAGCCGTGTGGGCCTGGCACGCCGGCTGCAGCGGGAGCTGCAGGGTGGAATTAACTTCAAGGGGCGGATGCTCTGACTAGGCCACTGTCCTGGCAGCTGTATAGTGGCGGCGGTCGATCCCGCGTTTGGCGGGAAAGGTGAGGAGCGATACACCCCGCCTCTTGAGATCATGAGTCAGCCCGAGTGGTGTGTGGACTGAGGAGCAGTGCAGGAGGCGGCGTTACCAGGCGGGGAGGTGAGTACGCACCAGTGAGGCCTTCAGAGCAGCCTCTGGCGCGGAGGCTGAGCCCGGGGCCACGAGCGCCAACACCTTGACTGCGGGGGAGGGGGGCAGAGTGTGCTGTGTAGCGGCAGAGGTTGATTCCGCTATCGGCAGGAAAAGTGAGGAGCGAATGCCCCCCTTGCTGCTGGAGACCGCAAGACTGCCCGTGTAGAGCGTGGTCCCGAGGAGCGGCGCGGGAGACGGCGGAACCAGGCGGGGAGGTGAGGGCAGCCCGGTGGGGCCTAAAGAGCGGCCCCCGGCGGGGACTGGGCCCGGGCCGTGAGAGCCAACACAGAAACTGAGGGGGGGCAGAGTGTGCTGTGTAGCGGCGGAGGTCGATCGATCTGGGGTCGGCTGGAGACCCTGGCGAAAAAGCTTAAAGAGCTGGCGGCTCGGCGCCTAACAGACTGTAGTGATGCCCTCACGCAGGAACTTGCCCGAACACTGCGTGGAGAAGTGTGGCTCAGGGGTTAGAGGCAGCAGACCCGGAAGCTGAGATCGGTCCTGGACCAGGATTCAATTCCCCGCCTCGGCGTGTCTTGGGGTAAAAATTCCACGGACTCGATAATTCTCGCCCCGGTGCCTCCTCGACTCACGGGTTCACACTCTGCGACTCTGGGCAATAGCTTGCTTAATCTCCACAACGGCCCCTCGCGGCGGGATGCCTGACTTTCACCTTGTGGATACCCTGCTATCTCACAGGGGAATACCAGGAAGGGTTCCCTAAGCAAGCGCCGAGAAACACACTGCGGGTAGCTGTGCGCTATATAAGCTCAACTACATTTACATTTACATCACGAAGAGGTGGACTCTGAAGTAAAACACCTGGGAAAGTACGCCATTGCAAGAACCTACGGTGGGGGGGGAGCGCCCCGGGTCGGTTCCGCGCAGTTGGCCAAACAACGCAGGAACAGAGTAGTGATACCGGACATGAGGTCCTCACCGACAGACGACCCGCTCTCTGAGGATCAGGTAGCAGAAAAGCTCCGTGAGTATTACGCAGCTCTGTATGCCTCCCGAGGACCCGCCCCGGAGGAATGCATACTAGATTATCTTTCCCACATTGAACTGCCTTGGCTGTCTAACCTACACTTGGAATTTTTGGTGCGTCCGATCGAGCAGGAGGAAGTCGTATGGGCTCCGTCTCCTTCTATAAGGCATTTGCGGAGCTTTTGATACCTCGGTTGCTCACGCTGTTTGAGGACATAGCGGACTCCGGAGCAATACCGCCCACTGTGAGCGAGGCAATACTAGTTGCCATTCTTAAAGCGGGGAAACCCCCGGGAGATTGCGCCTCGGTCGTTACTGAACGTCGATGTGAAGATATTCGCCAAGTTGATAGCAAACCGTCTCAGTCCCATGGTTAACTTGGTGGTTGCCCCTGAACAGGCAGGCTTCGTGCCCAGTAGCAACCTCGCTTATAATCTCAGGACGGTGTTCGCAGCTCTCCAACATACGCGCCCGGAGGTCTCTGTAGTAACAGTATTTTTAGATAGCGAAAAGGCCTTCGACTCTGTTGAGTGGCCTTTCATGAGACAGGTCTTAAGCCGAATGGGTGTGGGTGCGCTGTTCCTTCAGCTTTTAGCGACACTGTACACTTCACCCACGGCCCGAATCCGGATTGGAACGTTGACCACAGACCCTATACAAATCACCTGGGGCACGAGACAAGGATGCCCCATATCCCCTATACTTTATGCACTCACGGCCGAGCCTCTTGCATGCGCCCTACGGGAATACCACAGGCACAGGGGCATACGATTCCCCACATACAATCTGATTGTGTCCACGTATGCAGACGATACCTTCTTATATGTTCGGGACTCGGAGACGCACCTTTCTGCAGTGCTACGCGAGGTGGTCTTGTTCAGATCTCTTTCGGGTATCCATATGAATTGGAACAAATCTATTATGTTCCCACTAACACCGGCTACAAGGAGGGTGGTTCCGGAATACCCACTTCAGTGGACTACTGAAGCGGTGCGATACCTAGGGATTCGTCTGCATACGGACTCGGGGTAGACTGAGGGAGAACTACGGCGTGGTCATCTCCAAACTGGAGGATCATATTGAAAAGTGGATCGCTCTGCCATTGTCACTGATGGGACGGGTCTCTCATGAAAATTATGGTATTACCTCGCTTCCTGTTCCTGTTTAGCAATATTCCTATGGTGCTGTCCAATTCATTTTTCCAGCAACTACACTCGTTAATGATTCGTCTGGCTTGGGCCGGGTACACAGCCAAGGGTGGCATGGAAAATTCTCACTCGGCCGTATGCGGAGGGCGGCCTGAATGCCCCGGACCTGGAACTTTATTATCGGGCTGCACAAAGCACGCACGCCTACCACTGGATCCATGGCCCAGCGGACATCGCGCATATACGCATAGAATCTATTGTTGCGGCCCCTGTCCCCCTCCCTGCGTTGCGATCCTGACCTCGGGATCGCCGTACTGGTATTCTAGACTCGCTGAATACGGTCACACACGCTTGGCACCATATGATGGACGCACAGGCTTGCAGCCTGTTGTATGCCCCGAAGGCTCCCCTCGCCTGGTGCTCTTGGCTGGCCCCATGTAGGGACAAGGGGGTGCTGGCTGCGATGGGTTCATTGAATATACACAATATGGGGGATCTTTTCTCATAAGGCACCGCACGCTCATGGGAAGAGTTTGAGACGGGGGACATTCCCCATCAGCTGTTGCCGTGTTTTCAGTTCCACAGGGTGAGGCATGCGCTTAAGGACCTTCTAGGGGAGGATATGATGAAGCCCCGGGTGGTTACGGCATTAGCTTACATTATTAACGCTAAGTCCCCCGATAAATTGGTAACCGATCTGTATCGCATTGCCCCCTCAGAAAGGACGGCGGAATATGCTAAACCTCGCTTGGCATGGCAGAGCGACTTGGCTATATACCTGACAGACCAGAAATGGCAATACTGCTGCTCAAGCACGAAGAGAATATCACTCAACGGCCGTCACAGCTTGATACATTTTAAATTCCTAAGATACGAGAGAGCCCTCACTGTGATAGATGTAGAGCGCGGGTGGCGGATTTCCTACATGTGGCATGGTCTTGCCCGGGGATCTCATCCTTTTGGTGCAAGGTATATGAGGAAGTGAATAGGGTCACTGATTTAACTCTGTCTCCGGATCCCCTGTTGGCTATTCTGGGTTACTCTCAACCTCTCCAGAAGGATCGTAGAAGGCTGGTTGATATAGCCTTCCTCCTAGCCAGAAGGTGTGTAGCGCTCTCTTGGATGCGAGGCCCTGTACTGACACTGTCGCAATGGACTAACAAAATGATATATTGCAGCACGCAAACTGAACTATACAGCGAACTGTTGCCCCAACGCAACAGACATAAGAACTTTTGGTCACTGTTTCTAGACAAGAAGCCCACACAGGACACTTCAGATGAGGAGGGTGCAGACACATATACACGGGTGGAGGTTTTAACTGGGGACCCATAATTCCTTTCGAGGAGGAACTACACCAAGTGCTCCATACGCCATGTGGACAGGCTGCATACTTGAGGATTGACTGTGCAGGCCCCGGGTAGGGTCCAACGACAGAGATGCTCTCACCTCTGTGGGTCTTTCATTGCCATGCTATAATGGTCTACACTCTTACTGTGTTTATGCAATGGGTGTTATCTGTTGAAGGTTTGCTTTGATACTCAAACGATGTATGCATTATCCAATGTGTTGGACCCGGCCTCGTGGCGTGGTTTCCCCCAACCCTTAGCGACCCGACAGTTACCCCTGCGCAGCGAACACCCCCGGTCGTATTGTCCCCGGTCCGCCCCACTCCCTACATGACCCTACCAAAACGGACGACCACCCCCGCATCCCGCCATCTATCCTCCCGGTACCGGACGCCCAGAACCCACATCACCCTAGAGGGCCTACGGTAGCCATTACCCTTCCCTACAGATCCCTGACTCCATGGGCCTCTGCATGACCCCGGCCCCAGCGAAACCTAAGCTCCAGGCGCGCCATGCCTGGCTAGGGGGTAGAGGGCGTCCTCTGAGTGAGACAGGGCAGGTACTTTCGATCACACCTCCGGCCTCCCCCGGGAGACTGGTTTCCCTCACACCTATGGCCTTCCCTTGAGGACTGGTTTCGATGGCACCTCCGGCCTCCCCGAGCGCTGGCTCCAGGCCCTGCTGGGTGTCTGGAAAACCCCGGACTCATCTTCAACGGATCAAAGGGCCGGCCGGCAGGAAACACCAACAATCAGCCCCGAGGCATCAGATACCCGCCTGCGAGGGCCCGGACTTCAATGGGAGAAAGGGCTATAACAAGGGCGGCCCGAGAACTAGCAGGCAGTTGAATCCTGGACTACGAGAGCCCTGCTGACCTGATCGCGGCTCAACCAGCTCGAAGAAGAACGCTACCCGGACTTTGGAACCTGTGCTTGAGCCCTGCTGATGAGGTTGCGGCTCCTTGAACCATCTTTGCCTGAGCTCCGCTGACGAGGTCGCGGCTCCTTGAACCATCTTTGCTTGAGCCCTGCTGACGAGGTCGCGGCTCCTTGAACCTTCTTTGCTTGAGCCCTGCTGACGAGGTCGCGGCTCCTTGAACAATCTTTGCTTGAGCCCTGTGGATGAGGTCGCGGCTCTCTGTAACCATCTTTGCTTGAGCCCTGCTGACGAGGTCGCAGGTCCCCAAGAACTACAAAACACTCCGCTCATTACTGCTCGAGCCCTGCTGACCTGGTCGCGGCTCGAGGGTACTCTGGTCCGGCTGGACCAACAGCACTACCGAAGCATCGTGGCTTGAGGAGGGTGAGTGGAACACCCAGTACCATCAACATCGACAGCAGATCCGTATCCCCCGGCTCGAGGATTGAGAGCTGTGCGCCGGATACGCTGGTGCTGGTCCCCCGTACTGAGACTGTCCCGCTTGTCACCCCCTCTATTATCAAAGACTTACGAACCTTTTTACCCGAATGTAAATATATGACCTTTTAACCTGCAACGAACGTAATAACTGCTGCTTGATAAAGAACTCGTTATCAGTACTCCATTGTGTGGTGTCCATTTATAACGCAGTAGAAGTCCTGCGCGTACGATCTCGAAGGTGAAGTCCCCTCCTGCGAGGGTTTCACGTCTGTGCTCGGCAGCGCTCCTGGGAGAGGTTTCCAACTTGTGCAAAAGATCTCCAAGGGCTTGTGAGTGAGCTTGCCTCCTGTACGAAGTCCCAGGACCATTGGACTTCATCCACCTCGGAAACCACTGCTGGAAATGCTGTTTTCAGTCGCCGCAGAGGCCGGGACCTGTGTACACCTTGTACGATCGAGTCGAAGCCTGACCGCAACGTACAAAGCATCGCCAACCACAAGCAAAGCGACTCTGTGTTCACCGACTTGCACAAGCGCCGTCAACGAGCCGCCGCTCGCACCATGACTGGGAAGCACCGCTGTGTACAACGCTCCATGCATCGACTCGCAACAGGTCAGGACGACGCGCACACTACTGCTGAGGTAGAGTCCGAGAATCGCACAGAGTTGGGTGCGCATCGCATGGCCCGACTCGCACCGCTTTCAAGGACTGTACGACTCCAGCTCCCAAAGTACGGCTCATACGTCGCAACGGAATAGTTCGCACCGCATAAGGCACCGTCCCCTCAAGAAACGTGACTCTGCGTTCACTGACCCGCAGAGGCGCTGTCAACGAGCCGTAGCTCGCACCGCGACAGGAGGACATCGCCGCGTACAACGCTTTCTTTTTCAACGCATCGTCTGTGACAAACTCATCAAAGCAAAGGTACTGTGTACGACTTGCACCGCATTTTGGTACGCATCGGACAGGAGTGTCCGCTGAGTTTGTTAGACTCTTTCTGGGTATTTTCATCATCGTGAGAGCCGGACGAAGGGTACGAAGCGCAGAGAACTCTAAAATACGCATTTCAACAAGAACTCTATATTGCTAAAAGTATTGAGGCTCATTTTGTCGGTATTTGGTCTTGTGCCAAGTCTCTATATAAAGATAACTATTTTTGATATAATACTAGTGTGGTGTCCATTTGTGGTGTTGTCACTGGGTTACTGTATGTGGTCACAAATGCTTAACTTGCAACGCCTCTGAAATAAATCTTGTCTGCTCGCGCCAAGCTACCTAGAGGGTGAGCAGGGGTTATTTTAAGAGGGTAATCCCCTTATCCTGACTAGAGGAGAGGGTCCCTGCCTGTCAGAAGTACTTACCTGTGCCAACCAGAGACACCCAAATCTAACAGTAGATTTAAGCTTAGTTCAGTTCAGTTCTTAGATGCGACACTCTGCGTCAATGTACCTTAGGTTGCGTTGCGCTTCCACATCAAGCAATTTTTTAACATTGTAAAACTGTGTTGGCACGTGTAGCATTATTTTAATTTCTGTCACGCTGCACAATTGATTTAATAATTGTATAGTCCGGATTTTAAAACGCACGCATTTTAGTTTATTTTGCGCCGTATTTCTGGACCAGTGTGACCCCTCTCAGCCTATTGCTAGCTGAGTGGTGTTGGTACGCGGAGGCGGCCATACTGGGTGAGGCAGGTCAGCGTTCTAGGGTGGGGAAGGAGGTAGGCGGAATTGTATAAATTGAGCCCTGTGAAACGCTCTGGTCAGACACTTGCACTAGTTCGCACCGCATAAGGCACCGTCCCCTCAAGAAACGTGACTCTGCGTTCACCGACCCGCATAGGCGCTGTCAAAGAGCCGTAGCTCGCACCGCGACAGGAGGACATCGCCGCGTACAACGCTTTCTTTTTCAACGCATCGTCTGTGACAAACTCATCAAAGCAAAGGTACTGTGTACGACTTGCACCGCATTTTGGTACGCATCGGACAGGAGTGTCCGCTGAGTTTGTTAGACTCTTTCTGGGTATTTTCATCACCGTGAGAGCTGGACGAAGGGTACGAAGCGCACAGAACTCTAAAATACAGATTTCAACAAGAACTCTATATTGCTAATAGTATTGCGGCTCATTTTGTCGGTATTTGGTCTTGTGCTAAGTCTCTATATAAAGATAACTATTTGTGATATAATACTAGTGTGGTGTCCATTTGTGGTGTTGTCACTGGGTTACTGTATGTGGTCACAAATGCTTAACTTGCAACGCCTCTGAAATAAATCTTGTCTGCTCGCGCCAAGCTACCTAGAGGGTGAGCAGGGGTTATTTTAAGAGGGTAATCCCCTTATCCTGACTAGAGGGGAGGGTCCCTGCCTGTCAGAAGTACTTACCTGTGCCAACCAGAGACACCCAAATCTAACAGTAGATTTAAGCTTAGTTCAGTTCAGTTCTTAGATGCGACACTCTGCGTCAATGTACCTTAGGTTGCGTTGCGCTTCCACAACAAGCAATTTTTTAACATTGTAAAACTGTGTAGGCACATGTAGCATTATTTTAATTTCTGTCACGCTGCACAATTGATTTAATAATTGTATAGTCCGGATTTTGAAAATGCACGCATTTTAGTTTATTTTGCGCCGTATTTCTGGACCAGTGTGACCCCTCTCAGCCTATTGCTAGCTGAGTGGTGTTGGTACGCGGAGGCAGCCATACTGGGTGAGGCAGGTCAGCGTTCTAGGGTGGGGAAGGAGGTAGGCGGAATTGTATAAATTGAGCCCTGTGAAACGCTCTGGTCAGACCCTTGCACTAGTTCGCACCGCATAAGGCACCGTCCCCTCAAGAAACGTGACTCTGCGTTCACCTACCCGCACAGGCGCTGTCAACGAGCCGTAGCTCACACCGCGACAGGAGGACATCGCCGCGTACAACGCTTTCTTTTTCAACGCATCGTCTGTGACAAACTCATCAAAGCAAAGGTACTGTGTACGACTTGCACCGCATTTTGGTACGCATCGGACAGCAGTGTCCGCTGAGTTTGTTAGACTCTTTCTGGGTATTTTCATCACCGTGAGAGCCGGACGAAGGGTACGAAGCGCACAGAACTCTAAAATACGCATTTCAACAAGAACTCTATAATGCTAATAGTATTGCGGCTCATTTTGTCGGTATTTGGTCTTGTGCTAAGTCTCTATATAAAGATAACTATTTTTGATATAATACTAGTGTGGTGTCCATTTGTGGTGTTGTCACTGGGTTACTGTATGTGGTCACAAATGCTTAACTTGCAACGCCTCTGAAATAAATCTTGTCTGCTCGCGCCAAGCTACCTAGAGGGTGAGCAGGGGTTATTTTAAGAGGGTAATCCCCTTATCCTGACTAGAGGAGAGGGTCCCTCCCTGTCAGAAGTACTTACCCGTGCCAACCAGAGACACCCAAATCTAACAGTAGATTTAAGCTTAGTTCAGTTCAGTTCTTAGATGCAACACTCTGCGTCAATGTACCTTAGGTTGCGTTGCGCTTCCACAACAAGCAATTTTTTAATATTGTAAAACTGTGTTGGCACATGTAGCATTATTTTAATTTCTGTCACGCTGCACAATTGATTTAATAATTGTATAGTCCGGATTTTAAAACGCACGCATTTTAGTTTATTTTGCGCCGTATTTCTGGACCAGTGTGACCCCTCTCAGCCTATTGCTAGCTGAGTGGTGTTGGTACGCGGAGGCGGCCATACTGGGTGAGGCAGGTCAGCGTTCCAGGGTGGGGAAGGAGGTAGGCGGAATTGTATAAATTGAGCCCTGTGAAACGCTCTGGTCAGACCCTTGCACATCATCCCTCTCCTGAGGCGGAAGCCGGGAGTTGTTCGTCTTTTTAACATTGTAAAACTGTGTTGGCACATGTAGCATTATTTTAATTTCTGTCACGCTGCACAATTGATTTAATAATTGTATAGTCCGGATTTTAAAACGCACGCATTTTAGTTTATTTTGCGCCGTATTTCTGGACCAGTGTGACCCCTCTCAGCCTATTGCTAGCTGAGTGGTGTTGGTACGCGGAGGCGGCCATACTGGGTGAGGCAGGTCAGCGTTCTAGGGTGGGGAAGGAGGTAGGCGGAATTGTATAAATTGAGCCATGTGAAACGCTCTGGTCAGACCCTTGCACATCATCCCACTCCTGAGGCGGAAGCCGGGAGTTGTTCGTCTTTTTAACATTGTAAAACTGTGTTGGCACATGTAGCATTATTTTAATTTCTGTCACGCTGCACAATTGATTTAATAATTGTATAGTCCGGATTTTAAAACGCACGCATTTTTGTTTATTTTGCGCCGTATTTCTGGACCAGTGTGACCCCTCTCAGCCTATTGCTAGCTGAGTGGTGTTGGTACGCGGAGGCGGCCATACTGGGTGAGGCAGGTCAGCGTTCCAGGTTGGGGAAGGAGGTAGGCGGAATTGTATAAATTGAGCCCTGTGAAACGCTCTGGTCAGACCCTTGCACATCATGCCACTCCTGAGGCGGAAGCCGGGAGTTGTTCGTCTTTTTAACATGTAAAACTGTGTTGGCACATGTAGCATTATTTTAATTTCTGTCACGCTGCACAATTGATTTAATAATTGTATAGTCCGGATTTTAAAACGCACGCATTTTAGTTTATTTTGCGCCGTATTTCTGGACCAGTGTGACCCCTCTCAGCCTATTGCTAGCCGAGTGGTGTTGGTACGCGGAGGCGGCCATACTGGGTGAGGCAGGTCAGCGTTCTAGGGTGGGGAAGGAGGTAGGCGGAATTGTATAAATTAAGATGGCTACTCCTCTGCGCAGCGGACGCGAGCAGCGGAGGCGCCGGTCCCGCGCCGAAGGAGCGCCCAAGGAAAGCCCGTCTGTGCCCGTCCGTGACAGGACGGGACCAGGGGCTAGGGAGACTGACATCAGGAGAAAAGATGACCTGTTATACGGTAGAGATCAACTGCTGGCACTTAGTGGGGGTTTGTTCTGCCCACTTATAACCCCATCTATCCCTCCACTGATTTCCTGTCCACACTGTGAAGACAAACAGGAGGGCCCTCTTTCATCTTCCACCTGTACTCCGATTACATACTCCCTAATGCTCCTGAACTGCCGTTCACTTCCTAAACATACCGTCAAAATCCACCTGCTGTTAGAGGAATATAGTCCTGATGTCCTGTTTCTTACTGAGACTTGGCTCTCAGAGGTCTCAGGCCCGGATATTGTTAGGGCCTTGCCCCATGGTTACGTGATAAGCAGGCTTGATCGTCCCAAGGGCAGGCCCCCGGCGGGGACTGGGCCCGGGCCGTGAGAGCCAACACAGAAACTGAGGGGGGGCAGAGTGTGCTGTGTAGCGGCGGAGGTCGATCGATCTGGGGTCGGCTGGAGACCCTGGCGAAAAAGCTTAAAGAGCTGGCGGCTCGGCGCCTAACAGACTGTAGTGATGCCCTCACGCAGGAACTTGCCCGAACACTGCGTGAATATCACGAAGAGGTGGACTCTGAAGTAAAACACCTGGGAAAGTACGCCATTGCAAGAACCTACGGTGGGGGGGAGCGCCCCGGGTCGGTTCCGCGCAGTTAGCCAAACAACGCAGGAACAGAGTAGTGATACCGGACATGAGGTCCTCACCGACAGACGACCCGCTCTCTGAGGATCAGGTAGCAGAAAAGCTCCGTGAGTATTACGCAGCTCTGTATGCCTCCCGAGGACCCGCCCCGGAGGAATGCATACTAGATTATCTTTCCCACATTGAACTGCCTTGGCTGTCTAACCTACACTTGGAATTTTTGGTGCGTCCGATCGAGCAGGAGGAAGTCGTATGGGCTCCGTCTCCTTCTATAAGGCATTTGCGGATCTTTTGATACATCGGTTGCTCACGCTGTTTGAGGACATAGCGGACTCCGGAGCAATACCGCCCACTGTGAGCGAGGCAATACTAGTTGCCATTCTTAAAGCGGGGAAACCCCCGGGAGATTGCGCCTCGGTCGTTACTGAACGTCGATGTGAAGATATTCGCCAAGTTGATAGCAAACCGTCTCAGTCCCATGGTTAACTTGGTGGTTGCCCCTGAACAGGCAGGCTTCGTGCCCAGTAGCAACCTCGCTTATAATCTCAGGACGGTGTTCGCAGCTCTCCAACATACGCGCCCGGAGGTCTCTGTAGTAGCAGTATTTTTAGATAGCGAAAAGGCCTTCGACTCTGTCGAGTGGCCTTTCATGAGACAGGTCTTAAGCCGAATGGGTGTGGGTGCGCTGTTCCTTCAGCTTTTAGCGACACTGTACACTTCACCCACGGCCCGAATCCGGATTGGAACGTTGACCACAGACCCTATACGAATCACCTGGGGCACGAGACAAGGATGCCCCATATCCCCTATACTTTATGCACTCACGGCCGAGCCTCTTGCATGCGCCCTACGGGAATACCCCAGGCACAGGGGCATACGATTCCCCACATACAATCTGATTGTGTCCACGTATGCAGACGATACCTTCTTATATGTTCGGGACCCGGAGACGCACCTTTCTGCAGTGCTACGCGAGGTGGTCTTGTTCAGATCTCTTTCGGGTATCCATATGAATTGGAACAAATCTATTATGTTCCCACTAACACCGGCTACAAGGAGGGTGGTTCCGAAATACCCACTTCAGTGGACTACTGAAGCGGTGCGATACCTAGGGATTCGTCTGCATACGGACTCGGGGTAGACTGAGGGAGAACTACGGCGTGGTCATCTCCAAACTGGAGGATCATATTGAAAAGTGGATCGCTCTGCCATTGTCACTGATGGGACGGGTCTCTCATGAAAATTATGGTATTACCTCGCTTCCTGTTCCTGTTTAGCAATATTCCTATGGTGCTGTCCAATTCATTTTTCCAGCAACTACACTCGTTAATGATTCGTCTGGCTTGGGCCGGGTACACAGCCAAGGGTGGCATGGAAAATTCTCACTCGGCCGTATGCGGAGGGCGGCCTGAATGCCCCGGACCTGGAACTTTATTATCGGGCTGCACAAAGCACGCACGCCTACCACTGGATCCATGGCCCAGCGGACATCGCGCATATACGCATAGAATCTATTGTTGCGGCCCCTGTCCCCCTCCCTGCGTTGCGATCCTGACCTCGGGATCGCCGTACTGGTATTCTAGACTCGCTGAATATGGTCACACACGCTTGGCACCATATGATGGACGCACAGGCTTGCAGCCTGTTGTATGCCCCGAAGGCTCCCCTCGCCTGGTGCTCTTGGCTGGCCCCATGTAGGGACAAGGGGGTGCTGGCTGCGATGGGTTCATTGAATATACACAATATGGGGGATCTTTTCTCATAAGGCACCGCACGCTCATGGGAAGAGTTTGAGACGGGGGACATTCCCCATCAGCTGTTGCCGTGTTTTCAGTTCCACAGGGTGAGGCATGCGCTTAAGGACCTTCTAGGGGAGGATATGATGAAGCCCCGGGTGGTTACGGCATTAGCTTACATTATTAACGCTAAGTCCCCCGATAAATTGGTAACCGATCTGTATCACATTGCCCTCTCAGAAAGGACGGCGGAATATGCTAAACCTCGCTTGGCATGGCAGAGCGACTTGGCTATATACCTGACAGACCAGAAATGGCAATACTGCTGCTCAAGCACGAAGAGAATATCACTCAACGGCCGTCACAGGTTGATACATTTTAAATTCCTAAGATACGAGAGAGCCCTCACTGTGATAGATGTAGAGCGCGGGTGGCGGATTTCCTACATGTGGCATGGTCTTGCCCGGGGATCTCATCCTTTTGGTGCAAGGTATATGAGGAAGTGAATAGGGTCACTGATTTAACTCTGTCTCCGGATCCCCTGTTGGCTATTCTGGGTTACTCTCAACCTCTCCAGAAGGATCGTAGAAGGCTGGTTGATATAGCCTTCCTCCTAGCCAGAAGGTGTGTAGCGCTCTCTTGGATGCGAGGCCCTGTACTGACACTGTCGCAATGGAGTAACAAAATGATATATTGCAGCACGCAAACTGAACTATACAGCGAACTGTTGCCCCAACGCAACAGACATAAGAACTTTTGGTCACTGTTTCTAGACAAGAAGCCCACACAGAACACTTCAGATGAGGAGGGTGCAGACACATATACACGGGTGGAGGTTTTAACTGGGGACCCATAATTCCTTACGAGGAGGAACTACACCAAGTGCTCCATACGCCATGTGGACAGGCTGCATACTTGAGGATTGACTGTGCAGGCCCCGGGTAGGGTCCAACGACCGAGATGCTCTCACCTCTGTGGGTCTTTCATTGCCATGCTATAATGGTCTACACTCTTACTGTGTTTATGCAATGGGTGTTATCTGTTGAAGGTTTGCTTTGATACTCAAACGATGTATGCATTATCCAATGTGTTGGACCCGGCCTCGTGGCGTGGTTTCCCCCAACCCTTAGCGACCCGACAGTTACCCCTGCGCAGCGAACACCCCCGGTCGTATTGTCCCCGGTCCGCCCCACTCCCTACATGACCCTACCAAAACGGACGACCACCCCCGCATCCCGCCATCTATCCTCCCGGTACCGGACGCCCAGAACCCACATCACCCTAGAGGGCCTACGGTAGCCATTACCCTTCCCTACAGATCCCTGACTCCATGGGCCTCTGCATGACCCCGGCCCCAGCGAAACCTAAGCTCCAGGCGCGCCATGCCTGGCTAGGGGGTAGAGGGCGTCCTCTGAGTGAGACAGGGCAGGTACTTTCGATCACACCTCCGGCCTCCCCCGGGAGACTTGTTTCCCTCACACCTCTGGCCTTCCCTTGAGGACTGGTTTCGATGGCACCTCCGGCCTCCCCGAGCGCTGGCTCCAGGCCCTGCTGGGTGTCTGGAAAACCCCGGACTCATCTTCAACGGATCAAAGGGCCGGCCGGCAGGAAACACCAACAATCAGCCCCGAGGCATCAGATACCCGCCTGCGAGGGCCCGGACTTCAATGGGAGAAAGGGCTATAACAAGGGCGGCCCGAGAACTAGCAGGCAGTTGAATCCTGGACTACGAGAGCCCTGCTGACCTGATCGCGGCTCAACCAGCTCGAAGAAGAACGCTACCCGGACTTTGGAACCTGTGCTTGAGCCCTGCTGATGAGGTTGCGGCTCCTTGAACCATCTTTGCCTGAGCTCCGCTGACGAGGTCGCGGCTCCTTGAACCATCTTTGCTTGAGCCCTGTGGATGAGGTCGCGGCTCTCTGTAACCATCTTTGCTTGAGCCCTGCTGACGAGGTCGCAGCTCCCCAAGAACTACAAAACACTCCGCTCATTACTGCTCGAGCCCTGCTGACCTGGTCGCGGCTCGAGGGTACTCTGGTCCGGCTGGACCAACAGCACTACCGAAGCATCGTGGCTTGAGGAGGGTGAGTGGAACACCCAGTACCATCAACATCGACAGCAGATCCGTATCCCCCGGCTCGAGGATTGAGAGCTGTGCGCCGGATACGCTGGTGCTGGTCCCCCGTACTGAGACTGTCCTACTTGTCACCCCCTCTATTATCAAAGACTTACGAACCTTTTTACCCGAATGTAAATATATGACCTTTTAACCTGCAACGAACGTAATAACTGCTGCTTGATAAAGAACTCGTTATCAGTACTCCATTGTGTGGTGTCCATTTATAACGCAGTAGAAGTCCTGCGCGTACGATCTCGAAGGTGAAGTCCCCTCCTGCGAGGGTTTCACGTCTGTGCTCGGCAGCGCTCCTGGGAGAGGTTTCCAACTTGTGCAAAAGATCTCCAAGGGCTTGTGAGTGAGCTTGCCTCCTGTACGAAGTCCCAGGACCATTGGACTTCATCCACCTCGCAAACAACCGCTGGAAATGCTGTTTTCAGTCGCCGCAGAGGCCGGGACCTGTGTACACCTTGTACGATCGAGTCGAAGCCTGACCGCAACGTACAAAGCATCGCCAACCACAAGCAAAGCGACTCTGTGTTCACCGACCTGCACAAGCGCCGTCAACGAGCCGCCGCTCGCACCATGACTGGGAAGCACCGCTGTGTACAACGCTCAATGCATCGACTCGCAACAGGTCAGGACGACGCGCACACTACTGCTGAGGTAGAGTCCGAGAATCGCACAGAGTTGGGTGCGCATCGCATGGCCCGACTCGCACCGCTTTCAAGGACTGTACG
This sequence comes from Lissotriton helveticus, assembly GCF_964261635.1. Classification (NCBI taxonomy): domain Eukaryota; kingdom Metazoa; phylum Chordata; class Amphibia; order Caudata; family Salamandridae; genus Lissotriton; species Lissotriton helveticus. The sequence goes on along the minus strand of NW_027611656.1, from coordinate 3,501,000 downwards.
ACTCCAGCTCCCAAAGTACGGCTCATACGTCGCAACGGAATAGTTCGCACCGCATAAGGCACCGTCCCCTCAAGAAACGTGACTCTGCGTTCACTGACCCGCAGAGGCGCTGTCAACGAGCCGTAGCTCGCACCGCGACAGGAGGACATCGCCACGTACAACGCTTTCTTTTTCAACGCATCGTCTGTGACAAACTCATCAAAGCAAAGGTACTGTGTACGACTTGCACCGCATTTTGGTACGCATCGGACAGGAGTGTCCGCTGAGTTTGTTAGACTCTTTCTGGGTATTTTCATCACCGTGAGAGCCGGACGAAGGGTACGAAGCGCACAGAACTCTAAAATACGCATTTCAACAAGAACTCTATATTGCTAATAGTATTGCGGCTCATTTTGTCGGTATTTGGTCTTGTGCTAAGTCTCTATATAAAGATAACTATTTTTGATATAATACTAGTGTGGTGTCCATTTGTGGTGTTGTCACTGGGTTACTGTATGTGGTCACAAATGCTTAACTTGCAACGCCTCTGAAATAAATCTTGTCTGCTCGCGCCAAGCTACCTAGAGGGTGAGCAGGGGTTATTTTAAGAGGGTAATCCCCTTATCCTGACTAGAGGAGAGGGTCCCTGCCTGTCAGAAGTACTTACCCGTGCCAACCAGAGACACCCAAATCTAACAGTAGATTTAAGCTTAGTTCAGTTCAGTTCTTAGATGCGACACTCTGCGTCAATGTACCTTAGGTTGCGTTGCGCTTCCACAACAAGCAATTTTTTAACATTGTAAAACTGTGTTGGCACGTGTAGCATTATTTTAATTTCTGTCACGCTGCACAATTGATTTAATAATTGTATAGTCCGGATTTTAAAACGCACGCATTTTAGTTTATTTTGCGCCGTATTTCTGGACCAGTGTGACCCCTCTCAGCCTATTGCTAGCTGAGTGGTGTTGGTACGCGGAGGCGGCCATACTGGGTGAGGCAGGTCAGCGTTCTAGGGTGGGGAAGGAGGTAGGCGGAATTGTATAAATTGAGCCCTGTGAAACGCTCTGGTCAGACACTTGCACTAGTTCGCACCGCATAAGGCACCGTCCCCTCAAGAAACGTGACTCTGCGTTCACCGACCCGCATAGGCGCTGTCAACGAGCCGTAGCTCGCACCGCGACAGGAGGACATCGCCGCGTACAACGCTTTCTTTTTCAACGCATCGTCTGTGACAAACTCATCAAAGCAAAGGTACTGTGTACGACTTGCACCGCATTTTGGTACGCATCGGACAGGAGTGTCCGCTGAGTTTGTTAGACTCTTTCTGGGTATTTTCATCACCGTGAGAGCCGGACGAAGGGTACGAAGCGCACAGAACTCTAAAATACAGATTTCAACAAGAACTCTATATTGCTAATAGTATTGCGGCTCATTTTGTCGGTATTTGGTCTTGTGCTAAGTCTCTATATAAAGATAACTATTTTTGATATAATACTAGTGTGGTGTCCATTTGTGGTGTTGTCACTGGGTTACTGTATGTTGTCACAAATGCTTAACTTGCAACGCCTCTGAAATAAATCTTGTCTGCTCGCGCCAAGCTACCTAGAGGGTGAGCAGGGGTTATTTTAAGAGGGTAATCCCCTTATCTTGACTAGAGGAGAGGGTCCCTGCCTGTCAGAAGTACTTACCTGTGCCAACCAGAGACACCCAAATCTAACAGTAGATTTAAGCTTAGTTCAGTTCAGTTCTTAGATGCGACACTCTGCGTCAATGTACCTTAGGTTGCGTTGCGCTTCCACAACAAGCAATTTTTTAACATTGTAAAACTGTGTTGGCACATGTAGCATTATTTTAATTTCTGTCACGCTGCACAATTGATTTAATAATTGTATAGTCCGGATTTTAAAATGCACGCATTTTAGTTTATTTTGCGCCGTATTTCTGGACCAGTGTGACCCCTCTCAGCCTATTGCTAGCTGAGTGGTGTTGGTACGCGGAGGCAGCCATACTGGGTGAGGCAGGTCAGCGTTCTAGGGTGGGGAAGGAGGTAGGCGGAATTGTATAAATTGAGCCCTGTGAAACGCTCTGGTCAGACCCTTGCACTAGTTCGCACCGCATAAGGCACCGTCCCCTCAAGAAACGTCACTCTGCGTTCACCTACCCGCACAGGCGCTGTCAACGAGCCGTAGCTCACACCGCGACAGGAGGACATCGCCGCGTACAACGCTTTCTTTTTCAACGCATCGTCTGTGACAAACTCATCAAAGCAAAGGTACTGTGTACGACTTGCACCGCATTTTGGTACGCATCGGACAGGAGTGTCCGCTGAGTTTGTTAGACTCTTTCTGGGTATTTTCATCACCGTGAGAGCCGGACGAAGGGTACGAAGCGCAGAGAACTCTAAAATACGCATTTCAACAAGAACTCTATATTGCTAAAAGTATTGCGGCTCATTTTGTCGGTATTTGGTCTTGTGCTAAGTCTCTATATAAAGATAACTATTTTGGATATAATACTAGTGTGGTGTCCATTTGTGGTGTTGTTACTGTATGTGGTCACAAATGCTTAACTTGCAACGCCTCTGAAATAAATCTTGTCTGCTCGCGCCAAGCTACCTAGAGGGTGAGCAGGGGTCATTTTAAGAGGGTAATCCCCTTATCCTGACTAGAGGAGAGGGTCCCTGCCTGTCAGAAGTACTTACCTGTGCCAACCAGAGACACCCAAATCTAACAGTAGATTTAAGCTTAGTTCAGTTCAGTTCTTAGATGCGATACTCTGCGTCAATGTACCTTAGGTTGCGTTGCGCTTCCACAACAAGCAATTTTTTAACATTGTAAAACTGTGTTGGCACATGTAGCATTATTTTAATTTCTGTCACGCTGCACAATTGATTTAATAATTGTATAGTCCGGATTTTAAAATGCATGCATTTTAGTTTATTTTGCGCCGTATTTCTGGACCAGTGTGACCCCTCTCAGCCTATTGCTAGCTGAGTGGTGTTGGTACGCGGAGGCAGCCATACTGGGTGAGGCAGGTCAGCGTTCTAGGGTGGGGAAGGAGGTAGGCGGAATTGTATAAATTGAGCCCTGTGAAACGCTCTGGTCAGACCCTTGCACTAGTTCGCACCGCATAAGGCACCGTCCCCTCAAGAAACGTGACTCTGCGTTCACCTACCCGCACAGGCGCTGTCAACGAGCCGTAGCTCACACCGCGACAGGAGGACATCGCCGCGTACAACGCTTTCTTTTTCAACGCATCGTCTGTGACAAACTCATCAAAGCAAAGGTACTGTGTACGACTTGCACCGCATTTTGGTACGCATCGGACAGGAGTGTCCGCTGAGTTTGTTAGACTCTTTCTGGGTATTTTCATCACCGTGAGAGCCGGACGAAGGGTACGAAGCGCACAGAACTCTAAAATACGCATTTCAACAAGAACTCTATATTGCTAATAGTATTGCGGCTCATTTTGTCGGTATTTGGTCTTGTGCTAAGTCTCTATATAAAGATAACTATTTTTGATATAATACTAGTGTGGTGTCCATTTGTGGTGTTGTCACTGGGTTACTGTATGTGGTCACAAATGCTTAACTTGCAACGCCTCTGAAATAAATCTTGTCTGCTCGCACCAAGCTACCTAGAGGGTGAGCAGGGGTTATTTTAAGAGGGTAATCCCCTTATCCTGACTAGAGGAGAGGGTCCCTGCCTGTCAGAAGTACTTACCCGTGCCAACCAGAGACACCCAAATCTAACAGTAGATTTAAGCTTAGTTCAGTTCAGTTCTTAGATGCGACACTCTGCGTCAATGTACCTTAGGTTGCGTTGCGCTTCCACAACAAGCAATTTTTTAACATTGTAAAACTGTGTTGGCACGTGTAGCATTATTTTAATTTCTGTCACGCTGCACAATTGATTTAATAATTGTATAGTCCGGATTTTAAAACGCACGCATTTTAGTTTATTTTGCGCCGTATTTCTGGACCAGTGTGACCCCTCTCAGCCTATTGCTAGCTGAGTGGTGTTGGTACGCGGAGGCGGCCATACTGGGTGAGGCAGGTCAGCGTTCTAGGGTGGGGAAGGAGGTAGGCGGAATTGTATAAATTGAGCCCTGTGAAACGCTCTGGTCAGACACTTGCACTAGTTCGCACCGCATAAGGCACCGTCCCCTCAAGAAACGTGACTCTGCGTTCACCGACCCGCATAGGCGCTGTCAACGAGCCGTAGCTCGCACCGCGACAGGAGGACATCGCCGCGTACAACGCTTTCTTTTTCAACGCATCGTCTGTGACAAACTCATCAAAGCAAAGGTACTGTGTACGACTTGCACCGCATTTTGGTACGCATCGGACAGGAGTGTCCGCTGAGTTTGTTAGACTCTTTCTGGGTATTTTCATCACCGTGAGAGCCGGACGAAGGGTACGAAGCGCACAGAACTCTAAAATACAGATTTCAACAAGAACTCTATATTGCTAATAGTATTGCGGCTCATTTTGTCGGTATTTGGTCTTGTGCTAAGTCTCTATATAAAGATAACTATTTTTGATATAATACTAGTGTGGTGTCCATTTGTGGTGTTGTCACTGGGTTACTGTATGTTGTCACAAATGCTTAACTTGCAACGCCTCTGAAATAAATCTTGTCTGCTCGCGCCAAGCTACCTAGAGGGTGAGCAGGGGTTATTTTAAGAGGGTAATCCCCTTATCCTGACTAGAGGAGAGGGTCCCTGCCTGTCAGAAGTACTTACCTGTGCCAACCAGAGACACCCAAATCTAACAGTAGATTTAAGCTTAGTTCAGTTCAGTTCTTAGATGCGACATTCTGCGTCAATGTACCTTAGGTTGCGTTGCGCTTCCACAACAAGCAATTTTTTAACATTGTAAAACTGTGTTGGCACATGTAGCATTATTTTAATTTCTGTCACGCTGCACAATTGATTTAATAATTGTATAGTCCGGATTTTAAAATGCACGCATTTTAGTTTATTTTGCGCCGTATTTCTGGACCAGTGTGACCCCTCTCAGCCTATTGCTAGCTGAGTGGTGTTGGTACGCGGAGGCAGCCATTCTGGGTGAGGCAGGTCAGCGTTCTAGGGTGGGGAAGGAGGTAGGCGGAATTGTATAAATTGAGCCCTGTGAAACGCTCTGGTCAGACCCTTGCACTAGTTCGCCCCGCATAAGGCACCGTCCCCTCAAGAAACGTGACTCTGCGTTCACCTACCCGCACAGGCGCTGTCAACGAGCCGTAGCTCACACCGCGACAGGAGGACATCGCCGCGTACAACGCTTTCTTTTTCAACGCATCGTCTGTGACAAACTCATCAAAGCAAAGGTACTGTGTACGACTTGCACCGCATTTTGGTACGCATCGGACAGGAGTGTCCGCTGAGTTTGTTAGACTCTTTCTGGGTATTTTCATCACCGTGAGAGCCGGACGAAGGGTACGAAGCGCACAGAACTCTAAAATACGCATTTCAACAAGAACTCTATATTGCTAATAGTATTGCGGCTCATTTTGTCGGTATTTGGTCTTGTGCTAAGTCTCTATATAAAGATAACTATTTTTGATATAATACTAGTGTGGTGTCCATTTGTGGTGTTGTCACTGGGTTACTGTATGTGGTCACAAATGCTTAACTTGCAACGCCTCTGAAATAAATCTTGTCTGCTCGCGCCAAGCTACCTAGAGGGTGAGCAGGGGTTATTTTAAGAGGGTAATCCCCTTATCCTGACTAGAGGAGAGGGTCCCTGCCTGTCAGAAGTACTTACCCGTGCCAACCAGAGACACCCAAATCTAACAGTAGATTTAAGCTTAGTTCAGTTCAGTTCTTAGATGCGACACTCTGCGTCAATGTACCTTAGGTTGCGTTGCGCTTCCACAACAAGCAATTTTTTAACATTGTAAAACTGTGTTGGCACGTGTAGCATTATTTTAATTTCTGTCACGCTGCACAATTGATTTAATAATTGTATAGTCCGGATTTTAAAACGCACGCATTTTAGTTTATTTTGCGCCGTATTTCTGGACCAGTGTGACCCCTCTCAGCCTATTGCTAGCTGAGTGGTGTTGGTACGCGGAGGCGGCCATACTGGGTGAGGCAGGTCAGCGTTCTAGGGTGGGGAAGGAGGTAGGCGGAATTGTATAAATTGAGCCCTGTGAAACGCTCTGGTCAGACACTTGCACTAGTTCGCACCGCATAAGGCACCGTCCCCTCAAGAAACGTGACTCTGCGTTCACCGACCCGCATAGGCGCTGTCAACGAGCCGTAGCTCGCACCGCGACAGGAGGACATCGCCGCGTACAACGCTTTCTTTTTCAACGCATCGTCTGTGACAAACTCATCAAAGCAAAGGTACTGTGTACGACTTGCACCGCATTTTGGTACGCATCGGACAGGAGTGTCCGCTGAGTTTGTTAGACTCTTTCTGGGTATTTTCATCACCGTGAGAGCCGGACGAAGGGTACGAAGCGCACAGAACTCTAAAATACAGATTTCAACAAGAACTCTATATTGCTAATAGTATTGCGGCTCATTTTGTCGGTATTTGGTCTTGTGCTAAGTCTCTATATAAAGATAACTATTTTTGATATAATACTAGTGTGGTGTCCATTTGTGGTGTTGTCACTGGGTTACTGTATGTTGTCACAAATGCTTAACTTGCAACGCCTCTGAAATAAATCTTGTCTGCTCGCGCCAAGCTACCTAGAGGGTGAGCAGGGGTTATTTTAAGAGGGTAATCCCCTTATCCTGACTAGAGGAGAGGGTCCCTGCCTGTCAGAAGTACTTACCTGTGCCAACCAGAGACACCCAAATCTAACAGTAGATTTAAGCTTAGTTCAGTTCAGTTCTTAGATGCGACATTCTGCGTCAATGTACCTTAGGTTGCGTTGCGCTTCCACAACAAGCAATTTTTTAACATTGTAAAACTGTGTTGGCACATGTAGCATTATTTTAATTTCTGTCACGCTGCACAATTGATTTAATAATTGTATAGTCCGGATTTTAAAATGCACGCATTTTAGTTTATTTTGCGCCGTATTTCTGGACCAGTGTGACCCCTCTCAGCCTATTGCTAGCTGAGTGGTGTTGGTACGCGGAGGCAGCCATTCTGGGTGAGGCAGGTCAGCGTTCTAGGGTGGGGAAGGAGGTAGGCGGAATTGTATAAATTGAGCCCTGTGAAACGCTCTGGTCAGACCCTTGCACTAGTTCGCCCCGCATAAGGCACCGTCCCCTCAAGAAACGTGACTCTGCGTTCACCTACCCGCACAGGCGCTGTCAACGAGCCGTAGCTCACACCGCGACAGGAGGACATCGCCGCGTACAACGCTTTCTTTTTCAACGCATCGTCTGTGACAAACTCATCAAAGCAAAGGTACTGTGTACGACTTGCACCGCATTTTGGTACGCATCGGACAGGAGTGTCCGCTGAGTTTGTTAGACTCTTTCTGGGTATTTTCATCACCGTGAGAGCCGGACGAAGGGTACGAAGCGCACAGAACTCTAAAATACGCATTTCAACAAGAACTCTATATTGCTAATAGTATTGCGGCTCATTTTGTCGGTATTTGGTCTTGTGCTAAGTCTCTATATAAAGATAACTATTTTTGATATAATACTAGTGTGGTGTCCATTTGTGGTGTTGTCACTGGGTTACTGTATGTGGTCACAAATGCTTAACTTGCAACGCCTCTGAAATAAATCTTGTCTGCTCGCGCCAAGCTACCTAGAGGGTGAGCAGGGGTTATTTTAAGAGGGTAATCCCCTTATCCTGACTAGAGGAGAGGGTCCCTGCCTGTCAGAAGTACTTACCCGTGCCAACCAGAGACACCCAAATCTAACAGTAGATTTAAGCTTAGTTCAGTTCAGTTCTTAGATGCGACACTCTGCGTCAATGTACCTTAGGTTGCGTTGCGCTTCCACAACAAGCAATTTTTTAACATTGTAAAACTGTGTTGGCACGTGTAGCATTATTTTAATTTCTGTCACGCTGCACAATTGATTTAATAATTGTATAGTCCGGATTTTAAAACGCACGCATTTTAGTTTATTTTGCGCCGTATTTCTGGACCAGTGTGACCCCTCTCAGCCTATTGCTAGCTGAGTGGTGTTGGTACGCGGAGGCGGCCATACTGGGTGAGGCAGGTCAGCGTTCTAGGGTGGGGAAGGAGGTAGGCGGAATTGTATAAATTGAGCCCTGTGAAACGCTCTGGTCATACACTTGCACTAGTTCGCACCGCATAAGGCACCGTCCCCTCAAGAAACGTGACTCTGCGTTCACCGACCCGCATAGGCGCTGTCAACGAGCCATAGCTCGCACCGCGACAGGAGGACATCGCCGCGTACAACGCTTTCTTTTTCAACGCATCGTCTGTGACAAACTCATCAAAGCAAAGGTACTGTGTACGACTTGCACCGCATTTTGGTACGCATCGGACAGGAGTGTCCGCTGAGTTTGTTAGACTCTTTCTGGGTATTTTCATCACCGTGAGAGCCGGACGAAGGGTACGAAGCGCACAGAACTCTAAAATACAGATTTCAACAAGAACTCTATATTGCTAATAGTATTGCGGCTCATTTTGTCGGTATTTGGTCTTGTGCTAAGTCTCTATATAAAGATAACTATTTTTGATATAATACTAGTGTGGTGTCCATTTGTGGTGTTGTCACTGGGTTACTGTATGTGGTCACAAATGCTTAACTTGCAACGCCTCTGAAATAAATCTTGTCTGCTCGCGCCAAGCTACCTAGAGGGTGAGCAGGGGTTATTTTAAGAGGGTAATTAATCCCCTTATCCTGACTAGAGGAGAGGGTCCCTGCCTGTCAGAAGTACTTACCCGTGCCAACCAGAGACACCCAAATCTAACAGTAGATTTAAGCTTAGTTCAGTTCAGTTCTTAGATGCGACACTCTGCGTCAATGTACCTTAGGTTGCGTTGCGCTTCCACAACAAGCAATTTTTTAACATTGTAAAACTGTGTTGGCACGTGTAGCATTATTTTAATTTCTGTCACGCTGCACAATTGATTTAATAATTGTATAGTCCGGATTTTAAAACGCACGCATTTTAGTTTATTTTGCGCCGTATTTCTGGACCAGTGTGACCCCTCTCAGCCTATTGCTAGCTGAGTGGTGTTGGTACGCGGAGGCGGCCATACTGGGTGAGGCAGGTCAGCGTTCTAGGGTGGGGAAGGAGGTAGGCGGAATTGTATAAATTGAGCCCTGTGAAACGCTCTGGTCATACACTTGCACTAGTTCGCACCGCATAAGGCACCGTCCCCTCAAGAAACGTGACTCTGCGTTCACCGACCCGCATAGGCGCTGTCAACGAGCCGTAGCTCGCACCGCGACAGGAGGACATCGCCGCGTACAACGCTTTCTTTTTCAACGCATCGTCTGTGACAAACTCATCAAAGCAAAGGTACTGTGTACGACTTGCACCGCATTTTGGTACGCATCGGACAGGAGTGTCCGCTGAGTTTGTTAGACTCTTTCTGGGTATTTTCATCACCGTGAGAGCCGGACGAAGGGTACGAAGCGCACAGAACTCTAAAATACAGATTTCAACAAGAACTCTATATTGCTAATAGTATTGCGGCTCATTTTGTCGGTATTTGGTCTTGTGCTAAGTCTCTATATAAAGATAACTATTTTTGATATAATACTAGTGTGGTGTCCATTTGTGGTGTTGTCACTGGGTTACTGTATGTGGTCACAAATGCTTAACTTGCAACGCCTCTGAAATAAATCTTGTCTGCTCGCGCCAAGCTACCTTGAGGGTGAGAAGGGGTTATTTTAAGAGGGTAATCCCCTTATCCTGACTAGAGGAGAGGGTCCCTGCCTGTCAGAAGTACTTACCTGTGCCAACCAGAGACACCCAAATCTAACAGTAGATTTAAGCTTAGTTCAGTTCAGTTCTTAGATGCGACACTCTGCGTCAATGTACCTTAGGTTGCGTTGCGCTTCCACAACAAGCAATTTTTTAACATTGTAAAACTGTGTTGGCACATGTAGCATTATTTTAATTTCTGTCACGCTGCACAATTGATTTAATAATTGTATAGTCCGGATTTTAAAATGCATGCATTTTAGTTTATTTTGCGCCGTATTTCTGGACCAGTGTGACCCCTCTCAGCCTATTGCTAGCTGAGTGGTGTTGGTACGCGGAGGCAGCCATACTGGGTGAGGCAGGTCAGCGTTCTAGGGTGGGGAAGGAGGTAGGCGGAATTGTATAAATTGAGCCCTGTGAAACGCTCTGGTCAGACCCTTGCACTAGTTCGCACCGCATAAGGCACCGTCCCCTCAAGAAACGTGACTCTGCGTTCACCTACCCGCACAGGCGCTGTCAACGAGCCGTAGCTCACACCGCGACAGGAGGACATCGCCGCGTACAACGCTTTCTTTTTCAACGCATCGTCTGTGACAAACTCATCAAAGCAAAGGTACTGTGTACGACTTGCACCGCATTTTGGTACGCATCGGACAGGAGTGTCCGCTGAGTTTGTTAGACTCTTTCTGGGTATTTTCATCACCGTGAGAGCCGGACGAAGGGTACGAAGCGCACAGAACTCTAAAATACGCATTTCAACAAGAACTCTATATTGCTAATAGTATTGCGGCTCATTTTGTCGGTATTTGGTCTTGTGCTAAGTCTCTATATAAAGATAACTATTTTTGATATAATACTAGTGTGGTGTCCATTTGTGGTGTTGTCACTGGGTTACTGTATGTGGTCACAAATGCTTAACTTGCAACGCCTCTGAAATAAATCTTGTCTGCTCGCGCCAAGCTACCTAGAGGGTGAGCAGGGGTTATTTTAAGAGGGTAATCCCCTTATCCTGACTAGAGGAGAGGGTCCCTGCCTGTCAGAAGTACTTACCCGTGCCAACCAGAGACACCCAAATCTAACAGTAGATTTAAGCTTAGTTCAGTTCAGTTCTTAGATGCGACACTCTGCGTCAATGTACCTTAGGTTGCGTTGCGCTTCCACAACAAGCAATTTTTTAACATTGTAAAACTGTGTTGGCACGTGTAGCATTATTTTAATTTCTGTCACGCTGCACAATTGATTTAATAATTGTATAGTCCGGATTTTAAAACGCACGCATTTTAGTTTATTTTGCGCCGTATTTCTGGACCAGTGTGACCCCTCTCAGCCTATTGCTAGCTGAGTGGTGTTGGTACGCGGAGGCGGCCATACTGGGTGAGGCAGGTCAGCGTTCTAGGGTGGGGAAGGAGGTAGGCGGAATTGTATAAATTGAGCCCTGTGAAACGCTCTGGTCAGACACTTGCACTAGTTCGCACCGCATAAGGCACCGTCCCCTCAAGAAACGTGACTCTGCGTTCACCGACCCGCATAGGCGCTGTCAACGAGCCGTAGCTCGCACCGCGACAGGAGGACATCGCCGCGTACAACGCTTTCTTTTTCAACGCATCGTCTGTGACAAACTCATCAAAGCAAAGGTACTGTGTACGACTTGCACCGCATTTTGGTACGCATCGGACAGGAGTGTCCGCTGAGTTTGTTAGACTCTTTCTGGGTATTTTCATCACCGTGAGAGCCGGACGAAGGGTACGAAGCGCACAGAACTCTAAAATACAGATTTCAACAAGAACTCTATATTGCTAATAGTATTGCGGCTCATTTTGTCGGTATTTGGTCTTGTGCTAAGTCTCTATATAAAGATAACTATTTTTGATATAATACTAGTGTGGTGTCCATTTGTGGTGTTGTCACTGGGTTACTGTATGTTGTCACAAATGCTTAACTTGCAACGCCTCTGAAATAAATCTTGTCTGCTCGCGCCAAGCTACCTAGAGGGTGAGCAGGGGTTATTTTAAGAGGGTAATCCCCTTATCCTGACTAGAGGAGAGGGTCCCTGCCTGTCAGAAGTACTTACCTGTGCCAACCAGAGACACCCAAATCTAACAGTAGATTTAAGCTTAGTTCAGTTCAGTTCTTAGATGCGACACTCTGCGTCAATGTACCTTAGGTTGCGTTGCGCTTCCACAACAAGCAATTTTTTAACATTGTAAAACTGTGTTGGCACATGTAGCATTATTTTAATTTCTGTCACGCTGCACAATTGATTTAATAATTGTATAGTCCGGATTTTAAAATGCACTCATTTTAGTTTATTTTGCGCCGTATTTCTGGACCAGTGTGACCCCTCTCAGCCTATTGCTAGCTGAGTGGTGTTGGTACGCGGAGGCAGCCATACTGGGTGAGGCAGGTCAGCGTTCTAGGGTGGGGAAGGAGGTAGGCGGAATTGTATAAATTGAGCCCTGTGAAACGCTCTGGTCAGACCCTTGCACTAGTTCGCACCGCATAAGGCACCGTCCCCTCAAGAAACGTGACTCTGCGTTCACCTACCCGCACAGGCGCTGTCAACGAGCCGTAGCTCACACCGCGACAGGAGGACATCGCCGCGTACAACGCTTTCTTTTTCAACGCATCGTCTGTGACAAACTCATCAAAGCAAAGGTACTGTGTACGACTTGCACCGCATTTTGGTACGCATCGGACAGGAGTGTCCGCTGAGTTTGTTAGACTCTTTCTGGGTATTTTCATCACCGTGAGAGCCGGACGAAGGGTACGAAGCGCAGAGAACTCTAAAATACGCATTTCAACAAGAACTCTATATTGCTAATAGTATTGCGGCTCATTTTGTCGGTATTTGGTCTTGTGCTAAGTCTCTATATAAAGATAACTATTTTTGATATAATACTAGTGTGGTGTCCATTTGTGGTGTTGTCACTGGGTTACTGTATGTGGTCACAAATGCTTAACTTGCAACGCCTCTGAAATAAATCTTGTCTGCTCGCGCCAAGCTACCTAGAGGGTGAGCAGGGGTTATTTTAAGAGGGTAATCCCCTTATCCTGACTAGAGGAGAGGGTCCCTGCCTGTCAGAAGTACTTACCCGTGCCAACCAGAGACACCCAAATCTAACAGTAGATTTAAGCTTAGTTCAGTTCAGTTCTTAGATGCAACACTCTGCGTCAATGTACCTTAGGTTGCGTTGCGCTTCCACAACAAGCAATTTTTTAATATTGTAAAACTGTGTTGGCACATGTAGCATTATTTTAATTTCTGTCACGCTGCACAATTGATTTAATAATTGTATAGTCCGGATTTTAAAACGCACGCATTTTAGTTTATTTTGCGCCGTATTTCTGGACCAGTGTGACCCCTCTCAGCCTATTGCTAGCTGAGTGGTGTTGGTACGCGGAGGCGGCCATACTGGGTGAGGCAGGTCAGCGTTCTAGGGTGGGGAAGGAGGTAGGCGGAATTGTATAAATTGAGCCCTGTGAAACGCTCTGGTCAGACCCTTGCACATCATCCCACTCCTGAGGTGGAAGCCGGGAGTTGTTCGTCTTTTTAACATTGTAAAACTGTGTTGGCACATGTAGCATTATTTTAATTTCGGTCACGCTGCACAATCGATTTAATAATTGTATAGTCCGGATTTTAAAACGCACGCATTTTAGTTTATTTTGCGCCGTATTTCTGGACCAGTGTGACCCCTCTCAGCCTATTGCTAGCTGAGTGGTGTTGGTACGCGGAGGCGGCCATACTGGGTGAGGCAGGTCAGCATTCTAGGGTGGGGAAGGAGGTAGGCGGAATTGTATAAATTGAGCCCTGTGAAACGCTCTGGTCAGACCCTTGCACATCATGCCACTCCTGAGGCGGAAGCCGGGAGTTGTTCGTCTTTTTAACATTGTAAAACTGTGTTGGCACATGTAGCATTATTTTAATTTCTGTCACGCTGCACAATTGATTAATAATTGTATAGTCCGGATTTTAAAAAGCACGCATTTTAGTTTATTTTGCGCCGTATTTCTGGACCAGTGTGACCCCTCTCAGCCTATTGCTAGCTGAGTGGTGTTGGTACGCGGAGGCGGCCATACTGGGTGAGGCAGGTCAGCGTTCTAGGGTGGGGAAGGAGGTAGGCGGAATTGTATAAATTAAGATGGCTACTCCTCTGCGCAGCGGACGCGAGCAGCGGAGGCGCCGGTCCCGCGCCGAAGGAGCGCCCAAGGAAAGCCCGTCTGTGCCCGTCCGTGACAGGACGGGACCAGGGGCTAGGGAGACTGACATCAGGAGAAAAGATGACCTGTTATACGGTAGAGATCAACTGCTGGCACTTAGTGGGGGTTTGTTCTGCCCACTTATAACCCCATCTATCCCTCCACTGATTTCCTGTCCACACTGTGAAGACAAACAGGAGGGCCCTCTTTCATGTTCCACCTGTACTCCGATTACATACTCCCTAATGCTCCTGAACTGCCGTTCACTTCCTAAACATACCGTCGAAATCCACCTGCTGTTAGAGGAATATAGTCCTGATGTCCTGTTTCTTACTGAGAATTGGCTCTCAGAGGTCTCAGGCCCGGATATTGTTAGGGCCTTGCCCCATGGTTACGTGATAAGCAGGCTTGATCGTCCCAAGGGCAGGCCCCCGGCGGGGACTGGGCCCGGGCCGTGAGAGCTAACACAGAAACTGAGGGGGGGCAGAGTGTGCTGTGTAGCGGCGGAGGTCGATCGATCTGGGGTCGGCTGGAGACCCTGGCGAAAAAGCTTAAAGAGCTGGCGGCTCGGCGCCTAACAGACTGTAGTGATGCCCTCACGCAGGAACTTGCCCGAACACTGCGTGAATATCACGAAGAGGTGGACTCTGAAGTAAAACACCTGGGAAAGTACGCCATTGCAAGAACCTACGGTGGGGGGGAGCGCCCCGGGTCGGTTCCGCGCAGTTAGCCAAACAACGCAGGAACAGAGTAGTGATACCGGACATGAGGTCCTCACCGACAGACGACCCGCTCTCTGAGGATCAGGTAGCAGAAAAGCTCCGTGAGTATTATGCAGCTCTGTATGCCTCCCGAGGACCCGCCCCGGAGGAATGCATACTAGATTATCTTTCCCACATTGAACTGCCTTGGCTGTCTAACCTACACTTGGAATTTTTGGTGCGTCCGATCGAGCAGGAGGAAGTCGTATGGGCTCCGTCTCCTTCTATAAGGCATTTGCGGATCTTTTGATACCTCGGTTGCTCACGCTGTTTGAGGACATAGCGGACTCCGGAGCAATACCGCCCACTGTGAGCGAGGCAATACTAGTTGCCATTCTTAAAGCGGGGAAACCCCCGGGAGATTGCGCCTCGGTCGTTACTGAACGTCGATGTGAAGATATTCGCCAAGTTGATAGCAAACCGTCTCAGTCCCATGGTTAACTTGGTGGTTGCCCCTGAACAGGCAGGCTTCGTGCCCAGTAGCAACCTCGCTTATAATCTCAGGACGGTGTTCGCAGCTCTCCAACATACGCGCCCGGAGGTCTCTGTAGTAACAGTATTTTTAGATAGCGAAAAGGCCTTCGACTCTGTTGAGTGGCCTTTCATGAGACAGGTCTTAAGCCGAATGGGTGTGGGTGCGCTGTTCCTTCAGCTTTTAGCGACACTGTACACTTCACCCACGGCCCGAATCCGGATTGGAACGTTGACCACAGACCCTATACAAATCACCTGGGGCACGAGACAAGGATGCCCCATATCCCCTATACTTTATGCACTCACGGCCGAGCCTCTTGCATGCGCCCTACGGGAATACCACAGGCACAGGGGCATACGATTCCCCACATACAATCTGATTGTGTCCACGTATGCAGACGATACCTTCTTATATGTTCGGGACTCGGAGACGCACCTTTCTGCAGTGCTACGCGAGGTGGTCTTGTTCAGATCTCTTTCGGGTATCCATATGAATTGGAACAAATCTATTATGTTCCCACTAACACCGGCTACAAGGAGGGTGGTTCCGGAATACCCACTTCAGTGGACTACTGAAGCGGTGCGATACCTAGGGATTCGTCTGCATACGGACTCGGGGTAGACTGAGGGAGAACTACGGCGTGGTCATCTCCAAACTGGAGGATCATATTGAAAAGTGGATCGCTCTGCCATTGTCACTGATGGGACGGGTCTCTCATGAAAATTATGGTATTATCTCGCTTCCTGTTCCTGTTTAGCAATATTCCTATGGTGCTGTCCAATTCATTTTTCCAGCAACTACACTCGTTAATGATTCGTCTGGCTTGGGCCGGGTACACAGCCAAGGGTGGCATGGAAAATTCTCACTCGGCCGTATGCGGAGGGCGGCCTGAATGCCCCGGACCTGGAACTTTATTATCGGGCTGCACAAAGCACGCACGCCTACCACTGGATCCATGGCCCAGCGGACATCGCGCATATACGCATAGAATCTATTGTTGCGGCCCCTGTCCCCCTCCCTGCGTTGCGATCCTGACCTCGGGATCGCCGTACTGGTATTCTAGACTCGCTGAATACGGTCACACACGCTTGGCACCATATGATGGACGCACAGGCTTGCAGCCTGTTGTATGCCCCGAAGGCTCCCCTCGCCTGGTGCTCTTGGCTGGCCCCATGTAGGGACAAGGGGGTGCTGGCTGCGATGGGTTCATTGAATATACACAATATGGGGGATCTTTTCTCATAAGGCACCGCACACTCATGGGAAGAGTTTGAGACGGGGGACATTCCCCATCAGCTGTTGCCGTGTTTTCAGTTCCACAGGGTGAGGCATGCGCTTAAGGACCTTCTAGGGGAGGATATGATGAAGCCCCGGGTGGTTACGGCATTAGCTTACATTATTAACGCTAAGTCCCCCGATAAATTGGAAACCGATCTGTATCGCATTGCCCTCTCAGAAAGGACGGCGGAATATGCTAAACCTCGCTTGGCATGGCAGAGCGACTTGGCTATATACCTGACAGACCAGAAATGGCAATACTGCTGCTCAAGCACGAAGAGAATATCACTCAACGGCCGTCACAGGTTGATACATTTTAAATTCCTAAGATACGAGAGAGCCCTCACTGTGATAGATGTAGAGCGCGGGTGGCGGATTTCCTACATGTGGCATGGTCTTGCCCGGGGATCTCATCCTTTTGGTGCAAGGTATATGAGGAAGTGAATAGGGTCACTGATTTAACTCTGTCTCCGGATCCCCTGTTGGCTATTCTGGGTTACTCTCAACCTCTCCAGAAGGATCGTAGAAGGCTGGTTGATATAGCCTTCCTCCTAGCCAGAAGGTGTGTAGCGCTCTCTTGGATGCGAGGCCCTGTACTGACACTGTCGCAATGGACTAACAAAATGATATATTGCAGCACGCAAACTGAACTATACAGCGAACTGTTGCCCCAACGCAACAGACATAAGAACTTTTGGTCACTGTTTCTAGACAAGAAGCCCACACAGGACACTTCAGATGAGGAGGGTGCAGACACATATACACGGGTGGAGGTTTTAACTGGGGACCCATAATTCCTTTCGAGGAGGAACTACACCAAGTGCTCCATACGCCATGTGGACAGGCTGCATACTTGAGGATTGACTGTGCAGGCCCCGGGTAGGGTCCAACGACCGAGATGCTCTCACCTCTGTGGGTCTTTCATTGCCATGCTATAATGGTCTACACTCTTACTGTGTTTATGCAATGGGTGTTATCTGTTGAAGGTTTGCTTTGATACTCAAACGATGTATGCATTATCCAATGTGTTGGACCTGGCCTCGTGGCGTGGTTTCCCCCAACCCTTAGCGACCCGACAGTTACCCCTGCGCAGCGAACACCCCCGGTCGTATTGTCCCCGGTCCGCCCCACTCCCTACATGACCCTACCAAAACGGACGACCACCCCCGCATCCCGCCATCTATCCTCCCGGT
Source organism: Lissotriton helveticus (assembly GCF_964261635.1). NCBI lineage: Eukaryota > Metazoa > Chordata > Amphibia > Caudata > Salamandridae > Lissotriton > Lissotriton helveticus. The sequence goes on along the minus strand of NW_027611656.1, from coordinate 3,483,291 downwards.
ACCTAATTTGGTAAGGGTTTGCCCGATAATGGAGGGAAGAACGTGCAAGACATCTAGTCAGGATTAACTCCTTAACACTATATGTCTGGAAGTAGACTAAGATTTTCCTTGGAGCTTTACGATCTGCATGCAGTCTAAAGGGATCTCTGTGTACACGCTGGATCTCAGCCTCTAGATCGATATCTAACCGGTCCTTCAGTATGTCCTCTCGCAATAATCTGCATACAAATCCCTTGATATCTTCTACCTCTTCACCTTCTGGTATCTTAAGAATTCTTAAATTGTTCCGACGACTCGCAATTTCCAATCTCTCCAAGTCCATAGTGAGGGTTCGATTTTGAGCTTTGATAGCGTCAATGTCTCTGGAATTCCCTGATGATGCTTCTGACAGTGAGTTAACTTTACTCTCCAACACACATGTTCGAGTTGCCAGCCCCTCCAGTTTGGCCTCCAGAGCGTCAAATCTATCATGCAACCCTTTCTGATTGCTCTCTGAGATTTCAAATTTCCCAAGCAGGTCTCCTCTTAAAGTCTGGAATAAAAGACCCAATCTATCGACTTCGATCTCTGCCTCAGCTGGTTCAACTGACGAACTACCAGTCTGCTGCACAGTGACTTGTTTATCGGAGGTTGGAAGGGAGAGGGTTTGCGACTGGAAGGCAGTGTTACCTGTCTGTGAGCAGAGAAGGATACTGTGCGACTCTGTCCCAGACAGAACTCGAGCTAAGGGTATCTCAGAAGTTAAGCTCTCCATAGCTGTAGCAGAAGCAGTGGCAGTGGCAGTAGCAGTAGTCAGAACAGGGGAACTCTGAGCTGTTAAAGGTAGTGAAAGGCTGGAACAGAAATCGGGACCGGGGGTAGGGCTATATACTGTATTAGGATGTATTAGATGAGTTGGAGCCTCTGACTCCCCCCCGTTAGAAAGCTCAAGTACTGTGTACCTGTTACTCAAAGGTACTGATGGAGAAGAGATCACATTATCTTCGGAGGAGTGAGCCCCTACCCCCACATCCCCTTCCACTTCAGCATCAACTTCAGCTAGTACCTCTCCTCCTATTCTCGTATCCGCTGTGCTAGTAACCTCTACGTCTAGCGCTCCCAATTTAGCCCCCGCAGTCTCTTTAACTTTTTTCTCTTTAACTTTTACAGCCTGCTCCATTATTTTAAAATAACTTTTGAGCGAGGGGGTGCCCTTATGAGCCTGGGACTGCCTCACAGCCTTTGTGACTACCACCTTCCTTGTATCTCCCTTTCTCTTCTGTTTAAAAGGGGACCGGGGTGTTGGACCTCCTTTCTCGGGAAGCTCTATTGGGTTCCAGACCGCCTGCCTAGACCTGAGCTGATATCTATTCCAGGTCGGAGGCTCTGTGTTTTTGGAGACACAGTGAAACCCCACTGTACTAAATATGACCTCCTCACTTGGTTTTGCTCTTGTGGCAACCTCCTCAAGGACAGCGCTGTCAGGGCTGGGGGGGGACTGATCTGACTCAGTTAGCACTGCCGTCGAGACTGCTGCCTCCATACAGGACCTCCCCGTCAATACCTCCTTACCGCCAGTCTTCACCGACTTGCTCTGTAAGAGGCTCCAACATACCGGTCCTCTAGCGCGGAGAATGAGAGCGCCCCTGGAGCGGCACCAAAGACTTCTCCGGCTGTCTCCTGTTCTCTGCCTGCCCACCTCGGGCTCCGAAAATCCCGCAGCTGCCCTTCTCAGTCCGTTGAGCGGCTCTTCCACCTCGCGCTTCCTGACTGGACGGCAGAGTGACTCGAGCATTCCGCGCAGGTCCTAGTGCTCGTCGGGTTTCGAAATGGAAAAAAAACACCAAAACACCAAAACGGCGATAAAGTATATGGTGGGAAAACCAAACTAAAGAAACGTTCTCGCTGCTCACCGCATAATTCTCGTCTGCTGGCTAGGTCGATTTGACATGGGAAACACCGCTATACTATGCTGTGGCGTTCTTCAGGGTGCCGAGCTCCACAGCAGCCGTCAGCCTGCCGCCGCCATGTTCCTCCGCCGTAGATCTGATATAGGGGGGAAGGCAGCCCACAGGCAGTGGGAGTTGGGTTCAAGGATGCCAGAGCTTCGAGCATTAGGTGCCCAGGTCCAAATGAAGTTTCCCGCCTTACTTAAGATTATGTGGAACAATAAGATGTTCAATTGTAATCATCCAGAGGAGGTAGATGAACTGCTTCAAAAAATGAGAAAATAAAGATAATAGTAAATTCCAGTCCTTTGGTATGAGGGTAAATGAGAAAGATTCATATTCCTTAAAACCCTTTTTGGCTCATATGATTTAATTTAATTTGGGAAGACTTAATAAGAAGTCAAATGTAAGTTAATATCCATACGTAGGCCATATACTCACTTTACTTTCTAGGCTTGATTCTGTAAGGAACACTCAAGAGGTAAATTTTATTCTTTTTTTTGTGTTTATATAATAGGATGCAACTGACTTTGCGTAAAAAAAAAAAAAAAAAAAAATGTGATAAAATGAAAAAAAAACATTTATATATATACAAAGAATAAAAATAAATTACACATAGACAAGGGTCAGATGTAGCACCGAGTAAATGGGAAAAATTATTTATTTTTCAGATACTGATGGTGTTTCAAGGGTGTAGAGCTCCTTAAGGCGTGATTACGCCAGGTATAAGGGGAGGGTTCCTCGGGGGGGAGGGTCAGGGGGGGGTCAGGGGAGAGGGGAAAAAATCATATAAAAATGTCCTCATATGCCATAAATTGCTATTTTGCAACACAGAGCTTAAACAGAAATTTCTATTAGCTGCAGGTCTGGTCATGGTCTCTGATGATTCCTAATACAGTCTCCAACAATAAGTTCCTTTCCTGGAATTTGAATGGTATAAGAAGTTTGAGGAAACAACAAAGAATATGTGAGTTTCTAAAAAATACCGAGGCGTATATATACCTTTTGCAAGAAACTCATCTTGAGGCGGAGATTTGTGCTCAAATATTTGGAAAACTTAGTTGGGTACAGGAAGTTCTCTGCTCTAAACAGAGGGGTTCTACTAGAGGAGTAGCTTTAGTTGTGCGTGCGAACAGGGGGATTAAGGTTCAGAACTGGGAAACCGATCGATCTGGTCGATGGCTGGTGGCAGTCCTCTCTATCGGAAGTTTCACTTTTCAGTGTGCTGTGTACTATGGTCCAAATGAGGACAGCCCAGATTATCTTCAGAAGTTAGAGGAACATATTATTCTACATTCAGCTCCAGTCATCTTAGGAGGGGACTTTAATCTTCTATTAGACACACAGCTGGACCGTACTTCAAACGCTAAATATAATCCCCCAAATAAATCCCTCCTAGCTCTTAAAAATATCATGAAAGATTTCTCGTTAATTGATGTATGGAGAGTAAAACATGGCAACCTCAGAGAGTACTCCTTCTACAGTAAGAAGTATAAACAGTACTCCAGAATAGATTTCTTTCTCCTAGATCGTGTTTTTGTGCCTGACATTACTTCAGTCTCACACATTCCCACAGGATTGTCCGATCACTTTGCTGTGGAGTTAAATATCAACTTCAAGCTTAGCTCCTCGGAGTTCAGGTGGACCCTGGATAGAACTATTCTTCTCGATGACGAGATTAAAACCAAAATCAGAGCTAGTCTTTTAGAATTTATTTCAGTTAACGTTGGGACTGCCTCAGAGCAAATAGTCTGGGACACTTTGAAATCCTATCTTAGGGGTATCCTTGGTTCACATATGGTATTAAAAAGAAAACTGGAGAAAATAGAGAATACTAAGGTCCTCGACTTAATCAAAAAGAAGGAATTACAGTTGCAGTTAGCCGTCTTGGAAGAAAGAGGCAGGATTCCCATACTTGAAAAAGAGCTGTTACAGCTACAGATAGATTTTAAGGCTAGAGCTGATAAGGTAAACAAAGATAAGTGGGAAGTTAGCAAGCTTCACAATTTTGAATATGGAGAAAAGTGTGGCTCACTCCTGGCCTGGAAGGCGAGGACCGAGAGAAGTAGGAATAACATAAGCTTGCTTATTCAGAAAGACTCTGGGATGCTCTTAACAAAGGATGTAGAAATCAGGATAGAGGCAAGAAGATTCATGGAGGAGCTTTACCACGAAGAAAATAACTGTGGACTAGAGGAGCTTGAAAAGTGGTGGGATCAGAGAGAGCTACCCCAGTTGAGTGAAAGTGACATAGCTTTCCTAGGTACAGGGATTACTGAAGGAGAAATACGGGCCCAGATAAAAAAGATGTTTAGGAATAAGGCCTCTGGTCCGGATGGTCTGCCATCCGAGGTGTATAAAGATAATGTGGAGGAAGTCTTAACACCCTTATTAACTCTGTTTAATAAAATCTTCCTGCAGGGAGATCAAGCACCACCATCCTGGTCTGAGGCTACGATTACCTTGATAGTGAAACCTAATAAAGATCCCAAAAAAATAGAATCGTACAGGCCAATTTCCTTGCTTAACTGTGACCAGAAAATATATTCCGGAATACTCGCATCTAGGTTGGCAAAAATAATTAAATCTATTATCAATTCGGATCAGAGGGGGTTCATACCTGGCCGTCAACTTAATGAACTCACGTTCCAAGTTCTAGGAGCAATAGATATAGCAACAGACAGGGGGCTGCCACTTGCTATCGTTGCGATCGATGCAGCAAAAGCCTTCGATCAGGTGAACTGGTCATTTTTGTGGAAAACCATGGCGAAGTTTGGGTTCCCGAATGTATTTATCGAGGGCATTATAACATTATATAGGAATCCCCGGGCCAAAATCTTGGTCAACGGTTGCCTTACAGACTGGTTTAACATCTCAAGAGGAACAAGACAGGGTTGTCCCCTGTCTCCCCTCCTTTTTGATATATATATTGAGCCCTTTGTGTGTTCCTTAAGATCAGATCCAGTAATTCTACCTTTTAAAATAGGGGATTTGACGCTTAAGACAGCATTATATGCTGACGATCTCCTCCTATATACGTCCAATCCGGTTGAGGCTATCCCTAGGCTGTTTGAGTTAGCGGAGGATTTTGGCGCTGTGTCTGGATATAAAATAAATAAAGACAAAACAGACATTATGAGCTGGAACAATACAGTACAGATACCTGAAGCTAAACAAAAAATCAGGTACCTAGGAATTTATGTTACCCATAATTTGGATAATGTCACGAAAGTAAGTTGGGAGACTGTAGTAAAGGAAGTGAGGAAACTATTGACCAGATGGAATACCTTGCCGCTTAATATCTATGGTAGAGTCAATCTGGTCAAAATGATCATCTTGCCGAAAATCACCTTCCTATTTAATTCCATCCCCCTCAATTTCAAAAAAACAGATATTGCTAATCTCCAAGGAAGAATTGGTTCCTTCATCTGGGCAACTAAATCTCCAAGGATCGCCTGGAGGAAATTGAGAAGAGGGTTGAAGTTGGGTGGGCTGGCTCTTCCTGATTTGCTTCTTTATTGTTATGCTTTTCAGTTTAAGAACTTCAGACTTTTAGCAAATAAACTTGATTCTTCATCTCAGGGTAAACTCTTTCAGGCTATGCTTTCTGATCTCCCACACGCCCTAGACTTTTTTCTTTACAAATTCGGGGATCACAAGTTTTTTAAAAAGGTTCGACTGAAGCTCCTAAAAACTGCACTCAATAACTGGCAAACATTACGTCGAATGTTTAATATACCTTATTACCATTCCCTAGCCCCAATTTGGGACTCCCCAGGCACACCAGAATGCCTTTTGGACCGACTAGCGCTACCTTTGAAGGCGGCAGGTATCACAAACTGGGGGGACCTGTGTATCAATTCGGCTTTATTAAGTTGGGAATCCCTCTCGAACCTAACGGAGGGTACTATTACTAGGTTCAAATTTTATCAATTGTCCTCGTGGTGGGCGAGGCAGTGTTGGGCCTATAATAAGGAAATACTCTCATTGGAATTAATTAATAGGGACAGGGGATGGAAAGGTGAGGTTGCACATTGGTATAATAAATTTGTGGGGGTTAAAGAAAATCTAGAATCTGAAATTATTAAGCTATGGAATGACCTTTTAGACCCTGATGCTGGGGAGGTCCTGAAGGTCTGGATAGATTCTTTTACACTCTCCCAAAAAATTATAAAACCTTCCAATCTTAGAAGAAACCACCTATTCACATTGCATAGGGTCTATTGGACTCCAGCAAAACTAGCTAAGCTGTCTGCAGAAGTATATTTTTGCCCAAGATGTAAGTTTCCAGCGGCGGATGATAGACATATGTTTTTCGATTGTCCGTCTATCAAGGGTTATTGGAGTGAGGTGTGTGAATTCATAGAAGAAGTGGTATCATCCCCAATTGTTCCCAGCCCCAGATTGATTGTGTTTGGTCTCCCTAATGATTATAATATTCGAAATTGTGTGTCGCAGTTTATTTTTTATGTTATTGTTATTGCCAGGAGAGAAATCTGTAGGGAGTGGAAGTCTATTAACCCTCCCAGATTTGTAGACTGCCTTAGAAACATCATGGCGGTCAGTCGTTTAGATATGTTGTGTGGTGGAGAAAGCGCCAATGAGATCTGGTGTGCTCTGAATGCATGGACTGAACGATAACATCCAATGAGTCCAATGATTATGCCAGAGGTTAGTGGTCCTATTCTCCCAAAGTGGCAAGCTACATCGTGAATGGGAGTTGGCTTAGGAAACAACCTACCTCTTGGTGACCTCCATCGGCTATCCATAGACCCCAGGGCCGGAACAGTTGGTTTATGCCTGTGGCCAGGAGAGCGCCTACCTAGAGTTGACATTATCTGGTGGCATGTATGAGGACAAAAAAAAAAAAAAAAAAAAAAAAAAAAAAAAAATCTATCCTCCCGGTACCGGACGCCCAGAACCCACATCACCCTAGAGGGCCTACGGTAGCCATTACCCTTCCCTACAGATCCCTGACTCCATGGGCCTCTGCATGACCCCGGCCCCAGCGAAACCTAAGCTCCAGACGCGCCATGCCTGGCTAGGGGGTAGAGGGCGTCCTCTGAGTGAGACAGGGCAGGTACTTTCGATCACACCTCCGGCCTCCCCTGGGAGACTGGTTTCCCTCACACCTCTGGCCTTCGCTTGAGGACTGGTTTCGATGGCACCTCTGGCCTCCCCGAGCGCTGGCTCCAGGCCCTGCTGGGTGTCTGGAAAACCCCGGACTCATCTTCAACGGGTCAAAGGGCCGGCCGGCAGGAAACACCAACAATCAGCCCCGAGGCATCAGATACCCGCCTGCGAGGGCCTGGACTTCAATGGGAGAAAGGGCTATAACAAGGGCGGCCCGAGAACTAGCAGGCAGTTGAATCCTGGACTACGAGAGCCCTGCTGACCTGATCGCGGCTCAACCAGCTCGAAGAAGAACGCTACCCGGACTTTGGAACCTGTGCTTGAGCCCTGCTGATGAGGTTGCGGCTCCTTGAACCATCTTTGCCTGAGCTCCGCTGACGAGGTCGCGGCTCCTTGAACCATCTTTGCTTGAGCCCTGCTGATGAGGTCGCGGCTCCTTGAACCTTCTTTGCGTGAGCCCTGCTGACGAGGTCGCGGCTCCTTGAACAATCTTTGCTTGAGCCCTGTGGATGAGGTCGCGGCTCTCTGTAACCATCTTTGCTTGAGCCCTGCTGACGAGGTCGCAGCTCCCCAAGAACTACAAAACACTCCGCTCATTACTGCTCGAGCCCTGCTGACCTGGTCGCGGCTCGAGGGTACTCTGGTCCGGCTGGACCAACAGCACTACCGAAGCATCCTGGCTTGAGGAGGGTGAGTGGAACACCCAGTACCATCAACATCGACAGCAGATCCGTATCCCCCCGCTCGAGGATTGAGAGCTGTGCGCCGGATACGCTGGTGCTGGTCCCCCGTACTGAGACTGTCCCGCTTGTCACCCCCTCTATTATCAAAGACTTACGAACCTTTTTACCCGAATGTAAATATATGACCTTTTAACCTGCAACGAACGTAATAACTGCTGCTTGATAAAGAACTCGTTATCAGTACTCCATTGTGTGGTGTCCATTTATAACGCAGTAAAAGTCCTGCGCGTACGATCTCGAAGGTGAAGTCCCCTCCTGCGAGGGTTTCACGTCTGTGCTCGGCAGCGCTCCTGGGAGAGGTTTCCAACTTGTGCAAAAGATCTCCAAGGGCTTGTGAGTGAGCTTGCCTCCTGTACGAAGTCCCAGGACCATTGGACTTCATCCACCTCGCAAACCACCGCTGGAAATGCTGTTTTCAGTCGCCGCAGAGGCCGGGACCTGTGTACACCTTGTACGATCGAGTCGAAGCCTGACCGCAACGTACAAAGCATCGCCAACCACAAGCAAAGCGACTCTGTGTTCACCGACCTGCACAAGCGCCGTCAACGAGCCGCCGCTCGCACCATGACTGGGAAGCACCGCTGTGTACAACGCTCCATGCATCGACTCGCAACAGGTCAGGACGACGCGCACACTACTGCTGAGGTAGAGTCCGAGAATCGCGCGGAGTTGGGTGCGCATCGCATGGCCCGACTCGCACCGCTTTCAAGGACTGTACGACTCCAGCTCCCAAAGTACGGCTCATACGTCGCAAGGGAATAGTTCGCACCGCATAAGGCACCGTCCCCTCAAGAAACGTGACTCTGCATTCACTGACCCGCAGAGGCGCTGTCAACGAGCCGTAGCTCACACCGCGACAGGAGGACATCGCCGCGTACAACGCTTTCTTTTTCAACGCATCGTCTGTGACAAACTCATCAAAGCAAAGGTACTGTGTACGACTTGCACCGCATTTTGGTACGCATCGGACAGGAGTGTCCGCTGAGTTTGTTAGACTCTTTCTGGGTATTTTCATCACCGTGAGAGCCGGACGAAGGGTACGAAGCGCAGAGAACTCTAAAATACGCATTTCAACAAGAACTCTATATTGCTAAAAGTATTGCGGCTCATTTTGTCGGTATTTGGTCTTGTGCTAAGTCTCTATATAAAGATAACTATTTTGGATATAATACTAGTGTGGTGTCCATTTGTGGTGTTGTCACTGGGTTACTGTATGTGGTCACAAATGCTTAACTTGCAACGCCTCTGAAATAAATCTTGTCTGCTCGCGCCAAGCTACCTAGAGGGTGAGCAAGGGTTATTTTAAGAGGGTAATCCCCTTATCCTGACTAGAGGAGAGGGTCCCTGCCTGTCAGAAGTACTTACCTGTGCCAACCAGAGACACCCAAATCTAACAGTAGATTTAAGCTTAGTTCAGTTCAGTTCTTAGATGCGACACTCTGCGTCAATGTACCTTAGGTTGCGTTGCGCTTCCACAACAAGCAATTTTTTAACATTGTAAAACTGTGTTGGCACATGTAGCATTATTTTAATTTCTGTCACGCTGCACAATTGATTTAATAATTGTATAGTCCGGATTTTAAAACGCACGCATTTTAGTTTATTTTGCGCCGTATTTCTGGACCAGTGTGACCCCTCTCAGCCTATTGCTAGCTGAGTGGTGTTGGTACGCGGAGGCAGCCATACTGGGTGAGGCAGGTCAGCGTTCTAGGGTGGGGAAGGAGGTAGGCGGAATTGTATAAATTGAGCCCTGTGAAACGCTCTGGTCAGACCCTTGCACTAGTTCGCACCGCATAAGGCACCGTCCCCTCAAGAAACGTGACTCTGCGTTCACCTACCCGCACAGGCGCTGTCAACGAGCCGTAGCTCACACCGCGACAGGAGGACATCGCCGCGTACAACGCTTTCTTTTTCAACGCATCGTCTGTGACAAACTCATAAAAGCAAAGGTACTGTGTACGACTTGCACCGCATTTTGGTACGCATCGGACAGGAGTGTCCGCTGAGTTTGTTAGACTCTTTCTGGGTATTTTCATCACCGTGAGAGCCGGACGAAGGGTACGAAGCGCACAGAACTCTAAAATACAGATTTCAACAAGAACTCTATATTGCTAATAGTATTGCGGCTCATTTTGTCGGTATTTGGTCTTGTGCTAAGTCTCTATATAAAGATAACTATTTTTGATATAATACTAGTGTGGTGTCCATTTGTGGTGTTGTCACTGGGTTACTGTATGTGGTCACAAATGCTTAACTTGCAACGCCTCTGAAATAAATCTTGTCTGCTCGCGCCAAGCTACCTAGAGGGTGAGCAGTGGTTATTTTAAGAGGGTAATCCCCTTATCCTGACTAGAGGAGAGGGTCCCTGCCTGTCAGAAGTACTTACCTGTGCCAACCAGAGACACCCAAATCTAACAGTAGATTTAAGCTTAGTTCAGTTCAGTTCTTAGATGCGACACTCTGCGTCAATGTACCTTAGGTTGCGTTGCGCTTCCACAACAAGCAATTTTTTAACATTGTAAAACTGTGTTGGCACATGTAGCATTATTTTAATTTCTGTCACGCTGCACAATTGATTTAATAATTGTATAGTCCGGATTTTAAAACGCACGCATTTTAGTTTATTTTGCGCCGTATTTCTGGACCAGTGTGACCCCTCTCAGCCTATTGCTAGCTGAGTGGTGTTGGTACGCGGAGGCAGCCATACTGGGTGAGGCAGGTCAGCGTTCCAGGGTGGGGAAGGAGGTAGGCGGAATTGTATAAATTGAGCCCTGTGAAACGCTCTGGTCAGACCCTTGCACTAGTTCGCACCGCATAAGGCACCGTCCCCTCAAGAAACGTGACTCTGCGTTCACCTACCCGCACAGGCGCTGTCAACGAGCCGTAGCTCACACCGCGACAGGAGGACATCGCCGCGTACAACGCTTTCTTTTTCAACGCATCGTCTGTGACAAACTCATCAAAGCAAAGGTACTGTGTACGACTTGCACCGCATTTTGGTACACATCGGACAGGAGTGTCCGCTGAGTTTGTTAGACTCTTTCTGGGTATTTTCATCACCGTGAGAGCCGGACGAAGGGTACGAAGCGCACAGAACTCTAAAATACGCATTTCAACAAGAACTCTATATTGCTAATAGTATTGCGGCTCATTTTGTCGGTATTTGGTCTTGTGCTAAGTCTCTATATAAAGATAACTATTTTTGATATAATACTAGTGTGGTGTCCATTTGTTGTGTTGTCACTGGGTTACTGTATGTGGTCACAAATGCTTAACTTGCAACGCCTCTGAAATAAATCTTGTCTGCTCGCGCCAAGCTACCTAGAGGGTGAGCAGGGGTTATTTTAAGAGGGTAATCCCCTTATCCTGACTAGAGGAGAGGGTCCCTGCCTGTCAGAAGTACTTACCCGTGCCAACCAGAGACACCCAAATCTAACAGTAGATTTAAGCTTAGTTCAGTTCAGTTTTTAGATGCAACACTCTGCGTCAATGTACCTTAGGTTGCGTTGCGCTTCCACAACAAGCAATTTTTTAATATTGTAAAACTGTGTTGGCACATGTAGCATTATTTTAATTTCTGTCACGCTGCACAATCGATTTAATAATTGTATAGTCTGGATTTTAAAACGCACGCATTTTAGTTTATTTTGCGCCGTATTCTGGACCAGTGTGACCCCTCTCAGCCTATTGCTAGCTGAGTGGTGTTGGTACGCGGAGGCGGCCATACTGGGTGAGGCAGGTCAGCGTTCTAGGGTGGGGAAGGAGGTAGGCGGAATTGTATAAATTGAGCCCTGTGAAACGCTCTGGTCAGACCCTTGCACATCATCCCACTCCTGAGGCGGAAGCCGGGAGTTGTTCGTCTTTTTAACATTGTAAAACTGTGTTGGCACATGTAGCATTATTTTAATTTCTGTCACGCTGCACAATTGATTTAATAATTGTATAGTCCGGATTTTAAAACGCACGCATTTTAGTTTATTTTGCGCCGTATTTCTGGACCAGTGTGACCCCTCTCAGCCTATTGCTAGCTGAGTGGTGTTGGTACGCGGAGGCGGCCATACTGGGTGAGGCAGGTCAGCGTTCCAGGGTGGGGAAGGAGGTAGGCGGAATTGTATAAATTGAGCCCTGTGAAACGCTCTGGTCAGACCCTTGCACATCATCCCACTCCTGAGGCGGAAGCCGGGAGTTGTTCGTCTTTTTAGCATTGTAAAACTGTGTTGGCACATGTAGCATTATTTTAATTTCTGTCACGCTGCACAATTGATTTAATAATTGTATAGTCCGGATTTTAAAACGCACGCATTTTAGTTTATTTTGCGCCGTATTTCTGGACCAGTGTGACCCCTCTCAGCCTATTGCTAGCTGAGTGGTGTTGGTACGCGGAGGCGGCCATACTGGGTGAGGCAGGTCAGCGTTCTAGGGTGGGGAAGGAGGTAGGCGGAATTGTATAAATTGAGCCCTGTGAAACGCTCTGGTCAGACCCTTGCACATCATCCCACTCCTGAGGCGGAAGCCGGGAGTTGTTCGTCTTTTTAACATTGTAAAACTGTGTTGGCACATGTAGCATTATTTTAATTTCTGTCACGCTGCACAATTGATTTAATAATTGTATAGTCCGGATTTTAAAACGCACGCATTTTAGTTTATTTTGCGCCGTATTTCTGGACCAGTGTGACCCCTCTCAGCCTATTGCTAGCTGAGTGGTGTTGGTATGCGGAGGCGGCCATACTGGGTGAGGCAGGTCAGCGTTCTAGGGTGGGGAAGGAGGTAGGCGGAATTGTATAAATTGAGCCCTGTGAAACGCTCTGGTCAGACCCTTGCACATCATGCCACTCCTGAGGCGGAAGCCGGGAGTTGTTCGTCTTTTTAACATTGTAAAACTGTGTTGGCACATGTAGCATTATTTTAATTTCTGTCACGCTGCACAATTGATTTAATAATTGTATAGTCCGGATTTTAAAACGCACGCATTTTAGTTTATTTTGCGCCGTATTTCTGGACCAGTGTGACCCCTCTCAGCCTATTGCTAGCTGAGTGGTGTTGGTACGCGGAGGCGGCCATACTGGGTGAGGCAGGTCAGCGTTCTAGGGTGGGGAAGGAGGTAGGCGGAATTGTATAAATTAAGATGGCTACTCCTCTGCGCAGCGGACGCGAGCAGCGGAGGCGCCGGTCCCGCGCCGAAGGAGCGCCCAAGGAAAGCCCGTCTGTGCCCGTCCGTGACAGGACGGGACCAGGGGCTAGGGAGACTGACATCAGGAGAAAAGATGACCTGTTATACGGTAGAGATCAACTGCTGGCACTTAGTGGGGGTTTGTTCTGCCCACTTATAACCCCATCTATCCCTCCACTGATTTCCTGTCCACACTGTGAAGACAAACAGGAGGGCCCTCTTTCATCTTCCACCTGTACTCCGATTACATACTCCCTAATGCTCCTGAACTGCTGTTCACTTCCTAAACATACCGTCGAAATCCACCTGCTGTTAGAGGAATATAGTCCTGATGTCCTGTTTCTTACTGAGACTTGGCTCTCAGAGGTCTCAGGCCCGGATATTGTTAGGGCCTTGCCCCATGGTTACGTGATAAGCAGGCTTGATCGTCCCAAGGGCAGGGGCAGAGGCATAGCTATTATTTGTAAGGACTTATTTAAGTGTCGCACTGTGGATAACCCACTGTCAGACTGCGAAAGTCTGGAATTCGCTATTTCCTTCTCGCCTACCTGTACACTTTCGGGTATCCTACTGTATCGTCCACCAGGCTCTTACAATGGCTTTTGTAATGCCCTCCTTGAAAAAATTTCTCATCCTAGCAGTACCTCTTCAGATTTCTCTATTATTGGGGATTTTAACATTCATATTGATGACCCTGAAGCACTGACTTCGCAAAATGTTTTAGAGGGAATGGGGGCTTTAGCATTGAAACAAATTGTGGAGGGAGCCACTCATTCTGCTGGCCATTTGATTGACCATTTTTACACCAATCTCACGGACATGCAATGGAAGGAGTCGCTATCTATTCCATGGTCAGATCATGCACTACTTTCATTTGCATGGACGCCTACGGTTGCTGTCCAGCCTTCTATAACTACCGCTAAGACAGGTCGGACTTGGTCAAAACTGCCTTTGGCGAAGTTGGCATCATCCCTAAAGGACTCCCTTCCGTTAATTAGGGAGGATAATCCTCCCTAAACGCAAAATAGTGCACCGTGGAGGCTTCAATAAAATGCCTTGGTACACCGCAGAATTGAAATGTCTCAAACTGAACTGTAAGAGGCTAGAGAGGAAGTGGAGAAAGAATTTCACCTTAGAGGATAAATCGGAATACAGAGCTATTCTTAGGACTTACAAGACCCAATTAAAATTAGCCCAAGCCTCTTTTTACCAGCTTGAGATATCTAAAGCCGCTAACTCCCCCAGGGAAATGTATAAAATCTTCAAGTCTCTGGTTACTCCGCCTAGTCCCCTGAATGAAGTGGCCGATCCTCTAAAACGGTGCGAAGAGTAAGCTAATTTTTTTAGCTCCAAGGTTGCTACCATCTACTCCTCCTTCTGTTTGAAGGAAGCTACAAATAATCTTGGACACCCCATTGAGCTCACGACTCGATTGGTCTCTTCACCTACTCTGGATGCTCTGCCCTTGATAGATCATTCCACAGTAGAAAAACTTTTGGAGAATCTTAAATCGGGCTCTCCATCGGACATGGCCCAGCCCTCCGCCCTAAAACAAGTCTCTGAGGTGGTAGTACCTATCATGAGGGATGTTATCAACTCCTCCCTTTCCACTGGAGTGGTTCCCCCACTGTGGAAACAGGCCAGAGTCAAAGCTTTATTGAAGAAAGCCAATCTTGATCCTGAGGACTGGTCAAACTATCGCCCTATCTCCCTGTTGCCAGGGATGAGTAAAATCACTGAAAAGCATGTAAATCTAGCTTTATCCGCCTTTATTGAAAATGAGGCAGTGCTGCATCCAACTCAGACTGGTTTTAGAACAAAACAGAGCACTGAGACCGCCCTGGTGGTTGTAGTGGAGAAAGCTAGGAATATTGAAGATGCAGGAGGCTGCGCTGCCTTCGATACGTGTCAATCACTCCTTGTTGATCAGCCGCCTCGGCGAGGCTGGTATTTCCGGTGTTGCCCTTAAATGGCTCCAATCTTTCCTAGCAGAAAGAACATTTTCTATTTTTGATGGGGAGTATACATCAAGACAGTTCCCCCTTCACTATGGCGTTCCCCAGGGATCCTCATTAAGCCCCACCTTATTTAATATTTATATGAGGCCCCTGGCCGAGGTGGTACTTCCCTGGGGAATAAAATTGGTCACCTACGCCGATGACACCCAGCTGGTGGTCTCACTTATGAGGTCTGAAGACGGGACTTCTGGATCAAACAATCTGTCCCCCTGTCTCACTAAGGTCTGTGACTGGATGGAAACCTCATTTCTGAAACTTAACGGGACTAAAACCGAGATCATGATCATGGGTTACAAGGCTCCTCTGAACCTCAATCCATGGTGGCCGAGTTGCCTGGGTCCCCCCCCCGACCCCAAAGAAACATATCAAGAGTCTGGGAGTCTGGCTTGACCCCTCCCTCGGCTTTCAAGTGCAGGCAAGGAAGGTGGCCGCAACATGCTTTGGCCTGATTAGGGTATTAAGGAAGGTTTTGAACCTCCTTCCTCCCGATTCCAGACGACTCCTGGTCCAGTCCTTGATCATCTCCCGATTGGATTATTCTAACGCACTCTATCTTGGCGCTCCGATAGGCACTATCAAAATTCTGCAGTCAGTTCAGAACTGCGCTGCTCGACTTCTGGTTAAAGTCCCCAGACACAGTTCGGTTAAGCCTGCTCTGCGTGCTCTACACTGCCTACCGATCCAGGAGAGGATAGGTTTCAAGGCCATGTGTATGGTCCACAAATCCATCACAAATAACGGTCCTGATATTCTTGGCCCTCTAGAACCCTTAGGTCTAGTGAACTCAATCTCCTGACAGTCCCTAGGATCGAAAGATCCCGTACGGGGGGTCGGCGGTTTTCTCTGCAAGCGGCCAAATTCTGGAATAATCTTCCTGAGAGCACCCGACTCCTACCGAACCATCTCATGTTCCGGAAACAACTAAAAACCTTCCTTTTCCGATGAGTGATGGTGATTTGTCCTGGGTCAAAGCGTTGGGATGCCTTAGGGTAGCCATGCGCTATACCAAGTATATATTCATTCATATTCATTCATTCATGTCGCAGCGATGGGAAATGCGGCAAAGTTTAGATACAAAGAAATAAAGACGTGAAGATCTCCCAGATGCGGCACACTTCTCGGGGATGCGAGAAGTCCTCGGTTCGATGCGTGGACTGTAGCGGCGACACCCATACGTTACGACGGCAACAGCTCCAGCGGCGACGCTCTTCTCCCACGATGCGTGAAGCTTCTGCTTGATGCGACAACTACAGCAGCGACATCCAAGATGCGACGGCAGCAGCTCCGATGGCGGCGCGCTTCTCGGGGATGCAAGGTGCTCTCGGTCAATGCGGTACAAAGCGACAGTTCCAGCGGCGACCCTTCGGAGTTGCAACAGCAGGCACAGCGACGGCGACACGCTCCGACCTCGTTGCGAGATTCTTCTCCTGATGCGGTGCGACAACTACAGCGGCGACACCCTCCTTCGGAGTTGTGAGGGCAGCGACGGCGACACGCTTCCTCTTCGTTGTGTGTGAACATTTATACAGATAGCCGCTATGCTTTTGGAGTGGTGCATGATTTTGGCCTGCTCTGGAAGGAAAGAGGTGTTCTGACATCACATGGGATGCAGATAATGCACAGAGAATTAGTGCATAACCTTTTGACTGCGTTGACATACCCAAAAAGAATAGCTATTGTGAAATGTAGTGCTCACAAGAAAGTTACAGAGAAGGTGGGACAAGGAAATGCCTTTGCAGATCGAGTGGCACGTGAGACTGCGAAACAGCCCAGCACTACTTCCATGTATGTAGTGAAGTCGCAAGCTGAGCGGTGGCACGATGCTAGGCAAGAAGTATTAGAGATACAGAGAGCCGCTTCTGAGAAAGAACAAGAGCAATGGTCTAAAGATGGAGGATTGGATGATGAAGGTTGTTGGCGAAATAAGCAAATGGATAAATGGAAGTTGCCCATAGCTTTTGTACAACCTATGGTTCAGATGGCACATGGGCTGGCACATGTTGGAGCTTCAGCAATAGTGAAATTGCTTACGCAAGTTTGGGAGCATCCAGAAATTGCGTAATCACAGCTAAGAGAGTAGTACAATCATGTATGATTTGTTTGCAATTTAATCCTGGAAAATAATAAATAATAATCCACATTTGTAAAGCGCACAATCACCCGTAAGGGTCTCTAGGCGCTGGGGGCCGTCTGGAAGATTAAGCAAGCTATTGCCCAGAGTCACATGGTGCTGGGCTAATCTGCTGCCGGAGCCGGGGATCGAACCGTGATCCCCAGATTCCGGAGTCAGTCGCCCTGGCCGCGGCGCCACACCTCTTCCACGAAAAGGGACACGTAATCCTGCAGGAGGTTTTGCTACACCAACTGCACCTTTTGAAGTTTTGCAAATGGATTATATTCAGCTTGAACGCTGCAATAATCTGAAGTATGTCTTGGTGGTGGTATGTGCCTTTAGTAAGTGTATTGAGGCGTACCCCACAAAGGACAACACTGCTATTACTACGGCAAAGGTGCTTTTGAAGGAATTCTTTCCTAGATATGGTGTTTGTAGACTTTTGTGGAGTGATAACGGACCTCACTTTATAGGGAATGTTATCAAGTATGTCCTGAAAGGATTAAGGATCAAACAGAAGTTCCATGCGGCGTTCCACTAATCCTGCTGATTGCGGGTGGAAAGATACAATGCTACTCTGAAGTTGAAATTAGCGAAAATACAGGCTTCTACTTCTTTGACTTGGCCAGGTACGTTGCCACTGAAATTGTTGTCTATTAGACCAGTGCCGCATTCCTGGACAGGTCTCACTCCCTACGAGATTGTGTTCGGGAGGCCAATGAATATCTGGGGAGTTCCTAAACCATGTTCTGTATATGATGTACCTTGTGTCTTAATGAATGACTATTTGGCACAATTAACTGATAACTTGGTTTCTATTCATCAACAGGTTCGAGAAGCACTACCTGATAGATCTACAGGTGAAGGCCATGAACTCCGACCGGGTGACTTTGTCATGGTGAAGTCATTCGAGAGGTCGAGCAGTCTGGAGCAGAGGTGGCACGGACCAGAGCAAGTATTACTTGCTACGAGGACAGCAGTTCGAGTCACGAATCGGAAGAACTGGGTCCACAGTACTCACTGCCGGAGAGTACTTCCTGCCTTGGTGGAGCCTGCTGTGTTGACCGACCATCGAGAGGTTTTGACTGCGGAGAAAGGCCATGCCATGACACCTGACGGATCCGAGGAGTTCTTCCCGGACCCGACAATCCCTGGAGCATCGAGATATAATTTGAGGCCGATGAAGGAGTTTGCAGTACCTGTGAAAGTTGTCTGAGAATTCCCTGGGTCAGTGAAACGGAGAGCCGATGTGGCATGGGGGGGGGGGTCAGCCATGCATTAGAGTAGTGACACCCGTCTTGGCCCGTGGTGAAGAAATCAACGGCTACCCAGGGGTAAGAGCTCTGACGACTACTTTAGTTTCTGGAAGAATTGTCTAGTGCGGTTATTGAAATGGAGAGAAAGAAGATTTTTTGTGCTTTAGGGTTTATTGCTGCTTTGGTGATTATGGCGACAATCACTTGGTCTGTTGAGAAGACAACTCCTGCTCGTGAGTTGTTTGTTACAACTACGCCAATACCGGAGGAGCACTTCTTCTTTACGCTCCTGTATCAGGAGCAGAAGCATCGTCAATCTTATCTCAACAATACTCATAATGCCACAAACACAACCAATTGTTGGGTATGCGGGATGATGCCAGCTCATCAAAAGAAAGAACACCTTTTATACCTCTTCCTTTCTCACATAATGGCTCTTGTCGAGCCTGGTTCACTCTCTCGTTTGCAACCAAAAGCCTACAGTAGGTGGACTTCTTTTCCGTTTAAATAAAGAGTGTTATCAAGACAAAGATGGGTATCCTCAAGCTAATGGAACTAAACGGGAATGGGAGGAATACCGACCGGACAATATTTCAACGCCATATGTCTTCACCAACACAAGAGACTCTGCCGAAAGTGAACGCTTTGTGATTTTTGTTACAAAGACTAAAGCAAACTTATGTGTACAAAGTGTTAGACAGATGCCTGTTGTAATAAGTGACTGCATTACCGTTTTGAATATAGATGGAAT
Source organism: Lissotriton helveticus (assembly GCF_964261635.1). Classification (NCBI taxonomy): domain Eukaryota; kingdom Metazoa; phylum Chordata; class Amphibia; order Caudata; family Salamandridae; genus Lissotriton; species Lissotriton helveticus. The sequence goes on along the minus strand of NW_027611656.1, from coordinate 3,464,179 downwards.
AAATGATAGTTCTTTCCTAGCTTCACATAACACATACTTTGTATGTGGCAGTTATGGGTATTACCGACTACCAGCTGGGTGGTCGGGTGTATGTTATGTATCGTTTTTATTGCCCCCTGTATTTTTAGTACCTGCATCACATCATCGAGATCTTAAATTGTTAAGTAATATTACCATGAATCTGTATAAAAGGACATTAAGTACAGATGATGTCGATCAAACAGATACTAGTTTACAGCAATATGTGGACTTTAATCTAGGACTGTTCTTTTTTGTAGGTGCTGCATTAAATAGTAGGAAAGTGCGACGATTGACTAGGGTTGTGGAAGCTGTTACAAATCAGGCAGCTATAGCACTTGGAAATATTACTGAAGAACTGAAAATTGCAAGAGTTGTTGCACTCCAGAACAGGATGGTGCTAGATGTTATGCTTGCTGACCGAGGTGGTGCATGTCGCATCATTGGTAGTAGTTGTTGTGTGTTCATCCCTGATCACACACCGTCAGTGTATAATGCGATAAATAAACTCCATAGGATTGCTGCAGAAATTCATACAGAAAATGGTACTTGGACTTTTGCGGGATGGTTTTGGACTCAAGTTTCTGCTTGGGGCTGGAAAATATTGACTGTCCTGTGTATTATAATTGCGATCATCTTTACATGTTGTATATGTGTGCAATGTGGTCCAATATTATGCTCTATGTGCATTACTGCTTGTATACCAGCTAGGAGAAATACTGCAGATATGAAAGTACAAAGTATTTTAGACAAAGAAGTAGCTGAAATTATGAAAATTGATATACAGGATGAATATTTAGACTATCCCAGGAAGTCGAATGTCTTCAGCTAATGCTGAAAGGGTCGTATGTTGTAATTTGACAGCGATTAGATTAAGCATTAGCAGAAGACATGCTGTATTTGGCAACTATCGTAACAATTCAGTCGACTCCATTTTGTATTTGCGGCAGCCATTTTGTCTGTCATATGCTGCCATGTGCTCACCGTGTGTTTTGTCCTACTTCCTGGTTATCTGCGCTCGAAATCTGGCCAGCAACAGGCTATATTTAGTATCTCCTGTTTTAGCGCATGCCCAGTAGAGTCTGCAGATGTTAGTAATTAGTTCCAGATAGGAATGTGTTTTCGAAGGTCTCGAGAACCATTAACTCCGCCCACTCATCGATTGTGCTTCTAAAATGTCCTTATATGTATGTAAAACTCATTCGTGTGTTTTGTACCACCTTCTTTGAGCCCCCTCTTTGTGTATAAAAGGGGCCATGTGCTTTAGTTCGGTGTGCTACTCCATACAATACTGAAGGGTGTTGTGTGGACTGTAGTACCACCTCCGGAGGTTAATAAACTATACTTATCTATTTTCCAGGTCTGTGCCAACTTCTTCCTATGGTCTGAGGACTTTGTGCAGAGAAGGGCGAACCCCTTGCACTGGTGGGCCTTGCTGAGGTTTACTTCTACACTGGATAGGCCGCACCTCCACTGCACCCCCAGCCCAGGACAGGTCTCTCCTCCTTAGCACAGTACAAACCTCACCTCTTCTGCACCCCCTGAACAGGTGTCAGGGTGCATCAAAAAGTAATTAAAGCTCTTCTTTGTCTCGCAGTATCTGCCATTGAACCGGCATTGCAAAGATCACCCACTCGGAAAAGGTCGCGGGCGATTATAGTGCGGAACCGGGCCTTCTCCCCTACACTACCAACAGGGAGGACCGCAGTGGAAGTTTCCGGTCTAGTCCTGAGTTCCTGGACACGGGCGCGAGGTCTAGACCAGCTGTGAAGTGCGCCGGTTGATTTTAGAACCGAGGCACCAATGGATTTTCAGAGATTAGTTATGTTCTTTCTGTAGTCTAGTTAGATAGAAATAGCGCAATTTTGTGCCAGGCTTAGGCGCATGTTCGAGCGCTTCGGTGCGTCGGTTAGTTAGTTCGGTAATTTAGAACTGGAGAGAAATACCAATTTAAAGTGAATAGGAAAAAAGAAATATAAAGAGAAGAATTAACCCTTACCCATTGAATACTTCAGTTCCTGATTTCTTCGTTGCTTGGTTGATGACGGAGGCTCCAGAAGGTTTCTAAGGGAGAAGTAAGAAGAATTCAGAAGATAAGAAAGTAAGGCAGTGAGTGAATGAACGAATGAGTGAAAAAGAATAAATTGACTCACGAGTCAAAGGGTGCGAAAATGTTGTTTATAATGCAGGTTACCAAAGAATAAAATAGTTATATTGAAGAATAAATTAGGAGCAAAAGCCATAGGCTCTCTGGGTAAGGAAATATATATATATAGAGAGAGAGAGAGAGAGTGAGAGAGTAAGAAAGTGGAGAAGGATTTGAAGGAAATTTGTAATGGTGTGCCTTTCTGTTACATCGATTTCCACTCATGCTTGAAGAGAGAGAGGGAGTAAGAAAGGCATAAAACGGAGTACGGCAGAAAGGAAGAAGTAGAGTGGAAGAGCCAGATGGTCAGGCAGTCTCTTCTCTGTTCCATTCCCCTTTTTCCCGGCTGTGTTCACACGGCTACTAGTACACTCTTCAGTTGGTGGCTGTGGGAAAACCAGTGGTGGACTTTGGAAAATCTCATAGTTCTGCTCCGAATTTGGAAAATCTCATAGTTCTGCTCCTGGGAGTGTTGGCACTGTGAGTAACCACGACCCTTAACAGAGTGAAGTGCCCACGTCAATACTCACCTGAGCAGAATGGCTAAAGGGTTCAATTAAAAAAAATTAGGAAATTTAAGGAGATTCAACAAGAGTTGATAGGAGTCAAGGAGAAACATATGGTAATCAAATTTTAAATGAAGGCCCACATTTCTTAACTCAGTGCTCATTGTACTTCATGTGTCGACCCACTGTCTTCCCAGATGCACAATCTTGTAGAGCTTCCATCTTGTTGTATCTCAATGGAGACGCAGCTTCATGGTCAATGCCCCTGGTCACCCAAGACTCCCCAATTTTATAGAACTTCGAGGAATTCAAGAAAGTGTTTTTGTGAATTTTTGATAGTTGGATAATGAATTACTGGAGTTGAGGCAAGGGAATCGAGAGCGTGTCACTTACCTGGCCCAATTTAACAAACTTGTAGAAACTGAATGGCCGGAGGCCAAAAGGGCAGTCTTGTTCTATTGGGGTTTGAAAGATGACTTAAAGGATGCGGTGTCACAGATCCCAAATCGCCCTACAGAAGTTTCAGCTTTGATTGATTTCGTTTTTGAGATAGACTATCAACAAACGGAAAGAAGGGGTGAAAGACAATGCAAATTTCGACCCAGTGTACCACGCTTTGACCGGGTCAGCACAGAGGTTGTTAAATCTGGTGATAAAGAACTTGCAGTCGAACCTATGCAAATTGGAACTATTAGAGGCCCCCTTTCCAAAGAAGAGAATGCAAAGCGTTGACAGAATAATCTATGGCTTTATTGTGGTATCAGTGAACATTTTGTAAAGAAATGTCCCAAGAAACCAAAAACCTTCAAGAAGGAAAACTCTCTGCACCACTAGTAGAAGGAGTTGGGCTGGTGGTTGCTAACAAGGATACAACTCCAATTTCTCATCAGGTGGCCAATATTCTACAATCTTCCGCTCCACACCTTATTCTGACGAGGACCCTAAGATTTCAAGACCGAGTTCTTTCAGGAGTGGCCGTGATGCTGGACTCCGGTGCTACGGGGAACTTTTGTGACCTCAAATATGCCTCGAAAATTGGTCTGAGGCATTACCTAAAAAGAGAAGTGAGGCAGTTAGGGCTGTTGAGGGTACAAATGTATCTTCCGGCCCAATAACCAGTCACACAGAAGTTGTGGAACTTGTCTCTGTTGAAGGTCAGAAGGAAGAGATTCAATTTAACTTGATCGATGCTCCGCAGTTTGGAATCATCCTGGGTTTGCCTTGGTTAACTGAACACAACCAAGTTATTGGTTGGAGAATTGCTTCGGAGAAAAGCAGAACGAGCAAGATGGAAATCTAGCAGCTTTATTATGCAAGCAAAAGATGATGGTGTTTGAGGTGCAAACTGAGTCTTCCGGTAGAATAGCAATAGTTTGCTGAAGTTTTCAGTGATTTGGAATCAAAGAAGTTGCCCCCACATCACTGGTATGACTGCAAAATTTGATTTGGAACCTGGATCTAACCTTCCTTGTAGCCGAATGTATGCGCTTACTGAAGCTGAAAACCGTCATCCTAAGAAATACTTAGAAAACGGGTTCATACGACCTTCACAGTCCCCCGTTTCTTCACCGTTATTTTTCATTCCAAAATGTGACGGAGATCTGAAAATGTGTATAGATTATCGTGCCTTGAACAAGATTACAATAAAGAATCGTTAGCCTCTTCCCCTGATCTCAGTTCTTCTAGATCAGGGGTACTCAAAGTACGGCCCGGCAAGCCTTCAGTGGCAGCCCGCGGAGCTTGAGACACATCGCACCTGTGTGTTTGTTTTTTTAACTTCAGCAAACACCTCGGGGAGCAGCAGTGCGTAATCAGAGAGCCTGCTCTGTGGGGGCCCCGGGCGATTCCAGCCACAGTCAAGAGTGGAGCTGCAGGGGCACTAAGAGGTGAACAAAGCCTCATTAACAAACAAATGGCCGTTTAAAGACCTGTGAAGTACTGGGGTGCCCGGGAGGCTGTGTCAGCCAGGCTGACACACAGGGGAGAGGGGGTGGGAGGGGGGAGGACAGCTGGAACTGAGAGCCGGTGAGTTGGGAGGGCAGAGCAGGGAGTGAGAGCCCGGGTGAGGGAGGTGGAGGGCAGAGCAGGGAGTGAGAGTCCGGGTGAGGGAGGTGGAGGGCACAGCAGGGAGTGAGAGCCCGGGTGAGGGAGGTGGAGGGCAGCAGGGAGTGAGAGCCCGGGTGAGGGAGGTGGAGGGCAGAACAGGGAGTGAGAGCCCTGTGAGGTGGGAGGGCAGAGCAGGGAGTGAGAGCCCGGGTGAGGGAGGTGGAGGGCAGAGCAGGGAGTGAGAGTCCGGGTGAGGGAGGTGGAGGGCACAGCAGGGAGTGAGAGCCCGGGTGAGGGAGGTGGAGGGCAGCAGGGAGTGAGAGCCCGGGTGACGGAGGTGGAGGGCAGAACAGGGAGTGAGAGCCCTGTGAGGTGGGAGGGCAGAGCAGGGAGTGAGAGCCCGGGTGAGGGAGGTGGAGGGCAGAGCAGGGAGTGAGAGTCCGGGTGAGGGAGGTGGAGGGCACAGCAGGGAGTGAGAGCCCGGGTGAGGGAGGTGGAGGGCAGCAGGGAGTGAGAGACCGGGTGAGGGAGGTGGAGGGCAGCAGGGAGTGAGAGCCCGGGTGAGGGAGGTGGAGGGCAGAGCAGGGAGTGAGAGCCGGGAGCGGTGACAGAGGGCAGCAGGGAGTTAGAGCCGGGTGAGGTGACAGAGGGCAGCAGGGAGTGAGAGCCGGGTGAGGTGAGACAGATAGAGATAGAGACAGATAAAGACATATAGAGACAGAGGCAGAGACAGATAGAGACTGGGACAGATAGAGACAGGGACAGACGGAGCTAGATAGGGTCAGAGACAGATGGAGGCAGAGACAGATAGAGGTAGAGACAGACAGCGATAGAGACAGACAGCGATACAGACAGAGAGAGACAGGGGGAGACAGACACAGACAGACAGACAGATGGAGACAGACAGACAGAGGGAGGGAGACAGACAGACAGAGGGAGGCAGAAAGACAGAGGGAGACAGACAGAGGGAGGGAGACAGACAGAGGGAGGGAGGGAGACAGAAAGACATAGTGAGACAGACATAGTGAGACAGACATAGTGAGACAGACAGAGAGAGGGAGGGAAACAGAGGGAGGGAGACAGACAGAGGGTAGACGAGGGAGGGAGACAGATGGAGATGGACAGTGGGACACAGATAGAGGGAGACAGATGGAGGGAGACGGAGAGAGGGAAGGAAATAGAGGGAGGGAGAGAGAGAGAGAGAAAGAGAGATGTGTGTGTATGCTGGTCTGTTGGCTCAGTGGATGAACGCGTCAGCTGCAGGGGCCTGTGTTCAACTTCATGGTCACAGTTTCACAGTTTTTTTCGTTCTAGCCCCTTCCCCCTCCCCCACTGACTCCGCCTCCACCCGTGTGGCCCTCGGCCACAAACCACACTGTAAATTTGGCCCCCGAGAGAAAGTTTGTGAGTACCCATGTTCTAGATGAACTAAAAGATGAAAAAATCTTCAGGAAGTTAGATTTACATGGGGAGTGACATTTAATTTGAGTGAGAAGTGGAGAGGAATGGAAAACAGCATTCAGAACAAAGTATGGATTATATGAGTACCAAGTGATGCCCTACAGTTTGAGCAACGCTCCTGCAGCGTTCCAGTACTTCATTAATGATGTCCTGAAGGAGTTCATTGATCAATGCACGATTGTTTACATCGACAATATTTTGATTTATTCCTCATCAGAAGAAGATCAGCAACAGGTCAAAGGAGTTTTGCATTGCCTGAAGGAAAGCAAGCTTTACATAAAACTTGAAAAATGCGCTTTTGGAGTGAAACCTGTGGATTTCTTGGGATTTGTAATTGTGCCAGAAGGTCTTACCATGGATATTAAAAACATTGAGGCAGTCTTAAATTGGCCTCCTCCAACCTCTGTGAAAGAAATACAGAGCTTAATCGGGTTTGCAAATTTCTATCGGAGATTCATTCAAGATTTTTCCCTGAAGGTACCACCAATTACTAAATTGCTACGGAAAGGAGTAGCTTTTTAATCGTCTGCTGAGGCAGAAGATGCTTTCCAGTTCTTGAAGAAGAGTTTGACCACTGCACCAATTCTGCTGCATGCGCATCCTATTCAACCGTTTTACCTGGAGACTGATGCTTCTAAACAGGCCATCGGAGAGGTACTTTCAGAGAGACACAAAGATACCGAACAGTTGCATCTTGTGGCATATTACTCTAGAAAATTGCAACCAGTGGAAATAACGTATACTATTTCAGATAAAAAACTCCTCGCTATCAAAGATGCGTTCCAAGAATGGCGACATTACCATGTCAGAGCAAAACATGTGGTGACGGTATTCACCGATCACCGGAATCTTCAGTTTCTGAAGTCTGCCAGAACGCTCACACCATGCCAACTTAGGTGGTCCCTGTATTTCGCCAATTATGACTTTGTAATAACTTATCGGCCAGGAAGAAATAATGGAAAGGTAGATGCCAAGTCTCGCAATGACACGGATGGAAGAAAGAGTCCCATTAGTGATCAAAAGATAATTCCTGAAACTAAGATCGTTGGAGCCACTAGTTAGAAAACTCTTGTAGACAAGGTCAAAGAAGCCTTACCTTCTGAAGGAATACGCAGCTGGGCAGAGAAGGAGTCAACTAAAGAAATTGTCGATGGATTACCGTTTCATTCCAAGGCCTTGTACTTCGCAATCAAAGAACTTCAACAACAAGCGTTGATCGACTGTCATGACAGTCCATTGGCTGGTCCCCCTGGAATCCATTGAACGGAGGAGTTGTTAAGGAGACAGTTTTGGTGGCCAGGGTTGTCCAAAGATGTTCGAGCTTATGTGGAAGGCTGTGAGATTTGTCCAATGGGAAAGACAAATAAGCTGGCTTCTCGGGGTCTATTGAGACCTTTGCCTACCCCTCCATTTTCCTGGCACACTGTGACTATGGATTTGATTGTTAAATTGCCTTCTAGTCAGGGATTCAGTTCAGTATTACTCATGGAAGACGCGTTCTCAAAAATGGCGCATTTTGTTGCCCTGAAAGGGAAGTCATCTGCAAAACAAATAGCCACACAATTCAATTAACGTGTTGTAAGATACATGGCATTCCAAAGGTTGTGATCACAGATCGTGGATCTCAATTTCTATCCCATTGTTGGAAGGTTTGTACAAGGGGTTTGGGAATTGAGACACGTTACCCAACGAGTTTTCATCCACAAACAGATGGTCAAACTGAAAGGGCCAATCAAGAGTTAGAAAAGTATCTCAGACTGTTTCCTTTGGATCAAGAGGGAGAGTGGCTTGATCTTCTTTGGACTGCAGAGTTTGCACATAATAATGCTAAGAATGCCTCTACTGGTTTTCCCCCTTTCTACTTGAATTATGGAAGGCATCCGAATTCTGAGGTTTCCTCTCAAGAAGTGTTGGTGCCTGCAGCACAAAACTTTGTACAGCATCTTAGCAAGGTACACGAGTCTGCCACCAAGAACTTAATGAAAGCTAAGGAACGCTACAAGCAAAGTGCAGATGAAAAAGAAAACCTGAACCAGATTTGAGTACAGAGGACAGGGTATGGTTAAGCACAAGAAACCTAAAGCTTAAAGGAAATAGAAAGTTTCAACCCCGATTTATAGGTCCATTTCCTGTGGAGCAAGTAGTGAATCCAGTGACTTTCAAACTAAAACTACCACCACAGCTAAAAATACACCCAGTGTTTCATGTTTCTCTTCTTAAAAAGGTTTCACCCCATTTGAAAGAATTGAGGAACAGAGAACCTATTTTAGCGAAAGGACAAGAAGAATTTTACTTTAAAAGAATCTTAGTTTCAAAGTCCATTCGAGGGAAAATCTTCTATCTTGTAGACTGGAAGGGTTTTGGCCCAGAGGATAGGTCGTGGGTGGAACAATCAGATGTTCATGCTCCCCGATTAACCAACATTTTTCACTTGCAAAATCCTCACAAACCTCAGCCCGGAGGCTTAACCTTGCAAAGGGGTACTGTCAAGGTGCAGAAAAAAGAAATCAAAGCTCTTCTTTGTCCCGCAGTATCTGCCATTAAATGGGCATTGCAAAGATTACACGCTCGCAAATGGTCCCGAGTGATTATACAGTGGAACTGGGTATTCTCCCCTGTACTACCAACAGGGAGGACCGCGGTAGAAGTTGTCGGTCTAGTCCTGCGCTCCTGGACACGGGTGCGAGGTCTAGACAAGCTGTGAAGAGCGCCGGTTGATTTTAGAACCACGCACTTCACCAACGGATTTTCAGAGATTAGTCACGTTCTTTCTGTAGTCTAGTTAGAAATACCAATTTAAAGTAAACAGGAAAAAAATATATAAAGAGAAGAATTAATACTTACTCATTGAATACTTCAGTTCCTGATTTCTTCGTCGCTTGGTTGATGGCGGAAGCTCCTGAAGGTTCCTAAGGGAGAAGTAAGAAGAATTCAGAAGATAAGAAAGTAAGGCAGAGAGTGAACGAACAAATGAGTGAAAAAGAATAAATGAACTCACACGAGTTAAAGGGTGCTAAAAAGTTGTTTATAATGCAGTTTACCAAAGAATAGAATACTTATATTGCAGAATAGAAGAGGAGCCAAAGCCATAGGCACTTTGGGTAAGGAAATAGAGAGAGAGTAAGAAAGTGGAGAAGGAAATTAGTAATGGTGTGCTTTTCTGTTACAGCGATTTCCACTCATGCTTAAAGATAGAGAGGGAATAAGAAAGGCATAAAACGGAGTAGGGCAGAAAGGAAGAAGTAGAGTGGAAGGGCCAGAAGGTCAGATAGTCTCTTCTCTGTCCCATGCCCCTTTCCCCCGGCTGGGTTCGCTTACTACTCCACCTACATCCATTTTTTGCTTTTACTACTTTTCACAGCCAATCAGGTACTTGATATTTGAGTTTAAACAGGCAAGCCTTTAGAGGCCGTAGAGAAGGAAGTTCTCTAACACTCATGTTTTTTCTTTATAGAAATTCATCTACATAACATATTTATGAAATATCCCTGTTACCACTGCCGTAATTGAGATACTTTCGGCATAAAGGTAATTATTAAAAAATTAGTCATGGATACTATATCTTGAATTTTATCAATATATATGTAGTCGATGGTAAAAATTTATCAGTGCATCGAAAACGGCAATTATTCCCATTTTGGGATGCACCTCCATGTTATCTATTCTGTATATGAATTTATTGGCAACACTGATTTTTCATATCTAATTATAGTGTTTACCTCTGATTTATTTTATCTAAGAGCCTGAGGCCTACGTTTTTGAAACGGAATCATCAGTACTTTCACTAGTTCTACACTATTTTTAGAATAGGTGAGTATAATTACGAAATTAAAGGGTCATATACCCTGGTTGTCGAAGATGGTATCGTGACATAAAAACGTATCACCAATCCTATAAATTGACTATGTATACATATCTACTATATTTTATTCAGAATGTACCGTACTAAAGCCTTTCCGTGTGCAATCAATTGAAGGCATTGATCCAAGCGATTGCTTAGCAAGTGATTAACGCACATTGACATAATATAATCAAAATTATTATAATGTTCTAAAAATTGAGTATTGGCCTTAAAATTGCCCTTCTAATCATAATGATTTTTAAGACACCCTGTCCCATCTGTATCCTTTTTAATACTACCTATGTCTCTAAGGGTCCCTTGTCCAATTATTTATTTGTTTCTCCACGCAGCCTCCCCCAGAACTGGGTTCTCTCCCCAGTGTAAAAATGAACAAGGAAATGGAAAACCCGTAATCGGGTTTATATTATTGATGTATATTTGCTAAACATAATAGGTTATTAGGATGTTATAGGTTCAGGTTATTTTTATATGTCGTAACAATTGTATTCTCCCCTTTTTTTCTATTATGTTTAGATAATAAATTCATTTTCTTTATTTGTAGAATATATTGTGGCTCCTCCAGAAGAAGACGCTGGTCGCCGCGCGTCGAGAAAAGCATTAACTTTGCCACTTGTTTTTATTTGTGAATTCTGTGATTATAATAACTGTGTTATATTTTTTTGATAATTGTGAATTTTGTATAATTGAAATTATTATGTATTGGTAATTGATTCATTTTTATGTATTATCATGTATTTGTTTGAATTTTTAACCCAGATCCATCTGCTGAAAGCTTTGTTTGTTTTTAATATGAATATTATTAAATGTTAGATACTGAACCTTTGTAGTTCCACCTCTTTATTACGTTCTAAAAGTTTGTCAATTCATAATACCATAGTGCCTAGGTTGTTTTATCTCACTTGCTTTTACTACTGCCAGAGGCCCAAACATTAAAGATAATCCCTTTGGATAATGGGAACACTGGACAGTTTTTAAACTTCACTTTCACATCACTATCACTGCACACTCAGTAAAGATACCTGCTCCGCTGTAATACAGGCCTTGTAGCACAGCAGGGACACACTTGGTGTCACCAGGTGGGCCCGATGATGAAGCATGCCACCAACTAGGTTGATGGATGGGGGCTTCATAAAAAGAAAGAACCCTTTTCTTTTTATCACTAACATACAGTTTTGAGTCTCATATCACGTCTTGACAGACTAGTTCTCATTGATTTAACATGCCTTTGTCATGAGCCATCTGGGGCTCAATGGTAACTCCGGATACTTTTCGAAAACTTGGGTTACAAGCTCTTACAATAAAATACATTGCCTGGAAAGGAGCATCTCTGGGCGGTGAGAGAAGCGGCTGAGGCGGTCCACACTCCTCATACACAGAGGACACGATAGGCCTCAACTCCTATCCCTACCGAGCAGGTTTCATCCCAGCTGGGGACAGGTCTCCACTTCTCTGTATCTCCCTGGATAGCCCTGAACCACTCTGCATCCCCCTGGACTGGCTTCACCTCCTCTGCACCCCTCCCGGATCAGCCTCAGCTCCTCTGCACCCCCAGCCCAGGACAGGCACCACTTCCTCTGCACCCCAGGACAGGCCTTGCTTCCTCTGCACCCGTAAAGACGGGCCTCAACTCCTCTGCACCATGGGGCAGGCCGCACCTCCTCTGCACCCCCTGCACAGGCCTCACCTCCTCTGCAATCCCAGCCCAGGAACCTCCTCCTCTTCATCCCTGGACAGGCCTCACCTACTCTTAACCCCCTAGACGGGCTATGCCTCACCTCTGAACCCTGGACATGCCTCACCAGCACTGCACCCCTGGACAGGCCTTGCCTCGTCTGCTTCCCCTGGAAAGCATTCTCCTCTGCACCCCTCAGGACAGGTCTCCCCTCCTCTGTACCCCTGGACAGGCCTCGCCTCTTCTTCATCCCTCCGGACAGGCCTCAACCACTCTGCATCCCCCTGGAGAGGCTTCACCTCCTCTGCACCACTCCCAGATACGCCGCACCTCCTCTGCACCCCCAGCCCAGGCACCACCTCCTCTGCACCCCTGGACAGGCCTCACCTGCTCTTAACACCCTAGACAGGACATGCCTCACCTCCTCTGTACCCTCGGACAGGTATCACCTGCTGTTAACCCCCTGGACTGGACATGCCTCACCTCCTCTGAACCCTGGACAGGCCTCACCTGCTCTGTACCCCCATGGATAAGACATGCCTCACCTCCTCTGCACCCCCTGGATAGGCCTCGCCTCCTCTGCTCCTCCAGAACAGTTATCTCCTCTGCACCCCTCATGACCCGCCTCACCTCCTCCTCTCCCCCTGGACAGGTCTCACCTGCTCTCCTCCCCATGGACAGGACTTACCTCCTCTGCACCCCTAGGACAGGCCTCGCCTCCTTCGCAACCACAACACCCCTGAAAAGGACATGCTTCACCTCCTTTGCACCCTTTGGACAAGCCTCAAATCCTCTGTACACCCCCCGGACAAGCCTCACATCCTCTGCAACCCCTGGACATGCCTCACCTGCTCTGCACCCTTGACAGGCCTCACTTCCTCTGCACCCCATGGACAGGCCTCACTTCCTCTGCACCCCATGGACATGCCTCCCCCTCCTCTTCACCACTCTGGACTGGCCTCACCTCCTCTGCACCCCTGGACAGGCCTCACCTGCTCTCCTCCCCTTGGACAGGCCTCACCTCCTCTGCTCCCCCTGGACAGGCCACACCTCTGCACTCCTGGACAGGCCTCACCTCCTCTGCACCCTCTGGACAGGTCTCACCTCTTCTGCCCCACTGGAGAGGCTCCACCTCTTCTACCACCTGGACATGCCTCCACTCCTCTTCTCCCCCTGGACAGGCCTCACCTCCTCGGCCCCCTGGAGAGGCCTCACCTCCTCTGCACCCCCTGGACAGGCCTCACCTCCTCTGCACTACCTGGACAAGCCTTACTGCACCCCTGGACAAGCCTTACCTCTTCTGCTCCCCTGGACAGGCCTCATCTCCTCTGCACCCCTGGACAGGTTCACTTCCTCTGCACCCCCTGGACAGGCCTCACCTCCTCTGCACCATCTGGACAGGCCTCGCCTCTTCTGCAGCCGTGGAGAGGCCTCACCTCCTCTGCACCCCTCAGGACACGCCTATTCCCCTCTGCACCCCATGGACAGGCTTCACCTCCTCTGCACCCCATGGACAGGCCTCACCTCCTCTGCACCCCATAGACAGGCCCCCTCCTCTGCACCCCTAGGACAGGCCTTGCCTCCTTCGTAACCACTCCACCCCTGAAAAGGACATGCTTCACCTCCTTGGCACCCTTTGGACAAGCCTCAAATCCTCTGTACACCCCCCCCCCCCCCGGACAGGCCTCTCCTCCTCTGCACCCCTGGGCAGGCCTCACCTCCTCTGCACCCCTGGACAGGCCTTATCTCCTCTGCACCCCTGGACAGGCCTCATCTCCTCTGCTACCCCTGTACAGGCCTCATCTCCTCTGCTACCCCTGTACAGGCCTCATCTCCTCTGCTACCCCTGGACAGGCCTCTCCTCCTCTGCACTCCTGGACAGGCCTCACCTCCGCTGCACCCCTGGACAGGCCTCACCTCCTCTGCACCCCTGGACAGGCCTCTCCTCCTCTGCACCCCTGAACAGGCCTCCCCTCCTCTGCACCTCTGGACAGGCCTCTCCTCCTCTGCACCCCTGGACAGGCATCACCTCCTCTGCACCCCTGGACAGGCATCACCTCCTCTGCACCCCTGGCCAGGCCTCACCTCCTCTGCACCCCTGAGAAAATCAACTTCCCAGCACACGTATTTAAGTAAGATGTGGTTTCCCTCGAAGTTAAAAAAAAGTACAGTAAATGAGTCACAGAATATACACAATTCTTTCTTTCTTTGCGTTTTTTTCTGGTGTTCTCGGCCACAACCAACATGTGTTTTTTTGCTACAGGGGGTGATCCCGCGACTTTTTCAAGGCTGTGTAAAAAATAAAGGTACAGAACCATGGTCTAAATAGAAGTCACATCTTTCTCAGTCATTGGTATTATTTTTTGTAAAATTAAATACGGCCACAGCGCATATAAACTAAGGGGGTTGTCTATGTTGGGTATACAAACAATAGTAACCTAACCTTGTTGAGAAGATACATGTAAAGAAAGCATTCGAAGATAAGTATACGATGGAGAGAGCGAATCCAGATAAAACTCCAATGGCAAAATGACCTCCTTATAGCCCTTGTGCACAAAATCCTTCGTACTTTCAAGTGTGAAAACCCGTGTCTGTGGTTGGGTCCGAATGATGCCGATGATGTCATGTGCTCTAGTCTGGGGGTCATAAGTCCCAAACCTTAGAGCCCCAAGTGTATCAAGCATGAAGGTGAGAAATAAACACCTCTACCGTCCCAGTATAACTTTCTGTAAATAAAGAAGGGGTATTTTTAAAGGTCTGAAAATCCATCTCTGTGAAGTCCCAGAGGGATGGATATTTCAAAGAAACCTACTTTCAATGTGGTGTTAATCCCGACCCACACAGGGTTCTGTTAAGTATCAACGATGAGTCCAAAGGATGGGTCCTCTGATTCATGTGTTCTTGTTTTCTTCCAAGAATCAGGCTATATCTGTAAATCAAATGCTCTGGTCATGTTCTAGTGTGCTAAGCGTCAGAATAAACCACATGTCTGATACTGCTCTTAATCCCCAAGTTAGCTATCAAAGCACTCCTTTAAACGCTCTGTTATCCGGGGATCCACTCTCAGCCGAGACCCGGCTCTATTGGGAACTCCTTCTCTCGGTTGCTTCAATACGAGGCACAGTAACAGCCCCATAAAGTGTGAGGTGAGCCAGGGTTCAATGTAAAGCCGTGTTTACCCGAGCCCGGCCACCGATTGTTGAAGTCTCTCAAGGCCTCACTCTTGATGCAAACCCGGCTCTATTGGGAACTCCTTCTCTCGAGGCACAGAAACAGCCCCATAAAGTGAGAGGTGAACCAGGGTTCAATGTAAGCCGTGTTTACCCGAGCCCGGCCACACACGGCTGAACTCTATCAAGGCCTCACTCTTGATGCAAACGCTGACAGTCACCTGCGCCTGCTGTGTATAAGGAAGGGTCCTTGGGTCTGTGGTCAGCCTGGATCTCACCTCGAGACCCACAGGGAGCCGTTCATTCAGGTATAAACATTCATCCAAACATTCATTCTCATGTCTCCCTCGTGCTCCCTCCGGGTCCTTGGAGCGTGATGACCCGGAAGCTATCAAAGGACATGAAGCCTAGGATCTCGGTCTTACCTTTCTACCGTCGCAGAGTCCAGCAGAGGATCCAAACATCAGCACAGGAACCGGTGTGTCCAAACCCGCAGCCCGAGCGCGGTGCGCGGGATCCAGATCTGTGCGGCATCAGCAGAGGAACCGGCCGTCGTTTTGGGTGACTTCCGGTATCCCGACAGAGCAATAAACGAAGGACTACGGTCGTGGAAGGGGCGACATCTTGGAGTGGGGAATCTGTCAAATGCTCGTGTTCTGTGCACGTCACAGTTGCGCATGTGCAAGGCGAAGACACTACTTCCTATCGCCGATTTACGACCTTGCACGGGGTACGGACTGAACTGCCCTGAACAGATGACGCTCCGTCTCACTGCGGCTGCGCAGAGGAAAGACACTGCCCCCTCCCCATAGACGAGCCGAACCGAGGAGCTTTGCACTTAAATACTCCGCGGGTGCTGTGGCAGCTGTTTTCTCTCATTCATTGTGTCCCCGCGCGGACCTGTCCTGGCGCTGAGCTGTCGCCCTTTACTGTGCTGTGAACGAAAGAAAAAAATCTTTCTTACATTCTATCCGTCCTCCGCGCATGCGCAGTTGTTCATCCATCAGGCCCTCTTTAACACACGTTCCCCGGCGGGAGGCAGTATCTGTCCTCAGCGCATGCGCAGTTAATCCAATGTCTCTTTCATCTGCACTGTGGGAAGCGGTGTCTATCACCAGCGCATGCGCAGTTGTCCATGAACAGACCCCTTTTAACCCCGCGCTCATGGTTCAGTCCTGGCCTCTGGCTCAGCAGGGAGCACAACACCCAAACCACCCAGGAGAGGCCAGACCCACAGCAGGGCCCTCAGCACCCAAACCACCCCAGGTGAAGTCAGACCCCAGCAGGGAGCACGGCACCCAAACCACCCCAGGTGAGGCCCGACCCACAGCAGGGCCCTCAGCACCCAAACCACCCCAGGTGAGGTCAGACCCCAGCAGGGAGCACGGCACCCAAACCACCCCAGGTGAGGCCCGACCCACAGCAGGGCCCTCAGCACCCAAACCACCCCAGGTGAGGTCAGACCCACAGCAGGGCCCTCAGCACCCAAACCACCCCAGGTGAGGTCAGACCCACAGCAGGGCCCTCAGCACCCAAACCACCCCAGGTGAGGCCCGACCCACAGCAGGGCCCTCAGCACCCAAACCACCCCAGGTGAGGTCAGACCTCAGCAGGGAGCACAGCACCCAAACCACCCCAGGTGAGGCCCGACCCACAGCAGGGCCCTCAGCACCCAAACCACCCCAGGTGAGGTCAGACCTCAGCAGGGAGCACAGCACCCAAACCACCCCAGGTGAGGTCAGACCTCAGCAGGGCCCTCAGCACCCAAACCACCCCAGGTGAGGCCATGAGATACAAAGACTGTCTGCTGCTGGGAGGGACTCCACCCTGCTGTCCGGGATTCATTTGTTGTTGTTGTTGTTGATTATTTTGTCTCAACAATGCTCATTGGTCCTCACTGCTGGGGTTGGGTCACTCTTTTCAAGGCCTCAGCAAACGGTGACATTTGTTTCACCTGAAAAGTCTGTGATGAGAAGATCGACTTGAATCCCGTTTGTGTCTTTCCCCAGAGTAAAGGGGGACCGCCCCGCCAATCGAAAGTGAAAGAACACACTCCCAGGCAGCACCGACTGCGCCTCATTGTACCTGGGCTGGGCCTGCACAGCATCATCTGATGAGGCTAAAACTCCCCCAAATATGACTCAACCTCTCTAGGGCCTCAGTGACCAGGCAGCGGTCAGCCAATGCCCCTCAGGTAAACAAGCATTGGCAACGCACTCCCAGGCAGCACCGACTGCGCCTCATTGTACCTGGGCTGGGCCTGCACAGCATCATCTGATGAGGCTAAAACTCCCCCAAATATGTCTCAACCTCACTAGGGCCTCAGTGACCAGGCAGCGGTCAGCCAATGCCCATCAGGTAAACATAAATAACAACAAAGGGTGCCAGTGCTGATAAACATAACTCAGGACTGTGATTAATCCTCCACAAACAGAAGGTCAAATTCCAGAAAGGGCTTGCTTATTAATCGCAATTTTATTTTTGAAAAATCATTTTTATAAAATTCATATTGACAATTGAG
Source organism: Lissotriton helveticus (assembly GCF_964261635.1). Taxonomy (NCBI): domain Eukaryota; kingdom Metazoa; phylum Chordata; class Amphibia; order Caudata; family Salamandridae; genus Lissotriton; species Lissotriton helveticus. Next base: position 3,446,777 of record NW_027611656.1, on the reverse strand, counting down.
GAAAGAACAATAAGAAAAAATCAAGTGAGGCCCTGACGAGAATCTCCGAGGAATTAAAGGGGATTCGAAACGCGTAGGCCCATCCTTCTACTGGTCTGCCCTTGTGTCTAGGAGCACATCCATCCACTGATTTGTTGTCATTTGTTGTGTATTATTGATTTATATTTATTTGTAATCATTATTTGAAATTGTATAATCTCCTGGTTTTGTACTATTTTTTCAACCAAGTACCCCGAAAGTTTTGTTTAAATAAGGCAGCTCCAGTTCTGTTTCTGTTCTTTGTAGATAATGAACATTTGGTATGTCTGAGTAAAGTTTGCATGTGTCGAATGTGAGGCGAATGTGATATGATTGTAGTTGTAAATGGTGGATCGTTTTAAGTGATTGGTATCTTTTGTGTCCGTTCTCTACTTGATTTTTTCTTATTGTTCTTTCCTCAATTGTAAATATGAATTTTATAAAAATGATTTTTCAAAAATAAAATTGCGATTAATAAGCAAGCCCTTTCTGGAATTTGACCTTCTGTTTGTGGAGGATTAATCACAGTCCTAAGTTATGTTTATCAGCACTGGCACCCCTTGTTGGTATTTATGTTATAGGCTCAGCCTTGCTGATTAGAGCCAGCCCCATTTTGTTCTTACATCAGGTAAACAAGCATTGGCATCGCCAGTAGCTCTCGCCTCTGGGGCCTTATAAGCGTTTAGTTATCCAGCACAATATCCTTGGTGCAACAACATCAACTGTTGCATGGCTAAACACGTATAACATCCCAAAGGCGCGACCTATTGGCCAGGCCAATGCTTGTTTTCATTGGTTCCTGTTTGAGCCTTTTAGAGATGCAAGCTTCTGTTTCGTCCTCCTGTCTAACTACTCCTGCATTTTGTTGATCTAGGTCATGGATACTCACAAACATTTTCTCGGGGGCCGCAAAGTTTGGTCTGTGGTGTGACCGAGTGCCGCCCTGATGCCAGAGGGGGTGTAAAGTCTGGGATGGGGAAACAAAGCATGTATATCTAGTGGCTGCCTTTAAGAATGAAGGTGTTCCTAAAGTTAAAGGCCTTGTTACTTCATTTTCCTAACTGCAATTAACCTTTAAATAAGTGTTTGCTGTATACGTACGTTTCTTGTTCATGTTAGTTCTGACTCGAGTAAACAGCAGCCCAGTGCTGCTGCTGCCCGGGGGTCCGCATGTAAAGACCTGGAGGGCCTTATGCGGCCCCCGGGCCGTACTTTGAGTATCACTGATCTAGATCCTCCCGGCGACCACCCCAGCTACATGTGTATTTCCATGTTCTTCAAAAAGGGATCGCAGTTGAGCAGACAGGCTTGTCAAGTCTTCAAGGAAGTGTGAGTGTGACGAGGCTGGTGTATTTATTCACCACTTAACTAATCAGTCTAGTGTCCCTCCGTCCTCACGTAAGCCACAATTTGTGACACATTTGCTATTTTAAGGATTGTAATAACATCACTTTTGTATATTTAAGTCCATACAGATACTGAAAACAGCAAACTGCAAGTACAAAAATGAAAAGTACAGGGGGCCCGAGCCCTAAAAATAGGTTTCAGAGGGGCAGGGTTTGTTAATTAGTATAGGCAGTGTGCAGTAATGTCACAGAGAGGGACATTGCAAATCTATTATGCCTCTCTTTAATGGTAATGAACCGTCATTCACGTAATATAAGCACGCACATGAGCAGCGTATACCCTCATGTACATGAATAAAGAAGTCTTAAATGTAATTTGGTACAACAATGCGGGAGAGTTTTAATGAAACGTGGGGGAACATGTTAACATTGACTTTCATTGGGCAGAGCAAGTTTCCAGTGGGAGAAAGCTAAAATATTTTAATGCATGATATAGAATGAATATAGTGCTCTCTGAATCTGACTTGCATATCTATGTACTTTTTTTACTGCATTGCACAGATATTCTATGCAGTAGTCTATTATTATTTTCCTTTTGCATGATAGCTGTGCATTACAGTTAGCTTATAGATGCCACTTCTTCAGCTATTCACTAATGGTGAGCATTTTTATTTTGGTGCCCGTAAATATTCTCTATCTCAGTGCGACCCTGATAGTTGGCAGCCTACTAGCGATTCATTTGATGTTTACTAAATACCAGGCAGTTGGGGTAAACCTGCTACTTGCTACCAAATGGGTGTTTGTTTGGGCACACAACAAACTGGAACAAGCATTTGCAATGCAATTGGTCTCACATTTTCGCAAGTTTGAGCTATTGGCATTGTAAATGACAATGCCTTTTATTTATGTTTTGGGTTTCAAAACATAAATAAAATGCTTTGTCATTTACAATCCCAATAGCTTAAACTCGTGTAAATGTGCTACCTGTTGCATTGCAAATGCTTGTTATCTTCAGTCTCATGGTCTTTTTAGTGACATTAGAAAACTTAAATTTGAAGCTTTTGTGTGGGCCCTTATGGCCTAGTGCGCTGTACACACAACCATACATTTCTAATTCGTTGTCAACAAAGTTTGAATTTGAATGATTCTGCCTAGGTTTAACCAAAAGCTGTCAGTCACTGAAACATTTTGCATAGTGTATTTTCCTGTCAACAAATAAACATGTGTGTGGCATAAATGCCTTAGTGGCCGCTTACTTCCTTGAAGTACTATTTTCCTTACAGTAAAGTCCCCATTTTAATTATATTCAAATGGCATTAGATTTATGGAATTCCCACTTCCCACCCCACAACAGAAGCAATCCTATGGATTACCTAGATACCTGTGTGTGTGGTTTGATTGCCACAGTTGTCCTTGAGGACTCCGGTTCTGGTGTGCATTACTGGGTCAATGGTGAAGATGGACATATACTGTTTGAAGAAGTTATGTCCAGTGGTCCTTTTGGCAGCGGCTATAAACCACTCACGCCTCTTTGTCCCATGCTCCACTGGCATCCCACTGATTTTTCATGGAAGATTAAATCTGCCCCTGTAAATGTATCCCACCCCTGGGAAGCCCGTGGGATCTATTCAAAGCCAATGGCCTGTTACATTAAACCACGCGAGCTACCGGGGCAGAACCCACAGATGGCTGCCGCGGTGCGTGCATCTGCGGCGTGGCGGCCGTGCTCTCAGGGCTTCTACGCGCTTGGTTTCTTTGCCTCCAGGTGTAATATTACTGTAGCACCAAGGCCGCAGGCCACGGCTCTCATTCAGTCCATGGTGGTGGTGGACGTGGTGGTGGTGGATGTGGTGGTGGTGGATGTGGTTGTTGTGGACGTGGTGGTGGATGTGGTGGTGGTGGATGTTATGGTGGTGGACGTGAAGGTGGTGGACGTGGTAATGTTAGTGGTTGTGGTGGACGTGGTGGTGGATGTGGTGGACATGGTGGTGGTGGACATGGTGGTGGTGGACGTGGTGGTGGTAGATGTGTTGGTGGTGGTGGACGCGGTGGTGGTGGACATAGTGGTGATGGACATGGTGGTGGTGGTGGATGTGGTGGTGGTGGTGGACATGGTGGTGGACGTGGTAGTGGTGGACGTGGTAGTGGTGGATGTGGTGGTAGTGGATGTGATGAAGGACATGGTGTATGTGGTGGTGGTGGTAGTGATGGTGGACGTGGTGGTGGTGGGAGGTGGTGCTGGTTGACGTGGTGGAGGTGGGTGTCATGGTGGTGGTGGTGGTGGACATGGTGGTGGTGAACGTGGTGGATGTGGTGGTGGTGCACAAGGTGGTGGTGGTGGTGGAAATGGTGGTGGTGGATGTGGTGATGGACGTGGTGGTGGATGCGGTGGTTGTGGACATGGTGGTGGTGGTGAACGGGGTGGTGGATGGGGTGTTGGTGGATGTGGTGGTGGTGGACATGGTGGTTGACGTGGTGATGGTAGTGGACGTGGTGGTGGTGGACATGGGGATGGTGGTGGACGTGGTGGACATGGTGGTGGTGGTGGACATGGTGGTGGTGGACGTGTTAGTGGTGGACGTGGTGATGGTGGTGGACATGGTGGACATGGTGGTGGTGGACGTGGTGGTGGGTGTGGTGGTGGTGGACATGGTGGTGGTGGTGGTGGTGGTGGACGTGGTGGTGGTGGACATGGTGGGGGTGGACGATGTGGACGTGGTGGTGATGGATGTGGTGGTGATGGATGTGGTGGTGGATGCGGTGGTGGATGTGGGGGTGGACGTGGTGGTGGACGTAGATGTGGTGGTGGTGGATGTGGTGGTGGCCGTGGTGGTGGTGATGGACATGGTGGTGGTGGACATGGTGGTATTGGTGGATGTGGTGGACATTGTGGTGGTGGATGTAGTGGTGGTGGATGTGGTGGTGGTGGACTTGGTGGTGGTGGTGGACAAAAGAGCCTCGTATACCACACATATAATAATACAGAACAGAGCACCCTTTCGAGTGGATGACAGTGTAGGCCACATAACTTTCAAGTCAGTAACACCCCCATGCATGCACTCATCCTGCACACACTTTCCTTAAAGCGACTTCCTAGCTGGTGACCCGCATGCATGCACTCACCCTGCAAACACTTTCCTTAAAGCGACTTCCTAGCTGGTGACCCCCATGCATACCTTCACCCTGCACAAACTTTTGTTGCAATAACTTCCTAGCCAGTGACCCCCCATGCACGCACTTACCTTGCACACACTTTCCTTGCGGTGACTTCCTAGCTGGTATTCACCATGCACGCACTCACCCTGAACGCACTCTCCCACACACTTTTGTAGCAGTGACTTCCTAATCGGCTGTGGTCACTTCCTAGCTGGTGACCCCATACACGCACTCCCCCTGCACATACCTTGTTGTAGTGACTTTCTGCAAGAAGCCTCTCTATGCACAATCTCACTGACACACTCCCTCGGATATAACGTCTGCACACATTTCTCTGAAGACACGCGCCTTGCACGCACTTTCCATGAGGGGTGTCACAGCGATATATATACCGCCAGCGCGTTTTCAGGGCATCGGTGACGTATCACGCACTGCTGGCAGACAGTTGTTCTCAGAGACTACCTGCACTCACAGTCCCCTCACAATCACGCTTCACACACCTTCAACGAGCAGCCCTTCATCGCTGCACACAGCCCTCCAGCAGACAGTCATTACACACACTTGTTCACCCTCTCCTTGCTTCCTCACCACCTGCACGGATGCAACCTTCACTCGGTGATTCCATACACTCACTATCACCCGTGCACACATCCACTCTCCCCACAGTGACTTCTTGCAGTGTGCACCCTATTCACTCCTCAACCACACGCGTACACACACAGTCCCGGTAGACAGGGACTTCCCCTCCCATACAAACTCACTCCTTTCAAGATCTCACTGTGACGGCTCACTACCAGACGCGCACCTCTGATCACTCCCCGAGTTACACCTTCAACCAGTGACGCGCTGATCGGCCTCCCTCCGTGGGGCATCCAATCTCACACCAGAGGGCGCCCGTTTACACACTTATCACACTATCTGCTCCATCCTTTTGTTGTTGTTAGCCACTGCCATGGTACTCCTCACTGTGGTAGTGCCCCCAGCCTCCCCTCTTCAATGCCCTCGATGAAGTCTGCAGCGATCCCCTCTCGTGCACAGCTCCCAGGTACACGTCATTGTCCTTCTCCCACCAGCAATGTCCCCTCTCCCCCCTTGCAGGGCATCCCCTGCCTTCTGCAGCCCCCGTCCCCGTCCCCTGTGTTACCCTTCTAACCCCCGAATTACTGCTTGTCTACTACAGTGCCCTTTCGCTCCCTCTTCAGCAAATCTGTTACCCCCACCAGGCCCTCTCTCGCTCAAGCAGTGCAGCTTTCACACCACCTGGAGTTCTTTCTCACCTCTAGCAGAGCCCCTCTCACCCTTAGTAGCGCCACTCTCATCCCCAGCAGCACCCCTCATAGCGTCCTCTCACCACCCCACAGCGCCTCACACATCCTCGCAGCACCCATCACACCCTCGCAGCGCCCATCACACCCTCGCAGCACCCATTACACCCTCGCAGCACCCATTACACCCTTGCAGCGCCGCTCTCACACCAGCTACAGTTCTCTCACCTCTCGCAGCCCCCTCTCACCCTTAGCAGCCCCCCTCAAGCTTTGAAGCCATCGCTGTTGCATATTTATTTATCTTATGCAACTGACAAAGCCAATAGTCCTGGCTTGTCGTAGATGTAATGTTACTTGTTATATATGGATGGAATGGCGAAGCAGCAAAATACCAGTGGGCGACACACTATGCCGAGCATGGATTTTCAGTTTGGGTTTTTAAGCCACGCCCTTCATTACATCGACCACGTCCCTCTGGGAGCCATCACAAGGTTTTTCATTCCACTTAAAGCCCTTCCTCCGGTATAGTGACTTCCTGCTGAACAGGGAGAACAAGTTCACTCAGACTTGGCAGTCAGCTCCAGAGAGGCTAATCCATGCCCGGGCCCCTCATCCATTGGCACCTTTTGATTCTTACAGCGTTACAGTTCATATCTCATTCCCCTTATTGGATTTTGTCATTTTAGTGTCATTTTGTTCAATACATTTTACTTTTTTTTTCTATTTTGGTTTGGGTTTTTTATTGTTTTGCATTTTGACTTTTACTTTTTTGGTTTCTGCATAAATATTTGACGTATTACCTTAAGTTAAGCGTTGCTGTTCCGTGCTTAGGTACCAGGAGGTTGATCCTAGGTTAATTGAATGGCTTTGAAAGTTCATTCTGACAACGGTTGTGATTGTTCCTCATCTACCGTAAATAATAATTCAGTTTCTTACAGAAACTATCTGAAATTATCTGCAAAACAGGCAGGTGATAACCTACCAGACTTGAAGCACCCTGTGGACAAACTGGAATATGGGAATAGTATTGTGTGGCAACAGAACTTCTAAAAAATTCAGATGAACCAAGAATCACGCTTGAATGTCACAACTTTTTAAAACAAGGTAGTCAGGAAAGTGTGGCGAATATATTGCAGCTCTTTGCATTTTGGCAGCCCCAAGCAAATTTGAGAACAGAGTGGATGTATGTAGCAGAGACGAGTCTGTTCACCCAATGTGAGTGGTGAGATCTGCTTTGCTGGTCTGCCTGAAGTTAGGATGCTGCTGACAGTGGCCTGTATGCTAATAGCGATGGCGTGACTGGTGGATCTACGAAGCCAAATAAGAGAAAGTTATCTTCCGACACCACAGTCTTCGTGACTGAGACCAGTAATACTGAAGACTCTGAGACTCACAGCAGTAATTTCTCCTTTGCAGATGGAGTGAAGCCCAGAAGTATTCACATTACTAAGGTACCAACAAAGTTTAATATTGTTCATTTGTATTAACAATTTCTCTTTTGCAGCTTTTTGAAATGCATTTTCTAGTTTTGTTGCTTTTTGGTTAGTTTTTTATTGTAGGCTGTTATCTTCGGTTTAAAGGGAAAGATGTTGTAGTGTGTGACTGTGGCGTAGGATCAAGAAGAGACGTAAGACCAGTTCGGGGTAGGTAAGGTTTTATTTTGGAAAACGTCTTTTTATGGCGGGTTGTCAAGGTGTCTCTCTGAAAAGCTCTGGGATCCGTGATGGCCTCTGGTTATGGTCTTGCTAACAGATTGTTAAGAAGCAAACTTCAGGGGATGTTCCGTTCTTCCTAACTCCCTGTTGGACTCCGCCAGGGAAAAGAAACAGGTACAGATCGTTAGGAACGTTCGGGTTGCGAACCCGTTTGCACATGCAAAATCACCGTTGGCCATGTACAATTCCAAAATAGCGAGTTGCAGTTTATTTGCGACTCTCTATTTAAGAATTGCATGTCGCAATTAGGAACGGGCATTCCCTTCCTAATTGCGTCCGCAATGCTATGTGTGAATGTTTTGAGACCACAATTGCGGTTGCAAAACACTTGCAAATGACCACCCTCTTCAAGAGGGTGTTAATGCAGTCGCAATTTCGAAGGGGTCCCCAGGGTACCCCTTCCACTTTGTGACTGTGTCTAAAAATATTTTTTATGGGCCGGCAGTGGTCCCAGGGACCACTGCCTGTCCTTAACACCTTCAATGCTACAGGATATTTTCCTCCTGTGCTGCAGATCGATATTTACCATTGTTCATGACAAGGTCAGCTCGTCATAAGCACACGACCAGTGTACTGCATGACGAGCTGAGCTCGTCATGAGCAGCGAAGGGGTTAAAGAATGAAACGAAAACGTTTCATTTTTTTTAAAAATGCATCCCGTTTTCATTTAAGAAAAACGGGCTGCATTTTAAAAAAAGAAAGGAAAAAAAAACTGCTTTATTAAAAAGCAGTCCCAGTCATGGTGGTCTGCTGAGCCCAGCAGGCCACCATCCCTGGTAGGGCTGGCATTCCCAATGGGCTCACAAATTGCGGTATGCTCATTATAATTAATGAGCCTTGAAATTTGCGACCCCGACCTAGTGTTGGTAGACAGCGACAACCATCGCTCGCTGCAGTGGTGGAACCCTCAAAATTTAGCAAAAGGGTGGCCTTTCATAGACCCGATTCCACAGTAACCGGTTCGGGTGCCCATCTTCAACATTACAAAGTCCCGGGGCTGCGGTCAGACAAACACAAACGTCTCCACATCCACTACCTGGAACTTCCAGCAGTGTTCATAGCACTCAGCCTTTCTCACCCAACTTGTAGGCAAGACTGTCTTAGTTTGCACGGACAACATGACAGCAATGTACTACCTACAGAAATAGGGAGGGACTCACTCTCTCCAGCTGTCGCACCTTGCACAAAGCATTTGGGATTGGGCGATTCGCCAGAAAATCTATCTCCTAGCAGAACACCTCCCAGGAGTAGACCATCAGATTGCAGAGCTGCTCAGCAGACACAGGTAGCAAGTACACGAGTGGGAACTTCATCCTCAAGTTCTTCTTCCCTACGTTCAAAACTGAGGTTTTCCACAGATAGATCTGTTTGCCACAGTGCACAACGCAAAATGCCCAAACTCTGCATCCAGGTTCCCACACCCAGCATCCGAAGGCAATGCCCTATGGATGATTTGGTCAGGGATATTTGCTTACGCTTTTCCGCCTCTCCTGCTAATTCCATTACTAGTTCGGAAGCTCAGACAAATGTCCCTCACTGATCTTAATAGCCCCCACATGTTCTCGTCAACCTTGGTACTCTCATCCTTAGAACTCTCAGTGTTCCACATCAAAAGCTACATCTCACACCTTGTCTCCTCACTCAGAGCCATGGAGAAATCAGTCATCCAATTCCCAGAGAACTCAACCTAGCGATTTGGCTCCTGAAGTCATAGAGTTTGGTTATTTACAACTACCACCAGACTATATGAATATTCTCAAGGAAGCTAGTAAGCCAGTACTAGAGCATGTTATGCAGCAAATGGAAACGTTTTGTTGCTTATTGTAACAACAACAATATCAATCATCTAGATGCTTTTGTACAGAACATCATTTGTTAACTGTTGCATTTACAGCAATGAGGATTAACTTACACATCCATTTGTTTACACCTGGGAGTCGTAGCTGCATACTTGCAAAATAGACAACACCTATCTCTCTTCAGAGTACCAGTGATTAAAGCCTTCATGGAAGGATTAAAACGGGTTATACCGCCAAGTATTCCCCCTGCTCCAGAGTGGAACTTAAACATAGTCCTTACAAGGCTAATGGGCCCGCCTTTTGAACCAATGCACAAATGTCAATTACAATTCCTATCATGGAAAGTTGCTTTCCTCATAACGATAACCTCACTAAGGAGAGTTTAGGAACTTCAGGCATTGTAAAAAAAAGGCGCTTGTACGAATACCGCTGTGGAACCCATCCTGGCTTTCCCTGTGAGGTGTCCACTCCTGGGCACCCCCAAGGTGGAGGCCAGGCATCCTTTAGCGTTGTGGGGGCCGTTGTGGAGATTAAGCAAGCTATTGCTCAGAGTTGCAGAGTGGGACTCCATGATTGGAACAGGCACCGAGGCGAGAATTATCAGGTCCGTGGAATTTTGAGCCCAAGACCCGCCGAGGCGGGGAATTGAACCCTGGTCCCGGGCTAGACCTCTGCATCAGGGTCTGCCGCTCTAACCATTGAGCCACACTTCTCCACTCTGTATTAGCTATACAAGAGCCTTTCTTTCAACTTCACAAAGATTGAGTGATTCTACGTACCAATCCTAAATTTCTCCTTAAAGTAGTTTCTGCTTAGGGGTAATTCATGTACGAATTCAAATTAAAATAATATAACATTAGCATTTTCATTATTAATTGAACCATCCTAATTCTTGTATAGAATTTATGTGCTGCAATGATAATAGAGCAAAAGACACACACTTGATGGACGGAATGCAGAACTTATCAAAACATTCACCCCCAGTCACAGATCTGGGTAAATCCATCATTATTTTGCTCACCATGCCACCCCAGTTTAGACCTGGCCATATGCAAATCAGTCTTGACCCTGTGCCTCATGGGAACAGTCCCGCCCGAACTGCAATGATAATAGAAGCAGATAAAAGTAATCAGCAAAATAAGCACATTGAACAGAATAAATAGTTCCACCATCTTTCTAAAACAATGTACATATGCAAGCATAGAAAAACTGTATATAGCGTGTTCCTACTATGCTTTCTCGTGTGTGTGTCTGTGTGTCTGTCTCCCATTCCCTGTAAGGAAAGTATGTAGCTCCCCGTTCTAGAAGAGTCGGTCAAGAAGGAGCACACTGCATTGAATAATTTCTTGGTATGCACTTTTTATTAGTATTACAGGAAATCACAATGATTGATTGTCTCTTTTGTATTCTTCTTTCCCACAGGGTCTTCCACTTCAGTCCCTTAGGTGATCCTCGGCCGCCGTCGTCCCTCGGACAAAATGAAAAGACTCAGGTAAGTGTTTTTGCTTTATGGTTTAGTCAAGGGGGATGTGAGGGATAAATAATAGCTATGCATAAATGTGAAGGGTGGGGGTAGAGGTTGGAGCAACCAAAAGAAAAAGAGTAGCTGATGATTTCTGCTCTTGTCTTTCTTTTCCATCTTATTTCCTTTTCCCTGGGTCCCTTTCACCCCTCCGCCTCCTCTCCCGTCCCTCTCTGACTCAGCCCCTTTCCAAAAGCCCCGTAGACCCACACGCACCTGGAAGAGCCACGTCTCTCCGGGGCCGTGGCGTGGTGACTCCACGTCCTTCAGTGAGGTCTGGTAGTAGATCATGCCTCCAGGTATTCTGAGGCTATTCCCCTCAGGACTACCACTGCCCCTGCAGTGGCTAGGGCCCTCGTTTGCATCTTTCCCAGGGTGGGCTTCCCTAAGGAGGTGGTGTCATACAGAGGTACCGACTTCATGTCTGGCTACTTGAAACACATGTCGAAGGAGTGTGGCGTGAATTACTGGTTCACTACCCTCTACCACCCACAATGTAATGGCTTTGTTTTGTTTTGTTTTTTTAGAACTTTATTTTAATTTTGTCAACATACAACCTGGCAGTCAGAGTATACAGAGACATATCATACCAACATGTTCTACGTAAGTAGGTTAATCAAGAAGCAGTCACTAATTACACATGCACTAATCTGCCTTCCCATTCTCCAGGTGATCAATAAGTGTCCCATTCCCCTAATTGGGAATGTACCTTATAATTATCATGTGGAGACACCTCCCTGCTCATCCCCAGTGTCGTAGTATTCTGCCTTATCAGTTTCAGAGCCAGAGTTTGTGTCTGTTGTCACTCTGGAAGCAGGAGCTAGGAGTTATCTGTATGAGCACGGCAAGTGTTTAGTGTATCCTCAAATTTGTCATCCTTTCCGCTAAGGCGCATATGTGTCTCCCCAGCTAGGGCCCAGTCGAGCGCACCTCTATGCCAGAGCGCAATCGTTGGGGCATGCTGGGACAGCCATGTGATTGCAATTCTACGTCATGCCAGTACCATAGGCGACTGACCAAATGTATAGGTTATCTTGCACCCTTCTGGCATCTAAAGAGGCTTAATAAACAGCATTTGGTTGTCAGCTCAATACTTAGTTGTGTGGCATGCTCCATTTCTTCGACAGCTAGTTGCAAGAAGGAGTGTATTGCATCGCAGGGCCATGGTTAATGTAAGAAATCAGCCCCCACAGTGTGGCAGCGCAGGCGTATATCTGGGCAAGGCACAACCATTCGATAAAGGCCTTGTGGCGTTAAGTAAGTCCTTCGCAGAAAATTATAATGTATCATTCGAAAATGGGCATTACTAGAAACCATGCATGTTAGTTCACAGGACCGCTGGCAGTCTTGATCTTCCATTGGTATGTCAAAGTCTAAATTCCAGGCCTCTCGGGTCCGTGTGTAGTGTGAAGTGTCTACTGTACTGTTTAAAATGCAGCCCTTTAGGGGTGCAAGGGGTCGTGGCTCCTCCTCTTCCTTTCGGGGATGTTACAACCAATATCAGCAGTACCATTCCTATCAGGGCCAACCGCGTTACTCCTCCTCCCTGCAACAGCAGTCGTTTCGACTGCCGCAGGCTGCCTCTTACAAGCAGTACAGAGGGAAATCCTCCTGCTGAGGTGGAGATTCCTCAAAAAAGCACTGCCAACTGCCAACTGTCAACCGCTCTTTCCATCAATCCGACCAAAGTTGGAGGGCGGATCTCCCATTTCTTCTCCAATTGGTCCGTAATAACTACAGATCGATGGGTTTTTGACATAGTGTCCACAGACTACACTCTGGAATTTGTGAAATTCCATCACAAATTCTCCCCCCAGAGGTCCTCCTCCTGCCCGTCTGATGGAACTTATATGCCAAATCCATCTCATGTTAAGGAAAGGAGCGATCAAAGTGTGCCGAATCTTCAAAGGGATGCAGGCTTCTAGTCAAGATTCTTCCAAATCAAGGAAAAATCGGGGGGAGTGGCGCCCCATTCTGGACCTTCGTTCCCTCAAAAAGATTCTCAAGAAGCAAACTTTCCGGATGTTGTCTCTCCTAGAAGTGCTTCAATTACTGCCTCAAGGGGATTACAAGCCAACACTGGACCTTCAAGATGTCTATTTTCATGTCCCTATCCTACCCAGACACAGAAACTTCCTGCGCTTCAGAGTGGCTGGCAGAGATTTCCAATTACAAGTCCTTCCATCTGGCCTTCGCTCTGCACCCGAATGTTCACTAAAGGCTTGGCACCGGTGGCAGCATATCTTGGTCTAGCTGATGTCCAAATATTTCGCTATCTCGACGACTGCCTTATAAAGGCACAGTTGTTCGCAGTCGCAAGCAGACACACTCAATCATGCCTGTCTCTGTGTCTTTCCATCACTCTGGAGAAGTCTCAGTTCACCCCCTCTCAAGTGAGGACCTTCTTGGGGGCCATCATAGACACACAGCAAACAAGGGCCCTTTGTCTCCAATAAAAGACAACAGCAGATTTTCAAACTGGCAACTCCTGTGCACATAAAAGTATGTTTCTGTTCGACAGTTCAAATCGCTTCTGGGGATGCTGTCTTCCGGTATTCCCCTAATTCCCAACTGTCGCCTCAAAATAGGACCCCGACTGGAGAACTCGACAACCAATTGCAACAAGTCTCAGGGTACTTTGACAATGTCATCAACATCACGTCTCAGATATGAAGAGCATTGGTATGGTGGACTCGCATACCAAACATTTCTGCAGTTTGTTTGTAGTGGACACTCCAAATTTCATCCTCACGACAGATGCCTCCCTCGAATGTTGGGAAGGTCATCTTCAAGCCCTCACAGTCAAGGGGAAATGGGACACCCACCAATGAACTTGGCACATAAACCTTTTGGAGTTACTGGCGATATTCCCGGCTCTGAAGTCCTTTTGCACCCTCATTCAAGGAGCTTCAGTGTTGATCCGAATGGACAACACAACAACCTGACCCCAGGCCACCCCCCACGCCGCACGGCTCCTCCGCTGTGACCACGTCTCTGCCCCTGGCGCTGCAGGTTCGCCCCTGACCTTGGTGTCCCCCTGCTGCTACCTTCTCCTTCTTTCTGCTGCTGCCCTCACTTGTGACTTGTGAATTGTGCTTTTTTTTCTGGACTTCTGCATTTTTCGGTATTTTTCGTAGTTGCCGTTGTATTCCTTCCCTCTGTGTGTGCCCCCCCGCTCCCCGCCGCTGCTCCCTCGCGCCCGCCCCTTTTCTTTTGTACTCCCTGCCCATTGCCCGCCCCGCTCCTGCCTCCCAGCTGCTCCTCCTTCCCACTTGGCCTCATATGGAGGCCGCACGGCGCAGGTGAGTGTGACCTGTGAAGAACCGGGCCTTATGGGCCTGGCGGCACAGGGCACGCCTTAATCTCCGAGGTCACCTGTCTTGTTGCACAGAGACACGGAACACTCTGTTGTCGTAGGAAACCGAATTTATTAGCTGCAGCTAGGCACAGTTGTCCTAGAAGTACACCAAGTATGTTCTCAGGAGACTGCCACTTTACTCCGTGGCTCACAAGCTTTTATAGTAAAAATGCAGTTGTACAAACATATACCCGATGCACAAAGTTACAGCCAGTCAGAAGAGTTTGAAAACAAAGTGTTGTGCAACCGGAATGTTCTCTGCTTACATGTTTGTGTGTTATTCGGCCCCTCAAGTTAATCAGTCTGGAATGAAAAGGCTTGTCTTGTATGCTTCAAAGGAAAGGTTGTAAAATAGGAAAACAAGAGGAGAGAATAGCGAAAGGCCGATAGATAAGATACGGCAAGAGAAGAATGCTAAAGGCTTAACAGATAGTTGGTACAAGGATTAGTTAGGCCGGGCGTTGTCTGGGCTTTGTTTCGGACAAGGACGGAGGGGGTCTTGCGACACGTTGCAGTCAAAAGGGCAGAGACAATTCGTTCGTCGAGCTGCCTGTGTAAAGGCAACACAAAATGGCGGATGAATGTAAGATGGAGTCGAATTTAGAGAACCTCAGTCCCTCCTTTTGCCATTACACAAGCAATACACAACGATTCCCGTTAGTCTGAGTCGATGTCGATGATCATGAGGTGGTCAAGCTGTTGTTGCAACATCATCTTCATGTTGTCTGTCCTCTGTGACATAGGTTTGGGAACACACATAGTGGCACAAAGAACACAAATTGCGGGACCACATTGCAAACAAAGGCAGCATGAACAGATGATAGCCAAAACTATTCCAATGAAAGTCAATACCTTCAATCCCCATGGACAGCAGTCCCCATAACCATCCCGTTAATGACCAGACCCCGTTCGTCCTAGTGAATGGATTTAGAGATTAGGTGTAATCTGGAGATGGCCTGGTATACTGTAGGGGCGTTGTCTGGTATGTAAATACAACAGCTAGACCCAATCAATTTGCATACTCCGCTTCTATCTTCAAGAATAACATCCAACACCATTCTGTTCTGTAAAGTTACGAGACGGTCCGCCTGAAGCTCAGCGGTGAGGTTACTCAGTGCCCCCACCGTATTGTTTACTGTAGCCTCAACAACGCGAATAAGGTGTCTGATGTCTCTGCTATTGGCCATAGGGCCCCAAAATGGGAGGAGTCCTTTGATAAAGTCCCCTCCCTCTTGTCCTGCCGGGTCTCCTGAAGTGATAACCCCTCTCCCGTACCTAGTCTTATGATGTCCCAAAGGGGCTGTATATGTTGGAAGAAGGAGGAAAGCCACATAACACAATCCCGAAAAATTGGTCGGCAACCATGTGTAGGCTCTATCATGACAGACAAAATATGTACGTTGAGCTGGTACTAACAGGGGAGAAGTCTGAGATGAAAAAGTCTAAGTATGGGTACAAGTGCTCTTTCCTAATTGGGCTTTGGCATTCTGACCATTCCCTTGCGAACAGTAATGGCCTCGACGGGGTAGAGTCCAAACGGGCGGAGATCTTTTTCGTCCAGCCCTATCTGTAAGGCTGTTTTTGTATCGGGTCAAGTTCCAACCATCATATGCTTGCTTCTCGTCAGGTGGGATCTTCCCACCTTCACCAGTATTCCTTGTCATGGCTACTATTCCCTTCATCAAGGGATCGTGACCAACATCAGAATTAACAGGGTATCGAGGTTGGTGCTCATATGCGTTGGAAAACATGGCCAGAAATCCATCATAAGAAAATGGCAAGACTAAATATGGCAACCCCTTATCCGTGCTGTGAGGCATGAGCCCACAGACCCAACAATCGGTGGTGTTAGTGACGAGTTCATGCTGATGCAACAACTGTATGAATGAATTGTTAAAGAATTCCATTCTCCTGGTCTGTCATGTTCAGAGAGGGTATGTAGCTGGTGCGGGGAGACAGTAGTGTGAAAACATATAGGGTGAGAGGTGGGTGTAGGTACAGGTATTGGTTGCAAAGTATGAGTAACCCAACCCACACAAGCTAATAAAACACATAGAAAAATCAAAACACATAATACTACGCCACATCTACTAAACAATAATTTACAGTATTTCTTTTTCATTTCTGCTCTTTTATCAATTTCTGATTCACCAGAATCCATCCTCTAAAGTGTTGCTCGTGGCAATCTTCCTATCTCACTTAGTTGTGGTTATTAACCGTCCCATGACACTGCAGGTCCTGCTGGCCTATTGCCACTATTCAGGTCATAAACCAAGTCTCCTACCACGACCCTGCAACTTAAATTGGATGATTCCAGTATCACACTGGAAAGGAGAGAAAAAAATATATATGCAATTCAAAATTTGAAATGTAAGTTCAGTTACTCAGATTAGCTTTATTCGATTTTTGATTTAAAATCATAAAAGCAGCAGCAAAACATAAATAAAAACATCAATATTTTGTTACATAACATTTGTTAAAACATGATTAAATTGATGAAACAAGTCAGCTAATCAAAAATAAGAAAGAATCGTACGTTCAGTGCTATTTAGTGGAATAGGGATCTAGGGAAAATCACCAAACTGGGCTCTGTCAGCAATTTTTCTAATTGGTTTGGATGCTTATGGGTGGGCTCTTGTGAGTAGTGCTCAAGAAGTACAGTATCTCAACAGAGGTTCGAATCTGTTAGTAGCTAGGAAGCTAGGGGCATTAGATGCACAGAGTCCCCCGCCCAAAACGTTATAATTCTTTACTGCTGTTCTTGGTGACTGAACAGGTGGAATGCTCGGATAGAAGTCGTGTAAATCCCAAATGCAAATTGGGCCATCCCCCTCTTTATGTTTGCAAGATCGTAAATAAGGGACTATTTTCCTGTGCTTAAATTTGATTAGCACCAAGTCCCCAGGGATGGATTTTGGCAATGCTCCCAACCACCCCACTCTCCTAACGCTTAGGATCCCCCCATCTAAGTCAGGTGGCAGAGGTCTATTGGTCTGTAACCAGAACGTAACCTTATTTAACAGGTCTTGATGTGTTTCATGTTTTCCATGATTTAGTGGTGGGATCCCAGATACAACAGTCACATAAGGGGCGGCTTCAGGGGGTAAGTTAATTCGTGGCATTCTAACAGGTTCAGGTTTAGCCTCAATATGGTTAATTAACGAGTGCTTTATGGGCAGTTTAAAGCCTGTTGTAAAAGGTAATGTTTGCGAATGGGCGTTCTTGCGGGAATTCAGCTTGGGTTTTTCCGGGATAGTGAGGGGAATAGGAGCGTCTGATAATACCGGTTTGGTACTTGATGGAATATGCGTTTTGATTATCAGTTCAATACTAGATAACCTGTCCCCCAGATCGTTAATTTTGGCCACCAGTGGTGATATGAGAGATGTAAATAAATGCTCTAGCTGGGCAAATAAAGTTGGTTGGAGGGGTGATGGACGGTTTTCTATTTTTCCATGCGCCATATCCCCCGACACTGTGATTAAGTTGGAGGGTGGATAAGAGGGACTGGAGCATAATTTTTGATTTTTGGCTTGCTTCTCATTTACAATGTCATCATCGTGCTTCCTTTTAGTGTTGGGCCCCCCCGGAAGTGCATTGGCTAGGGATTGGTGTTTATTAGAGTGAAGGGGTGAAATCTGCAAGGTGGCGTTTACATCGTCTGGATTGGTGGCCATGCTTATAGTGGGTGATGTGTCCGGGACATATTTAGTTCCACACAGGGTGTTCAGCTCCTCCCAGATAGACATGTTACGATGCTAATCGCCAAAGTAGGTCGATAGAAATGTTAAGGGGAGTCCCAGTACCTCTTGGAAGGAAATGTCAATGGTGTGGCCCGTCCCCGTCCTTCTTGAGCCACAGAGGGCCCGCCCTTTGCCCGGGCTTAGCCCCGGGCGCCGACCCGCGCTATACCGCGACGCGGGGGCTCGCGCTGGCCTTAAACGCACCTCCGGGGGCGGGACAGGATGCGCGCCTTCCTAGGCGCAAGTGGTGCTGGGAAATGTAGTTCCCGATCTGCCGCTCGCCGCGATGGTCGGGAAGCGGCAGGCAGCAGGGAGGCAGCAAGGAAGCAGCGCTCGGGCTGCGGCAGTCCAGGAACCCAAATAGTGACCTCCCAGGTCAGTTGTGGAAAAGTAAATGTTGCCATGTTCTGTGTCCCTACGCCTCATCCATCATAGGTTATGTGTGCATGACCAATATGCATATGTTATTCCCCATGTCTGATTAATGACGCAATTACAGTTGTGTCCACCTCTGGTATGTCAGTTTCCAGTCCTCGTGAATACTACGAATATCAGGCCTATGTAAAGTTATATTGCCACGTTTCTCAGTGTGCACGTTATTTCATTATAAAGTCCCCGTTTCCAGGCCTCAAAAGGGCCCGGACAACAGATTCAGCTCCTGTCTCCTGAAAGCCTCGCTGAGGAGCGATACAGCCCCCACCTGTATCCTCGACCCTTCACTTACTTCCTGCCTCGCAGTGCCCGGTGCAGCTTGGCTCTGCCTCTGAGTCTGCCAAAAGTATGTTATAGTTCCAGCTATCAGTTCAGTCCTTCTTCTCTGCATTCCTAAGCTACTGAACTGCATCAATAGTTTCCGTCATTGTCTAGCCTATTCGGCTCCACGTTAGAGAAATACTGTATTAATGGTCATTTAATATTCTTCATCACGCACTACATGTAGAATAATGCATGGTCCAGTCTTAGAATCAAGTTAGCTTTTCCCCTCATGACTTCTAGTTTATATCAACATGTTCCCTAAACATCAGATACCAGATAGGGTTTAGGTACATGTCGCTCCGACCCTCCAGACTCAAGTCTCTGCTCCTAGCACAGAGTTCGTAGCCCCCAGCTTCTCCTAGTAACACGTCATTGCCAGTTTACGCGCACCATTAGGTTAGAGGTCCCGGCTCCTTAGGTAGCCCCCTCCAATGATTCCGCCCATTCATGACATATTCTGTTACGTTTGCATCACATGTCCATGTATACTCCCAGTTACACCTACTTTTACTGTTATCTCTCGCGACTGCTACGCGTCACGCCTTCTGCTCTACCCACTGTTACGCCTACTGCAATGTAATGCTATGTGTTTGCGCTATGTATATAAGTTGATGTATTGTTATTAAAAGTTAGCGCGCTCATCCCAGACCCGGCCCCAGCAGCTGCTGGGCCCCTGTTCCTATGCAGGTTGTCCTGATCCTGTCCTTATGCTGTAATAAACCTGCAGAAACTCCTACTACCTCGAATCTTGACTCTTATTTTATTGAGCTATCTGTTATTCATTCATACATTCAAAAATAGATCCGGTATTATTTATTTATATACCACATAATGGCGCCCGAACAGGGACTTGCCCTTTCCCCACGCGTCGGTGAAGCCACGCCGACCCCCTGACCCTCTGCAGCCGTGACGGAACCATACCGGCCACGTGCAGATATTTCTGCCTCAAGTATCCCTCAGGCCCACGGAGGAGACGGAGGAGGCGGTCCAGCATCCGAACGAGACGGTGGAGGAACGCGGC
The DNA here is from genome assembly GCF_964261635.1 of Lissotriton helveticus. NCBI lineage: Eukaryota > Metazoa > Chordata > Amphibia > Caudata > Salamandridae > Lissotriton > Lissotriton helveticus. The sequence goes on along the minus strand of NW_027611656.1, from coordinate 3,427,078 downwards.
GAGTCCCGACCAGAGCCCAAGCCAAGAGTCCAAGGTCCGAGGTATCCGGAGGCCCACCCGTAACTGAAGTCCGAAGTTCGTCGTCCGTCGTCCAGTCCAGTCCGAGGCCTTTCCGTTCTTGCTGCCCGGTGAGTACCATTGCTGGGGTAGTATCTAGACAGGACCAATCTAAATTGACTCCTGGTCCGTGGGTTGGTGGTGCCCAGACTCACAAACGAAGTGTTCACCTAGGTGGATACGGGTCTTGATGCGTCCCTTTATGGGACCGGTATGTTCCGTACTGTTATAGCAGTGCATCCAGTAACTCTAGTCTGTTCCGTTCTCGAGAAATTCTGTTCTGTTTCTGTTCTCAGTATTCCAGGTAATATTCTGTTCGACCTGTCATTTATAATGTTGTTCAATGTATTTCCAATGTCGTGGTATGCCTGAATTGTTTTCCCAATTGTTATTGTTTTTCGTGTATTGTATTGTGTTCCGATTCAAGTTTACAATGCCGCTCTTTTCCAAGTTACGTCAGTTAAAAACTAGAAAGGGTTTATTAGAGGAAGCAGTTCCTGTCCCGCCCAGGGACAGTCCAGGTCATTTTATGTATCAGAAACATGGCATAAGCGCCATATTGTATCTAGATTTATGGGTAGAGTATACCAAACAGTTAGACGAAAAGTATAGATGGCCCGTATCGGGTACATGGGATGCCGAATGTATCATGCGAGTAGAAGAAGCATTATGGAAAAAGAAAGCCAGACAGTCACAGAAAGATGCCATCGAGTTATGGCGTAAGGAAGCCCATAGAAGGACCGAGAAAGAAGTCAGAAGGTCAGAGTTAAGTAGAGAATCCCAGGAACGAGCCCAAGAAAGAGAATTAATCGAGACAGGTGAACAAGTCAAAGCCGAACAGTCAGACAGACAGAGGCATGCCCTCATTAAGGGTATGTATCCTCTTCTTGCCGAGGGCTTGCCAAAAGCGACCCCAGAGGCATCTAGTAATTTCCCGCCACCATTAGTTCCGACCAAGCTACCTCACAAACCGACCGCAGCTGATATTTTTATTTCGTCCTATCTGGACGACACAGTCCCCGAATATGCAAATCCTGTTCGCGCTCCGCCAGTCCCTGTAAACCAGGTAGTTCATGCTCCTCCAGACACCGGGGTGCCCTTAACAGCTTCCCCGGTCCAGCCCGCCATACAAGTCCAGCCCACGTTACAATTACCGACCCTGCCAGGACGAAGAATGTCAGTCGACGATTCTAGTCTAGGGGCCGCAGGAGGAGGTCTTCCTCAAACCCCGCCGCCACACAAGCGTTTAACATTACTCGAATTACATGCTCAAGCGTTACAGCGCACGCCTAAACATCAGTCTGTTACAGAAATCAGGCAAACCCTTAACGAATGTGTCTATGATCCAGTTCCAGGCGAATATAATATGGTTTTATATTCCTTACGTGTAAGGAGAGTGACCGAGTATCTAGTCACCTTACCGAATATGAAAGAAGATCTAGACAGAATATATCGTTTCATCCGTACAGGGGATGATCCAGAAAGTATTGGCGAGATTATGTCTCAAAGGAAAGCCGAGATCCAGCTCATGATATTAAAGTTCCTGATCAATTGTCTAATAAGAGAACAAGATTACCCGTCTAAAGATTCTGCCGAAATGAGAATCCTGACAAGGTGGAGTGATAATATAGCCGAGGGTAAGCACAAGACCGTCAGTGCTATGGAGAGTATGTACAAGAAAATCCGTAAAGAAATAATAAAGATACACGAACAGCGTAAAGCAGCACTAGTAAGCGAGAAAGAAAGTATCTCTGATCCTGAAGAGGAAGAGAACGAGAATCCCGCCAGAATAGCGTATGTAGGAAAATCTAGATTTCCAGATCGCCATTTACGTCTAGAACACAAGTCTATTGTTCATCATCCAGCACCAGAACAAGGTTCTCTAGAACAAGTATTTCAAGCTACCGATCACATTCTGAAATCACGAGTCGGTTACAGTGAATTAAGTACTATGCACGAACAAGAACTAGCCCGATCAGCAGTCCGATGGATTACTGATTCTACCACTTTTCCAGACGAAATAGTGGCACAAATGTTTCTGAAACTGCCCCCAGCCGAGCAACGACTGGTGGGTATGTATATGATCCAGTACCTCATTACTCTGTATGAGGGTCAACACTCTGATCCAGGTCCGTTACACGATATCCTGAACGAGTTACTCCAGTATAGATGGAGAGGTCTAGGTACCGATTTAGTTAGTGTCATTCTAGAACAGCGTCACAAGTATAGAACGTTTCTGAATCCGCATTTTGTTCATGTTTCACCCCCAGAAAGCAAATCATTCTACATAGACAAACAGAATCCGTTACGAGAAGTCCACCCAGTCCAAGGGGCGGGTGGCGAAATGCAACGAGTGTTTGTATATACTCCGATTTCAAAGATGGAACTTCTTGAAATGAAGAAATTAATTCCTTGTCATGACAAAGATCCAGCAGGGTTCCATAGAGAATTAAAAGACATGCTCCGTATGGGAGAATATACTTACCCAGATATCATTAAAATGTTAAAGGTCCTGTTACCCGCAGGGGTGTATGAAAAGTTAAAGGAAAAAGAATGGGAGGTGGGAGAGAAAAAGATAGATTGGGCAGCTCTAGAAGCTGAAGACAAGGCACGAGTACCAGGTACCGGTCTTGGAGATAAATGTAAAGAATTACCAGAATTATTGATTCAAGTTTTACCTAGATTATTGACAACGAGAAAAGAAGACTGGGATGCAATCTCAGCCTGTAAACAGAAACAAGATGAAGATATTAGTGATTTTTATTCTAGATTTGAGAAATGTTTCAGTATTAACAGTGGTCTCAAGACAAGTAGTGAGTCATACCCTCACCTTTTCGTTACTAAATTAGTCGAGAATTCAAGTCCACAAATTAAAAACCGAGTTCTGAAAGTCGAAAGCACCTGGCAAGCAAACACCCCGTCCCAGATGCTCCAGATGCTCCAGTATCACCAGAATAGAATCAGGGAAGAGCAAGAACACGAAAGAAAACGTATGAAAGACACGAAAATGAAAGTGCTAGTTGCACAATCTATTCCTCAAGACAGTCAGAAGAGGGGTCCGAATCAAGCCAGTCATCCTGCCGCTCCCGTTAAAGGGAACTGCAATTATTGTAAACAGCCAGGTCATTTTATAAACGAGTGTGCAGTTCTGAAACATAACATAGCTACTGGTAAGACTAAAGAAAGACCACGTCCGCCTAGACAAGAACAAGTTTCACAGATTCCTCAGTCACAGAATGCACCACAGACAGTTACAGTACCGCAGCCTATTGCTGCAACACAGCACGTTACATCGCAGATGTACCAGTATGCACAGTCTGAGTATCCAGAGTACCAGCCATATTCATGAAACAGCCTAGAGAGGGAGGTAGGCTTGCCTCTCATCGAGATACCTGTAGATCAAGAAGGTCCCTATGTTCACAGTCAAGTATTAGGGAAAGACAGAAAGTTTTTGATTGATACAGGGGCAAGTAGGACCACAATTAGTCATGCCGAAGTTCCAGGGGCTCCGCTCTCAGGCTCTAGAAATGTTTCCCTTGGATTTTCAGGAAAGCCAATAGTTAACGAGATTTCAAAGCCAGTCACTCTAGAAGTAGGTCCATTGTCCCGTACTACTGATCTGTTACTTACTAAGTCATGTCCAGAAAATCTGTTAGGCATTAAGACACTGAAAGAATTAGGTGCAGTTATTTGCTGTTCCCCAGAGGGAATACGTCTGTTCCTACGTGACTTTAAGGGTCACTATGTATTACGAGATTTTGATTCAAGATTGTCTAAAGTTCCGCAGCATTTATGGGCGCAAGGTCCAACTGATGTAGGTTACATGCAAATCACACCCCATCGTGTGACTCTCAAACCAGGTGTAGTGTTACCCCGAATCAGACAGTACAGATTGCCACCTGAGGCTGTAGCAGCCTTATCCAAAATTATTGACGAGCTCATGGCTCAAGGAGTAGTTGTAGAAACTGACTCCAATGTATGCAATTCTCCGATCATTCCAGTCATGAAACGTACTGATCCAAATGCACCTCCAGTATATCGATTAGTGATTGATTTACGAGAACTTAATAAATGTATTATTCCTCAGTACCCAGTTGTCCCAGACATTTCTTCCCTGTTAACAGCTATTGATTCCGAAGCCACGTTTTTCACTGTCATAGACCTCAAGAATGCATTTTTCAGTGTTCCAATTCATCCAGACAGCCAGTTTCTTTTCGGATTTTGTTTAAATGGAAGGAGCTATATGTTCACACGCGCTCCTCAAGGTTTCACAGAAAGCCCTAGTATTTACAGTCAAGCACTCAAGAGACAACTAGACAACATTCACATGCCAACTGACACTGCCCTACTCCAGTATGTCGATGATCTACTGATCACAGCCCGTTCTGAACGTGACTGCGAGCGAGCATCACTTACAGTTTTGTATTTTCTAGCCGAGATGGGGCACAAGGTGTCACCTTCGAAGCTTCAATTCTGTGTCCAGCAAGTGGTATACTTAGGACACTTGCTGTCCAAGAGGGGTAGGCAGTTGACACCAGACCGTATCCAGTTAATAGCGAGTCTTCCCCAGCCCAGAACCCAGAAGGAGGTACGTGCCTTTATTGGCCTTACTTCTTATTGTAGACAATGGATCCCCCAGTATGCATTTCTAGCCAAGCCACTGATACAGTTAACGACACAGGAGGCAGCCGTATCGACTGTCCTCCCTTGGACATCTGAACATACACTGAGTTTCAACGAGTTAAAGAAAGCTTTATGCCAAGCTCCAGTTCTAGCTACACCGAACTACAGTAAGCCTTTTACACTTTTTGTTACTGAACGCGAAGGTACAGCATTATCTGTTCTCACACAAGATCAAGCAGGACAATACAAGCCCTGTGCTTATTTTTCGAGCACATTAGATCCAGTCGCCCAGGCGTTGCCTGCGTGCCTCAAGTCAGTTGCAGCCACAGCACTAGCTATCAGACAAAGTGATTCCATAGTTTTAGGACACTCCCTGACAGTACAAGTTCCACACTCCGTAGAAGTTCTTTTGAACCGAACACAAACTCAGCACTTGACAATTGCACGTTTAACAGGTTATGAATTGACACTGTTCCAGCCACACATAGAAATTAGACGCTGCAACGTCCTGAATCCTGCTACACTGTTACCATCAGTTAATTCAAATCCAGCCACACATGACTGTGTGGAAGTAGTTAACATTACGACAAAGCCAAGACAAGACCTGACAGACATTCCGTTACCAGATCCCGACCTGACACTTTATGTGGATGGTTCATGTATGAGAACTAGTACAGGAGAACTAGTCGCCGCGTATGCAGTGACTACCGACACCGAAGTTATTGAAACACACCGTATTGATACCCTGTCCGCTCAAGCAGCAGAGCTAGTCGCTCTGACACAAGCCTGTATACATGCCAAGAACCTGAAAGTTAATGTTTACACAGATTCACGTTACGCATTCGGAGTTGTACACGACTTCGGAGTGCTCTGGCAGGAGAGAGGTTTCATGACTTCTCATGGAACCAAGATTCAGCATGGTCTCCTTATTCAAGCCCTGTTAGATGCCATACATTTACCGACATCCATTGCCATCATGAAATGCAAAGCACATACGAAAGTTACTGACATTATTTCCCAAGGTAATGATCTAGCAGATCGCACAGCCAAGCTTACAGCACAGAATCCAGACATTCCAGTTAACATAATACATACTCCAGATCCGATTACATGCATGACAGTTAAGGACCCTACACAAGATGTCATAGATATCCAGTTACATGCTACTCCCGACGAAATCAAGAAATGGTCTGAACAAGGAGGGGTCCAGACAGATCAAGGATGGTTAACGAAGGGTAGAGCCACATGGTTTCTCCCCGATTCTATGGTTCAAGTCATTATCAATACCGCACATAGTCCAGCACATTTAGGAGAAAAAGCTATGTTAGACAGTATCCAGAACATTTGGTTCAACAAACATTTACGAGCTGCAGCCAAGCAGAAAGTCCGTACCTGTATGATATGTTGTCAGTTTAATCCAGGTAAAAGTGTCCCGGTGGAACAAGGTGGTTTGCAGCCCCCTGACCACCCTTTTGAGGTCCTCCAGATGGATTATATTCAGATGGAGCGATGTCGAGGTTTCAAGTATGTCCTTGTAGTTGTATGCGCTTTGTCCAGGTGGACAGAAGCATATCCAGTCCCAGATTACACAGCCGCGACCACTGCCAAGCAGTTGGTTCGTGAATTCTTCCCTAGATACGGACTCCCTAGAGTCGTATATTCTGATAACGGCCAGCCATTCTCCTCTGAACTGATGAAGCACGTTTCCCTGTTGTTAGGGTACCAGTGGAAGTTTCATTGTGTACGCCATCCTGAAGCAGCCGGTCTAGTCGAGAGACATAATCAAACCCTGAAAATCCGTATTGCCAAAGTTTGTAAAGAAAAAGGTGTGGACTGGCTAGTAGCTCTGCCAGTTGCTTTGTTTTATATGCGCATGGTCGCACATTCCAGATCAGGTCTGTCCCCGTATGAGGTCGTATTCGGCCACCCCCCTAATATGTGGGGTACTCCTAGACCCCGAAGTATTACCGATGTTTCATGTAATATGCTGACAGATTACCTAGCTTCCTTGATGTCTGCCCTCAACTCATGTCGTTCACAGGTTGCTGCCGCATTTCCAGACAATACCGAGGTGGCACCGCATGAAATCGTTCCAGGTTCCCTAGTGATGGTCCGGAATTTTGACCGATCAAGTCCGCTGGAGCCTCGTTGGAAGGAGCCCCGTCAGGTCCTCCTCACCACCCGTACAGCCGTCAAGTTGGAAGGCAGAAAAGGATGGATCCACCTTTCTCATATTAAACTTTTTAAAGGATTGAAATCCGTTTCTAAAAACATTTCCCAGGATTCGAAAGATTGCCAGAACATTGTTTTAAAGGACTGTCCCGCAAAAGACATTACTACAACCCCTCCCTGGTTAGAGAAAACTCCGCAGCAGGAGTATAAGCAAAAGCTCAGGTCTAATAAGTCAGTCAGTTTGATTGTATAAGTCCTCCCCTAGGTGAAACGGTTAGACTGTTTCTGACATGTATAAAATAGACCCCCATAGTGAGAGAGTCAGTCGAAGTTCAATTCAATGTATCGTTTTTCTGAGTTTCGTATTATTCATCAGCATCTTGATTTCCTGCACCAGCTATGCGTTCTATCTGTATTTTCCAGTTCCTCATGTAAATATGTCTGCTAATGCTACAGTAGAGCACACGTTTAGTGATCTGCCTCCTCACGAATATTCTTACCGCCTCGCTATGCGTAACAACACATTTATCCGTATGTTACATTACTCACACCAGACCAGCAATGCCACTAATTGTTGGGTGTGTGGTCGACTCCCCCCTTTCCAGACACCGAAGGGAGTTCTGCCACTCTTTCCTTATCCATTCTCACATAATGGTTCGTGTGGAGCATGGTCCACGCTAACGTCATCCTCAACAGATATGTCTTTTCTTAACAGTACATGTTTTTCAGACAAGCAAGGTTTCCCCCACAGAACAGGTTTAGATCTAGAAAATGAAGTTTATAATTTAGGTAATTATTCGTCGAATTTTATGGTCCTGAATGTTCAGTCTGATACTACTTCAAGCTTACCTGCTATTTCAGTACTACCTGTCAAAGGCGAATTATGTGTCCGTAGTCATGGTTCTGTACATGTAGGACATAGTGAATGTACTACTGTTATCCAGTATAGTGACAGTGGGAAATCTGTTTTCAAAGCTTCACGTCATTCTTATTTTATTTGTGGTCAGACCGCATATGTTCGTCTGCCCCTCGATTGGGAGGGAACCTGTTACATTGCCTTCCTACTGCCACCTGTTTTCCTAGCCCCATCTGATTATCACAGAAACACACATCTAGTACACATTAGACATAGAAGGGAGTCCCCAATTGTCGATTATACTGAAACTACTCTAGAACAGTATACAGATTTCAATAAAGGTTTCTTCTTCTTTGTAGGACCTGTCCAGAATAGTAAACTGATCCGTAGGTTAACAAGAACCCTTGAAGCTGTAGTAAATGAGACTGCCTCTGCTCTAGGTAACCTAACCGAAGAACAATCTGCTATGAGATTTGTCGTTTTGCAAAATCGTCTCGTCCTTGACGTCATACTGGCCGATAGGGGCGGGGCCTGTAGAGTCATCGGATCTAGTTGCTGCATTTTCATTCCAAATAACGCGCCGTCTGTTTATTCAGCTATAACCAGACTCCATAAAATTGCCCATCTGTTACACCAAGATCCAGGCACCTGGACATGGTCCGGTTGGTTCTGGAATATAATTTCCGCATGGGGATGGAAAGTCCTGTCCTTTCTAGGTATTGCAGTAGCGATCATATTCAGCTGCTGCCTCTGTATACAATGTGGCCCTGCGATTTGCAGCATGTGTGCTACCTCTTGTATTCCTAGTTCCAAGCCCCGTTCTAAATCCCGTTCCAAGACAATTCGAGACGAGCAAATGGTACTGTATGAAATGATAGATGGTATCATGAATATTGATGTTTCCTGATGGAAACGTAGTGACAAGGAGGGAATGTGGAAAAGTAAATGTTGCCATGTTCTGTGTCCCTACGCCTCATCCATCATAGGTTATGTGTGCATGACCAATATGCATATGTTATTCCCCATGTCTGATTAATGACGCAATTACAGTTGTGTCCACCTCTGGTATGTCAGTTTCCAGTCCTCGTGAATACTACGAATATCAGGCCTATGTAAAGTTATATTGCCACGTTTCTCAGTGTGCACGTTATTTCATTATAAAGTCCCCGTTTCCAGGCCTCAAAAGGGCCCGGACAACAGATTCAGCTCCTGTCTCCTGAAAGCCTCGCTGAGGAGCGATACAGCCCCCACCTGTATCCTCGACCCTTCACTTACTTCCTGCCTCGCAGTGCCCGGTGCAGCTTGGCTCTGCCTCTGAGTCTGCCAAAAGTATGTTATAGTTCCAGCTATCAGTTCAGTCCTTCTTCTCTGCATTCCTAAGCTACTGAACTGCATCAATAGTTTCCGTCATTGTCTAGCCTATTCGGCTCCACGTTAGAGAAATACTGTATTAATGGTCATTTAATATTCTTCATCACGCACTACATGTAGAATAATGCATGGTCCAGTCTTAGAATCAAGTTAGCTTTTCCCCTCATGACTTCTAGTTTATATCAACATGTTCCCTAAACATCAGATACCAGATAGGGTTTAGGTACATGTCGCTCCGACCCTCCAGACTCAAGTCTCTGCTCCTAGCACAGAGTTCGTAGCCCCCAGCTTCTCCTAGTAACACGTCATTGCCAGTTTACGCGCACCATTAGGTTAGAGGTCCCGGCTCCTTAGGTAGCCCCCTCCAATGATTCCGCCCATTCATGACATATTCTGTTACGTTTGCATCACATGTCCATGTATACTCCCAGTTACACCTACTTTTACTGTTATCTCTCGCGACTGCTACGCGTCACGCCTTCTGCTCTACCCACTGTTACGCCTACTGCAATGTAATGCTATGTGTTTGCGCTATGTATATAAGTTGATGTATTGTTATTAAAAGTTAGCGCGCTCATCCCAGACCCGGCCCCAGCAGCTGCTGGGCCCCTGTTCCTATGCAGGTTGTCCTGATCCTGTCCTTATGCTGTAATAAACCTGCAGAAACTCCTACTACCTCGAATATTGACTCTTATTTTATTGAGCTATCTGTTATTCATTCATACATTCAAAAATAGATCCGGTATTATTTATTTATATACCACACAGTGGCAATGTCATTCACAAGAAAATAAATAATTAAATAAATAAACTTCCGGCTCAGCTTTTTCCCCAGACACCGTCACCAATGCTAAAGCCCGATTTTTCCATATGCCAGGTGCAATGGGGGACAGCAAGCTCCGTAGCCAAACAAGAGTCAGAGTCACGGCATGGTTTTTTTTCTTCTCTCCTTCAAAGACAAAGTGAGACCAGCAATGGGCAGAATGAGCTCAAAGTTCAGTGTAGCGTAGCAGCAGCGATAAGTAATCAAATGCTGAGGGGGGGGAAATGGCTCAGTTGCAAGCGCGAGCTGGGAAGAGCCCTTCCCAGCGCGCCTTACCTCGCAGGACCGTCCAACAACCCCCAAACGTCCCAGCAACTCGCTGCCACAAACGCCGACGCCACAGCCCCACCAACGGGCACAGCCGAGCAGTCAAGCTTCGGCGTCGAGGCTGAAGTCCCACCCGCGGGTTAAAAAACGGGCGAGCAGGCAGATGCTGAAGCTCCCCCGGTAAAATCCGCTCGGGGCGCCTCCAGGAAACCTCCGTAATTCATGTCGAAAACCGCCGCTCTCATGCTCCGATACCTAGCGTGACCGGCATTGCTTGCATGGGCGTGGCCAATAGGGAACAGCCTCCGGTCAGTGGTCCACATAGGGGCCCCCACCATGTAAGTTCAGAAAAAGGAAAAGTTTTCAAATGTCTCTTGTCTTTCTAGGCCTTAGATTGTATTTGTTTTTGTTCGGCACAGTCTGGTCCTGAAAAAGTGTCTCTGGATCAGTTGTATCTATTCTGAGATGCGATGGTACAGCTTCTTGCAAAACATCATCGTCTTCCTTCTCAGTCCGAGTCCATTCTAGGTGTGCATCGCCAAAAGGTACAAACCAGGGGACCCTTTCTCCTTCAAAATCACCTAAACCTCCGTGGACCCACTGGTCAAAAGGCAAGGGTACCTTTTTTCAGTGCACACCATGAATCCAGTTCTTTTTCCCAACAACCTTCACGGCTGTACGTGTCGTCAGCAGGACCTGTCTTGGCGGTCCCCAGCGGGGCTCCAGATTCTCTTTTCTTTGGAAATTCTTCAGACACACCCAGTCCCCAGGTTGGATGGTGTGCCCGGCATCTGAAGAGGCCTGAGGCAAAAGCGTCTTGTACCTGCTGATGGAGAACACGCAATTTAGTGGTGAGGTCATGCAAATATTCAACCAACATTGGATAATCTATATCCGAGTACTTTTTGGGCCTAGGGACACCCCAGACATTAACCGGGCGTCCGAACACAATTTCATATGGGCTAAGTCCCACACGAGAATGAACAGCTGTTCGGGTGGACAAGAGAGCCAAAGGTGACGCCAGGCAAGACCCGTGCTGGCCTGTATCTTTGCAAGTTTAAGCTTGAGAGTGCCATTATAGCACTCTACCAAACCCGCTGACTGAGGGTGATTTGCCGCATGGTATTTCTGCTTAATACCAAGACCTGTACATACTTTCTGCATGATTTGGCCCACGAATTCACTTACATTCTCACTCCAGACAATTCGAGGTAAACCAAACCTCGGGAAGTATTCCTTCAGAAGGACCTTGGCTGGAGACAAAGCAGTATTATCCTTTAGGGGGTAGGCCTCTATCCATATAGAAAAGGCACACACCACCACAAGGACATACTTTAGGTTATTGCATCTCTCCATATGAATGTAGTCTATCTGCAACACCTCAAAAGGATACGTTGGGAGAGCAAAATGGCCTGCTGGAGTTGGTGTCCCTCTTCCTGGGTTATGCATTAAACAAACAATGCAATGCTTAACTAGATTGTCTGCACATTTAGGGATTCCCGCATTCTGCCATACCGGAGCCAAAAGCGTGCATATTCCTTTCGCACTGATGTGGGCTGGACCATGCGCCATAGTTACTACTGGAAGTACATAGGCATCTGGTAGCAGCCAACGCTGATGTTCTGACAATTCTATCTAACACCCCGTCACATCTAACATTCCCGTACCATCTTTCCACTTACTTAATTCTTTCTCTGTAGCCTCTTCCTGAATCATTTTCACACTTTCTATTGAGTCCTCACACATTCCTCCTTGACTGACCCATCTGGCAGGTCCAGCAACATACATACGACTTGTCACATCTCTAGCTGTCTCTTTTGCTATCTGATCCGCGAAAGCATTTCCTTCACCTACGTCATCAGTGATCCTCTTATGTGCACTACATTTCACAATCGCGATCTGAGTGGGCAAGGCAAGTGATTCTAAGAGGTCATTTACTAGCTGGCCATGCTGTATTTTAGTACCGTGTGAGTTAAAGAATCCTCTTTCCTTCCAGAGGCGGCCAAAACTATGGGCCACTCCGAATGCGTATTGGCTACCGGTGAACACATTCACTCTTTTTCCTTTAGCCAATACACAAGCTCTAGTCAGAGCTATCAATTCAGCTGCTTGGGCTGAATTCTTCCTAATGCGTGCTGTATCTACAATTGTATGCAAGGTGGTAACAGCATAGGCTGCAGTCGTTTCACCATTGGTAAGCTTAAAACAAGAACCATCCACCCATAGGATCCCATCCGGGTCCAGCAGTGGCGTATCCTTCAAATCGATTCTACCTTTTGTCTCTTCCTCCGTACGAAGAAAACAATCATGTTGTTCTCAAATGCCTTTCTCTACTGGAATCGGCAACAGTGTAGCCGGATTCAGGGTGTTACATCGTTTGATGTGTACATGACTAGCCAGGAGCGTCAGCTCATACCCAGATAGGCGTGCGCTCGTAAGGTGCTGAGTTTTTGTCCTATTTAGGAGAGTATCCACTGCATGTGGTACCATGACAATAAGTGTAAGCACCAATCCAGCAGATTGGCGAATGGAAACTGATGCTGCTGCTGTAGCTCTCAGACAACTAGGTAATGCTTTAGCCACGGGATCTAACGAAGCCGAAAAATAAGCACATGGACGTTGCTTGTCCCCAAATTGTTGTGTCAAGACTGACAACGCGCAACCTTCTCTCTCATGTACATAAAGTGTGAAAGGTTTACTGTAATCCGGAGTACCCAACACAGGAGCAGAACATAAGGAAGTGCGCAAATCAGAAAAACTTTTCTGGCATTCCTCAGTCCAAGGGAGAGGTTGGGGTGTATCTTTAAGGGTAAGTGCTAACAAAGGTTTCGCTAATAAAGAAAAATTAGGAATCCACTGTCTGCAATAAGAGGTAATGCCCAAAAAGGCACGCACCTCTCTCTGTGTACATGGTACGGACATTTGCGCAATTGCTTGGATTTGTTCGGGGTCAATCGCCGTCCCTCCTTCGACAAGAGATGACCTAAATAGGTAACCTCTTGGCGACAATATTGTAATTTAGAGGGCGAAACCTTGTGATGAAAGTCAGACAAGTGACGTAACAGAGAAATAGTAACTTGTTTACAAATTTCTTCAGAATCAGCAGCAACCAATAGATCATCTACGTATTGAATAAGGGTGGCACCTGGAGGCAAAGTAAAAGCGTCAAGCTGAGTTTTCAAAGCCTGACTATAAATGGATGGACTTTCACAATAGCCTTAAGGTGCACGCTTGAATCGAAAGCTTCGGCCTCCTAAAGAGAAATCAAAAATATCCCTACTTTCCTCAGCAATGGGAATGCTAAAGAAAGCGTTCTTAAGGTCAATGACCGAAAACCAGGCAGCCGAAGCAGGTATCATCGTCAATAAAGCAGTGATATCTGGGACGACAGGAAACTGTGGTACAACAATCTTATTGACCTCCCGAAGATCGATCACAAAACGATAAACAGGTGGCTGGGAAGAGTCAGTACGTTTAAGAAAAGGCAAGACAGGACTATTGCATACATTTCCCATAGTCTCTTCAACCACATCTTTCCCCACTAGATCATAAATAATAGCCAACAGTGCTCTCTCACCATCACTCGAAATCTTATACTGGGGAATGCGAGGTAGCTTAACATTAGACTTGAGGGTGACAGTGTAGGGTGGGATCTGCAAGAGACCAACATCATTGGAACCTGTAGCCCAAAGATCAGCGGGCAAGGAACATAATTCAGAAGGGAGTTGGTCTCTAGACAAATATGTCGGGGAGATCAATCTCTTACCTAAAGTAAGATGCACGCCAAAAGGGTAACAATGCAGTGTCACATACAGTCTTTTCAACAAGTCCAAACCCAACAGATTCTCACCACAACCAGTCGTCAAAATAAGTGTAGCCTCTAAGTCATAAGGACCTATCGAAATGGGCAAAGGACAAGAAACTGGGTTGTGAACTGGGGCGCCAGAAAATCCTACAGAAACATTTGTTAAGCCAGACAAAGGTGCCCCAGGGAATTTGGAGTGGATGATAGAACTCTTCGTTGCACCAGTGTCCAATAGAAATGGCTCTGACACACCAAGCGCAACGACTTCAACATAAGGCCCATTTTGGTCCACTGGAACTATCTATGGCTGTCCTAGCTAGAATTAAAATACTGAGTCTCATCCTCCATACAATAATCGTCATTATAATAGTGTGCAGACTGAGTATTTTGCTGATCAAAACAATTCATGGAATTTTGGGGCGGAAAGGAACGTTGCTCCTGGGACATTGTACCTCGCCCCCTCCCCCTAGGGGTCGACTGAAAACCACCTCGGCCTCGTGGCCCAGGTGTACCACCAGCACGCTGCAATAAAACTGGGCAATTATTCTTAAAGTGACCTTCTTCTTTACAATTGGCACATTGATTAGGGCCCAGTGGAGGTCGTGGAACAAAGGGCTCAGGTTTCTGAAACACCTTCTGAAACTGGGGAGTTGGCTGAAACTGACGCTAAGCGGGGCGAGGGGGATAAGCCTGTTGCAAGAGTACTTTCATTTTTAAATCTTTAGCCTTTTTATCCAATTTATCCTTTTCCTCCTTATCCCTATTCTCGTAATATTGAGCAGTAGCCAATATCTGAGCTGAAGAAGAAACGGCCCACAAACTTTCAGAATCCTTTAATTTATTAGAGAGTTCGGGAAGTAAATTAAATACAAATTTATCCACAAATAGTCGCTGCCAACCTTCTGTGCTCATATCTTGACCACTGTGATCAAGAAACGTTTCCTCAAACCGAGTAAAGAAGTCGGAGACACTTTCTTCTGTTTACAGGCATCTATTAACACGCAGAGCGGGCATCATAGTTTGCATTAAGGTGATTATCCTACCAGGAAGTTCTGTAATTAGATTATCAGGTTTGGAACCACCCACTTGAAGTCTATCGGCGGCAACTATAGCAGGCCAATCTCCTCCTAATTACTGGATATGGTCCTCTTTCCGAATTCTAGCCCACAATGGTTGCGGAACAACATTTCCCTTCAGCATATCTATGTCGGCCAAATTCATAACACACGCATCAACAGTCTGAGACAGATCTTTGTAATAACCAGCAGGGTACTTACGGGGGTCAGGTAAGGACTGTTTAAGGGCCAGCCCCTCAGATCCCTTCCAAGGTACATGTACCCATACACGTTGAAAATGAGCGGGAATAGCAGGATTTCTTCCCGCAGGTGCAACCTCATCCCTAAAACTGGGGGAACCTCTCTCATAGGATAGTGTTTCAGTTTCCGTCTAACGGAAAGATCGGGTTCAGGTAAAGACAGAGAAGTGAGCATGGGCCTAAGGGCGACAAGTGTCTTTACAGCATTCTCAACTTCAGGACCCACAATTATTCCTTTATCGAAGTCAGCCTGAATATCTAGCAGATCCTGGGGAGCTAATCCCAATCCCGTATCCTCCCACTTTTGGCTAAGAATGACGCACATGGCATCAAAAACATGTCTTTGTGTAGGTGCATTCCACTGTGAAAAAGTGTCCATGATATCTTGTACACTATACTCGGGATCATTCATGATCCACTTACGAGCAAGAACATCTAACACATTTTGTTCGTCAGGACCCAGGAGTTGTCTACGGGCCTGCTTCCGAGGAGGAACAGGAGTCGTGCTCAATAACCCAATGAAAGGGGACAAGAAACCAGAAACGGTATCTACCATTCGTTTATAAAATGAGGGGGAGTTGGACATAACGACAGGGGACAAGGTATTAGGCGGAGCACAAGAGGGGGCAGAATAAGGGGTAACACGTATAAAGGGGGTCGAAGGCAAAGGAGCCAGTGGCAAAGGAGGTGGCAGGATAGGCATAACTTGAAGGGGCTGTGGTGGAGGTGCAGGGACTGGTTGAGGAACAACAGGTGGCTGAGCAACAGGTGGCGGAGCGGGTGGTATTAACAAGAGTGGATTAGCACCTTGTGCATAGGGCGGGGGAAATCTAAACAAATGGGACATTACAGGATCCTTTTCGGGGTCAATATCTTTGTCCGGAGGGGAAGTTGGCAACACCGGATAACACTTATCCACAGCCATACGATGCCGTCTATCTAAAACCTCAATCACATGATCAGTCTCATTGTCAGTAAACTGCTGGGCAGCCTGTATGACAGTCATGCCGTTTTCCTTTCTATCTCTCTTTGCCTGTTTAATTTCTTTTTGTTTGGCTTCCTTGCGCCAGAGGCAAAAAGAGTCAAACATAGACGGCCGGGCTTTTCTTTTAAACAATGTAGCTTCAAATTATCTAGGATGTCAGGTTCAAAACTACCATTTTGGGGCTACTGCAGAACACCATCGTTCCTAGTATAGCGGACCCACACTTCATTAAAGGTGATAGAGCCCACACCATGTTTAGAATAGAGCTCATAGGTGGGAGTTCTGGCCGGAGGAATGGGACAAGAGTCCTCCAGTTGGGAATTCCTATGACAATCACAACAGCACCAACGTCTGAACTTACTGAAACCAGGCATCGTTATTTCACTGGCCTCTTTTCAAAACATTAAGGGGTTAATCAAGCAACACAGCACAAACGTACTCACCCCTTGGCTTTGGTTATTGCAATAGTCGAATCAAAACCCAAAAACAAAAGAAGTGGGAGCTACCCCTAGTACTTAACCAAATGTCTCCTTACGCCAACAGAGGTCCGTTCTAACATCTCGAGATACCAGTTGTCACCAAGGGACCAAGACAGGGGGGCAGTCAGGGCAGCAGTTGCCAGCAGCCGTTGGAACGGAGAAGCTGCGCTTCAAAAGACCATCGGTCCACTTTCGACATACAGGGGTCGCTGATGTGGGGCGCCTCCTCCGGAATTTTCCTGCGGGGCTCCTCTCGATCCTCGGGCTCAACCACTACCTCTGAAGCCGCCCTAGTTGGGCGCCAATTGAAGAACCGGGCCTTATGGACCTGGCGGCGCAGGGCACGCCTTAATCTCCGAGTTTACCTGTCTTGTTGCACAGAGACACAGAACAATCTGTTGTCGTAGGAAACCGAATTTATTAGCTGCAGCTAGGCACAGTTGTCCTAGAAGTACACCAAGTATGTTCTCAGGAGACTGCCACTTTACTCCGTGGCTCACAAGATTTTATAGTAAAGATGCAGTTGTACAAACATATACCCAATGCACGAAGTTACAGCCAGTCAGAAGAGTTAGAAAACAAAGTGTTGTGCAACCTCAATGTTCTCTGCTTACGTGTTTGTGGGTTATTCGGCCCCTCAAGTTAATCAGTCTGGAATGAAAAGACATGTCTTGTATGCTTCAAAGGAAAGGCTGTAAAATAGGAAAACAAGAGGAGAGAATAGCAAAAGGCCGATAGATAAGATACGGCAAGAGAAGAATGCTAAAGGCTTAACAGATAGTTGGTACAAGGATTAGTTTGGCCGGGCGTTGTGTGGGCTTGGTTTCCGACAAGGACGGAGGGGGTCTTGCGACACGTTGCAGTCAAAATGGCAGAGACAATTTGCTCGTCGAGCGGCCTGTGTAAAGGCAACACAAAATGGCGGATGAATGTAAGATGGAGTCGAATTTAGAGATCCTCACCTGACCCCAGGCCACCCCCCACACCGCACGGCTCCTCCGCTCTGACCGCGTCTCTGCCCCCGGCGCCGCAGGTTCGCCCTTGACCTCGGTGTCCCCCTGCTGCTACATTCTCCTTATTTATGCTGCTGCCCACACTTGTGACTTGTGCTTTTTTTTCTGGACTTCTGCATTTTTCGGTATTTTTCGTAGTTGCTGTTGTATCCCTGTCCTCTGTGTGTGCCCCCCCGCTCCCCGCTTCCCGCCGCTGCTCCCTTGCGGCCTGCCCCTTTTTCTTTTTTACCCCCTTTTACCCCACTTCGTCTCATATGGAGGCCGCACGGCGGCCACGCAGCGGGCGCGCCAAAGGCAAGCCCGTCTGCGCCCGTCCGCGCCTGGACCGCGCCCAGCACCAGGACCCCTGGCCCTCGACGATGCCTGCCCACCCGAGAGACTTACGGCACCGCAACCATCCACGCACTCAACGCCGGCCGGAACCCCGCCTGCTACCGAACCATCCCGAAACTCACCCACGAACCCTTCACCTGCCAAGCTTGCAAATTCACCTGCCTCCAAACCTGCACCGCACCCACCAAGTCAGCTACCAGCAACAATCACCTCGAGTGCATCCTTCTCAACACCCGCTCCGTCCACAGGCACGCCGGCGAACAATGGAACCTCCTGGACACAATATCACCAGACGTCGCCTTCCTCACAGAAAACTGGATGAACGCCTCCTCTGCCCCCGACATCGCCATAGCCATCCCGGATGGCTACAAGATCACCCGGAGGGACCGCGTCAATCAAACCGGAGGAGGCATCACCATCGTCCACAGAAACACCATCCAAATCACGACCAACTCTGACGACACCCTCACCGCCGCCGAGCACCTTCACTTCCAGATATACACCGACCCCAAGACCCACCTCAGGGGCACTCTCATCTACAGACCCCCGGGACCACGCACACAATTCAGCGAAGCCATCGCAGACTTTGTCAGCCCGCACGCCCTAACCTCCTCAGACTACATCTTCCTAGGGGACCTCAACTTCCACCTGGAGAACAACAATGGCAGCAACACCGCCGCCCTACTGGACAACCTCGCCAACCTCGGACTCAAGCAACTGGTGAACAACCCCACCCACTACGCTGGCCACACGCTTGACCCCATCTTCTCCTCCAGCAAGCACATCTCCATCAGCCACTCCAACGGACTACACTGGACAGATTACAGCTGCGTCCACTTCAACTTCAGGAGAACCACGACCCACCACCACCCGCAACAGGTTCCCCGCAGAAGCTGGCGCAAGATCACCACCGACCAGCTCACCACCTCCCTCAGCCAGAACCCTCCCACCAACACGACGGACCCTAACGAAGCAGTCCGCAACCTCACACAGTGGCTCACCAACTGCGCCGATGACCTCGCACCACTGAAGAACCCTCCCAGCAGACCCGGCAGCAAGAGAGCCTCGTGGTTTACCAACGACCTTAAAAACTCCAAGAAAACCTGCCGCGCCCTCGAGAAAGCCTGGCGCCACGACCAGACAACAGAAAACATGACAGCCCTCAAGAACGCCACCCGCAATCATCACCAGCTGATCCGCACCACCAAAAGGACAACATTCAAAGAATGACTGGACAACAACACCCACAACAGCAAGGAACTCTTCAGCATCGTTAAAGAGCTCTCCAACCCCAGCACCTGCAACAACGACATCAAACCATCGCAAGACCTCTGCGACTCACTCGCCTCGTTCTTTCACCGTAAGATCGCCGACATACACAACAGCTTCAGCGCACAGACCACGCACCCTACCACCGAACCATTGACCCCCACCACCACCCTATGCACCTGGACCTCTGTCAGCACCGAAGACACCACCCGAACGATGAACACCATCCACTCCAGCTACCCAACCGACCCCTGGCCACACAACATCTTCAACACAGCCGACTCCATAATCTTACCCCAACTCCGGGACATCATCAACAGCTCCTCCGCATCCGCCACCTTACTGGAGAGCCGGAAACATGCCGAGCTCAGCGCCCTCCTGAAGAAACCCACCGCGGACCCCACGGACCTCAAGAACTTCCGCCCCATCTCGCTCCTCCCGTTTCCGGCCAAAGTCATCGAGAAGACAGTCAAC
Organism: Lissotriton helveticus; assembly: GCF_964261635.1. Classification (NCBI taxonomy): domain Eukaryota; kingdom Metazoa; phylum Chordata; class Amphibia; order Caudata; family Salamandridae; genus Lissotriton; species Lissotriton helveticus. The sequence goes on along the minus strand of NW_027611656.1, from coordinate 3,407,236 downwards.
AAACAACTCTCCGCCTTCCTCGAGACAAACGGATCCCTCGACCCCTCACAGTCCGGTTTCCCAGCAAACCACAGCACCGAGACCGCCCTCATCGCAGCTACCGACGACATCAGGTCCTTGCTCGACAACGGGGAAACAGCTGCCCTCATCCTCCTGGACCTCTCAGCATCCTTCGACACCGTGTGCCACCGCACCCTAATACAGCGCCTCAGCAACACCGAAATCCAAGGAAAGGCCTTGGAGTGGATCATCTCGTTACTCGCCGGAAGAACCCAGAGAGTCCGGCTCCCCCGTTCCGATCCGCGGCCACCAAAGTCATCTGCGGCGTACCGCAAGAATCCTCGCTCAGCCCCACCCTCTTCAACGTCTACATGAGCCCCCTCGCAGCCATTGCACGCCAACACAACCCAAACATCATCTCCAATGCTGACGACACCCTGCTGATCCTCTCCCTCACCAACGACCCCGCCACCGCCAGAGCCAGCCTCCAGGAAGGAATGAAAGACGTCGCGGAATGGATGAAGCTCAGCCATCTGAAACTGAACTCAGACAAGACGGAAGTCCTCATCCTGGGACCATCCCCCTCTGCCTGGGACGATTCCTGGTGGCCCCCTGCCCTGGGCACCGCCCCCAAGCCAACGGACCATGCTCGCAACCTAGGCTTCTTCTTGGACTCCTCCCTCACGATGACCAAGCAAGTCAACGCCGTCTCGTCATCCTGTTTCAACACCATGCACATGCTTCGAAAAATCTTCCGGTGGATCCCCATCGAAACCAGGAAGACGGTCACCCAGGCCCTCGTCACCAGCCCACTGGACTACGGGAACACCCTCTACGCTGGAACCACAGCCAAACTCCAGAAAAGACTCCAGCGCATACAGAACGCCTCTGCACGACTCATCCTGGACATCCCCCGTCACAGCCACATCTCTCCCCATCTGAAAGACCTGCACTGGCTCCCCGTCAGCAAGAGGATCACGCTCAGACTCCTCACCCACGCACACAAGGCTCTCCACGACATGGGCCCCAAATACCTCAAGAGCCGCCTCACATTCTACACACCCACCCGCCAGCTCTGATCCGCCAGCCTCGCCCTCGCCACCGTCCCACGCATTCGCAAAGCCACCGCCGGAGGAAGATCCTTCCCTTACCTGGCGGCCAAGACCTGGAACACCCTCCCCACCCACCTATGGCTGACCCAGGACCATCTCTCCTTCAGGAAACAACTCAAGACCTGGCTCTTCGACCAGTAGCGACCCCCCCCCTCCTCCCAGCGCCTTGAGACCCTTACGGGTGAGTAGCGCGCTTTACAAATCTGTTGATTGATTGATTGAACAAGCATGCATTATGTGACCAAACAAGGGGGCACGAGATACACTTTGCTATCCCTACAAGCTCAGCAAATTTGGGATTGGGCGATTCAACATCAGATCACAGCAGTCCATGTTCCGGGGGTGTCCAACCTTCTAGCGGACTCCCTGAGCAGGTCGGTCTCGTCAAACCACTAGTGGGAACTTCATTAGCCGACGCTGGACCGCATCTTTCAGCTTTGCGGACACCCCAATCTGGATTTATTGGTGACCAACATGAACCGCAAATGCCCATTCTATGCAAGTTGGCTTCCCCACTCAGAATCGTGCAGAAATGCGTTTTTAATGAACTGGTCAAAAATATATGCTCATGCTTTTCCACTGATTCCTCTAGTCGCAAGGGTACTTTGGAAAATGCAGAAAGAACCCTGCGGCATTCTTCTCATAGCCCCCAGATGGCCTCGCCAGTTCTGGTTTACGGAGCTCCTCCTTCTGTCGGAGTGCAATCCAATTTGGCTGCGCCCAATTTCGAATCTTCTTACTATGAACCATGGCCTGATCTGCCATCCAAATCCTACTGGTACCTGAGCACTATGAGTTTGCTAAATTGATTATTCCTCCGGACTGCAGGGAGGTTCTCACTAACGCTAGAGCACCCTCCACTATCAAAACCTACAAACTCAAGTGGAAACGTTTCTATCTTTGGTGTGAAGCTTCAAATTCTTCAGTTTAACTCTAAGAAGACAGAGATTCTACACTGTGCAGTAGAGAGAATCCCTCCTAAACTTCCGCTTGAGTTTTGGCCAACATCCCCTGCTACTCCATTGGCTCCCAGTAGCGCGGTACGTAATCTCGGAGTCATGGTTGACAACAAATTGACATTAGAAAACTGTCAACAAAACAGCTGGAAGTGGTTTTACTCTGATCAGAGCATTTCGCAAAATCCTTCCGGTGTTCTCTTACAGAACAGAGCGCTGATAGTCCGGAGCACCATCCTCAGTAAGCTGGACTATTGTGATGCCCTGTTACTAGAATCCCCGCAATATCTGATTAAGAGATTGCAGAGAGTACAGACCATGGTGGCCAAAATGGTACTAGTGCAACCACGCCGCTCCTCCGCCTCCCGGGCACTCTCAGATTTACACTGGCTGCCAGTCTCGCAGAGGATACGATTTAAGGCACTATGTATAGTATTTAAGGCTCCACATGGTCACGGGCCCAAATCTCTGCAGGAGAAACTGACATGGTATGTCCCTCCACGAGCACTGCGCTCCTCATCGGCTAATCTGGTGAGGGTGCCTAGAGTTAGGAAAGTCAAATCAGGAGGTAGGGCCTTCAGTGCGGCAGCGTCCCGCCTTTGGAATACTCTTCCATTTGATACGAGACAAATGAACAACATCCTGCAGTTTAGAAAAAGGTTAAAAACCTGGCTCTACCCTCGAGTATGCTCCTCGGCATCCTGCTAACTCCTTCCGGGCAGGGGACACAGTCTCTCGGCCCTAAGCTAGTCGCCTGTATCACAGCGCCAAGTTACCCGTAGGGTGTCAGTTGCTAACTTAAATAAATAAATGTTCACCCTGTTCACTCTACGCCAATTAGCAAAATCCGGCCTCTCTCACTCTACCCTGAAGGTTTTTCTGGATGCAGTTTCCAGATTCCGGCACGATGGCTCCAATTCTCTTTATTCTTCAAGAATTATTCAACAACTTTTCAAAGGCTTATTTCAGATGTTCCCTCCAATTCCACGCCCGCCTCCTCCTTGGCATCTGAACATTGTGTTGGCACAACTCATGATGTCCCCATTTGAGCCCATTCGTAGGGCTGATCTTAAATTCATCTCCTGGAAGACATCACTGCTTTTAGCTCTTACTTCGAGTCCGCGAGATACAAGCTTTTACTATCAAACCACCTATTCTTCAATTCACCAAAGACGCTGTGGTGCTCCGCACTAATCCTGCCTTAATTCCTAAAGTTCCATCTAATTTCCACCTGAATGAGCCGGTCATCTTAAAGACTTTTTTCCCTAATACACAGTTGCCATCAGAAAAGACTTTACATTCTCTAGATGTTAAGAGATGTTTGACATTTTATTTGCAAAGAACAACCAGTATCCGTAAAACTGATCAGCTCTTCATAGCCTACGGCAGGATGCGTAAAGAACCTCCAGTTGCTAAACAGACTATTGCACGTTGGATATCTAGAGAAATTTCCTTTTGGAATCAGCAAGCAGGCAAGACACTTCAACCAACGATTAAAGCACACTCTACTAGAGCAGTCTTCTCTTCTACTTCTCTCTTTGCTGGTGTGCCTCTTTATCAGATTCGCAGAGCTGCGACCCAGCACTACTGTCTGGAATCTGCCAACAATGTTGACACCGCTGTGGGGCAAGCGGTGCTACGTAATCTTTTTAAGTAAGGTGAGCCTCTGTTTCTTACCTCCTCCTGCACACATTGTATACATGTATATATTTCTGCTTTTTGCAGATGTGCCCATGTTTACTGCTATTCTGTAATATACGTATATGTATTCTCTCGTACTCTGTTTACAATGTACTTATGGCTTACTATGCACAGTTCTCGAATTACTCCTATCTACTCTGATTCAAGCATGTGAATCTATGAAAGATACCCCAATACTGGAGAAGAACATAAGTTACTTACCTGAAAACTGTGCTTCTCCAGTATTGATATCTTTCATAGATTCACATGTGACCCACCCACCTCCCCTCAGAGGCTCCCCTCTTCTCCTTGGCTCTTATGCCACACGTGTGCTAAAACATCGGAGAGCCTGAGCCTCTGAGGAGAAGGTTCCAGAGGGTGCTGTTGCCTGATTGGCTGGAGTTTGGACCATATCTAATGACTTGGACAAGTTATTAAAGTGACACGTTTTTTCCTATTAACTTCTATGTTACAATACTTCCTATTGCTCTTTCAGCTATGCTTTCGCTATGCTATTGCTATATTGCTATTTATTCTATGTACCGTAAGACGCCCACTTCGGCGACGGGGAATGATTCAAGCATGTGAATCTATAAAAGATGCCAATACTGGAGAACCACAGTTTACAGGTAAGTAACTTATGTTCATCTTCCTGATCTTCCGGAGCGGAAAAAAGCAGGTAGAGACTACCATCCCAATCTGGGATTTCACAGATCGAACGCAGTCAATTGTGATGCCAAGGCTTTTAGTTGATCTAGATGGTAGGGGTGGGTTTCCCAACTCAGTTGGACAAACATTAGAGTTCCAGGGCCAGTTTTGTCTGGGTTTAAATGCAGGTGGTTACTGTTCATCCAGCTACCAATATGTCACATGGTAGTTTGAAAGTTACTAACAGAGGCTGCAGACTTGTCGATTTCCAAGATCAGTTGATGATCGTCAGCTTAGTTGAAAGTGCATACCTTTCTTTAGCCTAAGGATTGAATTAGAGGATACAGATTAAAAAGGTGCTGTGACAGGGAGGAGCCCTGCGGCACCCCACAAGTCAATTTGACTTTAGAGGTAGAGAATTGGGCAAAGCGTACAGCTTGATTCCGATCCTCTTGGAAAGACGTAAGCCACTTAAGGGCCAGACCCTGTAGCCCTGCATTACTCACATTATCCACTAAGCGGGCGATGAAGACTCTGTAGAGGAAGGTTAGTCTCATCCTCTTTCATTTGTGGGGGGAGGTTGTCATGAATACACGTGCCTCTTTTGGACATAGTAAGCCCCCACGTGTTGCCTGGAAAATATTGTGGTTTCGACTGGAAGAGCACAGAGTCCCCTGCCAACCAGGTCCCTTATGCCAGATCTCCTTCCCTAAACTGTTCCCGTCATTTCCACATTGGCACCCCTTTAGCTCACATATAAGTTCTTTGTAAAAGGTACCCCTGGTACCAAGTGCCGTGTGGTTAAAGAGGGTCCCTAAGGGCTGCAGCACAAAGTTCGAGGCATGTGGGCTGCTAAATTCATATCTATAGCATAGATCGCCGCCTAGTGTTGGGTCCGGATGATTGCACATTGTTGTCCTGGAAGAGTCTTCGAAGTATCACGAGATAGGTGGCTCCTCCCCTGGACTACAGTGCGCATGGGCATCGAGTCCATCCCCAGATTGTTTTTTTCCGTCATTGGGTTCGGATGTGATTTCGACATCTCCTGTTCGGAATCGATAAAAACTTTTTTCAAGGCCAAAAGGCCTTCTTTTACACCGTCGGTATTGTTCGCGTTCGGTCTCGTGTATACTCAAACTCGTCGAGTTGGATATCCGGGGAGTCGGGTGACTCTTCGGTGATCGAGGCCCAGTCGACGCAGCAAGACTTCGACGGCATGGAACGGAGTCCGTTCACGCACTGCCCCGTGTGTGGTTCTAAGTACCCACACATCGACGTCCATCCTGTGTGCAACAAGTGCCTGTCGCCGGACCACGATGAGGCCAACTGTATGGCCTGTTCACGATTTCGATCGAAGAAGACGATCAAGATGCGGCGCGTGGCGCGCCTCGAGGCCCAGCGATCGGCTCCGGCACCGGTGGACATCTTCGACGACGACGAAGCAGACGAGCAAGAGCTTCAACTGCAGATTTCACCTACATCGGTGGAGGTCGTGTCCGTCTACGAAGTGGACGACGAAGGCCAAGACCTAGAGGAAGTCGTTGATGAGGTAGGGGACGACGACGAAGCATATGGGGCCATGGAAGATAGCTCAGAGGAAGAGCTATGCCCCGTACGCACTTTTACAAAGGCTCAGGTCACAGGATCGCCACATGGCCTTACCCAAGACCTTACACCTCGATCCACGGCCCCACCTTCCGGCCCGGCTACGGACACCCCAGCGGAGCCGCCATTACCAAAATCGAAACCGAAACCATCGGTGTCGCCGAAAACAAAGAAGAACACGCCATCGAAACCGAAGACGGCTAATCCACCATCGACGCCGTCGTCTTCGGAGGCCTTAAAGTCAAAGAAGGCTGTCAACCAGGCAAAGGTGCCGAAAGTGGTCAAGGAGCCAAGCTCGAAGAAAGTCGTCGAGCAGGTGTGTCGAGCAAGGTGTCGAGCAAGGTGGTCGAGTCGAAGTCCAAGAAGACTGTCGAGCCTACACCAGGCAAGGCTATCGAGCCAAAAGGCACAAGGCCCGTCGAGACAAAGTCGGCAAAGGGCGCCGAGCCGAAGTCTGGAGTCCCGACGCCAAAGGCAAAAGCTGCCGATCCGAAGCCGTCGGCGTCGACGTCTGCGACCGTGGAAGGTGATCGAAGCGCAGTGGTCGAAGATACTCCTGCACCTCAGACAGGCAAACAGAAGTCATCGACGCGCGGGTCTTCCCCTGGGGGTGGACCGAGGTCATCGGTCGGGTCGACGAAACTATCCGCTTCCTTCACGAAGCAGGTCTCGGACTCCCTCAAGCGGATACGGGACAAGGCGTCAGCGTCGGAGCCGAAAACGCCTTCAGCACCGAAGCCGATGGCCCCACCGAAGAAGACTTCGATGCCGATCCTCTACACTCTACCGCCTAAGGTGGCGCCGAAGGCCTTTGCACCACGATTGGTGCCCAAGGACTCTGAAGTGTCGAAACAAACTCGCCCGAGTGGAAGTTTAAGTCATCGACAACCTTTATTGGAAGAGCAGTCGGAGCATTTCATTGACGCCGACACAGGAAAGCTCACGCTCTACAAGAGGAAAATTACATCACAGCCTTTGGAGTCATTTGTAATTCCTCTAAAGAGAATAAACCCAGCACCAGAGACACCAGTACTGGTTGAACACATTCTTCCACAGCCTAGGAGGAGTGCAACACCTTCACCCACTTACTCAGATGGAGATGAGGGTGAGCAGGATGAGGAGTATAATTTTCCTGCAAACACAGAGCCTGATGAGCAACAGGACTCGTGGATGGACACAGGTGATCAAGGGGACCAGCAAGCTGTCCATGACCCTCAGGTATATAATGTGAAAACGTCTCCCACTGAAGATTCTGCGGCATTTAATGCCTTGATTGAAAGGGCAGCTACAAACCATAAAGTGGAAATGCATGCTGACCCTGTGGAGGTTGACTTTCTTTTTGACACTTTCTCCGCTGCCGAAAAAACTGTGAAAACTCTTCCAATGCTAAAAGGGGTCCTTAAGCATGCCACAGACATTTTCAAGGAACCCACGAGATCAAGGGTTGTCAACCCTAGAATAGAGAAGAAATACAGACCAGCACCTGGCGACCCAACCTACATACGGGGCCAGTTGCCTTTGGACTCTTTAGTGGTCTCTAATGCCCACAAGAGGGCGAACTCGCAAACCACGGGTGAAGCTCCTCCCCCAGACAAAGAATCAAATGTGCTGGAGGCATCGGGGAAGAGGGTGGCAGCTCAGGCAGCCAACATCTGGCGCATATCAAACACACAGGCTCTGTTGGACAGATACGATAGGGCACACTATGACACCCTAGAGCAGCTGTTGCAACACCTTCCAGACCAGTTTAAAGAGGGAGCTGAGATGCTTATCCAGGAGGGCAAGCTCATCTCCAACGCTGCAATAAAATGTGCGCTAGACGTTGCGGACACGGCAGCGAGAGCAATCAACACTAGTGTGATGTTGAGGCGTCAAGCATGGCTCCGCATCTCAGGGTTCAAGCCAGAGATACAGACTACTATCCTCAACCAGCCCGTTAACCCAGACAGGTTATTTGGTCCAGAGGTTGACACCACCCTCGAAAAAATCAAAAAAGATACTGAGACTGCCAAATCCATGGGTGCTCTCCAGTCTCAGCAATTCAGAGGGAACACTTTTCGTCGCTCAGGCAATCGAGGTGTTAACAGAGGACACTTGGCACAGCAGACGCAATTCAATAAAGGTGGGGCGCAATCCTCGTACCCCAAGCAGGGTAGAAGAGGTTAACGGGGAAACAGCGCCAAGGGCAGAGGCAGAGGCAACAACAGTTCCCGTTCCTCTGCCACCAACAAACAGTGACTTCCTGTCACTGCCCCCCGACCATCCAACACCTGTCGGGGGGAGACTCCAACAGTTCCTGCCAGTCTGGAAGTCCATCACCACAGACAGGTGGGTAAGGAAACTTATCCAGTTCGGCTATTGTTTGGTGTTAACATCCACTCCACCCAACATACCCCCAAGACAACGTCCTATGTCAGCAGAGCACTTGCACTTATTGCAGCAGGAGGTTCTTGTGATGCTGCAAAAAGGCGCAATAGAGCTCGTGCCGGTGGAGGAAGAAGGCACAGGGGTGTATTCCCTGTACTTCTTAATCCCAAAGAAGGACGGCTCACTCAGACCGATTCTGGACCTCAGGCCTCTGAACCAGTACATTCTCTCAGAACACTTCCACATGTTGACACTGCAGCAGGTTCTTCCATTGTTAAACCAGGGAGACTTCCTCGAAACCTTGGACCTCAAGGATGCTTACTTTCACATACCACTCCATCCATCCCACAGGAAATACCTCAGGTTCACCATCCAAAACCGGCATTACCAGTTCAAAGTCCTCCCCTTCAGAGTGACCACTGCCCCCAGAGTGTTCACGAAATGTCTGGCGACAGTAGCGGCGCACCTCAGGAGACAGAACATACATGTCTACCCTTACCTAGACGACTGGCTAGTTCAGGCCAAGTCGGCACAGCAGAGCGCCGCAGACATGTCCCACACCATTCACCTCCTTCACAGTCTGGGGTTTTCACTAAACTATCCAAAGTCGCACCTTTAGCCAGCCCATGTGCGGCAGTATTTGGCGCAACGATAAATACTCTGGCTGCCACAGCTCAGCCAAACCCAGCGAGGATCGACCATATCCAGTCGCTAATCCAGAGGTTCACACCGCAACACTCACTCCCAGCGAGAGTGTTCATGCAGTTGATAGGCATGATGGCCTCCTGCATCTTCATAGTCCCACACGCACGGTTGCATATGCGTCCGCTCCAAGAATGCTTGGCGCATCAGTGGACTCAGGCTCAAGGACAGTTGAAGGACCTAGTGTTGGTGACCGGTCGGGCATACAACTCTCTGCATTGGTGGAATCCACACAACCTTTGCAAGGGCCTACCGTTCCAAGAGCCTGTGCCACAGATTATCCTGACAATGGACGCATCTCTCCAGGGATGGGGAGCTCATGTGCTCCACTACACGGTGCAGGGACTGTGGACGACGCAGCAAAGGAAGATGCACATCAACTACCTAGAACTGATGGCAATCTTCATGGCACTCAAGTCCTTCAAGGTACATCTGTGCAACAAAGTCGTGTTGATCCGGACGGACAACATGACGGCCATGTACTACATCCAAAAGCAGGGAGGTACACACTCTCCACAGTTGTCTCATCTGGCTCAGAGCATGTGGAAGTGGGCCATTCAGAGGAACATCTTCTTCATGGCGGAACACCTCCCGGGCAAGGACAATCAGATGGCGGATCTGCTCAGCAGGTACAGCCACCAGATGCACGAGTGGGAGTTACATCCATCAGTACTCCGCCCGTACTTTCAGCAGTGGGGTCATCCAGAGATAGACCTGTTTGCCACAAGGGAAAACGAAAAATGCCAAAGCTTTGCCGCCAGGTTCCCTCACCCACAGTCGCAGGGCAATGCGATATGGATGAACTGGTCAGGCAAATTTGCGTACGCTTTTCCCCCAGCACCTCTCATTCCGCTGGTGGCAAGAAAGCTAAAGCAACACTCGATGACGCTCATCCTGGTTGCTCCAACGTGGGCACGCCAACCATGGTACACCACGTTTCTAGAGATCTCCGTGGTACCGGATCAAAGGCTGCGCCTCACACCCAGACTCTTGACGCAGAACCATGGCGACATTCAGCATCCAGATCCGCAACAGCTCAATCTGGCGATCTGGCTCCTGAGGTCTTAGAGTTTGGCTACCTTAATTTGCCTCCTGAATGCATGGACATCATCCGGGAGGCAAGAAAGCCCACTACCAGAGCTTGCTATGCAGCATAATGAAAGCGGGTTGTCATGTACTGTACAGAACACAATATCAACACGCTAGATGCATCCATTCCTAACATCATCTGCTATTTGTTACATCTTTACAAATGCAATCTAGCATATGCTTCCATTCGGATACACTTAGCATCTCTCTGTTTTCAGGGTGCCTGCCATTAAAGCCTTCCTAGAAGGGCTGAAACGGGTCATTCCTCCCAGGACCCCTGGCTCCTGTGTGGAACTTCAATGTGGTGCTCACCAGGTTGATGGGCCCACCTTTTGAGCCTCTACATTCATGTGAGATTCAGTTCTTGACATGGAAAGTGGCTTTTCTCATTGCCATCACGTCTCTAAGACGTGTTAGTGAGCTACAGGCGCTCACGATACAAGAGCCATTTATACAAATTCAATCAAACAGGGTGGTGCTCTGCACTAACCCCAAGTTTCTTCCTAAGGTGGTGTCGCAGTTTCATGTCAATCAAACCATTGAACTGCCCACATTCTTTCCAAACCCAGAAACAGTAGCAGAAAGAATGCTCCATACGCTTGATGTCAAAAGGACGTTAATGTACTATATTGACAGAACACAACATTTTAGAAAGACACAGCAACTCTTTGTTGCTTTCTCAGCCCAGCACAAAGGCAACCCCATTTCCAAAGCAGGAATAGCCAGGTGGATCGTTAAGTGTATTCAGATTTGCTATCAGAAAGCTAAGCGCACTTTAACGGTCCCCCCCAGGGCACACTCCACACGCAAGTTGGGGGCCTCCATGGCATTCCTAGGTAACATTCCTTTGGAAGACAATTGTAGAGCAGCCACATGGTCTACACCACATACTTTTACCAAATATTACTGTGTAGATGTGCATTCCAAACAGCAGGCAGCTGTAGGACAGGCTGTTCTTAAAACACTTTTTCAAACTTCTGCAGCTGGCACGGGCGGCCGCCGTTAATGGAGGGACTGCTATGTATTCTATGCTATAGATATGAATTTAACAGCCCACATGCCTCGAACTGAATATGCTACTTACCAGTATGCATCTGTTCTTGGCATGTAGGGCTGCTTACATTCATATCGCCCGCCCTCCTCCCCGGCGCCCGTAGCGACTGCAGACTTTTCTTGCATTCAATCATTAGCATGGCCATCGCTTACACTATTACACTCCATCTTTGCCACAATGGCTAAAAACAATCTGGGGATGGAGTCGATGCCCATGCGCACTGTAGTCCAGGGAGAAGCCACCTATCTCGTGATACTTCGAAGACTCTTCCAGGACAACAATGTGCAATCATCCGGACCCAATACTAGGCGGCGATCTATGCTATAGATATGAATGTTAGCAGCCCTACATGCCAAGAAAAGATGCATACTGGTAAGTAGCATATTCATTATGCCACCCTAAGGGGCCCCTCACCAAGCACATGCATACTGCCACAGCGGCCTGAGTGTCTTGTTGCAGACAAAACTGAAGAGCCGACCTGTGTGTCATACCCATGAACACTGCTAGAGGGGTGTCTTCCCATATCTCAGGCAGGGAGTTAAAGTTCACAGATTTATATATTGCAGCTCATCACCTGTGAGGGTTTACAGACGCTGTCTATGGGCACCGGGAGATAGTGATTTGCCCAGAATCACAGGATGTTGCGCTGAAGCAGAGACTTGAGCCCGGAACCCCATTTCCCGAGACGGCAGCTCTTGCTGCTGCACCACATCCTCTCCCCCCTGTGAGGGCATATCTGCATGAAATGCCCCTGATGCCCCTGCAATATCCTAGTCGATTCCTGGATATTGTAAGTGACCAGGGAAGTCATGGTAAGTACATAGGCTGGACACTCGTCATTATGAGTTCGCCGGCTCCATGATGGCTTCACTGAAATATGTGATGTTTATCACCAAGCATCTCAACACAATAAACCTGCACTGATTTGTGTCGATTTTATTAAAAATTGCACCCAGAGGGGTCCCCTGAAACCTACCAATCCTTAGTGTGGTCATTGATTGGCCTGAGCCAGCCTGCTACCACCAGACTGTGTTCTGACCTCAGGGGAGAGAGCCTGCGCAGTCTGAGGCTGAGAACAATGCCTTTCCTGGGTGGAGGTGTTCACATCTCCCCCTGCACAGGAAGAGCCATCCGTGGTGGGGAGCTTCAGAGGTCTTGCGTCCTTTGTAATGCGACCCCAGCCTCTCCTGTTCGAAGGAGCTGGCCTCCATCCTGTCCTCACCCCTTTTTGGCAGCAGGACAGGTGGTAAACCTTTGATAGAAGAGGAGATGAGCCCCCCTCTGCCAACTCCAGCCCTCGGGTGCTGGAGGCTAGGTCAAGTACACTTTTCAGTGCCCACCATCTTGAAGATGATGGGACTTATCCAGTTAGGGCTAGGACTGTGTCCTCCTCTCACAGAAGGTGAAAAAATAATGCAGGGGTTCTGCCCAAATAACCCTCCAAAACCTGGGCTAGGTACGTCACAAGGATGAAAAAGTAGAACAAAGGGGGTATAGAGGGATCAATTGGACAACAAACTTTATACACAAGATATATTTAATTACCTTGTAATGTACAATTATTTGTAAAGCATATGATTTCACAAATTCACAAACACAGATATACGCATCACAGGACAAGGTGGCACAACAGCAAAAATAATATATAGATGATACATATTTACAATATATATATATATACATCATACAAATACATTATATACATTACATATAAAGAAACAATGTGTACCCTACAAAAGGAAAGAAAAATAATTAGGATAAACAGTATTCACTATAACCTTAAGTGATATAAAGCTATAAAGGAAATCCTCTCCGCGCCTAAGTTGTAAATTCTTTATACACAAAAATATAGAGAAGAAGGCGCCAGAAACGAAACACAATAAATCAATATAAGGGGACTCCTTAGAATGGTGTCGACGCAGTCGCGCTTCCGCCAAATATTTCTTTAGGCTTCATCAGGACACGGGTACTGGTGTACACGTCCTCAAAAATGAGGGCGTCTACTCAAATGTCCCAAATTGGGTATGCCAGTTCACACGGGGCAAGTCTATACTTCATTCAGCTCCTTCTGGAAACAATCTCAGTGAGCAGAGCCACGGCAAATCCAAAGAACAAACACTCAAACCTGCACCCATCCGCTAAGTCGGATCTCACAGAAGGTGGGCATGTTAGAGTGCGTAGACACCCCAGGCAAAGGGCCCATTGGACACTACCTGTCACTCCCTTGTAACGCCCTTAAATCTAGGTTTTAGGTGGCATCCCCAGTCCATGAACTTCAGTTCCTGACCACCTACTTCCTCCAAGCCGCTGTTACTTACCTGTAAGCAGCCTCTGTCCGATTGCCCCAGTCTCCTTTAGCTTGTATGGGGTTTCTAACCTTGAACTTGCACTTGGGCGCCCACGTGCCGCTGGTGGTGCACTGTTGGTTCTGAACTGAACCTTGTCCAATACTGACCTTAACTTCCGAAGAATGGTCTTGTAAGTGGATGTTGCCTATACGTATGTTGAATGTTTTTTTCACCCCATAAGTTAACATTGCAAAGTCTGAAAATTGCACGAATTATCCACTTTTTATATTGGACAGTCCTAATATTGCAAAACATATTTACTCTAGATGAAATTCTGTGGTTCTGCAAAATAAATCTAACCAAGTATCATTTTATAAATTGATATCAGATTTATTCATTGAGTGTGTGTCATTTATTACCACTGTGCGTACAACAGTGTGTGTCATTATTGCCACTGTGTGTACAACAAGTGCTTAACAGTACCCCCGGATACATCTAACTGCTCCCCCACACTACCACAAAAGAGCATTAGTATCATCTAATTTAACCTCTGTAAAATCTCTGGGGATCCACTGGACACTCTGCACACTATGGTATACTATATTGAGATTTGCATTTGTCACCCCGAGAGGGATGGGTATGCTCAGACGTGAGTCCCATGCTCTCCACACCACTGTAGTCAAGCTATCCTGGCTGAAGACGGCTGAAATGCCAGAAACCGGTCCTCGGAAGCTTGTTTCCAGTCCAGGGAAGGCATGGCTTGGCAGTTCGGGCTGGACTGTTCCCATGAGGCACAGGGTCAAACCGATTTGCATATGGCCATGTCTGAACTGGGGTGGTGTGGAGTGGAAAAAAACGATGGATTTAGGCCCAGATCTCTGTACTGGGGTGAATGTATGACATTGTTCTGCATTCTGTCCATCAATTGTTGTTTTTGCATACTATATTGAGACTCACACTCAGACAAGCTGGATGTGGAGGGACTGGGAAATGTCTTGGAAAACCAAATGTACCAGCTCCCGCTGGATGTGGAGGAGGCCACGACCATTTATAATAATTGGCTTTTGGATGCCTGTGATCAGCTTGTTTCTCACAAAAAATGGACTCCCAAACGGGCCTCTCCTGCAGAGGTGAATTGGCGGAAATTTTATGACAAAGCAGAGAAGGAGAATTACAAAACTTGTATTTTCAGTTACAAGCAAGCTCTTTTGGAAGCTAAAAAATGAGTACTTCTCGTTACAAAATACCATGGCCGAATCCAATTCCAAAGAATTGTTTAGAACTATTTTTAATGTTTTAAGTTTTATAAAGCGCATAGCTGCCCCAGTGACGGGGTGTCCCAGCGCTAACTAAGCCATGGCTGAAACACTTCAAAGGAAAAAGAAGAGCCTAAGCTGGAAAGAGCCAGGTCTTTAACGCCTTACGAAAGGCCAGATGGTTCTGGAGTCCTCTGATAGATGTAGGAAGAGAGTTCCAGAGGCGTGCCGCCTGAACTTTAAATGATCGACCGCCCGCTCTAGCTCTGAGAAAACGGGAAGTGCAAGCCAAGCCCGCATTAGCTGAAAGCAAAAGGCGGTTCTTTACATAATGGGCCAGCAGACTCGCCAAAATCTGCGGTCCTTGGTAGGTCAATATTTTATGAGCCACACACAAAGACTTAAACTGGATTCTTTTCGCTATCGGTAGCCAGTGCAATTTAGGCAGAAGGTGCGAGACTGAGCAAGATCTGGGCAAAGCTAGCAGGGCGCGAGCTGCTGGGTTCTGGATTCTCTGCAGGCGGACAATACAGGACTTGTTGACGCCTAAATATTAGGAGTTCCCATAGTCCAGCCTTGACAAAATTGTAGCCTGAAGGATGACTTGGCGAACTTTTGGTGCAAAATAGCCAAGTAGGGGCCTCAACCCTCTTAGGAGACCAAAGCAGGATCCAGACAGGGCCTTGGATTGCACATCAAATGAAAGTTCGCTATCGATCGAAAAGCCCAAATATTTTACAGCCTTCTTTGGCTGGGGTGCAGGTTTAAGTTTGACAGGCCACCACTGCTCTGACCAGAGGGAGCTGTCTCTACCCAGCACTAGAATTTCTGACTTGGCAGCATTCAGCTGTAAACAACTAGCTGCCATCCAGTCAGAGATAGCTACCAAGTCCTCTTTCAATGTGATGAGATTGTCTTGGCAGTTCCTCGAAAAAAGTGATGACTAGCTGGGTGTCATCGGCGTATGAAACCAATGACAACCCTCTGCTTTTTGCCAGCAGGACTAGGGGCCGTACAAAGATGTTAAAAAGTGCAGGGCTCAATATAGAGCCCTGAGGAACCCCGTGTTTAATAGCATGTATGTGAGAATGAAACGGTGGTGCCACCACTTGAAATGCTCGACAGATTCTGCCAGGACTGACTTCACATATGCCTCAGTAACCTTAGCCAGAAAAGGAAGCTGGGAAATTGGACGAAAGTTACTCGGGTCCGATGACTCCAAGGAAGGCTTTTTTAAAAGTGGAATGATTTTTCTAAACTAGCTAACCCTGCCACTCCAAAGAAACAGGGGGATGCAGAATTTTGTAATAAAATAGCTGGCTTTTTTAAAACCAAAGTAGATTTTTTTTTACCTCGCTCAATGGTCTAATCAATGATACTCAGACTGATTTCAATCTAACAGAATCATGAAGCTTAGGTGCCCCGGCAGAACTACTGGAGCATTTCACCCCGATTGAGAAAGCAGATTTGGGCAAATTGTTGTCTATGCTAAAATCAGGTGCCCCTAGTAATCCGTGTCCTGTTGGAATTGCTAAGCAAATTCCGGAAACTTTTGGAACGTCTCTCACACCCCTGCTTAATGCAGATTTCCGGACTGGAATTTTTCCCAAAAATTGGAAAAAGGCTCTGTGCTTCCTCTTCTAAAGAAGTAATCTTGGCCCTAAGGACCCGAATAATTATCGTCCTATCTCTAGGCTTCCACTACCTGCCAAATTACTGGAAAAAGAAATAAATAGCCAAATCAGCAACTTTATCTCTGCCAATAACTCCTTGGACCCATCGCAATATGGGTTTAGAGCTTTTCACAGAACGGAACTGGCTTTAATAAAATCAACCGAGGAAATCAGAGAAGCAGTGGATAGGGGAGGTAATGCCATCTTAATCCTCCTGGACCTATCCGCGGACTTTGATGCGGTCCACCGTAAGGTCCTGCTGAACAGGCTCTCTGATATTGGTGTGAAGGGCTCAGCATGGAAACTGCTACATTCCTTCCTGTCTGACAGAGCTCAGACAGTAGATTTAGATGGCAACACTTAGGAACCCTTCTCACTTCCCTGCGGGGTGCCACAGGGCTCGGCGTTGAGCCCTACGCTTTTTAACATCTAAGTGGTACCCCTGGCCAGTGTCATCAAGTCGTTTGGTTTCCAGCTCACCTCCTACGCTGATGACACACAAATTGTGCTATCACTGATGGAGGGTGCGGAAAGGGAGGCGGGGGAGAGGTTCTATAATTGCATGAGCTCTATTTCCACCTGGATGTCGTCCAACTGTTTAAAACTCAACTCAGCTAAAATTGAGGTGTTAAAATTTGGCAATAATCCCTGGGTCTGGACCCCAGACTGGTGGCCGGAGGATCTAGGATCGTGCCCTACACTCTCTAGGAAAGCTAAGAATTGGGGAGTCATGGTGGATAACAAACTCACCATGGGGGACCTAGTGAATCAGGTAACTTCAGCAAAAAAATCAGTTCTTCCTATCGGCAGAAAACCTAAGGACGGTTGTCACTACACTCATTATGTCCCGTCTGGACTATTGCAACAGCCTCTATCTTAATGTTCAGAAACAACATATGAACAAGTTGCAACTGGTCCAGAACGCGGCAGCGAGAATGCTGACGGGAACCCGTAGGTTTGCTTCGGTCAAAGGAGAACTTAAGAAACTGCATTGGCTCCCAGTTCCACTTAGATCACGCTTCAAGGCACTTTGTGTCGTCTTTAAGGCGGTTAATGGGATTGGTCCGGAGTTTCTTAAAACCAGACTTACATGGTATGTTCCTACGTTACTCCGGATCCAAATTAGTCCAAACCTCCACCTTTAAGAAAACTAATTGGGGAGGCAGAAGTATTCTCCACTGTGCCTCCAAAGCATGGAATGAACTTCCGTTCCATCTCAGAAATGCGCTAAACCTTTTTTCTTTTCGCAAGGGTTTGAAAACATGATTCTTCTCCCACTAAACAGCTGATGCTCCCCAGGTCACCAGTACTCAACGGCAGGACACCCTAGGGTAGCAGTGCGCTTTACAAGTACAAATAACATAACATAGACACACAGACACACACGCTCTCTCACTCACACACATTCTCACACATACCCACCCTACCTCACATAAGAAACATATAATTAACTTCTAAATGACACCTTCCACTAGGACCATTAGTAAACAGGTTCATGCAGAATTCAAAAGATCCTACTTGTAAGGATATCTGTGCAGTCATCCCCATGACAGGAAAGAAGAAATGCAAATGAATTAATAAAATGCTTTAGGGGCTAAGCATTCTTAAATTAAGAAATGAATGAGAGATAAGCCAGGAATAGAGAGAAACAGAAAAAGAAATAAGAAAGAGGACAAAAAAAAGTGAAATCTATCTATATAAATAAAAATGTAACTGTTCGTTGTTCAAAATCTAAAATCTCCGAAAGTACTCCACCGATTGCTTTGAAGTTTTGACACAACATTGGATTTGAAAACGTGCGTGTTTTTATATACACAACGTTGGATTCAAATACACGTGTGTCGAATACGTGCGTGTTTTTAATCGAAGGCCCGAACAGACCCTATTGATTTGGTTGATGCGCAACAACTACAAGGGACGCATAGAGGCAATAGTCTACATATATTAGGATGGACAGTTGGTGTCAGGATGGCAGACCGTGAAGTGGGTGGAGGAAGGGGGGAGGAGTTGGTTCAGTTTGCAACATAATTTAAAAGAACAGGATGCAACCGCGACCTGCGGTTCTGTTACATGTTATATATTAAGGATGCGTCCAAAAGCTACCATCTGTACTGTTTGTTTCTGTTATATTAACTGATGTGATGTGATTTAAACATGTATCAAATTGATATCGGTAAATACTGGATAACAAGCAGCAAAAACAAAAAAACATGGGTACTTGCTATGATACTGTACAGTTTGTTTAAATTTTTTTTTTTTTAAAAAGCTCAGGGCCAATCTTTAGAATTGTGCGGTTTAGATCTTGCTTCTCACAGGGACAATTATATGTTGGGTGTTCTAGAGTCGGAAAACCAGACAATCTCTACATCCGCACAGACAATGGAACAACAAAAAATATTGTATACCCACAAGCATTGTGAAATTAAACATATTAGAAACGTGCGCTTGTCCTTTTCTTTCTTTTCCATTTAACCAGACTGAGCCACAGCAACGCGTGGCCGGGTACAGCTAGTAAAGATAATAAAAACAAGGGAAATAGAAAGTACGAAAGAAAGAAATGAGGCTCTCATATATTATATTCAGTGGTGCTTGTAATACGGCGGCCAGGATATCCGTCACGGTTCTGTCTGACTAACCCTGCCAGCGAACTCTAAATCAGGCTCTTGACACTTTGCAATGTTGCTGCTGTTAACTGTGCACCATTACTTCTGCAGAAGTCACGGGCAAGAGACACCTGGCCGCCTGTAACATACTTTTTATAATTACAAGGGTGTGATAACACGGCATAAACAACAAGTGCAGATTAAACCGCAGGGTTCCAATAAACCCACACACACACACCGTAAGATTACGCTGTACTAAACACACAAGCCTCAATAACAGGTAACTAATACAAACACTGATGGACATAATGAAGCAGAACTATAGATACATGCATAGCACAGACAAGATAAAGGTCTTGATTTAGAGTTTGGTGAGCAGGGTACTCCTGCACAAGCGTGGTGGAGTATCATGTCCAACAAACGGATGGTCTGCCTGACCTAATGCAAGTCAGCTGGATTGTCATTTGTCCAGCCTTACTTGAGTGGCATTGATGTAAATACATCGGACGGCCCTTCCTCTCTAGATCAGGCAGTCTGAGGTATTTTTCTCTTATTCAGGACCACCAGGGAATACCTGGCAGTCGTGATGAGAATTTGTTTTTAAATGAAACCCACTTCCTGGGAGAAAATTAATCAGGGAGAAAGTTCCAAGGGTGTGAGGGTGATTAGTTATTGGTTTTTAAAAATCAACTCCAGCTTTGAAAGCTTGTTTTTGAAAAACACAAAAGTTGGTGAATGGTCGCCTGAAACATCCCCAAGGGATCCAGAGAATTGTAGATAAACTTCCTATAGATGGTTGAGATTGCTTTTTCGGAGGAGTGTGGCTCAATGGTTAGAGCGGCAGACCCTGATGCAGAGGTCTAGCCCGGGACCAGGGTTCAATTCCCGCCTCGGCGGGTCTTGGGCTCAATTTCCTCAGACCTGACAATTCTCGCCTCGGTGCCTTGTCTAATCATGGGTCCCTCGCTGCAACTCTGGGCAATAGCTTGCTTAACCTCTACACCGGCCCCAACAGCGCTAGGATGCCTGGCTTCACCCTGGGGGTGCCCAGGAGTGGACACTTCACAGGGAAAGCCAGGAGGGGTTCCATAGCGGTATGAGTAATAGCCGCTTGGTGGCAGCGCGCTCTACAAATACCTTGACATTTACATTTACATTTGCAGAGCTTGACCCACCTGCAAATGTCAGAACCGTCTTTAGTCACCTAATATACCGTTGTTGTAGGATTGTGAAGGACACAAGCGCCTGACTCCTCCACACATCGCCCGGCGTTCTAAGCTAATCAATCCCTATTTTGTAAAGCCCTGCAATCCTCCCACTGCACTTAAAAGATCACCATCATACAGTGGAGTAATTTCAGTCAGCTTGGCTTC
Source organism: Lissotriton helveticus (assembly GCF_964261635.1). NCBI lineage: Eukaryota > Metazoa > Chordata > Amphibia > Caudata > Salamandridae > Lissotriton > Lissotriton helveticus. The sequence goes on along the minus strand of NW_027611656.1, from coordinate 3,386,830 downwards.
TCAGCCTAAACACTTGGTAGCCTCTCTCCACACCCTTACCACTGTTTGGATATGAGTTGGTAGGGCGCACTCATACTTTCTTCGATACAGCATCGGGGTGGGGTAACCTCTCTTGCCCATGGCCAATCTATCTACCCGGTAAGCAGGATCCTCACGGTCCGCAAAAACCCAGTTGGTGACTGCCACCAGCTGCGTGGCCCAGTAATACTTGCGAATGCTCCGGACCGCCAGTCCACCTTGAACTCCCCTCTGCACCTTACTCAGCTTGAAGAGCCACCATCCCAAAACAGGAGCTGAAGTTCTCAGTCTACCTTTTAAAAGAAAATGTCAGGTGGGATCTTAAAGGACGTTTTTTGCACGATGTACAGGAAACCCTGGAGGGTCATCACTTTAAATAGGGCCACTCGGCCCAGTAAGGAGAGCGGGAGCGCCCACAAGTGTGGGGCATCCCAGCGAAGCCGGTCTAATTTCAGAAGTATGTTCCTGCCCGTGGCTCTCTTGTAATGAACACGCCCAAATATTTAAAGCCATGTAGTGCCACTCAAACTGTGCACGTAGAGTCCAGCCGCAGGGTCCCTGCCACCAGCAGGAATATTAAGGACTTCTTCCAGTTGATCTTATATCCTTAATAATCTCCAAATATGTGAAAGATTTGTAGGATTCGTTCACTCGAGAAGGCTGATTACGTATCCTACACCAAAACATCAGTGTAGAGGGAGATTCTCTCATCCCACTCTTGATCAACTGGAATACCCCATATGAGAGATCCTGGCGAACCTACGCATGTGTGAAGAGCATAGGAGACAAGGAACATCCCTGTCGGACGGCAAAGACTCGGGAGACTGTGTTATTGACGCGCATGCACACTAGAGGGGCCACATACAAGAGCATGACAGCAGCGCCACTGGTTCAGCAAAGGAATCCCCTGTTGCATGTGGTACTCCATTAAGGTGTCGGAGATTTAAGCGCGTTCCCTAGTGTGGCATAAAGCTACTGTCAGCAGGCAGATCGCTAGGGCCTATGCAAGGACCTTAGTCTCAAAATTAAGCAGGGAGAGAGGTCTATGAGACCCAAACTCAGTTACTGGTTTGTCCTTTTTTGGGATGACCACCACCTCAGACGTTCTTTGGTCCTCTGGGAGACACCTTTATTTTCAGGCAGTCTTAAACCTCTTCTGGAGGTACTCCCTGATTTTATCCATCATGCTTTTATATAATTTTGAGGGAAGCTCATTAGGCCCTGTTGCTTGTCTTGTTTGCAAGGTTCTTATTGTCTTATTTATTTAGTCTACTGTCAGGTCTTGGTCTAGTGCGTCTCGGTCCTCATTCATTAGCATTGGCAGGGTCTGGTCTTTCAGGAAGTCTCTCCCAGTATTTCCGTCCCCTTTGTTGTAAGTGTCCTCAAGGATCACTGGCTTGAATTCATCCTATAGCACGTAAGCTGATTCAACAGGCCGCCCGTTCTCCTTAAAATAGAAGTCTGCTCCATCTCTCATACGAGCTTTGAACGTCTTGTCTTTTAAATATCACGGATCACCCCTTGGGGGTAGCATGAAGTCCACAACCGGACTATCGAGTTGCACCTCCACCAGCCAATGGTCTGTGATTCCCACTGCTATGTGCGTAGTGGCTCTGAAATCATCTTTATGGACAGTCTGGGTGAAAAGATAGTGCAGGGATGCCAGACTACCATCTGCTGCAGACAGGTGCGTCCGGTTCTGATACCCTCTTGCCCCCTGGGGCATTTAGGAGTATCATGAATATAGTATAGGTGCAGTTCTGTCACTCTAGTCACCCCAATGTGTATATGCTCTGTCGTAAGCGTTTTATCCTTCCACAGGATGAGTCAGTCTTGTCTGGGTCTCTTTCCTGTTTCCCGGCACTTGAATGGCACGCGCAAACACTCGAGAGAGCAGTGACCCACCAGCAGGCTTTTGTGGAGAGCTTTTGTCCTGGATGTAGGGCTGCATTCCGTAGGGCACCCACTCTGTCTTTTCTTTGCAGTTGCCTGAAGATCAGCAGTCCCAAGGTAGCAGTCACACCTGACCTGTCTGTAAGTGCAGCCCCTCTGGAGGCCTGACCGTCAGCAATCGAGGCCACACTGTGGCTGGCTGGACCACAGGCGTAAGCTCAGACACTGGAGCAGTTGTAGTCCCTCATGGACCTCTGACACAGAGTAGTCAGAAATTCAGCAGCTAAAAGCCCAACACAGGCTCTCCAGGAAGACAGTAGATTCAGACCCTGTTGTGTTAGGAATTTGGCAAATTCAACCTTGAACGGGCAGTTGGCAGCACACAATCGTCCAACTGGGCCTCAGCAATCACGTTGTCGTAGAGTTTTATTTTCTGCCTTGAACTGTTGGGAGAGTCTTGGCAGGGGAGGAGGGGTCCCTCAGACTAGCTGGTCCTGCTGGATGGCTTTCCGGCCCGCCCTACAAATAACGAGGATGTGTCGGACCTTGCTTCTTCCAGGACAGCCTTGTCCTCCTGCTGGATAGTCAAAGTCATTTCCCTTTCTTACCAGACAGGCAGGCTTCTAGGCAGACTTCTTGGCTCTTCAGGACAGGTACAAAGCTTCTCCATTAAGTAATTCAGCCTGCAGGTGATGTCCCTTCAACTTAGATAGACTGTCAGGCTGACACCATCCCTGGTGTCACAGCAGGCACCTGGGTACTTTGTAGAGCACATTATTCCTTGGTAACAGAGGACTTTGAACTAGGGTATAAAAGAGGATTAGATGGTCCCACTTGTATACACAACTGGCAGGCAGGAGATGCAGTTTACTCTCTCACATTGCTTTTATGCTACGCACACCAACACCCTAAACACGCACATGATGTTAGTGCAAAGTCTGGGCACAGGCAGAGAAATGGAGCATTACATAGGTGTGTCATCTATTCCAGGTGTAGCAGTTCTGAATAAACCCAGGGCATTTTTTTTTGACCGGAAGCTTCTCCCTTCTCCTGGATGAGCAGTTTATTGTGTATATGCAGGCTTGGATAGCTAAATTTTTTCGTATTAATCGGGGTAGTACTGATCCTGAGTATGTTTGGGATGCATTCAAGGCTGCTTTTAGGGGAGAAACCCTTAGTTATGGTTTGTATAATCAGAAGCAACAGGCGTTAAAGGAACATGAGCTATATCAGGGTCTGGTCAGAGCTGAAGAGGCTCTAGTTCAGGGTATACATATGGGTAGGGACATTGGGGCATTAGTAGTAGAAGTGTCAAAGATCAAGGCGAAATTAAATCTCCAATGGAGCCAAGAGGCTGCTAAAACATATGTAGTAAGACAGCGACTTAACTATGAATATGGGGAGGCCAGCGGTAGGTGCTTGGCACACAAATTAAGGATGAAGGAGGCAGCTGAGAGAATCAATTACATTTTGGATAGTAATGGCCAGCGTGTTGAGAATGAGAATGGTGTACTGGAGGTGTTCAGAAGTTTTTATGAAGCATTATACATGGATGATCAATATGATGTCCAGAAAGTCAAGAAATTTGTATCTCAACAGTGTGAGCAAGATATTGGGGAGGAGGACGTAACGAGATTAGAAGCTCCTATTACAATGCTGGAACTCGAAGAAGCTATTAAGGAACTTGCAATTGGTAAGGCTGCGGGCCCTGATAAATTACCATTGGAGGTATATAAAGCTTTCTTCGAGTTTATAAAAGATGATATGTTATTAATATTTAAAAGAGCACAAGGTGGATTGGCACCGAAATCGTGGGGCAAAGCCAGTATTATTGTGTTTAGAAAAAAGGTAAACCAGCGTAGCTTCCAGCATCGTATCACCCCATATCTCTTTTAAACGCGGATGGCAAAATGTATTAAAAAATGTTGGCCACTCGGCTTGCCACGGTAATATCGCCACTTGTGTCTATTAGACAACATGGCTTTATCCCTAAGCGTGGCACTACAAATCATGTTAGTAGAGTTATTGCATTATTAGATAACGCCAACGCTACTGGGGACCCGCTGAGCCTTATTTTGTTAGATGCCGAGAAGGCGTTTGACCGAGTGTCTTGGTGTTTTTTATGGGAAGTAATGCGGCAGCGGTGTTTTGGGCAGCAATATATAGTAGCAATACAAACGCTATACTGCCAACCTGTCGCTAAGATCTGTACCCTGGGCATCGAGTCAAAAGTGGTAATAAAGTGGGGTACTAGACAGGGCTACCCCTGCTCCCCATTATTATTTGCCCTGTATATAGAGCCTTTTTTGAAAATGCTTGACCATAGCCCACAAATACAGCCTGTTATTGTTCAGCAGCAACAATATCGGGTTCTGGCTTACGCAGACGATGTTGCGGTGCTTTCTGTTAAACCTGCAGCAGCAATACAGGCAGTAGAACATCTCGCTGCAGAATATGGGTCTGTCTCGGGATATAAATTAAACACCGCCAAAACGCAAATCTTGTGCCATAATGTTAGAGGTTTTAATGACCCAAGGGTCTCACAGGAAGTAACATATCTAGGAGTGCTATTAAGGACGTCGGCACCAGCATTAGTTGGCGCTAATTGTTGGAAGCTTTTACAAGGGGTGTGTAGACAGCTTGATCGGTGTGAATGCTTGCATCTGTCATTAGTTGGCAGGTGCAATATGCTGAAAATGATGATCCTGCCAAAAGTACTGTATTTTTTTTTAGATGTGTTCCACTTGAAGTCTCACGCACTCATTTGACACACCTACAGTCATTATGTATGAACTTTATATGGGCACGAGGGAAGGCCCGCAGAGCTGCACGGTTTATGGTGTTACCTAGAGCGGTTGGGGCGTGGTCTGTACCGGACTTTACACTCTACTACTAAGCATGCATGCTCCAACATATGAATATACTCTTTACTGGAATAGGGCCAAGTGTGGCTGCTGAATCTCCTGCTATATATCATATGTTGCTGGGGTCAGATGCAAAAAACTGTTTGTTCATTCACCTAGACTGGAGCTATTATAAGCGCACAAGATTCAAGACTGTATTAGCAGCTTGGAAGGTTTGGAAAGCTATTAAGAAAATGTTCATGATAGAGAAAGTCTCCTGGTATACCCCATTAACTGTTGTTACTTGCTTTCCGAGTGTATTTTGGGATAGGACAGTGCAGAACTGGCAGAGTAAGGGTATAAAAATAGTGGGGGATTTGTATACGGAAGGGGGTCTGAAATTGTTTAATCAGATCATGGAACAATACCATATACCCGGGCAGATTTTTAAAAATATTTACAAATTAGGAACTATCTCCTCACTGCCCGGTGGAATATTCAGACTAATTCTCTTATTGAAGCTAGCCGAAAAGCAGTAAGAATAGGGGGGTTATATAGTTGTATGTTGGAAACAAGATCCAATGATTTGTAAGAACATAATCGTAAGTGGGAAAGCAGGTTAGGATGTTCTGATATTAGTTTGGAGACCTCCATTGAATTAGCTAGTCGATAATTTATGACTGCTAACCTGTCTGCCCAACATTATAAAACAATTTTTTATTTATATATGATACCTCATAAGATTGCCAAATGGGGTGGTGGACAGGAGGGGAAATGCTTTCGCTGTGATAACCCTGATGTAGATGTGATGCATATCTTCTGTACGTGTCCACTATTAAAAGAATTATTAGAGCATGTTGATACATTTCTAACTGCTATTTTGGAAACACCTATTGATTTGTCGCCTACGCAGCTTTTGTTGGGTGTAGAGATGGGGGTAAATGCTGATAGTGTGCCAAGGAATGCTATATATTTGAACTTTTTAGCAACAGCAGTATTAAGGCTATGTATAGCTTCAAGCTGATAACAAAGGGATCCCCCATAGTTTGAGGCTTGGAGGGCTAGGTTCTAGGCTAAATTTAATTTAGAGTATAGTTTGTATGCATTAAAAGGTAGGCATAAGCGAAAGCTAGGCTTACAAATTTGGGGTCCTGTTTTATCTTATTTGGATTTTTGAATGGCAATTTTTTTTTGTTGTGTTTAATCTATGTACTAAAGTTGGGCATACCAGAAGAAGTCGGTCTGATATGGAACTGTCCGAGTTAAATGTATATGCTTAAATGTGGTGTGATGGTTAAGACGCATGTACTCACTATACTTTAATTTGTTTGTACTCTTGTGAGTTGAATACTCATGTATTGCTAATAAAAAACAAAAAACAAAAAAAATAAACATAGGTGTGTCAGCAGGACGCCACTCCACTGATCATGATGCAAAGATCTCATCAGGCTATTGATCCTTACAACAGGGTGCATTGCCACCACCGCTCTAGCTGTTAAACCCATGACATTCCTCTGGCTTAAATAAGGGAACACTTGGTGTGACACTCCAGGTCACAGGACCGGTCCAAGACCTCTCATAGTCCCTTGTTAGAAGTTGCACAGTGCTGGAGTGGCTGAAAAATCTAATGTAATTGTTTTTTTTTAAACTTTGTGGTATATTTACCCCAGCAACATGCAGTCACAAGTTTGACGCCATGGACAGGGGAGTTGCCACAAGGAACAGATTCTTCTGCCTGTCAAATCACATGCCATTCACTATTTCATAGTGTTTTTCTGCTTTTATTTACCACTTGTTTTAAGCAGGTGGTAGATAAATGCATGTGGTTGGTTGGGCGATGGGTGAAGCAGGGGAGGGGAGGGTAAAGAAATGTCTAACAAAGGGAAGAATTGTGTGTTTCTCCCAGTTTGTATAAAAACAGCATAAGTCTTGGCTGCTTCTGCTGCACCCAGAGTCTTGTGCGTCTTTTCAGTCTTATTTTCCTGTCTGGAAAAAAATGGTGTCCTGTTTTTCTGCACCCGGTACATCCAGGTGCAGAAAAACCTAACAACTGATAATCAGGTGGAATAAAATGAGCACATGAAAGTACTCCTTAATTTCATTGCCCTTGATTCATACTCTGGACATAGTTGAGGGATATGTCTAGGCATAGTCCTCGCAGCACACAATAGATTTGTGTGCAGCAGAGACCAGAACTCAAAAGTCAGGATACCAGATACAAGTAGGTGGTAACTCAGGGCAGGGGAAACGCCTGTTGTCCATGGAGGGGAAATTCCCGTCCCAGAAATCTACATTAAAAATTAATTAATAGTATCCTTTTTTAAATATCTGTTTGGTGCCAGTGCATATGACTTTAATTTCTGCCTTTGGGATTCAATGTTACAAGTCCATAGGGTGCATGTATCCTTTGTGAGCTTAATAAAATGTTGAAAATTCTATAAATCCTCACTCCTACATCCAAGTACTCTCAGGCTACAATTCTACACTCTGCTCTGTATGAAAACCAGCTCAACATTTTCAAAATTCTGCAACTCTGCATTGATTTGGCTTGTAAATTATATTTTGGGAAATTTTCATGTATTAACTATTTAATTTTAATACTATAGGTGATTGAAATTACTGACGAAGAAAGCAAGATTTAGCACCAGGCAACTGAAGTCTGTGCCATAAGAAGGATTATTTTGAAAAACTGAAGGACATCCAACATTCTATGTTTAAACAATTTCCAAAATCTAGGTGTGGCGAGGAAGTGGGAGCTGAGGAAAGTACTATACTGTAAGTGAAGTCTCTAATTTAGCATTTCATTAACCCAGAGCAAATCCATATCTGTGTACAGAATAACCTTCATCTAAAACATCATGTAATTCCAGAGAGGAAGCACACACTGCATAAAAAGAAAGTTATAACAAAAGGTTTCTTCTGCAGACCATCAAAGAAAAGACGCTGAGAGAAGACTCTGAAGCTGACACGTTAACAACCAAAAGAATGGAAAATCACCTTTGTTCAACAACTGTTTTTAACCAGTTACACAAGTTTGAGACTATCTGACTCTGGGTAGAAAACCACGACCCACTCTGCTAACTCTTGCGAAAACCTTAAAAATTCACCACTTTATTGTGTTCATAACCATCTCAGATTGTTTATTTTTTATTGTGTACTGTTCTGTAATTCTATGTAAATCGCCTCAACAGTATCTGCTGTGAATGAGTGATATGTAAAACTGTTCAATATAAAAATGGATTAAATGAGCACAGTTGTGCTATAGGTAATGTAAATAAATCCTCGTCTTCAGAACTACAAAACTTAACCTTACACCAAACATAGAAAGGGTAAAAGGAACTGATGTTCTGAGACTCGTGATCCACAATAGTACTGTGCACGTTCTAACGCCCTCAGTTACTGCCATTACGTCAGTGCAAAAAGGTACTTATCAGTTTAATTAATAAATATCAGACTAACACCTTATCACTGCATTGCTAAGAACCTATACAAATAGATTTGAGAAAATCTTCAGTCACAAAATAAGTTGCTGCCGGATAGGCTATAACCTAAAGACTATTATCTGCTAGAAATATTTCGACAGGTGTTACAGGACTGCTTCCAGACATAGTTTGCTCAATTCAAGTGTTAAAAAGATTACACACAATTTCTTTTAGAGATAAATGCTGAACATTATCTAAACAAGCCTAACTCTAAAATCGGGTTCACTCTTACTGTGGCATATAAGCAAGAGAAAACTAAACGTAGAGATATTAACTCTAGGAATACACCTTATAAAAACACGGACTGTGAGAACAAATTCAGTGTTCAAAACCGCCTCAATCAAGGCAAAATAACCTAAGTTAGGGGAAAAAGTTACATGTGCCAAAAAAGATACAGCCATAAATCTTATCTCACAGAATTTGACACAATGCACACTGGGGGAAACCACTCTCAGTGCAAAGTATGCCAAAAAAGTTTCAGGCGTAAATCTTATCTCACTGTGCATATGAGAATCCACACTGGAGAAAAACCTTATCAGTGCTCTGAATGCCAGAAAAGGTTTAGTGTCAAAGCGAGTCTATATCTACATGCATTAACCCACTCTGGGGAAAAACCTTACCAGTGCGCTGAATGCCCGAAAAGTTTCGCCCATAAATCGAAACTCACTGAACATATGAGAATCCACTCTGGAGAAAAACCTTATCAGTGCTCTGAATGCCAGAAAAGGTTTAGTGTCAAATCGAGTCTATATCTACATGCATTAACCCACTCTGGGGAAAAACCTTATCAGTGCGCTGAATGCCAGAAATGTTTCAGTGACAGAAGAGGACTTACTATACATACAAGGACCCACACTGGGGAAAAACCTTACCAGTGCTCTGAATGCCAGAAATGTTTCAGTGACAAAAGAAGACTTACTGAACATACAAGGACCCACACTGGGGAAAAACCTTACCAGTGCTCTGAATGCCAGGAAAGGTTTTGTAACAAACGACGTCTTTCTCAACATGCAATAACCCATTCTGTGGAACAACCTTATCAGTGCTCTGAATGCCACAAATGTTTCAGTGAAAAAAAGAGTCTCACTCGGCATATAAGAACCCACACTGGGGAGAAACCTTTTCAGTGCTCTGAATGCCAGAAATGTTTCAGTTACAAAAGCAGACTCATTGAACATACAAGAATCCACACTGGGGAAAAACCTTATCAGTGCTCTGAATGCCAGGAAAGGTTTTGTAACAAACGACGTCTTTCTCAACATGCAATAACCCATTCTGTGGAACAACCTTATCAATGCTCTGAATGCCAGAAATGTTTCAGTGTAAAAAGCAGACTCACACGGCACATACGAATCCACACTGGGGAAAAACCTTATCAGTGCTCTGAATGCCAGAAATGTTTCAGTGTAAAAAGTAGACTCACACGGCACATAAGAATCCACACTGGGGAAAAACCTTATCAGTGCTCTGAATGCCAGAAATGTTTCAGTTTAAAAAGTAGACTCACACAGCATAAAAAGATCCACACTGGGGAAAAACCTTATCAGTGCTCTGAATGCCAGAAATGTTTCACTGACAAAAGAGCTCTTTCTCAACATACAATGACCCACACTGGGGAAAAACCTTATCCATGCTCTGAATGTCAGAAATGTTTCAGAGACAAACCCAGTCTCACTCAGCATATAAGAACCCACACTGGGGAAAAACCTTATCAGTGCTCTAAATGCCCAAAAGATTTCACACTTAAATCACTTCTAACTGGGCATGTGAGATTCCACACTGGGGAAAAACCTTATCAGTGCACTGAATGTGACAAATGTTTCAGGGTAAAAAGCAATCTCACTCAGCATATAAGAACCCACACTGGGGAAAAACATTATCAGTGCTCTGAATGCCAAAAATGTTTCGGGCAAAAAAACAGTCTCATTATTCATATAAGAACCCACACTGGGGAAAAACCTTATCGGTGCTCTGAATGCCACACATGTTTCAGTGAAAAAATCAGGCTCACTCAGCATATAAGAACCCACACTGGGGAAAAACCATATCAGTGCTCTGAATGCCAAAAATATTTCTGCCAAAAAAACAGTCTCATTAATCATATAAGAATCCACACTGGGGAAAAACCATATAGGTGCTCGAATGCCAAATATGTTTCAGTAAAAAAGGCAGTCTCACTCAGCATATAAGAACCCACACTGGGGAAATACCTTATCAGTGCTCCAAATGCCAAAAATGTTTCAGCCTTAAATGTAATCTCACTAAACATATGAGAATCCATACTGGAGAAGAAAATTATCAGTGCTCTAATTGTCAGAAAAGATTCAGAGGTAGAGATAATTTCAAGCACCATAAGAAAACACACCATCAAAATATTTTAGTGCCAGAAAAGCATCAGTTTTAAACACAATCTCCCTCTACATGAGCAGACGCACACAGGGGAAAAACATTACCAATGCTGTGAATGCCAGAAATTCCTATCTGATAGGCACAGCCTCACAATCCTAAGCGATTCTCCATACTGATGAAAAACTTTGAGTGTTCTGAATGCCAGAAGAGCTGCAGAGAAAAACGCTATCTCACCATGTGAAACTCCACACTGGAGAAAATCCTTATGCCAAAAAAGCTAGTATCTGAAAGACAGAATCTGAAAGAAACACGTTAGTGTTAGATTCCTTACCTTAGAATTACCCCCAGGCGTCAGACTGGATACGGAAAGTTTTTCGTCAGCAGTACCCCTGCGCGTCGGTAGGCGTCGTCTGCGGCTCGGTGTCCGTCGTCGGTGTCGTGATCGCCGGAATGATGTCGCTGGAGTACTTAGACGCCGCCCTCGCGCGCTGACGTCAGTTCTTCTTTTTTCCGCGCCAGCTAGCGCAGATCCGGGAAGAGCACGTACCGTTAGTCATTTTTTTACTAACTTTTTGGACATTTTTGTCTATCTTTGTCGAGTCGACTCGACTCCTGGTGCCAGTAGGGATGCCCGGTTTCAAGCTGTGTGACGCCTATCACCGACTGATGTCTGTTACCGACCCCCTCCGCCGGTGTTCCTACTGTTTGGGGGCGACCACGATGACAAGTCGTGCTCCGACTGCCGGGCCTTGACGTCGAAGGCTAGGCGGGAGCGTTCCCGTAAGCTCCTCGAGCTCCGGCAGTCGACTCTGTGCCGCTTGAGGTCCCAGTCGGGGAGGAAGTCGAGGAACTGATCGCGGAGCCGCAGTCATCACCAATCATCTGGATCCAAGTCCTCGCACTCGGGTAAGTCGAGGCATGTCAAAAAGAAGCAGTGAGGACTCCCCTCGCCACTCACGGCGCTCAGGAGTCGCATCCTGTCCCACACCCTCTGGTCCCTGGACTGAATGCGACTCCGGGCGATATTAGAGACTTCCTCGTGGCCAAGAGGACTCTCTTCCCGCCGTCGACACCTGCCGGCGCGGCTTCGGGCCTGCGGGTCCGACTGGGAGTCCTAACTTGCTGGCGGCTTCGGCCCCGGTGCCGTCAGCAACTTCGGTCTCGGTGTGCAGGACCCCGTGGGATCCAGGCCTGGATCCCGGTCGAAGACAGTTGACCTTATGACTCCTCCGCTGGTGCTGACCCCGGCGCCATCCTCGGACAACACCATCTCTGGTTTTAGCCCCAGTCCCGGTTCGGCGTCGGAGCAGCGCCGTCCCCGATGTCGATGGGTGAGCCCTTCACCTATGACCCGGCTCTGTCATTTATGCAAGTGTGGCTCACTGGTTAGAGGAGGCAGACCCTGAAGCAGAGGTCAGACCCGGGACCAGGGTTCAATTCCCGACGCGGCAGGGTCTTGAGCCCAAATGTCCACGGACTCGACAATTCTCGCTTCGGTGCCTACTCGAATCACAGGTTCACACTCTGCAACTCTGGGCAATAGCTTGCTTAATCTCCACTACGGCCTCCCAGCGGCGGGATGCCTGGCTTTCACCTTGGGGATGCCCAGTAGGGATTATCTCACAGGGAAAAGCCAGGACGGGTTCCCAAAGCAAGCGTCTTGAGACCTTTCGGTGATAAGGCGCTATATAAGAACCTTTGACATTTGACATGCCTGTTAATCAGGACACGGATCAAGGGGAGGACTGGGAGGGGTCTGAGGACCCTCTGGCACAGCAGTGCCAGTTAAGTCAGGACTGGGATGATGAGCTGGGGGATGCCAGTGGTCTAGACACTTCGCCTGACACTGGTTTTCTCTCTCCTCCCTCCGTGACTACGGAGGAGGGGGCTACTTATGCTGTGGTGTTGCGCAGGGCGGCCAAGGCCCTAGCCCTTGAGCTCCCTGCAGCAGTGTGAGGACTAACTTCCTCACCGAGGTGCTTCAACCGCCAGTCGTATATATATGGGGGGGTTTACCCAAAAATAGTCACTGGGACCTGGGTTGAATGAGTACTGAGAGAAAGGGGTCCCAGTGTGGAAGCAACAATGATTTAACCATTTCACACAAAAAAAATTCAAAAACAACAAATGAATCCACATTGTTTTAATTCACAATGAGGATGGGTATAACGAATATACAAAGTATCGTAGGTTGTACAGTGCCCAAGGGGGGAAGGAGGAAGTGATTGAGTGAGGATGGTGTGGTACGGGAGTTGTGACAGTAAAATCAACCTGAGTAACAATATTACATTTGTATGTTAATTCAAATACCAAAATAGGACCAATGGTTCAATGCAGCAGTATATACATGTCATACTCCAGAAGTGCAAATAATGTCAAATTAGGTATGGAGTTGACAAATATCGGGACAGTTGTCGACATTTCGACCCTCAATGTAACGCAGGGATTAGTGCAGCCCTTGCAGCAGGGTCTTCATCAGGATATGGAACTGGGCGGGCAACCTAATGAATATATATAAGTTCTATTAATAGTTCAGGCCCCAGTCCCTTTCAAAATTATCAAGACTACGGCTACCAGCAACATCAATATAACCCTTTTTTAGGACAACGCCAAGCACCATGGCGTCCATCCCGTGGCAGAGGCAACAACTGGCGAGGTGGCCAGCAACGCGGCCAACAGAATACGAACAATTGGGACGGAGGACGAGGCCAGGCCCCGAAGCAAGTGCACTTTCAACCGGAACAGCATGGGGAGAGGGTAACCCGCAACAAAACCTACCGTTGGTAGACACTCCTGAGATATCAACATATCTCAACACAACTTGAACGAGGATGAAATCAAAGTTCTAAACAAAGGGTTATCATATGTACCGACCCACGGGCCTGATAACTTTACAATACCAACTGAACTCTTCAAGTTCAGTTCGTCTGAATACGGCTGAAATATTTTTTTCGCAATTCTGATGCACGGTCCAACCCTTCATTGACAGGATTATGAACACCATCTACCTTTGTACCGCACGCCAGTGCCATGTCACACAAAATACTGGCCTATGAGACCGTTGTTTGGCGAGATGTACAACAAATTCTGGATACAAAATCATTCACAAAGTACAAGATCAGTAAAACTGAAAAGTTGGACCTGCAATCACTCGCCCGCAACAACGATGTCGTGATTAAGCCAGCGGATAAAGGCGGCGCAATTGTGATCCAAGACATGTCCGACTACGAATCCGAGATCTTGCGCCAATTAAACGATGGGACCAGTTACCAACTACTAAGATCGGATCCATCAAAAGCCATCACCATCGAAATTCAGCAGCTGACGCAAGCTGGCCTGGACCAGGGTTTTCTGTCCGAACACGAACTTTTATATCTTAATCAAAAACATCCACGACTGGCAACCATTTATACTATACCCAAAATACACAAAGCATGGACCACCCCCCGGGACGCCCCATAGTCTCTGGCTGTGGGTCCATACTGGAACCACTTGGGAAGTATATCGATTTCTTCATTAAACCTCTCGCAGAGTCTACTCAATCATACCTGCGTGACACCATGCACACTATAAACATTGTCGAGAATCGATCCTTCGACCCACAGTGTCAAGTACTAGCTACATGCGATGTGGTATCGCTCTACACCTGCATCCCTCAACAGGAAGCTTTAGCTGTGATAACCAGGTGTCTAAACCAACGACCTGCTCCAGTGCAAGTTCCAACAGAGTTCATTGTAGCTCTTCTGACGATTGCAATGACAAAAAACTTTTTTATATTTAAAAATCAATTCTATCTTCAGATCTCTGGCGTAGCGATGGGGGCTCCCTTCGCCCCAGACGTGGCAATTCTATACATGGCGGCATTTGAAGATGATACTGTACTAAACCACTCCAATCCATTCAGAGACCAACTCAGTCTCTGGATGCGATATATTGACGACATACTGTTAATCTGGAGTGGCGACACTGAGGTATTATCATCGTTCTTCATATGGTTGAATCAACAATCACCCCATCTCAAATTCACAAGCCAATCGGACAACAAAACTATCAATTTTCTGGACATTACCATCTACGAGGAGTCTGGAACCTTATTCACTACACTCTATCGCAAACCTGCTGAGAGGAATTCACTGTTACAATATACCAGCCATCATCCTCGCGCACTCCGTGACAACTTGCCATTCGGACAGTTCCTCCGTATCCGGAGGAACTGTTCCAACAAAGATCACTATTTCAAGGAATCTGAGGACCTTGCGAACCGTCTTCAAGAACGGGGCTATCCTAGAGGGCTAGTCAAGAAGTCAAGGAAACGTGCCTGGTTTTATCCAAGAGATGAACTACTCACTCCAAAAGACAGGACAGAGGAACAAAATAACAGGATTGTGTGTATGACAACGTTTTCGACTAAAAGCAATCAAATCAAACCCATTGTAAACCAACATTGGCAATTGATATCCGACGATGTCAATCAAATGGCTACACCATTACATGCTTTCAAAAAAGCCAAAAGTGTGAAGGATTATGTAGTGCGGTCCTTTCTACCAAGTCCTGATGACCCCACCATTACCTCATTATGGAATCTTCCACCAGTTGTTGGCCACTTCAGGTGTGGCCACTGCAAGGCCTGTGACACCACCATACCAACAAAGGAATTCGTACATCTTCAACACAGAATCAAACTCAAATTCCACAGCAATTGCAATACATCTAACATCATCTATGCGATAGTATGTCCATGCAAATTGATTTATATTGGCCAAACCCAACAAAAGGCTAAAGTAAGAATTCTCCAACATATGAGCAGGATCAGATGTGAGGTCCAGGGCGCCCCACTTGTAGACCATTTCAAACTCGCGTCACACCCCCCAGATAGTCTCCAGTGGGTGGTACTAGAAAAGGCAGTTTTGGGACCACGAGGTGGTAACATTGCTAGTATTCTAAATGTACGCGAAGTAAAGTGGATGCTTCTTTTTAATTCTATCCATAATGGACTCAACGAACAGGATAGCTCTTTTTCCCAGTTAGCAATATTACCCATAATATGTTCCTATGTAACTGACTACCCTGGGGTGGTAGCATAATCCTGAACTGATCTAACTCAGAACTGGCCTATACCCTCATGTGAGAGGTACGCCAAAAATAGCTAAAATCAGTTAGAATTAGTTAGATCCTTAAAGATGCTCCTCTTTGATTGGTTGTTACACACTGCAA
Organism: Lissotriton helveticus; assembly: GCF_964261635.1. Lineage (NCBI taxonomy): Eukaryota > Metazoa > Chordata > Amphibia > Caudata > Salamandridae > Lissotriton > Lissotriton helveticus. The sequence continues at coordinate 3,371,031 of NW_027611656.1, read as the reverse complement.
TGGCTTCACCAATGTGTCTGGGGAATTCTATATCTAATCCTTTTTGCAATTATTGTCTGTGGTTTTTCTATGTCTGATTAATCATCATTTCATCATGTCAATGACCTTTTCGGCTATTATAGAGCACTTCAAACGAACTCCATTAATTGCCGCTAAAGTATTATAATCGTACTAAACGCGCAGTCTTTTTTCAATGTCTATTCATGACCCATAGTCACGTGACACCGTTCCCTAGGTTACTAACCTAACCAGGAAGCTCATCTTGCGATTGCAGACGCAGACACGAGCGGGAGTACATGCCCGATTAAGTCGGCGTTCGGTGAGTTCCATCCGCCCTGCCACTCCAACTTTTGAGATCGTGATCTCCGATGAGATCCTCCATTCACGATAATTTTTTAACTTATTGCCTCACAGATACCACGGAGTGATCCCCTTCAGACCACCTCTGGACTTATTGCCGAGCTACCGCATTAGGTAAGCGCCCTTTTCTCCACACGTCTCCGGTGTCGAGTCACTCCCACGGGACGGTGCTCGGTGAGCCTCATCCGCCCTGCCACTGCAGTCTTTGAGATCGTGATCCCCGATGAGATCCTCTATTCACGATCATTTTTTAACTTATTGCTTCACAGATACTACGGAGTGATCCCCTTAAGACCACCTCTGGACTTTTTGCCGAGCTACCGCATTACGTAGGTAAGCGCATGCTTCTCCACACGTCTCTGGTGCCGGATCACTCCAACAAGACGTTGCTCTGTAAAGTCTAACTCAATGTCTTGTTCCAGATACGGCCAAATCCACCGCCCGCGGGCCGGTCTCGACCTCCACCGCTCTCTCAATTTCACAAAGTGAGTACACAACGCTTGTGTATATGATGACCGGTAATCCATTTTGAGCCTCTGAAAAGAATAACAGTATGTTTATTCTGCTGCTCTCAGAACCTTCGGTTCCCACAATTCTAATTTAATTTGTCTCCCACCCTTAGTAATGAATATGACCCACGGCGACGAAAGCCCCTCACAGGAAGAGCAATAATCATAACGGTATGCTCTTTGTTGATGTGTGCTTTTTGTTACAACTCACAATTAAGTTGTGTCCCACGATTATTTTGAACTATTAATAGAACTTATATATATATTAGTTAGGTTGCCCGCCCAGTTCCATGTCCTGATGAAGACCCTGCTGCAAGGGCTGCACTAATCCCTGCGTTACATTGAGGGTCGAAACGTCGACAACTGTCCCGATATTTGTCAACTCTATACCTAATTTGACATTATTTGCACTTCTGGAGTATGACATGTATATACTGCTGCATTGAACCATTGGTCCTATTTTTGTATTTGAATTAACATACAAATGTAATTTTGTTACTCAGGTTGATTTTACTGTCACAACTCCCGTACCACACCATCCTCACTCAATTACTTCCTCCTTCCCCCCTTGGGCACTGTACAACCTACGATACTTTGTATATTCGTTATACCCATCCTCATTGTGAATTAAAACAATGTGGATTCATTTGTTGTTTTTGAATTTTTTTTTTTGTGAAATGATAAAATCATTGTTGCTTCCACACTGGGACCCCTTTCTCTCAGTACTCAACCGCCAGTCAGCTCTACGAAGCCTCTGCTGCCGTTTACTGAGGCCCTCACTGACTTTCTGATGGGCACTTGGTCCAAGCCCTCCACAGTTCTCCCTGTGGATCAGTACGTGGACCGACGCCAACGCCCGGCTTCGGGCGACCCCTGCTTTCTGTCCACCCACTCCACCCCCGAGAGTCTGATTATCCAGGCCTCCACGTCCCAGACCGCATTCCCGACTGCTCTGCCATATCAGGAATCCAAAAGGCTAGATCAGTTTGGCAAGAAACTGTTCTTCTCGTCAGCCTAGGATTGCGGTCCATTAACACTTCATGCCTTTTGGGCTGTTACACCCACTCTCTGCGGGATACGGTGGCGGACGTGCTGCCCCAGTGTCCGGCGGAGGCCCAGACACGGCTCGCCCAGGCTGTCGCTGACGGCCGAGACGCAGCACGGTATTCCATCCGATGTGGACTTGACACCACGGACTAGCTGGGCAGAGCAAATTCAACGACTGTGGCGATTACTCGTCACGCCTGGCTGAGGTCCTACAGTTTTTCAGGGGATGTCCAGAACACACTCATGGACATGCCCTTTGATGGCCGTCTCCTCTTTGGCGACAAAGCAGATAGCGAGCTTGAGCGCTTTAAGGACTTCAGGGCTATGGCCAAGTTCTTGGGCCTGTCGGGCCAGCGCCAGCAAACTTCTGCTTTCCGTCTCTTTCGTGGCCACGGAAGGGGCACCCCCACACGTTTGTACAGCCTCAACACGGTCACGGACGTGCTGCCTGCCGTGGCGGAGCAGGGGGTCAGAGAGCCGGTCAGTCCACATCAGCTCCCGCAGCTTCTGCCGCAAAGCCTTCCTAGTCCGAGCTTTCAGGTTCATTCCACGCCAGTCGGAGGCAGGGTTTGCCATCACGTACTCCACTGGCGTTCCATCACTTCAGACAGGTGGGTGCTGCAAATCATCTGAAGGGGCTACTCCCTCCCCTTTGAGGCGACCCCTCCAGCCATGCCACCACAGTACCATGTCGGGGGATCACTTGCAACTTCTGCGAGAGGAAGTTACGGCCCTCTTGGCCAAGGGGGCCATCGAGCGCGTTCCTGGTCCAGAAGTAGGACGTGGTTGTTATTCCCACTACTTTCTGGTTCCAAAGAAGGGCAAAGGGGGCCTGTGCTCTATCTTGGACCTCAGGAGCGTCAACGGCTCCCTCCTGAAGGAGAAGTTCAAGATGCTGACTTTAGCTCAGGTTCTGGCTGCCGTAGACCCTGGAGACTGGATGGTAGCGTTGGACTTGCAGGACACCTATTTCCATATTCATGTCCTGCTGGCCCACCGGCGTTACATGCGGTTCATGGTAGGCCACGAGCACTTTCAGTTTACCGTGCTCCCCTTCGGCCTTACCAGTGCCCCCCGGGTATTCACTAAAGTGATGGCAGTGGTTGCAGCTCATCTGCGCAGATTAGGGGTTCCAGTCTTCCCCTATCTCGACCACTGGTTGTTGAAGGCGGGCTCGCCCCAGACAGTCATCTTCCACCTCCAGAGTACGGCCAGTCTCCTGCACTCGCTGAGGTTCTCCATCAACGTGCCGAAGTCACACCTGAGTCCCTCTCAGAAGATCCTCTTCATCGGAGCGGTTCTACACTCGGCGCATTTTTGGGTGTATCCCCCCGAGCAGCGGGTTTGGGATATTCAGGCTCTGTTTCCAATCTTTCAGCCTTTATCCAGAGTTTCGGTCAGAATGACCCTGCGGCTCCTGGGGCTGATGGCCTCCTGCATCCTGCTGGTACATCACGGCAGGTGGCGGATGCGGGCTCTCCAGTGGGACCTGAAGTTCCAGTGGGCACAGCATCAGGGCAACCTGACTGACCACGTTCTGATCTCGAAGGGCACTGCGAGACAGCTGCAGTGGTGGCTCATGGACCGCGATTGGGCCAGTGGCAGATCCCTCTCCCTTCCCCAACCGGAGCACACAGTGGTGACGGGTACGTCCCTCCTGGGATGGGGTGGCCACATGGGACAGGCGGAGATCCGAGGCCTCTGGTTTCCGGCTCCATATCAACCTTCTGGAGCTGCGGGCGATCAGACTTGCACTGAAGGCATTCCTTCCCTCTGTCCGGAGAAGTGTAGTGCAGGTGTTCACGGACAACACCACCGCCATGTGGTACTGCAACAAACAAGGCGGGGTGGGGTTGTGGACCCTATGTCAGGAGGCTCTGCGCCTCTGTACATGGCTGGAATATCAGGGCATCACCCTGGTGGTTCAACACCTGGCAGGTTCTCCGAACACCAGGGCGGACGAACTCAGCCGCCGGTGCATGATCGATCACGAATGGCGTCTGTACTCGGACGTGGCGCAAGGTCTCTTTCAGCAGTGGGGAGAGCCTTGGTTAGATCTATTCGCCACCGAAGAGAATGCGCAATGTCTTCAGTTCTGCGCGTTGGAATTTGCAAGGTGGCACTCGCTCGGCAGCGCTTTTCTTTGCGAGTGGAGTTGCAGTCTGTTGTACGCCTTTCTGCCTATCCCACTTCTGCCCAGAGTGCGGAAGAAGATCAGGCGCGACCGGGCCCAAGTCATCCTTGTGGCTTCAGATTGGGCACAAAGATACTGGTATCTCGAGCTACTCAGAATTTGAATCGATTCCCAGATTCGACTGCCTCTTCAGGAGGACCTTCTGTTGCAGCAGCAGGGAACGTCCTCCACCCGAACCTGTCCAGCCTCCACCTCCATGCGTGGAGATTGAGCAGCGACAGTTGAGGCCATTTGACTTGCCTCCTAAAGTCTGTGATGCTGTTCTGCCAGACAGGCTTCCCCCCACAAAAACGGTATATGCCTGCAGGTGGAACACATTTGTGGCATGATGCACAGCAAAGGCTGTGGATAATCTCTCTGCCCCTCTTTCAGAGGTTTTCCTCTTTCTTCTTTCTGTCGCCCAGCAGGGCTCTGTCCTGGGCACTATCAAGGGCTATCTTTCGGCCATTTCAGCCTTCTTGTGGCTTCCTGGTCAGCCTTCTATTTTCAAGTTCCTTGTTGTAAATAGATTCTTGAAAGGCATCACGCACATGTTTCCTCCTGTTCCTTTCGTGATGCCTCAGTGGGACTTGAATCTGGTTATTACCCTTTTGATGTGCGCTCCCTTTGAGCCACTTCATAATTGCCCTCTCCGTCTTCTGACCCTAAAAACTGCTTTCCTGGTTGCCATCACCTCGGCCAGAAGAGTGAGTGAGCTCCAGGCTCTTAGCCTGCTTTCCTCTCTGTCCATCCGCACAAAGTTGTTCTGAGGACTCGTCCTTCTTTTCTACCCAAGGTGGTTACTGCCTTTGCTCAAGCCTGAGATTGTGCGAGTTATGTATCATTGGTGAACTGTAGCTGCTCTCACATCTGTGGTCTTTCTATCACACCAAACAGACCGGTTCCCTTCCTGTAGTTAGTAAGGTTACTGCCTTTCACATCGGACAGACCATTACCATGCCCACCATCTTTCCGCCTCCACATCCCTCGAAAGAGGAAGAGAGGCTCCACCGTCTGGACCTAACACGTGCGCTCTCCTTTTACCTGAACCACACACAACAGTTCCAGGTGGACGACCAACTCTTTGTTGGCTAGGTGGGAGCTAAGAAGGGACAGGCAGTGCACAAGCGTACGATCTCTCGTGGGTCGTTTTGTGCATCAAGATCTCTTATTCCTTGGCTAAAAAGGAACCTCTTGTGGGGCTGCGCGCCCATTACACTCAGGCTACAGCGGCTACTACTGCTTTGAGACGGGGAGTCCCTTGCAGGACATTTGTCAGGCAGCTACGTGGGCCTCGCTGCACACGTTTGCCAAGCATTACTGCCTGGAGAGCCACGGCCGGAGAGACTTCTTCTTTGGCCGTTCTGTTCTCCAGGACTTCCTGGTGTGATTTTGGTTCGCAGACCCACCACCGGGGTTGGTATTGCTGGGGTATCTATTCTAAGGTAAGGAATCTAACACTAACGTGTTTCTTTCAGATGCACAATTTACTTACCATTGGTAATGATATATCTGTAAGAAACATTAGTTAGTGTTAGATTCCTTACCAACCCACCCATCCTCCCCGTTTCTGCGAACCGATATCTAGGGTTCAGGAATTTCCCTGTCAGGTCCCTAGTTTCATGGTACCATGGTCAGTTTCTTGCATGGCTCTGCGTTCCTGGCGCAGAAAGCTATGTACAGAACTGACGTCAGCGAGAGTGGCGTCTAAGTACTCCAGTGACGTCATTTCGGTGATCACGATGACGGACGCGGAGCCGCAGACGACGCCTACCGACACGCAGGGGTACTGCTCACGAAAGTCAAATTCCACCAAGCAGTTCCAGCGCCTGTTCGTCGTACCAAACAACTGCAGCCAATGAATCCTGGGCTGGCTGTCAAACAAGTTCAAGTGTGACTCCTGATGAGACCATCGCCATTGACTGTCTTGTCTGTGAGAAGCTGCTCCAGCCCTCCTGTGATGGTGGGCCGGAAGACCTTCACCGCCAAGTGAAATGCTCGCAACTCCAACAGCTTGATTTGGAGTTGGGTATCTGCCGCTGACGAGGGTTCCCTAATCTCTGTCTCCCATATGGCCTTCCCATCCCATTCCAGAAGAGATACATGCGTCCCTGTGCCAGAAGTAGGTCGTGGTTGCTATTCCCACTACTTCTTGGTACCCAAGAAGGACAAAGGCCTGCGTCCTATCTTAGACCTCAGGGACATCAACCGGTTTCTCCGGAAGGAGAAGTTCAAGATGTTAACCTTGGCTCAGGTCTTGTATACACTCGACCCTGAAGATTTGATGGTAGCGTTGGACTTGCAGGATGCTTACTTTCACATCTGCATCTTGCCTGCCCACTGGCGCTACCTACGGTTCATGGTAGGCCACAAGCTTTTTCAGTTTACCACGCTCCCCTTTGGCCTTACCAGCGCCCCTAGGGTGTTCACGAAAGTGATGGCGGTGGTCGCAGCTCATGTGCGCAGATCAGGGGTTCCAGTCTTCCCCTATCTCGATGACTGGCTGTTGAAGGCAGGCTCGCCCAGGCTGTCGTCTCCCACCTCCAGACTTCAGCGGACTTCCTGCATTTGCTAGGGTTCACAGTTAACGTGCAGAAGTCGCACCTGATTCCCTCCCATAAGTCCTTTGAATCAGAGCGGTTCTGGCACAGCGCAGTTTTGGGTCTATCCTCCGGAGCAGCGAGTCCAGGATATTCAGACTATGATACCGAAGTTTCAGCATCCATCCCGGTTTTCTGTGAGAATGACCCTGAGGCTGCTGGACCTCATGGCCTCCTGCATCCTGCTGGTGGATCATGCCAGATGGCATATACGGGCTCTGCAATGGGACCTGAAGTTCCAGTGGGCGCAGCACCAGGGGAATCTTTCCGATGACGTTCAGATCTCGGAGGGGACTGCAAGTCAGTTGCAGTGAAGGCTCACGAACCAGGATTGGGTAAACGGCAGATCCCTCTCCCTTCCTCAACCTGAGTTCACAGTAGTGACGTATGCTTCACTCCTGGGATGGTGCGGCCATATGAGAGAGGCGGAGATCAGAGACCTCTGGTCTCCGGCGGAGTCCAGGCACCACATCAACCTTCTGGAGCTCTGGGCGATTCATCTTTCACTGAAGGCATTCCTTCCTTCTGTTAAAGGAAGAGTTGTGCAGGTGTTCACGTACAACACCACCGCCATGTGGTACTGCAACAAACAGGACAGGGTGGGGTTGTGGACCCTATGTCAAGAAGCTGTTCGCCTTTGGACATGGCTGGAACATCAGGCCATATCTCTGGTGGTTCAACAACTAGCAGGTTCACTGAACGCCAGGATGGACAAACTCAGTGCCTCATGGATCACAAATGGCATCTTCACTTGAAGGTGGTGCAAGGTCTCTTTCAGCAGTGGGGAGAGCCTTGGTTAGATCTATTCGCCACTGAAGAGAGCACGCAATGTCAGCAGTTCTGCGTGTTAGAGTTTCCAAGGCGGCTCTCGATCGGCTACCCTTTCCGTCGCGAGTGGAGTTGTGCCTGTCTGGCAAGATTGCTGAAGAAGATCAAACGCGACAGGTCCCAAGTCATTCTTGTGGCTCCTGACTGGGCACGAAGAGTCTGGTACCCCGAGCTCTTGAGCATGGCCATCGATCCTATTGTTATCAGATTTCTGTAGTGCATTACTCCTCTCTTTCCTCCTTCTCCTTTCGTAATGTCCCAGTGGGACTTGAATCTTGTCCTCACTTATCTTATGTGTGTTCCCTTTGAGCCCCTACATAATCCACTTTGCCTCATTGGAAGACTGCTTTTTTGCTTGCCATCACCTCTGCTCGCAGGGTGAGTGATCTTCAGGCTCATCTTCCAGACCTCCCTTTCTTGCTGTCCATCCAGAGAAAGTAGTCCTCCATATAAGCCCTCTTTTCTGCCCAAAGTGATTGCCTCTTTCCACATAGGTCTCACCATCGCATTGCCTACCTTCTTCCCGCCTCTGCACCCTTCCAAAGAGGAGGGGAGAATTCTCTGTCTGGACCCAAAACGTGCGCTGTCTATCTACCTTGACCGCACTAATGACTTCCGGGTGGACGATCAACTCTTTACGGATTATGTGGGCACCAAGAAAGGTCGGGCAGTGCACAAAGATACCATCTCTCGATGGGTTGTCCTATGCATTAAGATCTGTTATTCTTTGGCTAAAATGGAACCTCCAGTAGGACTGCGCACCCACTCAACCAGGGCAAGGGCATCCACTACTGCTTTGGGACGTGGAGTTCCACTGGTTGACATCTGTCACACAGCAGCGTGGGCATCGCTGCACAAATTTACTGTGCATTACTGCCTGGACAGCCAAGTCCGGAGAGATGGCTTTTTCGGCCGTTCTGTTCTCCAGGACTTCTTGGTGTGAACTTAGTTTGCAGATCCTCCTACGGGGGTGGAATTGCTGTGGTATCTATTCTAGGGTAAGTAATCTATAACTAATAGTCTCTATCAGATGAACTAGTTACTTACCTTCGGTAATGATGTATCTGTAAGAGACATATATTAGTTATAGATGCCTTACCGCCCCACCCATCCTCTCCATTCTGCACACTGACTTGTAGGGATAGGGATTCCCTTGCAGGTCCCTAGTTTAGTGCACCAATGGCCAGTGTCTTGCATGGGTCTGCGCTTCTGGCATTGAACGTTGTGTCAAAACTGTGGTTAGCGCTCAGGAGCGGTGTCTAAGTAGACACTGCGGCGTCATCCCGGCGACCACAACGCTGATGACAGACGCGGAGTCGACCGATGCCACCTACCAACACGCAGGGGTACTGCTAAGAAAAAATTTCTTCGGATCCAGTCTGACGCCTGGGGGTAAATGTAAGATAAGGAAAAATACTCTGTGCACTGAGAAAATGTGTTAAAATAACGGAAATTTGATAATCGCAGTTAAACCTTCTCAAACCTGGATTTATCTAGAAGAGAAGTCTGTTAATTCTAGCAGATTTTTGATACCACAAGGTATAAGAAATTAGGGGATCTTTATCTGATATCTTTATCAGTAAATTATCTGAAATTATTTAATATAAATGTTTGCAAGTATTATTTCTAAAGATAAAGGAAGGTCAATATTTGTTTTTTTAAAACGAACCCCAGTGCATATGACTACAATAACCACTTCTCTCAAATCAATATTGTGCTTGGTTTAGTGAGAAAGCTAAATGATCTAGGAGAAACCAGGAACTGGCGTCAGTATTGTTCTTAGGAAGCTTTAAGTTAGAGAGTGAAAACATTTTTTAGAATGCCCCAAAAATTGTGATAAAGATATTTCAATATGTTTGACAAAAAGAATAGGTACATTTCATGACAATATTGAAATGGGAAATAAAATAACAGAAACAAATATTTACACCAGATGACAAAAATATTAGAGACTAAATTTGAGCAATATAGGAAATACTGAGGTTCATGTATTAATAATCCATTTGGTAAAAGTGGTTGCTTGTGGAGTCAGCACACTACTGTGTCTGCGATTGCTTTTAAATAAAGGCATTTTTAATGCACCCCATTTTACTTTCAGATTCACAAATGTCCTCTTGGGTTACTACATCCTGTTACTGTTTTTCAGCCCACATATGGTTTCAAAGCTTAATACATACCTTAAGGATGTATTACATATTCAGAAGGGACACTATTAACATTCCCCTTCCAAATTCTGAATTGTTAAATGGGCTTAGTACATTTCAAAAAGGGGGGTTTAGCATTTGCAAACTCTGTGAATTACCGAACCAGTGGATTTTTGGACAATAAAACCCTTGGTACATGAGGCAATTTTTCTCAATTCCCTCCAAATTAAGTTTGCTAATAATGTTAGTTGAATGATAACCTGTGCACATACCTATTTTGTGATAGTGTTGCTTCAGATCAAATAAAAATCATCACACATAACTCTTATACAATCCTTAAAGACAGAATTTCTGACATCCAGCTTTAATGTTTTGTTAAGTATATTTGCAAATGTTGTCACTTAAACAGGAAAGCATCTAAATCGGTCTCTGGACATAAATTGGATGTAATCATAATCTTTAGATACATTTTCTGAGTTTTAGGACCAATGTGTGTCTTCTGGGTTTACTCTAAACCACTATAATACACATATTCAATCCTTTTAGATTTGATCTATTTGTACTGGTTTCTATTGCAGACAATAATCTAGATTTAGACCAAGGATCAATTCTACCCATGGCTTTTAAAATCTATTTTCCAATGATCTCTTTTAGTGTTATTGCAAATAAAACTGTAAAAGAACTGATCTGAGAGATGGACCTTCAAGTATTATGCCTAGTCACTTTATTGAACAAACTATGGAGTTAAAATCTGAATAGATTAGATCCACAAGCATTGCCTGACCACTGTATTTTACATCAATAGATTACTAATCAGCACATTTTCTCTAAGTACAATTCACTCATCTTCAATTTTTCGTGGAGCTCGTGCTGGGTCTGTTTGAACTCTTTTAAAATATGACATTTAAATGTCCAAAAGTTCAGGAACTCTAGTTTCAAGCCTGGTTAAACCTTAATGAATGCTATACCTAAAAATGCCCTTCTGTTCCTACATTTTATTGTGCACCACGATTCAGAAATGGCATGTTTTTCCTTTCGGAGGTAAAATTCTAAACATATTTATTGTTGTTGCCATCTGAAACATTATCACTAATTCGGAAGATAACCACAAGTGGTCCTGTAATGCTTGCTGGAATGGGAAGTTTTTAATCAAAAGGTGGATTGAATTCAAGTTTAGGTGACAATTTTACAAAAGTGTATGGATTTTGTATATATTTAAAATTGCTGATCTCCAAAACGGCCTAAATCAATAAATTTAATTGAAATTCAAGTTCATCATTTGAATCCTATTGTTGGAAAAGATGTGATTTTGAACCCCATGAGGCGGTTCCTTTCCTGAAAGCATTCAGGTTGTAATCATGAGTCAAATAATGCTGAGGAGGTTAAAATATTCAAATTGAATTCAAATTTCACATGAAATGTTCATTGTTCAATATATTTCTCTTAGTATTTTAGTGTGCAGACATTATTGCTTATGGAAAATAATTAATTTTGTTTTTCTATATGTAGGAAGCATTACATTAATGAAATTTCTGTATCCCACTTTCTTTCTTTCCTTTCCTGTTCTTTATACACATGAAATGTTCATTGTTCAATACATTTCTCTTAGTATTTTAGTGTGCAGACTGTATTGCTTAAGGAAAATATTTAGATTTATTTTTCTATATGTAGGACGTATTACATTAATGAAATCACTGTATCTCACCTTCTTTCTTTCCTTTTCTGTTCTTTATGAACGTTTCTATTGTTGAACTTTAAAGATTGCCTGAAATTAAGAATTGTGCTCTACAGAACTTTGCTGTGTTACAGTATGTTGATTTTCATGTACAACTTTTGTCTCTTATGTGTATGGCAACTGATGTTTTGTTTTGCTTTAATAATCAGCTTATGTTTATTAGCTTTTATTATTCAATAAAATGTTTTAAACACAAGAAATGGTAGTTGATATGTATTTACAACTGCAGCATTTTTATTGAGTGGGCAGTTTCAAAGTGGCCAAAAATATGGTCTGTGGGATGATGGAAACCACATTGGCATCAGCAGGGAGAGTTTTGGGCAGGTGATTGGGGGTATATGTAAGGTTGGAGTAGGGGGAACAACCATGTACATTGTGTGGACTGTGACTCCTGGAGTTATTGTGAGGGATACTATGCTACCCTGTAAATGAACCCCCCTAGTGATTATTATCAACAAGCTTTATTCGGTTTTATAAAAGAAAACCATAAAAGTCATACATAAAATGATAAAACAACTTCCAAGTTACAGATTGACAAATATAATATGTCCAAGTTAATCAGAACACAAGGTAAAAATTCATGAATTACAGTACAGAAGTTAATCGCAGCTTTACCTGAATCTAACAGCGAACAGTAAAAAGTAAAGCGTATGCAAAACAGTGTCTTTAGAGAGGAGTTGTAAAAAGATAAAAGCTGGTCTCACCTGCCTAAAACGCGCTTTTTTGAGAATGGGAATAATAAATAACTTTCTAGGGACAGCATAAAAAATACAAAACATTAAAAAAGGGTATCATGTCCTGAGGAGACTCACCGTTGCAGCCACAGGGCATGAGGCACTGGCCTCTGTGGAAGCCGCGAGGGTGTGCCATGAGGTAATGGAAGAGGTTGAGCCAAAACCGGGTCAATAGAAAACGATCATGGATGCTTTTAAGCCCTAGAAGTTAAGGTTCGGTGGTTGGTACAGTTTTTAACAAAATGTACTTACGCACACTAGGCTTACACAGCTCATTTCCCTCTCTATCACAGCAGCTCATTCTTTAAAAAACACTCTTTGACCAGAGAAAGATCCCTCTTACATATGCTCTCAGAGTTAGCAAATAGTTCCTACCTACCCTGGAAAGGCCAACTCTTATGTAGTGGAGCCATCGGATGCTTGAGACATGGTCAAGTGAAAGGCCTTCCCGTAGGACGTCTTTGCTAAGTGTATTTTCTTAATAAGCCCAAATATTAAGCCACAATGCCAAGGGACGGAAAACCAGTACATCTGAGGGGAAAGACATCCGCAACTCTTTGTGCACAACATAAAATGGGGTGCTTTGTGGGACAGAAAGGGCCCATCGCAGGAAAGAGTTTTGTGCACTTTGCACTGCCCCTGCACTAATGTGGCCCCATATCTCACTTCCATAACTAACCTTTGAGATATATTTGTCTTCAAAAGAGCCCCTATTGGCTTCTCTCCCACTCTGCTGGCAAAGTTAAAAACAGCTGCAAAAGCTTTCACTAGATCCCATTTCTTCCAAGTATGCAAAGGGCACCAACTCAAGGAATCGTCAAACACAACTCCCAAATAGGAGAAATCATTGGTCTTCGGTATTGACGAAAGTCCAAATTTAAAAGTGAACTGCTTAGCTTTTACGAAGTCCCACCTGCATAATGAACGACTTGGAATGATTAAACGAAAGGTCCAAGTCCTTCATAAAAAGGGCAAAAGAATTCAGAAGAAGTTGTAGGCACCAAGCTGTCCTCACCCAAGGACTGCGTCGTCTGCGTATAGGAGGACTGGCAGGCTACGCTTGCCTACCTGGGGACAATCAGCATTTGTGGCGAGAAGGGTCTTCTCTAAGGAATTAATATATAGGTTAAAAAGAAAGGATGCTAAAATGCACCCCTCTCTTGATGTCAAGCTGACTGAAAGTTTATATTTCCAAGAGTAAAGGTTTGATTTTTAAGGGAAATACGTTTCGTAAACATTGCAGCTGTGATTGGTATCCTGGTAAAGAGAAGCTGGAAGTCATGAAGCCTTACCCTTACTTGGACAAAATATCTTCTGATACCCGGAATGAAAGTGAGCACATATTAATTAAACAACTCCTCGTTGCGTAGGTGGGTTAGAGGCTTATTACAATGTCCATAGGTACTTTCTACATTTATCACCTGTATATCGAGCAAAGTCTCTTATTCTCTGTTGTACGCTGTAGAATGCATAGATATTTCAAAATGCTACTTTTTAAATAAAATAGAATGACAATTTTAAGGAAAATATGTAATTTGAATACACTTCTGGCAGTACCAGCACTTAGACTAGAATTCAGGATAATGAATGGTTTTGTGTAAGGCCTGGCAGCGGTAGTGCGATGGGGGCACCGGCCTCAGATGAACAAAGAAAACATAATTAGACATACAGAAAGTTTTGATATGAAAAAAGAAAAGTGTGCATTCTATAGAAATTTTAAATATGCAACAGATATGTTTGAGTCAAATTAGGAAACTCTTATCTCATGGTCAGTTTATCAGCCAAAACTATTTTTAAAGACATCCTTGGGTGCCCTTAGTTTAACTTTGGATTCTTAATTTTGTACAAATAAGGGAACATTTGATATAATAATTTCATCCTTTTCTGTGACAAAGCCGCAAAAATATCTCTGGACTACAAAAGACAAAAAAGCACAAAGCAGCAGACAAAGGTCAAGCACATTAAATACCACCACTTTCATATATTTTACAGAAGTGCAACTGCTCCCGGCATCCCCTGCTGGGGGGTGTCAGTTATAGAGAAAGTCCACAAGAAAGGAAGGTGCCCTCTGATCAAAGTCAGCCAGGAGACATACGTTATCCAAAATTCTTCTCTTTATTAACGTATATGTGCCTTTTCTGTACGGTTGGTTTGGAGTAATAACCCTGGGTGGCTCTGGGATAACTACTTCTATTATTGGTGTTTGGTCACTGGAGAGGTCAGTTATAGAAGCCCCTGAGATTTGTAAGATACTCGGGTCAGTCGGTGCAATTTCTAGATTTGGGGTCAGGGACAGTCGTCTCTCGGTCCGCTCTATTTTAGTTGCCACGGCTCCTAGAGACTTTTCTAGCATCCTGTCAATAGAGGTAGGTTTACTATTTGGTTTGGACAAGACCGAGCCTGTTTCTTCTCAAAGCATGCTCATCTCCCCATTCTGAAATATTTTTAAGATTAGACTCTCTTGTTAGTTATTAGGTTTAAATTTTAGGTGGACGCAAGAGGTTCCTCTTGAAAGCACCACTATGGTGCTCTATATGCACTATCTAAGACAAGCAGGGTAGGCACATACAACATTCTTCAGTGTTCTCAGTCGGGAGTCAATTGTGATACACACTGTGCCAACTGGGTGCCAATAAAAGAAAGGACAATTTCAAAAGTTTAGCAAGCTGGAGGACATAGCCACAGTACCTTAACCGCATCGATGCTCGCAGATTTACAACCATGCGCTGGGATTTTCAAAAACTCATTATTCATGACGAGCTGGGCTCGTCATGAGCGTGTGAGCAGGCTACTGCATGACGAGCCCAGCTCGTCATGAGCGTGGAAGGGGTTAAATACGGGTCCCAGGGATTAGGGGTTGGAGAGCAGGCCCAGCCCAGCCTGCTCTGGCCTCGGACGGCCCCGCCCTTGGTCCAAGTTTCGCCCAGCGCGCTCCCGCGCGCGTCCCTTTGGTGCGAGAGCCCTACTCTGAATTTCAAGCGCCTCCTGACACTTGCTGATTGCATCACAGACCGGCGCCACAGGGGAAATGCTGGGGATTGTGGTCCCCCCGGACTTCG
This sequence comes from Lissotriton helveticus, assembly GCF_964261635.1. NCBI lineage: Eukaryota > Metazoa > Chordata > Amphibia > Caudata > Salamandridae > Lissotriton > Lissotriton helveticus. Next base: position 3,355,842 of record NW_027611656.1, on the reverse strand, counting down.
CTGAGTGTTGGCGTGCAGCAGGAAAGACAGCTGGGACAGGGGAACAAAGGTAAACATTGCGGTCTGTCTAGACCGTTTAGTGGACGTGTTGCCGTGTCCTCGGAATAGCGTTGGCGGAGCCAATGCAGGGCTTTCAAGGCAGGGGAGATGTGGTCTAGCGGTTTGATATACAAGAGTAGTCTGGCAGCCGAGTTCTGAATCTGTTGTAGTCTTTTCATGGTCGTTAAAGGTGATCCGTGGTAGAGGCTATTGGCGTATTCGAGTTTGGACAAAACAAGGGAGATGGTAGCTTGGACCTTGTGTGGAAATCTCAAATGGGGAAGATTTGAAGCAGAGTTGTTATAGTAACAAAGCTTGATCTTGCTAGTTTGTCCACTTGGGCATTCATCGATAGCTTGGAGTCCATGGTCAAACCAAGGTTTCTTACTTCCTTCGATAGTTTAACTCCTTCTGTGCTCGTCATGAGGCACGTTTGAGCTGTGCTCATGACGAGCTGAGCTCGCCATGATCATTGGAACGTTCCCACACGGGGATAATGTTCCCGCTGTGCTGATCGTTCCAAAACGGGTGTGGTCATGACGAGCTCCACTCGTCATGAGCACAGTGACGCCGTGCAACGTGACGAGCTGAGCTCATCACAAGCACATATTATAGAGATTAGGGTTAGACCCATATAGTCAGTGGGACCTGGGTAATATGTAGGTATATATAGAGTGGTCCCAGACAGAACACAGCGGATTTGAGAAAATCACAATGTTTTAGTTAAATAAATTCTAGAGAAATAAATCCTTTAGGGTGCAAGGTGTTTTTATTTTCACCGCACCAAAGTCAATCAATGATCAAAAAATTAGATGAGAGATATATACACAATATACATAAATTCAATACGCCCACAGGGAAAAGAAAAAGTATTGGGGAAGGGTACACATTTTTTATGATAGTTTAACATCACTAATCAAAGTTTTCATGTGCATGACTCTACAGATCACAATCACGGAATTTAATAGATCCCCATACACGGGGTCAGAAGACAAAACGTGAACATCAAAACAACATTTCAAAATAGAAGCTCCTATTCAGCTGTATACATCAGGCTATCCTTAGGAGTTCTGGATTGTAGAAAATAGTCTACGTTTCGACCCTGGGATTGTAGGACAATAGATCCTTACTACGCGGGTCTTCGTCAGGACGTGAAGGGAGGAGGGGGGGTAGGGTGGGGCTGTTTCCTAGACAAAAATAGAAGTATATTAAAAAAAAGGGTCTCAAGAAGAGTCCCAAAATAGTAAATTCAGTTACGTTCGGGGTATCTACATTAAACTTAAAATAAACTACAGAAGGAGGAAGAGTTTTTATACTGAGGATAGGATCATGATTAGCATAAAATTACCTGGTGAGTAATCAAAAAGGTGGCCTGGGAGAATGTACCTGGTCGTTGGCTTGACGTAAATTATGCCAGTATATGTCCGTATCTAAAAAACTGATTGAAAGGTGACAGGGGCGCCATTTAGTTAATATTCCCGCCATAGAATCAACATTCGACAATAAAAACCATCATGGTTACTTGATATAGAACCTACCCTTGCTATAGGGCATGTTGGGATGAATGGAATCAATCGTATTTATTCAGGACTGCACCTCCATCGTTGTGGGGTAGAGTAGGGAAACTCAGACTGTTAAATTATATGTCTGAAAATACAAGCATTAAAAACGAAGTCAGGGAAAATACATAGAGGACTTCATCATATGGTAGTTATAAAGCGCTGGCAAAACGCCCACAGGTACCGCCTTAAGGCCACTCACCATAAAGGAATGATCAAAGGGGATCGATCGTTATACTCTTAGATTTTTCCGTCGTGGCGGGGTGAAAAAGTAGCTTCCACTCTTAATCTGGAAAAAACGGTAAAAGACCGAAGTCAGGAAAAACACAGTCTGGCGGCTTACTAAATTGCGTGAATGGAGCGCGTGAGCAACCGCCCACACAACCCGTCCGGGACACTCACCCGAAGAGATTAGTTTGCAGGACTGCAAACTAATCTCTTCGGGTGAGTGTCCAGGACTGCAAACTAATCTCTTCGGGTGAGTGTCCCGGACGGGTTGTGTGGGCGGTTGCTCACGCGCTCCATTCACGCAATTTAGTAAGCCGCCAGACTGTGTTTTTCCTGACTTCGGTCTTTTACCGTTTTTTCCAGATTAAGAGTGGAAGCTACTTTTTCACCCCGCCACGACGGAAAAATGTAAGAGTATAACGATCGATCCCCTTTGATCATTCCTTTATGGTGAGTGGCCTTAAGGCGGTACCTGTGGGCGTTTTGCCAGCGCTTTATAACTACCATATGATGAAGTCCTCTATGTATTTTCCCTGACTTCGTTTTTAATGCTTGTATTTTCAGACATATAATTTAACAGTCTGAGTTTCCCTACTCTACCCCACAACGATGGAGGTGCAGTCCTGAATAAATACGATTGATTCCATTCATCCCAACATGCCCTATAGCAAGGGTAGGTTCTATATCAAGTAACCATGATGGTTTTTATTGTCGAATGTTGATTCTATGGCGGGAATATTAACTAAATGGCGCCCCTGTCACCTTTCAATCAGTTTTTTAGATACGGACATATACTGGCATAATTTACGTCAAGCCAACGACCAGGTACATTCTCCCAGGCCACCTTTTTGATTACTCACCAGGTAATTTTATGCTAATCATGATCCTATCCTCAGTATAAAAACTCTTCCTCCTTCTGTAGTTTATTTTAAGTTTAATGTAGATACCCCGAACGTAACTGAATTTACTATTTTGGGACTCTTCTTGAGACCGTTTTTTTTAATATACTTCTATTTTTGTCTAGGAAACAGCCCCACCCTACCCCCCCTCCTCCCTTCACGTCCTGACGAAGACCCGCGTAGTAAGGATCTATTGTCCTACAATCCCAGGGTCGAAACGTAGACTATTTTCTACAATCCAGAACTCCTAAGGATAGCCTGATGTATACAGCTGAATAGGAGCTTCTATTTTGAAATGTTGTTTTGATGTTCACGTTTTGTCTTCTGACCCCGTGTATGGGGATCTATTAAATTCCGTGATTGTGATCTGTAGAGTCATGCACATGAAAACTTTGATTAGTGATGTTAAACTATCATAAAAAATGTGTACCCTTCCCCAATACTTTTTCTTTTCCCTGTCGGCGTATTGAATTTATGTATATTGTGTATATATCTCTCATCTAATTTTTTGATCATTGATTGACTTTGGTGCGGTGAAAATAAAAACACCTTGCACCCTAAAGGATTTATTTCTCTAGAATTTATTTAACTAAAACATTGTGATTTTCTCAAATCCGCTGTGTTCTGTCTGGGACCACTCTATATATACCCTCATCACAAGCACGGCAGCACCGCGTGCTGCCCTCCTCCCCACGCACAGCAGGTGAAAAAACCCCGCCGCGAAGGGGTTAAGCGGTGACCTCAGTTCATCACGCCAAGCGGCAAGCGATCATAATGTTTCCAATCGCCACAGGTGAGTATTTCCGTTTTGGAAGTATTCAATTTGAGGTGGCTCCAAATCATCCATTGATCCACGGCTCTGAAACAACTGAAAATTGGCGAGTTTCCAATGTCTTTGGGGCATTCCAGTTGAAGGAGTATTTGCGTGTCATCTGCATAATTATAGCATGTGAGGTGAAATTGATTGATCATGTAGATAGAGCCTTGAGGGACCCCTGCTTTTGTGGAGTATGGTTTGGACAAGAAAGGTGGGGGATGACATTAGTTCTGTTTCGCAGGTAGGACGAGATCCAGTCTAGAGCAGTTCCCTCTATGCCGGCTTTGTGGAGTCTTTGTGTTAGTGTTATGGTCAACCGTGTGAAAAGCAGCTGAGAGGTCCAAGAGGAGTAGGCAGCAACCATTTCGCAGCCAACTGTGTTCTTTTAGTACTGAGGTACCCAGGGCATAGGTACACCAGGGGTATCACTTGGGCTGCAGCATCTATTATGCCAACCGTGAGAGACCAATCAAACTGTGTCTATTGGCCTGCCATTGCAGCCTGTGTAAGCTGGTGCTAGCACCACTTACTAAATATATAGGTTTCCTATATTTAGTGTCACTGCACTTAAGACCTATAAGTCACCCTTATGGCAGGCCTTTGCAATCCTGGTAGCAGAGTGCTTGGTTCTAAGCGAGAGGGTGCCCCTGCATAAGCAGGACACCCCTGCAGCCTACGGAGTCCATTCTCCCGTGTTCCAAGTGTGAGAGTGCCTTTGCATGAGCAGAACACCCCTAAAACCTTCGGAGTCCATTCTCCCGGATTGTAAGTGCATCAGCCATTACGATACATTGAGTGGCCATGTGTCATTATGCGATGACCATCTCTAAAGTGGCTGTAACGAACCCTGTCATGTTTGATATCAAACATGTTGGAATCATACCTCCCGCACAGTAAACAGTGTGGGAGGTAGGATTCCAGGCAATGTAAAGGTCCTTCCTTCAGGAGGCCCTCAGTGCTCCCGGTACCTTCCGTCCAGAACCGGACAGCAAGCTTTGACTGCTGCTGGCCTGAGAAACGATTCTGACCTCCTGCTGCTGAGCCGAGCTCGAGCACAGGAAGGCAGACAATAGGTATCCTGTCACAGAGAGGTCTGACCACCTCCCAGACAGGGTTTAGTGTATTGGGACCGGGTGGGAGCGCTTGCCAGTGTAGTACTTAAAATTCTGGATTCGTGTAATAAACTTCGTCGTAACGTGACGATTTTGGTATCAAAAGACCGAGAATGACAAGTACACTATGCACAAGCATTTTCGTCATATCCGAGTGACGATTTCACCCCGAAATCGTCATCTTCGTTCTGAACCCTTGGGTTCCATTTTGTGCACGGCAGCCATTTTGTGAGTTGCCCTCACATAGGCAGATGATTAAAGCCAAATTCGATTCCAAAGGACACGTACACCTTAACTGACTTCTCCGCGACCTGGGCAAGCTGAAACCATTGCCCCAGGCCGAACCTGCCCAGCCAGTTCCCTTCCCAGTGGCCGAGCGAGATAGCATCAAGGCACAGCCTACCATAAACCTTTTCATCGCACACACACCCTGCCTAATCTTACACACACCTGCCCCTGTTTCTTCTTCTACAACTTGCTTTACGATGAGGAGGTGCCCGTTTTTATTGGGGGTCCGTCGATATCTGATGAGAATACTGGGCCTTGCCGGATAATTTATTGTGGGCTGGACAAACTGAAACATGGGCTTGTCATCATGACTCTGCTTTTCCTTTGTAGTGAAAACATGTGAATGGTCTATTAAAATGTAAAGAATGTTTGCCTAAAGCACAATATTTCGTATAAGAAGAGAAGCCTGGCTTTGTAATTTTGAGCAGTCTCCTGAGAATATACACCATGTTGTACTTCTAGGACGCCTGTTACTTGGTTGCAGCCAATAAATTCGATCTTTGACTTCACCTAGAAGACTCTGAGTTTCTGTGTCTGAATCAGGAAGTACCTGAAGTCTTAGGGTGTACCCTGACACCGCTGGGTTCCGAAAAACCCAGTACTTCATCAGTGAAACTTAGACAGCTTGAAGGGCACATTTGATGCCCTCTTTGCATACTCCAGCTCAAACCAGTTCAAGGGGCCATTGGGTCCCTGCTCTGGCGCAAATCTGGTCAAAGGACATTGGAGTAACCTCCCCACTGCCCAGCCCCTCCTCTGGGACGGGTCCCTGAATCATCTCAACCCTTTGCTTAGGGTACTTAAGGGCTTACCTGAGGGTGGGTCCCAAGATTCGTCATGGGATTCAATTCAAATCAAAATCTGCATCCTCTTCAACCGTCTGGACAGCCTGACCGAGCCATGCAGACCGCGTCGGACTGACCTCAGCGGTCTTTTCCTTTAGGACTGAGACTGCAACTGGGAAGTCTCTGTCTGCTCCTATTCTCTTCGTTCTGAAAGCCCACTGCACCATTAGTGTCCGTGCTCCGTACAGGTCCCTTCCAGGTGCTGCGGACATCTAAAGACACCCGTAGGAATCTCCCTTGTAGTGTAGGGGTCACTCCCCTGCATACTCAGGCACCGCAACACAGCTGACCGATTGCTGATCTGGTCTTCCACTGGGTCGGTAACACAGGTGATGGTCCTATAGCTTCCTCGAGGCCTGCAGACCAGTATCCCTCACCGACACAACTGGAACCGACTCCCTGTGCACCACGTCGACTGGCCGTTGCTAAGTCTGGACGATTGTTGTCCCCAGAGATCTTTGGGCCTTCACAAAGGGTCTTATTCAACTCCAGTGGGCTCCCCTGCTTGCTCAGGGCCTACTCTGATTTACTTGCACATAGTGAGTCTCTTGGAATTTGCTGATCCCGACACTGCACCTGTTCCTCTTCTGCCATGTGTTGCCGTTCCCAAGGTCTGTTGATGCTCCCGCCAGACACCGACCCTCTGGATATCGACATCCGACGTGTGACAGCTAGTTCACCATTCCTGGTCGTCCTCAGTTTCACCTGGTCCACGGAGCTGCATAAACATAGGCACCATCAGCTTCTCTGCAGCCACCGACATTGGTAAGCACATGACTCCCTTGCTCCTGGGTCACTCCTGGGTGACCTAGACTCTGTCCACTCTGCTTACAGGTTCTGCTCTTCTTGAATCCAGGCTTTTGTTTCACCGGACCCTTTTACCTTCTTTAGCAGTGGTATCTTCCTGAAATCCTCCACTAAGTTCCACGGCGATTCTGACGCCACTTCACACCTATGCACCCGGGATCCCTCGTGTAGGTATCCTGGTTCCTGGGTTGGCAGTTCGGGCTGGACTGTTCCCATGAGGCACAGGATCAAGACTGATTTTCATATGGCCATGTCTGTACTGGGGTGGCTTGGTGAGCAAAATAAAGATGGATTAAACCCAGATCTGTGACTAGGGGTGAATATTTTGCCATTGTGCAACATTCCATCCATCATCTTGTGTGTTTTGCTGTTCCCCATATGTGGGAAGGGTATGCCCAGACGTGGGTCCCGTGCTCACTACGCCACTGTAGTCAAGCTATCCTGGCTGAAGACGGCTGATAGCCAGAAACCGGTCCTAGGATGCTTGATTCCTGTCCAGGGAAGACATGGCATGGCAGTCCCTCCCTCTGACTCCCAAAGGCACTCTCTTGAATTTCAGTTCATTTATCCACATAATACAATGTCACCGCATAATTACAGGTAACTCAGGAATGGTGCAATGTGGAAGCCGTTAATCTTCTGCCCTTTATATTCTTTTATACAACACTCTTCTGGTTTCATTTTATAATTCTTTTTACCAGGAATGTGTTTCCCGGCTTTTTATTGACGTTTCCGTTCCGTCCTTGTGTCTTTGAACAGCAGTGCCTATGAGTGCTTGCTTGTGCCTATGAGTGCTTGTTTGTGCCTATGAGTGCTTTTTTGTGCCTATGATTGTCTGTATGTGCCCATGAGTGCCTGTGCATGAATATGAGTGACTGTGTGTACCCGTGAGTGCCTGTGTGTGTCTACCAGTGCCTTTTTTGTCTCTTTGTATGCCTGTATATTCATATGTGTGTGCCTATGAGGGCTTGTGTGTGTGTATGAGTGTCCAAGGGTGTCTATATGGGACTGTGTGTTCCTATGAATGCCTGTGTATGCCCATTTGTGCTTTCGGGTGCTTTAGAGTGCCTATGAGTGCCTGTTTGGTCCTCTGTGTGCCTATGAACATTTGTATGTATGTGTTACTGTGCGTGCCCGTGTCTTCTTGTGTGTGTCTATGACTGCTTGTGTGCGCTTATGTGTGACTTTGAGTGCCTGTGTGTGCCTATGTATGCCTATATGGACCGTGTGGTTCTATGAATGCCTGTGTGTGTGTGCCCTTTTGTGTGCTTTTGAGTGCCTGTGAGTGCTTGTGTGTGTCTACCAGTTCCTGTTTGTGTCTGTGTATGACTGTGCATTCTAGTGTGTGTGCTTGTGAGTGCCTGTGTTCATCTGTGTGCCTGTGTGTGCCTGTGCATGCATGTGAGTGGATGTGTGTGTCTCTGTGTGCATGCCTATGAGTTCCTGTGTGTGCCCATGTGTGCCTCTATGTGCCCATGTGAGTTTGAATGCACTTTTGAGTGCCTGTGAGTTTTGTACCTGTGTGTGCCTGTGAGTGCCTGTGTGTGCCTGTGCATGCATGTGCATGCATGAGAGTGCCTGTTTTTGTTTCTGTGTGCATGTGCATGCCTATGAGTTCCTGTGTGTGCCTATGTGTGCCTCTATGTGCCCATGAGTGTTTGTATGTGCCTTTGAGTGCCGGTGAGTGTTGTACCTGTGTGTGCCTGTGAGTGCCTGTGTGTGCCTATGTGTTCCTGTACGTGCCTATGTGTGCATGTTTGCACCTGTGAGTGCCTGTGTGTTTTGTACCTGTGTGTGTCTCTGTGTGCCTGTGTGTGCCTATGAGTGCTTGTATGTGCCCATGTGTGTTTGTATGTGCCTTTGAGTGCCTGTGAATTTTGTACCTGTGTGTGCCTATGAGTGCCTGTGTATCCCTGGAAACAAATGAACAGTGGCATTTGCAAGCTGTGTGAGAATTAATTCAAACACAGGCTTCTGCATTTTAACACCTTGAATGCTATGGGGATTTTTCCCCTGTGCTGGGAAATCATGAACACCATTGTTCATGACGAGCTGGGCTCGTCATCAGCGTAGCAGGAGGCTACTGCATGACGAGCCCAGCTCGTCATGAGCGTGGAAGGGGTTAAAGATGTTCTGAGGCAGTGTTGACTGGATACAAACAATAACATTTGCTATTGAATGCACATTTGTCTGCTCTGCACTGCAATATAGTTTTCCCTGTCTGATGTCTGGTTGTCCCTGTCTGGTATGTGGCTGTCCCTGTCTGGTATGTGGCTGTTCCTGCCTGGTATGTGGTTGTCCCTGTCTGGCGTGTGGTTGTCACTTTCTGGCGTGTGGTTGTCCCTTTCTAGCGTGTGGTTGTCCTTGTCTGGTGTGTGGTTGTCCCTGTCTGGCGTGTGGCTGTCCCTGTCTGGCATGTGGCTGTCCCTGTCTGGTATGTGGTTGTCCCTGTCCGGAGTGTGGTTGTCCCTGTCTGGAGTGTGGTTGTCCCTGTCTGGAGTGTGGTTGTCCCTGTCCGGAGTGTGGTTGTCCCTGTCTGGTATGTGTCTGTCCCTGTCTGGTATGTGGCTGTCCCTGTCTGGTGTGTGGCTGTCCCTGTCTGGTATGTGGCTGTCCCTGTCTGGAGTGTGGCTGTCCCTATCTGGTGTCTGGTTGTCCCTGTCTGGAGTGTGGTTGTCCCTGTCTGGTGTGTGGTTGTCTCTGTCTGGTGTGTGGCTGTCCCTGTCTGGTGTGTGGTTGTCCCTGTCTGGTGTGTGGTTGTCCCTGTCTGGTGTGTGGTTGTCCTTGTCTGGTGTGTGGCTGTCCCTTGGCTGGCATGTGGATGTCCCTGTCTGGAGTGTGGTTGTGGAGGTGGTAAGGGGTGATTGTATGGGAACAATAATCCGTAGTTGATGGATCAACAAACCTAGCCATAGGAAAGGGTTCACTTAATGAGTGGAAAACATTCCTGTCTTGAGAAAAGAAAATGTGTTTCTTGAGTCCCCTCACTCACCAAGGGTTACCCCTAACTGGCATGCTTCATCATTGGGGCCATCCCAAACAGCTACTGTCTGGGGCGTGCTGCGACTTGCGAATTTACGTAGGAGCAGTTTTATGTTGACATGTGTGTAGTGCAGTGTAGGGGGAGTGGTGCAGGTGACGTTAAAAGTTACCTAGCTAGTGAGCCTATACTTTATTCTTGCTCCTAGTTGGTAAGGATTCAGAGGAGGGGTGCAGAGGAGGTGAGGTCACGTCATCCTATTTACCCTAAAATAGCTTCATGTCAATGGCTCGCTAAAACTCGGAGCCGCCCACTTCACCACAGCAGGTCTTAAGGTCACTCGGTGTGTTTACTTTATGTCACCACCAGGAAGATCTGCCGCTTTATTAACTTCCACTTTCCACATTGAGCTGCTTCTGTTCGGTTACTCTGCCTATTAGCGAGATTTTCGGATCTGATCTGTTTTGTCTTATTTTGTGGGGGGGTTTTTGTTATCATTTTTAAAATTTCTCTTCTCATTTATTCAGCGTGCAGTCTGCGGCAGTCCACATCATTCTGGTGTTGGGTGCTGAGGGTCACCGCCTGGGTGTTCAACCCTTCACCCCGCCATGCCCACCTGCCACACGGACTGCCTGGAGCGGCCCCTCTCCAGGGTCTTCGGCCGCCTGGGCGCACTGATCACCAGGCATCCCTGGTGGTTCCTGCTGGTGCCCGTGGTGCTGGCTGCAGGGCTGGGAGCCGGGTTCTACTTCTTGCCCAAGAGGCTGTCCAATGATATTGAGGAGCAATTCACTCCAGTCGGGGGGCCCGCCAAGAGCGAGAAGGCTGTTATAATAGACCACTTCCCTACCATCGACTCCGGGCTCTTCATGGCACAGAGGCTGTACCCTGAGGTCACTTACGCCTCCCTCACTGCGGTGACCAGAGACAACAATAATATCCTGACACCTGCCGCCTTCGAGGAGCTGCTGAGGCTGGACCGGATGGTAAGAGCTCTGCGTGCGACCAGCATGAACCTAACCTTCTAGCAACTCTGCGCCCGCAGCGGGGACTCCTGCATACCCCCAACCCGCTGCTGCATGAGGTGCAGGGCAACCCTGCTGCCATCCTGAGCCTCAACATCACTAAAGTAAAATAACAAACTGAAAAGCATACACGATTTAAAAGACTGTTTTCATCACGTTGGGTAATTTTCAAATCACCTGTCGTTCACCCACGCTCACTCGAGTAAGGAAGGGACGAGATATTTGTAGTTAAACAGCGACAGTCTAGTAAGAGCGCTCACTTTACAGTACACATCGCTGCATATAACAACCGCCAGTACTCCTTTTCGGCTAACAAATTTTTCAACAAAGTGTGTCACAACACAAGCACACGCAGGTACGATATTTTCATATTCTCATACTGTTACAGTACAGTATTAAATCAGATTGCTTAAATCCTAGCTTAGTTGTCAAGTAGACGTTTGATCACATCACTGTCGCTCAGAAGGACACAGAGAAAGGAGATTTTCATGCAGCGTTTCAAACCACACATCTGCAGTTTCAAGGCGTTGTGAATCACAGCGCCTTAACTAATCTAACGGTACTGCGCCCAAATGGTAGATTTGTCTTGATTTCTCTAAAGAAAGCATCGCATTTCTGAACGCGACTGAAAACGATGATCTTCAAATGAGTCACTATACATTTACTATTATAAAAGCTTCAATTCTCTTGAGTGCCTTATTTTCCTTTTCATAGAGCTTAAGACCGCTGTTTATCTTTTCTGAGCGCTGCAAATAAAACAAGTGGGAGGGGTGGGGAGAGTGCGAGAGAACACACAGCTGATTCCCTTGCGGGAGCGAGCAAAGATATGTTGCCAAAGCTCGCTCCCGCAAGGGAATCTCCAAACGTGCCTACATTGCCATTGAAAGCAATGCAATGCGTGCACGTTTGTGGCTGAAAAGCCGAAATGATTTCAATAGGTCTTTTTCTAACAGCGCATGTGCGCTGCGTAGGCGAGACCTAAAAAAGGGGGTTAATGATAGGGAAAAAGTAACTGTTATGTGTTTAAGCGCCTAATATTTCGTGGACATGTTTCGAGGTGTCCCCTAAACCTCTTCTTCAGGACCACATGGGGACTAGTCCCATGTGTACCACTCCGTGACAAACTTATAATAAAGAATATTGTAATACAATCAATACAGAAGCACACTTAATACATGGGCATCAAATAAAATACTTACTGCTTAATTAGACTTGTAGTATTTTTTTTTAGGCAATAATGAGCCTCATGGTCAGCCAGGGTGGAGGGGCCTGTAGTAACCTTGACTCAGCAACCCTCTGTCGCTATGAACTGAACATTCCCGGGGTTCCCTGCCAGCCCTGCCCTGCCCAGCTCTGCCCTTTCAGTCCTGCCCTGCCAGCCCTCTCCTGCCCTGCCAGCCCTGCCCTGCCCAGCTCTGCCCTGTCAGCCCTGCCCAGCCCTGCCCTGCCCTGCCCAGCTCTGCCCTGACAGTCATGCCCTTCCAGCCCTGCCCAGCTCTGCCATCAGTCCTGCACTGCCAGCCCTTTTCTGCCCTGCCAGGTCCTTCCAGCCCTGCCCTGCCCAGCTCTGCCCTGTCAGTCCTGCCCTGCCAGCCCTTTCCTGCCCTGCAAGCCCTGCCCAGCCCTGCCTTGCCAGCCCAGTCTGGTCTTTCCAGCCCAGCCCTGCCCTGTCGGTCCTGCCTTGCAAGCCCTTTCCTACCCTGCCAGCCCTGCCCGGTCTTGCCATCCTTGCCCTGCCCTTCCCATTCCTGCCCTGCCGCAGACGCTAGCGTTTGGAGCCAGGGCCGGGAGAGGGCAGACTTTTTAATATTATGGTCTGTTTTGGAACAATTGTTCCAGAGCTTGTTATGTTTAATTAACAGCATGCGCGCTAGCGGTTTTCCCGCTGTGCGCTGGGTTTTTAAAAAACCCATGTTACATGACGAGCTCAGCTTGTCATCAGCGTACGAGCGCCGTAGCTCGTCATGAGCGCCGAAGGGGTTAAGCTAAACCAGGCTATTGAGAGAGAAAACTTGTGTGAAGCAGAGTTGGTTAATTGTGACGAGTTGTTTGCGATAATTCTATAGCCTGCTTGTTGTCCTGATTATTAATACCTGGGCATATTGTCTTTACGTTTGTGACATTTAGGAAGGGGCCTTGAAAAGCCACATGATGACGTGTAGTTGCATATTGTGACTTGGCACCAGTTGGAGATTCACCTTGTCAAGTGACGTATTCCATACATTAAAGGGGCAGAAAGATGGAAATGGATCATGATTTCCCTCATTCTGAGGGATGAACACGTGCCTCGTGTGTAGCGCCTCGAGGCTGGTGTGTGGTATTAAAACGCCTCGGTCTGAGCCACAGTCCTGCCCCGGGGGGCGCCTCTGGGCAGGTCCAGGGGAGCAGTGTCTCTCTTCGGGGCCTGTGCATAGCGCCCCGAGGCTCAGGGCGGAGTCAGAGGCGCTGTATGGGGTGGAATGAACTCTGGGCTCCTCTGTCCTTAATGAGAATCCTTCACCGAGAGGCCTGTCCAGAGGAGGGGCAGAGGAGGAGAGGTCTGTCCAGAGGAGGGGCCTGCCCAGAGGAGGGGCAGAGGAGGAGAGGCCTGTCCAGGGGTACAGAGGAGGAGAGGCCTGTCCAGGTGGCTGGCGGCTGATGCAAAGAGAGCAAGGATTCTCTTTTTTACTATCACGGGGCAGGAAGCCCTCTTTCAATTACCCCTGCAAAACCATCTTAACCATCAGTGGGGGCCCGCACCTTCACTCGAGGGCATCCCCGTCCAAGGAGCAGAGAAATCATTTGCCCATTTGACTCGGACCTGTTTTTCCCGGTTCCACACTCGGGATTCTTTGGTTAATTAGGTCCACGCCCCCACATTATTGCCAGAGCGCTCCTCGACGGCCCCTCGGCTCCTTTCTGCCTTGAAATCGAGTGGCGGACAGAGGGGCACCACATCCTGGGGAAAATGAGTCATTTCTAAGAACTGTGACATTGAACTTTTGTTAATCTTGTATGGGCAATTACGAGGCTCAGCCACAGAGGGCTTATATTTACAGAGACAAAATGCTGCCCTAAGCACAAGTAGTACCAGCTGTACCGTTTAGGCCTTTTACAGCTGCCCAGCAAGTAGTGCCAGCTGCACCGTTTAGGCCTTTTACAGCTGCGCAGCAAGTAGTGCCAGCTGCACTATTTAGGCCTTTTACAGCTGCGCAGCAAGTAGTGCCAGCTGCACAGTTTAGGCCTTTTACAGCTGCCCAGCAAGTAGTGCCAGCTGCATTGTTTAGACCTTTTACAGCTGCCCAGCAAGTAGTGCCAGCTGCACCATTTAGGCCTTTTACAGCTGCGCAGCAAGCAGTGCCAGCTGCACCATTTAGGCCTTTTACAGCTGCCCAGCAAGTAGTGCCAGCTGCACCGTTTAGGCCTTTTACAGCTGCCCAGCAAGTAGTGCCAGCTGCACCATTTAGGCCTTTTACAGCTGCGCAGCAAGTAGTGCCAGCTGCACCATTTAGGCCTTTTACAGCTGCGCAGCAAGTAGTACCAGCTGCACCGTTTAGGCCTTTTACAGCTGCCCAGCAAGTAGTGCCAGCTGCACCGTTTAGGCCTTTTACAGCTGCGCAGCAAGTAGTGCCAGCTGCACCATTTAGGCCTTTTACAGCTGCGCAGCAAGTAGTGCCAGCTGCACAGTTTAGGCCTTTTACAGCTGCCCAGCAAGTAGTGCCAGCTGCATTGTTTAGACCTTTTACAGCTGCCCAGCAAGTAGTGCCAGCTGCACCATTTAGGCCTTTTACAGCTGCGCAGCAAGTAGTGCCAGCTGCACCATTTAGGCCTTTTACAGCTGCGCAGCAAGTAGTGCCAGCTGCACCGTTTAGGCCTTTTACAGCTGCCCAGCAAGTAGTGCCAGCTGCACCATTTAGGCCTTTTACAGCTGCCCAGCAAGTAGTGCCAGCTGCACCATTTAGGCCTTTTACAGCTGCGCAGCAAGAAGTGCCAGCTGCACCGTTTAGGCCTTTTACAGCTGCCCAGCAAGTAGTGCCAGCTGCACAGTTTAGGCCTTTTACAGCTGCCCAGCAAGTAGAGCCAGCTGCACCATTTAGGCCTTTTACAGCTGCCCAGCAAGTAGTGCCAGTTGCACCATTTAGGCCTTTTACAGCTACCCAGCAAGTAGTGCCAGCTGCACAGTTTAGGCCTTTTACAGCTGCCCAGCAAGTAGAGCCAGCTGCACCATTTAGGCCTTTTACAGCTGCCCAGCAAGTAGTGCCAGTTGCACCATTTAGGCCTTTTACAGCTGCCCAGCAAGTAGTGCCAGCTGCACCATTTAGGCCTTTTACAGCTGCCCATCAAGTAGTGCCAGCTGCACCGTTTAGGCCTTTTACAGCTGTTCAGCAAGTAGAGCCAGCTGCACAGTTTAGGCCTTTTACAGCTGCGCAGCAA
Source organism: Lissotriton helveticus (assembly GCF_964261635.1). Classification (NCBI taxonomy): domain Eukaryota; kingdom Metazoa; phylum Chordata; class Amphibia; order Caudata; family Salamandridae; genus Lissotriton; species Lissotriton helveticus. The sequence goes on along the minus strand of NW_027611656.1, from coordinate 3,340,830 downwards.
GTAGTGCCAGCTGCTCCATTTAGGCCTCCTACAGCTGCGCAGCAAGTAGTGACAGCTGCACCGTTTAGGCCTTTTACAGCTGCCCAGCAAGTAGTGCCAGCTGCACCATTTAGGCCTTTTACAGCTGCCCAGCAAGTAGTGCCAGCTGCTCCATTTAGGCCTTTTACAGCTGCGCAGCAAGTAGTGCCAGCTGCTCCATTTAGGCCTTTTACAGCTGCCCAGCAAGTAGTGCCAGCTGCTCCATTTAGGCCTTTTACAGCTGCGCAGCAAGTAGTGCCAGCTGCACCGTTTAGGCCTTTTACAGCTGCCCAGCAAGTAGTGCCAGCTGCACAGTTTAGGCCTTTTACAGCTGCCCAGCAAGTAGAGCCAGCTGCACCATTTAGGCCTTTTACAGCTGCCCAGCAAGTAGTGCCAGTTGCACCATTTAGGCCTTTTACAGCTGCCCAGCAAGTAGTGCCAGCTGCACAGTTTAGGCCTTTTACAGCTGCCCAGCAAGTAGAGCCAGCTGCACCATTTAGGCCTTTTACAGCTGCCCAGCAAGTAGTGCCAGTTGCACCATTTAGGCCTTTTACAGCTGCCCAGCAAGTAGTGCCAGCTGCACCGTTTAGGCCTTTTACAGCTGCCCAGCAAGTAGTGCCAGCTGCACCGTTTAGGCCTTTTACAGCTGCTCAGCAAGTAGAGCCAGCTGCACAGTTTAGGCCTTTTACAGCTGCGCAGCAAGTAGTGCCAGCTGCTCCATTTAGGCCTCCTACAGCTGCCCAGCAAGTAGTGCCAGCTGCACCGTTTAGGCCTTTTACAGCTGCCCAGCAAGTAGTGCCAGCTGCACCATTTAGGCCTTTTACAGCTGCCCAGCAAGTAGTGCCAGCTGCACCATTTAGGCCTTTTACAGCTGCCCAGCAAGTAGTGCCAGCTGCACAGTTTAGGCCTTTTACAGCTGCCCAGCAAGTAGAGCCAGCTGCACCATTTAGGCCTTTTACAGCTGCGCAGCAAGTAGTGCCAGCTGCACCATTTAGGCCTTTTACAGCTGCGCAGCAAGTAGTGCCAGCTGCACCGTTTAGGCCTTTTACAGCTGCCCAGCAAGTAGTGCCAGCTGCACCATTTAGGCCTTTTACAGCTGCGCAGCAAGTAGTGCCAGCTGCACCATTTAGGCCTTTTACAGCTGCGCAGCAAGTAGTACCAGCTGCACCGTTTAGGCCTTTTACAGCTGCCCAGCAAGTAGTGCCAGCTGCACCGTTTAGGCCTTTTACAGCTGCGCAGCAAGTAGTGCCAGCTGCACCATTTAGGCCTTTTACAGCTGCGCAGCAAGTAGTGCCAGCTGCACAGTTTAGGCCTTTTACAGCTGCCCAGCAAGTAGTGCCAGCTGCATTGTTTAGACCTTTTACAGCTGCCCAGCAAGTAGTGCCAGCTGCACCATTTAGGCCTTTTACAGCAGCGCAGCAAGTAGTGCCAGCTGCACCATTTAGGCCTTTTACAGCTGCGCAGCAAGTAGTGCCAGCTGCACCGTTTAGGCCTTTTACAGCTGCCCAGCAAGTAGTGCCAGCTGCACCATTTAGGCCTTTTACAGCTGCCCAGCAAGTAGTGCCAGCTGCACCATTTAGGCCTTTTACAGCTGCGCAGCAAGAAGTGCCAGCTGCACCGTTTAGGCCTTTTACAGCTGCCCAGCAAGTAGTGCCAGCTGCACAGTTTAGGCCTTTTACAGCTGCCCAGCAAGTAGAGCCAGCTGCACCATTTAGGCCTTTTACAGCTGCCCAGCAAGTAGTGCCAGTTGCACCATTTAGGCCTTTTACAGCTACCCAGCAAGTAGTGCCAGCTGCACAGTTTAGGCCTTTTACAGCTGCCCAGCAAGTAGAGCCAGCTGCACCATTTAGGCCTTTTACAGCTGCCCAGCAAGTAGTGCCAGTTGCACCATTTAGGCCTTTTACAGCTGCCCAGCAAGTAGTGCCAGCTGCACCGTTTAGGCCTTTTACAGCTGCCCATCAAGTAGTGCCAGCTGCACCATTTAGGCCTTTTACAGCTGTTCAGCAAGTAGAGCCAGCTGCACAGTTTAGGCCTTTTACAGCTGCGCAGCAAGTAGTGCCAGCTGCTCCATTTAGGCCTCCTACAGCTGCGCAGCAAGTAGTGACAGCTGCACCGTTTAGGCCTTTTACAGCTGCCCAGCAAGTAGTGCCAGCTGCACCATTTAGGCCTTTTACAGCTGCCCAGCAAGTAGTGCCAGCTGCTCCATTTAGGCCTTTTACAGCTGCGCAGCAAGTAGTGCCAGCTGCTCCATTTAGGCCTTTTACAGCTGCCCAGCAAGTAGTGCCAGCTGCTCCATTTAGGCCTTTTACAGCTGCGCAGCAAGTAGTGCCAGCTGCACCGTTTAGGCCTTTTACAGCTGCCCAGCAAGTAGTGCCAGCTGCACAGTTTAGGCCTTTTACAGCTGCCCAGCAAGTAGAGCCAGCTGCACCATTTAGGCCTTTTACAGCTGCCCAGCAAGTAGTGCCAGTTGCACCATTTAGGCCTTTTACAGCTGCCCAGCAAGTAGTGCCAGCTGCACAGTTTAGGCCTTTTACAGCTGCCCAGCAAGTAGAGCCAGCTGCACCATTTAGGCCTTTTACAGCTGCCCAGCAAGTAGTGCCAGTTGCACCATTTAGGCCTTTTACAGCTGCCCAGCAAGTAGTGCCAGCTGCACCGTTTAGGCCTTTTACAGCTGCCCAGCAAGTAGTGCCAGCTGCACCGTTTAGGCCTTTTACAGCTGCTCAGCAAGTAGAGCCAGCTGCACAGTTTAGGCCTTTTACAGCTGCGCAGCAAGTAGTGCCAGCTGCTCCATTTAGGCCTCCTACAGCTGCGCAGCAAGTAGTGCCAGCTGCACCGTTTAGGCCTTTTACAGCTGCCCAGCAAGTAGTGCCAGCTGCTCCATTTAGGCCTTTTACAGCTGCGCAGCAAGTAGTGCCAGCTGCTCCATTTAGGCCTTTTACAGCTGCCCAGCAAGTAGTGCCAGCTGCTCCATTTAGGCCTTTTACAGCTGCGCAGCAAGTAGTGCCAGCTGCTCCATTTAGGCCTTTTACAGCTGCCCAGCAAGTAGTGCCAGCTGCTCCATTTAGGCCTTTTACAGCTGCCCAGCAAGTAGTGCCAGCTGCTCCATTTAGGCCTTCTACAGCTGCGCAGCAAGTAGTGCCAGCTGCACCGTTTAGGCCTTTTACAGCTGCCCAGCAAGTAGTGCCAGCTGCACAGTTTAGGCCTTTTACAGCTGCCCAGCAAGTAGAGCCAGCTGCACCATTTAGGCCTTTTACAGCTGCCCAGCAAGTAGTGCCAGTTGCACCATTTAGGCCTTTTACAGCTGCCCAGCAAGTAGTGCCAGCTGCACAGTTTAGGCCTTTTACAGCTGCCCAGCAAGTAGAGCCAGCTGCACCATTTAGGCCTTTTACAGCTGCCCAGCAAGTAGTGCCAGTTGCACCATTTAGGCCTTTTACAGCTGCCCAGCAAGTAGTGCCAGCTGCACAGTTTAGGCCTTTTACAGCTGCCCAGCAAGTAGAGCCAGCTGCACCATTTAGGCCTTTTACAGCTGCCCAGCAAGTAGTGCCAGTTGCACCATTTAGGCCTTTTACAGCTACCCAGCAAGTAGTGCCAGCTGCACAGTTTAGGCCTTTTACAGCTGCCCAGCAAGTAGAGCCAGCTGCACCATTTAGGCCTTTTACAGCTGCCCAGCAAGTAGTGCCAGTTGCACCATTTAGGCCTTTTACAGCTGCCCAGCAAGTAGTGCCAGCTGCACAGTTTAGGCCTTTTACAGCTGCCCAGCAAGTAGAGCCAGCTGCACCATTTAGGCCTTTTACAGCTGCCCAGCAAGTAGTGCCAGTTGCACCATTTAGGCCTTTTACAGCTGCCCAGCAAGTAGTGCCAGCTGCACCGTTTAGGCCTTTTACAGCTGCCCAGCAAGTAGTGCCAGCTGCACCGTTTAGGCCTTTTACAGCTGCTCAGCAAGTAGAGCCAGCTGCACAGTTTAGGCCTTTTACAGCTGCGCAGCAAGTAGTGCCAGCTGCTCCATTTAGGCCTCCTACAGCTGCGCAGCAAGTAGTGCCAGCTGCACCGTTTAGGCCTTTTACAGCTGCCCAGCAAGTAGTGCCAGCTGCACCATTTAGGCCTTTTACAGCTGCCCAGCAAGTAGTGCCAGCTGCTCCATTTAGGCCTTTTACAGCTGCGCAGCAAGTAGTGCCAGCTGCTCCATTTAGGCCTTTTACAGCTGCCCAGCAAGTAGTGCCAGCTGCACAGTTTAGGCCTTTTACAGCTGCCCAGCAAGTAGTGCCAGCTGCACCGTTTAGGCCTTTTACAGCTGCCCAGCAAGTAGTGCCAGCTGCACCGTTTAGGCCTTTTACAGCTGCTCAGCAAGTAGAGCCAGCTGCACAGTTTAGGCCTTTTACAGCTGCGCAGCAAGTAGTGCCAGCTGCACCGTTTAGGCCTTTTACAGCTGCGCAGCAAGTAGTGCCAGCTGCACCGTTTAGGCCTTTTACAGCTGCCCAGCAAGTAGTGCCAGCTGCACCATTTAGGCCTTTTACAGCTGCCCAGCAAGTAGTGCCAGCTGCTCCATTTAGGCCTTTTACAGCTGTGCTGCAAGCAGTGCCAGCTGCACCGTTTAGGCCTTTTACAGCTGCTCAGCAAGTAGAGCCAGCTGCACAGTTTAGGCCTTTTACAGCTGCGCAGCAAGTAGTGCCAGCTGCACCGTTTAGGCCTTTTACAGCTGCGCAGCAAGTAGTGCCAGCTGCACCGTTTAGGCCTTTTACAGCTGCCCAGCAAGTAGTGCCAGCTGCACCATTTAGGCCTTTTACAGCTGCCCAGCAAGTAGTGCCAGCTGCTCCATTTAGGCCTTTTACAGCTGTGCTGCAAGCAGTGCCAGCTGCACCGTTTAGGACACTTTATCCGTGGGGACATTTCTGATTGAGTTAGGACACTCGCTGTATTGGCACGAACCTTGACATTATGGTTTCAGGGTATTTGAGTCCCCCTCTGAGATGGCCAGTTGGCAGGGAAACTGCGAGGTTTGTACAGAGCTAGGCCGTTTTAAGTATTTGTGGTGCTAGGAAATGCTTTCATGTTGTATGATTTACGCACCCTGTTTTGAGCACCTCTAAAGGTGGCCTTATAATGATGAGGCTGTTGTGCATATGTTGATTTTGTTAGTCAGATTTTGTTCCACCCTATGCTCTGTGCCCCTAATGTTAGTGATTCTCAGGAGATTAGGGTCCAATAGTAGTCTGTTGAGACTATGGGCGTACAATGCGGTTGGTGCCGAATATGCTTCTGTTACAGGCTGATGCTAAGTACAGTAATCACCAGTGGACACTGGGTGTTTGTTTGTGATTTGTTTTACTATGACTAATTGTGCTTTGTGGTGATTTTGACAGTGGGACAGTTGGTCCTATCATAAGTAAACTTTCTCTTGTAAACCTTTTCTTGTGCCAGTTGGCTGCATGTATACCTTGATGAAGGGCCCAACAAACACCCACCTCTCTTCCCGGATGGCACATTAGTTCAGATCTCTTCACCCGACGTCTGGAATATGTGCCCCCTTTTAGTCCTTTTACTTCTCCTCATCACCGATTTCCCAGTAACACCCCTCTCATATCCCCCCGCACTCCTTCTCCCCATTTTCCCAACATGGCTACCACTCGAGCTAAGGTTGGAATTAATTGCTACAAAATCATTTATCCTCCCGGCCAGACTAAAGCTTCAGTAAAACGATTGAAGCATAACACTATTGAACGTTTCCCAGATTCCCTTTTTGTTGATCGAGTTTACAATGGTCAATTTGGGAGGCGCAAAAATGATTTCATTTTCTTCACTCACGACACCCCCTCTTGGTCCACCAGTTTTTATAATTTCCTTAACGTCACATCCTCCTCATCTGTCCCTCATGGGAAACAACTAAAGATTTCCCCCTCGTATTTCAACGGCTCCCTCACCATCTCACTCTATAACAACGGCACTGTCATGTTTCAAGGTAAAGACACCTGTCTCTCGCTCTTTGACCACCTCTTCCCCTCCCTACTCCCCTCCTCTGCGACCGGGTTTTCCCCTGACTCTCCTTCTAGCTCCACCCACTGCTCCCTTTCTCCTCCCCTGATCCCCATACATTCTAATAGGCTGCACCCTCGGGAGGCACAGGTCGGACCTCTTCCCTCTCCCTCCCTTGTGTCCTCCTCTCCCTTTCCTCCCACTTCACTGTATGCCCCCCCTTTATCACATCAGCTTTACCACTAGCTAATACGCTCCTCGTCCAATCTGCACCGTCCCGGTACTCCATTCTCATCTCCTCCCCCCTACTCCTACCTGCTACTCACTTTTTTAGTCCACCCCTCCGCCAACCTCCTCCCCCAGCTAGTTTTCCTTATGCTCCCATCATTCCTCCCTCTCCCCCTCTTCTCTACCCCCTCCTCCCCTCGCTTCTTACCCCGATTTCTTCACAATCCCATTGCATCTCTCTCCTCCCCCCTCTCCACCAGCAATGCTGTTTTGCCCCCTTTCCCCCCCGGTAACCCTTTCCATCTCCCTCCATCGGGCCGAGCTGAACCATCTCCTTTCTTCAACTTCACCTTCTCCCAACCCCCCTCACTCTGCCAGATGCCGGTTCTCTCACAGCCACCCCTCCTAGCCAACAGGAGGACCTCTCCAACCACCTCCTCCCTTTTCCTTCCAAACCTCCTACACTCCTATGACACCTCACAGTCCTCCCCTCTCCTTTTACCCCACCGCCTTGATCCGCACCTATCTCCTCCTAAATATGTCCTCAATTCCTTTCCTTCGTGCAATGCCAACAAAGACAACTCTCCCTTCACATCCGATAAACCAACCCCCGCTCTCAACCCCCACCTTTCCCCACCTATGAACCCTATACCCCAACTCTCCTCCTGCCCCCCCACCTCTCCCTGCCCTCCACCACCTATTTCACCCCATCCTTTTGCCATCGAGACACCCAACCTTCCGTGCTCTGCCCTACTCTCTCTTGAAAATAAGCTAGGCTCTCTTATCACCTCCTTCTCCCAGCTTGTAGCTTCCATTTCACTTCTAAGCTCTAAGATTTCCACTTTCCCATTCACCTCAACTCCTTTGGAAAACTCTCACCTTCCCACGAGATGCACCTCGCTCCCTCACCCCATCATAGCCAAGCATAACCTGTCGTCCGCAAACATCGCTCACTCACACAAGCCCATGAACGCCACCCTTCTTCAACCTACATCTCAGAGTAACCCAACTATCTACACTATTCCGACCATCTACTCTGTCAGAACCAAGCATCCTCCTAAACCCTCCCGTGCACCCCCGTATAGGCACAATATCCCTATCACCCTTCTTAGCCCAAGTGCCCCCATCACCAAAACTGTCTCGACAGAGCTGCGCTGTCTGCTCCACAACTGCAGATCTGCAATAAAGCACAAACTTGAAATCTCTGATACCATCACCCTTCACAATATTGACCTGTTCTTCTTAACAGAGACCTAGTTCAACGATACCTCTCACTCTATGTTTGATCTCCTATTACCCACAGGCTACTCTATCTTCAGGAATGACAAACCTATCAAAGTTGGGGGAGGTGTTGCAGTCATCTTTACAAACTCCCTTCAACTTAAGGCTTTTCCCATCAGCGCATTCTGCACTTTTGAATGTCTATCTCTTGAGCTTCAACTACACCACCGCTCACCCCTCAGATTCCATGTCATATACCGCCCACCTGGCAGCAGCCCTTTGTTTATGGAGGAACTCACTGACTTCATCAGCGACCAATACTCGCAAAGTGACAATCAGACCTTCGTGTGTGACTTCAATCTCCACTGGGGCACTCTGCAAGACTCGTCCGCGAACCTGCTGGCCACCTTCTTCTCTACAAACGATCTTACCCAACACTGCACAGAATCAACACACTCTAAGGGCTCAATCCTGGACCTTTTTATTTCTAAAGCAGGCATGCTTTCTATCGCTACCCCTATTCACGTAGACTGGTCTGACCACCTCCTCATTCCACTATCTCTTCACCTAGCACACTCTATAACTCTTGGCCAACCTAAGAGGGCTACCTCCTGGTTCCGTGACACTAAAAACATTGACACTGTTTCCCTCTGTGAATCAGCTTTGCAGTCACTTCCAAGGCTAGACCCAAACCTAGATGTTGACGATCTCACCACCCAATGACTCTCAGTCCTTGCAATAGAAATCAATAATGTCGCTCCTCTCCAAAGCAAAAAGAAAAGGCCCATTCCCTCAGCACCTTGGTTCAACAAATCCCTCTATGAAGAAAGGAAGCACCTACGACTCCTGGAGAAACAATGGAGGCAAGCACCTTCCACCAATAATTTGGCCACGCTTCATTCAGCAAGATCCAAGTAGCACAAGCACATCTTCCTTGGGAAAGCATCACACTTCAGAACCCTCCTTGACTCAGCCAAAAATAGACCCAAAAAACTATTCGATCTCATCAAGAATATTAACTGCTCTCCCCCAACCGCCAAGTTGGAGGATTTTACAAAGAAAGCTGCTGATTTCGCTGTATTCTTTGACAAAAAAGTGAAATCACTTGTGGATCAGGTCGCTCATCCTACCCCTCCAGAGGAGCGCAAATCCTTAGCCATTTGGCAGAACTTTGACCCCATTTCTGAAGATGTCCTCCTCAAGTGCATCCTCAAAACAAAGCCCTCCAACCATTCAATTGACCCCATCCCTAGTGCCATTGCCATTGACTTCTATTCTCATTCTCTTTCCTATTGGACCACTCTGGTCAACCTCTCCCTCTGTCAAGGCTCCCTTCCTGTTCCCTTCAAAACTGGGCAGGTCACCCCCCCTGCTTAAAAAATCCACTGCAGATGCGAAGGACCTCAACAACTTCCGCCCCATCACTAACCTACCCTTTCTTGCGAAGATCACAGAAAGATGTGTTGCGAAACAACTCTCTCGTCATATTAAGGACAATGATCTTCTTGACAATTTTCAGTCCGGCTTCATCCAAAACTGCAGCACTGAAACAGTCCTGCTGCTAGTGATTGATGACGCGCTGCGGATACTCGATTTGGGGGGGCCTTGTCTTCTAATTCTCCTTGACCTTTCTGCAGCCTTTGACACTGTCAATCACAACACCCTCCTCAACACTCTTCAACAGAGAATGGGCATGGAGGGCACTGTGCTCAAATGGTTTGCTTCCTTCCTCTCTGAGAGATCCCAAATGATCAAAATAGCGGACAGTCTTTCATCTCCTTTGGCGGTGGGTCAAGGTGTTCCTCAAGGCTCTATACTTGCACCCACACTGTTCAATCTCTATTTGGAACCACTGGGAAATCTCCTAAGAAAATCCGGGGTCCACTATCACCTCTACGCAGACGACATTCAAATGTACCTCAAGGTTGCCTCCACTCACGATCTCTCCGTCCTAAGCTCTACTCTGGACTCCATTCAAAACTGTATTTTAACACATCAACAGATTCTGAATCCCTCCAAAACTGAATTCCTCCTCCTCCTCTCCTCCTCACTTTCTCTTCCCCCGGTTCAATCATGGATGGACCAGATGAATCTACTGAACAATAAACCCATCATTGTCGACAGCGCAAAATCCCTTGGAGTCATACTCGACACAAAACTCAATCTACTCTCCCACATTAATTCAATTGCAAAGTCTGCTCGATACCAACTGCACCTTCTCTGGGGGATTCGTCGCTTCTTCCCGGAGCATTACCTTGAAACCCTGGTCCAATCGCTGGACCTCTCCAGACTGGACTACTGCAATTCTCTTCTTACTGGCCTCCCCAAATCCCACCTGTCCCCCCTTAAGTCTGTTCTCCATTCAGCAGCTCGTTTCATTTATGGGGCCAAAAGAAGCAACCACATCACACCCATGTAATCCACCCTTCGCTGGCTTCCCATCGAGGCAAGATCTATCTACAAGACTGCCTGCATCACCAACAAAGCCTTGCACTCCTCCTCTCCTCGCTATCTGGTGAATAAACTGAAACTCTCTGGAGGCTCTAGACCCTCACGCAATGCGGAGAATCGACTGCTTGAACCTCCCACTTTCAAGAAGGAAAGATCGATGGCCCAATCCTTTTCAGGCAACGCAGTGAGAATCTGGAACCCACTTCTGCCTAAGCTCCGGACCACCACCTCCTCCCAGGCCTTCAAAACTGACCTGAAAGTTCTCCTCCTTCAAAGACACTTTCAAAGTTAATTCATGCCCTCACTATTATCTGAAGGAAGACCCTTTAGTATAGAAAATTTCTATTCTCCATGACTATGGAAGTGCCTTCCCAGTGTGTTCGTGTGGTTTGAGAGACTGCCATTTATTGCAGTAATACCCTTTTACCTGTGTTTGGTACTCTTTTTTAACATGCACATGTCACTGTTCTCTTGTAACACACTGTTTGCTACCTCTTATATTTTGTTTGCTTTCGATACTTGCACAAGTGCCACCACTGCCTACGTAAAGTTTGTTCTTGTGTTTGAGTGTCCTCCATTGACTGCAGTATTATGCCTCTACTTGTACTTTGTATGCTTTTTGTAACCTGCACACGTCACTTTTTCCTCCTGTAATGCACCGTTTGCTACCTCTTGTATTTTGTTTGCTCACGATTGTCACTTTCGCCTCATGTAATGTAACTTTTGCTTTTGTAATTGGTTCACTTGTAATGTTCTCATGTTTCAGTTCTGTTCCTATTGTGAAGCGCTCTGACACCCGGGTAAAGTTCGCGCTATATAAAAACGCATAAATAAATAAAATAAAGAGGGGGGGCAGATCTGGGGCCTGAGCGGGGCAGGGGCAGATCTGGGGTCTGAGGGGGGCAGGGGCAGATCTGGGATCTGAGGGGGGGCTGGTGCAGGTCTGGGGGGAGATCTGGGGTCTGAGTGGGGAGGGGCAGATCTGGGGTCTGGGGGGCAGATCTGGGGTCTGAGGGGAGCAGAGGCAGATCTGGGATCTGAGGGGGGGCTGGTGCAGGTCTGGGGGGAGATCTGGGGTCTGAGGGGGGATGGGCAGATCTGGGGTATGTGGGGGAGATCTGGGGTCTGAGGGGGACAGGGGCAGATCTGGGGTCTGGGGGGGCAGATCTGGGGTCTGAGGGGAGCAAAGGCTGATCTGTGAACTGAGGGGGGCAGATCTAGGGGTCTGAGGGGAGGCTGGGGGTGGTCTGTAGATGAAGGTAACTGCCTATCAGACAGGGCTCCTTCCTCCTCTGCAACAGGCTGGACACACCAGGAGAGGCCGGAAGTGATGTCACCACCGCTGCTGGTGCTGTCTCTGCCGCCGCTGACCAGGAAGAGGAAACCCTTCTACCTTTCATCCAATGTGCAGCTCAGTGGGTTTCATCAGCAGACGAGGAGCGCCCTCTGGTGACCGCTGACGGAACCGCCGCCTCCAGGCTCTAGCAGGGAAACAAGCATTGGCGCCTGCAAAGACACCGACGTGGGTATTTCTAAGACACTCACAGTCCAAGGACAGGCCTCACCCTGGCATGGTGTGCTCTTGAGGAGCCTCATATTCAGCCCCTCATGCCAGCTCTGCTCCCCCCCTCAGTGAAACACCAGCAATGTGTTCATTTTTTAAACTTCTGCAAAGGATCAGACATGATATTCAGGAGTGAATTTAAATGAGGACTTGTTTTTCATTCAATGTGTGCAATGTAGACACAGCTGCTGCAATGAGACTGAGCAGCGTTTCTAATGTTCATGGTCCTGGGGGTGATTTTTTATATTTGACAGGGCCGTGAATCCCCAAACCACAGCTGCCAAGGCTTCAGATTGCCATGTGTGACATTTTCATCATTGCAGTGAAATTATGAGTGACATTTCAATGACTATGAGTGGCACTGTCTTGCGGCGGGCAAAATCAAGTAATGAAGATTAGGGAAACAGATAAATATCAGAAATTACCCCCATTTGAGCAACAAGAAAGTCTAACAAGGTCTTCAAACTGCAGCGAAGCACCAGAAATGGAAGGGCACTCCCCGGAGACAGACTGCATGACTGCAGCTCTCAGTGACAGAGACGTTTTCCCCCTGAAATAAAACCAAACACATAAATCCATGGAAAAAGGTAAATATCAGAAATTACGCCCTTTAAAACAGTAATAAGCTTTGGAAAGACGTTCAAGCTTCTGCATAGCCCCTGAATTGCAAACTTACTGTTACAATCTGTTAGGTTTTATTTTATCCTCTTCAGCGCCTTGTACTGATATTAGTTCACTCTTGGTATATTACATCCCCCCTTACCTACATTCCGGTTGGTACCTTCCTGAGACTCTGAAGGCTACCTTAGAATGTTCATGTGATGGACCTGTACTGCTGGAGAGAGGAGTGGATAAGAATAAAGGCTGTTCAAACTCTCTTACTTGTTTCAGTCCTTTATCGCCCGGCAGTCTTTATAACAGTGGAGACGCGATCAGTGTAAGGGGACAGATGTTTCCTGCTCCTCCCCTTTTGATTGAACTCCGGCAGCAAAACAATTAATTGCAGCAAAGAGCAGAATTCAACTTTGGAGATAACCTGCAGCCATCCGGGTATGCCAATTCAACTTCGGGATCTGGTGAGGTCGAGTTACAATTTAAACTAAACCTATTTTAAGAAGGACGGATGATTCAAGACACGTATATAAAGTTATCTCAAGTAAACTCTGGCATGTTAAAGAATATTACAACTTTATGGTGGTTAATCGATCAACAAAGAGCAGTAAAACTGTGAAATGAACCTATAGCTCGTAGAATTAAAACTGCCTATCACTCTTAATCTGTCATTGACGGAAGATAAGACAGAACTTCGGGTTATGGCACTGTAATTCAAAAGGCAAGATAACTGAAATCATTCCCACTTACTTCGTTCTGGTGATTTAAATGAGGGCATCGTTCGGTTCTAGTCTTGTCAAGCATAGCGACCACAGCTTAAGCGCAGTTCATGGGGCTCCTCATCGCTTGTACGCAGAGTTTTCAAAGCGGATGACTGTGTGGGCGATTTAGCTAGGGTGTGAAGCGAGGTCGCTGTGTGGGGGTCCAGGCTCCACACGCTCCACCTTGTTGGGTGATTATATAAGGGCATTGCTGCAGTTTACGGCTTGTCAAGCATCGCAACGAAGGCGGTAGCGCTGACTCGTGGGGCCCCCCCCGCATGTACATGGAGTCCTCCCAGCGACTGACGGTGTGAAGCAGGGCAGTTGCGAGGAGCTCCAGTCAGTGTGCGCACTTCAAGGCCACACTCTCTACGGAGTTTGGCAGATCCCTGTGGTGTCAGCGGTGTGGCAAGTTGGCTGGCTGTGCGGGGGATGTCGCTGCGAGCGCAAATCGGGCTCCACGGGCACGGATCCCCGAGGTGAGATCGAGCGCACAACAAGGCTTCACAAGCTCCTGAGCTTTGGCACATGCGCAGGGCAAATCCTGTCAGGAAACGCTATCAAAGGATCAAACATTCAGGGTTACGCCTTTTCCTACGCAGCAGCACTTCAGGGCTGGTTGTTTATGCGGCCAACCTCGTATTCTGGAGGCAATCATCGGAGATACGCACTCCTGTGTGTGTCAATCCATGTTACAGATTTGAGTTTATTCACGGTGACACGCACACCATATTGAGTGCTACAGAGAGCGCTACAGAGAGCAGAAAACACGCATTCCAACGAGTGTCAAGGAACAATAACAAATTAAAGCATAACTTTAATTTGGTGACACATGCCCCATCATCTTTGAAAGTAAAACACAGCAACAACAGAAAATTGTGTAAACTTATCTAGTTATTATTAGCGTTTCTTGCTAGTCACCTTCATTTATTCTGCTGAATGAATGTACACAGTACATAGTTGCAGGATGAGATAGTGGTTATTAAGTGACCAGAAGGAAATGTAATTTGATCATTTTCAGCTATGTGTATTGCCTTTTCAAAGTATTGCAGAGCACATAAGTTTTATATTATTTGTTTTATAAGAATCTATGTAGTTTATGAACCATTTACTGCTACTGTGGGCTGCCTATAATAATATTTAATAGCAGTCAATTTGAAATTGTTTTGTCATCTACATGCTTCAATTGTTGAACGGTATCTAAATAATTCAGGTATTACATCATGGCAGCTGCAAGCATGACACAACCTGCGCCTTTCTTAAATGAATTTGGAGAACCCAATATCCCGTGGGAGGAATGGGAAAAGATATTTGAATCATATCTTGTGGCAATTGGAGGGGAAAAGTTCAGTGAGTTTAGGAAACAACATATTTTATTGCACAATTTGGGTCCCACAGGAAGAAAAGTGTTTGAATCACTCCCAGAACCGGAAGATGATGAGGATGATGATGACGATGTGTACAACATTGCACTGGTGAAGTTACGAACTCATTTTGGTGACAAGATAAACATAGTTTTAGAGAGACATAAGTTCTTCAGTCGTACTCAGGGAAAACAGGAAAGTGTTTCAACTTATGTTGCTATACTCAGGGGTCTCAGTAAATTGTGTGATTTCAAGTACTTAAATGAGACCAGTTGGTACGTTGCACGAACAACAAAGAAATTCAGAAGAAACTTTTACAGAAGCAACCAGATCTCCAAGAAGCAATGAAGATCGCTAAGTCCATTGAACACACCGACATGTGTATCAAGGAAATGAGCAACAACACAGATAACAAAGTGGCAGAGATAACCAACATAGAAGAAGAAAATTAAGTATGTAAAATTAAGAGTGAGTCTTACAAAACGACTAACAAGAAGGATAATGGGCAAAACCACGCTGGGAATCTGGAAGGATCTAAGTTGAAGTGCTTTCGCTGTGGGAGTAACAACCACTTGGCAAATGACCCCAATTGTCAAGCAAGATCTGCTTGGTGCAGGAAATGTAATAAGAAAGGGCACCTGGCAAGGTTATGTGGATGCTTCCCAAATAAAACCTGGAGCAACAAACCTGGAGAGGATAAAGCCCAATTGAAGAAAATAAGTCTGCAAGTCAAAGAGGTGGGGGCAGAAAAGCAGAGATATCCGTAATATGAAGTCAACATTGATGGAAGGAATCTTAAAATGTTCGCAGACTCTTGCTCCCCATTCACTCTGGTGAATTACTCAGACTTCATATCCATTATGGGTCAAGACCAAAATAAACTAACTAAAGCAGATATAACCCCCAGTGGATACAATAAGGACCCAATCCCCATGAAGGGAATATTCAAATCCATAATTTCCTTCAAGGCCCGCTCCACTGTTGGCAAAGTATATGTTGTCGAAAATGGATCCAACTGTTTGGGTGGCAACACCAAAAAGAATTGGGAATTCAATTGGACCGAAATCACCCTGAGCAGGTATTGTACACCAACCCAGAAAACGATTATGAACACATGATCAGGGAATTTACAGAAGTCTTTTCGGAAAAGTTAGGTTTACTAAAAAACTTCCAACATAAAATCCAATAGAAACACAATGCTAAACCTGTGGTGCACAAAATTAGACCGATTCCCCGCTTGATGTGGGAACCGTTAAGAAAAGAATTATTCTGATTGGAAGAGTTAAACATCATTGAGCCTGTGGATTGCACGGAATGGGTGGCCCCCATTGTCATTGCCAAAAAGAACCATAGTCTGGATATCAGAATGTGCATCCATTTGCGCGATTTGAATAACAGCTGTGAGAAGTTTGCCTGATATATGATGCTCACTAGTTCTAGTGATCACCTTGTATCAGTCCAAACAACCCTTATGGTGATTGGTTGTAAGTCAACCTTATAGACCAGCTATCCTAATGGTAGCATGGACAAAGCAGTCTTAGGCTAAACTCTTTTGGCATGTGAAGCCAGCTGTTTTACCACAATATAACCCCTTGAATACCAGATGAAAGGACACCACACAGGTTGTTATGAAAATAAACGTTCTATTTATTAATAACAACACCTCTGAACTCTTTATGAGGTCAGAGGGCTAAGCACATGACAATCTCTTCTGAAAAATACGTTAAGTTGCACAAAATCACAATGGTCCCCTAGGGGCACGACAAACCATATACTAAGTAAGTGGAATGTGAAAGTCAATAGAAGGAATGGAGCTGTCCAGAGGCTGTAGGATCGATGGGACCATGCTACACTAACACTAGGTAAGTACTAGGAGGCCCACGGAACGCGTGTGCAGAGTGTGAACTCACACGCGAGATGCGTAACAACGTCTATGGACAGTACAGTTCAAGTTAAAGGTGAGTACGGACAATCCTGACTAGGTAGGACAACAACGACTGTGGAACTGGACACTAGGACAGTTAAACTACCCTTGAGCACCGAAATGCTCTTGTTACCTCACCCACGGGCCGCGGGTGCATAGGGTTCAAAGTGCGTCGGGTTCTCGCGTTGAAGTCAATGGAGCCTGAAAGAAAAGATGCTGCAGGCGACCAGGAGGAAGATGTCCGGTGCAATCCAAGGGTGGATTGTTGAAGAAGGAGACCTGAAAACAGAGGGGACAATGTTCACAGTCACTAGCCAGTGACTGGAGTGGAACCAGGAAGGAACCAGCTGTCGTCGTCGTGTTCAGGTGAAGAGTGGACGCTTGACTCTGCAGCCACGTGGACCAGGAGGTGTCTTCCACGACCAGGATGGAGGCACGAGCTGTCCCACGCAGGCTATCGCTGTCGGCGGTGTTGGATCCGGAATCGGCGTCAACAGGCCTTGGCAAAGGCAACCCACGCGGTGAGTGAAGAAAGCGTCTGGTGCGGACTAGGAGAGTCCGGGGTGCCCCTCTTTTGGAAGGGAGCAAGGGCCAGTCTGGAGCAACCAGACCAGCAGAAAGAATTCAAAGGTTTCTCGTCTAGGAGGCCACTAGCCAGCCGGCAAGTGACCAGACAACGCGTCGAGCAGCAACAAAGCAGAAGGGCCCCACGCAGATCTCGTGGAGGCTGGAGGGCTGATCTTCGGTGCAGGAGCTGCTCGGGGATGGGGCTTCTCAGTCCCCAAAGCACTTGGTCGAGTTTACCTCGGGAGTCGTGCTGGAAGCGAAGTGCAGTTTCTTCCAAGATGGCCGGTCCCACGTGTCTCGTCACACCCACGGGTCTCAGCTTTGCTGCAGATCCCTAAAAACATTACTCTTCTCTCACCTTCACTAAAGACCCTTCTGTCAATTTCTAAATCTGACCAGCGCCAGGAAACTCATGGTGACAGTGCGCTTAAGAAATACCTCATAACATAACATAACATAACATAACATAACATAACATGTGAGTTGAGGTCGGAGAGGTCTGGGAATCCGGGTCTCGGTGGGCTCTGAAGTCTGGATCATCGAGGGAAGATGACAAAGGGAAGCCGCTGGACGCTTGATGGTGCCTGCTTGTGCAGGGTGGACACTCCTTGTCCACAAGGGAGATTCTTCAGTCTTCTGTGGAGCAGAACGTCGAAGGCCAGAGTTTCTTCTTGTTGAATAGCTCAGGATAATCTGATTTGGAATGGGACCAGCTCCTACCTTTATCCTGCTAAAGGGGGCTGCACTACTGACTAGGTCCCTCCCCTGGGTGGGACCAGGAAGGGGGGTGGCTACACCCCCAATCCTTTGTCCGGTTTCCCGCCAGAGCTGGGGCTGGAGTGCCCCAGCAACTGGTTGGAACCGGTGTATGCACAGGGCACCTTGTGTGCCCCAGGCATGTCTCATTCCTTTCAAGCCTACCCTACCCAATACACAAAATCCTGTCTGGGGTGGTGCTAGCACCTCCCAAGGCAGGAAACCCTTTGTCCAAGCCGCCCTCGCTGGAAGGACTCCCAGCAGCAGGAGGTCAGACTTGTGTCTGTGGTGGCAGCATCCATTTTGTGATGCCAAGGCTCGAGTTAACTTTAACCGGGGTTCTCAGTTACATACATGTCGTGTCCCTCTAGAAGGGTGGAATGCTACCCCCGTTGCCAGAATTGGCGAGGGGGTAGTATTCCAAATCGTATGACACCTTACTCAACATGTTTTGATAATGCTATACCAGAGTTGGCATTTAACCGCGAGGATTATAATGCACTTAAGAGTATATGGTATAGCGTTATCATGGAACAGCTATTAGGACTTGGTTCCGCAAGCTGCAAACGGGCTCAGCTCATGCCAGAGCACCATCTCACATAATTCCAAGCACTCTGCCTTCAGGATTGATAAGGCCTTCCATAGGAGTGCCTGATAGGAATATATGTGTCCATTTTAGGTTTAGATATAGGGATACTATATCTATAGTAAGGGGTGATTACACCACCTTGCCCCAGCTGTCGTACAGCCAGTTGTGTCAGATTTGGATGGCCAGCCAGGGGTGGCATAATACATGCTGCATTCCCTGGTATGCCCTGAGTACACCTATGCCCTGGGTACCTAAGGTACACTTGTACAGGGACTGATAAGGTGACCCAGCATCCAATTAGATATGTCCCTAAGGTACATGGAGTCCATTTTACAGAGAGAGCAGGAAGCCTGGGGTCCTGAATAGCAGGATCCCAGGCCAACTAAGTCAGAAACCAGCAAAACACTAGGCAAAAAGTTGGGGGCAACCATAGTCAGATATCCACCTTCCTACATAACCCCCCCCCCCCCCAAACGAAAGGAGATAAGGCTATCCTTGACCAGGTAAGCCTATATTGCCTGAGTGGCCATATGAGGAGGTGCATGCACTGGCATGGTTACCCCTTATCTCATGGTCCACTAAGCAACCCCTCACCCTAAGGGCATCTGAGGGTCTCCACCATAGGGAATCTCTACCTGTGGTGTGTTTTGGCAAAGAAAAAGGCTGGTGCTGGGATGGAGTACTGAAGTGAGGCTCCACTAATGTTGGGCTCAACTTCCTCCAATCACTATCCACCATACATGCCTTTCTTTCCAGGACTGAGTTGCTGTATGCTCTCAGGGTCAACCTCTGGCTACCTAAAGCTGGAGGCTGGGTCCCTCTGTTTGGCTTACTGGAGGGACAGGTCAGGTTTGGGGCCCTTAGGTCCCAGGTTTGGCTGTGCCCAACAGTGTCCATCTGTGGGAGGTCCCTAACTAATTTTAAGGGGGATCCCTCAGGAGTTTGTTTTATGTTCACTTGGCTAGGATTACTTGCTTCAGTGCCCTTAATCTGCTGATTGGGGAGTTCTTTTGGACAGGGGGCCCTTTGGGGGTCCACCACTGGCCTCCCTGACCTCTACAGCCCTGGGCTGACTGAGGCAGGGTAGAGAGGGGCAGGTTACCTGCTCCAGACTGGGTCCCACCTTGGAAGGGTCCACTGACATCAGGGGCTCTGCCAGGCTAGGCCTGACTACCTCTGGGGCAGCTCCTTGACAAGGGGCAAGATCAGTTCCCTGAGGAGGCTGATCCTTTCCTAAAGTCTGGTGGGAGGGAGATTTCTCTTCCTCCTCAATACTCTCTGTTTGAGTGGAGTGATCCATAGTTTAAGGCTTCACAACACTATTATCAGTCTGAGTTTGGGCTGTGGCCATCACAACCCCACCAACCTTTTCAGGAAGGGACTCAGTTTGGGTATGGGCTGTTACCATCACAGCCCTGCTAACCTTTTCAGGGAAGGAATCTGTCTGAGATTGGGCTGAGACTGGCACAGCCCTCCTAACCTGTTCAGGAAGATTTACCATTTTTAATGGGTTTCTTGTTCTACCTCAGCCCAGGCTGAGATCTCTAAATCATTCCCCAGTAGGCAATCTACAGGCAAGTTTGATGACACTGCCACTCTTTTGGGGCCAGTGACACCTCCCCAGCTGAGACTTACCACTGCTATGGGATGATTTTTCTGCACTCCATCAATGTTTGTCACCTGGTATGTGGCACCAGGTATAAGTTGCCTTGAGGGGACTAGGCTTTCAGTCACCATGGTGATGCTAGCCCCTGTATCTCTATAGGCCTCAACTTTTAAACCATTGATGAGGGGCTCCTGTCTGTATTTGCCCAAAGTGTTAGGACAATCAGTGAAGTTGGCAAACCCCATGCCAGTCTCACAGACAAGAGTATCTAAGTTAGGGGACCTGGTTAGTCCAGAGTCCCCAGGGATTCCCAAAGTAAATCCACCCAAATTCTTGGGGGCACTACCACCACCTGGGGGATTACTACTAGTAGTAACAGGAGGTTTGGACGTGTTTCTTGGGGGTATGTTTTCCTTATTGTTGTTGGCCCTTGGGCAACTACTGTCAGTTTTCCAATGGCCTACCTGTTTGCAGATATGGCAATAAGGTTTCTTCTGGGTATTGGAAGGATTCTGGGACCCACCCCCTTCTGAGGATTTTTGGGGCCCTGTGGTTTGATCTGTAGATTTATTCCCACCCTTCTCTTGAGGCTTGGTTGATTCCTTCTTTTGGTCACCACCTTGGTTCTTGGGCCTAATCCTGGTTCTGACCCATTTGTCTGCCCTCTTACCCAATTCTTGTGGAGAGGTCAGATCAGAGTCTACCAGGTGCCGGTGTAATAACTGGTTCTGACAATTATTTAAGACTTGCTCTCTCATAATTAAATTATACAATCCTTTGTAGTCAGTAACTTTACTACCCAGTAACCAACCCTCTAAAGCCTTAGTGGCACAATCCACAAAGTCAGTCCAATCTTGAGCCTGAGTTTTCTGGGTATCCCTGAACAACAACCTGTATTGTTCAGTGGTTAAGCCAAACCCATCAATCAGTGCAGTTTTCAAGACTTGGTAATCATTAGCATCCTCATCTCTAACAGTGAGGAGCTTGTCTCTACCTTTACATTCAAAGGAGAGCCACAATATAGCTGCCCACTGACTCTGGGGTACCTGCTGTACTTTGCAGGCTATCTCCAAAGCAGTTATCCACTTGTGGATATCATCTCCTGTCTTATAGGAGGGCACTATTTTGCTCAGGTTTCTGTTATCAAAAATCCTGTCTTTATCCTTAGGGATATTGCTGCCACCGGTGGGTGTTAACCCACTCAACTGTTGCTCTCTAGCAAAGGCAAGCTTCTCTTTGGCAAGGGCAAGTTCTTCCCTCTGGATCCTCAGATTAGCTTGTTTCATCCTTGCTTCATGTTCTCTTCTCTGAGGGGAAGTCATTCTCCTCTGGGGAGAAATCCCTCTCCTCTGAGAAGAGGCATTAGAGTGCCCAGATCTATTGGAGTCCCTAGAATGAGACCTATCTCTCCTACCTCCAAAGGTAGGCCTGCTTAGGGTCAGTACTGTGGGTCCCCCAGATCCTTCCCTATGTAGGTCTAAGTTGGCCCTAGTAAGTCTGCTGACTAGCTCAGGACCTTTGTCTGCCTCATCCCCAGAGACCTCCTCTTCTTCCTCCTCCTCTTCTACATCTACTGTTTCAGGGAGGTCTGGATCACCAAGGGTACCTTCTAAGGCTGGCATGCCCCCATCTGTATGAGAAGCCTTTCTAGCACCATATGTCTCTAAGAGACCTAGCAGAAAAGGAGTGGTAGGGTTAGAACCCTGTTTCAATTTCCTGGAGGTACACAATTGTCTCATCTCCTGGAAACTGAGAGCTGCATATCTGGAAAGGACCTGTGGAGGGTCACTAACCACTAGGGGAGTCTCTGAAGTCTCTCCATGGGTAGACATACTTTCTAGTGAGGTGTAAGTGATGCACCTACCTACACTATGGGTTTTCCTACTGATCCCTTGCTAAGAGTTGTAGTCAGGTTGTGCTAGGCCCTTTCTACTACAACGGCTGGTTCAGTAGAACTCAGAGTATTTCTAAGCTTGTTATATGTACCTAGAGTACCTTATGTGATCTTTCAAATGATATTGCAAGATTATGCGTGGTAAAAACAACAGCAAGCTCAAATCCCAACCGCTGCACACCAATGTGAGAAGTTGGCCTGATATATGATGCTCACTAGTTCTAGTGATTACCTTGTATCAGTCCAAACAACCCTTATGGTGATTGGTTGTAAGTCAACCTTATAGACCAGCTATCCTAATGGTAGCATGGACAAAGCAGTCTTAGGCTAAACTCTTTTAGCATGTGAAGCCAGCTGTTTTACCACAATATAACCCCTTGAATACCAGATGAAAGGACACCACACAGGTTGCTATGAAAATAAACGTTCTATTTATTAATAACAACACCTCTGAACTCTTTATGAGGTCAGAGGGCTAAGCACATGACAATCTCTTCTGAAAAATACGTTAAGTGCACGAAATCACAATGGTGCCCTAGGGGCACGACAAACCATATACTAAGTAAGTGGAATGTGAAAGTCAATAGAAAGAATGGAGCTGTCCAGAGGCTGTAGGATCGATGGGACCACGCTACACTAACACTAGGTAAGTACTAGGAGGCCCACGGAACGCGTGTGCAGAGTGTGAACTCACACGCAAGATGCGTAACAACGTCTATGGACAGTACAGTTCAAGTTAAAGGTGAGTACGGACAATCCTGACTAGGTAGGACAACAACGACTGTGGAACTGGACACTAGGACAGTTAAACTACCCTTGAGCATTGAAATGCTCTTGTTACCTCACCCACGGGCCGCGGGTGCATAGGGTTCAAAGTGTGTCGGGTTCTCGCATTGAAGTCAATGGAGCCTGAAAGAAAAGATGCTGCAGGCGACCAGGAGGAAGATGACCGGTGCAATCCAAGGGTGGATTGTTGAAGAAGGAGACCTGAGAGCAGAGGGGACAATGTTCACAGTCACTAGCCAGTGACTGGAGTGGAACCAGGAAGGAACCAGATGTCGTCGTCGTGTTCAGGTGAAGAGTGGACGCTTGACTCTGTAGCCACGTGGACCAGAAGGTGTCTTCGACGACCAGGATGGAGGCACGAGCTGTCCCACGCAGGCTCTCGCTGTCGGCGGTGTTGGATCCTGAATCGGCATCAACAGGCCTTGGCAAAGGCAACCCACGCGGTGAGTGAAGAAAGCGTCTGGTGCGGACTAGTAGAGTCCGGGGTGCCCCTCTTTTGGAAGGGAGCAAGGGCCAGTCTGGAGCAACCAGACCAGCAGAAAGAATTCAAAGGTTCGTCGTCTAGGAGGCCACTAGCCAGCCGGCAAGTGACCAGACAACGCATCCAGCAGCAACAAAGCAGAAGGGCCCCGCGCAGATCTCGTGGAGGCTGGAGGGCTGATCTTCGGTGCAGGAGCTGCTCGGGGATGGGGCTTCTCAGTCCCCAAAGCACTTGGTCGAGTTTACCTCGGGAGTTGTGCTGGAAGCGAAGTGTAGTTTCTTCCAAGATGGCCGGTCCCACGTGTCTTGTCGCACCCACGGGTCTCAGCTTTGCTGCAGATGTGAGTTGAGGTCGGAGAGGTCTGGGAATCCAGGTCTCGTCGGGCTCTGAAGTCTGGATCCTCGAGGGAAGACGACAAAGGGAAGCCGCTGGACGCTTGATGGTGCCTGCTTGTGCAGGGTGGACACTCCTTGTCCACAAGGGAGATTCTTCAGTCTTCTGTGGAGCAGAACGTCAAAGGCCAGAGTTTCTTCTTGTTGAATAGTTCAGGATAATCTGATTTGGAATGGGACCAGCTCCTACCTTTATCCTGCTAAAGGGGGCTGCACTACTGACTAGGTCCCTCCCCTGGGTGGGACCAGGAAGGGGGGTGGCTACACCCCCAATCCTTTGTCCGGTTTCCCACCAGAGCTGGGGCTGGAGTGCCCCAGCAACTGGTTGGAACCGGTGTATGCACAGGGCACCTTGTGTGCCCCAGGCATGTCTCATTCCTTTCAAGCCTACCCTACCCAATACACAAAATCCTGTCTGGGGTGGTGCTAGCACCTCCCAAGGCAGGAAACCCTTTGTCCAAGCCGCCCTCGCTGGAAGGACTCCCAGCAGCAGGAGGTCAGACTTGTGTCTGTGGTGGCAGCATCCATTTTGTGATGCCAAGGCTCGAGTTAACTTTAACCGGGGTTCTCAGTTACATACATGTCGTGTCCCTCTAGAAGGGTGGAATGCTACCCCCGTTGCCAGAATTGGCGAGGGGGTAGTATTCCAATTCGTATGACACCTTACTCGACATGTTTTGATAATGCTATACCAGAGTTGGCATTTAACCGCGAGGATTATAATGCACTTAAGAGTATATGGTATAGCGTTATCATGGAACAGCTATTAGGACTTGGTTCCGCAAGCTGCAAACGGGCTCAGCTCATGCCAGAGCACCATCTCACATAATTCCGAGCACTCTGCCTTCAGGATTGATAAGGCCTTCCATAGGAGTGACTGATAGGAATATATGTGTCCATTTTAGGTTTAGATATAGGTATACTATATCTATAGCAAGGGGTGATTACACCACCTTGCCCCAGCTGTCATGCAGCCAGTTGTGTCAGATTTGGATGGCCAGCCAGGGGTGGCATAATACATGCTGCGTCCCCTGGTAGGCCCTGAGTACACCTATGCCCTGGGTACCTAAGGTACACTTGTACAGGGACTGATAAGGTGACCCAGCATCCAATTAGATATGTACCTAAGGTACATGGAGTCCATTTTACAGAGAGAGCAGGAAGCCTGGGGTCCTGAATAGCAGGATCCCAGGCCAACTAAGTCAGAAACCAGCAAAACACTAGGCAAAAAGTTGGGGGCAACCATAGTCAGATATCCACCTTCCTACAACAGCATTCTAGTTGAAAGACATCCCTTACCCTGCATCCATGAGATGCTGAGCACCATGGGGAAAGCAACTAATTTCAGCATGCTAGACCTCTCCATGGCATACCACCAAGTGGAGCTACATCCAGACTCAAGAAGACTCACGGCATTCACCAATCCCTTGGGAACCTTTATGTTCTCCCGCATGCCGTTCAGGTTAGCATCGGCGGCAGCCGTATTCCAGAAAATTATGCAGCGCATTCTTGATGGAGTACCTAAAACATTATGCTTCCAAGATGATGTCCTAATCTATGGCGCCAGTGTGGGGGAGCATGACAATATCCTGAGGCAAGTACTTTATAAATTCAAAAATGCAGGCCTTACACTAAAAAAAGAGAAGTGCCAACTGGGTGTGGATTCTGTGGAATATCTGGGACATTGCATCTCCAGAGATGGGTTTAAACCGAAGTTCTGCCTGGTTAAGGCTGTAAATGAGGCTCCAGCGCCCACAAATAAAGAGGAACTCAAATCCTTCCTGGGTTTAGCAGAATATATGGTGAAATACGTCAATCATTTTGCAGAAGTCACTGCCAATCTAAGAGACCTCACTAAAAGAAATGTTCAATTCCAATGGTTAGAGGAACACCAACGAATCATTTCGAAAGTTAAAGAAAGCATAATTTCTGCTCCATATCTGTGTAACTTCGAACAAAACAGGAAAACTATCCTCACCACAGATGCGAGTGGGAAAGGTTTGGGAGCGACATTATCGCAAGTGATTGATGGCAAGGAAAGGATTGTGGCCTTCGCCTCACAAACTTTGACTAAGGCTGAATTGAACTATTCTGTGGTGGAAAGAGCAGCGTTGGCTTGTTTTTGGGGGGAAAAGACTTCAGATTTTTTCTATGGGGGATACAGTTTTGTATACGCACTGATCACAAGCCCCTGGTTTTTATGTTTAATCCAAGAAACAACTCTTGTAACACCCCCCGCATAGCCAAATGGATTTTGGGGTTGGAAGGTTTGGGAAATACACAATGAACTTTGTATTGACAAGGGTCTTTTGTTTAGGAAGGTTAAGATAATCCCTCCCGAAGCCATCAGAAACAAGATTATAGACCTGGTTCATGAAGGCCACTTAGGAAGAAGCTTGACCAAGG
Organism: Lissotriton helveticus; assembly: GCF_964261635.1. Taxonomy (NCBI): domain Eukaryota; kingdom Metazoa; phylum Chordata; class Amphibia; order Caudata; family Salamandridae; genus Lissotriton; species Lissotriton helveticus. The sequence continues at coordinate 3,315,240 of NW_027611656.1, read as the reverse complement.
CAAGATTACGTGAGCGCTACTGGTTTCCTAACATGGATACTTTAGTAGAAGATAAAGTTAAGCATTGCCAGGCATGCGCAAACAGTGATAAATCAAAGACACAGAGGAAAGCTCCCATTTTTCCGGTCTCCATACAAAACATACCGTGGGAGAAGGTTGCCCTTGACATAATGGGCCCATTTAATCTCGCAAGAGTAATGAAGAGGTTTGCCATAGTCCTAGTGGACTACCATTCACATTGGACGGTTGTTAAAATTGTTAATCAAATAACTACCGCCATAGTCATCCAATTTTTGAGAGATACCTTTGCTACGGAAGGCATTCCAGCATCCCTGACAATGGCGTAAAGTTTGTATCTCATAATATGACAGAATTCCTCAGCATGCTTAATATAACACACACAAGATCACCACTTTACTGTCCCGGGCAAATGGTCTGGTGGAGAGAATGAACCGTATGGTTAAAGGGGGAATTTAGGTAGCCAATAGCAACAGCATTCCTATTGAGCAAGCCCTTCAAGAAATGTTGTGGGCCTATCACACAACCCCTAATCAAGTCACTGGAGTCTTCCCATTTTCAGCCTTAAGAGGAAGAAAACCATGTACCAAATTCTTTCCCAATCGGCTAGGCGGGGGATCCCACATCAACAGAGACATGCGTGAATTTAATGACAAAATCCACATTCGCCAAAACAAATACAAAGAGCATTATGACTCAAAACATGGTACCAAGACCCCTCAATGGAAAATAGGCGATTGGGTTTGTATCAAAAATCCCAGGAGTGGCAATCCTGAGAGTAAGTTCTAGAAACCAAGGTGTATAACAGCAGTCAGAAAAAACACGGTCATTTTAGATGATTACCAAATGTGGAGTATGGACAGGTTAGTCAAATCACAACAAGAACAGGACTGACAGGTGACCCAAAACTTTCCTACTTATTCCCACCCATCAAATCCTACCCCAACCCGAAGAACACGCAAAACACCTGAATGGCACAAGGACTTTATTTTGTACGAATGAACCTCAAAAGAAACTTATATCTGAACTGTGACTATGGAATTTATTGTATTTGCATTAGGGAGGGAAGATGTGTTACAATCTGTTAGGTTTTATTTTATCCTCTTCATCGCATTGTACTAATATTAGTTCACTCTTGGTATGTTCCATCCCCCCTTACCTACATTCTGGTTGGTACCTTCCTGAGACTCTGAAGGCTTCCTTAGAATGCTCATGTGAGGGACCTGTACTGCTGGAGAATAGAGTGGATAAGAATAAAGGCTGTTCAAACTCTCTTACTTGTTTCAGTCCTTGATCACCTGGCAGTCTTTATAACACTTACTAACATACAGCCCCTTTCTAAGATGAATGTTACAGGAAAGGGACCTGATAGCAAAAGGCTTGTGTTTTAAAACTTCATGGGCTATAAATTGCACACAGATGATCAATCATGGTAATTAAGAAATCATTTTTAGAACCATTAAATGTGAACTGTAACTCGTCATGTTTTTTTAAGGGACCATTTCTCCCTTTTCCGTCTTCATACTGCTTTTCAAAAAAGGTTTTTGTTTTGTCATTTATAAAAAGAGAAGAGTTCAGGTCTTCCAAGCAATATTCTGCTTAGGCCGCATGTGGAGAGCAGGGCACGTGCACACCCCAGTACGGATGACAGCGCTAGGTCAGGTGTAACATGAAAACGAAGGACAGAACTCCCATGATCGCTTTTAGGTGACCTCAAGACGCCACAATGTACTAAAGAAACAGACCATGGAAAATAAAATGCAATCGCTTAGATAAAAATGCAGTCATGTAGATAAGAACCGGAGTATGTGCAAAACAAGAGGGGTTCGGTGTTAAATACACTCGTATCACTGCTAAACTATTCCCAAGCAGGCCTCTTCAACAGGTTATGAAACAATTGCATAACATTATAATGTGAATGCAGATGAACAGAAGGGCCCTGCACACATTTGTTTTCAGAAGTTGCTGTCATGGAGAGCTACTACATAGATACTGAGCACATGAGCTATGCTGAATTAAGTTCGCTAGAAGAAACCAAGAGAACCCGTTTACTAAATAGATTAATTCAGTCTAAAAACAAAGCTACATTGGTACAACTTGTGCCAATTGTGATGAGCCTCCAATGGCTGCAAGCCTCCCCATGCAGGCTATCTTCCTGGATTTTTCCTCGCCTCTTCATCGACTTTGGAGACCCCAGTGAACTTCTCCCAGGTATGGGGGCACGGGAGCCACAACCAGCTGATGGTCTTCGGCGTTGATCCAGTGGACCCGAGCCCACACGCCTCCTCTCCGTTTCTGACTTTGATTTCTTTAACTATGTACCCCAGGACTTCTCCTGGCCCTTTGGATCATACTCACTGGGTTACTCTCATGGACTCCTTTACTTTTTTCTTTTGTCCTGGCCGCCATTTTGCTGCTGCTCTCGGCTGCTTTTTTCTCCTGACCCTGGCCCGCCATCTTGTCTGTTCCCTCGGCCTTTACCCTGCTCCCTCGTGTCCACCTTCATGATCCTCAAATGTTTCTGATTTGCCTTTTCCCCATACCCTTGTATCCCTCCCACCCTCCCTACTCACACCCAAATCTACTATTTGTATATATATGTATATAGAGATAACTCTAATCACTAGTATATGCAGTAGACCATTGTACTCTCAACCATTCCTATGTGACGCTTAGAGTTTATCCATTTGTATCGCTTCCTTGAGTGACTTTACTACTTGTACATTTGCACATTTAAAAAAAAAATAATTCTGTTCGTATCTCTTCCTTGTGTGACTTTACAACTTATACATTTGCAATTTTTTCTGTTTGTATCTCTTATGTAACACATGTAATCCTGAGTCCTTATGTATCGCAACTTGTTCTTATGTAAAGCGCTCTGACACCGTCGGGTAAAGTTTGCGCTATATAAAATCACATTAAACAAAATAAAATAAAAAATAAATAACAGCTGAATAGCTTAGACAATTGTGACAAATGAGGCCTCTGTCTTTACAACAATGGAATAAGACACCTACAATGTATTCGCATGTCTTGTAAAAAAAATAAAACCTCTGCCACACGCGCTAGTTACATGATGATAGAGAGCACACAACGGGAACGTCGTACCACACATAAATCAAGGACAATTTGCAATTAAAGACATTTTTACTTTTTAAGGAACGCTACAAATTGAAGATATTTTCCATTCTTATTGAACGATGCCTCTCCAGTAAGCAAAAACATAGCCGGGACTGCAAAGAAGAGGGTTTCGCTGCGAATAAGCAGCACAACCTTGTACTATTTAGTACAAACAACTCAGGTCACAAACTGGCACTGAAAGTATTAGGAACGGCAGCACTGGCAGCGTGCTAGCGCTTTTAATAAAATGTAAAGTACACTTTGAAGAAAACGGATACATCTCAAGGAGCGGCAATTGTACGGGCCGGACCTCGCCGCAATGACTACCTCCGACAATCAACTCTCTCCCGCTGCTTTGCACCACATCAGGGTTTGCATTTCACTGCTGCTTTCTTGTCCACCTCCCGCTTCAGGAGCTCACTCACAAAACAAGGAAAGAAGCAGGTTGTAGTCACAATAAATTCATGAGACAGAACCATCAGGTGTGACCCACACTGGGGTCTCTCACTCTGTGGATGGGGTCTGAGGACAGAGGGGGTGTTTCACCCACACAGGAGTCTCTCACTCAGTGGATGGGGTCTGAGGACGGAGGTGGTATTTCACCCAAACAGGGGTCTCTCACTCAGTGGAAGGGGTCCGATGGAGGGGGTATTTCACCCACACAGGGGTCTCTCACTCAGTGGATGGGGTCTGAGAATGGAGGGGGTATTTCACCCACACAGGGGCCTCTCACTCAGTGGATGGGGTCTGAGGATGGAGGGGGTATTTCACCCATACAGGGGTCTCTCACTCTGTGGATGGGGTCTGGGGACAGGGGGTATTTCACCCACGCAGGGGTCTCTCAGTCAGTGGATGGGGTCTGGGGACAGGGGGTATTTCACCCACACAGGGGTCTGTCACTTAGTGGATGGGGTCTGAGGATGGAGGGAATATTTCACCTACACAGGGGTCTCTCACTCAGTGGATGGGGTCTGGGGACAGGGGGTATTTCACCCACACAGGGGTCTCTCACTCAGTGGATGGGGTCTGATGGACGGAGGGGGTATTTCACCCACACAGGGGTCTCTCACTCAGTGGATGGGGTCTGACGGAGGGGGTATTTCACCCACACAGTCCTAGATCTACTCCTGAGGCGGAAGCCGGGAGCTGTGTTTCGTGAATTTCTACTCTGTACTTTTTAATACTTGAATTATCATTTAGCAATTTGCTCACATTTTAAGATCCTTCGCCACAATCACCCCTCAGCCAGGTAGGCGCTGAGTTGACATACGCACCCGGAGGCTGCCGGACAAATCCAGCGGCCATCTTTGGCAGGTACGCTGGGTGGCGGTCTAGTCTTTTCTGACGCGCTCTGCGACAGCTTAAAAGCAGGAATTACCGCGGAGGCGCTAGTCCTAGATCTACTCCTGAGGCGGAAACCGGGAGCTGTGTTTCGTGAATTTCTACTCTGTACTTTTTAATACTTGAATTATCATTTAGCAATTTGCTCACATTTTAAGATCCTTCGCCGCAATCACCCCTCAGCCGAGTAGGCGCTGAGTTGACATATGCACCTGGAGGCTGCCGGACAAATCCAGCGGCCATCTTGGCCAGGTACGCTGGGTGGCGGTCTAGTCTTTTCTGACACGATCTGCAACAGCTTAAAAGCAGACGGGCATGCATCTGCGCAGCGGACGCGAGAAGCAGGCACGCTTAAAACGTGCCGAATGAGCGCCTAAGGAAAGCCCGTCTGTGCCCGTCCGCACCCGCACAAGCCCAGAGACCTTGACCCATGCCCAAAATCAGGTAACACCTATTTCTCTCCCTCGGATTTCATACTCATCTGATATCTTACATACTATCAGAGCCACACAAACTCTCACTAAATGACCTAGCGCTAGCTGTATAAATATTTTTCCTGACTTATTGGAAGGTCCGGTAGCTTGCAGACATTGTTCCTTCCAGAGAAATCTGTATATATCTTCCGTCTCACCAGCCCAACTTCAAAGATTTTTCTCTCCTGAGGGCACCTCTTTCATCCTATGCAACGTGCGCTCCTTAGCCAAGCACCCATATGAAATCTGGGACACGATCACATCTCACTCACCAGAGATATGTTTTTTTACGGAAACTTGTCTAAATCCCTCAAACCACCCCACTATAAACATTGCCATTCCAGAGAACTACAAATGTATCCATCTGGATCGGACAGGGAAAGTAGGAGAGGGGATAGCCAGTGATTTCAAAAATCATCTCAAAATATCCTGGATTTCCACTATGATAGATGAGAGCCTAGAAATAGTCATTTTTAAGGTCACTAAATCCCCTACGGAAAGTTGGCTTGGAGCATTAGTCTACCGACCTACTTTCTCAAAAACAGACTTTGCGGATACCGTAATAGACTACATAGCCATTCATGTCCTTGCGTTAAATAAATTCCTGATGCTGGGTGATTTTAATCTTCACTGTGAGGCTCATATAACTAAAGAGATCAGTAATTTCCTCGGTGATCTAGAACAGTTAGGGCTTACACAAAGAGTAATAGGTCCGAGCCACCAGGCGGGCCACACCTCGGACCTAATTTTTTCCAATATAGATCAGCTCAAATGCGATCCTCCGTGGCCTCTTACGTGGACCGATCACTCTATGATCAAGTTTGCAATGCCCAACATCGCCCTTAAATCTCCAGCACAGTTGGCGCTCAGAAAACCATCATCCCGTAGGCCCTGGCATAAACTAACGACCTCAGCTTTCAATATAAATTTTCGGGCCGAGCAACAAATACGAAACCATGATCAAGATGCATCTGCTATGCTGACATCTTTTAATAAGGCTCTTGAAAATTCTTTTGACAAAATTATTCCGACAAGTAAAAAGTCCAGACCAATCCCTTGTCGTACCTCAGCCCAATGGTACTCCTTAGAACTAAGACAGAAAAAAATCCTCCTGCAAAGAACTAGAGAGACACTGGCGAGCGACCAAGTGTTCTCAAAGTAGACAGAAATTTAAACTAGCTCTAACTAGTTACCATCGAAATCTAAAGACTGCCAGACGCCTTCTTTATTCTGAATCAAATTGAGAATGCCAGTAACTCCTCCAAAGCCCTCTTTGGCATTGTTAGAGAATGTATATCACCTGAAGTGTGCAAACAATTGCCTGTGGAATCCCAGGAATTCTGTGATTCCCTAACCGCCTTCTTTCAGGAGAAAATCTCAATTATCTACTCCAATTTTCCTTCACAGGATAACATTCCCCCTTCAATCCTGTCCAGCCTAAAAAGTCCCACTAGCAGGTTAACCTGTTCTCTGGACAGTTTTGTTCCTGCCACACTTGAAGAAGTGATTAAAGCACTAAATGTGGCCAAATCAGGCTCCCCTGCTGACCTTTGCCCCCCTAAAATTATGTCTATTTTATCCCACAGCTGTGCACCAACCATTCAAACAATTTTCAACCACTCTATTCAATAGGGCACTATCCCTATTTCCTGGAAGGAAGCGTTTGTTCGTCCCATCCTAAAAAACCTCTGGCTAACCCGCAGGAGCTCAGCAATTACTGCCCCATTTCACTGCTCCCCCTGCTGGCCAAAATGCTGGAAAGCATTGTAAATAGACAACTAAACAGTTATCTTGAAACCAAGAACATCATGGGCCCCTCGCAATCAGGGTTTCGACCAGGTTTTAGCACAGAGACCGCCCTGTTAGCCGTTACGGACTCTTTGAGGCTGACTGTGGATGCTGGAGGATCTGCCATACTGATTCTCCTTGACCTCTCCGCGGCCTTCGATACCGTCTCCCACACCAGGCTCGCGGAGAGGTTAATATCCTCTGGCATCCAGGGTCTAGCCCTTAAATGGCTTCAAAACTTCCTAACGGACAGAGCCCAAACGGTTATCATGGGTCCTTTCCACTCAGACAAAACAACGCTGGACAAGGGTGTCTCACAAGGCTCCTGCCTCAGCCCTACCCTTTTTAACATTTATCTGGCTCCGCTGGCTGAGGCAGTAGAAGCATTAGGTTTCGAAACAATCTCCTATGCGCATGACACCCAGCTACTGTTCACCATCGGCCCAAACCCAGAGGCTGACAGGCTCCGGTTAACCAAGGGCAAACATGCAATATCCAACTGGATGACCGACAACTGTCTCCAATTGAACCCTGGTAAAACGGAAGTTATGCTGCTGGGAAAGGCCGCTACCATCTGGACAAACAAATGGTGGCCTTTACAACAGGGTATTCCCCCTGCTCCAAAACAGTGTAAAAAACCTGGGTGTGAAACTAGATCGCCTACTGTCAATGAAGGATCATGTAGCAGCCACTATTGGTTCCTGCTACCACAGCCTTCGCCTACTTCGGAAAATGTTCCCATATATCTCAACTGACAACCGTAGAACGCTGATCCAAGTGATGGTGATCAGCCGTTTGGACTACGGGAACGCCTTACTGGCTGAGGTTGGGACCACACTTCTAAACAAACTTCAAGTAATCCAAAATACAGCTGCAAGAATGATCCTAAACATGCCTGCTGGTTCTCCGTCATTGCCTTTGTTAAAATCTCTACACTGGCTGCCGGTAAAAAAAAGATCCATCTTCAAAATCTGCTGCTTGTCTTTTAATGCTTTAAACGGCCGAGGCCCTCAATATTTACAAAAGAAATTGAACAGATACACCCTGTGTCGTTTGCTGAGATCGGGCTCGGCGAGGCTGCTTCATATTCCTCGCATCCGTCTCAAGCGTACAGGTGGTATGGCTTTCTCCTATGCGCCCCCAAATACTGGAATAGTCTTCCCAAATTTCTTAGAGATATTCCCCTGTATACATCCTTCAGGAAACATCTAAAAGCCTTTCTGTACTAAATTCCAACTCAGCCCCGATGTTGCTATCAACGGACTAATACAGGCCCCCCAGGTGTGTGTTTCCTGTAGGAAGGCCACAGAGATCCCACCGCCTCAGATACAAATGCACAAGCCCCTTAGTGTGCTGCCCTAGTCCATGCACGTTCAATGTTAGGAACCTCTATGTCTGATCCATCTTAAGTGCCATGTCCCTTATCGATTTCACCCTCCCCCTGCTCTCTCACTCCCCACATCCACTCCAGACTTGCATTCACCATCCATTTTAGAGTACTGTAGAGCGACCCTAAAACACTACACCCCAGCTTAAACATCAAAATGATTTTTTTTGTGAATATATTCCCACCCACAGGCAGTGTGCCCAAACAACTCTAGCCCATAACAGCTGGGCCAACATTCAGCAACCACTGCCCCATCCCTCCCTCGGAGGCCAGAGTCTCAACCTCCTCAATTGCATCATGCTGAGGGCCCAGCAACTCACTGCTGGTGCAGCAAGGCCAATGCCACTCAAACCGCACCAATGGGACCGCAGCCCTCCGTAGGCTCCCACCGACCTACATCAAAAGCTATGCAATCATATTGAACTAGATAATACCACATAGGAAGCATTATACCCACATAGTAACTTTGACACATAATAGACAACTCTCCCCACCAATGCAACAGTATATCCAGTGTCTGCGGTCTTAATTATACATCACATTAGTACCCAGTGTAGCAGCGGATCTGCAGTCTATTGAAATCTGCACCAGCCTCGAGTCTTTGTATGTAGCATCTCTGTTTGGCAACCCCCAGTGCAGGGACATGGCCCCATAGTCCAGGGCAGATCACCCCACACCAAAGCATCCCAGCCTCATCCACTGCTCTCGCTAGCCCAGGGCTGTGCTATTGCTCAGGTAGCCACAATCTCCCCTTTGGGGCTTGCATGATTCCCAAGTGTCCAGCACACAGTTTGAGTCCTCTAATGTCCGTACGGGCAGTCCAGGATCTTCCTTGTTTGTAGAGCCTCAGTCCGGGTCCTCCGTTCCCGAAGAGTGTCTGCATGAACATGATGACTGGTGGCTGACACCACTTCTATCAGTTCTGCGGCTCGAGGGTGGATTCCGTTTTTACTCCTTCCTGAGTGTCTAGTCAGTCATTTGCCTCTCCAGGGGTAACACATAAGAAAACCTTTTCATTGTGCTGCAAGGAACATTAGGCTGTACTGGAGGTCTGGCTCCCACAGTCTCTTTTTGGTCTGTAAAAATTTCCGGCATAGTTCCTGCACCTTATGGGTGTAATCCGGAAAGACCATGACATTCCTCCTACCCAGGCATGCTGCAATAGTACGTCTCGGACTCTGAAGTTAAAAAGCTGGGCAATAATGGCGCTGGGCGGTGCTCTGGCCTTGGGCAAAGGCACCACTGCCAGGTGGGCACACTTTTTTCATGAAGAAATTGAGGAATTTTCTTGGTTTCAGGACATTTGTGATCCAGTTCTCCAGGAACAACTCTAAGGGTTGTCCATCTACACACTCTGGGAAGCCCACAGATCTTAGGTTGTTCCTTTGAGAGTGCCCCTCCACGTCCTCAAAACATTCCTCCATTCGGGCGGAGAGCAACTGGAGTGGGGTTACCATCTTTTTAGGGCCACCAATTCCTGTTGAAATTCTGACATGCCCTTGAGCCTCAGCGATCCCCTTCAACATGTTCCGAAAGTGTGCACGGAGAAGCCCACCTCAATAGCCAAGGTGTTCATTTTTACCAGCATGGCCTCCAGCGAGCCTTTATTTCCACCATGATGTAAGCCATAGTTGGAGCCCTGGCGCCGCAAACAAAGCTTGTTTGGCCTGCTCCTCCACTGTACCCTCATTGAACACTGGATGGATATAATTTTATCAGCCTCCATGTCCTTAGTAGGCTTGTCTTTCACCATCGCATATGTTCAGTGGGATCGTAGCAGTCTGGTGTCCCTCAGGCCCAGGCACTCTCCACTTGCTGATGTCCGGCTCCGGGTCCAGGCACTTACAACCTAGCCTTCGTACGTTCCAGAGGGCCCAGTTTTTCTGGGTATTTCGCCCTGACCCAATTTGTCTGAGTGAGGGCGGTAGAGTGCTAGAGTGAGGGCGGTAGAGTGAGGGCGGTAGAGTGGTAGAGGGAGGGCGATAGAGTGGTAGAGTGAGGGCAATAGAGTGAGGGCACGACACCATCCCCATATAGTATGAGGACTCCAACAGAGCATATTGTCTTCATGGCGGAAGGCCTATAGTAGAAGACACCGAAAATCATGCAACGAAAGACAGCAATACAAACACGGTGGCATCAATCACTGTACAGTTACTGCCGCATCATTTACCAAACCAATTGTGCATTCAGCGTTGTCAAGGCAGATCCTGTAACGCATTAGTGCAGCACGTGCGATATCGTGACGAAAATAGCTCTCAGGCAGGGCACCTCGCTTGTATGAAGAGGGACTTTTACTAATTAATCATTCTGCAGTTATTCCTTTAAACACATGTCTAAACCACTCTAGGAGTGCAAGACTCTTAAACTCTCACATTGCAGGCACAATAAACTATGAGTTTGCAGTGGCTCTTACTTTTTATTAAGCATTGCTATGTTTTAAATTTGAATGTTCTGATTTTCAAGAAGTTCAGTGACCCACCGCACAGTCTGATTTAATGTCTCCCAATTATTTTCTGTGTTATGGTTATAAATGCATTAGTTTGGTAAATGCCGAATCTAATCAGCCTCTTAAAATACCTAAATTCAAATATGTGGGAGGAATGGTTTCACATATTTCTGACACTTAGCTTGCCAAGTACTGAATACAAAAGTGTGCAGCAAATAAAGAAGGAATGGGCAAGTACGAACAGTTTCCTGCCCGGTCACCTTCTAACACTGTAAAGAAGACTGTTTTCCAGCAAGTGAACATAGTCAGTTAGAAGCAAGCCACAAGACCATGCTCTTCATTCAGTTAAGAATGCATAACCCATGAAAATACACTGCGGCGGGTTCTCACCTATGGTGAAGTGCAAAGTTTTTTCTCGAGGCCATGGAAGAGTGGTTTTAGCCTTAAACCATGCAATGAATGACCCCAGTAACACGACTAGCAGAGGGCACTGATAAAAAAAAGAGGATGGTGAGCGTGTTGGAATTAGGTTAACAAGCTCTCGGCATTGCTGTGGCGGGGGAGCGCATTCCTTTCAAGTCTGATAGGGGGGACGGACACCAAAAGGGTTTCAATTCACATGGCACGCTTTCAGTTCAGGGGCACGCTTTCAGTTCAGAAGTGACAATGTTGATCTGGGAGGTCAAAACAGAGATTTGCACGCTTTTAAGGCATGAATTCGACTATGTATAGGAGCATAGCAAAATAGCAGAGCACAGAGAGCGAGGCTGCTCATACCCAGTGGATTTAGGAATCCGTTCCATAAAAAAAAAAACAAGTGTGAGAGAGCAGAAAGGAGTGGGGCTAGGCTGCAGCCTCAACAACCTCTCGGCATTGCTGTGGCGCGGGCGGGGGGGGCGCATTCCTTTGAAGTCTGATGGGGGGTAGGGGAGTGGCTTGGGAGCGGCTTCCTTTGAAGTCTGATGCCGAGGCTTAGACAAATGGTGTATGGTGTGCGACGTGCGATGTGGCTGGTAATGTGCACGCGCCTGGTTCACATGAACTGCCCCTAATCCGCAGTTTGGGTAGACTTTTGAAATCCTTCTACTATAATCTCGCCGAACTATGCTTACATATTGGTTCAGCGAAACGTAAAAAGGAGCTACATATGATGTATATGTGTTGCAATATGTAGCACTCGCTAAGATGCTTTAACTGTGAGAGGAGGATTTCCTCTCGAGTTGTACCTGTAAAGGAAGGTAGACAGTACAAACACGTAAGCACACACATATGGCTAAGGCTTGTATACAGTGAAATTATCAGTAGTGCCTTGGTGAAAAGCGTAAAAAACGGCAGTGTTTGTGCGGTTCGGGTCGGTATTGTGATTAAATAGCGGACTGAGTAGTATATTTGCTATTATTGCTATTCCTAGAGGAGGTTTAAACAACATTTGTGGCCAAGGTGGTAGCTATGACAACTGTATGTGCGCTGCTTACTCTCAGGATTTCGAAAGTAAACTCCATGAGTTCCGAGAGGGGGTCCGAGTAGTAATAGTGCTTCTGTGCTATCTCGTGACCCGCTGCTTCACCTGTTGTGTGCCACTGCAAGTATTTTATCACAGGTACCTGTGATGCTAAGAATTGCCCTCAGAATGCCAGCATCAGTATTGCACTGGTGCCCCTCTAAGTCAAGTTTTGCATTCGACATGCCAGAACCAAAGGCCATCTTGAAAGCAGAACACTACAGGCCCAATGGGACGGAGGCCAGAGTGAGTTGGGTGGAGCAGAGTTGTCTGGTTGGTGTGTAGAAGGCAAGGCAGTGGTTCAAATATTCTGGTTCTGCATTGTGGAGAGCTTTATAGGCATGTGTGAGGAGCTTGAAGGTGATTCTCTTTTTGATAGGGAGCAAATGGAGTTGCCAGAGGTGTTGTGGCAGCGTTTTGGACTATCTGTAGTTTCCTGAGACGTTTCCAGGTGAGGCCGGCATAGAGTGCGTTGCTGTAGTCTGCTCGTGACGAGTGCGTGGGTGACCACCTTTCTGGATTCTGTGGGGAGCCATCTGAAAGTCTTTCAAAGTAGGTGGAGCGTGTGAAAACAGGATGATGCGTTGATTTGGTGGTTCATTGAGAGCGAGGAGTCCAGTATGATGCCAAAGTTGCATGTGTGGTCCGGTGTGGTGGGTTCCTAGCACGGTGGGCCGTCAGGAGTCATTCCAGGCTGAGGTGGTAGGTCGCCGGATGAGTACTTTGGTTTTGTCCGAGTTGAGCATGAGGCAGCTGTCTTGCATCCAGATAGCAACTGCCTTCATTCCGAAGTGAAAGTTGGTTCTGGCAGTTGTGGTTTTGTTGGTGAAGGAGATGATCTGCTGGGTGTCGTCGGCGTAGGGGATGATGTTGAGTCCGTGGCTTCTGATGATGGCTGTGAGGGGGGCCGTGCAGATGTTGAAGAGGGTGAGGCTCAGGGAGCAGCGAGGGAGTACTCCACATTTGATCTCTGTAGATTCTGAGAGGAACGGGGGCCGTCTGACTCGCTGTATATGGTCGGTCAGTAAGGAGTGGGTCCAGTTCAGTGCCTTGTTGCAGATGCTGGTGTCGTAGAGTCTCGTAATTAGGGTGCAGTGGGAGATGGTGTTGAATGCGGCCGAGAGGTCAATTAGGATGAGGGCTGTGGTTTCCCCTGGTAAAGAAGAAAGCAGATATCGTCGGTGGCAGTGAGTAGTGACTCATTCTCACTAACGACTTGTCACTGACTCTTACCCCCTCACTTTCATTCACATACACTCTCACACAAACACAATCCCTCATCTATATGCACACAACATTTAAAAGCATTTTTTTTATTACCTCAGCTACCAGTGAAGGTCCCATTCCAGCTCCTGGGGCTCCATGTTTTTTTATTACACTAATGGTGAAAAATGGACTATTATTTTTCACTTATATTAGAATAAAAAAAGAGTTCGAAAACTAGAATGATGAGCCCTGAGCTGTCCCTGTGTTGTTTGGCACATATGTTGCCACCCTTGATGCCAGGGGTTGCACAGGCAGTGCCAGGGAGCACAAGGGATAATAAGCTGGGGGTCGTCATAGGTGCGAACTCTGACAACCCGTAAATGACATCTATGCAGAGAGCAGCCCCCTGCTGCTCCAGTGTCCCCCACCCTAGTGCTTGTACTGCCATATCCCTATACATACTAGACCTTCACATAATACCGCAATGCCATACCACAGCGCCCTCTTTATTTAGGACCCAGCCAAGGAATTCTTGGTTCCTACCTCACCTACCCTGTACCACAACGTGTAACAGCATCCTAAGTTGGCAACTGCACGTTTAAATCCTCAAATAGCTCTGTGTATAATTCCACTGTGTTACATGCATGCCCACAGTTGTGCCCTTCCTCACAATATTAATCTGCATGCATTTTCAATACAGAATCCTGACTTAAGTAATTTAAACTCATACTCAATGTTTCAGCACCCCCACCGCCCCAAAAATCTCATCAAATGTGTCAGTAGGCTTATAATTGGGGCTTTGACGGCATTCTTTTAGGTTTTGCCCATACAGCACTTGCAACGTTTTTTGGCCCTCATTTATTAGGCCTTGCGTCACTTTTACGCTGCCGGTGCGTCTCTTTTTGTGACGCACCAGTGGCGTAAAAAATGTGCCTTGTTGTGCCATATTTACAAAGTGACGCATCTAGGTAGATGCTTCACTTTGTAAACCACTGCGCCACATTATACCTGCGCCAGGTCTTTCCGTCCGCCGAGGTCCCCGCCATATTAGTATGGAGGGGGGGAAAACGAGTGTGGATGTCGGGCGGATTGCCCCCGCCAGGCTGGCGGTGGCTACCGCCAGCCTGGCGAGGAGCAATCCGCCCGACATCATAATGGGCCCCTTGGATTGAGTTACATGAGCACCAGTTGCAATACAGCCTCCCACCGAGACTCGAACCCGGTTCTCCAGCTTCAATGTCTTCGATATCTGTGCTCTAGCCGTTACGCCATATCCTTTTTTTGTTCTCTTCATTGCCCCATTCTGCTCCCTCCCTCCTCGCGGTCCACTTTTAACCCTCGTTTCCTTTCAACCCTGGAAAAAAGAGTGGTGTTTGTTCATGGCTGCTCAGCATGCCCTTCTGATTAATACTATAGCCAGTCCCTGATTTCCCCTTGTTAATGATTGGCTAGCCTTTAGGGTTAACCCACACACACTACTGACAAAGATCCACTGCAGATTTCCACAAGCACTTCTCCCTCACATCTCTCAATTCCTGCTTCTTCTCCTCTCTCATCTTCATCATGCCAAGTCTATTATTCTGGGATGAAGGCAGCCAGCTGCCTGAGCCCACCCTTTTTATGCTGCTGTAAAGCCAAAATATTTGTTATCATACTCCACACACACTCATAAAACTTGAAGCCATGGGAAACTGGACTGAGGAGAGACAGACACAGATACCTTTGCTCGGTAAACACCCATTACGACGCAGTAATGACACCACAGTGCCATTACAACGCAGGTTTTACAACGCAAGTAGTTACCACGACTTGCGCTGGAGGGCGCTCTAGACTAAGGAATAGTAGATTTTCTATTCCAACACCTCCCCTGCTATACGTAGGCTGGTGTTGGAATAGTAAATCTTACTATTCCTAAGTCCAGCACCCTACAGCACAAGTCGTGGTAACGACTTGCGTTGAAAAACCTGCGTTGTGATGGTACTGCATTGTTTTCTACCGCGTTGTACCATCATACATCCCCTTTGCTCTCATATGAATGGATGACATCCTATTGCATGTTTTCAAGTTGTCACAAAAGGGAAAGCACCTGAGTACACCGCACAGGACAGCACCTGACATCCACATGGTGTCTGCCACAAAGATAGCCTGAGGAGTTTTTATGTGGAAGCCTACCAGACGTAGTTTAACCCCTTCCACGCTCATGACGAGCTGGGCTCGTCATGCAGTAGCCTCCTGCTACACTGATGACGAGCCCAGCTCGTCATGAATAATGGTGTTCCTGTATTTACAGCACAGGGGAAAAATCCCCATAGCGTTCAAGTGGTTAAGAAAACAAGGGTACCCCATAAAGTGAACCTGGGGTTGTGACGTATTTAAGGAAAACAATGGTTCAAGGGTGGCCTAATTAGGTCCTAAAAAGCGAAAGGAGTTACTTAAATTTGATATTAAATCAGTCTGGGAGCAGAACATGTAGGGCAACATGTGAAACTTTAATCATTTCATATTTTCAACATGTAGATATGCGTTCAGGTGCTCACATGAGTGATGGAGTGCATATCATGACTTGAGTGAAAAAGTGAAAATAGACGAAAGTCACACAGACAACAAGGGGTAATCCACAGAAATATATTAACGTTGGGGGGGGGGAATTTTTCTTGAGGGGGTCGACGACATTTCGATCTTTAGGTAGTCAACATCATCCTCAGGACAGGGTGAGCATCCTGAAACTGGAGTAAGATAAATTAAATTAGCACTTAGCCTTATTTAATGTATTCTTGACATAGTGACTTAGTGCTCCCAGTGGCATGATGGGCATAGTTTGCATGCACATTGTTCACATATTTAATTTACATGATAACCTGGCAATCGTGTTTGGGGCGCGCAGGGTGCCATCTCAAAGCTAGGTACTGTGAGTCGAGGGGCGCACTTTTAGAGTTCATACATGTTGTAGAACTTACTCTTTTAGAAGCCTACCAGACAACACAGCTGTCTGGTTGTGAAAATACTTCTTGGGGACATTCTTAAAGATTCACTGGAAATGCATTCAGCCCGTTGCTTATCATCGGCTTTGTGGTTTGCAGCTCACGTATTCTTGCTTTCTATTTGCTGGCTTTGCTTGTTTTAGTCTGTTCAGTATGTCTTTGTCCCTCCTGTGGAGCATAGCCTGTTTACCACCTCACTCCTTTTATTTTTCCACAAATGCTCGCTTTCTGTAAAGAGACCCTTAAATTTAATTCTTCTCCTGTCACCTTTGCTATGCATTCAAATACAGAGGTCCAATGTCAGGCACTGTCTTTAGAGGGTGCTTGGTGTTTACGTTTCTTTCTTTAACTTCAAAGTGAGAGAATTTAAGTGACAATCATGCTGAATATTGGGGACGGGAAGGGCGCAGCGTGCTCTAGTCATTTAGTCCTTTTTAGTTCGAAGCATACTTGACAGCACAGCAGTCAGGTTACTAAATACTTCTTTGGGACTTTCTGCAAGCTGACCTAAGAATGCATTCTGCCCATTCCTTACCAGCTGTTTAAGTTTTGTTCTGATCTTGTCCCATTTACTGTACATTTAAAGACAGAGGTCAAATGTCAGGCTCTGTCTTTCGTGGGAGCTTGGTGGTTACTTTTATTTCTCTGACTTCAAAGTGAGAGGATTTATCTGACAACCTGGGGGTGTGAAAGGAAAAACTTTTTCTAGTGATAGAGCGCGATTGTGCTCTTCAATTTGTAGGGGTGCATTATAATCATGAGTAGTTAGCACCTGCATATACCCTCTTGTCATATTAACATTTGGTTATTAGAATGTGTAATGTAATAACGTGTAAAGTGAAGTGATAGAGAGATTTAGTACAACATGGAGAAATGTACATTGAGAAATGAACATTGTAATTGTGTTATAAATGGTGAAATCTTAATGTTCGTTTCATAAATGACTAATGAGAAATTAATTAATTGACTGTGTAACGCACTGAATTAAACGTGCACAATAATAATGTTCATATATTCGTGTGATTAATAAAGTTTCTTATTGGTTCTTATGTCAGCCGATTTTCTGTAGGCCTCATATGTTTTTTTCCCTGGCTCTCAAATTCGAGTTGTTCGTAATGTTCCTGTGTATGCACAACCTCTTTTTTTCTCACGTTTCTGTTGCAGCTGGAGAAATGTATCTTTGTAAGTTAGAATAACACTTTTGTTTTATGAGTTAGGCTTAGGGAGGAGAGGATACATTTGAACAAGTGGTGCTGATAATGTGGGACGGTGTTCTTTCTCACTGGAGAAGGCCTAGATATCAAGGTCCTTGAGCCAGAGGCTGGGAGTTTCAAAGCCACCTGGAAAGTTACCTGCGAGGAGGTGTCTAGCTGGATGGGACGCTCGTATGATGTGATGATGGGTGTGCCTTAGGATTTTTATACTGGGGTTAGGGACAGGGCCCCGGGGGTTTGAGTTAGAAGAGAAGATCTGATGGAGAGAGATTGAGCATCTTAGAACAAGCTGTGTCGCTTTATGCTAATTCAACGTGAGTGCACTTCTTAGGAAGTCTTCATGAGATGACACCTTTTCCTGAACTTGCCTGGGGAAATGCTAAGTAGGGATGTCACGCTAGTGGTAGTGTAGGGACAGACTAATGCTTTTTACTTACGAACATCAAATGCAGAATACTCTTGATGTTGGCGCTGTGATCATCTGCATCCTGATTCTAGAGCTGGTCATCTTTTGTATGCTTCATAGATTGAATTTTGCCCAAAAGTTTTGTTTTGTATTAGTTCCAATGTATTTCTACACCCTCTGTTGGAGTGTATGTATGCCAAATTGTTTTTGGCCATGCAATAAACTAACTAAACTTAGAACCTTGATTCAGTGATTCTTCGGAGTCATGGTTTATTGGGATTGTGAAACCTAATTGGACAAGGTATTTCTCCCCTCTACACTTTTAAGCAGGAACCAACGATCCAGGGGTTTCAGAGTAAATCTACACCGTGGAACCCAGCCTCATCAGTTGGTAACAATGTTGGATGGTTCCCTCTTGACTTGAGGGGAGAATCTAGAAAATTCTAGAAAGTTTTAGCCCCACAGAGCCCCAAAGAATGAGAGCCCAAAAGATCAAGAACAGAGAATGACACACTTTGGCAGGGACCGACGAAGATTGACGGTGCAGTGAGGACAGAGGTGAATATGAATAGGAATGTTGTGAGTTAGATTGTGGTGATGAATTGATTGTTTGATATTTTGCGGAGTTGGGTTAATGTGGTATTGAACCAGACGTGCGCAGTCCATGAGATTTGTTTTTGTTTTGATGTCAGACTCAAGAGTAGCCTAAGAACCTTGGGATAGATTTGGGGTGTAGAAGACACAAATTTGTTGTGAATGTTTGACCATTGGTTTGTTAGGAAGTCGTTAAGCAGTAGCGATGATCCGCCTGAGACAGGGAACTTTGTGTAAGTGGATTTGTTAGAATCGTGTGGGAAGCCTTGTATACAGGGATGGACTACAGCGAGCCGAGTGGCCAGCGCAGGTCGAGGGTTACAGTGTATGAATGTTCTTGAGTGATTAAATTCTATCGATCTCGAAGAAAGGCAGACTATTACCTGTTCATGTGGCGATCCGGTCATTTGGTAGGCAGACAGCTACTTGTTTATGTGACTGTCCTGTCATTTCGTAGGGAGACACTTACGTGTTTCTATGATTGAGAGTGTTAATGCCAACGGTGATCCTGTGAAGGAGGGTGAACTGCTGTGAGGGGGAAGGGTGATGTCGGAGTGTGCCGCTCTGCGATAGGCCGGTTGGTGTAAGGCCGGGCTGGGATTGGGGGTTGTCATCAGGAAGTTGAAACGAAAACATCTTGTGAGCAAAGAATATGGTTTAATCATACAATGTTTTAAAGGGTAAATGGTAAAAATATCGAATCCAAAATATAGACAAACCAAAATATCAAGTCCAAAATATAGAATGGAAAAAATATCCAATGGACAGAATATAGACTTAAAAAATATCGTTTTGAAGGTAAGTAATGTAATATCGATTTTAAAAATATAGACAGTCAAAATATCGAAGTACATAATATAGTTTATTAAAAATATCGAATTTTTAATATCGCAATTTTTTAAGTGTTTTTTATGTTAGTATATGTGTGAAAAGTGTATATATTTTTGTAATTTATTTTGAGTAATTAATTTTATGTTATTTAATTATTGTGTAATTTAATTCTGTAGTGGGTTGTGGGTTTATAGGGGAATAGGGTGGGAAGTAATTTAATTATAATTAATTAAATATGTTAATTAATTAATTGGCATTTATTTAGAATAAATTGTTAATTAATTTTTAATTGGTAATTAATTAATTCCTAATTGATAATTGTTGTTTTATTAATTGATTAATTGATAACTATGTGAATTAAATTAATTTATTTTCTGTAGCGGGTTGTGGGTTTATAGGGGAATAGGGTGGGAAGTAATTTAATTATAATTAATCAAATATGTTAATTAATTAATTGGTATTTATTTAGAATAAATTGTTAATTGGTAATTAATTAATTCTTAATTGATAATTATTTTTTATTAATTGATTAATTGATAATTATGTGAATTAAATTAATTTATTTTCTGTAGTGGGTTGTGGGTTTATAGGAGAATAGGGTGGGAAGTAATTTAATTATAATTAATTAAATATGTTAATTAATTAATTGGTATTTTTTTAAATCAATTGTTAATTAATTATTAATTGGTAATTAATTCTTAATTGATCAATATTTTTTATTAATGGATTACTTGATAATTATGTGAATTAAATTAATTTATTTTCTGTAGCGGGTTGTGGGTTTATAGGGGAATAGGGTGGGAAGTAATTTAATTATAATTAAATAAATATGTTAATTAATTACTTGGTATTTATTTTGAATACATTGTTAATTAATTTTTAATTGGTAATTAATTAATTCTTGATTGATAATTAATTTTCATTAATTGATTAATTGATGATTATGCGAATTATATTAGTTTATTTTCACTAGAGTGGGAATAGTAAAATTTACCCCTATGCTATCCAATGCTTTCCCTACTGTTGCACTCTCTGGAGTAGGAATAGTAATTTTTACCCCTAAGCTATCCAACGCTTTCCCTACTGTTGCACTCTCTGGAGTGGGAATAGTAATTTTTACCCCTACGCTATCCAACGCTTTCCCTACTGTTACACTCTCTGGAGTGGGAATAGTCATTTTTACCCCTACGCTATCCAACGCTTTCCCTACTGTTGCACTCTCTGGAGTGGGAATAGTAATTTTTACCCCTACGCTATCCAACGCTTTCCCTACTGTTGCACTCTCTGGAGTGGGAATAGTAATTTTTACCCCTTCGCTATCCAATGTTTTCCCTACTGTTGCACTCTCTGGAGTAGAAATAGTAATTTTTACCCCTACGCTATCCAACGCTTTCCCTACTGTTGCACTCTCTGGAGTGGGAATAGCAATTTTTACCCCTACGCTATCCAACTCTTTCCCTACTGTTGCACTCTCTGGAGTGGGAATAGTAATTTGTACTCCTACGCTATCCAACGCTTTCCCCACTGTTGCACTGTGTGGAGTAGGAATAGTAATTTAAACCCCTACGCTATCCAACGTTTTCCCTACTGTTGCACTCTCTGGAGTGGGAATAGTAATTTGTACCCCTGCGCTATCCAACTCTTTCCCTACTGTTGCACTCTCTGGAGTGGGAATAGTAATTTTTACCCCTACGCTATCCAACGCTTTCCCTACTGTTGCACTCTCTGGAGTGGGAATACTAATTTTTACCCCTACGCTATCCAACGCTTTCCCTACTGTTGCACTCTCTGGAGTGGGAATAGTAATTTTTACCCCTACGCTATCCAACGCTTTCCCTACTGTTGCACTCTCTGGAGTGGGAATAGTAATTTTTACCCCTACGCTATCCAACGCTTTCCCTACTGTTGCACTCTTTGGAGTGGGAATAGTAATTTTTACCCCTACGCTATCCAACGCTTTCCCTACTGTTGCACTTCCAGGAGTGAGAATAGTAATTTTTACACCTCCGCTATCCTACGGTAATAATATTGTGTATTTTTTTATTAATATTATGTTAATATATATATATGTTTTAACAGATATGATTGTATTTTTTTTTAATATAAGTTAAATTAGTTATTTAATAATTTTAAGGTTATTTAAGTATTTTTAAGTATATTTTAGCTATTTATTTTTAATATTTTTTTAATTTTACATTAATTTTAAGAAATTCGTTATTTTTATAATGTATATATATATAAACGATATTTTGGGGTCGATATTTTGGTATTTACCTGTTTGGAGATAGGAATTCGATATTTTGTCTGTCGATATTTTGGAATCTATATTTTGGGTAGTCTATATTTTGTCCCTCGATATTTAGTCAGTGATCCGTTTTAAAGTATTACGAGACCTTTATAGGGGAGATAGAGGAGTGGTAACTCGAGTGGGTGAGGAAAGACTGCCCAAGGATACACCAGCACATTCAAGTGTTTTAGGGTGAGTGAAGGATTTCACAATTTTAAAAATAGTTTTTAGTTTGGATTCTGCCAGCCTGAGTAGATTGGTGAAGCAGGATTTTTTTTTCTATTTTAATTTGTTAATGGTAAGT
Source organism: Lissotriton helveticus (assembly GCF_964261635.1). Lineage (NCBI taxonomy): Eukaryota > Metazoa > Chordata > Amphibia > Caudata > Salamandridae > Lissotriton > Lissotriton helveticus. The sequence continues at coordinate 3,293,340 of NW_027611656.1, read as the reverse complement.
TTTGAGGCCATTTTTTAAAAGGGGTTCACTCTTCTTGTTTATAGCTTATCCGCGGTCTGCGTTCTAGCTGTCCCCAATGTCCTTGTCATTCTCTCAGCTTTTGAGTGAACCAGGGAGTGGAAACTTTGGGGGTCATTAGGATGGCGGGCGGATTGCCCCCGCCAATCTGGCGGTAGCCACCGCCGGCCTGGCGGGGGCAATCCGCCCGCCATCCTCAGCTAAATGCCCCCCGCCATATTAGTATGGCGGGGGACCGCGGCGGACGGAAAGACCGTCCGCCGCTTTTCCACCCCGGTCGCCTTGCGACCGGGGCGGAAAATGTTTAATATGGTGGCGGTGTCTATCAGACACGGCCAGCCATATTACAATGGGCAGTAACAGATGCCTTTCCGTAGCGGCAATGCCGCCACGGAAAGGCATGCGGTCTTCACTTCGGGGGCCCTCTGCGGGCCCCCGAAGTGAAGGCGAGGGGGGAGTGCACATGGGGGGTACCTGTGGTACCCCCCAGCATTTGCATACACAATGGGGCAGGCACCGCGCGGTGCCTGCCGCTTTGTGTATGCAAATGCATACATGCATTTTTAGCATTGTGGCGGGCGGTGCTGAGAGCACCACCTGCCACAATGTTATAAATGCAGGAAGCGCCTGCCACTGTGGCGGGCGCATCCTAATACCCCCCCACGGGACACCCGCCCTTATGGCAGGGGGTCCCGAATTCCGATAGGATGGCGAGCGGACTAAGTCCGCCCATCATCCTAATGACCCCCTTTGTTGGTAGACTTCTTTTCCGAAGGTCCTGGCGGGGCAAAGGTGTTACTGAGTGTAGCCATCCAGGAGTTAAAATAATGGGTATCTAGTGAGGGATCTCCTGTCAAGGACGGCCTACAGGCAGATGCTTTGGTGCTAAGGTGGCGTGTGCAGAGCTCTTCTTGAGCTTGGGCAGGAATGCAATGGCAGACCTGCAGACACACTTTTACCCCACTCCACTCTACTCTACTCTATGATGCTCCACTCTATGCGACTCTCCTTTGCCACTCCACTCAATGCTACTCCAATCTATGGCACTCTACAAGACTCTATGCCACTTTACGTACCTCCACTCTACACCACTTTACTCCACTGCACTCTATGTCCCTGCACTCTAAGCTCCTCTACTCTACTTCCCTCCACTCTACACCTGACTCTACAACACTCACTGACACCCTATGACACTCAATGCCACTCTATGCCACTCCAATCCACAACACTTCATTACACTCACGCACTCCACTCTATGCCACTCTACTCCACTCTGCTCTACTCTGCAACACTTTCCCCTACTCTACGCCACTTTACTCCACTCTACGCTATGACACTCCACACTACTCCACTCAATGCTCCTCCACTCTACGGCCCTCTGCTCTACACTCTATCCTCCCTCACTCTGACACTATGGCAATCCACTCTAATGTACTCTACACCACTCTATTCCACTCCAGTCTATGCCACTGTACTCCACTCTACGCTATGACACTCCACACTACTCCACTCTATGCTCCTCCACTCTATTCACCTCCACTTTATGCCTTCCACTCCCTCTCCACTCTATAGTCCTCCACTCAATGCTCCTCCACTCTATGCTCCTCCACTCTACGGCCCTCTGCTCTACACTCTATCCTCCCCCACTCTGACACTATGGCAATCCACTCTAATGTACTCTACACCCCTCTATTCCACTCCAGTCTATGCCACTGTACTCCACTCCATGACTCTCTACGATCCTCCACTCTACGACCCTTCACTCGATGACACTCCACTCCGCGCTACTCTACTCAACGCCACTCAACTCTACATTACTCCAGTCTATGCCACTCTGCAACACTCTATTCCATTCTATGCCACATCACTCCACTCTACTTCCCTCTGACAGTCTACTCCACACTATACCCTTCCACTCTATGACCCTCCTCTCTACGACACTCTACGACACTCTGCTCCACTGAATGTTCCTCCCTTTAAGAAATTAAATGAATTCGTACTTGTATAGCGCACTCATACCCTGAGGTGTCTTGGCGTTGTACGCATACCGCTGTGGAACCCTTCCTGGCTTTTCCCTGTGAAATACCCACTCCTGGGCACCCCCAAGGTGAAGCCAGGCATCCCAGCGCTGTTGGGGCCGGTGTGGAGGATAAGCAAGCTATTGCCCAGAGTTGCAGAGTGAGACCCATGATTGGAATAGGCACCGACGCGAGAATTATCAGGTCCGAGGAAATTGAGTCCAAGAGCCGCCCTGGTGGGAATTGAACCCTGGTCCCGGGCTAGACCTCTGCATCAGGGTCTGCCGCTCTAACCATTGAGCCACACTTTTCCTTTCCCCTCTCTCCCTTTAAACGCAATGCAGTGTATAAGTTCCTGTGTTGAACTGAGTTGTGTGAAAGGTTAGTAAATCTGACCCTAAATGCTGGTTACTTATAAGCTCAACTCAATCTTTGAACATCTACCCAGTCAGGGTTCCTCCCTCACCAAGAGATGGAAACTACTCTTCTAAATGATAAAAACGAGTTTTGTATGCCCGTTATGGATAGCACAGACTTAAGGTAACCCAGTTTCTAAGAAATATAGAGCAGAATTTCAATTGGAAACCTTCCCCCTGGCAGCATTGGCCCATGCAATAGGCATCTCTCAAAGAAAAACCTGAGTAAAGTATTTGAGCAGTATCCAAAAGACCTGTAAACCAGGCAATTACAATGTAAAAAGAAGTTGATGGGGTTAGGAGTTACAATGTTTTTAAATAAATGTTGAAAAACACTGAAAAAAAGAATAATGGGAATTTGAAACTTAATGACAGTCTTGGTGCTCAGGTGACAGAGTCTTAGGTGCCGTTCAGTATAAACACAACGAAGTGTGGGTCAGAAAAATTCTATTGGTTCATCCTGGTAAGCTGGTTTATTATCAAATGTATTTCATATGGAAGTCAACATTATCTTGTGTCGCAGAGTGGTGTGGGCATCAGCAGCTCTGCATGGCTAAACACACTGAATTTGGGTACCTGCTGCCATCTCACTTTTTGGAGCAAAAGTCGAAGGAAGCAACTTGAAATCTATAGCCGCTGAGGTAGTTTAACATCTGGCATCTTTTAATCACCTTTTCTAACTGAATTTTCTCTTCGTGTTGGAAATGGCCCTTTATGCAGAGTCACCCACAAACCTTATGCCTTCCACCTCCCTTTTTATCTGAATTTGTTTTTGATGGCTCTAGGATTCTGGGCACTTTACCACTACTAACTAGTGCGAAAATGCATATGCTCTGTATTCAAAACATGGGAACATTGGTTTATTGACAATTTGCATGTTTAATTTACTTATAAGGCCCTAACAAAGTGCCAAGTATGTGTCCATGGCCTGTACATTTAAATGCTGCAAGTGGGCCTGTACCACTGATTGTGCCACCCACTTCAGTAGCCTTTAAACATGTTAAAAATGGCCCAGGCCTGATAATGCAGAGCCTGTGTGTGCAGTTTTTAACTGCCATTTTGACCTGGCAAGTTAACCTACTTGCCAGGCCCAAATATTTTCTTTTAATGCATATAGGTCACCCCTAAGGAAGGCCCGCAGGGTGCAGTGTAATTAAACGGTAGGACATGTGCTTTTGTGTTTTATATGTCCTGGTGGTGAAAAACTACTAAATCCTCTTTTCGCTACTGCAAGGTCTACCTCTCCCAAAAGTTAACATTGGGATTGCCTTAAAACATCTTTAAAGTGTAATTCCTAATTGGGGTCAGATAGAAATTTGGAGTTTGGTGTCTCCAGACTCACAATTTAAAATCACAAAATATCACTAAATATAGTGAAGTCTGATTTTAAATTGTAAGTCATAAAATAAGACATTTAGAAAATTGTCATTTTTTTACTTTAACCATTCTTTGCCTATGCCTGTCTCTGAATCTATGTCTATGTTGGGTGACAGCTGGGATTTGTGCATTCCCTCTAGACAGTGACACAAAGGGAGCTAGGGTGTGACATGTGCATCCTGATGGCCCATCACTAGGTTGATTGGGAGGGAGGAGCTGAGGTTCCGTGAATTCTGAACCCGTTTCATAAAGGTCATGGTTTCGTTACGAATTTGATATTAGCGAACCGTAACTAGTTAGTACGACAAGTATGAGTGTTTTCATCACGTTAGACCGATGGATTCACTACGTATTTAGGGATTTCGTTCTGAACCCATGGGTTCCATTTTGTGTATGGCAGCCATTTTGTGGTTGCCCTCACATAGGCCGATGACTGTGGCTGAACAAGTCCTTTAAGTACATGTACCTCCAGTTCGTGCTGACTCCTGTTTGACCTGAGTGAACTGACCCTGTTGCCTGAAGCTGACCTTGTTAAACCAGTTCCTGCCCTTTAGCTGATCAAGAGTAAGGATCAAAGCACAGGACATCGTAAAACTTTATTGCACACAAATATGCCTTATCCTACTCACACCTGTTTCTGCTCCTTTCTTTATGGTCTATTTACGATGGGGATGTGCCCTTTTTTTATTCTGGGTTCGTTCGACCTGTCTTAAGAAGAATGTTGGGTTTGACCAATGATTGATCATGGGCCGGGTAACTGAAAAGTGGGTTTTACCGTCATGCGATACTTTGGGTGTGGATACATGTGATTGGACAGTTTGTAAATGTTAGGTATTTGTCTGGAATGTGATTTTTGGCATAAAAAGGGATGACTTGCTATGTAAAATTGAGCAGTCTCCTGAGAACTCATACCGTGATGACTTCTAGGACTTCTGTTACTGGCTGCAGCCAATAAATTTGATCTTTGACGCCACCAAGAAGAGTCCCGTGTCTCTGTATTCTAAGACAGGTGATACCCGAAGACTTTGGGCGTGCCCCTGGCGCCGACGGGTCTTAAATAACCCGGTTCTTCAGAGCTGCCACTCACACCTGAATAGGGCTGTGCCTGTTCCCCAACAAAGAGCTGCATACACTCCTGTAGTGAGTCTGGGGGACAGTGCAGGAAAGACAGGACCATATAATTTTCAAAGGCCTCTTTGATGTCTGGTACCATGACACCACCAAATCAGAATTTTGCTGGAACCAAGGACATTCTGCCTAGAAGAAGAGCTTCTGTGCTGTAGGAGGGACTGCCACTTTGCTACCTGCATTGCTGTGCTGGGCAGTGAGCTGTAACAGGCCGCAGTGGGTCCTAAGATGTCTTATATATCAACTAGCAGAGAGTATAAGAGGCTGCAATGGGTCCCAAGCTGTAGTATGTATTAATGGACACCCAGCTATAAGAGACTGCAGTGGGTTCGAAGCTGTAATATCTATCAATGTGAAGCGAGCTATAACAGGCCTCAGTGAGTCCCGAGGTGTAACATGTACCAATTGGCAGTGAGCTGTAACAGGTCTCAGTGGATCCCGAGCTGTAACAGGAATCCATGAGCAGCGAGCTGTAACAGGCCTCAGGGGGTCCCAGTCTGTAACATGCATCAATGGGCAGCAAGCTGTAACAGGCCACAGTAGGTCTCAAGATGTAACCTCTTTAGGTCCAACGCTGTAATATGTATCAATGGGCAGCGAGCTGCTACAGAACTGAAGTGGTTTCCGAGCTGTAGTATGTATCAATGGGCAGCGAGCTGTAACAGGTCTCAGTGGGTCCCAAGCTGTCTATCAGTGGGCAGCGATCTGTAACAGTAGGTCCGTAGCTGTAATTGACATTATTTAGCCCAAAGCCGTGACACGCTCAAAGGCCTCATAGGCCTCATGCAGCTCTGGGTATCAATCATCCCCAAGCAGTAATAGACATCAATGGGATTCAAGCTCTAATCAGCATCAACGGGTCTCAAGGTGTAACAGGTAACAATTGCCTTCATTCTATAATATGCATCAATGGTCCTCAAGCTCTAATAGGCATTAATGGACCACAAGCTAGAATAGTCTAAAATTATAATAGGCATCAGTGGATCTCAAGATGAGCTTCACAGTAGACCATGTGCCTGGGTAGGAGTCACTTGGTAAAATTACTGATTCCAGAAGGTTATGGCAGCCTGCACAATAAACGTCTGTGTTCCCTTTGGTGACCATAGGATACATACTATTCTTCACAATCATCCAAACCACACATGTCACTTCACACAAAAAAGCCCAAACAGTACAGTTGATTGCAAATATAGTGTGCCACTACGCAGATATACTAATAAGATTATATAAATAGGTTCATTAAAACAATAATAAAAACTTGTTTATCAATTCATTACATTAAAAACCAGTGTCAAAAACAATCAGATCCCTTACATTACATACAAGTACCAGGCAGTGTCCCACAGAAACAGAGTATAATCAAAGAAAAAGATAAAAATATCAAAAAGAGAGTATCAACAAGACAATACAGTTTGTTATCAATAAAACCTATCAATGACGAAGTTAAGTTAAGGATGGAACTCGATATCCTGAAAATATTTAATCTGTTGCGCCAGCCAACATCACAGATTAGGAGTCAAAGGCGTCGACGCGTTTTGATGGTATTGTCCAGATGTAAACCTCATTTATTAAGACTATAATATTAACTCTCATAGTGCATATAAAAACCAACCAATGTTATACACCTTCTGAGCTCTATATATGTAATTCTCAGAGTACGTCCGGAATATATACTGGGTAATTCCGGACACTGATTCCTGGTAACATGATTTTCTCAAGTTGAGGTAGACCCATAGATTTTTTTGATATTTTAGGCTGTCCATCAATTACAGTCCGTGAATATTGATTCTCAAAGATTTAAATAAGGGTATTTTCCGATATAGTTTGTAGATATTGCCCTTCCTCAATTATGCCGCAATTCTCAAATGTCAGTGCTTCCGTGCGTCCTGTCGGCCGTAATTGTAAAGATGCACGCACCCCTCCAACACGTAATGACGAGCTTGTACCCCCAGAATGGAGAAAGACGATATAGACACGAAATGACCAGGCTCTTTACTGAAAATGGATATCTATAATTCCAGGGAAATTTTTTCTCCCATTTATCACCTTAATTGAACACGTGGTTAATTGGATCCGGAGGGGTGCGGGGGGAAATGGGGATGTAGCTCTACTGTTTACTGCCCAGTCCTCTTTTTACGGTCACAGTCCTTGCAGTGCCAAGAAGCTCCTCCCAAAGATTGTCACCTCTAGGGACTGGTGCGGGCACTTTCAGCATTTGTTTTGTCTCATGAAAGCAGTGCCTTTCCTTTCCTGTCTCTCTGCTTCTCCTCTTTTGAACACAGGGTCTTTCGTAGATCCTTTTGCCAAGTTTTTTTCAGATTCCTGAACTCAGACACATGAAATATGTTGCGAATGCAATAATGCACCTTGACAGTTAGAGCAGGCACTACACATGTCCCACCAGCAGGCCACATGTCTACTGCAGGCCTCCAGGCCTTCACCAGGGCAAAAGACACACAAGTGATGGACAGAATGCAGAACAAATAAAACATTCACCCCCAGTCAAGAGATCTGGGTTAAATCCATCATTCTTTTGCTCACCATGCCACCCCAGTTTAGACCTGGCCATGTGCAAATCAGCCTTGACCCTGTGCCTCATGGGAACAGGCCAGCCCAAACTACCAAGCCAGGTCCTCCCAGGACCGGAAACAAGCATCCTAGGACCGGTTTTGGGTTTAAACCCCAGATGTGGGTCCCGGGCTCACTGTGCCACTGGATTCAAGCTATCCTGGCTGATGAGGGGTAAAGCCCTGAAACCGATCCTAGGATGCTGATCCCAATGAGGGGAAGGGAGAATGGGATGGTTCATGGAGGATGGAGAGATACATGCACTCACTGTGTGTCACCTGTACATGGAACACACAAAGCCACCTCATTAATATAAATGAGTTCTTTTTACCTCCAGTAGGTGCACACATAGCACAGCCCAGCTAATTCATATTTAATTACACATTTATTCCACTGATTACAATAATAATATTTTAATTGAACTCATTTATGACCTTTGTTACAGAAAGCCTATGTATAGGGCCCACAGGTGATAGATGATTATTATTTATATCATATAAGAGAACCTTTGTAGTAGAGCAAAGAAGACAAGATTGAAGGGTATTTGTAGAGACCATATGCTTAGGAGCATAGCTGTGGACACATTTGACAGTAATACAAGACAACTAGTGTAGAACAAGCATTTGCAACGCAATAGGTTGCACATTACTGAAAGATTGAGCTATTGGTGTTGCATTATTATTTCGGTAATGCAAGACCTATTGCATTGCGAATCCTTGTGTAATCTTGATCTTACCTCTGGGATGTCATGACATTCTTCAGCAGGCCAGTGTCTGCTGGGTGGGAACCAAGCATCGAAAGGCGGGACATATGCACAATATCAACCAACCAGAGAAAAAGAATTTGAAAAGCAGCCCAACTAACCAACCAAAAGCGGTGGGCGTGTCCAAAGTCCCCCGTAGCCCATCTACCGAACATTGCATGTCTTGCAGAGCAGCGCATGCGCTGCCCAGACTCGACCTAAAAAAAGTACCTCTGAAAGTGCACAACTCTTGAAAAGGCCAAACAGAAAGAGAAAGTGAAACCTGTCCACGCTGACTAATCAAAAGCAAGAAAAGGTAATGAAAGTGACGATGAAGTCAACCAATGGTAAGCAATGGGCAGGCTCTACGCCCCCTTTAATCTACAACACAATGCCGGATGTATGACATTACAACGCATGCTTTTACATCGCATGCCTTTACAACGTGGTATTTACAACGCATGCCTTTACAACGCAGTGAATAGTTTAATTTACTATTCCAACTCTAGTCCCCGTGGATAGTAGGGAAGGTGTTGGATAGTAAATTAAATCTATTCCCTATCCTAGAGCACCCCCCAGCGTAATGCGTTGTAAAAGTTGCGTCGTAAAGGCACTTGGTGGTAAACGTTGCGTTGTAAAGGATGTTTCCCCACAATGCCGCTCATGCGCTGCCTCAGGCAAGCCATACAAAATGTCCAAGAGAGCACAGAAGATTCCCTTCTCCCTGTGCGGAGTTCTAAGATGCACTTATGTATAGGCAGTAACGTACCTTATATTATACAAAGGTGGGAGATGTGAGGGACCATGAGGATTCACCCACCATCTGCAAACACAACGGTTCATGTACACACATCTCTGAGGCTGGCTGGGCTTATTTGCTTGGAGCTGCCACTTTCTAAGAGTCATTCTGCCTTGTTCTGTTGGTTGTATTATACATGTGACTACTAGCATTCCATCCGAGACAGCAGACAACATCTAGCTTTAAATCAACATTTTCTGATCTTAATTATGTCAGGTTTATGAAAGTTTGTGAGGTGCGCCCGTGGGTCTTGCAGAGAAGAGGCATGCTGTTGGGAAGGATAGGCTTCCGTTGCAACCTGTAACCCCCCAACCTTCCCCCTGATGTGTGCAGACCAACTAGGCCCCCTCTTGGGGTAGAGCAGTAGTGTGTAGGACTGATGCTACAGCAAGGTGAGAGGTAGACACCTGTGGCTGAGGCAGCAAATTGTTACTTTAGCAATGGCACCAAAATCCTTGTTCTGTCCATGCACATGGAGATAAAATAGCTTGCTCAGCTTAACTGAGCTGTCTGGTTCTGCTGCTCCCACTGCCCTGCAGGAAAATGAGTGGAGTAGCATTGTTTCCTAATGGCACTATAACTGTTTTGTCCACCCAGGCAGTAACCTTTATCGCCTGCCCCAGAAGATGGATCATATTATGTAATGGGGCCTAAGAAGTTACCTCTACAGTGAGTCTGGTGCACATTTCTAACCATGAAGAAGCCTGTCTTCAGACCTATTAATACCAATTCTTCAAAATATGTATAAAGTGGGCTCAGCTTCAACTAGAAGAGTATTTTTCTCTCACTTCATCATACTGGCTGTCTGGTGTATCTATCCACCTCCCATTGAGTGCTTAGGCTTGTTTACATTTCAAAAGTATGCAGAATCATCACCTATTAAATTATTTATTTCCTAGAGGAATTTTATATAGAAAACAATCTTTTTTTGTTTTGCATTTTTTCACTGCAGCCCAATACTTTATGTTTTAGTTAAGTTTCAACAACCAGGACAGGTCTATACACTTTATAAATGCTCATTTGGTATAGAAATGTAATGAAACAGCATACTTTTATGAAGCATTCTTTAAGATAAGACAAACATACCTCATTTCTAAATACAAATGGTAGTTAATACATTGAAGTTACTATGACACCTGTTGTGTAAAGCACCTGTCACAGACAATGGTGAGCAGTGGTTGAGAGAGCCCAGGATACAACACAGGATGGAAGTGACAATGGGAGGCATGTAATCTGAAAGAAGGCCAGCACATGGGCTGCCAACAGCCGCGAAGGCTGACTAAAGTACCCTCAACCTACACCAAGAAGAGGACAAGCATGCTGACCAATGGGGAGGCAGATACTTCATCTTATGCTTTCCCCTGCCATGTGTGACTTGCTCATCCAGTCTTGCTATTGCATTGGTTGCAGGAACTTGGTTTCCTGCATTTGTACTGGAGGAAATCAAAATTAAAGACAGATACAGGAGTGGAAAAACTACTCACAGCTGGTGTGTGACAAGATTACATTTTGTGAGGATGTACAGCTACGTGTAAAACAGAGGGCACTGCTGCCCGGCAGGGAACAGGCAGAAAGCCTGTAAGAATGCAGTGTTGTCCAGAACACAATCTGTATGAAAAACAGGGGCATATTTACAAAGAAGTGGTGGAGTGCGGTGTTAGCCTCCTTGGCTTAATGCAGCACTCCGCCACTTCTGAAAAGCAGGGCTGCACTGTATTTACAAGAATATGTTGCAGCCTAGCGTTTCCCCCTGCACTGGCACTAATATAGCTAGCTAGCGCCAACGAAGGCACCCTTGCACACTAGTGCAAGGGTGCCTCCATTGTGGGAAAGGTGTCCCTTCCTGCACATGAACAATCTTAAATGGCGTTTTGAAACTTCTATGTGTGCTGCTTAGTGCGTCACACATTGAAGTTTGCAAAAAGTCATTTTTTTAAATAATTTTTTAATGCAGAAAGGGACAGCCTCCTCAACATAAACAATCAATGGTATGTTGTTGTTTGTATGTGTGCTGCACAACATAGCAGACATGGAAACAGGAAAAAAGGGGAGAAATTCAACATTTCTCCATGTTGCGCCAGGGTGAGACCAAGTTTTCCCTGTTCATCATTTTGGCCCTGCCCCATATTTACGCCACCCTTGTAAATATGGAGCAACATCAAAATCAATGGGTGTTGCGGTGGAAACCCCACCACAACACCCATTGAGTTCCACCACAACACCCATTGAGTTCCACTACAACACCCATTGCCGCCCCTTTCACACTAAGTGTAGCGTGGAATGGTGTCTTATTCACAATGCGGGGTTAAGCCACATTAAGTGGCTTAACTCTGCCTTGTGAATAAGGCCAAAGCTCCTATCATCACCACAGCATCGGGAAAAGTGATGCTGTGGTGGCAATAGGGGCTTGTAAATATGCCCCACTCTTTTTCAGGCCCAGACGCTTGTTCCAAGCAAGGTGGTGGCTAATTGGCAGCCAAGTCAGTAAGAGATTGGCACAACTCTGACCACTAAGCAGCTATAAGAACCAACTTAGGGGCCTATTAGGATGACGCACGGACCTCAGTCCGCCGCCATCTTCGCAGTGTTGGGACCGGATGCCAGACATCTGGCAGTCCCTCACCACGAATTACGATGCGGCCACCACCCTGGTGGTCGGATTCCACATTTTGGAATTGCGGCAGGTGCCTGCCACTTGGTGCAGTGACATGTAGAGGGGTACCATAGGTACCCCCCAGGTTCACCCTCCACGGCCTGCAACGGGCCCCCAAGGCCAATCTCCGCAAGCCTTTCCATGGCGGCATCGCCACCATGGAAAGGCCTTCAAAAAGCAACATCCTAAAATAGCTGGCGGTGCGTGCTAGGCACCGCCACCATATTGAAGCCCCTGCTCCACCTGGCAGGCAATCATAACGATTGCCTGCAGGCGGCAAAGCAGCTGACGGACTTTCCGTCCGCCGCGATACCCCCTGCCATCGTGTTATGGCTCGGCGGTGGTGATCGTTACGCCATCATAATGAGCCGCTAAGTGTTTCCTAGTGGTATTCATGAATTGAAAAAATATGCATTTCTCATTCTGAGCCAGAATACGAATGCAAGTGCCTCTAAATACAGCACCCCGTCACCTCCAACTTAAGATGAGGGTCAGGGCTTGAGGGGGGAAATACTTTTAACATGGTTCATACCATGTAGCATCACAATCAAGTTTTAAAAAAAGGAAACTTTAAATGGTGATTACTATGATTAAATATTGCTTAATATGACGTTTGTGCGTAACATGACAATGAGATAACCTAAGTCTCCTTGTATCCCTCTGGTAGCTTAAATGTGCAGTGTATAGATGTGGCATCTATGTGTCTAAAACAGGGTCACACCAGGTTGTCTCTGAAGCCATTAATCAACTTCTTTCAGAACATGTGCCAGCCCAGTAGGAGGGGAACATCTGTACCTCTTTACCCCTTGCATTCTCCTTACTGCCCCTTAAATTCACCTCCCTCGTTTCAAGCCCAGAACCCTCCAACCATCACAGTCTTTACACAAACAGAACCACAAGGCATCCAATGCCTGCCCACAATGCATGTGGCACATTCAGCACAATATAAACTCACCTTATCACTCCAAGTTTACCCATGTTTCTTACATTTTTCCACCAATTCACCCTTCAGACCATCTAAAGCAGTGTGACATGCACATTCAGATATAGTTACAGTCCTTGTAATGCTGAGAAGAATGTTGAAAGCCCTGCACCTGTATGGACAGGTGCAGGGCTTTCAACATTCTTTTGATTTTATGAAAGGAGTACCTTTCTTTCTGTGTCTTTCTGCTTCTCCCCTTTTGAGCACAGGGTCTTTCGTAGGTGCTTTTGCCCATTTTCGTTTTCCTGATTCCTGAACCCAAGAGACACATGAAATGTGTTGCCAGGGTGATAATGCAACTTGACAGCCAGAGCAGGCACTACACATGCCTCACCAGCAGGGCGCGTGTATCCTGCAGGCCTCCAGGCCTTCACTCCAGGGGCAGCAGTCACCGAAGGTGCCAGGAAAGAGGGAATGTTTCTTGCACTAAAATCCTCCACAATGCAGCATTGAGTTGTATATCATGGGCGCCATTTAGGGGTCGCAGCCGGGACCCCTGGCTTGCCCTCTGCTACCCCTGGCACTGCCTTTGCGACCCCTGGTTTCAGAGGTGGCAAATCAAGTGTCAGGAACACAGGGGCAGCTGGGGCGTCACACTCTTTATTTTCTGTCAATTCTTTATTCCACTAATGTGTAAGTGTGTGTGTGAGTGAAAGTGGATGTCAAAGGGTGTGTAATGTCACTTCCTCTACCCCTGGCATTTCGGTGAATTGACGTCCATGCAGATCATCTTTTGTTGCTTCGCAGCAGTTTGTGTTACGCCAGTAAGGTATTTTATGTGTCTAGCTTAAGGTGTGATTCTGTTGTGAATGACTTGTAGAGTGAAACCTCTCCAATTGTAGAAAAGTACTAAAAAACCTCAGCAATAAAATGTTAGTAAACACCCTATATATATGCTTCTGTGTTTCCGGTATCAGCTACATATAGCGCCTCCAGCCTATGTTCATGGCACCTGCAACAGATGGTTTCTCCCCAAACATAGGGTCGCTCCCTCACTTGCCTTTACATCAGCCTCGACCAGTGGTCGAAGTGGGGAAAAAAAAGTAGGGGAACTGTGGGCGGAGAATCAGTGGGCGGGAATAACCTGAGCATTGGATCAGTGGGCGGAGTTAGAGGTGTGGCCAGGATGCGCAAAACATCACAATCTTTAGTATTTGTGTGGCATTTCACTGACCAGTTACAGCTTATTATGTTATGTAATTCAACCAATGGATACACATGATTATTTAACGATTAATATGAGCTATTGACATTAGACACATATTCCACTTTGTGAATTTATTTTAATCACAGAATGTCCCAAAAATGCTTAAAAGCGGAAGCATGAGCCATTTGTTTCCGAGCCATGAAGTTTCTGTCGTCAGCAATATAAAAAGAGACAATCAATTTTATGTGTGTAAATGACTGTATAGGAAATGTTACATACGACAAAGTACTACAAGGTGTAGGAGTCACATGATAACCATACTAGTAGACAGTATAGTTTAATAGTGATTGGCCTGGAGAAACACAAACTCAGAATTTAAAACTTATTACCATGATTGGGGGTTCTCTTTAAAAATCATTATTGATTTGTATCAAAAATAACACTTTTTGCAACATTAGGATAATCAAAGGCTTAGGGAAAAAACCATAACGCTCTAGTTTATACCTTGCAGTTTGTATGCAGCTCTTAGATAAAAGTTAATAGCTCACTGTTCTTTGTTAGGATTTTAACTTATAAACTGCAAGTAGCAAAAGGATCTCACTGACAAAAGCAGTAACCCACTGACCTATTTACAATATGTGCACTTTGTGATGGGCCTGGTACATTTTCTTTCCAGCAGCAGGCACATTAACCCTCTGCGCTATTTTTCCATGAGTCAAAACTTCCACTAGACAAATCTCCGATCTCGCTCTAGGAAGTAGTTTATTCATCAGAGTTATCATGACATTTTTCTTATTGCCGAAAATAGCCGGCGGCCAGGAAGGAGGCAGCAAGTGCTTTTAAAACCATAATATACGACGCCCCCAATCAAAGTCAGCGCCCGTTGCGGTCACACCAGTCGCACCGCCCTAGAGCCAGCTATTCTCAGGGGTCCTGTGACCTCAGTGACAGAGTCACTGTTGCTCTAGGTTCTGCTACTTTGTAGGCCTGCCCGCAAATCTGGAGGTGAACTTCAGTATGGATTGTGGTGGGCAAGCCTTCAAGGTGAACCCACACTTGCCACTGCTAGGGTCCACCTGCTGGTGCTAACTCACCAGGGCTTTTCTGGTGCCTTCTAAGGTCTGGCATGGGAATGTGCTCCCTCAGGAGAGTGGTCTGGGGGACTGTTCATGAAGGCTGAACCTGGTTCCCCAGTTCTAAATTTAGCAGCTCTGCCCCCAGTGCTACATCTGCTCCCTCACTGAACACCATACTGCCCCACTGAGAGAAACTCATACTGCCTTCAGCTACAATCCAATTTGACCTGCTATAAATAACTGGATGCAACTCAATTCAAATTACACACTAGGCAAGAGCAATATGCTGCCAAAAAGAAAAGGTAACAACATCCTGGAAAAAGCAAACACCCATAAGGAATGAAAGGTTTTATAAAGCATGTAAAATGTAAGCAGAAACATGGTGAACTTAACGCTTTTACAGTCATTATTCAGAAATCAACAAGTATTTTTGCCTGAAAAGTTAAGGACATAACTACAGAGCCCAGAAAGGACCCATTTCATTGTCCACTGCTTATATGCTTACAAAACGTAAGCAGTATGGTTTCAAAAGACACAAAGCCGCCGTACACATTTCGTTTTCCAATCCACCCATCAACCAGGTATTGCAGTAGCTCCAGGCAGGGATGGTCCTAGGATTTTCGGGGCCCTGGGCAAAAGGGAATGTGGGAGGCCCTTGAAATCTACATAAGTGACACCTTCTGATCTCTGGGAAGCTGCTTTGTGCAGACTCCACTTGGGCCGCAGCTCCTCTTCTCAGCCACCCCAAGCAACTCTTGTACAGCCCATTTCGAACTGAAGGTGTGAGAATTGCTTGGGGGCTGAGTTAAACCTGTGTGGGCTAAAGTGCTGACAATGGGCGCCCTGCCGAGTCTCTGAACTGGCTGCCTGAGAGGTGTTCCCACCCCTAGGCCTTCCCACACCATCCCTTTGAGGCCCCAGGAGGGGGCCCCCCTCCCATGAGTCCGTATGCGAAGCATTTCTTTCGCTCTGATCGGCAGACGTACATGAGGACTAGAGAGGTGTAAATTGCCATTGTGGGGGGGCCCCATCCTGGCAGGCAGAGTGCCAGGCCCTGGGCAGCTGCCCACACTGCCCAAGCCTAGCGCCGGCCCTGCCTCCAGGTAGGAGGTACTGGAGGAAAACAATGCTGTTCAAAGAAAGACAAGAAAACAAAAGTAGCGCTTTACTAGCAAACTCTGTAAAGTGGCGCTAATGTGTTGGGATTTGAAAAAAATTATCTGGCCACTTTAAGAACACTCCATCTTGCTTTATTTAATTATTTTTCAGAGTTTGAACATTTTATTTCCGAGGCTGCACTTTGGAATAGAAAAATGTCAAAACAGCATTTCCAGCAAAAGTGTTTTTCTTTTTTGCATCCATTTCACAGGGGTACAAATGGACGACAGGAAGAGACGGTGAGAACCATTTATTTATTCATGAATTTTGGAAACGTGAGGAGTTGGACAGAACAAGAGGGAATGGGAGTAAGAAAGAGGGGGAATAGGAGTAAGAAAGAGGGGGCAGCTGCCAGCGGCAGAGCAGAAGCGGACACCTTCCTTGTCTCTACGGGGCAGGAAGTAAGAGACAGAGACCTTTTCCTTCTCTGCTCCCCGCCCGTCCACAAACAGAATATTTCTGACGTCCAGGGTCGCATGTTCATAATAAAAAAGTAGGGGAACGGAATCCACAGAATTAAAGAAGTAGGGGCATGCCGTGCCCTGCCGTTCCCGCCCACTTCGACCACTGGCCTCACCAGCAGTGATATCAATTTATTGCCTATTCCTGTTGAATGGTTTTACCACATGAGAATCTATAGCAATAAGTTGTACACCTCATTGTGGACAGGTACTGTGTACTACCACTCCCTCGTGCAACGAACATGAGTTCTGGATTTGTGCTAGGTCTGACAGATGTTGGGTTGTCTGAAATGTGTATATTTCTCTTTCAAATAAATGTTTATATAGTACAGCTATTGAACTGATGCCACAGGCTGAAGTACTTCTAGGCACTCTAATATTAAAGTAGCGGCCGCTTCCATTGTGAAGTGGTGAGGCGGGAGGGAGGGATGGATAATACAAACCAAAAACATCAGTGAAGGCAGAATTTAAAATATATAAAAGTGCTCTTACCTACTCAAACGGCCGCCCCCTTACTCCCGATCTTTGCCTTTCTGACGTCAGTGTGTCCCAGGTCTTCTCTCATGCTGGGAATACTATTTCCTGGTTCGGCGCTCAGACAGGAACTGGGAGCCGGTGTTGGTTCTCCACCTGGCTGTACAACACAGCTCGGGTTGGAGAAAGGCTAAGTGCCCATGATGGTTTGGCCCGCCACTTCCCCCTTCCTTGCTGCAGCATCAGCATCGATGGCCGACACCCATCCCTCAGCTCGGCTGGAAAACTGCGGGATGAAAAATAAATGCTAATAAAATTGTTTTAATATCATTTTATTTTTCCCGTCTGCCTCTCTGGCTTTCAGCAGGGGGCCGACGCTCCTCTGCCACAGCGGAGGAAAGGCAGAGTGATTATTTCAAACCACTAAGTGGAACTCTTATCAGTGGTAGCCGGTGAGCTTGCTCTACCTTGAGTCAACACAATGGGCCTGTGTCTGTGTCCACCTTCCTGTTGGGTTGCAGGGCAAGTAATGGAACAGCCCTGTTTTTGGTGAGAAACAGTCTGTTGCAGGCTCCTTGAACATAGGTTAGAGGTGCTATATATATATTTGATACCGGAAACATATTTACAGGGTATGGCTTGAAATACTTCAGTGGTGCTCACTTAAAATATTTGCTGCTCAATCTTTGAATTACTTTTCAACTTCATTTTCAAGTATTTTACCACAGAAGCACTACTTAAGCCTGACTCATGAATTGTCTTACAGATATAAGCCCGACTGCTGCTTTGATGGGAATGTGCAGATATGATATGCAGCTAACTGGTGTCAAAACATGGTTCACTGCTGCCAACTTCTGAAATTGCCATCACATCTTCTAGGTGCCCCATTCTACTGGTGCCACAAAACTACTCACATTACAAAGTAAGATATATTTCTGCCATTTGTAAAAAGAAAAATCGAAAACAAATAAAACAAATTGGGAATTACTCCCAGAAGAATAATCAAACAAGAAGTAAAAGACTGTCAGAGTAAGATGAGAAATAAATCAGCAGAGAATAAAGTGAGGAAAAGAAAAGTAATGAAAAATCAATGCTGGAAAGTAAAGACATAAGGAGCAGGTAAAGCAACGTGATGAAAGTAAAAATGCAGGACGTAAAAAAAATAAAGACAGCGTAAAGAATGACAAACAAATGAGAAAGTATGGCAGCAGGAATGAGAAAAGATACACTAAGAATGAGAAAAGAGACACGAGAAAGTCCAATAATCAATTTTAGAAAGAAAAGTAATGAGGAATCTGGAAAGGCAATAAGGGATGAAAGAATAAAATTATGACTGAAACATTAAAAAACACAAAACCCACAGAAGAATTAAACAAGGAAGAAATTAAAGAAAGTGTAAAGAGAATGAAGTGAGATGTAGATATTAAAATTAAAAAAAAGTAACAGTAAGAAAGACAGCATGAAAGGACAGGAATAAAGCAGCTAGGAACAAGCCACAGAGCAGGAAGACAAATAAATCAAGACAGTGCACGCCCCTTTAATCCAAAACAGGTCAAATTAGCACAAGTTCATGGGTAAACTTGTGAGCAGTAGCACCACGCCAAGGTTTTGACTTTTGCTACTGAACATTCACACCATTCACACCTTCATTCATTCTGCCTTGCTTCCCATTAGACCCACAGGCATTCCGCACCCAGCTCCAGATAGGGGCGGTGCCCGAGTTCCTGGAGCTCAAGGCAAAATTCAATTCGCCTGCAAAGAGAACCCCAGAAATTGCTATTAAAAGCTGCTTACTGCAATGACAAGGCACCTTAAGGCCTTACCACACCTTATGGAAGCTCCGCCCTCACCTCAAAGTGCATCTCTCTGGCGGTCTGCGAGGTGCTGCCTGGTTTCTCCCACTGAACGACCAAACAACACATGGCAGAGGCCTCGTGAAGCAGAACTGCCGCGGCCATCCTGTGAGTCTGATGTTAGATCGGTGCCCCCAAGTCCCCAATTCACTCCTCTTTCACACCCTTCATAGCCCAGTCCACACACTGTACCTACACTGCAGGCATCCCCGACTACGCCTCTATACACAGCTGAGATGTGAATGATGACATAAAGCCTACCAGGGCCAGGGGTATGATGTAGTAGATGACATCACAAGGGATTGTTGGGAAATGCTGATACCACTGTAGGCAGCATGAAATGACAGGAAGAAATCAGGTAGGAACAAGGCACAGAACAGGAAGAAAAAGAAATCAAAGACGTGCACCCCTTTCATCCAAAACAGGTCAAATTAGCACAAGTTCATGGGTAAACTTGTGAGCAGTAGCACCACGCCAAGGTTTTGACCTTTGCTACTGGGCATTCACACCATTCACACCTTCATTCTACCTTGCTTACCATTAGACCCACAGACATTCCGCACCCAGCTCCAGATAGGGGCGGTGGCGGAGTTCCTGGAGCTCAAGGCAAAATTCAATTCGCCTCCGAAGAGAACCCCAGGAATTGCTATTAAAAGCTGTTTACTGCAACGTCAAGGAACCTCATAAGGTCTTACCACACCTTATGGAATCTCCGCCCCCACCTCAAAATGCATCTCTCTGGCGGTCTGCGAGATGCTGACGGTGGGCCAATCAGACACGCAAATGGCAGAGGCTCGAGAAGCAGAACTGCCGCGGCCATCCTGTGAGTCTGATGTTAGCTCGGTGCCCCCAAGTCCCCCATTCACACCTCTTTCACACCATTCATAGCCCAGTCCACACACTGCACTCACACTGCAGGCATCCCCGACTACGCCTCTATATATAGCTAAGAGGTGAATGATGTCATAAAGCCTGCAGGGGTGTGATGTAGTACATGATGTCACAAACCGGCCAGGGTCAGGGGTACGATGTAGTTGATGACATCACAAGCGATTGATGGGAAACACTGATGAAGCTCAAGGCTGCCTTGGGCGGCCAGTGATACATTATGTTGGTAGGTGAAGATCCATCTGCCACAAAACATCACAGAACCAAAAGATTGAGGGGAGGAAGTCACAATGAACTTATTATTAAGGATTTCTGTGATCTCTTTATTGCCTATTATTTTGAACCTGCTTAGAAAGATAGATGGGTCGGAGGATTTGTTTCAGAATTTCTCCCTCTCTTGATTACAGATGTTGTGGCCTCGATGGTCAATAATTCCCAATAGTCATCTCCTTTCAATGTTGCTGTCAAAAAGAATGTCCTTCATACCCATGTTAACAGAATCTGTAAAGTCGCTGGTGAGACGGGCCTAGTGTACGGTACAGGAATGCACAGCTTTTCATTCTGTTTCTTCCAATCTGCTCTGCCCACTTCACAGGTGTGATTCAGGTATTCAAATGTCAGGGCGGGATCTAAGGATTAGAAGACACCCTACATCTTTCTTCTGCACTGACTGGCAGAGCCTGGCAGCGGTCTTATGCCTGGGCTCTGAGTCTTCATCTATGTGAAGACTGCCATAGACTCCTTCTTGTGTGACTATGCACAGCTTCAAGAGTATTGCACACATCAATTCAATCGAAGGTGGTTCTGTGTACCCTGGGAGGACAAGGTGCCCAAAGAAACTGGAGCCCCAGAACGTGCTCATGTCCGCTAACAACATGAACCTAAGATATCCACACACAGCTGCTGCTTGAGCCTGAAAAGGCATTTTATGTTTTGTGCAAGAGGCATTCCAAACGTAGAATCTGCATTCCAAACATAGGTTTGACGTTCTGAATTAGAAGTTTGGTTCCAGTCTGCATTCTAATGGAATTCTTTTATTTCCTAATTAGAACTCTCATTCCAAACTTAGAATGTCCTTTACAAGGTAGAACTGTCATTCTAAATTAGAACTCAAATTTCATACTTGGAAGGTCTGAACGTTACATTATGACTTCACTGTTAGACCACAAACACCTTCATTTCAAGTCTCGGTGTAAATTCGGTTTTGCAGTGCAATCTTCTGCATCGTAGAATGTTCAAAGCCTACAGTATCGTCGATTGAAGTTATGAAATTTCTGATGCTGTGTTCGCACAACACTGGTCATTATGGGATCAGCGTCATGGTGCAAGAGCACGGCTGTCACATGAGTGTTCGTGAACATTATAGCATTAGCCAGTCAATGAACCACCACACAATCACAATGTTCTCCCAGTCAACTGCTCCACCAAAGAAGAGGATGGACAGATCCAGGACCATTAACTGATCCCAAGGAGGGGAAAGGGAGAATGGGATGGTGCCGCAGGGAAGGCAATGATATAGGGACTGTGTGTTACCTCTACATGGAACATACAAAGCCACTTCATTAATATTAATTAGCTCTTTTTAGCTCCAGTAAGTCCATGCATAGCACAGCCCAGCTGATTTATATTTAATTACACATTTATTCCATTGATTACAATAATCATATTTTAATTGAACTCATGACCAGCCTTTGTTACAGAGAGACTATGAATAGGGCCCACAGGTGATAGATGATTATTCATTTATATCATATAAGAGAATCTGTGTAGTAGAGCAAAGAAGACAAAATTCTATATAGACGGTTGTTGAAGAGTCCATATGCTTAGGAGGATGGCTGTGGATTTATTTGACAGTAATACAAGATACCTAGGGCCAGATGTATGACGGCGAATACCGGTCGGTAACGGCCGATTTCGGCCGTTACCGACCACTAATTGGGAATTGACATGTAGGGGGCCATTGATTTACAGAATCTGTAATTTTACCGATTCGGTAAATATACAGAGTATGTAAAATACTGAATCGGTATAATTACCGATTCTGTAAATCAATATGTAGGTGGCACTGTAATCAGTGCCACAGGCCCTTACCGAATCGTTATTTACCATGGAATACTATTGCATGGTAAATAACGAATTCCTGTGTACATGCACATCTGTGCATGTACACTTGTGCCATGTGGCACACAGACATGCCCTAAGGGCATGTATGTGTGTCACATGGCACACAACCCAGAAACAGGGGTGCAACAGGGTGTCAAAGTGACACCCTGTCCCCCTTGTGAATTCGGTATTTTTACCGAATCGGTATCTGCCATTGAATCCTATGGGCTTCAAGGCCCATAGCAATTAATGACAAATACCGATTCTGTAATTACAGAATCGGTAAATACCGAATCATACCGATTCGGTATTTTTACCGATTAATTTACCTACATAGCAATTACCGAATTGTAAATACCGAATTGGTAAAATTCGGTATTTACCCTTCGGTAAATTGCTATTACCTACATCTGGACCCTAATGTAGAACAAGCATTTGCAAAGCAATAGTTCTAGCATTACTGAAAGATTGAGCTATTGGTGTTGCATTATTATTTGCAACGCCAATAGGTCATACCTTTAGTAATGCAAGACCTATTGCATTGCAAATGCTTGTGTAATCTTGATCCGGGTCCCCATGACATTCTTCAGCAGGCCAAAGTCTGCATTGCTTACCATTGGTTGAAGTCAACCAATGCTATGCAATGGGCAGGCTCTAAGCCCCCTTTAATCTACAACATAATGCCTCAGAAGCACCAGCTAATGTTTTTTCTCAGACAATCCATACAAAATGTCCATGAGCACAGCAAATTCGATTCTCCCTGTGCGGAGTTCTAAGATGTTCTTATGTTTTAGGAAGCAGTGTATCTTATATTAAACAAAGGTGGGAGAAATAAGGGTCCATGAGGATTCACACACCATCTATAACACAACACTAAACCCCTAATAAAATAATCACACCCAAGAGTGATTCATACACATGTATCCCACAGAGGAAAATAGCAAATGCTCTTTTAAGTTTATATTTTTATTATCAAACAATGTTGGGCATATATTATATTTTTGCTTTAATTTTTTGATATAAATATATTGTACATCAGATATATTTCATTTCATCTATACTATATGTACTTAAAAATTCATCCCAGACTGAGGTGCCCCAATCGCCAAGAGGGGAGAAAATCACTTCATTGTGGAACATGTATCCACAAAAAACAGTCAATACACAAAAAGGAAACAGAACATAAATTCAAAGACTAATACATTTAACAAAAACTAACAATAAAGACAATACATAACAATATTGCATATCACTAACAAATCAAACAACACAAATGCGCCGACCGCGTTTCAGAAATCCAATGTACCGTCCTTCATCAGGGCACTGATGTAGTTGGGCTTGTGAGCGTTACGGAGGGACCTTTTACCTGCCCGTTAAAGTAGACTCCAACCCTGGGGATTTTTTATATACTCTTGGGTCTGTTCTTTACTATCTTTAGCGGGAGCAGTGTAGGAACGGGACAGCTGAATGAGGCAACCTTTTAAACATATATGTGGAATAGGACGTAGGGTGACGTCTCGAGAATCTAACACAGGACAGCTTAATGAGGCAACTATTTTAGCGTATATATGTCGAACAAATAGTCGTTCCATAGACAGCATGTGCCTTGATTATTAAATGTCTAGGGGGCATATGTAGGTAATTCACATTTTGCGATTCTCAAATAGCGATTTTTAAGGAATTGCTATTCGAGAATTGCAAAATGGAATGTAGGTAAAAAAATCGCAATTTTTTTGCGAATCTCTAAAATTCCTTAATTGCGATTAGCAAATTGCGAATCGCAATTAAGGAATGAGTTTCCCATTCATTCCTATGGGCCAAGAGGCCCAATAGGAATGAATGGGGATACATTCTCAAATTGCGATTTTCTATGAGAAAATCGAAATTTGAGAATCGCAATTCCAAGGGTGCCAGGGTGTCCAAAGGACACCTGTTGCACCCCTGGAATGTGCTTGTAAGAACATGTGGCGCACAGACATGCCCTAAGGGCATGTCTGTGCGCCACATGGAACTTTCAATTTTTGAAAAATTGCATTGTGACAGGAACTCGCAAAATACCATCTACTTGGAGTAGGTGGTATGTTGCGATTCCTTAGGCCAAAATCGCAATGTCTAAGGCACCCCTGCATAGCATTTAAGGAATCGCAAAATTGCAACTCCCTAAATGCTTGACCAAAATTAGGAATCGCAATTTTTGCGATTCCTTATTTTGATATGTGGCACCTACATACCAAAAGGCCAATTGCGATTCGCAAACGCCGACGCCTTCCTACATATGCCCCTAGGTTTCATTCATTGAGGATGGAACCTCTCTTGTTTAGATATACGATGAGTACTGTAGACATATGAATGCTGGCAGACTAAGGACACTATATGTTCCACAGTGGTTTGGCCAATATTATAGGGTGTTTTGATAATATGTGTACCCATATTTGTATACTTGCAGCCCCTTCTGAACAATACGGAGGAGGACGAATTGACGTATTACAGTTTAGGATGGACCTATAGAACCATCCTGTGGACGCACACTCGTATAAATATGCCGTTAAGCTGCTGAAGAGTTACATTTTTAAATATGTAAGTTTCTCTGGACCTTAAGATTGTTAGGTTTGTGGAACCTTGGGGAACCTGGGTTTCGAGGTATTGACCAGCTCTATATGTCTTCTGTTTTCCAATTAGTTATTGATCACGAGTACTGACCCCCCCCCATCATTTCTCCACTACCAACTTTTCCTGGACACCGATTTAGAATCAATTCCAGTATTTTGCAAGTATGTTTTTTTGGATTCTGGTTCCCTGTAAACCTATTAATTAATAGCACAGGACATTTCTGAATGACTAGATCTATGTTGTTCTTTATTTATTTCAGCGTGCCCTATGCTGTATTTAGTACAGGATTCTTTTTTCGTGATCTCCTACTTTGGGCGTCTGCTTGACCTGATTGATACAAGTAGGCTTGCACTTGATTTTGTAATTTATTTTCTAATTAACTATCTAACAGAGAATAAAGGAGTTCTTACATACTTACTGTTTCCACGGTATATAGGTCGAGCAGTGGTTAGGTTGGTTCTAAAGAAGTAAAACGTTTGAAGTGCCTCAAGAGATAGAAGTTACCACTTCTCACTTTACTACAAAAGTATGTAGAGGAGTTCTTGATCTGACTTTATAAAATTTTTATTTTTGGGGATGTATGATTCTATCCATTCTCAACTTATTGAACCTAGTCGCACCTAGAGAGTTGGTGGGGGTTCTTTATCTATTTCTTAATGAAGTCTTTCCTTTCTCTTTTTTCTTTTTCTTTTCAGCCACATGAAATTGCCGGTGCACTGTGTGCTGGTGTTGTATTTTCTGAAAATTTTGTACGTTTTGGTGATGGATTGTATGCTTGGTCTTGAGACACACTTCCTGGTCTCTTGGGACTCACAGTAGTCACTATTATAATTTTGCTCACATGTGATTTTAAACTGTACCAACATGAGTAATCCATGAAGAAGTAAGAGTAAGGTTGCCATATTTGTTGCCACAGAGGTGATTGTCCAGTTGATTCGGAGCCTCAATGTGTATAAAGCATCTGTTTATATATACTGTCAAATACACTGTTCATTGAACTGTGATACACTTTACTACATCAACGCCCTGATGAAGGACGGTACATGGGATTTCCGAAACGCGCGTCGGCGCATTTGTGTTGTTTGATTTGTTAGCCATGCGCAATATTGTTATGTATTGTCTTTATTGTTAGTTTTTGTTAAATGTATAAGTCTTTACATTTATGTTTTGTTTCCTTTATGTGTATTGACTGTTTTTTGTGGATACACGTACCACAATGAAGTGATTTTCTCCCCCCTTGGCGATTGGGGCTCCTGAGTCTGGGATACATTTTTAAGAAAATATTGTATAGATGAAATTAAATATATGTGATGTACAATATATTTATATAACAAAATTAAAGCAAAAATATAATATATGCCCATCATTGTTTGATATTAAAAATATAAATCTAAAAGAGTATTTGCTATTTTCCTCTGTGGGATACATGTGTATGAATCACTCTTGGATGTGATTGTTTTATACGGGGTTTAGTGTTGCGTTATAGGTTGTTCTGCCTGGTTTTCCCCTAGAATTTTCGCATTGCAGAGACCCTCTTATGTATATTTTGGATTCATCCACCATCTGCATACACAACGGTTCATATACACACATCTGAGGCTGGCTGGGTTTACTTGCTTGGAGGTGCCACTTGCTAAGAGACATACTGCCTCGCTTTGTCTGCTGTATTATACATTTCACTACTATATTTCCAGTCGAGACAGGGCAGACAGCATCTAGGTTTAAATGAAAAGTTTGCTGATCTTAATTATGTCAGGTTTATGAGGGTTTTTTGAGGTGCACCTGTGGGTCTTGCAGAGAAGTAGCTGTTGTGGGGTAGGATAGGCTTCCACTGCATCCTGTAGACCCCCCCCCATGTATGCTGACCAATGAGGCCCCCTCTTTGGGGTAGAGCAGTAGTGTTTAGGACGGGTGCTACATCAAGGTGAGAGGCAGACACCTGTGGCAGTAAATTGTTACTTTAGCAATGGCACCAAAATCCTGTTCTGTCCATGGACAGGGAGATAACATAGTTTCCACAGCTCTACCGAGCTATCTGGTTCTGATGCCGCAGTTGCCGGCAGAAATAACACTGTCCTGCAGGAAAATGAGTGGAGTAGCATTGTTTCCTAATGCACTATAACTGTTTTATCCACCCAGGCAGTGATCTTTATCACCTGCCCCAGAAGATGGATCATATCATGTAATGGGGCCTAAGAAGTTACCTCTCCCGTGAGTCTGGTGCACTTTTCTAACCATGAAGAAGCCTTTTGCAGATCTCCAACACCCAAAGAGCCTTTTTCATTTTGTCCCCTGAAAGAGGAGCTCCATAGGTGGAGTTTTTCTCTTTTCTAGGGAGGAGGAGCCTCTAACTGTACTCCCAGGAAGCACCGACTGCTCTCTCCAAAAGGAAGAGGTCTTTTTATGCCTGGCTTGACAGCGCAGCTGCCTGCAGACCTATTATCACCAATTTGTCAAAATATAGATAAAGTGGGATCGGCTTCAACCAGAAGAGTATTTATCTCTCACTACATAATACTGGCTGTCTGGTGTATCGCTCCACCGCCTATTGAGTGCTTATGCTTGTTTACATTTAAAAAGTATGCAGAATCATCAGCTATTAAATATACATAGAAAACAATGGGGTATATTCACAAAAAGGTGTGATAACTACCACAAAGGGTAGCGTAACGCACCTTTCAACATCGCAGCCTATCGCGGGAAAATAACCCAGTGTCAACGTGGAATTCACAACACGCGGTAGCATGCGAAAGACACCAGACAACGCTGCAAATGTCCCAGTGAAAATCAACCCCACGCCACAAAAATGCGATACGCAAATGCAAAAAAACATGCAATGAGGCCAACCGCGGTACAAAAAGTATAGCCACAGGCCTGCAAATTCCACGCGTCTGGAGGGACAATGCACCATAAAAAACACAGAAAAAACACACCAGAGACAAGCCAAAGCACGTAGCAACATGGATGCACCCTGACCCAGTGCAGAGGCCGACACAAACCCCACAACCCCCACAGACTACCAGCAA
Source organism: Lissotriton helveticus (assembly GCF_964261635.1). Classification (NCBI taxonomy): domain Eukaryota; kingdom Metazoa; phylum Chordata; class Amphibia; order Caudata; family Salamandridae; genus Lissotriton; species Lissotriton helveticus. The sequence continues at coordinate 3,265,843 of NW_027611656.1, read as the reverse complement.
GGAACAACGGGATCGGGGAAGGCCAAGGAGAAGAGGGAGAGGAAGACGGGTTACAGACCGCAGAAAAACAAGACCAGCGTCACGGAGGTGACAGAACACCTCCAGCAAATGACCCACAAGCAGACCACCTGGAATGCAGTCGGAGTGCCCAGGAGGCCAATAGGCGACAGAATGGCGTGACAAACTAAACCATGCACCAAACCACTGCCAACAGGAAGGCAGCAACAGCGACAGGAGGTGGCAGTCCAGCGCCACCGGAGGAGTTGGAGGAAACCTAGCCCACAGCCATCAGTGTGGAGACGATGCAAGGAGTAGGTAGTACGGACACAGCTCGAGAGGACCTGACACAACACCAACAAACAGGGCCGGGGGTGATGGGGGGAGATGGGCACAATGGCATACATATACAACGAGGCGTAGCACATTGCACACCCACAAACACCCATGATCATGTCCCAGATCCCCTTGGCACACTCCAGCACACACACATAGCACAAACAGCACACCCACATTGATGATGACATGGAACTATGCGCATAGCTGACACTGCCGAACGGAGGACACAACTGGCTCCGCACATGCACAAAAACATGCTTACTACAGCTGACAGAGCCGGTAACAGTGAAATTGAGTGGTTGACGACAAAGCTACATGTCCAAGCCCCATTCCACCACCTCTGGGTGGCATGTCTGCATCCGATGTACACAGCACAATGTAAAGTCATAGGGCCCAGGGCCCACACGCAGAGATCATGTTGAACTGGCTACGGGCACATGCGCCTGGCCCCTTTATTGGCAGGGCCACATGTACAGTGACAGCTGTGCTGGATGTGTGTGGGGTGATTGTAAGCCAACCCGCAAGGAATGTCTGGTGTTGGCAACCACTTGGACATTGGACACCAGTGTAACGGATACAGAAAACCCATGCAACTACGAGACAACTGCTGAGCAACATGGGGTAAGCCGGAGGAAGTCCAGAGGACAGCCAACATGCAAACAGAAGTGTCCAAGAGTTGCAATGCACTGGGCTGTGGACACTAGAGATGAGCGCAGTCATGTGCAGAAAAAGTCTCGGATTGTGTCCCTTCGATACATTCCTGATGCAGATGAGGTGGGGTGTGTCAGACCTGCATCATCCTCACCATCAATGTCTCAGGGTCCCCACACTGTTCTAGGTGACATACCTGCACAACTGGTCCACAGCACAAAACACAAGCAGCAACGGACAATGGCCTGTGGTGCACTGAGTCAATGGCACCTGGAGTGCTGAGCAGGGAATCAGGCCAATGATGGCATCCACGAGAGGCCTGAGCAACCACGAAGTCTGTCAGGACCACCGCTTCAACTCTGGCAGATGGCATTTGGTGGCGTGTGCCTCCTGCAGTGATGCGTCATCCGGGCCGGTCTGGACTCGCTTTGGTGTGTGAGCCCTGGTGGGATGCATTTGGGCCCGGAGTGAAAATTGCAAAAAACACAGTTGATGGACAGAATGTAGAACAATGTCATACATTCACCCCAGTACAAGGATCTGGGCCTAAATCCATCATTTTTTTTCACTCCACACCACCCTGGGTTAGACACTGGCTATATGCAAATTTGCTCTGACCCTGTGCCTCATGGAACCAGTCCAGTCTGAACTACCAAGCCATGTCTTTCCCAGACCGGAATCAAGCATCCAAGGACCGGTTTCTGGCTATCAGCCTTCATCAGCCTGGATAGCTTGACTCCAGTGGTGTGGAGAGCCTGGGACTCACGTCTGAGCATACCCAGCCCACTTGGGGTGAAAATTGCAAAAAACACAGTTGATGGACAGAATGTAGAACAATGTCATACATTCACCCCAGTACAAGGATCTGGGTCTAAATCCATTGTTTTTTTGCACTCCACACCACCCTGGGTTAGACACTGGCTATATGCAAATCAGCTCTGACCCTGTGCCTCATGGGAACAGTCCAGTCCGAACTACCAAGCCATGTCTTTCCCAGACCGGAATCAAGCATCCAAGGACCGGTTTCTGGCTATCAGCCTTCATCAGCCTGGATAGCTTGACTCCAGTGGTGTGGAGAGCCTGGGACTCACGTCTGAGCATACCCAGCCCACTCGGGGTGAAAATTGCAAAAAACACAGTTGATGAACAGAATGTAGAACAATGTCATACATTCACCCCAGTACAAGGATCTGGGCCTAAATCCATCGTTTTTTTGCACTCCACACCACCCTGGGTTAGACACTGGCTATATGCAAATCAGCTCTGACCCTGTGCCTCATGGGAACAGTCCAGTCCGAACTACCAAGCCATGTCTTTCCCAGACCGGAATCAAGCATCCAAGGACCGGTTTCTGGCTATCAGCCTTCATCAGCATGGATAGCTTGACTCCAGTGGTGTGGAGAGCCTGGGACTCATGTCTGAGCATACCCAGCCCACTCGGGGTGAAAATTGCAAAAAACACAGTTGATGGTCGAACAATGTCATACATTCACCCCAGTACAAGGATCTGGGCCTAAATCCATTGTTTTTTTGCACTCCACACCACCCTGGGTTAGACACTGGCTATATGCAAATCAGCTCTGATCCTGTGCCTCATGGGAACAGTCCAGTCCGAACTACCAAGCCATGTCTTTCCCAGACCGGAATCAAGCATCCAAGGACCGGTTTCTGGCTATCAGCCTTCATCAGCCTGGATAGCTTGACTCCAGTGGTGTGGAGAGCCTGGGACTCACGTCTGAGCCTACCCAGCCCACTCGGGGTGAAAATTGCAAAAAACAAAGTTGATGGACAGAATGTAGAACAATGTCATACATTCACCCCAGTACAAAGATCTGGGCCTAAATACAACGTTTTTTTGCACTCCACACCACCCTGGGTTAGACACTGGCTATATGCAAATCAGCTCTGACCCTGTGCCTCATGGGAACAGTCCAGTCCGAACTAACAAGCCATGTCTTTCCCAGACCGGAATCAAGCATCCAAGGACCGGTTTCTGGCTATCAGCCTTCATCAGCCTGGATAGCTTGACTCCAGTGGTGTGGAGAGCCTGGGACTCACGTCTGAGCATACCCAGCCCACTCGGGGTGAAAATTGCAAAAAACACAGTTGATGGACAGAATGTAGAACAATGTCATACATTCACCCCAGTACAAGGATCTGGGCCTAAATCCATCGTTTTTTTGCACTCCACACCACCCTGGGTTAGACACTGGCTATATGCAAATTAGCTCTGACCCTGTGCCTCATGGGAACAGTCCAGTCCGAACTACCAAGCCATGTCTTTCCCAGACCGGAATTAAGCATCCAAGGACCGGTTTCTGGCTATCAGCCTTCATCAGCCTGGATAGCTTGACTCCAGTGGTGTGGAGAGCCTGGGACTCACGTCTGAGCATACCCAGCCCACTCGGGGTGAAAATTGCAAAAAACACAGTTGATGGTCAGAATGTAGAACAATGTCATACATTCACCCCAGTACAAGGATCTGGGCCTAAATCCATTGTTTTTTTGCACTCCACACCACCCTGGGTTAGACACTGGCTATATGCAAATCAGCTCTGATCCTGTGCCTCATGGGAACAGTCCAGTCCAAACTACCAAGCCATGTCTTTCCCAGACTGGAATCAAGCATCCAAGGACCGGTTTCTGGCTATCAGCCTTCATCAGCCTGGATAGCTTGACTCCAGTGGTGTGGAGAGCCTGGGACTCACGTCTGAGCCTACCCAGCCCACTCGGGGTGAAAATTGCAAAAAACACAGTTGATGGACAGAATGTAGAACAATGTCATACATTCACCCCAGTACAAGGATCTGGGCCTAAATCCATCGTTTTTTTGCACTCCACACCACCCTGGGTTAGACACTGGCTATATGCAAATTAGCTCTGACCCTGTGCCTCATGGGAACAGTCCAGTCCGAACTACCAAGCCATGTCTTTCCCAGACCGGAATTAAGCATCCAAGGACCGGTTTCTGGCTATCAGCCTTCATCAGCCTGGATAGCTTGACTCCAGTGGTGTGGAGAGCCTGGGACTCACGTCTGAGCATACCCAGCCCACTCGGGGTGAAAATTGCAAAAAACACAGTTGATGGTCAGAATGTAGAACAATGTCATACATTCACCCCAGTACAAGGATCTGGGCCTAAATCCATTGTTTTTTTGCACTCCACACCACCCTGGGTTAGACACTGGCTATATGCAAATCAGCTCTGATCCTGTGCCTCATGGGAACAGTCCAGTCCAAACTACCAAGCCATGTCTTTCCCAGACCGGAATCAAGCATCCAAGGACCGGTTTCTGGCTATCAGCCTTCATCAGCCTGGATAGCTTGACTCCAGTGGTGTGGAGAGCCTGGGACTCACGTCTGAGCATACCCAGCCCACTTGGGGTGAAAATTGCAAAAAACACAGTTGATGGACAGAATGTAGAACAATGTCATACATTCACCCCAGTACAAGGATCTGGGTCTAAATCCATTGTTTTTTTGCACTCCACACCACCCTGGGTTAGACACTGGCTATATGCAAATCAGCTCTGACCCTGTGCCTCATGGGAACAGTCCAGTCCGAACTACCAAGCCATGTCTTTCCCAGACCGGAATCAAGCATCCAAGGACCGGTTTCTGGCTATCAGCCTTCATCAGCCTGGATAGCTTGACTCCAGTGGTGTGGAGAGCCTGGGACTCACGTCTGAGCATACCCAGCCCACTCGGGGTGAAAATTGCAAAAAACACAGTTGATGAACAGAATGTAGAACAATGTCATACATTCACCCCAGTACAAGGATCTGGGCCTAAATCCATCGTTTTTTTGCACTCCACACCACCCTGGGTTAGACACTGGCTATATGCAAATCAGCTCTGACCCTGTGCCTCATGGGAACAGTCCAGTCCGAACTACCAAGCCATGTCTTTCCCAGACCGGAATCAAGCATCCAAGGACCGGTTTCTGGCTATCAGCCTTCATCAGCATGGATAGCTTGACTCCAGTGGTGTGGAGAGCCTGGGACTCACGTCTGAGCATACCCAGCCCACTCGGGGTGAAAATTGCAAAAAACACAGTTGATGGACAGAATGTAGAACAATGTCATACATTCACCCCAGTACAAGGATCTGGGCCTAAATCCATCGTTTTTTTGCACTCCACACCACCCTGGGTTAGACACTGGCTATATGCAAATTAGCTCTGACCCTGTGCCTCATGGGAACAGTCCAGTCCGAACTACCAAGCCATGTCTTTCCCAGACCGGAATTAAGCATCCAAGGACCGGTATCTGGCTATCAGCCTTCATCAGCCTGGATAGCTTGACTCCAGTGGTGTGGAGAGCCTGAGACTCACGTCTGAGCATACCCAGCCCACTCGGGGTGAAAATTGCAAAAAACACAGTTGATGGTCGAACAATGTCATACATTCACCCCAGTACAAGGATCTGGGCCTAAATCCATTGTTTTTTTGCACTCCACACCACCCTGGGTTAGACACTGGCTATATGCAAATCAGCTCTGATCCTGTGCCTCATGGGAACAGTCCAGTCCGAACTACCAAGCCATGTCTTTCCCAGACCGGAATCAAGCATCCAAGGACCGGTTTCTGGCTATCAGCCTTCATCAGCCTGGATAGCTTGACTCCAGTGGTGTGGAGAGCCTGGGACTCACGTCTGAGCCTACCCAGCCCACTCGGGGTGAAAATTGCAAAAAACACAGTTGATGGACAGAATGTAGAACAATGTCATACATTCACCCCAGTACAAAGATCTGGGCCTAAATACAACGTTTTTTTGCACTCCACACCACCCTGGGTTAGACACTGGCTATATGCAAATCAGCTCTGACCCTGTGCCTCATGGGAACAGTCCAGTCCGAACTAACAAGCCATGTCTTTCCCAGACCGGAATCAAGCATCCAAGGACCGGTTTCTGGCTATCAGCCTTCATCAGCCTGGATAGCTTGACTCCAGTGGTGTGGAGAGCCTGGGACTCACGTCTGAGCATACCCAGCCCACTCGGGGTGAACATTGCAAAAAACACAGTTGATGGACAGAATGTAGAACAATGTCATACATTCACCCCAGTACAAGGATCTGGGCCTAAATCCATCGTTTTTTTGCACTCCACACCACCCTGGGTTAGACACTGGCTATATGCAAATTAGCTCTGACCCTGTGCCTCATGGGAACAGTCCAGTCCGAACTACCAAGCCATGTCTTTCCCAGACCGGAATTAAGCATCCAAGGACCGGTTTCTGGCTATCAGCCTTCATCAGCCTGGATAGCTTGACTCCAGTGGTGTGGAGAGCCTGGGACTCACGTCTGAGCATACCCAGCCCACTCGGGGTGAAAATTGCAAAAAACACAGTTGATGGTCAGAATGTAGAACAATGTCATACATTCACCCCAGTACAAGGATCTGGGCCTAAATCCATTGTTTTTTTGCACTCCACACCACCCTGGGTTAGACACTGGCTATATGCAAATCAGCTCTGATCCTGTGCCTCATGGGAACAGTCCAGTCCAAACTACCAAGCCATGTCTTTCCCAGACCGGAATCAAGCATCCAAGGACCGGTTTCTGGCTATCAGCCTTCATCAGCCTGGATAGCTTGACTCCAGTGGTGTGGAGAGCCTGGGACTCACGTCTGAGCCTACCCAGCCCACTCGGGGTGAAAATTGCAAAAAACACAGTTGATGGACAGAATGTAGAACAATGTCATACATTCACCCCAGTACAAGGATCTGGGCCTAAATCCATCGTTTTTTTGCACTCCACACCACCCTGGGTTAGACACTGGCTATATGCAAATCATCTCTGACCCAGTGCCTCATTGGAACAGTCCAGTCCGAACTACCAAGCCATGTCTTTCCCAGACCGGAATCAAGCATCCAAGGACCGGTTTCTGGCTATCAGCCTTCATCAGCCTGGATAGCTTGACTCCAGTGGTGTGGAGAGCCTGGGACTCACGTCTGAGCATACCCTGCCCACTCGGGGTGAAAATTGCAAAAAACACAGTTGATGGACAGAATGTAGAACAATGTCATACATTCACCCCAGTACAAGGATCTGGGCCTAAATCCATTGTTTTTTTGCACTCCACACCACCCTGGGTTAGACACTGGCTATATGCAAATCAGCTCTGACCCTGTGCCTCATGGGAACAGTCCTGTCCGAACTACCAAGCCATGTCTTTCCCAGACCGAAATCAAGCATCCAAGGACCGGTTTCTGGCTATCAGCCTTCATCAGCCTGGATAGCTTGACTCCAGTGGTGTGGAGAGCCTGGGACTCACGTCTGAGCATACCCAGCCCACTCGGGGTGAAAATTGCAAAAACACAGTTGATGGACAGAATGTAGAACAATGTCATACATTCACCCCAGTACAAGGAAGCGTACAGCACAAGGCCACAGAGTTAGGGGCCAGCCTATTTCCCCGGAGAAGCGGTTCCCGACTTGACCAGCACAGAGTTGGTGGCCCCGGATGCACTGCGGCCGGCACAGGCACCCAGCCACGGGACGGTGACTTGCGGTGCAGTCAGATGGGCCATGCGACCTGAGCGGCTCACCTTCAATGTCCAAGCTGTATGTTGCAGAGTGTTTCGTGGGACAGTGGAAGGTGTCCTTCAGGGCTAGAAACCAAAAGGTTTGAATTGATCTGAAAGCAACAAATGGAGGAGTGGAATGCGACAGCCCGTTGCCATCACCAATTCCGTATCAGCTACATGGGGGTGAAATCTTCCCCCTAGTCCATAGGCTCAGACGCCACCACTGTTTGACCAGAGAGTGTCCATGAATGTTGGAGAACAGACTTAGTGGCACCGGGGCTGAGTGGGGATGCAGACTTCGATGATGCCGATACACTGATATGGACTCCGCCATTGCTGAATCATGACTGTGACCTACTGGACCACAGTGTAGGCCGTAGGCAGCGGTCAGCAGTGACCCACAGCTACATGTCTTTGGCTCGCAAAGAACAGCGCTAGTGACACCAGGGCAGTTGTTGGTAGTGTCCCAACACCTCTGTAACAATGATCCTTTTGTCTCCGCCAAGATGCAAGGCGACATCCTCTTAGGCCTCTCCTTGCGTGCAATGATGTGTAATCTGCCTTTGCATACTCGATGTTCAGCTCCAAATCTGTGGCCTACTCGAACACAGCCTAGGCCGAGAGCAGTGTAGGCCGGAGACAGCGGTCAGCAAGGGCCATTCACAGAGTGTCGCCGTCATAGGTTGGTGGCCCCACTGGCCTTCATAGTTCAAGTTCAGTGGCACCACGTGATTGGTCACCTCCGTGACTGTGACCAGGCTTTTTGTCCGACTGAGCCGCATCTTCCTCTTACTCCTCTCTGTGTGACCACTGGTGTGGGCTCAGCCATTCGTGATTCGCGACTAGGTGCTGAATGTGAGACCTACTGGTCTGCAGGGTTTTCCGGTACCTCATCCACAGCTTGCTGGCTGGCATTGGACAGGGTTTGTGGCAGGACAGCTCCCTGGCTGGCGTTGTACAAGGTTTGGGGCAGTACGGCTCGCCGGATGGCGTTGGACAGGGTTTGTGACAGCAGGGCTCACCGGATGGCGCTGGACAAGGTTTGTGGCAGCATGGCTCACCGGCTGGCATTGGACAGGGTTTGTGGCAGCACGACTCGCCGGCTGGTGTTGGACAGGTTTGTGGCAGCACGGCTCGCCAGCTGGCGTTGGACAGGGTTTGTGGCAGCACGGCTCGCCAGCTGGAATTGGACAGGGTTTGTGGCAGCACAGCTCGCCGGATGGCGATGGACAGGGTTTGTGGCAGCACAACTTGCCGGATGGCATTGGAAAGAGTTTGTTGCAGCACGGCTCGCCGGATGGAGTTGGACAGGGTTTGTGGCAGGTTGTGCCGCAAGAAGCGCATATGACACTATGCTTCACTGATCGAAGGGATTCTCGGGCTTGGAGCTTACACTGGCACATGGTGGGTCCTCCATGATACACGCCGGTGTCAGATGCTGATCAGTGTAGCCTGGCTGCGTAGGGTCGGGCCTGACGGGTTAGTGGTCCAGCGGGCCGGGGTATGACAGGCGCACTGGATCTCAGGCAACTCCACTTACGAGGACGGTATCGGCCTCGTGCCGGGGTAGGAGGTGCCACCCTGGCAGAGATGTTGGGCTTTCCAGAAGAGGACAACACCCAGGGCTATGTGCTTTTTATTCACACCCATACGCTGGCCTGGCGAATGCCGGCACATCCACTCTGCTCACGCTTATGGGTGGGGCGTAACTGCAACATTTACGCTAGGACCCCCACTGGCTGGGGTGACATGGTTGCGTCCACTGTCCACTACACTCCATTCACCAGAGGTGTATGTCGCCGTGGATATGGGTGTGTTCTGCATACTGCAGTTTGTTCAGTACTTCACCGCCACTCTTGGCATTGTGTACTCTCCCAATCATGTTTCGACTGCATCCTTGGCACATGCCTGGTTGACACCTCTCCTCACATTCGGCTACTGTGTGGCTGAGGGGCCATGACGTTGATGGCTGATGTTCATGGCTTGCCCGGGTAACCATTGTGAGTTGTTCTGTCGTGTCTGGTGGGTGGGCATGTTGTTGTGCATGTTGGTTGTGATTTAGTGACCTGTGCATTGCCAGAGTTGTGGATTGCATGGTTGTGGTGTTGAGATGAGTGGGGTGTTAATTGGGAAGTTGACAAGGGGCTGTGCATTTCCCTTTGTGCAATCTTGGAACGGCTGGTCGCTGTTGGACTGTCAGAGGGTGAAGGGATCATCCACACTGGCTGTGTATTCGGTGGCGACATTGGTGAGGGTTCCACGGTGTCGGATGTTGCCTGCACATTGATGTGTGACGTGTGCTTCCTGTTGCTCTGATTGTGTGCTGTGTCACCAGGGGGCACAGGTGGGACATATGTGCAGTGGATTACCTCTTACACGTGCATGCATCCGGTCACTGCTTGGTCAACAGCGGGTCCTGCGCATTGTGTTGGCCGTATGTGGATTGGGGTGCCAGGAAGATGGTGATGTCCAGGACAGGCGTGGGGGTCTTGGATGTGGCTGGCTGTGAGACTTCGCACACTCTGTCAGGTGTTGTTTGGGGTGTGCCAAGGGACAACAGGCGGTGCACAGCCAGCAGCTTGGTGTGGGGTGGGATGTTGGTTGTCCACTGTGTTGATGCCGTTGGCTTGTTAGGCGATGATGGCCATGATGCGTAGGATGGTTGTCCCTTTCAGGCTGTAGTGGACAGTGACATTGTCAGATGTTGTGCCTCTGAGGCAGGTGCGTTTCCTGCGGGACCGCTGTAATTGTCTGCGCTGCCCCTGTGGTGGTCTGGAGGGGGGGTGCCGGGTGGGTGTTGTGGCCCTCTGAGGTGTCCGTGCTGCATGATGAGTGGCTCCATGGCATCTGTTGCCCTTCTGATGACGCCCTGGGCAGGGCTTCCTATTGTGGTGCAGGCTGCCGTCCGACTTTACACCAGGTCAGAGCAGGTGTAAAATTTCTGCTGCTAACCCGCTTTATCATGTGTTTTGTGTTCTTATCGCCGATCTGTGTGGTTGTTGTGAATGTTGAGGTATGGTGTTGTCGTGGCTTTGTGCATGGGAACGCCTACTCTGCATCTCATTAGCGATAGTTGCAGGGGTCCTCTGTGGCGATGTTTTTTGTGGCTGCTATCGCGTGGAAAGTGGTGCTGTGGGCTGTTAGCACCTGCTTGTGAATGGTGAGGTAAATTTATCACGACTTTGCATGCGACAAAGTGCAGTTAATTCCGCGATAGCTACTGGTGAATATGCTCCAATATTTGTTTGATTTGCCTTTTTCCATTGCAGCTGAATACTTAATTTTTTTGTTAAGTTCAACAATCAAGACGGACCTATAAGCTTTGTAAATGCTCATTTGGTATAGAAATGCAATGAAACAGCATACTTGTATGAAACATTCTTTAATACCAACATACCTTATTTCTAAATACAAATGGTAGTTAATACATTATAGTTACGATGACACCTGTTGTGTAACGCACCTGCCACAGACAATGGTTAGCAGTAGTAGAGAGAGCCCAGGCTACAACACAGGATGGTAGTGACAATGGGGGGCCTGTAATCTGAAAGAAGGCTGGCTCATGGGCTGCCCACAGCCTCGATGTCTGACTAAAGTACCCTCAACCTATACCAAGAAGAGATCAAGCATGCTGACCAATGGGGAGGCAGATACTTCATCTTATGCTTACCCCTGCCACCTATGACTTGCTCATCCAGTCTTACTATTGCATGTACCCTCTGGAACTTGCTTTCCTGCTTTTTCATTGGAGGCAATCAAGTGCCAGAAATTAAAGACAGATACAGGAGTTGACTCACACCTGGTGTGTGACAAGATTATATTTTGTGAGGATGTACAGTGACGTGTAAAACAGAGGGCACTGATGCCCAGCAGTGAATGAGCAGAAAGCGTGTGGGAATGCAGTGTTGTCCAGAACACAGTATGTGTCCAACACTGTTTCTCAGGCCCAGACGCATCTTGCAATCAAGGTGGTGGCTAATTGGCACCCAAGTCAATAAGAGATTGGCATAACCCAGACCACTGAGAACCTATAAGAAACAACCTAGTGTTTCTCGTTGGTATATTTTTTAATAGCAATTCATGAATTGAAATTTATACACTTCGCATTCTGAGCAATAATACGAATGCAAGTGACTCTAAAAACATCTATAGTAGGTTTCTCATGACGACACTGAAAGCACCCCGTCACCTCCAACTTAAGATGAGGGTCACATGGAAACACCAAAAACGGGGAGAAATTAAACATTTGCTCAAGTGTAAGACCAGGACTCCCCTGTTCTTCATTTTGGCCCTGCCACATATTTATACCACCATTGTAAATATTTGGCAGCATCACAATCAATGGGTGTTGCGGTGGAACGCTCACCACAACACACATTGCCGCCCATTTTACACTATGTGTAGCGTGGAATAGTGTCTTATTCACAAGGCGGGGTTAAGCCACTTTAAGTGGCTTAACCCCGCCTTGTGAATAAGGGCAAAGCCCCTTTCATCACCACAGCATCAGTAAAAGTGATGCTGTGGTGGTGATAGGGGTTTGTAAATATGCCCCACTCTTTCTCAGGCCCAGACGCTTCTTCCAAGCAAGGTGGTGGGTAATTTGCACCCAAGTCAGTAAGAGACTGGCACAACTGAGACCACAAAGCAGCTTTAAGAACCAACTTAGTGTTTCCTAGTGGTATTCATGAATTGTAAAAATATGCATTTCTCATTCTGAGCCATAATACTAATGCAAGTGCCTCTAAATACATCCACAGTAGGATTCTCGTGACGACACTGAAAGCACCCTGTCACCTTCTACGTAAGAGGAGAGTCAGGCCTGGAGGGAGGATCATACCATGTAGCATCACAATTTATTTAAAAAAAGACATTTTAATGGTGATTATTATGATTAAATATTGCTTAATATGACGTTTATGCATAACAGGACTAAAAAGATGACCAAAGTCTCCCTGAAGCCCTCTGGTAGCTTAAATGTGCAGTATAGAGAAATGGCATCTATGTTTCTAAAACAGAGTCACACCATTTCTCCTCTGAAACGAGCAATGAACTTCTTTCACAACATGTGTCAGCCCAGTAGGAGGGTAACATCTGTACCTCTTTACCCCTTGCATTCTCCTTGCTGCCCCTTAAATTCACCTATCCTTGTTTCAAGCCCAGAACCCACCAACCATCACAGTCTTTACACAAACAGAACCACAAAGCATCCAATGCCTGCTCACTATGCATGTGGCACATTCAGCACAACATAAACTCACCTTATCACTACAAGCTTACCCATGTTTCTTACATTCCTCAACAAATTCATCCTTTCAGATCATCTAAAGCAGTGTGACATGCAAATTCAGATACTCCACAGGTCAGGAGTATGGCACATACTACACAGCCAACAGTCGTGTGTCTTAATATCTCCACAGTCCATGTCCAAGACTCCTCCACATTTGAGTACCTATGCGCTGATATCAATATACCTGGCTCCCCCGCCGTCAGGTTTCACACTATCTACCACCCTCCTGGTAACAGCATCTCCTTTACTGAAGAGATGTCTAATCTTATTGCCCAAGCATCGCTTTCCCACTCTAAAAATCTCTTTCTTGGGGACTACAACATCCACTGGAATAATAATAACGACCCCGCGGTCTCCTTATTTAACGGCATCATGGACATCACTGACCTGACTCAACTCTGCCAATCCCCAACTCACGCCAAAGGTGCCACACTTGATGCGATTCTGGCTAGCAAGGATCTGGCCTCCCTCCTAAATATCCTTCCTGTCGACTGGTCCGATCACCACCTCATCCTCTTCACCTTGAATTGCTCCATTTCGCACCCCACTCCTATCGGCAGTCTACCTCTGATACCTACTCGGAAACTTCACCTTATTCTGCCGGTCGAATTGGAATCCACTATTAAAACTTACTTAATCCTCCCTCCTCTCTCCCACAGCACTAATGACCTAACAGACCATACAATAATTCTATTATTGAAGCCCTTGACCAAATTGCCCCAATCAAAATCAAACAACAAAAAAACTTCCCGCCCAAATCCTGGTTCAATTCTGACCTCAATAATGAGAGACGGGCCCTCAGACAATCAGAACGGACCTGGAGCAACCATCCCTCCTCAGACAATTTGGCCCTCCTTAGAAAGGCCAGAGCCCACTACAAAAAACACATATTCAATGAAAAAGCCTCCTATCTCCGCTCCCAACTAGACCAGGCCAGAAACCGCCCCAGAGAACTATTTAGCATCGTTAAAAAGCAAACGTCCTCCGGCCCCCCCAAACTTCTATCCTCCGTTGAACGATGCGAAGAAATCGCTAGCTTCTTTTCTAACAAAGTCAACTCGATTGAACTCTCCTTCGCCACCACCCCTCTCCCACCACAACCACCCCCATCCCCCATTCATCTCCCCCCACAACATCCCTAACACTAGTTCATCCTCTCCCACCCCGCCCCAAGTTCTCTGCAAACCCCTCACCGTTCGCCCCAATATGTCTCCACTGTCACGTGCCACTATGCTAAAAACTATGCCTCATGGAGCGAATTCTCCCCTGTTTCAGAAACCGCTGTCACCAATATCATCTCTAAACTCAAACCATCCTCTCACACCAAAGACCCTCTTCCTGCTCACCTGGTTCAAGAACTCAAACATGTCATTGATCCGGTGTGGACCAACATCATCAATTCCTCTCTTTCCTCGGGCTGTGTTCCTGACTCCCTTCAGCTATGCCAAATCTCCCCCATCCTCAAAAACACCTCCGCTGACCCTAACGACCTGAACAACCTACGCCCCATCTCTAACCTTCCTTTCCTCTCAAAAGCCCTGGAAAAATGTGTCCTGTCGCAACTTGATAACCATATCGCCTCAGTCAATCTCCTTGACAGATTCCAGTCTGGTTTCAGAAAAGGATGCAGTACTGAAACTGCCATGCTCAATACTACTGACGACATCCATCGCTCCTTAGACAAAGGTGAATCCTCTCTACTAATCCTCCTTGACCTCTCGGCCGCCTTCGACACTGTCCATCATCCCACCCTTCTTAACACCCTTGAAGCTCGCTTCGGTCTCGAGGGCACCGTACTCAAATGGTTCACCTCATTCCTTCAAAATAGATCCCAACAAATTAAGCTCAGTCACTGCCTCTCCAAGCCCCAACCTGTCTCACTTGGTGTTCCGCAAGGCTCTATCCTCTCCCCTACCTTATTTAACCTATGTATGGAACCTCTCACCCTCATCCTCAAACAAGCTAAACTATGCTATCACCTCTATGCTGACGACACCCAACTTTACTACAGGATTAAATCTCACAATGACATCCTCCACCTCAACGAGACCCTGATTAAAGTACAAGCTTGATTCCATCTTAATCATCTCAAACCTAACCCGAAAAAAACTGAAATCATCATTTTCACTCCCAAAAAAACTCCCTCCCCATTCAACTTTGGATTAAGGATATAACAGCTCTCAACTGCTCCCTCTCCCCCTCGAATTCTGTCAAATTCTTAGGCATCAGCGTTGATTGTAACCTGAATCTCATCCCACACATCAAAAATGCTGCCAAGGGTGCCCTCTTCACCCTCCACCGCCTCAGAAAACTCAAACCTTTCATACCAGCAGACGACTTTAAAATCGTTGTAGAATCGCTTGTCCTTTCCCGTATTGACTATGGTAACGCCACACTCGCTGGCACCCCTAAAGTCCACCTAGCACTGATCAATTGTGTTCTCAACCTTGCCGCAAGACTTATCTCAGATTGTAAAAAATTCGACCACATATCTGCGGTCCTAAAAAACCTCAATTGGCTCCCAATAGAAGGTAGATCCAACTACAAGATTGCATGTATCAAGCACAAAGCACTTCACCAAAACACCCCCTCCTACCGGGCAGAGAAATTGCAAAAAGCTGGGTGCTCCAGGTCCCTGAGGAGGTCCAACTCCCTTGTCTTTATCCCTCCTAAACTCAAATATAAAAAAGCCCAATCTCATGCTTTTTCGGGGAACGCCCCCACGGTCTGGAATTCTCTCCCCAAAGATCTTCGATGCAACCCCTCGTACCCTCTCTTCAAAAAGAGACTCAAAATACTCCTTCTCAACAAATATTGGGGAACGTAATTTCTCTTTATTCTGACACTCTTCGCTCCTGGCTCCCTGGTTCTTGCCTCCTCTCAACCCCTTCCCCGCCTTACATCCCTCATCTCCCCCTGTTTACACTCCTATCTCCCTCTGAATTTCTACACTACCCCACCCCTATTGATCTCCATCCCCTCTACTCCCCCCTTCCCATTCTAATACCATGTATTATATCACTCATATTGAAATGCACATTGTTTATTTTGTTGCAAATGTTATCTACCTTGTAAAGCGCTCTGATACCCTCGGGTGCATATGGGGCTTGCTCCATTTGAAAGGACACATTGCTGGAGTTGCGTCACTTTTGTGACACACTCCAACAATGCGTCACTTTTGCGCCATACAGATACGTCAGAAATACTGATGTATCTGTAACTCCTTGCTCCATGATGCGTCATACTGTAAATATGACGCATAATTGGTCTCGCAAAGAGGGTGCAGTGAAAAGTGACGCATCGCTGTTTTCACGCAGCGATGCGTCACTTTTCATAAATGAGGCCCTCAGTTTCTAAGACTGTGGCTCCAGATGACATGGTGGGCAAAGAAGGTTCCAGAAGAGCAGGAGCATCAGTTTCAAGTCTTCACTGGAGCCCTGAGTGTTTGTGCCAAAGTCTCCCAGCTGGTTGAATTTGAAAATT
Source organism: Lissotriton helveticus (assembly GCF_964261635.1). NCBI lineage: Eukaryota > Metazoa > Chordata > Amphibia > Caudata > Salamandridae > Lissotriton > Lissotriton helveticus. The sequence continues at coordinate 3,249,558 of NW_027611656.1, read as the reverse complement.
GTAGATGCTGAAGTCCTTTTAATGTTGTGTTCATCACCTTTGCCCTTTCTCCTGTTCTTTGAACTTTTTTGGAACATGATTTCATTCAGAAGGTCAGGCCATGGGGCATAAGTTGGGCAGTCTGTGGTGGATGATAAATGTTACAGTGGTGGAACCGAAAGGTAAATACTTATATACTTATAAATAGAATGTACCTCTGCAATGTGGTTTTTTTTCTGCAGCATATTGAGTCTACCCAATTTCCTTGAAAGTCGTAAATAATTCTTGATTGACATTCAAATGCAAACAGTTATGCCCCTGAGGTCAAATCATCCCACCTAGCACTTCCTGAATGTACAGATGTGCTTGCAGAGCCCCTGGAACATAAGGCCCAAGCACCCCAGCGAATTCAAGCACTGCTCTCATGTGTCTTCTAATACTAAACAGCATAAGAGCAATGCTAGGATTGGCTGGGTTATTCAAACACAGAGCTCCACGGAACGCAGATGGGGGGTATGTCTCTGCTCACACATTGCCGTAGTCTAGCCTCTGGTGATGAGGGCCTGGGTGACAGTCCTTCTGGTTTCGGTGGGGATCCATCTGTAGATCTTGTGAAGCTTGCAGAGGGTGTCGAAGCAAGAGCAGGAGATGGCGTTGACTTGCTGGGTCATTGACAGTGAAGAGTCCAGGATGAACCCCACGTTGCGTGCGTGGTTGGTGGGTGTCAGTGCAGCTCCTAGCGAGGCCGGTCACCAGGAGTCATCCCAAGTAGAGGGGGTGGAGCTGAGGATGGTGACCTCCATCTTGTCCGAGTTCAGCTTCATGCGGCTGTTCTCCATCCATTCGGCAATGGCATTCATTCCTTCGTGGAAGTTGGTCTTGGTGGTGGCGGGGTCCTTCGAGAGGGAGAGGATCAGCTGGGTGTCGTCGGCGTATGAGACGATTTTGAAGTTGTGCGATCGGACGATGTTGGCAAGCGGTGACATGTAGATGTTGAAAAGGGTTGGGCTGAGAAATGATCCTTGGGGTAAGCCGCAGGTGATCTTGCTGGCTTCGGATCGGAATAGAAGGAGGTGAACTCTCTGGGTTCTGTCAGTGAGAAAGGAGGTGATCCAGTCCAGGGCTTTGTTGCTAATCCCCACGAAGTGGAGGCGTGTGCGTAGGGTGTGGTGGCAGACGGTGTCGAAGGTGGCTGAGAGGTCCAGGAGGATGAGGGCTGCTGTTTCGCCATTGTCTAGCAGGGTCCTGATGTTGTCGGTGGCGTTGATGAGGGCGGTTTCGGTGCTGTGATTGCGCCGGAATCTGGATTGAGACGAGTCCAGGGTGTTGTTCTTTTCGAAGAAGCAGGTCAGTTGTCTGTTGCCGATCTTCTCGATGATTTTTGCCAGGAATGGAAGCAGGGAGATGGGCCGGAAGTTCTTGAGGTCCGTTGGCTCTGCCTTGGGTTTCTTGAGTAGGGCCGTGATCTCAGCGTGTTTCCAGCTCTCCAGGAAGGTGGCGGTCTCGAAGGAGCTGTTGAAGATCTTCCGGAGTTTGGGTGCGCTGATGGAGCTCGCTTTGTTGAAGATGTGGTGGGGGCAGGGGTCTGACGGTGAGCCGGAGTGGATGGTGTTCAAGGTTTTGATGGTGTAGTCGTTACTGATGTGGTTCCAGGAGAGCAGAAGGCCGGTGAGGCTGGGGGGGCGGTGAGTCAGAGGTGTTGGTGGCAGTCGGGGAGGTCATAGTGATGAAGCTGTTGTGGATGTTAATGATCTTGTGGTAGAAGAAGGTGGCGAGCGATTCGCAGAGGTTTTGTGATGGTGAGATGTCATCAGAGCTGGAGCTGGGGTTGGCGAGTTCCTTCACGAAAGTGAAGAGCTCTTTGCTGTTGTGTGTGGTGTTGTCGATGCATTCCTTGAAGGAGGTCCTTTTGGTGGATCGAATGAGTTGGTGGTACCTGCGGCTGGCGTTCTTGAGGGCTGCATGGTTGTCTGGTGTCTGTTCGTGGTGCCACTTTTTCTCGAGTCTTTGGCAAGTCTGCTTGAATGTTTGGAGGTCGGTGGTGAACCAGCTGGCCCTACTGACGGTGCGTCTTGTTTGAGGGTTTCTTGATAGGGGCGAGGGTGTTGGCACAGTCGTTGATCCATTGACTGAGGTTGCGGGCAGCTGTGTCGGTGTGGTCAGTAGGTGGGTCTAGGGAGAGGGTGGTGATTAGCTGGTCTTCGGTGACCTTGTTCCAGCTGCGGTGGGGGATTCGTTGCAGGGGGTTGTGCGTGGTGTTTTTCTTGAAGGAGAACTGGATGCAGAAGTGGTCGGTCCAGTGGAGTTCGGTGGTGTGGCTGAAGGTGACGCGGTTGATGGTGGAGAAGATGGGATTGACCATGTGACCGTCGGGGTGGGTGGGTGTCGTGACGAGTTGTTTGACTCCAATGTTCCGAGGTTGTAGAGCAGGATGGTGGAGTTGCTGTCGGCGTTTTCGAGGTGGAAGTTCAGGTCTCCAAGGAGGATGTAGTCTGTGGAGGCCAGTACGTGTGGGCTGACGATGTCTGTGATGGAGTCGCTGAACTGTGGTCAGGGTTCGGGGGGGTCTGTAGATGAGGGTTCCTCTGAGGGTGGTGTTGGGATCCATGAGGATCTGGAAGTGCAGGTGTTCGGCGGTGCTGAGGGTGTCTTCGGTGCTGGTCGAGATTCTAAGGGTATTCCAGTGGACGATGGCGATTCCTCCTCCGGGTCTGTTGGTGCGGTCCCTGCGGGTAATCTTGTAGCCATCCGGGATGACTATGGCAATGCCGGGTTCCGAAGAGGGGTTCGTCCAGGTGTCACTAAGGAAGGCGACGCCCAGGGAGGATGAGTCGAGCAGGTCCTAGAGTTCGACGGCGTGCTTGTGGATGGAGCAGGTGTAGAGTAGTTTGCATCTGAGATGGTTTCAACCTGCCGTGGGGGGAGAGGCAGAACCTGCAGGTGTTTGCTGGATGGTGTGGCTGCAGTTTCGGCAGGTGAAGGGTCCGTGGGTGAGCTTTGGGTTGGCCTGGAAGCAGGTGGTTGATTGGCCGGCATTGAGTGTGTGGAGGAGGTTGGCGTCGCAGCAGCGTCTGGTGTCATGTTGCTCGTGGGTGCCAAGGGGTCTGGCGCTGGGCGCGGTCCGGGCACAACCTGGCGCAGATGGGCTTGCCGTAGGCACGACTTTGTGGTGCCTGCGGCACGCCCGCTGCGTGGCTGCCATTAAGAAGGGGAGGTGGGAGGGAGGAGCAGCTGGGAGGTGGGTGGGAAGGCAAATGGGCTAGCGAGGGGGGCAGGGCCGCAGGGGAGGCAGCGGTGGGAAGAAACAATCAGGGTGCTACAGGGAGCAAACAGACCGGAGAGCTACAGGGAGAAGGAGGGCAGGAAAACAAAATAGACAAAAGGCAACACAGTATCCCAGGGGAGAGGGCAATTATAGCTAGTAGGGAAGGAAAACAAAATAGACAAAAAAGGTAAACACAGTAGCCCAGAAGAGCGGGCAGCTTACAGCGTGAAATGAGAGCGGACACAGGAGGCACGTACTCACGGCACCGGCGGGAGGAAGGACACGGACACAGACAGGTGGAGCTAGCTGTGCGGAGTGACCTGCCCCAAACACAGGGTCAAGGGTCGCACTGGAAAAGATAATGAGCCTGGGAGGTGGTGGCTCACAGTAGGGGGTCAATATCCCTATGAATGAGATGTGTCTGTGGGCAGTGCTCTACTGGGGTAGATGCTTCATTCACTAAGTCCAGCTGAAACATTGGCTCATACAGCAAACTCACAAAGTGGGACGACCCAGAAACATTTGCCTACTGAGTTTGCACCTTCCTCAGGTAGCCACAGACAATAGCTAGCTAAAAGTCAGAAATTACATTTATTGTTGCCAATTATTTACAGTATGTTGAGATCAGAGCACTTGAGACTCCCAGGGCCCAGAGTCCAAAAATGGCAGTAAAGCCAGTCAAAAAATGTGAGAGCCAATTGAAAAGATGCACTATCTTATATCACTTTTCTGCTAAATCAATCTAGCCAGGTTGGACTGGACCACTTCCTGACCATAATGAGCAATATCATGTGTAGCATTCGCATCTCTCAAGACTTAGGGGCCCATTAGGATGACAGGCAGACTTTGTTCACCCGCCATCCCATCGCATATAGTGACCGCCCGCCATAAGGGCGGGGGTCCCGTGCCTGCAATTAGGATGCGTCCACCACAGTGGCGGGCGCATCCAGCATTCCTGACATTGTGGCGGGCGGTGCACTCAGCACCGCCTGCCACAATGCCAGGAAGGCATGCTGTACACTTCCATGCACAACATGACAGGCACCACTCCGTGCCTGTCAAGTTGTGCATGGAACTGCTGGGGGGTACCATGTGCACCACCCACCACCCCCGAAATCTCTGGGGGACCGCAACGGGCCCCCAAAGCAGACTCCGTATGCCTTTCAGTGGCGGTATTGGCATTGCAAAAATGCCCATTCTAATATGGCTGGCGGTGTTTGATAGACAATGCCACCATACAGAACCCTTTTCCGCCCGGTCGCAAGGCGACCGGGGCGGAAAAGCGGCGGACGGTCTTTCCGTCCGCCGCGGACCCCCCAGCCATAATAATATGGCGGGGGGTCATTCCGGCATGGATGGCGGGCGGATCGCCCCCGCCAGGCCGGCGCTGGCTACCGCCAGCCTGGCGAGAGCAATTCCCCCGCCATCCTAATGGGGCCCTAAATGTTTGTCTTTAACTACTTTATGGCTTCCCTGGCTCAAATCTAGGTTATGACATAGGCTAACACATGCATGGAGATAATGCACCACTTCACCTTAATTTACGGGAGGGAGATTGAGACCAGCAATGCTGGATAATATGTTCGACACACATACAACATCAGGAGCACCAAAATGAACTTTGCCTTAATAGGAGGAAGGCTAGTCATTTTTGATTGGTCATATACTTTAGATCTCTACACCTCTTGTAGACAGAGCAAACAAAGGTAGCTATGAACTTAATTTACCACCTCTGGTGTTAAAAGGGAGTTTACCCCTCCTACGCCGGCATGAGCGTAGATTTTCTGGCAATCAGAAGAGCATTACGAATTGAGCTTATACTAACACTAGGTTGTGTTTACACTGTCCTCCATCTTGCCTCAACATCACAATATATTATGTGATAACTGCTGCTGATTCCTGTTTTTAACAAAACATGTCTAGTTTTCACTTGAGTAAGCAGAAAGTGTTTTCAGAGAAGTTTCCTTTTTGTACTGAATCAAGGATCGTTCTCACTGTCCCAGGTTTATGTTAAAAGCATGTTTCAGCTCAACTGTACAGCCAAGACTGTGAGAATGGTTGAATCTCAATGTACTACTATCCTGAGAGAATCTGTTAAAATGCTTCTTGTAGCTTATTTTTTATTGGTCCAAACCCTGAGAATTATGGATTCACACCGAATGTATGGAAGTCTTTGTCTAAAGCCCTGTATAAGAGTATGAATTTTTCTAAGAAGAGGGCCCCCTTCCGCCACCGTAGAAGGCAAGTCTTTCCTTATACTTATGACTTTTTTTTCAGTATCTATTTTTTGGGCATTTGAGCCAATGTGATACATTCCAGGTTATGGTATAAAGACAACCTCCAGCTCATCCCACCCCAATGCCCTCATGGTCTATTGCAACTGCTGCATAAGACCGATCAATGCACATTCTCCAGGGTCAACAAAGAGGGACTGTGGGGGCCGGGCTCCTGAGTAGCCAGTCCCAACACTAGAGTTGTGCGCTTCTTTTTGCCCAGTGCGGGGCACTGTCACTCACCTTCGCCCTTACCCCATTCAAGGCCACTCCTCACATTCACATCTTCCAACGTTGTCCAATTTTCCTCTTTTGGAGGTTTAGCTTCTGGGGGTCTAGAAAGTCAGCGAGCATCCCCTCCCAGGCCTGCAAATCATCTGCTAGCTCATTGTCTCTCCAGCGCTTCCGCGTGGCAGGTGGGCGCTCACCCTGGGTAGATAGCTTGCAGTGTGTTGGGGGTAAGATATACCTGGTGTATAACATTATATGTTGCATTAATTTAAATCTCGTGTTGGCGGAGGTAGTCTTCACCCCCTCATGGACGCCCTCCCAGTACGTTCTACCAACTACCATGGACCAGTAATGCACAAAGTGGGATAGCTTCCCATGGCACCAGGGCTTTAATTGGGCCGGTACTCACTGGTACTAAGTGCCGGCACTTTTCAATGTTCAGCCTTTGAGTACTGGAACTTCTTCACCAAAGAGAGTACTGGTACCAGAGGAACACTGGGGCAGAATCAGTAGCATGACCGCGGAGCACCGCGCCACAGCCGCGCACTGGTGTTGCTCAATGGCTCTAAGCTCCGCCCCTGATGAATCGTCAGCGGCTCATTTATGTTACCATGGCTTCCCATGGGTTTTGACCGGGTGCATCAAAAAGTGCCAGTTAATTCTTTTGTAGGTGTGCGATGCAGGGTAGGCTGCCTGTCCCATGCGAAATGGGAGGTGATATTCAAGTTGTGTAAATGTATTATTATAATTATATATTTTTTCTGCAAATCCGAGGGGTTTCACACTACAGTGGAGTTTGGAAGGCCAGAGGCAGTGTGAAAAAGCACTCGAGTTCTGTGTGGACACAATTTTACAAGGGTAAACAATTAAGCTGCATTCATTTTCCCTCAGTGCCCACCAGAGAGGGAGAGAAAATGAAAGGAGAGAAAAACAGGTGAAAGAGGAGAAAGAAAGTGGGGAGAGTGAAGAGAGGGAGAGAGAGCAAGAGATATAGATATAGCGAAATGGACACATTTCATAGTGATGAAATGTGTGAACACTTGAGCTGAGGCTGTTGAATTAAACAATAACTGTCTGCGAGATATCAATTAATCCCCCCTTTCAGCTACTTCGAACTTTATGCATTTGATCTACTTGTGCCCAAAGTAAGCCACACTCATGCTTTAAATTGCTTCTACTTCAGCATGGTGCTTTTCATTATGTGTCACTGCTTTGGTTGTGGCAGCACTAGTGTTTTGTTGAATTATTTGTACAACTGGAATCGTGCGGCAGGGGAAGACCATATTATGCGGCAGGGTTGAATTAATTATGCAGCATGAAAGGTACATTATGCGGCCTAATGCAGCACATTATATGATATAATAATTTCATTATTATGTAATTTTTACATATAGCGACACTAAGAAAAGATGTCACCATATTAGTACCAGTTTAATAACCCGATACAGTAATAGGAAACTCCTTCCACTGACAGGAACATGGTGCCATGTTTTTTCTAACTTTTGATCCGTTTAAGCCAGAAGCAATTCTGTTTTCACAAAATTTGCAGATTATGCAGCAGATTATGGTTTATTTGGCAAACGCGGCCATCCCATTATAATACAGAGAGCATGGCACCCTTGCGCTGCCAGTACATCACTTTTCGTGTCGCACTGGCAGCTCAATACACAGCCCCATATTTACAAGGACATGAAAAGCCACCCGGTGTGGCTTTTCATGTCCTTGTAAATTAACACGCAGGACTTTGTGTGAATGGGGCGTCCATGGGTGTTGCTGTGGGTGTTCCCACGCACACCCATGGAACGAGAGACATTTCCAGATTTACGAGGAATCGTAAATATGGAAATGCTTGTGAATGCGACACCTCCCCAGGGGAGGCGTAGGGAGGAACAACGAGCAGAAATGTATTCATTTCTCCTCGTTTTTGTCTCCTGTTTCTATGCGTGCTGCATTCTGCAGCACACATTGAAAGAGAGAATCACCTCTAGATATTGTTCCGGAAGGGTTCCCTTCCTGCACATAAACAATCATTGAAAGAATGCTGTTTTTCAACTTCTATGGAGTCCTAACTTTACTACTCCTAAACTGAGAAAAATCCTAACTTTAAGACTTTCGGTATTCACAAAAGGTATTTAGGAGTCCTAAAGTTAGGACTCCTAACTTCTTTGAATACCGAAATGAGTAAGTGCCTTCTGTGAATACCAAAATGGTAGTACGTTTAGGATTTTGTCTTAAGTTAGTTCTGTGAATTGGGCCCTATGTGTGCTAATGGAGCACACAAAGTTGAAAAACGGCATTTCAGATTGTTTTTGTCCAGGAAGGGAACCACGGTGCAAGGGTGCCTGCGTCGGCGCATGGCAGCAGTGTGTGCGCCAGCGCAGGGGGAAGTAGAGAGATGCAACATATTGTTGTAAATATGTCGCATCACTGTGCTACGAAACTAACGCAGCACGGCGCAGCAAAATGACTTGCAGCACGGTGCTGCGTTAGTTTATTGTAAATCTGCCCCTAGGTGTTTGACTGATGTCCCAAGGCAAATGCTGCTTGACACTGATTCTCTGGCAGATAGCTCTTTCTGGATTTGATCTGTATGAATGTCAGTCTGGGAGGGAGACAATGATTGACTGGCGGTCTGGTTGGGATGTCTAATCTTTAGTTTGGCATGTGCACTTTTAGACCATTCGAAAGGTGATGGAGATAGAAAGGAGAATAGAGCCAAACCGGAAGTAGGGTGAGAAAGGAGGAAAGAGGAGACAAGTAGAGTGAAAGGAAAGAGAAGGAGACTCAGAGATGAGAAAGAGTATGCTACAATCATAGATTAGATACGACATTTGTTTATCCCTTGATTTTAGCTACAAAGAGGCGAGAGTTTTGGAGCCCCGTTACATCATTTTTTGATATGAGTGCTAGGTGTTCTCTGTCCTCACCTCCAATACAACAAGAAGTTACTAAACCTCCATGATTTCCTATAGCTTATTATATGTACTTTTCCTATTTTACATTTTTTATATATATTGTATATTTCCTACGTAATTCATTGCTCTATAATTTACCAGTCGCCGGTCATGCTTTTAGTCATTCTCAACTTTTGAATCCTTCTATTCTTATTATTATTATTGATTGTTTTGCTGTATGATCATTTGTATCATTTTCATTGTTTTCTTTTGTAAAGTTTTACTTTATCTGTTTCAATAAAAACTTTTTTGAACTTAAAAAGAGATGAGAAAGAGTAATAGAAGAAAGACTGAGGGGTGAAGACCAGCAATATGTAGTAGAAGATAGGAGGATTCAGACAAGGAGTCACAAAGATGTTGATAAAGAAAGGAGGGAAGAGATTGATGGGAAGGATGAGAGAGCAGAAGGAAGAATGAGGGAAAAGGAGATGGGAAACGTGCAGTATTTGATTTAAAATGAGTTACAGATGCATCACTTTAAGGGGTTCCACTTCAGGGAAGAAGTAACTTGACTGCACAATTCATTGAAATACTACTTTTCCTCATATAGGGTTATTTGCTTAAATGAAGGAAAAGTGAACCAATAATTCGGTATATTCATGGTAAATATTTAAAAGAGGTTCTTGGGCCGTTTAAATACAAATAAAAACACACAGGGGGAACTATGAGCTCAATAACAACTTTGCCATGAAGTCAGGTGGTTTGCAAAAACATAGTGTCAATAAATAAATCATCAATGATTTTTTCCTTGTCACCACATGGAGTTCCACAACCTTTGATTTTGTTCTTCAAATAGTTTACATCAATGTACTTCATTATTTTGTACCTTTTAAACTGACTAGTCTCATGTTAGGTGAATACACATTATTGTTGAATTCAAGGGAATTTCAAAAGGTACTTTAAAAGAACCACCATAGCTGAATAAACAGGAAAAATATGGACCATAAGTCAAGGGCATGATCTGTCATCACTAACCGGATCATGGTATGTCCGCGTCTAGGTTTCTTAGACTGCACACAGTATACATTATTGTGGATAAGTGAAAATTCAAATGCTGGCCATGTGCCCTAAGGGCAGAAGCAGTCTAGACACATTTGAAATCTGAAAAACATTGCTAAATATACCCTTTTGCACATGCAAAAATAATAATACAGATATTAGAAATGTTTCTCTATCATCATGCACAAGTGTGCACTGAGAAACTCTTCATCTTGTTAATAAATGGTTACTTTTAGCCCCACCCCTAGCTCCGCCACAAACTCCACCCTTAGTCCACGGCTCAATTTAATAAGTACCTGCACTTCTTTTTTCCCATTTAAAGCACTGAGTAGCGCCTTTTACACAGAGGAGATTAACTTACTCCCCCCTGCCATGTTGAGTAGAGTCACTATGTCTGTGGCTCTTCTGGGGCATCCGGGAAAGGAGGCTAAATACCATGGGCTGTGCCTGCTATGATAGCGAATTGTAAGAATTGTCAATGTCTCAAATGAAGCATTTCCACCTCATCTTTTCAATCAATGCTGTGCATCCTTCCTATCCAATTTACATTATCCGACTCAGCGTCCACAGGAGAGATAGCACGCCCCTACAAACTTTAATAAAAAAACGACGATATCATGAGCAACTATGAGGACATATCTAAGAGCACTGAGGCCAGGGCCTCTACTTTCGCGTTTGATGCAAAAGACGTTGATCAAATATATTCCCTAATCAGGGAGGAACTCACACATGAACCCACGAGTCGGTCTAAGGAGCAAAACATAAGACAGTTACTTTATCTCTCAAAAAGGAAAACTAACCAACAACTCCATGCCAGCACTCTTGTCAAATATCATCGAAACCAACGCATACCACGAGGATTAAGAATTGCACTGAAACCATCCCTCTGTAAACACTCCAAAAAGTTTCAGGAACGATGGTATGAAATCCTAAATAAATGTTCACTAGACTTGATCCTTCTAATAATTCAAGAATTATCTACCATCCTTGAGGAACTCACAACAGAAATTGAAGAAACAACCACGGAACTTTCCAAAATGTTGTCAGAAGACGAATTAAAAACCACTTTGGAGGATATCAAAAACCAAATAGAACGTCATTCGAGAGAGATTAACGAACGCAAAATTCGTAAATTCAAGAGGGATACCCTCGATTACAGACTGGGTGAAGTCTATTCTTGGGCTGACATTTATGCCCAAAAACGCAGGAACCGCCCATACAACTCAAACACCGACACTTCATCAACGGACAGTGAATCAACACAAAAACCACGCAAAACCCAAGCAACCCGGGTTCCACAAGACCAAACCACATCTGAAGAACCAACCACAAGTAAAACTCCAAACATTAATCCTTTTTTAGAACAGGGTCAAAGCCAAAAAGGAGACCCAGGAGAGGGAAAAGTCAAGGACAAAGAAAGAGACCCCCCGACCACTCGGAGTACCACCGCCACAACCAAAGACAAGGAGAAGAAACCCAAAAAGAATCCATGACAGAACAATTAGTCATCAACATCAGTAACTAAAACCTCAGCACCTATGAACTAGGATTGCTTCAGAAGGGAACTTCCTTCGTACCCACGACCTCAACAGATCATTTAGAATTGGAAGTAAGCTTCTTCAAGCTAATGCGAAAACTCAGACTTAGACACTTCTTTGACAACATTGTACAGGAGCGTCCACAGCAAGAAAAAGATCAACTATTGGGACTACGTCCCCAGAGCTCCTTTCAAGCACCTGTAAGCCATAAGACATTGGATCTATTCGAAACTATTGTCAAACAAGATCTCAGCAAGATCAAACATGCCAAACCCAAAACAAGGAACATCACACAAAAGGATCTTGACACATTACGCAAACTGGCAGCTAATGATCAAATTACATTCACCAAAGCGGACAAGGGTGGAGCAATCGTTATCATGGACACTACCATGTATGACAACAAAGTGACGGAACACGTCACAGACATCAATACTTACCACAGATTGGATTATAACCCAACAGTGGAGTATTCAAAAGCATTAAAGACTATCATTGACCGAGCTCATATTCAGGGTGTTATAACCGAGAGGACAAAAAACTTCCTAATCACCTCCAACCCTAGAAGCCCATCATTGCGATTAGTGCCGAAAATCCACAAAAATCTTAGGGACCCACCAATGAGACCAATTGTTTCCACTCGTGGAAGCATACATGAACCAATAGGCTAGCTGATTGACAAATATCTACAACCTACAGTGCAATCCATGCAAACGTATATTAAGGATACCTCTCAATTTCTATTGAGATTACAACAAATACCTTGGAACCCAAACGAAAAAATTATCTTATGCACTGCAGACGTGTGTAGTCTATACACGAGTATACCCCATGACATGGGGATTGAAGCCATGGAAGCAGCACTTCTGAACACCGAATTGGATCAAGACTTACAGACGTTTGTAATGGAACTTATGTGTTTCACTTGATATCACAGCTATTTTAAAATCAAAGAAAATTGGTATCAACAACTCACTGGGATGGCCATGGGCAATTCGGCCGCACCCGTGTATGCAAATATCTTTATGCAGTGGTACGAGAAACAACACATCCTCACCAAAACGGTATGGACCAACAATTTGAGAATGATAATTCGACACATCGATGATTTTTTCATAATTTGGAACAACTCAGAGGAGACACTACGAACTGAACTCACCAGGTTCAATGAGATAGACCAAAGAATCCAATTAACTTGGGATATATCAGACACCTCTGTCAATTTTTTGGATGTGAAAATAACTTTAACCCAACAGGGTTTCACAACGGAACTCTATGTCAAACCGACAGACAGGAACAACATGTTACTACATTCGAGCTTCCATGAACCCAATTTGATAAGAAACCTACCGTTTTCACAAATGGCCAGAGTAAAAAGGATTACCTCCGATGATACAACCCTAAAGGCTAGCCTTAATGAAATGACCAACAAGTTTATCAATAGAGGTTATCCACAAACCTTAGTGGAAGAAACCAAAGTAAGGATAAACAACATCGACAGGACCAAGCTTTTAACACCAAGAGTAAAATCTGACCAAACACGCACTGTGGTGGTTTCTAAATTTACAACTGCTAGCAAAAAATTCAAACAGGCTATATTGAAACATTGGCCAATACTTAATGTTGAACCTGACTTCAAACAATCATTTAGACAACCACCTCTATTCGCTTACACCAGGGCTAAGAACTTGGGAGAAATCCTACAGGAGAAACACACTGAGACCATAACATACTCTGGAACAAAACCTTGCCTGAACTGTGGCAACTGCAACAGTATAATTAGAGGAAACATTATCCATCATCCCATGCACGGCAATGCTATTAAACTAAGGGTTAATGCCACCTGCGATACCAGCAACCTGATATATGGGATAAGATGCCCATGTGGTAAGATGTATGTCGGCAAGACAGAACGACGCATCAAGGTGCGACTCACCGAACACAAGTCTAATATTCGACTTAAAAACATGAAGTCAGCATTATCTTCACATTATGTTGAACAACAACATAATGTTTCACAAATCAAATACATCATCCTTGAAACCGTGCATAAAACTGAGGGGGTAGACAACAACAAACACCTCCTAAGGAGAGAGAACTTCTGGATCCAGAGACTGTCGACCCAAAAACCGATGGGGTTGAATGAAAGAATCGAATTTTCCTGTTACCTGTAAATATTTGCTTCATTGACCGTATCTTGTGATTATTGTGTCTGTTCACCTTACATTGACATTGTTTACTAGCATTCACCCTGTAACGTTTATTTAATTTCGCCTCTTACACCATCACTCACCAGCTCCTAAGCTAATTGTAACCCCAGTCACTCCCAGCCCGATCCAAGACTCGTGCACAATTCTTCACAAACATGCCGTTTTTCCACACAGCTTTCAACCATGATATTTCTCCAATTTTGAATTTTTTTCAACCTTAACCAATCGATTTAATTCACCATTTCCCCACGATTGTTCGAACCACATCGACCCGTATTACAGACTTCCTCAGTCTTTCTACCTTTTCTAACACATGACGCATCACGTGACCGGAACTTTTTCAAATATCTAAACGCGGCCAGAATCACCTGTGCCGGCGTTCCTGGAGACGATCACACGGACCGCAAACCTTTTTAACCTTACTTCAGGTTAGTTACAGATATTCGATTAAGTTCATTTCTGAGCGTTTCACGCCAGCACCTAAGCAACTCGCGCTGATTACATTTTTAACGTTTTTTCCAGAATCGACCAAACCTTTCTGAACAGGCATGTAAGTGACACGCCGCCCTTACATTTTTCACTATTCCGCTTGCCCCCAACCACCCTCAAACACGTAGGATCTTTTTGCACCAACACAGTATTAGGTGGTTTTTTCCATTTCATTTATTTATTAACCAACAAGCACATTGTGTGATATAATTGATAATGTGATCAAGTTTATCAATATGTTGATTTGTTTATCTTTACACACAGCCATATGGACATAAACCTTACTATTTATATCATTGTTCCACAGTGTCAATTCCCTGATGAAGGGCATGTTGTTAATGCCCAAAATGAATTGGACTCGTTCTAAAGACATTGCCTGAAATGAATATTATCTGTTAAATTGCATATGAAATGATTTTGAAAAATCGAAAACTACAATGAAATATAAAGATATTCAAAGATAATCTTATCGTATGGAAGTCTTTTTTCATTACAAAAGATAACAAATGTGTGTGCCTGCCAAGGGATGAAGCCAGAGACTCTCTAGCCTCACTTTCTAATGCATTATGGCTGACGCCGTTGGGCACTCGACGTCACCTTGCGGAGCACCAGAAAATTACCACAACATCACCATAACTGGGTGACCACTTTTTTTTTCAATCAATGCTGTGCATCCTTCCTATCCAATTTAGAGTAACAAATCTGTCATTTAGATAAAGTTCCCACAAGGTGTCGCAGCCCACCTCTCGCCACCTCTCGCCACCAATCTACCTCCATCAATTGCACTATTTGTGCAAACAGGTGTAGAGATCATTGGATCAGTGCGGGGCGTAGGGAGCGCGGTTCATCCCCCGCCGGACCGCCCCCTCACAGCCTCGACACACCTGCCTTGCTATGCACAGGATCTCCCACCTCCAACATCAGGAGTTTGGGAAAGGTATCCCACCACATGTGCCCTATCAACCTTTTCTCCCAGATCTCTTTGTCACGCCAATGCACCGCATGCTGTAGCTGAGCAGCGAGATAGTATAGCTCCAACCTGGATAGTTCCAGCCCACCATGCTTCCAGGTACGTTTGAGGTAGCCAAGCTTACTCTCCTCTGGCCTGATGCCCAAAGCAGTTCGACAATTATTTTGTCTAGTTCAACAAAGTATTTTCTAGGGATTTCCAACATGGCTCTGCGAAAGATGTAGATACAGCGAGGCAGAACAATAGTTTTTACTAGCGCCACATTGCCCATTAACCCATTCGTTGCACCCTTCGGCCAATGGCCGTCGCGAGCACTACCTCCGTAGTGCTGCACACGTCCGTTGGCTGACGCGGCCGCGCCCACTCATCAGAACGCCCGCATCGCGGTAGAATTGCCATTGCGGTTAAGGTGTTAAGGACAGCCGGAGATTGTTCCAGAATCTCACAGAAGACTTAAGGCCCTCCAGAAATTCAAGGTTTTTGTACGTCCCTGCCTCCCTTGCAATCCTTATTCTGAGATACTTCACGCTGTTGGCCTCCTAAAGGATTCCCAGCACCGGGAGGTTCGGTTGTGGCATTCCCCTCTGTGCGCCCAATGGGAACAGTTTACCCTTGGTCTGACTTAAGTGAAGCCCGGAGACCTCACCAAATTCTGTCAGGGCTGCCAACATAATAGGGACCGAGCACTTCCACTGCTGCGAACAACCAGTGCGTCATCCGCATACAGAGAGACCACGTGTTTGGTCTCCCCAACTGTTATTCCCCAACCTTGCAACATCAAGCACAATCTACATGCTAGGGGCTCCATCGCCAATGCGAATAATAACAGTGATAGTGGGCAGCCTTGCCTAGTCCCCGGTATAGGGAGAAGCGGTGCAACACCGTCCGGCCAATTCACACCCTCACGACGTTGGCCTCGAATAGCAATATAACCCATTTAAAATAGGCCTTCCCAATCCCCACCTTCCGCAGCACTTGCCATAGGAATTTCCATGAGAGGGAATCAAATACTTGTTCTATATCACGCAATACGAAAGCATATGGGTCATCTCTCAATTCTGGCGCATGCATAACCAGTGACAACAATCTTAGATTACACAGGGTGTTCCTGCGTGGAATGAAATCACATTGGTCTTTGTGGATCAGAGATGGCAAGAAGCCCAGAAGCCTGGTCGCCAAAATGTTGCTGAGGATTTTTTCCATCAACGTTCAGCATGGAGTTGGGTCGGAAAGAGGAGACCTCTCTGATGTCCTTTCTGGTTTGGGCGACATACCTCAGAAAGCCTCTTTCATTGCATTGATTCTTGCAACTGCCCTCTCTTTTACGCCTTATTGTACACTACCCGGAGGTGATCCACGAAGGAGCCTCTGGTATAGCTCAGCCGAAAAGCCACCTCCTCCAGGGGCTTTAGCTATTTTCAAGGCACAGATTGCCACTATGTTATTCTTCTCAGTGTGGGGAGCATTTAGTTGTTCCCTGCCCTATCTAGGCAGACTGGCCATTTGTAGGCCGGTCAGGTAGTCCTCCCCTGCTATTGGGAAGTTACTGTCCGGTGCCGCATATATCCCACTGCACATGTGCATCAAAGACCTCTGTGATATCCTGCTGGGAGTGCATCTCCGTTCCCCGCATCTCCAACACCCCACCCCGGGTGTCCTCTGAGACTCACTAAGTAGAAGCAAGGCCAATATCCTATCCGCTATGTCCGCTTCTGCCTACAGACGGTGTCTATAGTTGGTGTAAACAAATTTGGCCAACCAGTCCCATGTCTCCAGTAGTTCCTTTTTAGACTCCTTCCATTCCACCACCTTCTGCAGCTCCATAGCCAAACACTCCTTCAGGGCACCCAGTCTCTCCTCCTGCACATTGAGCATCTGCGCTAGCTGCATTCTTACCCAAACACGATCTTCATGCACTCCGCCCATAGACCACCTTCATAGCATCCCACTCTGTGGACCTTGCATTTGTGCTCTACCAGGTTTCCTCAAAGTATCAATCCATTTGCGTGTGCAAATTCTAGGGCTGCCAAGGCCTCCACTCTCATCCGCCAGAGAGGCACCCCAGGAGCCCTCCTGCCCATTTTGTATGAAAACAATAAAGGGGAATGATCCAACAGGTGGCATGCTAGGTATGAAATAGTAACTATGTTATGAACTAGGCTACATGACATCAGGCAATAATCTAGGTGACTGTATATCCCAGTCTCAGGGGTAAAACATGAGTCGGTAAGGCTCAGAGGGTCACACACCCTCCATACATCCTGCAGTCCGAGTCCCCCCATGACCTCCTGGAGTAACTTTGTCTTTATATCCGCCCTGGGGGGGTGGGGGGGGGGGGTCAACGGCCCAGCATGCCATCCAGTACGTAGTTGAGATCTCCAGAGACTATCAATTCCGGACCCAGATATTTAGTCACTGCCCTCAAAATAGTTCAATAAAAATCGGTATTGTCCACATTAGGGGCATAGACATTTACCAAGCAGAGAACCCTGGCATCTGTCATACCCGACACACTAACATATCTTCCCTCTGTGTCAATCATCACCTCCGTAGCCGAAAATGGGGCCCCAGGTGCCACTTAGATCAGTACCGCCCTGGCATAACTGGAGTAGGAAGTTGTGAATATCTGTCCCCTCCATCTTCTACTTCAACGGACTAATACAGGCTCCCCAGGTGTGTGTTTCCTGTAGGAAGGCCACAGAGATCCCACCGCCTCAGATACAAATACACAAGCCCCTTAGTGTGCTGCCCTAGTCCGTGCACGTTCAATGTTAGGAACCTCTTTGTCTGATCCGTCTTAAGTGCCATGTCCCTTATCGATTTCACCCTCCCCCTGCTCTCTCACTCCCCACATCCACTCCAGACTTGCATTCACCATCCATTTTAGAGTACTGTAGAGCGACCCTAAAACACTACACCCCAGCTTAAACATTAAAATGAATTTTGTGAATATATTCCCACCCACAGACAGTGTGCCCAAACAACTCTAGCCCATAACAGCTGGGCCAACATTCAACAACCACTGTCCCATCCCTCCCTCGGAGGCCAGAGTCTCAACCTCCTCAATTGCATCATGCTGAGGGCCCAGCAACTCACTGCTGGTGCAGCAAGGCCAATGCCACTCAAACCGCACCAATGGGACCGCAGCCCTCCGTAGGCTCCCACCGACCTTCATCAAAAGCTATGCAATCATATTGAACTAGATAATACCACATAGGAAGCATTCTACCCACATAGTAACTTTGACACATAATAGACAACTCTCCCCACCAATGCAACAGTATATCCATTGTCTGCGGTCTTAATTATACATCACATTAGTACCCAGTGTAGCAGCGGATCTGCAGTCTATTGAAATCTGCACCAGCCTCGAGTCTTTGTATGTAGCATCTCTGTTTGGCAACCCCCAGTGCAGGGACATGGCCCCATAGTCCAGGGCAGATCACCCCACACCAAAGCATCCCAGCCTCATCCACTGCTCTCGCTAGCCCAGGGCTGTGCTATTGCTCAGGTAGCCACAATCTCCCCTTTGGGGTTTGCATGATTCCCAAGTGTCCAGCACACAGTTTGAGTCCTCTAATGTCCGTACGGGCAGTCCAGGATCTTCCTTGCTTGTAGAGCCTCAGTCCGGGTCCTCCGTTCCCGAAGAGTGTCTGCATGAACATGATGACTGGTGGCTGACACCACTTCTATCAGTTCTGCGGCTCGAGGGTGGATTCCGTTTTTACTCCTTCCTGAGTGTCTAGTCAGTCATTTGCCTCTCCAGGGGTAACACATAAGAAAACCTTTTCATTGTGCTGCAAGGAACATTAGGCTGTACTGGAGGTCTGGCTCCCACAGTCTCTTTTTGGTCGGCAAAAAGTTCCGGCATAGTTCCTGCACCTTACGGGTGTAATCCGGAAAGACCATGACATTCCTCCTACCCAGACATGCTGCAATAGTACGTCTCGGACTCTGAAGTTAAAAAGCTGGGCAATAATGGCGCTGGGCGGTCCTCTGGCCTTGGGCAAAGGCACCACTGCCAGGTGGGCACACCTTTTTCATGAAGAAATTGAGGAATTTTCTTGGTTTCAGGACGTTTGTGATCCAGTTCTCCAGGAACAACTCTAAGGGTTGTCCATCTACACACTCTGGGAAGCCCACAGATCTTAGGTTGTTCCTTTGAGAGTGCCCCTCCACGTCCTCAAAACATTCCTCCATTCGGGCGGAGAGCAACTGGAGTGGGGTTACCATCTTTTTAGGGCCACCAATTCCTGTTGAAATTCTGTGACATGCCCTTGAGCCTCAGCGATCCCCTTCAACATGTTCCGAAAGTGTGCACGGAGAAGCCCACCTCAATAGCCAAGGTGTCCATTTTTACCAGCATGGCCTCCAGCGAGCCTTTATTTCCACCATGATGTAAGCCATAGTTGGAGCCCTGGTGCCGCAAACAAAGCTTGTTTGGCCTGCTCCCCCACTGTACCCTCATTGAACACTGGATGGATATAATTTTATCAGCCTCCATGTCCTTGGTAGGCTTGTCTTTCACCATCGCATATGTTCAGTGGGATCGTAGCAGTCTGGTGTCCCTTAGGCCCAGGCACTCTCCACTTGCTGATGTCCGGCTCCGGGTCCAGGCACTTACAACCTAGCCTTCGTACGTTCCAGAGGGCCCAGTTTTTCTGGGTATTTCGCCCTGACCCAAATTGTCTGAGTGAGGGCGGTAGAGTGCTAGAGTGAGGGCGGTAGAGTGAGGGCGGTAGAGTGGTAGAGGGAGGGCGATAGAGTGGTAGAGTGAGGGCAATAGAGTGAGGGCACAACACCATCCCCATATAGTATGAGGACTCCAACAGAGCATATTGTCTTCATGGCTGAAGGCCTATAGTAGAAGACACCGAAAATCATGCAACGAAAGACAGCAACACAAACGCGGTGGCATCAATCACTGTACAGTTACTGCTGCATCATTTACCAAACCAATTGTGCATTCAGCGTTGTCAAGGAGCATAGCAAAATAGCAGAGCACAGAGAGCGAGGCTGCTCATACCCAGTGGATTTAGGAATCCGTTCCATAAAAAAGAAAACAAGGGTGAGAGAGCAGAAAGGAGTGGGGCTAGGCTGCAGCCTCAACAACCTCTCGGCATTGCTGTGGCGGGGGCGGGGGGGCGCATTCCTTGGAAGTCTGATGGGGGGGTAGGGGAGTGGCTTGGGAGCGGCTTCCTTTGAAGTCTGATGCCGAGGCTTAGACAAATGGTGTATGGTGTGCGACGTGCGATGTGGCAGGTAATGTGCACGCGCCTGGTTCACATGAACTGCACCTAATCCGCAGTTTGGGTAGACTTTTGAAATCCTTCTACTATAATCTCGCCGAATAATGCTTGCACATTGGTTCAGCGAGACGTAAAAAGGAGCTACATTTGATGTATATGTGTTGCAATGTGTAGCACTCGCTAAGATGCTTTAACTGTGAGAGGAGGATTTCCTCTCGAGTTGTACCTGTAAAGGAAGGTAGACAGTACAAACACGTAAGCACACACATATGGCTAAGGCTTGTATACAGTGAAATTATCAGTAGTGCCTTGGTGAAAAGCGTAAAAAACGGCAGTGTTTGTGCGGTTCGGTTCGGTATTGTGATTAAATAGCGGACTGAGTAGTATATTCGCTATTATTGCTATTCCTAGAGGAGGTTTAAACAACATTTGTGGCCAAGGTGGTAGCTATGACAACTGTATGTGCGCTGCTTACTCTCAGGATTTCGAAAGTAAACTCCATGAGTTCCGAGAGGGGGTCCGAGTAGTAATAGTGCTTTGGTGCTATCTCGTGACCCGCTGCTTCACCTGTTGTGTGCCACTGCAAGTATTTTATCACAGGTACCTGTGATGCTAAGAATTGCCCTCAGAATGCCAGCGTCAGTATTGCACTGGTGCCCCTCTAAGTCAAGTTTTGCCTTCGACATGCCAGAACCAAAGGCCATCTTGAAAGCAGAACACTACAGGCCCAATGGGACGGAGGCCAGAGCGACTTGGGTGGAGCAGAGTTGTCTGGTTGGTGTGTAGAAGGCGAGGCAGTGGTTCAAATATTCTGGTTCTGCATTGTGGAGAGCTTTATAGGCATGTGTGAGGAGCTTGAAGGTGATTCTCTTTTTGATAGGGAGCAAATGGAGTTGCCAGAGGTGTTGTGGCAGCGTTTTGGACTATCTGTAGTTTCCTGAGACGTTTCCAGGTGAGGCCGGCATAGAGTGCGTTGCTGTAGTCTGCTCGTGACGAGTGCGTGGGTGACCGCCTTTCTGGATTCTGTGGGGAGCCATCTGAAAGTCTTTCAAAGTAGGTGGAGCGTGTGAAAACAGGATGATGCGTTGATTTGGTGGTTCATTGAGAGCGAGGAGTCCAGTATGATGCCAAAGTTGCATGTGTGGTCTGGTGTGGTGGGTTCCTAGCACGGTGGGCCGTCAGGAGTCATTCCAGGCTGAGGTGGTAGGTCGCCGGATGAGTACTTTGGTTTTGTCCGAGTTGAGCGTGAGGCAGCTGTCTTGCATCCAGATAGCAACTGCCTTCATTCCGAAGTGAAAGTTGGTTCTGGCAGTTGTGGTTTTGTTGGTGAAGGAGATGATCTGCTGGGTGTCGTCGGCGTAGGGGATGATGTTGAGTCCGTGGCTTCTGATGATGGCTGTGAGGGGGGCCGTGCAGATGTTGAAGAGGGTGAGGCTCAGGGAGCAGCGAGGGAGTACTCCACATTTGATCTCTGTAGATTCTGAGAGGAATGGGGGCCGTCTGACTCGCTGTATATGGTCGGTCAGTAAGGAGTGGGTCCAGTTCAGTGCCTTGTTGCAGATGCTGGTGTCGTAGAGTCTCGTAATTAGGGTGCAGTGGGAGATGGTGTTGAATGCGGCCGAGAGGTCAATTAGGATGAGGGCTGTGGTTTCCCCCTGGTAAAGAAGAAAGCAGATATCGTCGGTGGCAGTGAGTAGTGACTCATTCTCACTAACGACTTGTCACTGACTCTCACCCCCTCACTTTCATTCACATACACTCTCACACAAACACAATCCCTCATCTATATGCACACAACCTACATTTAAAAGCATTTTTTTTATTACCTCAGCTACCAGTGAAGGTCCCATTCCAGCTCCTGGGGCTCCATGTTTTTTTATTACACTAATGGTGAAAAATGGACTATTATTTTTCACTTATATTAGAATAAAAAAAGAGTTCGAAAACTAGAATGATGAGCCCTGAGCTGTCCCTGTGTTGTTTGGCACATATGTTGCCACCCTTGATGCCAGGGGTTGCACAGGCAGTGCCAGGGAGCACAAGGGATAATAAGCTGGGGGTCGTCATAGCTGCGAACTCTGACAACCCGTAAATGACATCTATGCAGAGAGCAGCCCCTGCTGCTCCAGTGTCCCCCACCCTAGTGCTTGTACTGCCATATCCCTATACATACTAGACCTTCACATAATACCGCAATGCCATACCACAGCGCCCTCTTTATTTAGGACCCAGCCAAGGAATTCTTGGTTCCTACCTCACCTACCCTGTACCACAACGTGTAACAGCATCCTAAGTTGGCAACTGCACGTTTAAATCCTCAAATAGCTCTGTGTATAATTCCACTGTGTTACATGCATGCCCACAGTTGTGCCCTTCCTCACAATATTAATCTGCATGCATTTTCAATACAGAATCCTGACTTAAGTAATTTAAACTCATACTCAATGTTTCAGCACCCCCACCTCCCCAAAAATCTCATCAAATGTGTCAGTAGGCTTATAATTGTGGCTTGGACGGCATTCTTTTAGGTTTTGCCCATACAGCACTTGCAACGTTTTTTGGCCCTCATTTATTAGGCCTTGCGTCACTTTTACGCTGCCGGTGCGTCACTTTTTGTGACGCACCAGTGGCGTAAAAAATGCGCCTTGTTGCGCCATATTTACAAAGTGACGCATCTAGGTAGATGCGTCACTTTGTAAACCACTGCGCCACATTATACCTGCGCCAGGTCTTTCCGTCCGCCGAGGTCCCCGCCATATTAGTATGGAGGGGGGGAAAACGAGTGTGGATGTCGGGCGGATTGCCCCCGCCAGGCTGGCGGTGGCTACCGCCAGCCTGGCGAGGAGCAATCCGCCCGACATCATAATGGGCCCCTTGGATTGAGTTACATGAGCACCAGTTGCAATACAGCCTCCCACCGAGACTCGAACCCGGTTCTCCAGCTTCAATGTCTTCGATATCTGTGCTCTAGCCGTTACGCCATATCCTTTTTTTGTTCTCTTCATTGCCCCATTCTGCTCCCTCCCTCCTCGCGGTCCACTTTTAACCCTCGTTTCCTTTCAACCCTGGAAAAAAGAGTGGTGTTTGTTCATGGCTGCTCAGCATGCCCTTCTGATTAATACTATAGCCAGTCCCTGATTTCCCCTTGTTAATGATTGGCTAGCCTTTAGGGTTAACCCACACACACTACTGACAAAGATCCACTGCAGATTTCCACAAGCACTTCTCCCTCACATCTCTCAATTCCTGCTTCTTCTCCTCTCTCATCTTCATCATGCCAAGTCTATTATTCTGGGATGAAGGCAGCCAGCTGCCTGAGCCCACCCTTTTTATGCTGCTGTAAAGGCAAAATATTTGTTATCATACTCCACACACACTCATAAAAACTTGAAGCCATGGTAAGCTGGACTGAGGAGAGACAGACACAGATACCTTTGCTCGGTAAACACCCATTACGACGCAGTAATGACACCGCAGTGCCATTACAACGGGGGTTTTATAACGCAAGTCAATACCATGACTTGCGCTGGAGGGCGCTCTAGACTAAGGAATAGTAGATTTACTATTCCAACACCTTCCCTACTGTACGTAGGCTGGTGTTGGAATAGTAAATCTTACTATTCCTAAGTCCAGCACCAACAGCGCAAGTCGTGGTAACGACTTGCGTTGAAAAACCTGCGTTGTGATGGTACTGCAGTGTTTTCTACCGCGTTGTACCATCATACATCCCCTTTGCTCTCATATGAATGGATTACATCCTATTGCATGTTTTCAAGTTGCACAAAAGGGAAAGCACCTGTGTACACCGCACAGGACAGCACCTGACATCCACATGGTGTCTGCCACAAAGATAGCCTGAGGAGTTTTTAGGTGGAAGCCTACCAGACATAGTTTAAGAAAACAAGGGTACCCCATAAAGTGAACCTGGGGTTGTGACGTATTTAAGGAAAACAATGGTTCAAGGGTGTCCTAATTAGGTCCTAAAAAGCGAAAGGAGTTACTTAAATTTGATATTAAATCAGTCTGGGAGCAGAACATGTAGGGCAACATGTGAAACTTTAATCATTTCATATTTTCAACATGTAGATATACCTTCAGGTGCTCACATGAGTGACGGAGTGCATATCGTGACTTGAGTGAAAAAGTGAAAATAGACGAAATGTCACACAGACAACAAGGGGTAATCCACAGAAATATATTAACGTAGGGGGGGGGGAATTTTCCTTGAGGGGGTCGACGACATTTCGATCTTTAGGTAGTCAAGATCATCCTCAGGACAGGGTGAGCATCCTGAAACTGGAGTAAGGTAAATTAAATTAGCACTTAGCCCTATTTAATGTATTCTTGACATAGTGACTTAGTGCTCCCAGTGGCATGATGGGCATAGTTTGCATGCACATTGGTCACATATTTAATTTACATGATAACCTGGCAATCGTGTTTGGGGCGTGCAGGGTGCCATCTCAAAGCTAGGTACTGTGAGTCGAGGGGCGCACTTTTAGAGTACATAGATGTTGTAGAACTTACTCTTGTAGAAGCCTACCAGACAACACAGCTGTCTGGTTGTGAAAATACATCTTGGGGACATTCTTAAAGTTTCACTGGAAATGCATTCAGCCCATTGCTTATCATTGGCTTTGTGGTTTGCAGCTCACGTATTCTTGCTTTCTATTTGCTGGCTTTGCTTGTTTTAGTCTGTTCAGTGTGCCTTTGTCCCTCCTGTGGAGCATAGCCTGTTTACCACCTCACTCCTTTTATTTTTCCACAAATGCTCGCTTTCTGTAAAGAGACCCTTAAATTTAATTCTTCTCCTGTCACCTTTGCTATGCATTCAAATACAGAGGTCCAATGTCAGGCCCTGTCTTTAGAGGGTGCTTGGTGTTTACGTTTCTTTCTTTAACTTCAAAGTGAGAGAATTTAAGTGACAATCATGCTGGATACTGGGGACGGGAAGGGCGCAGCGTGCTCTAATCATTTAGTCCTTTTTAGTTCGAAGCATACTTGACAGCACAGCAGTCAGGTTACTAAATACTTCTTTGGGACTTTCTGCAAGCTGACCTAAGAATGTATTCTGCCCATTCCTTACCAGCTGTTTAAGTTTTGTTCTGATCTTGTCCCATTTACTGTACATTTAAAGACAGAGGTCAAATGTCAGGCTCTGTCTTTCGTGGGAGAGGATTTATCTGACAACCTGGGGGTGTGAAAGGAAACACTTTTTCTAGTGATAGAGCGCGATTGTGCTCTTCAATTTGTAGGGGTGCATTATAATCATGAGTAGTTTGCACCTGCATATGTCCTCTTGTGGTATTAACATTTGGTTATTAGAATGTGTAATGTAATACCGTGTAAAGTGAAGTGATAGAGGGATTTTGTAGAACATGGAGAAATGAACATTGAGAAATGAACATTGTAATTGTGTTATAAATGGTGAAATCTTAATGTTCGTTTTATAAATGACTAATGAGAAATTAATTAATTGACTGTGTAACGCACTGAATTAAAAGTGCACAATAATAATGTTCATATATACGTGTGATTAATGAACTTTCATATTGGTTCTTATGTTCCCGTTTTTTTGTAGGCCTCATAGGTTTTTTTCCCTGGCTCTCAAATTCGAGTTGTTCGTAATGTTCCTGTGTATGCACAACCTCTTTTTTTCTCACGTTTCTGTTGCAGCTGGAGAAATTTATCTTCGTTAGTTAGAATAACGCTTTTGTTTTATGAGTTAGGGATGAGAGGATACATTTGAACAAGTGGTGCTGATAATGTGGGACGGTGTTCTTTCTCACTGGAGAAGGCCTAGGTATCAAGGTCCTCGAGCCAGAGGCTGGGAGTTTCAAAGCCGCCTGGAAAGTTACTTGCGAGGAGGTGTCTAGCTGGATGGGACGCTCGTATGATGTGATGATGGGTCTGCCTTAGGATTTTGATACTGGAGTTAGGGACAGAGCCCCGGGGGTTTGAGTTAGAAGAGAAGATCTGATGGAGAGAGAAGGAGCATCTTAGAACAAGC
This sequence comes from Lissotriton helveticus, assembly GCF_964261635.1. Classification (NCBI taxonomy): domain Eukaryota; kingdom Metazoa; phylum Chordata; class Amphibia; order Caudata; family Salamandridae; genus Lissotriton; species Lissotriton helveticus. The sequence goes on along the minus strand of NW_027611656.1, from coordinate 3,223,391 downwards.
TCTGTCGCTTTATGCTAATTCAACGTGAGTGCACTTCTTAGGAAGTCTTCATGCGATGACAACTTTTCCTGAACTTGCCTGGGAAATGCTAACTAGGGATGTCACGCTAGTGGTAGTGTAGGGACAGACTAATGCTTTTTACTTACGAACATCAAATGCAGAATACTCTTGATGTTGGCGCAGTGATCATCTGCATCCTGATTCTAGAGCTGATCATCTTTTGGATGCTTCATATATTGAATTTAGCCCACAGGTTTGGCTATGTATTAGTTCCAATGTATTTCTACACCCTCTGTTGGGGTGATTGTTTGTCAAATTGTTTCTGGCCATGTAATAAACTAACTAAACTTAGAACCTTGAGTCAGTGGTTCTTCGGAGTCATGGTTTATTGGGATTGTGAAATCTAATTGGACAAGGTATTTCTCCCCTCTACACTTTTAAGCAGGAACCAACGATCCAGGGGTTTCAGAGTAAATCTAGAATGTGGAACCCAGCCCCATCAGTTAGTAGCAATGTCGGATGGTTCCCTCTTGACTTGAGTGGAGGAAGTTGAAAGGAAAACATCTTGTGGGCAAAGAATTTGGTTTAATCATGCGATGTTTTAAACAATTACGAGACCTTCATAGGGGAGATAGAGGAGTTTTAACTCGAGTGGGTGAGGAAGCACCACCCGAAGATACGCCTGCACATGTCATGGCAACGAATGTAGGACTCCATACTACAGTTTGGCTTAAAAATTGGCATAAGGTTGCTGAAAAAGAGCGACATCTGGCTTTTCCACGTTATTGTTCATTTCGATTGGAAGTGCTATATCAGTTGAGGGAAGTGATGGCTTAATTGCGACCTCCGCCTAGACCGACATAGTTTGAAGCATTAGATGCTTGTATGCGAGCAGCACAGACAAAGAACTGGGAAAGAAGTCAGGGAAGGATAAAAAAAGCAATGAAGGCATAGCAGGATGTGCGATGGGACGCACACTACTCTACGATCCTCCACTATATAAATCCTTCACTTGGCAACCCTCCACTCTACACCACTCTACTTAGCGACACTCTGTGCCACTCTACAACACTCCATTCTACACCACTCTACACACTCATTTCCACTCTATGCCCCTCCACACTAAGGTACTCAACTCCACTCTGACAGTCTACACCTCTCTACAACACTCCACTCTACGACATTCTATGACACTCAACGGCCCTCCACGGCACCGGACCAGCATACCTGAACAGCCGACTCAAATTCCACGCACCCCAAAGGACCCTACGATCAGCCCAGCTCTCCTACGCCGTGGTCCCCCGCACCAGAAAGACCAGATCGGGAGGCCGCTCCTTCTCCTTCCTCGCTGCCAAAGCATGGAACGCCCTTCCGCTCCACCTCAGACAGACAACATCGCTCCCCATCTTCGCAAGAAACCTAAAAACCTGGCTCTTCGACAGATGGAATGGAACCTGCACCCCCCCCACCCCCACCCCTAGCACCTTGAGACCCTTACGGGTGAGTAGTCGCGCTTTAACAAACCCCTGATTGATTGATTGATTGACACTCTACGACTGTTGCAAGTTCGAAGTATTATATGTTATGGCTGGGGGGCCTTATCATGTAATAACATCACAATACACAAAAGTGGACCTCAGGTCCACCCTTGGCAGCCTTAACTCAGTCCTGGTAGTGTAGCTTGAGCATTCAGGCTTACTCAGAGGAACATGTGTTAAGCAGTTCATACTACCAACATTGACAAAAAGTAAGGGACACGACTCACGAAATACCTTGACACCAATTTATAAAAATTGAATGTATTTTTATTGAAATATAGGCACCAAAATGAAGTTGATACGTTGCACATAACCGGAGTTATAGATTTTCAAAGTGTTCATAAATAAATGCAATCCAGCTGTCAATTTTTCAAGATTAAAGTCAATGGGAGAAAAACACACTTAGCAATACGATATTTGCAAGGTGGGCTCAGTTGAGCTTTTTCATGTTTAAGGTTATGTGGGCCACTAGACCAAGACTTGACAGTCGGTTCTCCGTTACCTTGCCGAGGGAGTCCGGGTGCAAAGGTTACTTGGCTGTTCTTGGTACTGATGGAATACGTGGTAGCAGTCAAAATGCAGCACTTGGCAAAACCACACTTGTCGTTGAAGGTACACTCTACCCTCAGGAATTAGAGGCCTTCGGTGTCCCAGGTTATGGGTGCAACAGCTGAATCTGTTCTACCTTGCTCGGCGCCGCCAGATGCAGAGGATAGCTGTCAGGGGCAGGTCTCGCCAAAGATGCTTTTTGAACACTCGACACCACAAACCTTAAGATGCAAGACACAGCAGTGGGTTTGTTGATGATGATGGATGCTGTCTCTGGGCCCGATTCACAGAACTAACTTAAGACAAAATTCTAAACTTACTACCATTTCGGTATTCACAGAAGGCACTTACTCATTTTGGTATTCACAGAAGGCACTTACTCATTTTGGTATTCGCAGAAGGCACTTACTCATTTCGGTATTCACAGAAGTCAGGAGTCCTAACTTTAGGACTCGTAAATGCCTTCTGTGAATACCGAAAGTCTTAAAATTGGGATTTTTCTCAGTTTAGTAGTAGTAAAGTTAGGACTCCTAACTTTATGACTCGTAAATGCCTTCTGTGAATACCGAAAGTCTTAAAATTGGGATTTTTCTCAGTTTAGTAGTAGTAAAGTTAGGACTCCTAACTTTAGGACTCCTAAATGCCTTCTGTGAATACCGAAAGTCCTAAAATTAAGATTTTTCTCAGTTTAGTAGTAGCAAAGTTAGGACTCCTAACTTTAGAACTCCTAAAGGCCTTCCGGGGATACCTAAAGTTGTAAAGTTGGGATTGTTCTCAGTTTAGGAGTAGTAAAGTTAGGAGTCCTAACTTTACTACTCCTAAACTGAGAAAAATCCTAATTTTAAGACTTTTGGTATTCACAGAAGGCATTTAGGAGTCCTAAAGTTAGGAGTCCTAACTTCTGTGAATACCGAAATGAGTAAGTGCCTTCTGTGAATACCAAAATGAGTAAGTGCCTTCTGTGAATACCAAAATGGTAGTAAGTTTAGGATTAAGTCTTAAGTTAGTTCTGTGAATCGGGCCCTCTGTGAGGTGCTCCCTAGGTGGAGAGGTTGATGATAGAGTTGATCACTCGATTGGCGATCATAAAGGCTTGGCTGATGCAAATGTAGTCTATGGATACTTCAGTGGCTGGGGATCGACAGGAGTGGACTAGCAGCTCAATACTTGGTGTGAGCCTGGCTACCACTCCCGGCTTGCAGGACATCACTTCTCTTTGGGCTCACTCTCGACAGGCCCAGGGAGTCACAATTCTTGTGATGCAAAACATCGCTTCTCCTGCAGGTTGCGGTCAATTGTTTCCACCAGTCAACGGAGTCTGTTTTGGATTTCTGATGTCCACTGAATTCCCTCTTGTTGGGAGCAACGCGTTTCCACCTAAAGTTCCAGATGTAGCATGCTGGGGAGTGCTAGTCCTCACCAAGACACTGCTTTTCTAAATGCAGAAAATACTTCCGTTTCTTAAAATAACCCTCACACACTCCGATTCATGATTCATAATCCGGTTTACCCCGACTTGTAACCTAAAGGTCAGGGTGGGCTCAACCGTCTTCCAGGAAGCTCTTGAAAGAAAAAGACCGGAGGGCCTAACTACAGATTAAAATTCCCTTGAATACTGGAAGGTATCCCTTTATTGTCAGAGTAGTCTGGATGTTAAAACTAAAAATTTAAAGGGGTGATTAGGATACAATGGTCCTATGACCCTATATTGTCCAACATGTTTCAGCCCTACTCTGAAGGCCTAAGGAGGACCGGGGCTTTCATCAGGATGATACAACTCACCTCCCCAGTTTCTTAGCTCATTATGCTATTGTGTGTATGTGATACATGCAAGCTAGTGCATGTTTGGGCAGTGAATATACTTGCCCTTTTCTTCTTTTGGTATCCGGTCCAATTTGTCTGGGTTCCTTGTTTCTCTGGAGCAGAAGGAAAAGGGTATTTGCACATTAAGGGCTGTGAAAGCCTATGAAGCTCAATGCCTTGATGGCTGTAATCACAAGCCATCCTTGGAGGGTAGGCTCTTGTGGCACATCTCGCCAGGAGGTTAGGCTGTTGTCTTGGCAGAACTGGCTGGGGAAGCCCACCAAGGCAGTGGAGGTTTATATCCTAGAGGGGCACCCACGCAGGGTGGCATCCCTGTGCATGCCAGCTCACTCCAGACTTGGGAATCATGTATGGGTGAAAAAGCATGGTGTTTAATACCAAACACAACACAATTTGTTTGTTCCAAAATGGAGTTGGCGATCTTGAGTTTGCCTTGTAGCTGGCCCATGTTACTCTATGGGAGGCTGGTCACTTACAGTAAAACCTTGCTTTACAGGGTTACTCTAGGGATATATATTTTGGAACATGTATACCCTCACCTTTACTACTCTACCTCCTGGGCTAATGAGGACAACCTTAAGAGTGAATTGCTTACTTTTAGGCAGTGAAGTGTCTTTGCAGCACGTGTATGTATGCATATATAAGGTATTTGTAGAGCGCAGCTGCCACTTCTAGGAGCATCATGGTGCTAGGCGGGACAGTACAGAAGATTCAGCGGGTGTCCTGTCAAATCAGGTAGGGTATCTGAGGCTCCGAAGATTAAAGTTTTCAGGGATTTCCTGAAAATGAGTTCTGTCTGAGAAAACCTGAGGTGGATGGGCAGAGAATTCCAGGTTGTAATCCCCAGGGCTGCCACTGATTTGCCACGTTTTGAGATGTGCCTAAACCTGGGAAGCTTAAGGAGGCTTGCTGATGAGCATCTAAGGAGGCGATACGTCACATACGGTTTAACTTTGGCCCTAAGATACTTAGGTCCTGATGATCTAAAGGCTCTGTAGACTATTACCAGGATCTCAAAAAGGACTCTTTTATGAATGGGTAGCCATTGTAGCGATTTTAAGGCTGCTGAGGTGCCATGAGGCAATTTTAGGATAAGGTGTGCGGCTCCATGTTGTACAATCTGCAGTTTCTTCAGGACAGACTTATTGGTCCCTTCACATAAGCTGTTGCAGGTGTCCAGTCTAGATGTAATCAGGGCCACTGCCTTTCTAGGCATGCAAGTTAGCAGGTCCAAAAACCTTTTAAGAGACTTTATCAGGTGGAAGCACGTGCCGGCCACTGTGAGCACTTGTTGATTGAAGGATTGTGAGGTGTCAAAGTTTACTCCTAGATTCTTTACTACATCTACTGTGATGGGAGAAGGGATATCTTTAGGCCACCACAGGCTGGGCAAGAAAGTGTTGTTTTTTTCAAGAAGCATGATCTCGTTTTTTTAGGCGTTACAATTCAGATGGCTCGATTGCATCCAGTGAAAAACAGCTGTAAGGCAGAGTTGGAGATTCTCTTCCACCTTGGTGGAGTGTTTGTATATTACTAGAATTAACTGAGGATCATTGGCGTAGGAGATGGTTTCAATATTAAACAAGGATATCAGGTTTATCAGGGGAGCCATGTAAATATTAAACGGTACTGGGCTTAAAGTGGAGCCCTGCGGGACACCAGAGATTAAGGGCTTCTCTGCTGATCGATAGTGGCCGAGGGTGACTATTTGTCTTCGATTAGCCATGCTAGGGCCATGTGGGAAATGCCATATGGTTTAAGGCGGTCCAACAGGATGTCATGGGAGACCGTATAAAATGCGGCCGACAGATCCAATAAAATCAACAGAAAGAAAGAAGTCAGTTGAGTGATTACTAGGTTTTCAGTGATTTTGCCGAGGCAGGGCAGCAGGTAGATAGGACGGAGGTTGGAAAGGATCTTAGGGTCGGCTAGTTGTTTTTTCTGAAGAGATTTAACTGCAGCGACTTTCCAGGTCGAAGGTACTCCCGCTAACGCAAGTGAGGAGTTTATTATCTTATTAATAGTAGGGTTGATGATATCAATAATGGCATGCAGTACCCCTGAGGGACACGGGTTGAATGGAGACCCTGACTTGCAGGAGAGGATGGTTTGACTTGCCTGTTCCACACTGAAGTCATGGCAAAATAGGAGGGCCGTTCTATCACCTAAGAAATTCGCACATACCTCTGTGATAGAAGAAGGGATCGTCTTGAAATCTTTTCGAAATATCTGAATTTTCTGTTAAAAAAAGTCAGCAATTTGTTCACAAAGAAACCTGTGATGGCGGGATCTCATGTTCAAGTGTTTTAGGGTGAGTGAAGGATTTCACAATTTTAAAAATTGTTTTTTGTTCGGAGTCTGCCAGCCTGAGTAGATTGGTGAAGCAGGGTTTCTTTTCTATTTTAATTTGTTAATGGTAAGTTTTGAGGGCCATTTTAAAAGGGGTTCGCTCTTCTTGTCTATAGCTTATCCGCAGTCTACATTCTAGCTGTCTACATTCTAGCTGTCTGTCTACATTCTAGCTGTCTGTCTCAGCTTTTGGGTGAACCAGGGGGTGGAAAATTTGTTGGTTGACTTCTTTTTCGAAGGTCCTGGCGTGGCGAAGGTGTTACTGAGTGTAGCCATCCAGGAGTTAAAATAATGGGTATCTAGTGAGGGATCTCCTGTCAGGGACGGCCTACAGGCAGATGCTTTGGTGCTAAGGTGGCGTGTGCAGAGCTCTTCCTGAGCTTGGGCAGGAATGCAATGGCAGACCTGCAGACACACTTTTACCCCACTCCACTTCACTCCACTCTACTCTACTCTACGATGCGCCACTCTATGCGACTCTCCTTTGCCACTCCACTCAATGCTACTCCAATCTATGGCACTCTACAAGACTCTATGCCACTTTACGTACCTCCACTCTACACCACTTTACTCCACTGCACTCTATGTCCCTGCACTCTAAGCTCCTCTACTCTACTTCCTTCCACTCTACACCTGACTCTACAACACTCACTGACACCCTATGACACTCAATGCCACTCTATGCCACTCCACTCCACAACACTTCATTACACTCACGCACTCCACTCTATGCCACTCTACTCCACTCTGCTCTACTCTGCAACACTTTCCCCTACTCTACGCCACTTTACTCCACTCTACGCTATGACACTCCACACTACTCCACTCTATGCTCCTCCACTCTATTCACCTCCACTTTATGCCTCTCCACTCTATGCCCCCCACTCCCTCTCCACTTTACGGCCCTCTGCTCTACACTCCTCTACTCTATCCTCCCCCACTCTATCACACTCCACTCTACGACATTCCACTCTAATGTACTCTACAACACTCTATTCCACTCCAGTCTACGCCACTGTACTCCACTCCATGACTCTCTACGATCCTCCAGTCTACAACCCTTCACTCGATGACACTCCACTCCACTCCACTCTACGCTACTCTACTCAACGCTATTCTATGCCACTCTACTTACATTACTCCAGTCTACGCCACTCTGCAACACTTTATTCCATTCTATGCCACATCACTCCACTCTACTACACTCTACTTCCCTCTGACAGTCTACTCCACACTATACCCCACCACTTTATGACCCTCCTCTCTACGACACTCTACGACACTTTGCTCCACTCAATGTTCCTCGCTTTAAGAGATATGACGAATTTCCCCTCTCTCCCTTTAACGCAACGCAGTGCACAAGTTCCCGTGTTCAACTGAGTTGTGTGAAAGGTTAGTAAATCTGGCCCTAAATGCTGGTTACTTATAAGCTCAACTCAATCTTTGAACATCTACCCAGTCAGGCTTCCACCCTCACCAAGAGATGGAAACTACTCTCCTAAATGATAAAAACACGTTTGTATACCTGTTATGGATAGCACCGACTCCAGGTAACCCAGTTTCTAAGAAATATAGAGCAGAATTACAATTGGAAACCTTAAGCTTCCCCCTGGCAGCATTGCCCCATGCAATAGGCATCTCTCAAAGAAAAACGTGAGTAAAGTTTTTGAGCAGTATCCAAAAGACCTGTAAAGTAGGCAATTACAAATTAAAATTCTCAAAGCAATGTAAAATGAAGAAAAATGTAATACGTAAAATAACAGCAGCATTGTAAAAAGAAGTTGATGGGGTAAGGAGTTACAATGTTTTTAAATAAATGTTGAATAACACTGAAAAAAAAGAATAATGGGAATTTGAAACTTAATGACAGTCTTGGTGCTCAGGTGGCAGAGTCTTAGGTGCTGTTCAGCATAAACACAACGAAGTGTGGGTCAGAAGAAGTCTATTGGTTCATCCTGGTAAGCTGGTTTATTATCAAATGTATTTCATATGGAAGTCAACATTTTCTTGTGTGGCAGAGTGGTGTGGGCATCAGTAGCTCTGCATGGCTAAACACACTGAATTTGGGTACCTGCTGCCATCCCCCTTTTTGGAGCAAAAGTCGAAGGAACCAACTTGAAAGCTATAGCCACTGAGGTAGTTTAACATCTGGCATCCTTTGCTCACCTTTTGTAACTGAATTTTCTCTTCGTGTTGGAAATGGCCCTTTATGCAGAGTCACCCACAAACCTTATGCCTTCCACCTCCCATTTTATCTGAATTTGTTTTTGATGGCTCTAGGATTCTGGGCACTTTACCACTACTAACTAGTGCAAAAATGCATATGCTCTGTATTCAAAACATGGTAACGTTGGTTTATTGACAATTTGCATGTTTAATTTCCTTATAAGGCCCTAACAAAGTGCAAAGTATGTGTCCATGGCCTGTACATTTAAATGCTGCTTGTGGGCCTGTAGCACTAATTGTGCCACCCACTTCAGTAGCCTTTAAACATGTTAAACATGGCCCAGGCCTGCTAATGCAGAGCCTGTGTGTGCAGTTTTTAACTGCCATTTTGACCTGGCAAGTTAACCTACTTGCCAGGCCCAAATCTTTTCTTTTAACGCATATAGGTCACCCCTAAGGTAGGCCCGCAGGGTGCAGTGTAATTAAACGGTAGGCCATGTGCTTTTGTGTTTTATATGTCCTGGTGGTGAAAAACTACTAAATCCTCTTTTCACTACTGCAAGGTCTACCTCTCCAAAAGGTTAACATTTGGATTGCCTTAAAACATCTTTAAAGTGTAATTTCTAATTGGGGTCAGAAAGAAATTTGGAGTTTGGTGTCTCCAGACTCACAATTTAAAATCACAAAATATCACAAAATATAGTGAAGTCTGATTTTAAATTGTAAGTCATAAAATAAGACATTTAGAAAATTGGCATTTTTCTACTTTAACCATTCTTTGCCTATGCCTGTCTCTGAATCTATGTCTATGTTGGGTGACAGCTGGGATTTGTGCATTCCTTGCAGACAGTGACACAAAGGGAGCTAGGGTGTGACATGTGCATCCTGATGGCCCATCACTAGGTTGATGGGCCTTCCTGAGATAGATTGGGAGGGGGGAGATGCCACTCACACCTGAATAGGGCTGTGCCTGTTCCCCAACAAAGAGCTGCATACACTCCTGTAGTGAATCTGGAGCCAGTGCAGGAAAGACAGGACCTTATGATCTTCAAAGGCCTCTTTGATGTCTGGTACCATGATACCACCAAATCAGAATTTTGCTGGAACCAAGGACATTCTGCCTAGAAGAAGAGCTGCTGTGCTGTAGGAGGGACTGCCACTTTGCTACCTGCATTGCTGTGTTGGGCAGTGAGCTGTAACATGCCGCAGTGGGTCCTAAGCTGTCTTATATATCAACTGGCAGAGAGTTATAAGAGGCTGCAATGGGTCCCAAGCTGTAGTATGTATTAATGGACACCCAGCTATAAGAGACTGCAGTGGGTTCGAAGCTGCAATACCTATCAATGGGAAGCGAGCTATAACAGGCCTCAGTGTGTCCCGAGCTGTAACAGGAATCCATGAGCAGCGAGCTGTAACAGGCCTCAGGGGGTCCCAATCTGTAACATGCATCAATGGGCAGCGAGCTGTAACAGGTTTCAGTGGGTCCCAAGCTGTCTATCAGTGGGCAGCGATCTGTAACAGTAGGTCCATAGCTGTAATTGACATTATTTGGCCCCAAGCTGTGACACGCTCAAAGGCCTCATAGGCCTCATGCAGCTCTGGGCATCAATCATCCCCGAGCAGTAATAGACATCAATGGGATTCAAGCTGTAATCAGCATCAAGGGGTCTCAAGATGTAACAGGTAATAATTGCCTTCATTCTATAATATGCATCAATGGTCCTCAAGCTCTAATTGGCATTAATGGACCCCGAGCTAGGATAGCCATTAATGGACCCCGAGCTAGAATAGGCTAAAATTATAATAGGCATCAGTGGATCTCAAGATGAGCTTCACAGTAGACCATGTGCCTGGGCACGAGTTGCTTGGTAAAATTACTGATTCCAGATGGTTATGGCAGCCCTGCACAATAAACGTCTGTGTTCCCTTTGGTGACCATAGGATACGTACTATTCTTCACAATCATCCAAACCACACATGTCACTTCACACAAAAAGAGCACAAACAGTACAGTCGATTGCAAATATAGTGTGCCACTACCCAGGTATACTAATACAATTATATAAATAGGTTTAATAAAACAATAATAAAAACTTGTTTATCAATTCATTACATTAAAAACCAGTGTCAAAAACAATCAGATCCCTTACATTACATACAAGTACCAGGCAGTGTCCCACAGAAACAGAGTATAATCAAAGAAAAAGATAAAAATATCAAAAAGAGAGTATCAACAAGACAATACAGTTTGTTATCAATAAAATCTATCAATGACGAAGTTAAGTTAAGGCTGGAACTCGATATGCTGAAAATATTTCATCTGTTGCGCCAGCAAACATCACAGATTAGGAAAATGATGGTAACGGCTTAGAAGAGCGCACAGCACAAAGTCCAGGTATACGTAATAGAACAATATATCAAAATGGTGCTCAGGAAGAGGTGGGGGACTGGTTACCACAGTCTCCAAGACAAACCAATGGTCCAAACAATTACTGTGATCCTCCGAGCACTCAATCAAATATCAAAAAGAGTCTTTATATAGTTTTCACTATATCTTTTAATGTCCAGTCTTCCTTCCAATTCAAATCCAATTTTCATCAAATGATTACTCGCAGCCAACGCACGTTTCGTCAAGTCCGTTTAGGACTAATGACTTCCTCAGGGCTGCAACCCAAATACATACAATCAGTCTTAATTTACACAAATTAGAAATAACAGAGCAAAACAATATATACATTTTCCAACATAAAAATCGCAATAAATCACTTTAAATAACTTCTCCAACCTTAACTTAAGTCTAATGGATGGTTACAAGTATTAACACACTGGTTACATAAAGAAGAGTCAAATATGCCAAAAACATGTTTGCCACATTGTTTAAATGTAAACCATTTACATTTCAAAGCATCACAAGCTATAATTCCATACGAGTCATATGAAAAAATATAGGGTATAAGGTTGTGGTCCCTGATAACACCCTTAGCTTACAGGTTCTCCAACTTGTCATAACCAATCCCTTATCCAGAACTCACCTATTTTCAGATAGGTATCTACACTCTAATCGTCTATATGTAGTATACTTGATAGATGTCAAATATTGTTCTAATTTTGTAGATTATCTCAACACCTATAAGTAAAGTTAACAAATGGTGCTGTCAAGTACTAAATACACAATATTTATCGGATCAAGTAATAGCCAATACAAGTCTAATCTAACCAGTTTAATTATTAATGGACCGATAATTACACTCACCAATTCGTAATGAATTTATTGTATTTTAAATTCAAACATCTATTGGTCATCCCATAGTCTTCAATTCCAAGTTAATTATGATCCAAATATCTGCGGATTGATCGATTAAGTTCCTAAAGTAAATTAACATCATTGTCAGTACTCTTTGTTAGCCATATGACGGTTTGAGCAGAGTATCAACAAACAGCTGTATATGTCAGCTCTGTATATCTCACCTTTCACTTCTGTATCCGCGCGTCCCCTTACTGTTAAGTCTTCTAGTAACTTTTATATTCTTTAGTAGCCTGTACACGTGTTCGTGTCTAATAAAAAACAAGAGGGTACACTTATAAGTTCCAAATCTACTCTAGTAAGTAACCACAAAGTTATAATCCATTCAGCGTGCTCACCGTTCGTAAGTCCGAAGCGTTCCGACTTTGGCGTTCAGCACGAGTGCCATCTTGGAGTGGCAATTTATAGTAAATCATGCGGGCGCCATCTTGTAATGTCCGACTTTGGCGTTCAGCACGGGTGCCATCTTAGAGTGGCAACTTATAGTAATGCGTACGGGCGCCATCTTATAATATCTTAGTTTTAATGTGAACCCTTGGCGGATTCACTATAAGGTCACAGTCCCGTCATATTTATATGGGTACAATTGAGGACTGTAGTTAATAAGTCATGTTATTGTTATCAGTTGATACCATGTTGCCGTCAATTTATGCTCAAATATCACCATAGTGTGCATTGAGTTATTGCACATACTGATACATCATTAGTTAGTCGGTCCTTATATTGTGTATTTCGTTATTATTAATAGCTCCTAAAGTAATAGGCATAATTACAAACATTGTTATAGCTTGTACAGATACTTATATATTAATCGTTATCTCAATATTATATAGGTAATTACGGTGTCTATTCCTTGTTAACACTCTCTTGAACCTGCAAACCACAGGGGTCCTCCGGTATACCACCACCTTTTCCCTGTAGTCAGCATTAATTATTGTCCATCAAATTTAAGTGTTCATAGCATAAAACAATTTCGAGAGGTAGTAGGTTCGAAAATTATAATCCAATTAGTTACTGACCTCAGTAAACCAATGCACAAGTATGTACTAACTTCATGAGTCACTGTCCTTTCCCATTATATAGAGTTTTCAGTGTTGGGAGACATTAGTATATACAAAATGAAGAACAAATGGCACCAGCCATATTACTTATAGTTTTCACTTTACTATTATCCATATACTCTCAGTTTCCTAAATAGAACTCATACTCATGGTCAACATTAAGGCCACATTCAACCGCTTTCAATCTGATCAACCAAAGTACCTCACGCTTCCTCAATGCTAACAATCTGTTGCCCCCTCGCGGGTCTGGTTTTAAGTGGTCAATCCCATGATAGCAAAAGACATGTTGGTCCTTGTTCTCAAAGTTCTGAACTAAGTGTGACGCAATTGGGTATCGTGTATCTCCATTTTTTAGAGCCCTAAAGTATTCAGCGATTCTATCTCTGAGCCTTCTCTTGGTACTCCCTACATAGATTTTGCCACACTTACATGAAATCACATATACCACATATGCTGTGTCACAATTAATAAACATGCCAATTGTATATTTACCAGAATCATTATATTCAAAACACAGAACCTTCTTCATTGCCCATCTACATGATATACATCTTCCACATTTGTAGAAACCTTTAAAGCTGTTCAACCAATCAGCTTTATTCTGTTTGATCGGGTAACTGGGACTCAACATGTTCTTCAGAGTTGTTCCTCTTCTAAATGTCACACTAGGTCTATCGTAAATAAACGGTTTTAAATCGTCATCTATACAAAGTAGGTGCCAATGTTTGTTCAGAATAGTAAATAGTTTCGAGCTGTCCATTCCATAATTGGTTATTAGTCTAACCTTCTGATCTAATGTTCTACCTTCTTTACTCTCTCTTATCAGTGTAGTTTCTCTTTTTACTTTCTTTACTCTTGATACAGCTTTAGTAACTACATTCTGTCTGTATCCTCGATTAAGAAATCTAGATGACATGTCTACTATATTCTGCTCAAACTCTATATCTGATGAGCAATTGCGTCGAGCTCTAATTAGTTCCCCATAAGGTATAGCTCTTTTCTGATAGTTGGGGTGACAGCTCCCGGCATGCAAGATTGAATTGCAACTTGTAGGTTTTCGATACATCCGACTTTGTATCTTTACTCCCTCCACATACAACTCCACATCCAAGAAAGTGATCCTCTGCATGTCATAGGAAGTTGTAAATTTCAAATTATATGTATTTTCATTCAGATAGTCAAAGAAACCTTTAAGTTTCTCTACTGTGCCAGTCCATATCATCAAGCAATCGTCGATGAATCTTGTGATGCTTTGAAATGTAAATGGTTTACATTTAAACAATGTGGCAAACATGTTTTTGGCATATTTGACTCTTCTTTATGTAACCAGTGTGTTAATACTTGTAACCATCCATTAGACTTAAGTTAAGGTTGGAGAAGTTATTTAAAGTGATTTATTGCGATTTTTATGTTGGAAAATGTATATATTGTTTTGCTCTGTTATTTCTAATTTGTGTAAATTAAGACTGATTGTATGTATTTGGGTTGCAGCCCTGAGGAAGTCATTAGTCCTAAACGGACTTGACGAAACGTGCGTTGGCTGCGAGTAATCATTTGATGAAAATTGGATTTGAATTGGAAGGAAGACTGGACATTAAAAGATATAGTGAAAACTATATAAAGACTCTTTTTGATATTTGATTGAGTGCTCGGAGGATCACAGTAATCACAGATTAGGAGTCAAAGGCGTCAACGGGTTTCGATGGTATTGTCCAGATTTAAACCTCCTTTATTAAGACTATAATATTAACTCTCATAGTGCATATAAAAAGCAACCAATGTTATACACCTTCTGAGCTCTATATACGTAATTCTCAGAGTACGTCCGGAATATATCCTGGGTAATTCCGGACACTGATTCCTGGTAACATGGTTTTCTCAAGTTGAGGTAGACCCATAGAATTTTTTATATTTTAGGCTGTCCATCAATTGAAGACTAAAAGCATAAGTAATACAGTCCGTGAATATTGATTCTCAAAGATTTAAAAGGGGGTATTTTCCGATATAGTTTGTGGATATTGCCCTTCCTCAATTATGCTTCAATCCTAAAGATGCATGCACCCCTGCAACATGCAATGACCAGCTTGTACCCTCAGAATGGAGAAAGATGATATGGACACAAAATTACCAGGCCTTTTACTGCAAATGGATATCTATAGTTCCAGAGACATTTTTTCTCCCATTTATCACCTTAATTGACCACGTGGGTAATTTGATGCGTGGGGAGGAATTGGGGTTGTGGGTGGGGGTGTAGCTCCACGGTTTACTGCCAAGTCCTCTTTTTACGGTTACAGTCCTTGCAGTGCCGAGAAGCTCCTCCCAGAGATGATCCCCTATATGGACAGGTGCGGGCACTTTCAGCATTTTATAGGTCTCATTAAAACAGTACCTTTCTTTCCGTGTCTCTCTGCTTCTCCCCTATTGAGCACAGGGTCTTTGATAGATCCTTTTGCCAACTTTGTTTCTCCAGATTCCTGAACTCAGAGACACATGAAATATGTTGCCAGGGTAATAATGCACCTTGACAGCTAGAGCAGGCACTACACATGCCCCACCAGCAGGCCAAATTTATCCTGCAGGCCTCCAGGCTTTCACCAGGGCAAAAGACACACAAGTGATGGACAGAATGCTAAACAAATATAAACATTCACCCCCAGTCAAGAGATCTGGGTTAAATCCATCATTCTTTTGCTCACTGTGCCACCCCAGTTTAGACCTGGCCATGTGCAAATCAGCCTTGACCCTGTGCCTCATGGGAACAGGCCAGCCCAAACTACCAAGCCAGGTCCTCCCAGGACTGGAAACAAGCATCCTAGGACCGGTTTTGGGTTTAAACCCCAGATGTGGGTCCCGGGCTCACTGTGCCACTGGATTCAAGCTATCCTGGCTGATGAGGAGTAAAGCCCTGAAACCGATCCTAGGATGCTGATCCCAATGAGGGGAAGGGAGAATGGGATGGTTCATGGAGGATGGAGAGATACATGGACTGTGTGTCACCTGTACATGGAACACACCAAGCCATCTCAATAATGTTAATGAGTTCTTTTTACCTCCAGTAGGTGCACACATAGCACAGCCCAGCTAATTCATATTTAATTACAACTTTATTCCACTGATTACAATAATCATATTTTAATTTAACTCATTTATGACCTTTGTTACAGAAAACCTATGTATAGGGCCCACAGGTGATAGATGATAATTATTTATATCATATAAGAGAACCTATGTAGTAGAGCAAAGAAGACGAGATTAAAGGGTATTTGGAGAGACCATATGCTTAGGAGGATGGCAGTGGACACATTTGACATTTATACAAGACAACTAGTGTAGAACAAGCATTTGCAACGCAATAGGTTGCACATTACTGAAAGATTGAGCTATTGGTGTTGCATTATTATTGCAAGACCTTTTGCATTGCAAATCCTTGTGTAATCTTGATCTTACCTCTGGGATGTCATGACATTCTTCAGCAGGCCAGTGTCTGCTGGGTGGGAACCAAGCATCGAAAGGCGGGACATATGCACAATATCAACCAACCAGAGAAAAAGAATTTGAAAAGCAGCCCAACTAACCAACCAAAAGCGGTGGGCGTGTTTAAAGTCCCCGATAGCCCATATACCGAACATTGCATGCCTTGCAGAGCAGCGCATGCGCTGCCCAGACTCGACCTAAAAAAGTACCTCTGAAAGTGCACAACTCTTGAAAAGGCCAAACAGAAAGAGAAAGTGAAACCTGTCCACGCTGACTAATCGAAAGCAAGAAATGGCAATGAAAGTGACGATAAAGTCAACCAATGGTAAGTAATGGGCAGGCTCTAAGCCCCCTTTTAATTTACGGAGGCAAAAACAACAGGTGGTGGACAGAATGCAGAACATTGTCATACATTTACCCCAGTACAGAGATCTGGGACTAAATCCATAGTTTGTTTGCACTCCACACCACCCCAGGACAGACATGGCCATGTGCAAATCAGCCTTGACCCTGTGCCTCATGGGAACAGTCCAGCCCGAACTGCCAAGCCATGTCTTTCCTGGACCGGAGTCAAGCATCCAAGGACCGGTTTCTGGCTATCAGCCGTCATCAGCCAGGATAGCCTGACTCCAGTGGTGTGGAGAGCATGGCACTCAAGTCTGAGCATACCCATCCCACTCGGGGCGACAAAGGCAAAAACAACAGGCGATGGACAGAATGCAGAACATTGTCATACATTCACCCCAGTACAGAGATCTGGGCCTAAATCCATCGTTTTTTTGCACTGAGCATGGGGAACAAAAAAACGATGGATTTAGGCCCAGATCTCTGTACTGCGGTGAATGTATGACAATGTTCTGCATTCTGTCCATCGCCTGTTGTTTTTGCATCCCTTTTAATCTACAACACAATGCCTCGCGAGCAGCCGCTCATGAGCTGCCTCAGGCATGCCATAAAAAAATGACCATTAGCACAGAAGATTCCCTTCTCCCGGTGCGGAGTTCTAAGATGCACTTATGTATAGGCAGTAGCGTACCTTATATTATGCAAAGGTGGGAGATGTGAGGGACCATGAGGATTCACCCACCATCTGCAAACACAACGGTTCATGTACACACATCTCTGAGGCTAGCTGGGTTTATTTGCTTGGAGGTGGCACTTGCTAAGAGTCATGCTGCCTCACTTTGTTGGCTGTATTATACATTTGACTACTAGCTTTCCAGCCGAATCTAGGCATCTAGGTTTCAATCATAATTTTCTGATCTTAATTATGGCAGGTTTATGAAAGTTTGTGAGGTGCGCCCGTGGGTCTTGCAGAGAAGAGGCTTGCTGGGGGTAGGATAGGCTTCTGCTGCAACCTGTGACACCCCCTCCCCCTCCTTATGTATGCAAACCAATGAGACCCCCTCTTCGGGGTAGAGCAGCAGTGTGTAGGACCGGTGCTACCCTAAGGTGAGAGGCAGCCACCTGTGGCTGAGGCAAACTGTTACTTTTCCAATGGCACCAAAATCCTTGTTCTGTCCATGCACATGGAGATAAAATACCTTGCTCAGCTTAACTGAGCTGTCTGTTTCTGCTGCTCCCAGTTGCCGGCAAAAATGACACTGTCCTGCAGGAAAATGAGTGGAGTAGCATTGTTTCCTAATGCCACTATAAGTGTTTTCTCCACCCAGGCAGTGATCTTTATCTCCTGCCCCAGCAGATGGAACACATTATATAATGGGGCCTAAGAAGTTACCTCTACAGTGAGTCTGGTGCACTTTTTTAACCATGAAGAAGCCTGTCTGCAGACCTAATATTACAAATTCTTCCAAATATGTATAAAGTGGGCTCGGCTTCAAACAGAAGAGTATTTTCTCTCACTTCAGAGTACTGGCTGTCTGGTGCATCGCTCCACCTCCCATTGAGTGCTTAGGTTTGTTTACATTTCAAAAGTATGCAGAATCATCACCTATTAAATTATTTTTTTCCTAGAGGGATTATATATAGAAATCAATGTTTTTCTTTTTTCTCATTGTAGCTCAATACCTTATTTTTTACTTAAGTTCCAGCAACCAGGACAGGTCTATAAGCTTTGTAAATACTAATTTCGTATAGAAATGTGCCGCTCGCAGCAGTAGTTGTTGCTCTGACCTGTACAAGCAGTGGTTGCTTTTACTTACTTACTTACGGGACTGACAACGCGGGATTTCTTTACCCTTCGTGGAGCCAGGACTCTTGGTGCGGGACTGCGAGGACCAGCAGCCTTATCACCGTCCGCAGCTGGGGCCTCTTCCCGCCCACTTCCTGTTTGCATTAAGGGCCATATGTATCAACGTACCCTTTAGCGATTTCTTAATAGCGATTTTTAAGGAATCACTATTTAGAAATCGCAAAATGGTATGTATGTAGAAAATCGCAATTTTTTAGCGATTTCTAAAAATTCCTTAATTGCGATTAGCAAATTGCTAATCGCAATTAAGGAATAATTTACCATTCATTCCTATGGGCCAGGAGGCCCATAGGAATGAATGTGAAATTATTCGCAATTTGCGATTCACAATTTGCTAATCGTAAATTGAGAATAATTTCAATGGTGCAGGGGTGTCCAAAGGACACCCTGTTGCACCCCTGAAATAAGCATGGGTGCACATGTGGTGCACATACATGCATGTATGTGCATCACATGGCACTTTGAAAAATGCTGAAATGTGCATTTTTCAAGGACATCGCAACTTACCACCAACTAGAAGTTGGTGGTAATTTGCGATTCCTTCAGGACATTTTGAAAATTATTTTTGCTTCATACATTGCATTTAAGGAATCGCAAAATTTGCGAATCCTTAAATGCAATCGCAAAATAAGGAATGGCAAATTTTTCTATTCCTTATTTTGTACCCAAATCCTTTCATACATACCATGAAAACGGGTTCGCAAAAGCCGAAATTCTGCGAATTTCGGCATTTGCGAACCCATTTGGCCTTGATACATATGGCCCTCAGTCACGCTCATTCAGCGTTCCGCGGGACGCGCACGGGCGCGCGCTGGGCGAAGCCCGGGCCAAGGGCGGGCCCATTTGAGCCCGTTCGAGCATGGAGAGGCTGGGCTGGGCCACCCCTCAAACGGCTGAAGACTGCGACTTTCCAGTAAGTCTCCTATTGACTGCTCGTATTACTATATGTATTGAGTATGGCAGGCCGCTCAGGAAAAGGTAGTAAGGCCATGTTTGGGGGTTCCGTGGCGGGTACCCTTGATCAGTTTATTGTTAGAGCTACATCTGTGCTTGCAAGAGAAATCGACATGACAGAGCGTCGACTTTCTCTTGATCCGGCCTTTACCAAACGTTCATCACTGGGTAACATCGTGCTATCAAAAACACCTGAACGCAGTGTAAACTCAAAAGCTATTACTGATTTGCCATCTGTATGTTTGGACATTGACCTAACCACCACAGATATAGCGTCCCAATCAACAAGTGGGCTTTCTAATCCTCAAACCAACTGTACTACCAGTGCAGTGATTAGGCCCCCAGACGGGGTATCAACCGGCTCATCAACATTAGCGCAGTCCGGAGTGAAACTGTCTTCAAATGAACAACAATAGGCGCAATAGCGAAAAAGAAACGTGGAGGGGGTGTTAAAAGAGGTAATCAAGAAAAAAACTCTAAAGCTAACTGTCCTGTATTAACATCGGCTGAACAATCCAACCCGGATCTTGATACACACAGAGAAAATACCATTGGCTCTAATGCCACAGCTGATGGACCACTGTTTCTTGATGAAGGGTTTTGGGCTAAAGTTGGAGGTATTGTTGCATCTTCTATCCGACCAGTTACGGACAGACTAAAGGTCATCGAGGAAAGATTAAAGAAAATTGAACAATTGACCTTATCAAACCTAGAACTCCACAAAAAGAACCAATTTACAGCACACCCAGTATCTCAAGTTAATTCTCTTCCTATTAAAGCGACAAGTAATGTGCAGACGCCTACGCCTATCCTTAAGATTTCCGTTGTGGATTTGACAAAAGAAATTCCACGGAGTGAGGCTGAAAGAGGACAGCATAAAAAGAATGCTATAGGCTCACAGCAAAAAAGAGTCTCAATTAATAGATCTGGTGAAATAAATGCTGTAGTGGAGGGTGGTTTGATTAAAGGGAAGGGTGGAAATGAATTTAATGAAACGATGGATCAAGGTCAATTGATCCCAAATATTGATTTACCACCGGAATCTGTCCCGTACGTTGTAGTTCTGACAGGGGTCCCCGAGCTGGGTAAAGGCAGCCAGGAATCAGTTATAGAATTAAAGAATAAAACGACACACTGGCTTAACGTCCACAGACCCTTACCCTATCACATTCAAAGTAACATTTTATTCGTTCGCAGAATGAATTGGGTCGGTACTACTAGAAAAAATGTTTCGGGGGACTGCATTATTGTACATTTTAAGGATAGGCAAGCCGTACAGTACATTTGTGCTGGGTGGCCTAATCTCACAAATACTAGAATACAGCCACTAAATTTAACTTACTTCTATATACACGATCCATCTAAGAAAAATTATATCCAACAGAGAAGGCCTGCGGAATGGAAGTTTGTTGATAGCGGCCTGAGTAGAGGGCATGATTATGAGAGTTTTGATCTGGAATATGGCTGCCCCACTAGCAATAGATATAGCGCGCTTGAAATGGTTGATTGACTCACCCCAAGAATTATTACATCCAGGTATCCTAATGTAGTAAGGATGAAAGAAACAGAGGGACAATACAGTGAAAGTAGATCCTTTAATTCTGTTATGGGTGTGCAAGACATATTCATTGCAGAAGGCAAAATGAACATGAGGAACGATTCTAATCCTTCCATGGCGAAGGAAGGTAACCCCTGTAAATTACAGGCATCCCGATCAAGAAGTGAAAGGGAAAAACCTATCGCAGATAACCAACAGAATATAGAACATTGTCCCCATCCTTTGGCCAGTTGTAATTTAAGTGCAAACAAAAATGTTCTTGTCGAATCTAAGAATATAGAAAAGGGTAACACCATTACCTTCCTATCCTGGAATATTGCCGGGTTATCAAATAAGATCAGGGATCCAGGGTTTTTACCTTTCATACAAGATTTTTCTATCATATGCCTACAGGAGTGTTGGGAACGGGAGGCTATTCATATTAATGGCTTCCGTACTTTCCATACTCCCGCTATTCCGTCAACAAGAGGCCGAAATAAAGGTGGACTCTGTATTTATATCTCAAATATATTGAACGATATGGTTATAAAATCTAATACTCACTCCAACTATTACCAATTTTTAGAGCTGAATGTAGGAGGAAATCAAACAATTGTTGGGACTAATTTCTATAACAATATCCCGAAAGTAGAGCTAAGTAAGGTTTTTGAAGAGATCTCGCAAAGCTTGTTAGATATTGACGATAATTGCCCCGCTGGGACATGTGTCCTATGGACGGGCGATTTTAATTGTTTTTTATGCCCTAACAGCCACTTGGGCGTTTGTGGTCTGGATAATGGTAGAGGAGACCCCTGCACTCATTTTCTACATTCGGCTGTAGGAAATTATCTTAATAACCTAATATTCCACTTGGATTTGGGCTTTGTAAATGAATTATGTACCCACAGGTCCCTTTTGAGCCTACATTTAATGGAAGGGGATGTCAATCAGTGATAGATTTGGCACTGATTTCCAACAGTCATTCTTGCCACGTTCTTACTAACAAAACATGGGACATGGCAATAAGCGATCACTTCCCAAATAGCTTCTTCCTTTCTTTTGTGGCACGTAACAGAAAAAAACTGATTTAATTGATAATTTAAGCCTAGCGAAAAAGAATGGATATGCTATTAAGTGGAACAAAGTAGAGCCCACTGCCTTCTTTGAAACCTTAGTTAAGAATAAATATCAAGAATTCGTAACATGCCTCTCAGAGAATGATGACTGTATTTCAGTAATTTCGGCTTTTTGTAGTATCTCTGAAGAAATCTGCAATTCTCTTACGGAAACTCCGAAGAATAACAAGCCCAAGGTGCAGGGCTGGTTTGATTCAGAGTGTAGCAAAGCTCACGCACATTTTTTTTTTTTTAGCTCTTTTATAGCGCATGGCTACCCGGAGGCATCCCAGCGCTTAAGCTGCGAGCAGAAAGGGCCTGAGATAAGCAGAGATAGTTTCATTAGATTCCAGGAAAAAGCCAGGTTTTTATTTTCTTACGGAAAGAAAGATAATTGGGCTCCAGACGAAGTGGGGGGGGGGCAGAGAGTTCCATAACTTTGAGGTGTTATAGGAAAAGAGGCGACCACCCGAACGAGCCTTGTTGATTCAATTGACTTGTGCCAGGTTAAGATCGTTGGAGCGGAGGTTTCTGGTCGTTTTGTATGGTTTGAGCAGCTTGTCAAGGATAGGGGGGCCTTTGCCTTGCAGGATTTTGTGGGCCGTACAGAGGGCTTTGAAGTGTACCTGTTCTTTTATTGGTAGGCAGTGGAGTGATCTTAGCGCTGGCTTGGCTGAGGAGCGATGGTTCGTGCTCGTCAGCAGTCTAGCTGCTGAATTCTGGACCACCTGTAATTTCTGGATCACAGAAACCGGGGCTCCCAGGTAGAGAGCATTACCGTAGTCAAGCTTCGATAAAATCATAGCTTGGACCAGGATTTTTTTGGCTCTATCAGGAAGTTGAGGGAGGATTTTACGTGGCTCAGTGGTTAGAGGCAGCAGACCCGGAAGCTGAGATCGACCGTGGACCAGGGTTCGATTCCCCGCCTCGGCGGGTCTCGGGCTCAAAAATTCTACGGACTCGACAATTCTCGCTCCGGTGCCTTCTCGACTCACGGGGTCACACTCTGCGACTCTGGGCAATAGCTTGCTTAATCTCCACTACGGCCCCTCGTGGCGGGATGCCTGGCTTTCACCTTGTGGACACCCTGCCGGGGTTTCTCACAGGGGAATACCAGGACGGGTTCCCTAAGCAAGCACTTAGATACCGTGTCGGTGATTTGCGCTATATAAATACATGTACATTTACATTTACATTTACGTCGGGAGTTTAGCAAGCCAAAGCAGGTGGCCGCAGTTTTTCTGGCTTGTGTTTTGAATGAAAGGTCATCATCTAACCAAAATCCTAAGCTCTTGATCACGCTTTTTGGGGTCGGACCCGCACCCATAGAGGAAGGCCATAGCGTGGGGGAGTTGAATGATGCCTTCCTGCCCAATAACATCAGTTCAGTCTTCTGGTTGTTCTGTTTGAGCTGAGACTGGCCCATCCACATTGATACCTCATCGAGACAATTGCTCAGGCTCGAGTTGGACAGATCAGCCTGATTCAGAGAGACCACGAACTGAGTGTCATCAGCGTAGCTGATTAATTCAATTCCGTAGGGGGCCACTATCTCGGCTAAGGGGGACATGTACACATTAAAAAGTGTGGGGCTAAGGGAGGAGCCCTGAGGGACCCCACACTGCAGGGGTAACGGCGAAGAGTGGCAATCGCCTTCAAATACTTTAAAATACCTCTCGCAAAGAAAGGATTCGAGCCAAGAAAGGGCCTTTCCCGAGACTCCGACTTTGTTTAGGCGGGATAGAAGGATACAGTGACTTACCGTATCAAAGGCGGCACTGAGGTCTAGGAGGATGATGGCCACATTGCCACCTGTGTCCAGGATCCTCCTAGACTCTTCCACCACCTTAAGAAGTGCCGTCTCCGTCCCTTGACCCGGGCGGAAGCCTGTTTGAGAGGGATGAAGTAAATTAAAGTTTTCCAGGAATGAGGACAGTTGGTGGTTTATGAATTTTTCTGCCAGTTTACTGATGCCCGGGAGGAGGGAGATGGGGCGGTAATTGGATAGGTCTCCAGGGTCAAGGGTAGGTTTTTTTAAAAGAGGTTTGACCATGACCATTTTCCAGTCCCGTGGGACTGTGCCTGCTTCAAGCGAGGTGTTAATCAGATTGATGACAGGGGATGCCAAGATAGGCAAGGCTAATTTCAAGATGTTGATAGGAACAGGGTCAAGGGGGGAGCCACTTTTAATTGAGTTGAGGAGGGGGGGTAGCAATTCCTCGGTGAGAGGGATAAAAGAGATGAGTTCGGGGGAGGTCCCTTGAGAGGAAGGTTTAGATAGCGGGAGAGGTTTGGGGAAGGTGATGGGTGGAAGACCTAGAAGAATTTTTTGAATTTTTTTATGGAAGAAGAGTGCAAGTTCTTCACAGCGGGGCCCTGATGCGTTTGGGGCAAATGGGGGGTCAGGGGGTTTCAACAGAGTTTTAACAATTCTGAAAATCTCTTTCGATGAATTGGGGGATGCAATGATTTTCTCTGCGTAGAAAGCTGTTTTAGTTGCATTTAGTGCAGCTTTGTAGGATTTGATGGATGCCCTGTATTTAGTTTTTATCTCTGGATCAAAGTCTTTTCTCCATTGTCTCTCCTCCTTTTTACAACTCTGTTTAAGTTTTCGGAGCTCTGGGCTAAACCATTGATGGATCCCCTTTTTTGGGTTATAGTTTTCCTAGGTAGGATGGCGTCCAATGAGTTCTCTATCCACTGGTTAAACTCTGGGTTCGCTACATTGATGTCTGGGTTGGCGGGCGGTAAAGTATTTCTTAGGGCTTCCGACCATTCGTTTATATTGAGTTTGGACCAGTGTCTTGTCTGTTTAGTGCTAGAGGGTTTGACCGGGGCTGGGGGAGAGACAGTCCAGGTGAAAGATATGATGAAATGGTCTGACCATGGGATAGGGATCGGGTCCAAGGTAATTAAATTCGAGATGTTAAAGAATATGGGGTCAAGCAGGTGTCCCTTTAAATGTGTGAGCTTTTGGACTCTTTGAACCATTTCGCATGTCTCTAGGTCTTGGGCCAGGTCCACAGCTAAGGTATCTAGTGGGTTATCGAAATTGAGGTTCGGATCTCCCAGTATGGTAAAATTGGAAGCCGCACGGGCAAGGTTCACCACCGATTCTAGTAGTGTTTTGAGGAATTGTCCTAAGGATCCTGGAGGACGTTATACTAGAAGCCCCGTGAAGGAGACTGATGGTGAAAGCGTGATCGAAAAATGGATGTTTTCACAATCAAGTAATGGACTGCCTAATAAGCGACAAACTAAATGATCATTATGAAGGATAGCGATCCCTCCTCCTATGTTCCCTGTTCGATCGAGGTGCTGGATTGAGTAGCCCGGAGGCAGGGCCTGGACATTGTCTGTGCCTGAGCTGGGTCCTAACCATGTTTCTGTAAGAAACAGTGCGTCCAGTGTCGCATCCTGAAGTAAGAGTGAAATCTCCGAGGCATGTTTAGGCAGGGAGAGGCAATTCAATAGTGCCATATTGAGCTTGTGCACCTGTGTCTGCCTGATCTCTGCCGGCTTAATCAGTTGGTAGGGGCAGTGTCGGCAATAATGTTGATTGTGTGAGGGGTCTAGCGAGTGTTTACACAAGGAGTTAGGCGAGGTGGTGGCGTGTTTTAATTGCAGAAGGGAGCAGCGCGGGTACGTGACTAGGACAGCCGTGGGGAGGACAGGGTTGATGGTCCCTGGGCCCGTACTGGCGCGGACGGGCGCAGACGGGCAGGACTCTGGCATGACTCCGGCGTGAGTCCGGCGTGAGTCCGGCGTGAGTCCGGCATGAGTCCGGCGCGTCCACCAATCGCGTCCGCTACGCGGAGAGCGGCCGTCCCCTTTTATAGGCAGCTAGAGCACACCAGAGCGCTTACTCACACCCAAATTGGCCGCTGCAGGGGCTTCGACTCCCCGGGACCACACTCTCAGTGTCGGTGCTCAGCTGAGAGTGGGCCCAGGCAGCGGAGAGATGCGGCTGAGGTGTCTGCCAGGTAAACGCTTTTTAATCAAGCAGAAAGGCACCACAAGTAAAATACACTAAAACGCTTCTTAAATCGAGCGAGGGTGATGGTGGCAGAGTTAAGGACACACAGGATTTTAAAATAGGTGAGAGAGAACCTAAATCTGAAGCTGGTGCTTAAAAGCAAACCCAGAAATGTCGCCGCAATTAGAAATGCCAGAACTATGTATTATAGTGCAATAAAAAAATCGAAAGAAGGTATTAAAGCAGGAGGCGTGGCAGGCCTTACATCAAGCCTGTTTGGCTAAAGATAACATAGGATTCTGGAGGGCGGTAAATGCCCCTTTTTTTGCAGATAGGAAAACTGATATAATAGAGGTGGCAATAGATGAGGACACTTAGGTTAACTAATTCACTGAGCTATATCAAAAAGATGATTTATCAGGGAATGTGAATGCTGGAATACTTGGAGTAGAGGATATCAATGCTCATGGACTATTCCCAATTGACATCGCCTTTTCATTATCTGAAGTCGAAACTGCTATAGCAGAGAGCGCTGCAGAAAAAGCCCCTGGGCCGGATGGGGTTCCTGTAGACATATATAAATCTAATGCTAAGTTTTGGGCGCCCCTTTTAACTAATGTTCTAAATAGCTGTAATAAAACTGGGTTTCTCCCTACATGGCAAGAGGCCATTGTGTTCCCAATCTTCAAGAAAGGAGCCCGTAATGACCCAAAATGTTACCGGCCAATTTCATTGTTGGATTCTTTAATGAAGGTTGCAGGGAAGGTAATACTCAATATACTGCAGCTATGGGCGGAAGAAACAGGTATCTTATCAAAATTTCAATATGGTTTTAGATCAGGATTAGGCACCACAGAACAAGGTCTAAACTTAGCAATTATAATAGCTAAATATGTGGTGACAAAAAGGGACAAACTTTATCTAACACTTGTCGACCTGAGTTCGGCTTTTGATTGCCTGAATCATGAATTTTTATGGTCCACATTACTGCAACTAGGCATTGACTTAAACCTGCTGAATTTTATTAAAGAATTATGTTGGGGGGCGGGTGCGAGGGTGCGGTATGGGAACAACGGCGAGTGTACCACAAAATTCCCCATAAATAAAGGAGTCAGACAGGGATGCATACTTACACCGTTTTTATTTAATTTATATATAAATAGCGTGGCATCCCATCTTACCAAAGATAAACAGGATTACCCCCCAATTGGAGACCTCTCAGTCCCAATTTTATTATACGCAGACGATGCGGTAATTATGGCCAGGACTCAAGTTGGTCTACAGAGAGCACTTGCCAATTTTTCAAATTATATGAGCACAAGAGGATTAAAAATTAATATTAGCAAGACTTTTAGCATGTGTTGTAATACAAAGAGAAACCCCGTGTGCAAGATCTTTTTATCAAACACAAAGATAAACACAACCAGCACATTTTCTTACCTGGGCATCAACTTTTACAAGAAGGGGACCTGGTCATCAGCAGCTCATACAAGGAAACTAGCTTTCTCACTCGCCATTGGAGCGGTGAGAAATTTTGCTAATAAATTAGGGGGGCGACCTGTGCCAGTTTTGGTGGACATATATAAGTCAAAATGTGTGTCCACCGTAACATATGGTGCAGGAATCTGGGGGATAGCGGATACTCACGAAATCCAACTTTGTGAGAACGCATTCCTCCGGTACCTACTAGCAGCTCCTAGGTCTACCTCCACATACATGTGTCATAAAGAAGTAGGTCTAGCTTATATTTTGGACTTCATTTTGGACTTCATTAAAGTTAGTCCCATTTTATTATGGCACAAGGTATGGACCACGGACGAGACTGGACTTAAGCGAGATATAATTATGGAATGTCTAAAACTCCAGGGGGCTCTTAGAATTGATGGGTTTACATATGTAAAAAACTTCCTAAGAGATATCGGACATTCCGAATATTTTGAATCCCCGACTTGTTTAGTGACAATATCAAGAAAGAAGCTGAAAGAAATCTGTCTAATTTTTCTGGAGAACAAACGCTGGATGTTAGAGAAAAGTAAGATCTCTGTCGTAGAGAACCAACTGATTCTAAATGGACAGGGCATTCAGCAATATTTGATTTCCACACAAAGTAGTTATTCTCGTATGCTACTGACACGCTTTAGGGGGGGAAGCTTTTTCAGACTACTTACCTTCCCTGCAGTAAATTCTTGGTCCAAAAACCTGATCTTATGCCCATGCGATGATACATCTGCACAATCGATGTTACATTGCATTTTGTTTTGTAAATTTTATAAGCATGGGCGGATCTAGCGGATCTCGCGTACGCGAATTTGCGTATTTACGGATTCGCAATCCGCAAAAATACGCGAACTCTCGCGGATTTATGGATTTTTACGTTTTTTGTGTTGGCGCGCGTTCGCGAGGATTTGTGGACCATTTCGCAATTGCGAACTTACTTTTCGTCTCGCAACGGCCGCGACTATGTTGTTTCTACGTCTGGTTTATCATCACAGGTTCACAGCACCCTCTGTTTCACCACTGCCACCCTCTGGTACACCCATGCCACCCTCTGGTACATCCTCACTGCCACCCATTAGGTTTGTTTATCACTGTATATTATGGGGGTGAAAAAAAGAAACCACACCTGCCCTGCTTCAACTGCCATGAATTAATTTGGTGTTGATTAATGTGTCAGTAATTTTGAAACTTCCAGTCTGGCTGGCACCTGCTTCCTTCCTTATCTGTAATTTGCTTTCTGTTGCAGTGAAAGCAAGCACACCTGCCCTTCTTCAACTGCCATGAATTAATTTGGGGGTGATTAATGTGTCAGTAATTTTGAAACTTTCAGTCTGGCTGGCACCTGCTTCCTTCCTTATCTGTAATTTGCTTTCTGTTGCAGTGCTATTTTTTTTCACAGGACCTTTATGGTCTACTTGTAGCTATTCTATGAGCCTGCTGTTTGGGTCATAGCTGGGTCATACAATAGTTGCAAATAGGCAACTGAACTCTGGAGGGGCCCCTCAGGAAGCACTAGAGTGAATGGTTACTAATGTTAAGTTTGAACTTTTGCACCTGGTGATTGCTTTCAGTTTAGCAAAAATCGTTTTTCTGCAATTTCGCGCTATTCGCGGGGCGCGAATCCGTGCGAGATCGATTTCGGAAGCCGCGAATGCGTGCGAATACATTAATTTTTTGTTTGCGGCGTGTATGTTCGCGTGATTTTTTGCATGTTCGCAAGGCGCTTGTAGTGATACGTTTGCGAACTTACCCACGCGGTCGTACACGGGCGCGGCCATCTTGTTTGCGTGACGTAATTCAGTTTCCGCCCGCTATGTGTAATCTCGCAAAGTGTGCTGCTCGCTAGTACAATTTCGCACGTGATCGCGAGGAAAATCTCGCGCGAACTTACCCACGCGGTCGTGAATGGGCGCGGCCATCTTGTTTCTCATTCATTGCTATGGTTCTGGGCATGCTTTCTGTATCCTCTCTGAATCTCTGCCATCCTTTGCTTGTTTGAAGTTTATTTGATCTATTTTACTTATTATCTATCCCTCTATTTTTCTAGCTCTATATTTTTGTGTTTTCTGCTACTTTTAGTTAATTTTAAACTACTTTTTTAAACTCTTTTCTTTTCTTCTTCACTATTCTATTTCTTCTTTATCATTTAACTTTATTTCTGCCCAGGGGGGCGCTAGAGGGCGCGCAAGTGGAATGGCTGCCTGAACGAGTAGCTCCCATGCCCTGGCATATAATCCTTTCATTATCCTGGACTGCATGGTGAAGAATCGCCAACAGACTGCGTTGCGGTGTGGAGGGCTGCTTTCTGCACACTCGCTGTGAATTTGGAGCCGCTGCGAGCTGAGGGACAGGAGATATCGCGGAGTGCACTTTTGCTGGGACTTGCTCTGGAGCCGGCGGAGGGAGCACGCTGGAGAGCTGATCTGCGCGAGTCCGGGGTCGCCCACGAGGGACAAGGCCGAGTCACTGGACACCTACCCAGCATCGAGGAGGCGGGCTGAGTTAGTGAACGCGGCCGGGACTGTGAGGCTACCGCACCGCTGCTTTGCATTGACACTTGCTGCTACGGGCTGCGGAGGGGCCGACAGGGGGAGAGTCTCCCTGCAGCGCACAGAGGGAAGAGAGCCGCTGCAACGCTCGTGCACTGCCCGGAGCGGCGGCCGCCATTACCAACGGCAGGTTGGGGTAAGGGGTGCCATATATACTAAAATTCACCAGGGGTGCCTGCCATTTACCCGACCAACACAGCGGAGACCCCGGGCTCGGCGTCAAATAGAAGGGCTGATTGCTGCTCCCCTCCCAAGACGCGGCCTACCTACACAGTCCTTACTGCTGTACTTCGTCGCTCACTGTCGTGAGATGTATGCCACTTAAGCATATTGCCTGCTGGTGGCGACTGCGGCCTGTACGTTGCCCATCCGTCGCTCAATTCACAGGTGCACAACTGCAGGGACTCGCACCATTGGAACTACGCGACGACTTACACATTGCCTGACCTTCTCACGTTGTTGGTGTGCCTGGGACTGAGAGGGGAGCCCATGGGCTTGTGCCCCCCTGCTACTCACACTGTGTCACACTTGCCGACGGCTGCCACACCGAGAGTCGCCGGATTCACCTGGGACTCCACGCTACCAGTCAGCCCGGCTTGGGGCCTGCATGCACACATAGTGCCCACTGAGCGATTGGGGTTTGCAACTTGTTCCCTACCGAGGCCATGGGTCGCCCTGATGGACGTCAGGCGAAACTGAGTTTTGATGGCGCCAAGAAAAGCACGAAATCGGTGCCTGGTGGTCCTGGGCCCAGCGGAGTACCCCCTGCGGTCACCACACCCCCGACAACGGAACTTGATCTCCCCGCCCTGTTCCTGGAAATGAGGCAGGGGTTTGCGACGGTGGTCGAAAAAGTCGACGGGGTTACTGCCCGACTGGACGCCCTGGTCCACAAGGTGGATTGCCACGAGGAGAGGCTGGTGGCTGCGGAACAACGAGTCTCTGCAACTGAAGATACTACCGCGACCCATACAACGCAGCTGGCACGGATGGATAATTTGCTACGCGTCATAGCGGCGAAAAATGAGGACTTGGAGGCCCGCAGCCACAACAACATACGCGTCACGAATGTGCCAGAATCCACAGACACGGGCAGGATGGAGCTATACATTGAGAGACTGCTTAAGGGATCGATTGATGATGACGCCTTTTCTCCCCAGTTTATCGTTGAGCGAGCACACCGGTCCCTTGCACCGGTGCCCAAACCCGGACTACCGCCTCGGCCTATTATCGCCAAGCTGCTGAATTATCGAGATCGCGATACGGCGCTGAGTGCGGCTCGCACCCAACGGAACTTGCAATACAACGGCATCACCTTTTCCATATACCCGGATTTCACGCCGATGGTGCAGGAGGAGCGCCGCAAATTCCTGCCCGTGAAAAAGAAGCTTCGGGAAGCCCAAGTGGACTATGCACTGTTATATCCGGCGAAGCTGCGGATCACGCATCAGGGTCAGCAACGGTTCTTTACAAATCCGCAGAAAGCAGAAGACTTCCTTAAATCGCTCAGGAGGACACGACGAGAGGGGCACGATGCTGCAGCGAATTTGGAACACGACGACTTACAGCTGGAACCGGACGAATGACACTTGCCTTCAAGGATTGCGCTGGCTGTCTCTCCAGATATGTTAGAACATTGATCATCGCACGACCTGTGGCACCTGCACTGACCATGAACATTGATCCTGCATGGCGACGACACACCTGTGGTAATGTACACCAGGGCCCACTTTCTTGGCCCTAGGCTCCACCGAGGGCGGAACAGACTGGAGCTATGGGCCGAGGAGTGGCTGTGCGCACTCTATGTTTTACCCCCACTGGGTGCTCCCCTTATGGGTGTTCTTGAATGTTTTGGTATTACAAGGGAGGGGGGAGGGAGGGAGGGGGGGGGAATGCTGGGAGATGATTCATGGCTACCAGCATGATTGGGATGCTGGGGTGGGAGGGGGGTTGGGTTGTTAAATGTTGGGGCTATACTCCCTTGAAATTTATAGGCAGATCCTGGGATGGTATGCGTGGCCTTGGCGGTGGGACATAACGGGCCAGGGCTCATTTTATTGGCTGATAGTATTGTTTCTGCTGTGGACCGACCTATAACTGCGCAAACTGCTAATGGGCATTTGACCTGCTTATCATGGAACATTCGAGGGCTGAATGATGCTCGGAAATGTCGCAATGTTATTGCTTACCTCGACAGACACCGGGCTCAAGTGGTCATGCTGCAAGAAACCCACCTACCGGCACGAGATAGAGTTACATTTGCAAGTAGATGGGCTGGGGACCGCATATTTTCCTCTTATTCCACTTATGCCAGGGGGGTGGCTATCCTTGTGGCCAGGAATGTTCCATTCCACAGATATGGAGCCTTAGCTGATAGTGAGGGGCGTTATGCACTGATGTGGGGCAGACTGGGCCGGGACACTTATACCTTTGTTGTGGTTTATGCGCCTACTGTGGATACACCTACATTTTTCACCGCCTTATGGGGCAAGATATTGGCAGTAGGCTCCAGACACATCATTTGGGGGGGCGATTTCAATCTGGCAATGGTACCCCGATTAGATAGAGCTGATGGAGAGTGCACCTACAAGCCTCGGGCCCGCGAGGCGCTGGGGGGGGTGATGACAGAGGGGGAACTTCTGGATGCTTGGAGACACCTGCACCCGTTG
This sequence comes from Lissotriton helveticus, assembly GCF_964261635.1. Lineage (NCBI taxonomy): Eukaryota > Metazoa > Chordata > Amphibia > Caudata > Salamandridae > Lissotriton > Lissotriton helveticus. Next base: position 3,190,617 of record NW_027611656.1, on the reverse strand, counting down.
AGGAGAGAGGGCACTCACTTCACCTCGCAGACGGGAACATAGGCACGCTTGGACTATTTCTTAATTACCAGGGGGGTGGCTCATTTACCAAGGACGTATTCTGATCATAGCCCCATTGCACTTCACATTCGCATTCCAGGGTGGGACACCACACGACCTCATTGGCGACTTCGCCCGGATATCCTATTAAACACCCTGTTTCGGACTGAATTGGGGGAGGAAATAGCTGCCTTTTTCCCCAGGAACAAAGGATCAGTTGATTCTGTTGAACATATTTGGGAGGCGTTTAAAGTGACCATCAGGGGCTATTGCATATCCAAGAGCTGTGGGGTCTTACGGGATATCCTCCGCACTATCGGTGCGCTGGAAAAGGAACTGGGCGCTCTGGAACGCCGCATGGTGCTGGAGCCTAGTCCTGCACTGCATGCTACCTTTCGGGAAACACTGTCAAAATTTGAGGAGGAGGCTGCCCGGGAGTCTAGGTTCCGGAGCAGACACTGGCAGGCCCGAAAATACTGTGAGGGGGATAGACCTGGGAGGGCACTGGCTGCACTCACTCAGCCACCACGCGATCGCAATGTCATATTCGAACTTACAAACGCACAAGGAGCGACTATCAGAAACTCGGATGACATCCTTCACTCTTTCACGACACACTATCTTTCACTGTACACCACCACTGCGGGATCTGCAACGTCCTATGCTGACTACCTGAAGGATGTGGCATTGTGTTGGCTTAGCGATGGAGACAGGGCTTTTTTAGATGCACCTTTTGAACTAGATGAGATCCGCGACGCTATTATGTCTCTACAGAATGGTAAGGCCCCGGGCCTTGATGGCATACCTGCCGAATTTTATAAAGCATATATTGATATCATGGCTCCGGTCTTGCGTGAAGTCTACTCGGAATCCCTAGATGAAGGCTACCTGCATTGCTCTATGCGTGAAGTTGTCATCACCTCCCTGCTGAAACCCGACAAGGATCCCAGGTCCTGCAATTCATATCGCCCACTCTCCCTCTTAAATTGTGATGTAAAGATACTCGCTAAAGTCCTGGCTACACGGCTATCGCTGTTAATGACTAGGATAGTGCTGCCTGATCAATCCGGATTCGTGGTGGGCCGCTCTACGTCGCACCACCTCCGCACTCTGTTCTCCCTCTTGCGCACCGTGCATCCTGAAACGTCTGTCGCAGCAGTATTTCTGGATGCGACCAAAGCCTTCGACTCAGTTGAATGGCCCTATCTATTCTCTGTTTTGGCAGGCATGGGGTTCCCGCCCCTGTTCATATCCTGGATTCGCCTGCTCTATACTCGACCAACGGCGAGAGTGCTGGTCAATGGCCGTCTGTCACAACCTATCGACATTACCAGAGGCACACGTCAGGGGTGTCCACTTTCGCCCTTACTGTTTGCCATAGCCGTTGAGCCACTGGCTTGTCGCCTACGCCAACTTCATCGAGATGGAGCGGTCCAATGCTTGCAGCGGCAAATTGATGTGTCCCTGTACGCAGATGACATCACCTTATATGTCAAACACCCCGAGATGCATCTTAATCCATTACTCAGAGAGTTCATTATGTTTGGTGGAGTGTCAGGTGTGCACATCAACTGGTCCAAATCGCAAATCTTTCCGTTGACTGAAGCGGTGGGCGATTTCCCCCTTGACTATCCGTTGGAGTGGTGTCGCACTGACCTTCGCTATTTGGGGATACGTATCTCCCGGGATAAGGAGGAGACGCTACGGGCCAACTATGGTGTGGCTATTACCAATCTGACTGCGTCCGTGGATCGATGGCTCACCCTGCCGCTCTCCATGGCTGGTAGGGCATCTTTAATTAAAATGGTCATCCTACCCCGATTCCTTTATCTGTTTATTAATATTCAGTATTATCCTGGCGCCTTCTTCTTTAAGACACTAAAGACCGAGCTGCGCAGGCTGTTTTGGGGAGGCAAACACTCGAGGCTTCAATGGTCCACGCTTACCTTACCCTACGACAAGGGAGGATTCGACATGCCGGACTTCGAGCAGTACTACCAGAGTGCTCAGGCGCACTTTGCATACCACTGGATGGCACCTACACCTTATATGCCACATATCGCGGTTGAGGACTGGATAGTGCACCCCATCCCGCTCTCAGGTCTGCTTCACTGCCCGGAAGCGTCCATAACCACGCCGAACACGTCTGTTTCATGCACAATGGACGCGTGGCGTCGTATGGCCAAAAGCCTGTTGTGCCGTATGCCTTACTCACCGAGGCTGCCACTTACCTATCACTCGGAGCTCACCTTATTGCAGGAGCGCGGGTTCCGCTCCCTCTGTGCTGCCCTACGAGTACACTGCTGGGGAGACTTGTTTGCTAATGGTCAGTTTAAAACTGCGGACCTTTTTTTTCAGGCACACGATCGTACCCCTCTGGCAGTTTTTTATTATGCACGGCTACGTGCGGGGATGCGGGCCATACTCCCCAACTTCCCTGATGAGCCTGAGGTTTTGCCCCCACTCCACTTCCTATTGGGCTCCCGAGATGGGGCACATCTGATATCTGGCCTCTATCGTCAACTCAGGGGCGCTGTGCCGATACCTGACTCCAGTGCTCAGGCGCGATGGACTGCCGAGTTGGCCTCTGCCATCACTGACGAACAGTGGTTGTACTGTTGTGCGCTCACCTCCCGCTTATCTGCTAGTAGCAGATTTAAAATTATACATTATAAATTCCTACAACGGGTATATTATACTCCCATGCGCAAATTCAGATTTGGCTTGGCGGAGGACGATCGCTGTGCACGCTGCAATGCCGGCCAAGCAGATACTCTACATCTGGCGTGGGAATGCCTGCAAGTGGCCCTTTATTGGCAGCAAGTGACGGACGCCCTTACAAGCATGACGGGCACTACAGTGCCTATGGACCCATTAGTAACAATCCTTGGATATACCCAACAAGTCCCTAGTACTAGCTGGAAGTTTATTGATACTGCACTACTTCTGGCCAAGAGACGAGTAGCCTGTCGCTGGGGCCGTGGCAGGGCACCCAAATTTAAGAATTGGCTGACGGACTTGACCTACTGTCAAGACCAATATAACACATTCGCGGATTTAGTGCCTACATCCTGTAGACCTAGAGACATATGGGGCCCTCTGGTTTCCTACCTGCTCCAGCGGTTGGCGGAGGGAGATACACCTGAGGAGGGCGATACCCCTCTCTGATACTACACCGCACGACCCTCGAAGAGGCCTACATTCTGGCTGTAACATCCGTATATCAGGGTATGCAGCGTGGGACGTGCATCGACGCCAGTGGTTGGGCTTCCCTGGTCAGCTTCTCGTGTTGCACCCCCCCTCCTGCTCACCGTTGGGGATTTCCCCCCCCCCACCTGGTGGTGAGTGCTTCCCCCTCCCTCCCCCCCCTTCCTGACTTGGCCCTTTGTCCTCTCCACCATACTTTACACATTCCTGCATCCACATTCCTCCTTGCAACGGAACATGCCCTTCCCAGCACATGTTATTACCTTCGGGCCTGCTAGTGGACTGTTCGGGACGTGGTCCTACGACTGCTAAGTGCCACACTATCCCACTCACCTAAATTACCTTACAGATTTGTCATTATTTCTCTTTTCAAGGTAGAACGGAATGCCTCTTAGTTTCCTTCAAGTTGGGGAGTTCTTTTCTTTTCTTTTTTTTTTCTCTTCCTTTGTATTTGTCACTGTTCTGACACTGAAAGTTAAAACGTATAACACTGTTCAGCTGCTGCTCATCCTTCAAGGCCCATGCGATGCCTACTATATCATAATCATCGCTCTTGAATGTACCATGCCGCCGGGCCTCAGGGATGCCGGCTACGAGGCTGTGTAATACTTATCATACCACGCTGCCAGCCTCCGGGTTGTAGGCACGGGAAGCTGTGTACTCTGCCTTGTATTATACAATAAAGCAGTGTTGAACTCAAAAAAAAACAAAAAAAAAAACAAAACCTTTATTTCTGCCCAGACCATGGTAAAGGGAGCCGGGAAGCACCCTGAGAAGGGGAAGGGTCCCGCACCCCGTGCCCGGCTCCCGTGCGGGCGTTTGAGGGGGGAGCAAGTGGTGCCATGGGAGATCTTTAGCACGGAGGAGGTGGCCGCACTAATCTTCTACGTCCAGCGCCGCCTCCCCAAGACCATCCTGGGAGGCGGCAAGATCGCAACCGGCTATGGCATCCGGGAGCGCCGGAAGCGGTGGGAGAAGGTGTGCCGGGCCATGTTTAAGCTCTCTGGGGTCCGGCGTACCTATAACCAGGCCACCCACCGCTGGACGGATGTCATGGACCGGGAACGGGACTTGCTGGACGCGCTCGGCGTAGAGGTCCCCGGGCTTGGTGAGTAGTAGTAGCTATTCATCACTACTCTGTTTTATCCGGCTCTCTTATTTGCAAATCTTTGTTCTTTACCAAGAGCAATAATGCTGCCGATTACATTGTAGGTAAATTATATTTCAAAATCTTCTATGCATTTCAGGTGCACTGCTCTCCTTCTCAGTAGCCTTGCTTGCTACTATGCTGATTTGTTTTGTATTTTGTGTTCATTTCATTGGCCTGAGAAATTATGTATGAGTGTAGTGTAAAGATAAGAACTGCGTAATGCTAGACACTAAGGGTCATATTTTCAATTACCGGCGCATCCCTGCAAAGTAGCAGGGATGCAGCAGTAATTGTGCGCCATGCCACCACCACCCATTGGCCCAAAACGTCACAGAAGCCTTACGCATCTGTGCCGTAAAGGCGGCGCATTGCTGGAGTTGCGTGCCAACGATGGCGCAGCTCCAGCAATGCTCTGGGGTGCCCTATCTCCCCAATGCTGCATCAAGCCGTACGTCGGCTTCAAGCAGGCGCAGGGTTTGAGACACGCATCATTGTCCTAAAAGTGACTGATTGACATCTTGTAGATTTCCCTCACCCACTTTTAGGATTCGTTCCTGCGCAGGAACGCCCTCCCTTGCGCCGGAACGCCCCCTGATGGCGCAGGGCTTTACAACGTGATGCATCTCCCATATGCGTTTTTTTAAATATATACGTCGCACCATGGCGACTCTTTTGTTCTGCCGCTGCGTCACAAAAGTCACGCAACAATGGAGGAAAATGAGCCGCAAGGGACTTCTAAATCAGCCCCAACAGACTGAAGTCCAGTCCTTCCTTTAGACACATGGCTATAAGAAGAAATAGTGGTGGTGGTCGGTGGATTGATAGTTTGAGTATTCACTGATCTGCAAGCAGGATGGACTTTGTCTGTCACTTTGCGTGCTGCGGACTGCTGCCTGCCAGGCCTAGGCAAACCTTTTTAGTAGTCTGTTTATTGAGTTACATAGGAACTTTGAAAGTCAACGGTCCGCAAATCAGGCAATACGAATAACGTAGTATACCACATGAGATAGGTCAATATATCCCGTGGAATAGTTGTCTATCTATTTGCTATTTCTCAAAAATATTTTGTTATAGTTCTTTTGAAATGTTTGATTTGGTTGACAAATCTCATCCATGTTTTCTGGTCTTTCTTTCTTTCATGTTGTACATCAGCTCCCCCCAAGGGCAAGAGGACACAGGAGGAGGGTGCTGTTCAGGAGGATGCAGGCCAGGATCGGGCAGGCGAGGGCTCCTTTGCTGGCCCCAGTAAGTTTTAATTTTAATAAAGAGTACCTATTTTTTCCTAGCGTTCCTCATTCCATTTTTTCTAAATCGTCTTTGATCTTCTTGTGGACTGGATCTAAATTCTTATCCTGCCTCGACTATGACTCCCTGTGGTATTACTAGATTATTCTTATTAGTCTGTCTGTGTAGCTAACTAAGATTGCACATTTGGCAATTCCATTGGACTCCCATTCTAGTCAGCAATAGCTCTATGCACTGAGTGCAGTCCTCTGGGATTGTCCATAATGTCTTTTCAAGTCTTCTAAATGTTTATGCTTTGACAATTGCCAACAATAAAAAGGTGAATGACCACCAAGAAAGAATAAGATACTACTTTACTTTTGTTTTGGATAGAAGGACAATCCATTCTACCACTGTTGCAGGGACAAATCTGCACAAACCGAACTATGAACACTAAATAGTGCATTGTTTATCAATTATAATAGGCGCAGGTAGACTTTCTTTCCACATACCTCAGTGATATCAGACTTTGAAGAACCCCCAATCTCCTTACTGACTAGATAGTGTGGCAGAGTCATTTAGCTCCCTAAGTCACCGATAATTGATCCCCAATGATCATTAGATTATCCTACGCAGGGCAAGAGTACGGAGTCACAGTCAAGAAGTGTCAGAGGCACTCATGCTTGCAAAAATTCCAAAACCTTTAGCTCATCCACTCTAGTCTGGAGGACCAAAAACCACAGAGTCTATTTAAGTTTAAAAGCTTTATTAAAACTAAACACATTTATTAAAATCAACTTTGTCATAAAAGTAAACGTTTAACTGAAAATGGAAAAGTGCTTAGTGCTAACGATTAATTGGACACATTTCTTGTGGTCGAGCTGAGCTCTCACCTGGTTTGAACTTGAGCTTGACCCTGATCGTGTTCTTAGAAGTCAAGCTTCTGTTAGGAGAAAAAGTGTTGTGTGTTAAAAATAAAAAGCAAGCATTCATCAGTTGTGACAAAAAGTGCAGCAAGACAACAGCCTTCCCTGAAAAAAGGGACATTTTTACTGTAGAGTATACAGTTACAAATTATTACATTGTATTTCGTTTTTTTTAACTTTCTTTATTCCTCCTCGACCAAATATTATACAGTAGTGAGTGGTGTATTCTAACATTCTAAAAATTTACTTTGTAGGTGGAACATCTGGTGGCGGGGCCAGCGCGGAGGTGGTGGATGAGGAGGACAACTCTTCTGGGGAGGAGGCGGTGCGAGTGCTGGACAACACCAATGTGCCTGTGAGGGTTGACACGGTGGTGGCGGGCACAGGTAAGCTATATATTCGAAAAGCGAAAGAAGGGTGTAAGTAAGTGTGGAAGGACGAGAAATTTTATGATGGCTGGCAAAGAAGAATGATATGTGTTTGCTTGGCCCCCGAGGTGGCTGGGAAGGAAAGAATATGGTATGGTGCATGGCTGGGTCAATGATGAAGCAAGGATGAGTGGAAGGACAACAGCCTGGGTGGGTGAAACATAAACTGTATGTGTGCATATACTTTGAATGGATGGATGCCTGGAGCATGGTATTATCTGACTCTTAGATAGCACATGTGTATCTAGAGAGAGTAGATGGTCACTGGATGAACTAAGTGTTACCTTGAAGAGCATGTAACACCGCACCCGCACGTCCGTTCCAGTGTAGGGAAGGCAAGGAAAAGAAATTGTAAATTTGTCCAATACTACCATGAATAGAAGCAATAGTTTGTATTGCAACTGCAAGCACAGCATATATCCGGTTATTACGGTGGACACTCCGTACCTCTCTTAATAACTTTAGTTTAGTAGTAGTACGTCATTCATGTGTGGGTGTATCACTGTTCACTCAATAATAAGCAAAGCACCTAAAGTCATCCCATATCTCATCAAATACATCCCATGTGAAGTGATAGATAATCTAATTATTTAGCTTCTTCATTTTCCTTTTCTAGTACTTATTTGCACTGTAGGGTGAAAGGTAAATTAATTAAGCAGTAGCCCTTGTAACAGAGTATTCTCAGTGCCACCCGTAATAGAAAAGTAATAGCTTCACCACCTGCATGTACTGGACCGGTACAGTAACGCAAGTCTGTCTCACTCATCATGGTGTGCGTCTGTTTTTCTCGGGTGCAAGTTCACTGCGCTGGCATTCTGCCGGCTTGCATAAGATAACGTACCAATTTTCCGAAACAAGAGAGAAGAAGAAGAATAAAACTGGTGTACTGTCATAGTCGACTGTAATGGAAGTCCATAGTGGTCGTAGAATTTGTTCATTAAACTACCACTAATGTTAGAGCAAGGATGCAGAAGTGGGAGGTTAGATAGATACTGTCCTCAATAGTTATGTACTGTGCTTTGAAATTTGCTACTTGTACTGTGACACAACTTTCGGCTCAATCACTTTGTGTTATTAATGTTAAGGAGCAATGGTTACAGACTATGTCTTTCTTTCTTCATATAGTTGCTCCTTCCAAATCGACATCACGGAGGGAGCAGGCTCGAATGGCCCGGCAACGGAGGCTGGATGCCACTGTCGCGGAATATCGGCGGCTGGTGGCCCTGGAAGAGTCGGAGGACACGCAGTCGACCGGTGCAACCACAACATCCTCGACTGGGACAGCTGCATCCTCCTCCGTGAACCCACGGGCTGCCAGCCAGCGCAGTGCTCCAGCGGTACGGAGCCGGGCTAACAAAGCCAACCGCCACCGCCAAGCAGCAAAAAGACCAGCTGCCCCCCACAGGAGCTGCAAGGCACGCCAGCGTCGCCTAGGAGTGAGAATGTCCTACCTGGAGCAGGAGGTCCATAGGTACAAGAACTTGGTGGAGGGCCTCCGCTTCGAGCATGCCACCCTCCGCAAGGATTATGATGCCCTGGCCGCAAAATTCACCAGCACCCTCCAGTAGTGGAGTGTCCCTTGCCCTTTTTTTAGAGACTTTTGGGGGGTGGGATTTGGGAGTTGGGTGCTTTTTGGGACTTTTCAAAGACAATCGTTGGGGTTAGGGAGGGTCTTGAGGGAGATTATTTTGTTAGGGCTACATAAATATACTTTTTTAAACTTTATCTGACCATACCTGTTTTATACTGCTTTTCAGTCTGGTGGGTGGGGGTGTAACAGTAAGTTTGTTTTCCTGAAGAGTCCTAGGACTTTAGTAGTACTACCGTCAATCTCTCGTCTAGTCCTAATACTCCATTATACTACCTCCCACCAAACGCTTATCTTACCTGTAATTTGTGTTAGAAATTAGGGCTAGGCCCAGGGCTGGCTCCACGTGAAATGGGGATTAAGGTTGGCAATCCTGGGCGGATGAAATTTCCTCATTGCGGTGGTACTAGTGGTGTGACTCAGTGGCAGTTGCATGCCTATGGAAAAAAATAAAACGAAACCTGGTTTGTCCTTACTGTAGCATTACAACGGTTATGGCACGATCGAGAATATAGCAGGTGACAGTACACTAGAACAGTGCCACAATGTAGCCTAACAAATGCTAAAGTATTGCAAGTATAACTAGTACTTGTGTTGAATTTATTTGACATTGGCTCCTACTACTACAAGAAATAGTACTGAAGCTGAGTAAGGCTAGAATATATCCTCGTATTCCTTCACCAGCCTGTTGCTATGACCTTATCCTCCCCAGCAAGTGTGTGGAATTATTGATGTCATTTAGTCAGTCATCAAGCAAAACCACACAGCCCGGGGGAAGAGGGTTAGGGTTTGGAAAATGGATGGGAATGGGGGTTTCTTTTTGGGTAGGTTTTGTTGAGAGAAGAAAAAAAAAGCACAGAATGGACAAACAATAATTGAAGATAAAGAAATCTTTGGGTACAAACTAAAGCTAACCACATGCAGTCACACTCATAGAAGAAAACAATGGATACTGTATCTGTATTCTGTATGTTGTTGGAGTTGTCCTGTTGAATTTGGTAAGTAAGTTGCATGCAGCAAACAATTCCTCTTATTAGCGGCACTCCTCCATTCCAGCTGATGCTTCGTCCATCAATGTTGGTGACCACTGACAGAAGACACCCTGTCCACTGCCTGCCTGGCGGATGTTGACTGAAACCCGGCCTGTAATTATTGAAGGTAAAACAGGAAGTGCTATTACAATACCACTGATAAATAAATATAAGGTATGTACGCTGTGTGGTGCAAAAAGTCACACTTTGATTTCCCTAAGACAGTACGATATTGTTGAAATTGCGTACTCTGTCTGAGTCACCTTTTTAAGGATAAATAAGTATGGCCAAAATAATAGTTAGCTAACCCTAACGAACCCTAAGTTACAAAAAGTGCCAAAAGGTTTTTCCTCATGGATTTTGTCCTAAACACTTCTATCCGTTATTAGACCTTCACAGGAATGCCCCAAGAGACCCGCCAACCCACCCGCCAAAAAGCACACGACAACACCCCCAAACAGCCAAAAAGCAAAATCTCATACTTACAATATATCTCGGCCTTCGGTCCAAACGCGCTGTGCAGCTAGGTCATCATCATAACTCCTGTTTTCCACCACGGATTTCCTGAAAAGCAAATGCAATCAAGTTTAGACTGTCGCAGCAGTGCTCCGACAGAGACACCAAAACCCACCAACAAACACCAGGAAGCCCCTCAAACAGGTCCCCGGAAACGCTACATTGAGCAAGATGTCAGAAGAAATAGCAAAAAAAAATCTGCATGGATTTTGTCCTTGACACTTCTATCCGTTATTAGACCTTCCCAGGAATGCCCCAAGAGACCCGCCAACCCACCCGCCAAAAGGCACACGACAACACCCCCAAACAGCCAAGAAGCAAAATCTCATACTTACAATATCTCTCGGCCTTCGGTCCAAACGCGCTGTGCAGCTAGGTCATCATCATAACTCCTGTTTTCCACCACGGATTTCCTGAAAAGCAAATGCAATCAAGTTTAGACTGTCGCAGCAGTGCTCCGACAGAGACACCAAAACCCACCAACAAACACCAGGAAGCACCTCAAACAGGTCCCCGGAAACGCTACATTGAGCAAGATGTCAGAAGAAATCGCAAAAAAAAAATCTGCATGGATTTTGTCCTAGACACTTCTATCCGTTATTAGACCTTCACAGGAATGCCCCAAGAGACCCGCCAACCCACCCGCCAAAAAGCACACGACAACACCCCCAAACAGCCAAAAAGCAAAATCTCATACTTACAATATCTCTCGGCCTTCGGTCCAAACGCGCTGTGCAGCTAGGTCATCATCATAACTCCTGTTTTCCACCACGGATTTCCTGAAAAGCAAATGCAATCAAGTTTAGACTGTCGCAGCAGTGCTCCGACAGAGACACCAAAACCCACCAACAAACACCAGGAAGCCCCTCAAACAGGTCCCCGGAAACGCTACATTGAGCAAGATGTCAGAAGAAATAGCAACAAAAAAATCTGCATGGATTTTGTCCTAGACACTTCTATCCGTTATTAGACCTTCACAGGAATGCCCCAAGAGACCCGCCAACCCACCCGCCAAAAAGCACACGACAACACCCCCAAACAGCCAAAAAGCAAAATCTCATACTTACAATATCTCTCGGCCTTTGGTCCAAACGCGCTGTGCAGCTAGGTCATCATCATAACTCCTGTTTTCCACCACGGATTTCCTGAAAAGCAAATGCAATCAAGTTTAGACTGTCGCAGCAGTGCTCCGACAGAGACACCAAAACCCACCAACAAACACCAGGAAGCACCTCAAACAGGTCCCCGGAAACGCTACATTGAGCAAGATGTCAGAAGAAATAGCAACAAAAAAATCTGCATGGATTTTGTCCTAGACACTTCTATCCGTTATTAGACCTTCACAGGAATGCCCCAAGAGACCTGCCAACCCACCCGCCAAAAAGCACACGACAACACCCCCAAACAGCCAAAAAGCAAAATCTCATACTTACAATATCTCTCGGCCTTCGGTCCAAACGCGCTGTGCAGCTAGGTCATCATCATAACTCCTGTTTTCCACCACGGATTTCCTGAAAAGCAAATGCAATCAAGTTTAGACTGTCGCAGCAGTGCTCCGACAGAGACACCAAAACCCACCAACAAACACCAGGAAGCCCCTCAAACAGGTCCCCGGAAACGCTACACTGAGCAAAATGTCAGAAGAAATAGCAAAAAAAAAATCTGCATGGATTTTGTCCTAGACACTTCTATCCGTTATTAGACCTTCACAGGAATGCCCCAAGAGACCCGCCAACCCACCCTGTGGAAAAGTAAATTTTGCCATGTTATATGTGCCTACGTGTTCCCCATCTTATGCTATATGTGCATGATCGATATGCATGTATTCCCCTCTGATCAATTAAAGACGCAATTACAGTTGTGTCCATTTCTAGTATGCCAGTTTCCAGTCATCGTGAAAGCAACGAATATTAGGCCTATGTAAACTTACGTTGCCATATTTCACAGTGTGCACGTTAATTCATTGAATTGTCCCTGTTTCTAGGCCTCAAAAGGGCCCGGACTCAGATTCAGCTCCTGTCTCCTGAACCCTCTCCGAGGAGCGATACAGCCCCCACCTGCATCCCTGACCCTTCGCTTACTTCATGCCACGCAGTGCCCGGCCCGGCCTGGCTCTGCCTCCCAGTCTGCCAAGAGTATGTTATGTTTCTAGTTATCAGTCCAGCCCTCCTTCTCTGCATTCCTAAGCTACTGAATCGCATCAATAGTTTCCGTCATGGTCTAGCCTTTATGTCTCCATGTAAGAGAAATACTGTATTAATATTCATAGAATATTCCTCACACACGCAATACATGTAGAATTATGCATGCACCAGTCTTAAAGTCTATTAGCCTTTGCCCTGATAACTTTTGGATTCTATCAACATGTACTCTAAACACCAGATACCAGATATGTCTTGGGTACATGTCGCTCTGACACTCCAGACTTTAGTCTCCTCTTCTAGCGCAGAAGTCATAGCCCCCAGTTCTCCCTGGTAACACGTCATTGCCCGTTTGCGCGCACCACTAGGTTAGAGGTCCCAGCTGCTCAGGTAGCCCCCTCCATGTTTCCGCCCAGTTTATGACATATTCTGTTACGTTTACATCACATGTCTATGTATACGCCCTGTACACGCCTTCTTGTTACATCATTTTGCCCTTATCTTTCGCGACTGCTACGAGTCACGCCTACTGCTACGCCTACTGTATTGAATGTAATGCAATTGTTTTGATATATATATATATTGTGAACTGTTACTGAAGGTTGTCCAAGCCCCGATTTCCATTCCCCGGCAGCTGCCTTCATTCTATTCCCGTACAGGCTGTCCTGTTCCTGTCCTTTATGCCTGATTAAAGCCTGTCGACTCAAGATACCTCGAATCCTGACTCTTATTTATTGAGCTACCTGTTTTATTTGATTATACTGAAAAATAGTACCGGTAATTAATTATTTATTTACCACATAATGGCGCCCGAACAGGGACTTGCCCTTTCCCCACGCGCCGCAGAAGCCACGCAGGCCCCCTGATCCTCTGCAGCCGTGACGGAACCATACCGTGCACGTGCAGATATTTCTGCTTCAAGTATCCCTCAGGCCCACGGAGGAGACGGAGGTTGCGGTCCAGCGTCCAGACGAGGCGTTGAGGAACGCGGCGAGTCCCGACCAGAGCCCAAGCCGAGAGTCTAAGGTCCGAGGTATCCGGAGGCCCACCTGTAACTGAAGTCCGAAGTTCGTAGTCCGTCGTCGTAGCAGTCCAGTCCAGTCCGAGGCCTTCCGTTCTTGCTGCCCGGTGAGTACCGTTGCTGGGGTAGTATCTAGACAGGGTCAATTAATTTGTCTCTGGTCCGTGGGTTTGGGTACGCAAATCCAACACGAAGTGTTCACCTAGGTGGACGCGGGTCCTGACGTGTCTCTTTATGGGACCGGTAAGTTTCGTGCTGTTTTAGCAGTGCATCTAGTCATTCCAGTAAGTTCTGTTCTCGAGAAATTCATGTGTTCCGTCCGAACTGTTATTTTAAATGTTATTTCATGTGTTTTCAATGTCGTGGTATGAGTGATTTGTTTTTCCAGTTATTATTGTGTTTACCGTGTATTGTATTGTGTCCAGACTTCAGCCTAAACTATGCCTCTATTCTCGAAGTTACGTCAGTTAAAAAACAGAAAGGGATTGTTAGAGGAAGCAGTTCCTGTCCCGCCTAGGGACAGTCCAGGTCATTTTATGTATCATAAGCATGGCTTAAGTGCCATATTATATCTAGACTTATGGGTGGAGTACACCAAGGAATTAGAAGAGAAATATAGATGGCCCATGTCAGGTACATGGGATGCCGAGTGCATCATGCGAGTAGAAGAAGCATTATGGAAAAAGAAATCCAGACAGTCCCAGAAAGATGCCATCGAGTTATGGCGCAAAGAATCTCACAGAAGAACGGAAAAAGAAATCAGAAAGACAGAATTAAGTAGGGAATCCTCAGAAAGAGCCCAAGAAAGGGAATTAATCGAAGTAGGTGAACGAGTTAAAGCCGAACAGTCAGACAGACAGAGAAATGCCCTTATTAAGGGTATGTATCCTCTTCTTGCCGAGGGCTTGCCGAAAGCAACCCCGGAAGCACCATGTAATTCTCCGCCGCCATTAGTTCCGATTAAGCTACGTCACAAACCGACCGCAGCTGATATTTTTCTCTCGTCCTATTTGGACGACACAGTCCCAGCATATGCAAATCCTGTTCCGCCAGCTCCCGTAAATAATGTAATTCCTGTTCCTCCGCCACCGGGGCACCGGTTACAGCACCTGTTACGGTACCCCCGGTCCAGCCTACAGTACATGTACCCGCTACATCAGTCACTCTCCCAGCACGTACAGTACCCGTTGACGATTCTAGTCTAGGGGCCGTGGGGGGAAGTCCTCCTGGAACCCCGCCTCAACACAGACGTCTGACATTACTCGAGCTACATGCACGAGCGTTACAGCGTTCGCCCAAACTTCAGTCAGTTGCCGATATCAAGCGAGCCCTTACCGAATGTCGTTATGATCCAGTCCCAGGCGATGATGATATGGTCCTGTATTCATTGCGTGTAAGACGGGTGACCGAATATTTGGACACCCTACCGAATATGAAAGGTTATCTAGACAGAATATATCGTTTCATCCGTACAGGAGCAGATCCAGGAAGTATTGGCGAGGCCATGGCTCAAAGAAAAGTCGAGATTCAGCTCATGCTTTTAAAGTTTCTAATTAATTGTTTAATAAGGGAACAAGATTATCCGGATAAATATCCGGAAGAAATGAAAGTCCTGACCAGGTGGAGTGACCATATAGCCGAGGGAAGACACAAGACACAGAGCTGTATAGAGAGTATGTACAAGAAAATCCGTAGGGAAATAATAAAGTTACACGAGAAACGAGAAGCAGCACGAGTAACCGAGAAAGAAGACGACTCTCCTACCGAAGAGGTAGACGACGAGAATCCCTCCAGAATAGCGTATGTAGGTAGAACTAGACTTCCCGACCGACATTCACGCCTAGATCACAAGAAAGTTTTCCCTCCTCCAGCACCAGAACAAGGTTCTCTTGAGCAAGTATTTCAAGCTACCGATCACATTCTGAAATCACGAATCGGTTATAGTGAACTTAGTACCATGCATGAACAAGAACTAGTCCGATCAGCGGTCCGATGGACTACTGATTCTACCACTTTTCCAGACGAAATAGTGGCACAAATGTTTCTGAAACTGCCCCCAGCCGAGCAGCGACTGGTGGGTATGTATATGATCCAGCACCTCATTACACTGTATGAGGGACAGCATTCTGATCCAGGTCCGTTACATGATGTTCTGAACGAGTTACTCCAGTATAGATGGAAAGGTCTAGGTACTGATTTAATTAATATTATTCTAGAACAACGCCACAAATATCGAACGTTTCTGAATCCACATTTTGTTCATGTCCCACCTCCAGAAAGTAAATCATTTTACATAGATAGATAGCATCCGTTACGAGAAGTACACCCAGTTAGGACAACGGGTGGTGATCTAGAACGAGTATTTGTTTACACCCCTATCACAAAAATGGAACTCTTAGAGATGAAAAAGTTAATTCCCTGTCACGACAAAGATCCAGCAGGGTTTCACCGAGAATTAAAAGACATGCTCCGTATGGGAGAATACACGTATCCTGATATCATTAAAATGTTAAAGGTCCTGTTGCCCGCAGGGGTATATGAAAAACTCAAGGAAAAAGAATGGGAGGTGGGAGAGAAAAAGATAGATTGGACAGCTCTAGAAGCTGAAGATACTTCACGAGTACCAGGTACCGGTCTTGGGGGTAAAGTTAAGGAATTGCCCGAGTTATTGATACAGGTATTGCCAAGGTTACTAGCCACGAAAAAGGAAGATTGGGATGCAATCTCAGCTTGTAAACAGAAACAGGATGAAGACACTAGTGATTTTTATTCTAGATTTGAAAATTGTTTTATTATTAACAGTGGTCTGAAAACGAGTAGTGAATCGTACCCTCATCTTTTTGTTACCAAACTAGTCGAGAATTCAAGTCCACAAGTTAAAAATCGAGTATTGAAAGTCAAAAGTAGTTGGCAAGCTAATACTCCGTCACAAATGCTACAAATGCTCCAGTATCACCAGAATAGAATCACGAAAGGAGACGTATGAAAGACACGAAAATGAAAGTATTAGTTGCACAATCTGTTCCACAAGACAGTCAGAAGAGGGGTCCGAATCAAGCCAGTCATCCTGCAGCTCCCGTTAAAGGGACCTGCAATCACTGTAAACAGCCAGGTCATTTTATAAACGAGTGTGCAGTTCTGAAACACAACATAGCTACTGGTAAGACTAAAGAAAGACCACGTCCGCCTAGACAAGAACAAGTTTCACAGACTTCTCAGCCACCACAGAATGCACAACAGACAGTTCCAGCACCGCAGCCTATCGCTGCAACACAGCATGTTACACAGCAAATGTACCAGTATGCCCAGTCAGAGTATCCAGAGTATCAACAGTATTCATGAAACAGCCTAGAGAGGGAGGTAGGCTTGCCTCTCATCGAGATACCTGTTGATCAAGAGGGTCCCTATGTACACAGTCAAGTATTAGGGAAAGACAGAAAGTTTTTGATTGATACAGGGGCAAGTAGGACTACTATCAGTCATGATGAGGTTCCAGGGGCTCCGCTCTCAGGCTCTAAAAATGTTTCCCTTGGATTTTCAGGAAAGCCAATTGTTAATGAAATTTCGAAACCAGTTTCTCTAGAAGTTGGTCCATTGTCCCTAACTACTGATTTGTTACTCACGAAATCGTGTCCAGAAAATTTGTTAGGCATTAAAACATTAAAAGAATTAGGTGCAGTAATTTGTTGCTCCCCAGAAGGAGTCCGATTGTTTCTCCGTGACTTTAAAGGTCACTATGTATTACGTGATTTTGATCCAAGATTATTGAATGTACCACAGCATTTATGGGCGCAAGGTCCAACTGATGTAGGTTGTATGCATATCACACCCCATCGTGTGACTCTCAAACAAGGTATAGTTTTGCCACGAATCAGACAGTACAGATTGCCACCTGAGGCTGTAGCAGCCTTATCCAAAATTATTGACGAGCTTATTGCTCAAGGAGTGGTTGTAGAAACTGACTCCAATGTATGTAATTCTCCTATCATTCCGGTCCTGAAACGTACTGATCCAAATGCACCTCCAGTATATCGATTAGTGATTGACCTTCGAGAGCTTAATAAATGTATCATACCCCAGTATCCAGTAGTCCCAGATATTTCTTCCCTATTGACAGCCATTGATTCTGAAGCTACATTTTTCACAGTTATCGATCTCAAGAACGCATTTTTCAGTGTCCCCATTCATCCAGACAGCCAGTACCTTTTTGGTTTTTGTTTAAATGGAAGGAGCTATAAATTCACACGAGCTCCTCAAGGTTTCACAGAAAGTCCGGGTATTTACAGTCAAGCACTTAAGAGACAACTAGACAATATTCACATGCCAACTGACACTGCCCTGCTCCAGTATGTCGATGATCTACTGATCACAGCCCGTTCTGAACGTGACTGCGAGCGTGCGTCACTTACGGTTCTGTATTTTCTGGCCGAGCAGGGGCACAAGGTGTCCCCTTCCAAATTACAATTCTGTGTCCAGCAAGTGGTATACTTAGGACACTTACTGTCCAAGTGGGGTAGGCAGTTGACACCAGACCGTATCCAGTTAATAGCGAGTCTTCCACAGCCCAAGACACAGAAGGAGGTACAAGCTTTTATTGGCCTCACTTCTTACTGCAGACAATGGATTCCTCAGTATGCATTTCTAGCCAAGCCACTGATACAGTTAACGACACAGGAGGCAGCCGTATCGACTGTCCTCCCTTGGACCCAGGAACATACACTTGTTTTCAATGAATTAAAGAAAGCCTTATGTCAAGCACCTGTTCTAGCAACACCGAACTATAGTAAGCCTTTTACACTCTTTGTCACAGAACGTGATGGTACTGCATTATCTGTTCTCACACAAGATCAAGCAGGACAATACAAGCCCTGTGCTTATTTTTCTAGCACATTAGATCCAGTAGCCCAGGCTCTGCCTGCGTGCCTCAAGTCAGTTGCAGCCACAGCTCTAGCAATCAGACAAAGTGATTCCATAGTGTTAGGACACTCCCTGACAGTACAAGTTCCACACTCCGTGGAAGTTCTATTAAACCGAACACAGACTCAGCACTTGACCATTGCACGTTTAACAGGTTATGAATTGACACTGTTCCAGCCACACATAGAAATCAGACGCTGCAACATTCTAAATCCAGCTACACTGTTACCGTCAGTTACTTCAAATCCTGCCACACATGACTGTGTGGAAGTTGTCAACACTATGACAAAGCCAAGACAAGACCTGACAGACATTGCATTACCTAATCCCGACCTGACACTTTATGTGGATGGTTCATGTATGAGAACAAGTACAGGAGAACTAGTAGCCGCGTATGCAGTGACTACTGAAACCGAAGTTATAGAAACACATCGTATTGACACCCTGTCTGCTCAAGCAGCAGAGCTAGTCGCTCTGACCCAAGCCTGCATACGTGCCAAGAACCTGAAAGTAAACATATATACAGATTCACGTTACGCATTCGGAGTCGTACACGACTTTGGAGTGCTCTGGCAGGAGAGAGGTTTCATGACTTCTCATGGAATCAAGATTCAGCATGGTCTCCTCATTCAAGCTCTGCTAGATGCAATACATTTACCGACAGCTATCGCTATCATGAAGTGCAAGGCACATACGAAAGTCACTGACATCATTTCCCAAGGTAACGATCTAGCAGATCGAACAGCCAAGCTTACAGCTCAGACTCCAGACATTCCAGTTAACACGACACAGACACTCACTCCAGATCAGACTACTTGTATGACAGTCAAGGACCCTACACAAGATGTCATAGACATACAGTTACATGCTACTCCCGGAGAAATCAAGAGATGGTCCGAACAAGGAGGGGTCCAGACAGATCAAGGATGGTTGACGAAGGGAAAAGCCACATGGTTTCTCCCCGACTCTATGGTTCAAGTCATTATTAATACCGCACATAGTCCAGCACATCTAGGAGAAAAAGCTATGTTAGACAGTATTCAGAACCTTTGGTTCAACAAGCACTTACGAGCTGCAGCCAAGCAGAAAGTCCGTACCTGTATGATATGTTGTCAGTTCAATCCAGGTAAAAGTGTCCCGGTGGAACAAGGTGGATTCCAACCTCCTGACCACCCTTTTGAAGTCCTCCAGATGGATTATATTCAGATGGAGCGATGTCGAGGTTTCAAATATGTCCTCGTAGTTGTATGCGCTTTGTCCAGGTGGACAGAAGCATATCCAGTTCCAGATTACACAGCCGCGACCACTGCCAGGCAGTTGGTTCGTGAATTCTTTCCCCGCTATGGACTCCCTAGGGTCGTGTATTCTGATAACGGCCAGCCATTCTCATCTGAGCTTATGAAACATGTTTCCCTTCTGTTAGGGTACCAGTGGAAGTTCCATTGTGTGCGCCATCCTGAAGCAGCCGGTCTCGTAGAGAGACATAATCAGACTCTGAAAATACGCATTGCAAAAATATGTAAAGAAAAAGGTGTAGACTGGCTAGTCGCCCTGCCAGTTGCTTTATTTTTTATGAGGATGGTTGCACATTCCAGATCAGGTCTGTCCCCGTATGAGGTCGTATTCGGCCGGCCCCCAAACATGTGGGGTACACCTAGACCCCGCAGTATTACAGATGTTTCCAGTAATATGCTGACAGATTACCTAGCTTCCTTGATGTCTGCCCTACACTCTTGTCGTTCACAGGTTGCCGCCGCATTTCCAGACAACACCGAGGTGAAACCGCATGAAGTCATTCCAGGCGATCTGGTGTTGGTGCGGAATTTTGATCGTTCAAGTCCGCTGGAGCCCCGCTGGAAGGAGCCCCGCCTCGTCTTGCTCACAACAAGGACTGCAGTAAAGCTCGAGGGGAGGAAAGGATGGGTCCACCTGACTCACATAAAGAAATTCCATGGACTACGTAAAAAGACTTTTGCTAAGGACTGCCTAAAAACAGACTCTGAACTTGACTCTGAACTCAAAGTTCCCTTGTTAGAGAAAACTCCTCAACAGGAGTATAAACAGAAACTCCGGTCTAGTAAAATAAGTCAGCCAGTTTAATTGTCTAAGTCCCTCTCGGGTGAAACGGTTAGACAGGTCCCTGACATGTATGAGATAGACCCCCATAGTGAGAGAGTTAGTCAAAACTCTAAAAGATGTATAATTGTTCTAAGTTTCTTAGTGTTTTTGAGTCTTATGGTTGCCTGCACAAGTTATGCTTTACATTTATGTTTTCCAGTTTCACATGTAAATATGTTTTCTAATACTACAGTAGAGCACACATTTAGTGATCTGCCTCCTCACGAGCTATCCTATCGTCTTGCTATGTGCAATAATACATTTATCCGGATGTTGCATTATTCACACCAGACCAGCAATGCCACTAATTGTTGGGTGTGTGGTCGACTCCCCCCTTTCCAGATACCGAAGGGAGTTCTGCCACTCTTTCCTTATCCGTTTTCACATAATGGTTCGTGTGGAGCATGGTCCACGTTAACATCATCCTCCAATGATATGTCCCTTCTGAATAGAACATGTTTCCCAGACAAGCAAGGTCTCTCCCATAGAACAGGGTTAGATCTAGAAAATGAAGTATATGATTTAGGTAACTATTCTTCGAATTTCATGGTCCTGAATGTTCAGTCTGATACTACTCCAGATTTGCCTGCTATTTCAGTACTACCAGTCAAAGGCGAATTATGTGTCAGAAAGAATGGTTCCGCACATGTAGGACATAGTGATTGTACTACTATTGTCGAGTATAGTGACAGTGGGAAATCTATTTTCAAAGCCTCACGTCATTCTTATTTTGTTTGTGGTCAGACCGCATATGTTCGTCTGCCCCTTGATTGGGATGGAACATGTTACATTGCCTTCCTACTGCCACCAGTTTTTCTAGCCCCATCTGATTATCACAGAAACACACATCTAGTACACGTCAGACCTAGAAGGGGGATCGAGTCCCCAATTGTCGATCAAACTGAAACTACTCTAGAACAGTATCAAGACTTTAATAAAGGTTTCTTCTTCTTTATAGGACCTATCCAGAATAGTAAGTTAATACGTAGGTTAACCAGAACCCTTGAAGCAGTAGTGAATGAGACTACTTCTGCTCTAGGTAACTTAACTGAAGAGCAATCTGCTATGAGATTTGTCGTGCTCCAAAATCGTCTCGTTCTTGACGTCATACTGGCCGATAGAGGAGGAGCATGTAGAGTCATCGGATCTAGTTGCTGCATTTTCATTCCTAATAACGCGCCGTCTGTTTATTCAGCTATAACCAGACTTCATAAAATTGCCCATCAGTTACACCAGAATCCAGGCACCTGGACATGGTCCGGTTGGCTCTGGAGTATTATATCTGCCTGGGGATGGAAAGTATTGTCATTCCTAGGTATTGCAGTAATGATCATATTCAGTTGCTGCCTCTGTATACAATGTGGCCCTGCGATTTGCGGCATGTGTGCTACCTCTTGTATTCCTAGTCCTAAATCCCGTCCCAAGACAATTCGAGACGAGCAGATGATGCTATATGAAATGATAGATGGTATCATGAATATTGATGTTTCCTGATGGAAACGTAGGGCACAAGGAGGGAATGTGGAAAAGTAAATTTTGCCATGTTATATGTGCCTACGTGTTCCCCATCTTATGCTATATGTGCATGATCGATATGCATGTATTCCCCTCTGATCGATTAAAGACGCAATTACAGTTGTGTCCATTTCTAGTATGCCAGTTTCCAGTCATCGTGAAAGCAACGAATATTAGGCCTATGTAAACTTACGTTGCCATATTTCACAGTGTGCACGTTAATTCATTGAATTGTCCCCGTTTCTAGGCCTCAAAAGGGCCCGGACTCAGATTCAGCTCCTGTCTCCTGAACCCTCTCCGAGGAGCGATACAGCCCCCACCTGCATCCCTGACCCTTCGCTTACTTCATGCCACGCAGTGCCCGGCCCGGCCTGGCTCTGCCTCCCAGTCTGCCAAGAGTATGTTATGTTTCTAGTTATCAGTCCAGCCCTCCTTCTCTGCATTCCTAAGCTACTGAATCGCATCAATAGTTTCCGTCATGGTCTAGCCTTTATGTCTCCATGTAAGAGAAATACTGTATTAATATTCATAGAATATTCCTCACACACGCAATACATGTAGAATTATGCATGCACCAGTCTTAAAGTCTATTAGCCTTTGCCCTGATAACTTTTGGATTCTATCAACATGTACTCTAAACACCAGATACCAGATATGTCTTGGGTACATGTCGCTCTGACACTCCAGACTTTAGTCTCCTCTTCTAGCGCAGAAGTCATAGCCCCCAGTTCTCCCTGGTAACACGTCATTGCCCGTTTGCGCGCACCACTAGGTTAGAGGTCCCAGCTGCTCAGGTAGCCCCCTCCATGTTTCCGCCCAGTTTATGACATATTCTGTTACGTTTACATCACATGTCTATGTATACGCCCTGTACACGCCTTCTTGTTACATCATTTTGCCCTTATCTTTCGCGACTGCTACGAGTCACGCCTACTGCTACGCCTACTGTATTGAATGTAATGCAATTGTTTTGATATATATATATATTGTGAACTGTTACTGAAGGTTGTCCAAGCCCCGATTTCCATTCCCCGGCAGCTGCCTTCATTCTATTCCCGTACAGGCTGTCCTGTTCCTGTCCTTTATGCCTGATTAAAGCCTGTCGACTCAAGATACCTCGAATCCTGACTCTTATTTATTGAGCTACCTGTTTTATTTGATTATACTGAAAAATAGTACCGGTAATTAATTATTTATTTACCACAACCCGCCAAAAAGCACACGACAACACCCCCAAACAGCCAAAAAGCAAAATCTCATACTTACAATATCTCTCGGCCTTCGGTCCAAACGCGCTGTGCAGCTAGGTCATCATCATATAACTCCTGTTTTCCACCACGGATTTCCTGAAAAGCAAATGCAATCAAGTTTAGACTGTCGCAGCAGTGCTCCGACAGAGACACCAAAACCCACCAACAAACACCAGGAAGCCCCTCAAACAGGTCCCCGGAAACGCTACATTGAGCAAGATGTCAGAAGAAATAGCAAAAACAAATCTGCATGGATTTTGTCCTAGACACTTCTATCCGTTATTAGACCTTCACAGGAATGCCCCAAGAGACCCGCCAACCCACCCGCCAAAAAGCACACGACAACACCCCCAAACAGCCAAAAATCAAAATCTCATACTTACAATATCTCTCGGCCTTCGGTCCAAACGCGCTGTGCAGCTAGGTCATCATCATAACTCCTGTTTTCCACCACGGATTTCCTGAAAAGCAAATGCAATCAAGATTAGACTGTCGCAGCAGTGCTCCCAGACCCCAAAACTCACCCACAAACACCCGGAACCCCGCCAAAGAGCACCTCAAAGGCAAGCAAGTCAGCAAAAACGGCAAGAAATTTCCGCGTCATATTTGGTCCAAAACACTTTTATCCGTTATTAGAGCTTCACAGCAATGGGCCCAGAGCCGTCAACTCACCCGCAAAGAAGTAGAACACCTCCAAAAGTGCTGAGTCTTTCTTCATTGGGCGTAATCCAGCCCTCTGCTTTGAGGGAAATAGGAGTCTGGAGGAGGAGGAGGATAGAGGAGCATGTTCTTCAGAACTTGTGAACCAGAGGAATGTAGACTGCGGCACCTTCAAATCAATAAGCAAACAAGTGAAGACAGTTCTGCTGATGGGCTTGTTTTTGGGATTAGGTGATTAAAGTTTGAATTAAATTAACTGTGCAAAACAAAGAAAGACAGACACACAGGAATAAAAGTGAATAAGGACGAAAAAGAAAGTTATTGATTCATTGTCTCATTTTCAGGGCTCGGTGTCAGGGAATAAGAAGAAGATTTCGTCATCATACTCTGCGAATTCAGGCAGGATGAGGTCAGTGTGACCGAACAGAGAACAAATCCCCTCATCTACGTTGCCGTCCTCCTGGTCTTCATGCGGTGTGCTTTCTCGTACTTTGTAATCTGGTGGTATGAGGTGCTGATTCATCTTGATCATTGTCAGCCGCTCCACATTTTTGGGCGAGAGGCGGCTCCGTTTGGGAGTTACAATGCCACCAGCAGCACTGAAAACCCGTTCAGAAGACACACTTGCGAGTGGGCAAGACAAATAGTTTATAGCCAGGTTGGAGAGCTGTGGCCACAATTGTTTTTTCCCATGCCAATACTGCAATGGCTCATCATTAAGAAAGACCTCTGTTGAGTCATTCAGATAGTCCTGCACCATCGACTCAAGGTCCTCAGCGGTTCCTCCACTTTGCTTACTTTTTGCTGTGCCTGTGACATTTTTTCGAGAACCATACCCAAGCAAAGTTAGCCAATCCTCTACAGCAGCCACTGTTACTGTTGTGTCTGGTGCAGATGACCTGGTTGCCGGTGTCTTTAACGGCTGAGAGGTCACTTGTGTCACAGCCACAGGTGCAGAAGTGGATTTTTTTGACTGGGGATGGCCTGCTGATGCTGATGCTGATGTACTGCCTTCTTCTCCTTCAATATCCTGCCGTTCTTTTTCAAACCTCTTGGCTGACCAGGCTAGCCAACGTTTGTACTTTTTAACATCTTCATCAGCAAAAGGAAAGAATGCTTGGCCTGCCAGCGCCTTTTTGTAGCGTGGATCCAGAATAGTAGCACAAATGTAATGCTGTTCTGAGTTGATCTTTTTAAGACGTTCATCACCACGTAGGCGCTCTAATAATTTCTCCGACAAAATAAAAGGGTCTTTTTTTTTGGCATCTTTTTCAAACTCAGAAGACACCGCCTTCAGTTGGTGCTCCAGCATGCACAACAATGGGATAGCTTTTCCCAAATTACAGTCCTCCTGGCTGACTGCACGCGTGAAGAACTCAAAAGGACGAAGCATGTCTGTCAGGCTTTTAACTATGTCCCATTGCGCCGCACCCATCCGCAGGTCCATCTGAGCTGTACCCTCTGTTAAGAAATAGTGATCGAGTACCGTATACTGCTCATACAGACGCTCAAGCATGTAGAAGGTTGAGTTCCAACGTGTTGCCACCTCCTGGATGAGTGCTTTCACTGGCATTCGACGTTCAAGTAGCAGCCTCCTCAGATGCTTCCGGGCCTTAAAAGAATGGCTGAAATGGTTGCACATTTTGCGGCAGGTGGCCATTACCTCGAACGCTGTACTGTCTCTATCACTCAAGAATTTTTGAACTACCAGGTTGATACAGTGCGCCAAACACGGCACTCTGAAATAGTCACCCAGCGCCATGGCCTTAACTACATTGGCGCCATTATCCGTGGAAACATAACCAATCTGGCGTTTTTTGGGGGACAGCCAGTGAAAGACCTTTTTGTTAAACTCGTCCAAAATGTTTTGTGCTGTGTGACTTTTCTCCAAGCCAATCATGGCTAGTGTTGCATGTTTCCGAGCAGCTTTAAAAACTTGGTCCGGGTCAACACCTGCGTTTAGCTTTGCTTTAACACCTGAAAAAGAGACCCAGTGTGCAGTGATGCACATGTAATCAGCGCCTGCGCCACTGGTCCACATGTCTGTTGTCAGATGTATAGTGTGAACAGCACTCTTCTGCAAAGCTGCCCCAATCGCCTCCAGCACATCTTCATGTAGTGCTGGAACCGCAACTCTGGCAAAATAGAACCGGCTAGGAACCTTCCATTTAGGGCAGAGCGTTGCCACTAATTCTAGAAAACCTACTGCTTCTACAAAAGAAAAAGGGAGAAGGTCCACAGCTAGCATTTTAGCCAGCTTAGTGTTATACAGACGCGTCAGTGGGTGGTTGGGTTCATATGGCGCGTCTGAAGAAAACATGGTTCTAATGTTGCCCTGGACCAAGCATTTACGGGATGATAATGACTTCGTTGACGCAATTATGCTCGCTGGTGAACTCTTGCGCGTTGGTGTCTCACTCGCTCCAACACTCTTAGTGTGCCTCTCATGGGGTGTGCTGCTGACAGGGGTACTGGGTGTAAGTGAAGTGTTTGACACGTCTTCTTCCTCCTCGTCATCATCAGATGAAACATCAACGTTTTCTTGACTTCCAATTCGGGCTTCCTTGATCGCCTTTAGGTGCGCAAACCATTGGACAGTGTGCTGTCTCTTAAGATGACCTCTCTGGCCTCCGGTACTATAGTTGGTACCTGACTTACCACGACTAACTGCAACCTTACAAAGGGTACAAATGGCGAACTTTTCCCTTTTTGGGCAAACAGTAAAGAAGTCCCAAACTGGTGACTTGAAGTGTCTGTGGGGCCTGGAGGAGGTGGCGATACTGGTGGTGGTGGTCATGCTGCTAATGCCAGATGAAGTGGAGGATCTGGATTGCCCAACTTTTGTACGTTGTGCACTTTCACCGCCACTAATTAAGGTCGAGGTGGATGGAGGTCCCTTCTTGCCAGAAAGAAATATGGAAGCGGTACGAGTTGGTGTACTACTTAACTCCAATGATTGTGGTGGTGTTTCCACTGCCTCCTCGTCGACAACATCATCATCATCACGCTCAGCAGCTTTTCGGGCTAGGGTCAAAATGTCTGTTTGCTGCATGCCCGCTGGGGCTGCAGTTACCTTTATGATGACTGGGTCGTCGTTGTCAGAGTCTTCATCAGCAGCAGTATCCGCCACTTCTTGCTGAGCCTCATCATCACACTCCATAACTCTGAGACTTTGGACGAGCTTCCTT
This sequence comes from Lissotriton helveticus, assembly GCF_964261635.1. Classification (NCBI taxonomy): domain Eukaryota; kingdom Metazoa; phylum Chordata; class Amphibia; order Caudata; family Salamandridae; genus Lissotriton; species Lissotriton helveticus. The sequence goes on along the minus strand of NW_027611656.1, from coordinate 3,163,698 downwards.
TTACGCTTAACTACCTTTGTCAGATCATGGTGTGCCTCACTCTCAGACGGCAGTGGTGCTGGTTCCCAATTTTGATCCGTATCATCAGAAGGAGGTGTGCTTGAAGAAGATGTAGACACCACCCTTGATCTCTTCCTTGCTAGGGGTGTGGAAGACAATGAATGATCATCAGGAGGAGTGTCTTCCTCAAATGATACCTCGCCTTGATTGTCGATTTCCTGATGTGCCCCTACTTCGGGAGGAACAACTATTGTGGGCACTTGTGACCCTCCATGCACCTCTGCTTGCGCATCTCCTTGCGCTGCCTCTCCTTCCACATGTACCTGGGCTTGTACTTGCACATGTGATAGTTGTTGCGGCTGTGGTTGTTCAACACTCGTCAGATGAGCTACAACAACCTGTGTTGATTGAGGGACATTGCTGCTGCTTTCTTGCGATGAGCCAACATCACTGGTCGATGGTGATTGAAGAACTATACTGGCTGCCTCTGCAGCATTCAAGGGCTTGGACTTAAGTTGGCGTAGTGGTGGTGGTGGCACTGAGCCCAATGGAGCGGGGGTGCTGCTCCCAGCTTGGTCCCCAGCAGATCCCGCTGCTGCTGCAGGCATACTTTTTTTTTTACTCCCAAAAAAAGGGGCGGCCGGCACACCAGTCTCCTTGGTAACTTGCTTCTTCTGCTCCTTATTGGCACCTTTCTTGCTAGAGGAGCTACGGGTAACTTTTTTTGGGGCCATCTTCTTCAGAGCAGGTCAGAACAGCAGGCAGCAGTTGCACGAGTTGCAGAGTTGTCTGTGTCCAGACGTGACATCGCGTGGCGTTATGCTGCACACACACACCGCTGCAGGACTTCTTTCTGGCACTGGTGGTTCTCTTGAGTCTTGTGCACCTAAAAGCAATGGAAGACAGAGGAACATCAGTTCAGTTATACACCCCAAAAAATCGAAAAACACAGAAAAATCAGCACAATCCCATGCCATCCATGATGTTTACATTCAAGACACCCCACAGAAAGACTAGGCCCATGCAACACTCACTACCCCTGGGGATAATGGATGAAAAGTAGGCAAAATAAGTGCAGGCCTCAGACACTGCCTCTCTTCAAAATGGCCCCTTGCACTGTGGTAAATAAATAAATAATACCCTATTTTTGAGTGCATGAATGAATAACAGATAGCTCAATAAAATAAGAGTCAAGATTCGAGGTAGTGGGAGTTTTGCAGGTTTATTACAGCATAAGGACAGGATCAGGACAACCTGCACAGGAATAGGATGGCAGCGCTGCCGGGGGCAGGATCTGGACAAGGGAAGGAAGGAATAACTTTTAATAACAAAACATGAGCATATATACATAACGCAAACACATAGCATTACATTGCAATAGGCGTAACAGTGGGTGGAGCAGTAGGTGTGACGCGTAGCAGTCGCGAAAGATAAGGGTGAGAAGAAGGTGTAACAGGGCGTATACATAGACATGTGGTGCAAACGTAACAGAATATGTCATGAATGGGGCGGAAACCATGGAGGGGGCTACCTGAGGAGCCGGGACCTCTAACCTAGTGGTGCGCGCAAACTGGCAATGACGTATCACTAGGAGAAGCTGGGGGCTATGAACTCTGTGCTAGGAGCAGAGACTGAAGTCTGGAGGGTCGGAGCGACATGTACCTAAACCCTATCTAGTATCTGATGTTTAGGGAACATGTTGATATAAACTAGAAGTCAAGAGGGGAAAAGCTAACAGACTCTAAGACTGGAGCATGCATTATTCTACATGTAGTGCGTGTTGAAGAATATTAAATGACCATTAAATACAGTATTCTCTAACATGGAGCCCTGAAGGCTAGACAATGACGGAAACTATTGATGCGATTCAGTAGCTTTAGGAATGCAGGGAAGGAGGGCTGAACTGATAACTGGAATCATAACATAGTCTTGGCAGACTCAGAGGCAGAGCCAGGCTGCACCGGGCACTGCGAGGCAGGAAGTAAGTGAAGGGTCGAGGATACAGGTGGGGGCTGTATCGCTCCTCAGCGAGGCTTCAGGAGACAGGATCTGAATCTAGTGTCCAGGCCCTTTTGAGGCCTAGAAACGGGGACTTTCAATGAAATAACGTGCACACTGAGAAACGTGGCAACGTAGCTTTACATAGGCCTGATATTCGTAGTATTCACGAGGACTGGAAACTGGCATACTAGAGGTGGACACAACTGTAATTGCGTCATTAATCGGACATGGGGAGTACATATGCATATTTAATCATGCACACATAACATATGATGGATGACACGTAGGGACACAGAACATGGCAAAATTTACTTTTCCACATTCCCTCCTTGTCACTACGTTTCCATCAGGAAACATCAATATTCATGATACCATCTATCATTTCATACAGTATCATTTGCTCATCTCGAATTCTCTTAGAACGGGATTTAGAACGGGACTTGGAACTAGGAGTTATACTAGGAATACAGGATGTAGCACACATGCCGCAAATCGCAGGGCCACATTGTATACAGAGGCAGCAGCTGAATATGATCGCTACTGCTATACCTAGAAAGGACAAGACTTTCCATCCCCATGCGGAAATTATATTCCAGAACCAACCGGACCATGTCCAGGTGCCTGGATCTTGGTGTAACAGATGGGCAATTTTATGGAGTCTGGTTATAGCTGAATAAACAGACGGCGCGTTATTTGGAATGAAAATGCAGCAACTAGATCCGATGACTCTACAGGCCCCGCCCCTATCGGCCAGTATGACGTCAAGGACGAGACGATTTTGCAAAACGACAAATCTCATAGCAGATTGCTCTTCGGTTAGGTTACCTAGAGCAGAGGCAGTCTCATTTACTACAGCTTCAAGGGTTCTTGTTAATCTACGGATTAACTTACTATTCTGGACAGGGCCTATAAAGAAGAAGAAACCTTTATTGAAATCGGTATATTGTTCTAGAGTAGTTTCAGTGTAATCGACAATCGGGGACTCCCTTCTATGTCTAATGTGTACTAGACGTGTGTTTCTATGATAATCAGATGGGGCTAGAAAAACTGGTGGCAGTAGGAAGGCAATGTAACAGGTTCCCTCCCAATCGAGGGGCAGACGAACATATGCGGTCTGACCACAAATAAAATATGAATGACGTGAAGCTTTGAAAATAGATTTCCCACTGTCACTATACTTGACAACAGTAGTACAATCACTATGTCCTACATGTATGGAACCATTATTTCGGACACATAATTCGCCTTTGACTGGTAGTACTGAAATAGCAGGTAAGTCTGGAGTAGTATCAGACTGAACATTCAGGACCATAAAATTCGAAGAATAATTACCTAAATTGTAAACTTCATTCTCTAGATCTAACCCGGTTCTGTGGGGAAGACCTTGCTTGTCTGGGAAACATGTACTGTTAAGAAAAGACATATCTGTTGAGGATGACGTTAACGTGGACCATGCCCCACACGAACCATTATGTGAAAAAGGATAAGGAAAGAGTGGCAGAACTCCCTTCGGTGTCTGGAAAGGGGGGAGTCGACCACATACCCAACAATTAGTGGCATTGCTGGTCTGGTGTGAGTAATGTAACATGCGGATAAAGGAGTTATTACGCATGGCGAGGCGGTAAGAGAGTTCATGAGGAGGCAGATCACTAAACGTGTGCTCTACTGTAGCATTAGCAGACTTATTTACATGTGAAACTGGGAAACATAGGTAAAATGCATAACTGGTGCAGGAAATCATAATGCTGAGAAACAATATGAAACATAGAAAAACGATACATCGGATTGAGTTTTGACTTACTCTCTCACTATGGGGGTCTATTTTATACATGTCAGAAACAGTCTAACCGTTTCACCTAGGGGAGGACTTAGACAATCAAACTGGCTGACTTAATTTACTAGACCGGAGTTTCTGTTTATACTCCTGCTGCGGAGTTTTCTCTAACAGGGGGGGTTTTGAATCAATGTCATTTGCGGGACAGTCCTTGAGAACAATGCTTTGGCAATCCTTCAAATCCTGGGAAATGTTCTTAAAGACGGGTTTCAGTCCATTAAATTGTTTTATATGAGAAAGGTGTACCCAGCCTTTGCGTCCTTCCAACTTCACGGCTGTACGGGTGGTGAGGAGGACCTGTCGGGGCTCTTTCCATCGAGGCTCCAGCGGACTTGATCTGTCAAAGTTCCTCACCATCCTTTGCGTCCTTCCAACTTCACGGCTGTACGGGTGGTGAGGAGGACCTGTCGGGGCTCTTTCCATCGAGGCTCCAGCGGACTTGATCTGTCAAAGTTCCTCACCATCACCATGGATCCTGGAACGATTTCATGCGGTGCCACCTCGGTATTGTCTGGAAATGCGGCGGCAACCTGTGAACGACATGAGTTGAGGGCAGACATCAAGGAAGCTAGGTAATCTGTCAGCATATTACTTGAAACATCGGTAATACTTCGGGGTCTAGGAGTACCCCACATATTTGGGGGGCGGCCGAAAATGACCTCATACGGGGACAGACCTGATCTGGAATGTGCGACCATGCGCATGTAAAATAGAGCAACTGGCAGAGCTACTAGCCAGTCCACACCCTTCTCTTTACACACTTTTGCAATACGGATTTTCAGAGTCTGGTTATGTCTCTCAACGAGACCGGCTGCTTCAGGATGGCGTACACAATGGAACTTCCACTGGTACCCTAGCAAAAGGGAAACATGCTTCATGAGTTCGGATGAGAATGGCTGGCCGTTGTCAGAATATATGACTCTAGGGAGTCCATAACGGGGGAAGAATTCACAAACCAACTGCTTGGCAGTGGTCGCGGCCGTGTAATCTGGGACTGGATATGCTTCTGTCCACCTGGACAAAGCGCATACAACTACAAGGACATACTTGAAACCTCGACATCGCTCCATCTGAATATAATCCATCTGGAGGACTTCAAAAGGGTGGTCAGGGGGCTGGAAACCACCTTGTTCCACCGGGACACTTTTACCTGGATTAAACTGACAACATATCATACAGGTACGGACTTTGTGCTTAGCTGCAGCTCGTAAATGCTTGTTGAACCAAATGTTCTGGATACTATCTAACATAGCTTTTTCTCCTAAATGTGCTGGACTATGTGCGGTATTAATAATGACTTGAACCATAGAGTCGGGGAGAAACCATGTGGTTCTACCCTTCGTTACCCATCCTTGATCTGTCTGGACCCCTCCTTGTTCGGACCATTTCTTGATTTCATCGGGAGTAGCATGTAACTGGATATCTATGACATCTTGAGTAGGGTCCTTAACTGTCATACATGTAATCGGATCTGGAGTATGTGTCATGTTAACTGGAATGTCTGGAGTCTGGGCTGTAAGCTTGGCTGTGCGATCTGCTAGATCGTTACCCTGGGAAATAATGTCAGAAATGACTTTCGTGTGTGCCTTGCACTTCATGATGGCAATGGATGTCGGTAAATGTATTGCATCTAATAGAGCTTGGATAAGGAGACCATGCTGAATCTTGGTTCCATGAGAAGTCATGAAACCTCTCTCCTGCCAGAGCACTCCAAAGTCGTGTACGACTCCAAATGCGTAGCGTGAATCTGTGTAAATATTAACTTTCAGGTTCTTGGCGTGTATGCAGGCTTGTGTCAGAGCAACTAGCTCTGCTGCTTGAGCGGACAGAGTGTCAATACGGTGTGTTTTAATAACGTCAGTGTCAGTAGTCACTGCATACGCGGCGACTAGTTCTCCTGTACTAGTTCTCATACATGAACCATCCACATAAAGTGTCAGGTCAGGGTCTGGTAAGGGAATATCTGTCAGATCTTGTCTTGGCTTTGTCGTAATGTTAACTACTTCCACACAGTCATGTGGGTCAGGATTTGATTTAGCTGATGGTAACAGTGTTGCAGGGTTCAGGACGTTGCAGCGTCTGATTTCTATGTGTGGCTGGAACAGTGTCAATTCATAACCTGTTAGACGTGCAATTGTCAAGTGCTGAGTCTGTGTTCGGTTCAGAAGAACTTCTACGGAGTGTGGAACTTGTACTGTCAGGGAGTGTCCTAAAACTATGGAATCACTTTGTCTGATAGCTAGTGCTGTGGCTGCAACTGACTTGAGGCACGCAGGCAACGCCTGGGCGACTGGATCTAATGTGCTCGAAAAATAAGCACAGGGCTTGTTTTGTCCTGCTTGATCTTGTGTGAGAACAGATAATGCTGTACCTTCACGTTCTGTGACGAAAAGTGTAAAAGGCTTACTGTAGTTCGGTGTAGCTAGAACTGGAGCTTGGCATAAAGCTTTCTTTAACTCATTGAAACTAAGTGTATGTTCAGATGTCCAAGGGAGAACAGTCGATGCGGCTGCCTCCTGTGTCGTTAACTGTACCAGTGGTTTGGCTAGAAATGCATACTGAGGAATCCATTGTCTACAATAAGAAGTAAGGCCGATAAAGGCACGTACCTTCTTCTGGGTCTTGGGCTGAGGAAGACTCGCTATTAACTGGATACGGTCTGGTGTCAACTGCCTACCCCTCTTGGACAGTAAGTGTCCTAAGTAGACCACTTGCTGGACACAGAATTGAAGCTTCGAAGGGGACACCTTGTGCCCCATCTCGGCTAGGAAATACAGAACCGTCAGTGACGCTCGCTCGCAGTCACGTTCGGAACGGGCTGTGATCAGTAGATCATCGACATACTGGAGCAGGGCAGTGTCAGTTGGCATGTGAATGTTGTCTAGTTGTCTCTTGAGTGCTTGACTGTAAATACTAGGACTTTCTGTGAAACCTTGAGGAGCGCGTGTGAACATATAGCTCCTTCCATTTAAACAGAATCCGAAAAGGAACTGACTGTCTGAATGAATTGGAACACTAAAAAATGCATTCTTGAGGTCGATTACTGTAAAGAACGTGGCTTCGGAATCAATGGCTGTCAATAGGGAAGAGATGTCTGGGACAACTGGGTACTGAGGAATAATACATTTATTAAGTTCTCGTAGGTCGATCACTAATCGATATACTGGGGGTGCATTTGGATCAGTACGTTTCATGACTGGAATGATCGGAGAATTACATACATTGGAGTCAGTTTCTACAACTACTCCTTGAGCGATGAGCTCGTCAATAATTTTGGATAAGGCTGCTACAGCCTCAGGTGGCAATCTGTACTGTCTGATTCGTGGTAACACTACACCTGGTTTCAGGGTCACACGATGAGGTGTGATTTGCATGTACCCTACATCAGTTGGACCTTGCGCCCATAAATGCTGCGGAACATTAGACAATCTGGGATCAAAATCACGTAAAACATAGTGACCCTTAAAGTCACGTAGGAACAGACGTATTCCCTCTGGGGAACAACATATAACTGCACCTAACTCTTTCAGTGTTTTAATGCCTAATAGATTTTCTGGACATGACTTAGTAAGTAACAGATCAGTAGTACGGGACAATGGACCTACTTCTAGAATAACTGGCTTTGAAATCTCATTTACGATAGGTTTTCCTGAAAATCCAAGGGAAACATTTCTTGAGCCTGAGAGCGGAGCCCCTGGAACTTCGGCGTGACTAATTGTGGTCCTACTTGCCCCTGTATCAATTAAGAACTTTCTGTCTTTCCCTAATACTTGACTATGAACATAGGGACCTTCTTGATCTACAGGTATCTCGATGAGAGGCAAGCCTACCTCCCTCTCTAGGCTGTTTCATGAATACTGCTGGTACTCTGGATACTCAGACTGTGCATACTGGTACATCTGCTGTGTGACATGCTGGGTTGCAGCAATAGGCTGCGGTACTGTAACTGTCTGTTGTGCATTCTGTGGCTGAGGAGTCTGTGAAACTTGCTCTTGTCTAGGCGGACGTGGTCTTTCTTTTGTTTTACCGGTAGCTATGTTGTGTTTCAGAACTGCACACTCGTTTATAAAATGACCTGGCTGTTTACAATAGTTGCAGTTCCCTTTAACGGGAGCTGCAGGATGACTGGCTTGATTCGGACCCCTCTTCTGACTGTCTTGAGGAACAGATTGTGCAACTAGTACATTCATTTTCGTGTCTTTCATACGTTTTCTCTCGTGTTCTTGCTCTTCCCTGATTCTATTCTGGTGGTACTGGAGCATCTGGAGCATCTGGGACGGGGTATTAGCTTGCCAGGTACTTTCGACTTTCAAAACTCGATTTTTAACTTGTGGACTTGAATTCTCGACTAATTTAGTAACAAAAAGGTGAGGGTATGACTCACTACTTGTCTTGAGGCCACTGTTGATACTGAAACATTTTTCAAATCTAGAATAAAAATCACTAATGTCTTCTTCTTGTTTCTGTTTACAGGCTGAGATTGCATCCCAGTCTTCTTTTCTCGTTGTTAATAATCTGGGTAAAACTTGAATCAATAATTCTGGTAATTCTTTACATTTCTCTCCTAGACCGGTACCTGGTACACGTGACTTATCTTCTGCTTCTAGAACTGTCCAATCTATCTTTTTCTCTCCCACCTCCCATTCTTTTTCTTTTAGCTTTTCATACACCCCTGCGGGCAACAGGACCTTTAACATTTTAATGATATCTGGGTAAGTGTATTCTCCCATACGGAGCATGTCTTTTAATTCTCTATGGAACCCTGCTGGATCTTTGTCATGACAGGGAATTAATTTCTTCATTTCGAGGAGTTCCATCTTTGTAATCGGGGTGTAAACAAACACTCGTTGCATTTCACCGTCCTCTGTCTTAACTGGATGCACTTCTCGTAACGGGTTCTGTCTTTCCATGTAAAATGGTTTACTTTCTGGGGGTGAGACATGAACAAAATGCGGGTTCAGAAACGTTCTATATTTGTGACGCTGTTCTAGAATGACACTAATTAAATCGGTACCTAGACCTCTCCATCTATACTGGAGTAACTCGTTCAGGACATCATGTAACGGACCTGGATCAGAGTGCTGACCCTCATACAAAGTAATGAGGTGCTGGATCATATACATACCCACCAGTCGTTGCTCGGCTGGGGGCAATTTCAGAAACATTTGTGCCACTATTTCGTCTGGAAAAGTGGTAGAATCAGTAATCCATCGGACTGCTGATCGGGCTAGTTCCTGCTCATGCATGGTACTTAATTCACTGTAACCGATTCGTGATTTCAGAATGTGATCGGTAGCTTGGAACACTTGTTCTAGGGAACCTTGTTCTGGTGCTGAATGATGGAAAATTGACTTGTGTTCTAGGCGTAAATGGCGATCTGGAAATCTAGATTTTCCTACATACGCTATCCTGGCGGTATTCTCGTCGTCTTCCTCTTCAGGATCAGAGTTACTTTCTTTCTCGCTTACTTGTGCTGCTTTACGTTGTTCGTGTATCTTTATTATTTCTCTACGGATTTTCTTGTACATACTCTCCATGGCACTAATGGTGTTGTGCTTACCCTCGGCTATATTATCACTCCACTTTGTCAGGATTTTCATTTCGGCCTGATCTTTAGACGGGTAATCTTGTTCTCTTATTAGACAGTTAATTAAAAACTTTAATATCATACGCTGGATCTCAGCTTTCCTTTGAGACATGGCATCACTAATACTTTCTGGATCATCCCCTGTACGGATGAAACGATAGATTCTGTCTAGATCTTCTTTCATATTGGGTAGGGTGACTAGATACTCGGTCACCCTCCTTACGCGTACTGAATATAAAACCATATTATTCTCGCCTGGGACTGGGTCATAGGCACATTCGCCAAGGGCTTGCCTGATTTCTGCGACAGACTTATTACTCTTGGGAGTACGCTGTGATGCTTGAGCATGTAATTCGAGTGCTGATAAACGCTTGCGTGACGGCGGGGTTTGAGGAGGACCTCCTCCTGCGGCCCCTAGACTAGAATCGTCGACTGATATTCTTCGTGGCGGAGCGGGAAATTGAAATGCTGGCTGGACCGGGGGTACCGTAGCAGGTACTGCATGGGGTGCCCCGGTGTCTGGAGAAGCAGGATGTGCCTGATTTACTGGGACTGGCGGAGCGCGAACAGGATTTGCATATTCAGGGACTGTGTCGTCCAGATAGGACGAAATAAAAATATCAGCTGCGGTCGGTTTGTGACGTAGCTTGGTCGGAACTAATGGTGACGGAAAATTACTGGATGCCTCCGGGGTCGCTTTTGGCAAGCCCTCGGCAAGAAGAGGGTACATACCCTTAATAAGGGCATTCCTCTGTCTGTCTCTCTGTTCAGTTTTGACTTGTTCACCTATCTCGATTAATTCTTTTTCTTGGGCTCGCTCTTGGGATTCTCTACTTAATTCTGATTTTCTGATTTCTCTTTCGGTTCTTTTATGAGCTTCTTTGCGCCATAACTCGATGGCATCCTTCTGTGACTGTCTGGCTTTCTTTTTCCATAATGCCTCTTCTACTCTCATGATGCACTCAGCATCCCATGTACCCGATACGGGCCATCTATACTTTTCTTCTAACTGTTTGGTATACTCTACCCATAAATCTAGATACAATATGGCGCTTATGCCATGCTTCTGATACATAAAGTGACCTGGACTGTCCCTGGGCGGGACGGGAACTGCTGCTTCCAGCAGACCCTTTCTAGTTTTTAACTGACGTAACTTGGAAAATATGGGCATGACTGAACTGTAATCTAGACACAATACAATACACAATGAACACGATACTTATTCCCCATTCATACCACGACATTAAAATACATGAAAAACATTTAAAATAACAGTTCGAACGAAATACTACCTGGAAATATTGAGAACAGAACACATAAATTTTCTCGAGAACAGAAACTGACTAGAACAGAAACTAGATGCACTGCTGAAACAGTACGAAACTTACCGGTCTCGTAAAGAGACACGTCAGGACCCGCATCCACCGAAGTGGACACTTCGTTTGTGGGACTGTGTACCACCAACCCACAGACCAGAGTCAATTAAATTGACCCTGTCTAGATACCACCCCAGTAACGGTACTCACCGGGCAGCAAGAACGGAAGGCCTCAGACTGGACTGGACTGCTACGACGACGGACGACGAACTTCGGACTTCGGACTTCAGTTACGGGTGGACCTCCGGATACCTCGGACCTTGGACTCTTGGCTTGGGCTCTGGTCGGGACTCGCCGCGTTCCTCCACCGTCTCGTCTGGATGCTGGACCGCCTCCTCCGTCTCTTCCGTGGGCCTGAGGGATACTTGAGCAGAAATATCTGCCACTGCGCAGAAGAGTTCCGTCACGACTGCAGAGGGTCAGGGGGTCGGCGTGGCTTCACCGACGCGTGGGGAAAGGGCAAGTCCCTATTCGGGCGCCATTATGTGGTAAATAAATAAATAATACCCTATTTTTGAGTGCATGAATGAATAACAGATAGCTCAATAAAATAAGAGTCAAGATTCGAGGTAGTGGGAGTTTTGCAGGTTTATTACAGCATAAGGACAGGATCAGGACAACCTGCACAGGAATAGGATGGCAGCGCTGCCGGGGGCAGGATCTGGACAAGGGAAGGAAGGAATAACTTTTAATAACAAAACATGAGCATATATACATAACGCAAACACATAGCATTACATTGCAATAGGCGTAACAGTGGGTGGAGCAGTAGGTGTGACGCGTAGCAGTCGCGAAAGATAAGGGTGAGAAGAAGGTGTAACAGGGCGTATACATAGACATGTGGTGCAAACGTAACAGAATATGTCATGAATGGGGCGGAAACCATGGAGGGGGCTACCTGAGGAGCCGGGACCTCTAACCTAGTGGTGCGCGCAAACTGGCAATGACGTATCACTAGGAGAAGCTGGGGGCTATGAACTCTGTGCTAGGAGCAGAGACTGAAGTCTGGAGGGTCGGAGCGACATGTACCTAAACCCTATCTAGTATCTGATGTTTAGGGAACATGTTGATATAAACTAGAAGTCAAGAGGGGAAAAGCTAACAGACTCTAAGACTGGAGCATGCATTATTCTACATGCAGTGCGTGTTGAAGAATATTAAATGACCATTAAATACAGTATTCTCTAACATGGAGCCCTGAAGGCTAGACAATGACGGAAACTATTGATGCGATTCAGTAGCTTTAGGAATGCAGGGAAGGAGGGCTGAACTGATAACTGGAATCATAACATAGTCTTGGCAGACTCAGAGGCAGAGCCAGGCTGCACCGGGCACTGCGAGGCAGGAAGTAAGTGAAGGGTCGAGGATACAGGTGGGGGCTGTATCGCTCCTCAGCGAGGCTTCAGGAGACAGGATCTGAATCTAGTGTCCAGGCCCTTTTGAGGCCTAGAAACGGGGACTTTCAATGAAATAACGTGCACACTGAGAAACGTGGCAACGTAGCTTTACATAGGCCTGATATTCGTAGTATTCACGAGGACTGGAAACTGGCATACTAGAGGTGGACACAACTGTAATTGCGTCATTAATCGGACATGGGGAGTACATATGCATATTTAATCATGCACACATAACATATGATGGATGACACGTAGGGACACAGAACATGGCAAAATTTACTTTTCCACAGCACCCCAAGCACATGTTGCCTGTACCAGCCAGCACTCAAGATGGCCACCACCACCACCCACATGGCCAGTCCACATCAACAGTACACCCCCAAAAAACAGAAAAACAGCCAGAAATCACCACAATCCAATGCCATCCATGATGTTTACATTAAAGAGAGTGAGACCACACCACAGGCACACTCAGTCCATGCACCACCACCCCTGGGCAAAAGGCCACACCAGCAGCCCCCAAAAAACGACAAAAACAATAAAATAAGCACAATCCCAGCCCATCCATGGCCTCAATTATGTTTAAATTCAAGAAGACACCCCACAGAAAGACTAGGCCCATGCAACCCTCACCACCCCTGGGCAAAGGGCCCCACCAGCAGGCCCCAAAAAAACGACAAAAAACAATCAAATCAGCACAATCCCAGCCCATCCATGGCCTCAATGGTGTTTAAATTCAAGAAGACACCCCTCAGAAACACTAGGCCCATGCAACACTCACTACCCCTGGGCATAAAGGATGAAAAGTAGGCAAAATAAGTGCAGGCCTCAGACACTGCCTCTCCTCAAAATGGCCCCTTACACCCCAAGCACATGTTGCCTGTACCAGCCAGCACTCAAGATGGCCACCACCACCACCCACATGGCCAGTCCACATCAACAGTACACCCCCAAAAAACAGAAAAACAGCCAGAAATCACCACAATCCAATGCCATCCATGATGTTTACATTAAAGAGAGTGAGACCACACCACAGGCACACTCAGTCCATGCACCACCACCCCTGGGCAAAAGGCCACACCAGCAGCCCCCAAAAAACGACAAAAAACACTAAAATAAGCACAATCCCAGCCCATCCATGGCCTCAATTATGTTTAAATTCAAGAAGGCACCCCACAGAAAGACTAGGCCCATGCAACACTCACCACCCCTGGGCAAAGGGCCCCACCAGCAGGCCCAAAGAAACGACAAAAAACAATCAAATCAGCACAATCCCAGCCGATCCATGGCCTCAATGGTGTTTAAATTCAAGAAGACACCCCTCAGAAACACTAGGCCCATGCAACACTCACTACCCCTGGGCATAAAGGATGAAAAGTAGGCAAAATAAGTGCAGGCCTCAGACACTGCCTCTCCTCAAAATGGCCCCTTACACCCCAAGCACATGTTGCCTGTACCAGCCAGCACTCAAGATGGCCACCACCACCACCCACATGGCCAGTCCACATCAACAGTACACCCCCAAAAAACAGAAAAACAGCCAGAAATCGCCACAATCCAATGCCATCCATGATGTTTACATTAAAGAGAGTGAGACCACACCACAGGCACACTCAGTCCATGCACCACCACCCCTGGGCAAAAGGCCACACCAGCAGCCCCCAAAAAACGACAAAAAACAATAAAATAAGCACAATCTCAGCCCATCCATGGCCTCAATTATGTTTAAATTCAAGAAGACACCCCACAGAAAGACTAGGCCCATGCAACACTCACCACCCCTGGGCAAAGGGCCCCACCAGCAGGCCCAAAAAAACGACAAAAATCAGCACAATCCCAGCCCATCCATGGCCTCAATGGTGTTTAAATTCAACAAAACAGTTGTATCATGCACCCCTAACCAACCCTGGTCCTACTGGATACTGTGGCTACCCACAATATAATTTATTTGATGTTCTGAAAAAGTTCCAAAATTTTACTTGCAGCAACTGTAATGCCCCAAACAAACTTACTTGTGAAAGTTGATTTCTAATCCAAAAGTGATCCAAAGACAGTCAAAAAGGCCTCAAATCCAAATATCCAGCAGCACCCACAAAAAGTAATCCTTCCAGCTCCAGATCCAAATGAAAGTGACCAGGAGATGGACAAAGCACTGGGAGGAGCCTGCTGGACAGGAACAGGAAGTTGGAGACTGTGGAGCACTTCCTCCCCCCCCCCCCCAAAATGGACTCCTTGCAAAAAAAAAGGCCATGCAAATGTCAATCTGAGGAGTGATTCTGATAAAAATCATAATTTTCTGAAGGTGTATCCTGTTTGCTGGTGATTTTCTTGTGCAGAATTGCAAAAGCTCTATTTCGCGAGTGCAAGATTGTTCCTTTCCGCCGCAAGTACGTGTTCGCAATTGCGAACTCTCGCGAGGTGTGCTGTGCAAGGTGGCAAGCCGTGATTACGTATTCGCGGGCGCCAAACTCCCGCTGGATCACGCAGCAAGATCCAAAATGGCACGGCACTCGCAAAGAAAAACTACTCGGCAAACGCTAAATGACGGAAAGTGAACGCCGTGCACCACGCCACGTGCCGCAACCAAGCAAAAAATCCGCCGCGAGCGGATTCAACGATTTTCGACAAATTGGCGAGAGTTCGCGGATTGCGAATTTGCCGAAAATCCGAAAAATCCGCGATCGGAGCGGATTATACGCCCATGCTTAACGCTCACTATCTTTGCGCCGTGTACCTTGTGCCTCTAACATAGCGCTTGTTCTTACCCGCATTTAAAAGGTGTTTCACCCTGCATTTGCAGGAATCAGGGCAGCCAGGGACTGTGGGGCATTCGCGGACGCCATCTCTGAGAGGGCTTTCGTGGCAGACGATTTACGGGCGCCATCTTTGAGAGGGGAATAGTTTCCTCCCCTCACACTCCTCCCACGTGTAGGGCTATAAAGGATGGGCAGACGGTCAGAGCGCAGCGGTGACGCGCAGCGGGTGCGCGCAGGAGGTGCGCCAGAGGTAAGCCCGTTTGCGCCCGTTCGCGTCTCGGGCGCGTCCGGTGTGCCCTCTTTGGACATACTCCGTGAGTCGGATCCCTTAATACATCCTTGGGACCCCGCCAGAGTCCGTACCACGACTCGCCCCCTTGCCACCTCCCTTTCTTGTGGCCTACTCAATGTTCGCTCTCTCGTAAAACATCATGCGGAAATTGCTCTGCTGATAGACTCTTTACATCTTGATGTCCTCTTTGTAACAGAGACTTGGACTAATTCTAATTGTGAAGTAGAGCTTGGATGGGCCTGCCCGTCGGGGTACCTTATAAAACACTCTCCTAGAACCACCGGCAGAGGAGGTGGATTAGGTTATATATTCAGAGATTCAATCGCGTTTACACAGTTGGAGGTGAAGGAGGTATCAGGGTTTGAGCTCATGGGCTTCTCCATCACAGCCCAGAGCGGTACCTTAGTGGCGGGTCTTTTATGTTATAGACCACCCTCCCCAACCTCCACTGAGATCCAGCCATTGATCGACCTGATCTACGACCTCTCAAACTCCCACTCCAGACTATTAGTGTTAGGTGACTTTAACCTTTGGCCTTCTGGCCCTCAAGACCTGGCATATAGAGAACTATGCCAAGCATGTAGCAATATACAACTTGCACAGCTGGTTAAGGCACCTACCCACGCTAGAGGACATACTCTTGATCTTGTATTTGCCAACGATGATCTAGTCTCTGTGGGAGAAGTCGTGGCTCAATGCTGGACTGACCATTCATTGGTTCTGCTGTCTGTCCTCTTGCCTAGCACATGGAGGACGGGTGATCCAGGCGCTGTTAAGACCGGCAGGCGGTGGTCCCGCCTTTTGAACTCTCCAACTAGACCTATCCTGTTGCCCAGACCCTTTGTGGCGGAGGACAATGTGGACAAAAGTTATCAGGTCTTCTGCCAGCAGATCGTGACATCCTTGGATAAATTGATCCCTCTAAGGAAGGTAGGGGACAGACCTAGAAGAACTAATGCCTGGTTCACGGAGGATCTGGGCCAGAAAAAACTCCGCTGTAAACAGGCGGAACGACTTTGGAGAAGAGAATATAGGGAAGCAGACAAGGTTGCATATAAAGCGACCTTGCAGGAATATAAGATCCAGCTGAAGAAAGCCAAGGCCCAGTTTATGGCGGATACCTTGGCTAGGGCCGCTAACAAATCGCAGGCATTGTTTAAACTGGTTAACAACCTAGCCCATCCGCCTTGTGCTGCCTCGACCATCCCCGTCTCTCAGGACCTGTGTGATTCTGTGGCTGATGCGTTTGAGGAGAAAATTAGGAAAATCCTGAGTGGACTCCAGAGTTCTGCTCAGTTAACATCCTCCTTGCTCTCCCCGATAGAACCACCCGTCACGGCGGCTCAGCTGTCCTGCTTTCCGTGCCCCTCCTTGGAAGAATTCTGCCTCCTGGCAAATGGTGTGTCCTCAGGATCACCACTTGATCCTATGCCTCATAAGATCTGGAAAGCATTCCAAAATGAGCTGTTTCTGCCGCTCCACACCATCTGTTGTCAGTCATTAAGTACAGCAGTGGTTCCAGAAAGTTGGAAGATGGCAATTGTCAGACCACTGCTGAAGAAGGCCTCTTTGGACCCTTCAAGCCCGGCCAATTACAGGCCCATTTCGCTCTTACCTTTTATAATAAAGTTTGTAGAGAAGTGGGTCACAAGAACTCTATCCAGCTTCCTGGAAAACAACTCCTGCCTGGACACATCACAGTTCGGCTTTAGGCCGGCTCACGGCACGGAAACTGCATTGGTCACCGTGTTGGATGATCTACGGGCGCGAATCGACATGGGCAAGTCAGCATTTTTAGTGCTACTTGACATGTCGGCCGCGTTCGACACGGTGGACCATGCAGTATTGCTGAGCCGTCTACAGGCGACGGGAGTAACTGGCCTGGCTTTGAGCTGGATAACATCTTACCTTAGCAACAGACAGCAGGCAGTGGCATTACCACCTTATCAATCTGCCACTCACCATGTGGATCAGGGCGTCCCCCAGGGATCGGCGATCAGCCCGATTTTGTTCAATTTGTATCTCCAACCTCTGGTTGCTCTGATAAAGTCATTCGGCATATCGGTCATCAATTATGCCGATGACACCCAATTGATTTTTTCATTTGAGGGCGCCAAGGCAGTGTCGAAAGATACTTTCCATCGCTGTATGTCGGCTACAGCCGAGTGGCTGCGTGCTAACTCGCTCCAATTTAATAGCTCAAAAACGGAAGTTGTTCATTGTTCCCTAGACCGTACCCCGCGTTTTGACCTACATCTATTCCTGGTACGGTAGAGGCCGCTGAGTCGGCCCGTAATCTGGGAGTTCTGTTCGAATTCAATCTGCAGCTTGATGCTTCGGTGAACAGAACCATAGCGACTTGTATGGGCCTACTTCGTGCCCTACGCAAGATTTTACCGCTTCTTCCCAAAGAGGCAAGGACAGAAGTAGTGCGCAGCTCTATCCTTAGTCGTTTAGACTATTGCAACGCACTACTTCTGGGGGCCCCTAAAATCCTAATCCTAAAACTTCAGAGGATACAAAATATGGCAGCTAAGCTGGCCCTATCGCGTCCTCGTTCTGCCTCCTCCACTGGAGCATTGGCTGATCTTCACTGGCTACCTGTCCAGCAGAGAATCTTGTTCAAGGCAGCATGTCTTGTTTTTAAGGCCCTGCATGGACAGGGGCCGACTCCGATTCAAAATCTTTTTTCCTGGTACTGCGCCACCAGATCCTTAAGATCCTCCTCTGCGTTTCTAGCGACGGTCCCGAGGATCAATAGAGTGAGGATGGGGGCCGGGCGTTTGGTTTCACGGCCGCTACTCTTTGGAACACCCTCCTGCTGGCGCTGAGGAGCAGACAGGATTTTATCTCTTTTAAAAAGGACCTTAAAACGTTCTTGTTCCCAAGACAAATGTAATGGTAGTCCTGCCTGTAGCACAGATGCAGTCTCAGCGCGTGGATACCCTTTGGGTGGCAGCCGCGCTTAATAAATAAATAAATACATACATACATACATACTGTTTGACAGGCCCCACGAAGGGCTCGCTCCCTCCCCGCATGACAGGGCCCAGACACCGGCTCTCCGGGGGCTACCCGCAGAAGCAACCCGCAACCCGTCCCCTCCGGGACGCCTGCTCCCGGGTATCTCTGTGTCACGGGCCCGGGCCCCCGTCAGCCCCATTGCCCGACCCAGCCGCCATCTTGGATACTGCACCACGCGGCCGCGTGGCCTCAGCTCGACCCCAACCCTGGGCCCGGCCAGGCCCCGCCATCCCGGCACCACCATCCATCCAGGAGGTGAACGGACCACTTGGCAGGCTAATGGGAGAAAGAAGTGTCGATGGCTCTCCCCCGCCAGGTGCCGATCGCCCCCAGCCTCCCCGGGTGCTGGCTCCACCCCCCTGCTGGGTGTCTGGACTCCCTCATCCCGGACCTCCCGACCTCCCAGTGCGAGGGTCCGGACATCAAAGGGCGCCAGACCTATAACCGAGGCAGCCCCAGAGCAGGAGGGGAGTTGTATCCTGGAGTCGGGAGACACCGAGAAGAACTCATCCTTGACGGACTGCTGGCGCTGCCGCAGCCCTGCCTTGTGAACTATCGTCCTGCCTGCTGGCGCTGCCGCGGCCTTCTGCAACCTTCATCCTCGTGGGACCTGCTGGCGCTGCCGCGGCCCGTTGTAACTTCCATCCTCGTGGGACCTGCTGGCGCTGCCGCGGCCCGGTGTAACCGTCATCCTCGCTGGGACCTGCTGGCGCTGCCGCGGCCCGTTGCCACCTACAATCTCTTCGGGACCTGCTGGCGCTGCCGCGGTCCGACCCGTACGACCGCCGAGCTCGAGGATTGTGAGCTACCGCCGTTTCACCTCAGTACCCGTAGGTACCAAGACTGTCCCGCTACCCCCTTTCCCTACTAGAGACTAAAATTGAGAGGATCATCGTGTCCTGATCTCCTTGTATCGTACTACCTTACTTCAAGAACTGCCTATAAAAGGTGTTAATCTGATCTTCGTGTGGTGTCCATCTGTGGGGGGGGAAGTTACTTGTCTGTACGATCGCTGGAGACGGCCCTCACCGGAGGCCTCTCCCCTTGTGCTCGGCCGACCCTCCAGGTCCCCGTCTAACATTGGTGGCCAGCGGCGCGATCCGAACCAACGCGTAACCGTACAGAGAGTAACTCACCCTACGACTAATCCACAATGACGACCAGAGAGAGCGGATCTGCAGAGAAATTCCAGATGGAAAAACTGGAAGAGTACAACCACCGAGAGCTAAAACAATTTTGCATAGAACTAGGCATCGCCACCACCGGTCTGAGCACGAAAGAGGACTTCAAACACGCCCTAGATTCCTGGGCAGAGACAAATATCGCCGGACCCCGGGACCCCGAAGCCCCGGAGACAAACACCACTCTGACGGAAGAAAGGAGAACGGATCTCTCCCGGGAAGAGATCCGAGAACGAGAGAAAAATAGACTACACGAGTTAGAGTTGGCACGGCTCAAATTAGACGGAGAATTGAAACTGGCAGAACAAAAGATGAACTTAGAACACTTACGGCTCCAAGAAGAGCGAGAGGAAAAGCAGAGACAGAGAGAACTCGAAGAAAAAAGACTGGCATACGAACACGAGTGCAAGCTAGCGGAGATAGAAATGCGCAAACAGAACAAAGACCTAGGGGTGCCCGAGCAACCGCGCCCCCCAGGTACTACCGAACAGAAGGTCCACATCCCCAAGGATGTGGTCCGTGAATACTATCAGAACGACGACATACAGCAGTGGTTCAAGGCCTACGAGATCACGATGACTGCCCACCGGATCGCTCGAAGTGACTGGGGAGCCGGTCTATGGGGGAGATTCGTCAATGAAGGCCGGGATGCCCTGCTGCAGCTTCCGGACCATCAAATTACGTCCTATGACCACATGAAGGCCGCCCTCCTCAGTCGATATGGGCTGACGCCAGAGATGTACCGCCAGAGATTCCGCAACTGCACCCGGATCCCGGGTACAAGCTGGATAGAATATGTGAACTATTTCAGCCGAGCCTTCGAGGGATGGATCAAGGGTAGCAACGTAACAACCTACGAACAGCTCTTCAACCTCGTTGTGTGGGAGCACCTCTCCAACAACTGCTTCGTCGAGCTCAGGCAGCACCTCCTCGACAGTAAATTGACTGACCCACGGCAGCTCGCCGCCGAGGCTGACCGATGGGAGAGCACCCGAGTGACCCGGAGTGGGCCAAACGAGCAGAACAGAACCAACCAAGGTCAGCATCGTCCCCGAGGAGGAGGAGGAGGACAGGGCCGGGGCAGAGATGCCGTCCCGGCCGCTCCCGCCAACAACGCCCCGCCCCCGGCCGGCCGGGGCAACCCCCCGATGCGCCCGGGGTTCCGAGCCAACGTTACGTGTCATCGATGCCAGCGAGTTGGCCACTATGCCAGTGACCCGACCTGCCCAAAGAACCAGACCCCCGGACCCCGCCAGGTGGCTGCCGCCGCCCTAGGAGAAGAGCAAGTCTCAGAAGAGCCTGAAGAGTATGAGCAGGAGCAGCCCGAGTGGGAACCTGCCGCCATGACCCTGGCCTGCCTAGGGGGAAGAGACCTGATCCCGCGGGCTCCCCTACCAGCCAACACCAGGAAATACAGCCAGTGGGTGAACATAAATGGGCATAAGGCCGAAGCCCTGCGTGACACAGGGGCCAGTGTGACGGCCGTCCGTTGTCACCTGGTGACCCCAGAACAAATTCTGCCAAACGTCCTTTGCCCCGTCCGATCGGCCGACAATTCGGAGAGCCTGTGTCGGATGGCCTGCGTCCCCTTTGAATGGGGAGGAGTCTCCGGTATGTTAAAAGTGACTGTCCACGACGATGCCCCCGTGGACTGCCTCCTGGGGAACGATCTCGAGAGTTCCCCGTGGGCAGCCGTTGAAAGAAGAGAGCACCTGGGGATGTTAGGCCTCCCGGGCTGGGCGTGCGTAACAACCCGGTCCATGGCCGCCGACACCATCCCTAGATCTGAAGAACCCGAATGGCCAGCACCTCCTCCCCTGATCGCTCCAGAGGGAGACTCCATCCCTACCGACACCCCGGAACAAACCCACGAAGAGCCCGCTCAGCCCCAAGACCTTCCGGACCTGGCTCAGTGGCGTCAGGAAGGGGGGCCCACCCAAGAACAATTCCGGCAAGAGCAAAAGACCTGTCCCTCCCTCGAGGGACTGCGACAGCAAGCGCTCGCCCAGGGCGCAGGAGACACCGCAGGGGCCCACTGGATCTATTGGGACAATGACCTACTGTACAGCGAACAAAGAATAGCGGAGCTGGGGGCCAGTCGAGTGCTGGTGGTGCCCCTCCGTTTCAGAGACTTCCTTCTGAACTTGGCCCATGATGTCCCCCTGGCTGGACACTTGGGGCAAGACAAAACATACAACCGCCTGGTGACTCACTTCTACTGGCCGAAAATGAGAAATGACGTCTCCACCCACTGCCGGTCCTGCCTGACCTGCCAGGCCAGCGGGAAGAGCGGCCGCAAACTCAAGGCACCTCTGCAACCATTCCCCGTTGTGACCACCCCGTTCGAAAGGGTGGGAATAGACATTGTGGGGCCCCTGGACCCCCGAACAGCACAAGGGCATCGATTCATCCTGGTCCTGGTGGACCACGCCACCCGCTATCCTGAGGCGGTTCCCCTTCGAACTGTAACAGCACCAGTGGTAGGTCGAGCCTTAATGGGGATCTTCTCTCGAGTGGGCTTCCCCAGGGAAGTCGTCAGCGACAGGGGCATGAACTTTATTTCAAAATATATGAAATCCCTATGGCAACAGTGCGGGGTCACCTACCAATTCACAACCCCCTATCACCCGCAAGGAAACGGACTGGTCGAGCGATTCAACCGCACTCTCAAGGGGATGATCATGGGGCTGGAAGAACCCCTACGCCGCCAGTGGGACGTGCTACTACCGTGCCTCCTCTTCGCCTACCGAGAAGTCCCCCAGAAGTCCCTCGGCTTCAGCCCTTTCGAACTCCTGTACGGACACCCTGTTCGCGGGCCTCTCAGCCTAGTTAAAGAAGAGTGGGAAATGTCCCCCCTGAAGACCCCTCCAGACGTCTACAAGTACCTCCTGACCCTCCGTAATCAGACCCGGCGATTCAGAGAGCTCGCCAAAGCCAATCTTGAAGCCAGTCAGGAGGACATGAAGAAGTGGTACGATCAACATGCTTCCTCCATCGAATTCGAGCCAGGCCAGCAGGTATGGGTGATGTCCCCCATCGAACCGTGTGCCTTACAGGACAAATGGACGGGGCCCTTCAACGTGATCGAGCGTAAGAGCCCCGTCACCTACCTCATCGACATGGAATCCCCCGGAACCCCCTCCGGGTCCTCCACGCCAACAGACTCAAACCCCACTTCGTGCGCTCGGAGCTCAGCCTGCTGATGGCTACAGACAGTGGGGCGGAAGAGGACTCCGAGCCCCTCCCTGACCTACTGGGGGCCGGGGAAAAAGATGGTTCGGTGGACGGGGTCCAACTCTCCGAGGCTCTGACCCCGGAGCAGCGCCACGACTGTCGGGCCCTCCTGCTGCAATTTGCAAACTTATTCTCCCTCACACCCGGGGTCACCCCCTGGTGTCTGCACGGCGTGGACACTGGCGACAGTCCTCCTATCCGACACCGGCCGTACCGGGTACCAGATCGGGTACGCACCTGCATCCAAGAAGAAGTCTCCAAGATGCTCGCACTCGGAGTCATCGAACCCTCGGACAGACCCCGGGCCAGCCCGGTTGTACTGGTCCCCAAAGCTGCGGCCCCGGGCACCACACCCGAGCTCCGGTTCTGCGTCGACTATCGGGGTCTGAACGCTGTCACCCGAACCGACGCTCACCCCATCCCCCGAGCCGACGAACTAGTTGACCGCATGGGGGCGGCCCGCTACCTAAGCATCTTCGACCTGACGGCGGGCTACTGGCAGATCGGCCTAACCCCCAGGGCCCAAGAACGATCCGCTTTCTCCACCCCGGATGGACACTACCATTTCAGAGTGATGCCATTCGGCATGAAAAACGCTCCAGCTACGTTCCAACGACTTGTGAACCAGGTATTGGCGGGCCTCGAAGAGTTCAGCGCCGCCTACCTGGACGACATCGCGGTGTATAGCCGCCACTGGTCAGACCACCTCCGCCACCTCCGAGGGGTCCTGCAGGCCCTCCAATGGGCCGGCCTCACAATCAAGGCCAGCAAGTGCCAAATCGGCCAGGGGTCCGTGACCTACCTCGGACACCAAGTGGGGAGCGGTCTGGTGGCCCCCCTCCAGCTCAAGATCGCTGCCATCCAGTCCTGGCGCCCCCCCGTAACCCAAACCGAGGTCCGAGCCTTCTTGGGGCTCACCGGATACTATCGGCGGTTCATAAAGGACTATGGCAGCCTTGTGGGGCCCCTCACGTAACTCACATCCAAGACCAACCCAAAAACAGTCAACTGGACTCCCGACTGTCAAGCGGACTTCGAGAGGCTGAAGGTCGCCATGTGCACCGCTCCTGTGCTCCAGGCCCCCGACTACAGCCGTGAGTTCATCGTCCAGACTGATGCCTCAGACCATGGCATTGGGGCCGTCCTCTCCCAACTGAACCCCGAGGGAGTCGACCAACCAGTGGCCTTCATCAGCAGACGCCTCCTGCCCCGAGAACAGCGCTGGAGCACCATTGAGCGAGAGGCCTTCGCAGTAGTATGGGCCCTCAAGAAGCTCCGGCCTTACCTCTTCGGAACCCACTTCCGGGTACAAACAGATCATCGGCCCCTGCAATGGCTAATGCAAATGCGGGGGGAGAACCCCAAACTATTGCGATGGTCCATCTCCCTGCAGGGGATGGACTTCACTGTGGAGCATCGCCCTGGCCAAGACCACGCCAACGCGGATGGCCTGTCCCGCTTTTTTCGCCTCGACGAGGAGAGTCCCCAAGAGGATGGGTGACTCTCCCCGCCTTCAGCTGGGGGGGACGCATGTTGGACAGGCCCCACGAAGGGCTCGCTCCCTCCCCGCATGACAGGGCCCAGACACCGGCTCTCCGGGGGCTACCCGCAGAAGCAACCCGCAACCCGTCCCCTCCGGGACGCCTGCTCCCGGATATCTCTGTGTCACGGGCCCGGGCCCCCGTCAGCCCCATTGCCCGGCCCAGCCGCCATCTTGGATACTGCACCACGCGGCCGCGTGGCCTCAGCTCGACCCCAACCCTGGGCCCGGCCAGGCCCCGCCATCCCGGCACCACCATCCATCCAGGAGGTGAACGGACCACTTGGCAGGCTAATGGGAGAAAGAAGTGTCGATGGCTCTCCCCCGCCAGGTGCCGATCGCCCCCAGCCTCCCCGGGTGCTGGCTCCACCCCCCTGCTGGGTGTCTGGACTCCCTCATCCCGGACCTCCCGACCTCCCAGTGCGAGGGTCCGGACATCAATGGGCGCCAGACCTATAACCGAGGCAGCCCCAGAGCAGGAGGGGAGTTGTATCCTGGAGTCGGGAGACACCGAGAAGAACTCATCCTTGACGGACTGCTGGCGCTGCCGCAGCCCTGCCTTGTGAACTATCGTCCTGCCTGCTGGCGCTGCCGCGGCCTTCTGCAACCTTCATCCTCGTGGGACCTGCTGGCGCTGCCGCGGCCCGTTGTAACTTCCATCCTCGTGGGACCTGCTGGCGCTGCCGCGGCCCGGTGTAACCGTCATCCTCGCTGGGACCTGCTGGCGCTGCCGCGGCCCGTTGCCACCTACGATCTCTTCGGGACCTGCTGGCGCTGCCGCGGTCCGACCTGTCCGACCGCCGAGCTCGAGGATTGTGAGCTACCGCCGTTTCACCTCAGTACCCGTAGGTACCAAGACTGTCCCGCTACCCCCTTTCCCTACTAGAGACTAGAATTGAGAGGATCATCGTGTCCTGATCTACTTGTATCGTACTACCTTACTTCAAGAACTGCCTATAAAAGGTGTTAATCTGATCTTCGTGTGGTGTCCATCTGTGGGGGGGGGAGTTACTTGTCTGTACGATCGCTGGAGACGGCCCTCACCGGAGGCCTCTCCCCTTGTGCTCGGCCGACCCTCCAGGTCCCCGTCTAACACATACATACATATGCACCTTTACTTCCCAGCAGAGGGCATTGCATGCAGCCTCCTTGTGCATTGTCCTGGTTATGCACGTTTATTTCCCAGCAGAGGGCATTGGCTGCAGCCTCCTTGTGCATTGTCCTGGTTATGCACCTTTACTTTGCCAACAGAGGGCATTGCCTGCAGCCTCCTTGTGCATTGTCCTGGTTATGCACCTTTACTTCCCACCTGAGAGCATTGCCTGCAGCCTACTTGTGCATTGTCCTGGTTATGCACCATTACCTCCTAACAGAGGGCATTCCCTGCAGCCTCCTTGTGCATTGTCCTGGTTATGCACCTTTACTTCCCACCAGAGGGCATTGCCCGCAGCCTCCTTGTGCATTGTCCTGGTTATGCACCTTTACTTCCCAACAGAGGGCATTGCCTGCAGACCTCCTTGTGCATTGTCCTGGTTATGCACCTTTACTTCCCACCAGAGGGCATTGCCTGCATCCTCCTTGTGCATTGTACTGGTTATGCACCTTTACTTCCCAACAGAGGGCATTGCCTGCAGCCTCCTTGTGCATGGTCCTTGTTATGCACCTTTACTTCCCACCAGATGGCATTGCCCGCAGGCCTCCTTTGCATTGCACTGGTTATGCACCTTGACTTCCCAACAGAGGGTATTGCCTGCAGCCTCCTTGTGCATTGTCCTGGTTATGCACCTTTACTTTCCAAAAGAGGGCATTGCCTGCAGCCTCCTTGTGCATTGTCCTGCGTTATGCACCTTTACTTCCCACCAGAGGCCATTGCCTACAGCCTCCTTGTGCATTGTCCTGGTTATGCACGTTTACTTCCAAGCAGAGGGCATTGCCTGCAGCCCCCTTGTGCATTGTCCTGGTTATGCACGTTTATTTCCCACCAGAGGGCATTGCCTGCAGGCATCCTTGTGCATTGTCCTGGTTATGCACGTTTACTTCCAAGCAGAGGGCATTGCCTGCAGCCTCCTTGTGCATTGTCCTGGTTATGCACCTTTAATTCCCAACAGATGGCATTGCCTGCATGCCTCCTTGTGCATTGTCCTGGTTATGCTCCTTTACCTCCCACCAGAGGGTATTGCCTGCAGCCTCCTTGTGCATTGTCCTGGTTATGCTCCTTTACCTCCCACCAGAGGGTATTGCCTGCAGCCTCCTTGTGCATTGTCCTGGTTATGCACCTTTACTTCCCAGCAAAGGGCATTGCCTGCAGCCTCCTTGTGCATCGTCTTGCATTATGCACCTTTACTTCCCAACAGAGGGCATTGCCCGCATGCCTCCTTGTGCATTGTCCTGGTTATGCTCCTTTACCTCCCACCAGAGGGCATTTCCTGCAGCCTCCTTGTGCATTGTCTTGGTTATGCACCTTTACTTCCCAACAGAGGGCTTTGCCTGCAGGCCTCCTTGTGCATTGTCCTGGTTATGCACCTTTACTTCCCACCAGAGTGCATTGCCTGCAGCCTCCTTGTGCATTGTCCTGGTTATGCACCTTTACTTCCCAGCAGAGGGCATTGCCTGCAGCCTCCTTGTGCATTGTCCTGGTTATGCTCCTTTACCTCCCATCAGAGGGTATTGCCTGCAGCCTCCTTGTGCATTGCTCTGGTTATGCACCTTTACTTCCCAGCAAAGGGCATTGCCTGCAGCCTCCTTGTGCATCGTCTTGCATTATGCACCTTTACTTCCCAACAGAGGGCATTGCCTGCATGCCTCCTTGTGCATTGTCCTGGTTATGCACCTTTACTTCCCAACAGAGGGCATTGCCTGCAGCCTCCTTGTGCATCGTCCTGCGTTATGCACCTTTACTTTCCAACAGAGGGCATTCCCTGCAGCCTCCTTGTGCATTGTCCTGGTTATGCACCTTTACTTCCCACCAGAGGGCATTGCCTGCAGGTGTCCTTGTGCATTGTCCTGGTTATGCACCTTTACTTCCCACCAGAGGGCATTGCCTGCAGGTGTCCTTGTGCATTGTCCTGCATTATGCACGTTTACTTCCCAGCAGAGGGCATTGCCTGCAGCCTCCTTGTGCATTGTCCTGGTTATGCACCTTTACTTCCCACCAGAGGGCATTGCATGCAGGTGTCCTTGTGCATTGTCCTGGTTATGCACCTCTACTTCCCATCAGAGGGCATTGCCTGCAGGCCTCCTTGTGCTTTGTCCTGGTTATGCACGTTTACTTCCCACCAGAGGGCATTGCCAGCAGCCTCCTTGCGCATTGTCCTGGTTATGCTCCTTTACCTCCCACCAGAGGGCATTTCCTGCAGCCTCCTTGTGCATTTTCTTGGTTATCCACCTTTACTTCCCAACAGAGGGCTTTGCCTGCAGGCCTCCTTGTGCATTGTCCTGGTTATGCACCTTTACTTCCCACCAGAGTGCATTGCCTGCAGCCTCCTTGTGCATTGTCCTGGTTATGCACCTTTACTTCCCAGCAGAGGGCATTGCCTGCAGCCTCCTTGTGCATTGTCCTGGTTATGCTCCTTTACCTCCCATCAGAGGATATTGCCTGCAGCCTCCTTGTACATTGTCCTGGTTATGCACCTTTACTTCCCAACAGAGGGCATTGCCTGCAGCCTCCTTGTGCATCGTCCTGCGTTATGCACCTTTACTTCCCAACAGAGGGCATTGCCTGCATGCCTCCTTGTGCATTGTCCTGGTTATGCACCTTTACTTCCCAACAGAGGGCATTGCCTGCAGCCTCCTTGTGCATCGTCCTGCGTTATGCACCTTTACTTCTCAACAGAGGGCATTCCCTGCAGCCTCCTTGTGCATTGTCCTGGTTATGCACCTTTACTTCCCACCAGAGGGCATTGCCTGCAGCCTCCTTGTGCATTGTCCTGGTTATGCAACTTTACTTCCCAGCAGAGGGCATTGCCTGCAGGTTTCCTTGTGCATTGTCCTGGTTATGCACCTCTACTTCCCATCAGAGGGCATTGCCTGCAGGCCTCCTTGTGCTTTGTCCTGGTTATGCACGTTTACTTCCCACCAGAGGGCATTACCTGCAGCCTCCTTGTGCATTGTCCTGGTTATGCACCTTTACTTCCCAACAGAGGGCATTCCCTGCAGCCTCCTTGTGCATTATCCTGGTTATGCTCCTTTACCTCCCACCAGAGGGCATTTCCTGCAGCCTCCTTGTGCATTGTCCTGGTTATGCACCTTTACTTCCCAACAGAGGGCATTGCCTGCAGCCTCCTTGTGCATTGTCCTGCGTTATTCACCTTTAATTCCCACCAGAGTGCATTGCCTGCAGCTTCCTTGTGCATTGTCCTGGTTATGCACCTTTACTTCCCAACAGAGGGCATTGCCTGCAGCCTCCTTGTGCATTGTCCTGGTTATGCATCTTTACTTCCCAACAGAGGGCTTTGCCTGCAGGCCTCTTTGTGCATTGTCCTGGTTATGCACCTTTACTTCCCACCAGAGGGCATTGCCTGCAGCCTCCTTGTGCATTGTCCTGGATATGCACCTTTACTTCTCAGCAGAGGGCATTGCCTGCAGCCTCCTTGTGTATTGTCCTAGTTATGCACCTTTACTTCCCACCAGAGTGCATTGCCTGCAGCCTCCTTGTGCATTGTCCTGGTTATGCACCTTTACTTCCCAACAGAGGGCATTGCCTTCAACCTCCTTGTGCATTGTCCTGCGTTATGCACCTTTACTTCCCACCAGAGGGCATTGCCTGCAGCCTCCTTGTGCAGTGTCCTGGTTATGCACCTTGACTTCCCAACTGAGGGCATTGCCTGCAGTCTCCTTGTGCCTTGTCCTGCGTTATGCACCTTTACTTCCCAACAGAGGGCATTGCCTGCATGCCTCCTTGTGCATTGTCCTGGTTATTCTCCTTTACTTCCCACCAGAGGGCATTGCCTGCAGCCTCCTTGTGCATTGTCCTGGTTATGCACTTTTACTTCCCAACAGAGGACATTGCCTGCAGCCTCCTTCTGCATTGTCCTTGTTATGCACCTTTACTTCCCACCAGAGGGCATTGCCTGCAGCCTCCTTGTGCATTGTCCTGGTTATGCACCTTTACTTTCCACCAGAGGGCATTGCCTGCAGGCCTCCTTGTGCATTGTCCTGCATTATGCACCTTTACTTCCCATCAGAGGGCATTGCCTGCAGCCTCCTTGTGCATTGTCCTGGTTCATGCACCTTCAATTCCCACCAGAGGGCATTGCCTGCAGCCTCCTTGTGCATTGTCCTGGTTATGCACCTTTACTTCCCACCAGAGGGCATTGCCTGCAGCCTCCTTGTGCATTGTCCTGGTTATGCACCTTTACTTCCCAGCAGAGGGCATTGCCTGCAGCCTCCTTGTGCATTGTCCTGGTTATGCACCTTTACTTCCCACCACATGGCATTGCCCGCAGCCTCCTTGCGCATTGTCCTGGTTATGCACCTTTACTTCTCACCAGAGGGCTTTGCCTGCAGTCTCCTTGTGCATTGTCCTGGTTATGCACCTTTACTTCCCACCAGAAGGCATTGCCCGCAGCCTCCTTGTGCATTGTCCTGTGTTATGCACCTTTACTTCCCACCAGAAGACATTGCCTGCAGCCTCCTTGTGCATCCTACTGGTTATGCACGTTTACTTCCCACCCGAGGGCATTGCCTGCAGCCACCTTGTGCATTGTCCTGCGTTATGCACCTTTACTTCCCAACAGAGGGCATTGCCTGCAGCCTCCTTGTGCATCGTCCTGCGTTATGCACCTTTACTTCCCAACAGAGGGCATTGCCTGCATGCCTCCTTGTGCATTGTCCTGGTTATGCACCTTTACTTCCCAACAGAGGGCATTGCCTGCAGCCTCCTTGTGCATCGTCCTGCATTATGCACCTTTACTTCTCAACAGAGGGCATTCCCTGCAGCCTCCTTGTGCATTGTCCTGGTTATGCACCTTTACTTCCCACCAGAGGGCATTGCCTGCAGCCTCCTTGTGCATTGTCCTGGTTATGCAACTTTACTTCCCAGCAGAGGGCATTGCCTGCAGGTTTCCTTGTGCATTGTCCTGGTTATGCACCTCTACTTCCCATCAGAGGGCATTGCCTGCAGGCCTCCTTGTGCTTTGTCCTGGTTATGCACGTTTACTTCCCACCAGAGGGCATTACCTGCAGCCTCCTTGTGCATTGTCCTGGTTATGCACCTTTACTTCCCAACAGAGGGCATTGCCTGCAGCCTCCTTGTGCATCGTCCTGCATTATGCACCTTTACTTCCCAACAGAGGGCATTCCCTGCAGCCTCCTTGTGCATTATCCTGGTTATGCTCCTTTACCTCCCACCAGAGGGCATTTCCTGCAGCCTCCTTGTGCATTGTCCTGGTTATGCACCTTTACTTCCCAACAGAGGGCATTGCCTGCAGCCTCCTTGTGCATTGTCCTGCGTTATTCACCTTTAATTCCCACCAGAGTGCATTGCCTGCAGCTTCCTTGTGCATTGTCCTGGTTATGCACCTTTACTTCCCAACAGAGGGCATTGCCTGCAGCCTCCTTGTGCATTGTCCTGGTTATGCATCTTTACTTCCCAACAGAGGGCTTTGCCTGCAGGCCTCTTTGTGCATTGTCCTGGTTATGCACCTTTACTTCCCACCAGAGGGCATTGCCTGCAGCCTCCTTGTGCATTGTCCTGGTTATGCACCTTTACTTCTCAGCAGAGGGCATTGCCTGTAGCCTCCTTGTGTATTGTCCTAGTTATGCACCTTTACTTCCCACCAGAGTGCATTGCCTGCAGCCTCCTTGTGCATTGTCCTGGTTATGCACCTTTACTTCCCAGCAGAGGGCATTGCCTGCAGCCTCCTTGTGCATTGTCCTGGTTATGCACCTTTACTTCCCACCAGAGGGCATTGCCTGCAGCCACCTTGTTCATTGTCCTGCGTTATGCACCTTTACTTCCCACCAGAGAGCATTGCCTGCAGCCTCCTTGTGCATTGTCCTGCATCATGCACCTTTACTTCCCAACAGAGGGCATTGCCTTCAACCTCCTTGTGCATTGTCCTGCGTTATGCACCTTTACTTCCCACCAGAGGGCATTGCCTGCAGCCTCCTTGTGCAGTGTCCTGGTTATGCACCTTGACTTCCCAACAGAGGGCATTGCCTGCAGCCTCCTTGTGCCTTGTCCTGCGTTATGCACCTTTACTTCCCAACAGAGGGCATTGCCTGCATGCCTCCTTGTGCATTGTCCTGGTTATGCTCCTTTACTTCCCACCAGAGGGCATTGCCTGCAGCCTCCTTGTGCATTGTCCTGGTTATGCACTTTTACTTCCCGACAGAGGACATTGCCTGCAGCCTCCTTGTGCATTGTCCTGGTTATGCACCTTTACTTCCCACCAGAGGGCATTGCCTGCAGCCTCCTTGTGCATTGTCCTGGTTATGCACCTTTACTTCCCACCAGAGGGCATTGCCTGCAGGCCTCCTTGTGCATTGTCCTGCATTATGCACCTTTACTTCCCATCAGAGGGCATTGCCTGCAGCCTCCTTGTGCATTGTCCTGGTTCATGCACCTTTAATTCCCACCAGAGGGCATTGCCTGCAGCCTCCTTGTGCATTGTCCTGGTTATGCACCTTTACTTCCCACCAGAGGGCATTGCCTGCAGCCTCCTTGTGCATTGTCCTGGTTATGCACCTTTACTTCCCACCAGAGGGCATTGCCTGCAGCCTCCTTGTGCATTGTCCTGGTTATGCACCTTTACTTTCCACCAGAGGGCATTGCCTGCAGGCCTCCTTGTGCATTGTCCTGCATTATGCACCTTTACTGCCCAACAGAGGGCATTGCCTGCATGCCTCCTTGTGCATTGTCCTGGTTATGCACGTTTACTTCCCATCAGAGGGCATTGCCTGCAGCCTCCTTGTGCATTGTCCTGGTTCATGCACCTTTAATTCCCACCAGAGGGCATTGCCTGCAGCCTCCTTGTGCATTGTCCTGGTTATGCACCTTTACTTCCCACCAGAGGGCATTGCCTGCAGCCTCCTTGTGCATTGTCCTGGTTATGCACCTTTACTTCCCACCAGAGGGCATTGCCTGCAGCCTCCTTGTGCATTGTCCTGGTTATGCACCTTTACTTCCCAGCAGAGGGCATTGCCTGCAGCCTCCTTGTGCATTGTCCTGGTTATGCACCTTTACTTCCCACCACATGGCATTGCCCGCAGCCTCCTTGTGCATTGTCCTGGTTATGCACCTTTACTTCTCACCAGAGGGCTTTGCCTGCAGTCTCCTTGTGCATTGTCCTGGTTATGCACCTTTACTTCCCACCAGAAGGCATTGCCCGCAGCCTCCTTGTGCATTGTCCTGTGTTATGCACCTTTACTTCCCACCAGAAGACATTGCCTGCAGCCTCCTTGTGCATCCTACTGGTTATGCACGTTTACTTCCCACCGAGGGCATTGCCTGCAGCCACCTTGTGCATTGTCCTGCATTATGCACCTTTACTTCCCAACAGAGGGCATTGCCTGCAGCCTCCTTGTGCATTGTCCTGGTTATGCACGTTTACTTCCCACCAGAGGGCATTGCCTGCAGCCACCTTGTGCATTGTCCTGGTTATGCACGTTTACTTCCCACCAGAGGGCATAGCCTGCAGCCACCTTGTGCATTGTCCTGGTTATGCACGTTTACTTCCCTCCAGAGGGCATTGCCTGCAGCCTTCTTGTGCATTGTCCTGGTTATGCACCTTTACTTTCCAAAAGAGGGCATTGCCTGCAGCCTCCTTGTGCATACTCCTGGTTATGCACGTTTACTTCCCAGCAGAGGGCATTGCCTGCAGATCTCCTTGTGCATTGTCCTGGTTATGCACCTTTTCTTCCCTCCAGAGGGCATTGCCTGCAGCCTCCTTGTGCATTGTCCTGGTTATGCACCTTTACTTTCCAAAAGAGGGCATTGCCTGCAGCCTCCTTGTGCATTGTCCTGGTTATGCACGTTTACTTCCCAGCAGAGGGCATTGCCTGCAGGTCTCCTTGTGCGTTGTCCTGGTTATGCACCTGTACTTCCCACCAGAAGGCTTTGCCTGCAGCCTCCTTGTGCATTGTCCTGGTTATGCACCTTTACTTCCCAACAGAGGGCATTGCCTGCATCCTCTTGTGCATTGTCCTGGTTATGCACCTTTACTTCCCACCAGAGGGCATTGCCTGCAGCCTCCTTGTGCATTGTCCTGGTTATGCACGTTTACCTCCCAGCAGAGGGCATTGCCTGCAGCCTCCTTGTGCAGTGTCCTGGTTATGCACCTTGACTTCCCAACAGAGGGCATTGCCTGCAGTCTCCTTGTGCATTGTCCTGCGTTATGCACCTTTACTTCCCAACAGAGGGCATTGCCTGCATGCCTCCTTGTGCATTGTCCTGGTTATGCTCCTTTACTTCCCACCAGAGGGCATTGCCTGCAGCCTCCTTGTGCATTGTCCTGGTTATGCACTTTTACTTCCCAACAGAGGACATTGCCTGCAGCCTCCTTCTGCATTGTCCTTGTTATGCACCTTTACTTCCCACCAGAGGGCATTGCCTGCAGCCTCCTTGTGCATTGTCCTGGTTATGCACCTTTACTTTCCACCAGGGGGCATTGCCTGCAGGCCTCCTTGTGCATTGTCCTGCATTATGCACCTTTACTTCCCATCAGAGGGCATTGCCTGCAGCCTCCTTGTGCATTGTCCTGGTTCATGCACCTTTAATTCCCACCAGAGGGCATTGCCTGCAGCCTCCTTGTGCATTGTCCTGGTTATGCACCTTTACTTCCCACCAGAGGGCATTGCCTGCAGCCTCCTTGTGCATTGTCCTGGTTATGCACCTTTACTTCCCACCAGAGGGCATTGCCTGCAGCCTCCTTGTGCATTGTCCTGGTTATGCACCTTTACTTCCCAGCAGAGGGCATTGCCTGCAGCCTCCTTGTGCATTGTCCTGGTTATGCACCTTTACTTCCCACCACATGGCATTGCCCGCAGCCTCCTTGTGCATTGTCCTGGTTATGCACCTTTACTTCTCACCAGAGGGCTTTGCCTGCAGTCTCCTTGTGCATTGTCCTGGTTATGCACCTTTACTTCCCACCAGAAGGCATTGCCCGCAGCCTCCTTGTGCATTGTCCTGTGTTATGCACCTTTACTTCCCACCAGAAGACATTGCCTGCAGCCTCCTTGTGCATCCTACTGGTTATGCACGTTTACTTCCCACCCGAGGGCATTGCCTGCAGCCACCTTGTGCATTGTCCTGCGTTATGCACCTTTACTTCCCAACAGAGGGCATTGCCTGCAGCCTCCTTGTGCATTGTCCTGGTTATGCACGTTTACTTCCCACCAGAGGGCATTGCCTGCAGCCACCTTGTGCATTGTCCTGGTTATGCACGTTTACTTCCCACCAGAGGGCATAGCCTGCAGCCACCTTGTGCATTGTCCTGGTTATGCACGTTTACTTCCCTCCAGAGGGCATTGCCTGCAGCCTCCTTGTGCATTGTCCTGGTTATGCACCTTTACTTTCCAAAAGAGGGCATTGCCTGCAGCCTCCTTGTGCATAGT
This sequence comes from Lissotriton helveticus, assembly GCF_964261635.1. Lineage (NCBI taxonomy): Eukaryota > Metazoa > Chordata > Amphibia > Caudata > Salamandridae > Lissotriton > Lissotriton helveticus. The sequence continues at coordinate 3,128,919 of NW_027611656.1, read as the reverse complement.
CCTGGTTATGCACGTTTACTTCCCAGCAGAGGGCATTGCCTGCAGATCTCCTTGTGCATTGTCCTGGTTATGCACCTTTTCTTCCCTCCAGAGGGCATTGCCTGCAGCCTCCTTGTGCATTGTCCTGGTTATGCACCTTTACTTTCCAAAAGAGGGCATTGCCTGCAGCCTCCTTGTGCATTGTCCTGGTTATGCACGTTTACTTCCCAGCAGAGGGCATTGCCTGCAGGTCTCCTTGTGCGTTGTCCTGGTTATGCACCTGTACTTCCCACCAGAAGGCTTTGCCTGCAGCCTCCTTGTGCATTGTCCTGGTTATGCACCTTTACTTCCCAACAGAGGGCATTGCCTGCATCCTCTTGTGCATTGTCCTGGTTATGCACCTTTACTTCCCACCAGAGGGCATTGCCTGCAGCCTCCTTGTGCATTGTCCTGGTTATGCACGTTTACCTCCCAGCAGAGGGCATTGCCTGCAGGTCTCCTTGTGCATTGTCCTGGTTATGCACGTTTTCTTCCCTCCAGAGGGCATTGCCTGCAGCTTCCTTGTGCATTGTCCTGGTTATGCACCTTTACTTTCAAAAAGAGGGCATTGCCTGCAGCCTCCTTGTGCATTGTCCTGGTTATGCATGTTTACTTCCCAGCAGAGGGCATTGCCAGCAGCCTCCTTGTGCATTGTCCTGCGTTTTTCACCTTTAATTCCCACCAGAGGGCATTGCATGCAGCCTCCTTGTGCATTGTCCTGGTTATGCACCTTTACTTCCCACCAAAGGGCATTGCCAGCAGCCTCCTTGTGCATTGTCCTGGTTATGCACCTTTACTTCCCACCAGAGGGCATTGCCTGCAGCCTCCTTGTGCATTGTCCTGGTTATGCACCTTTACTTCCCAACAGAGGGATTGCCTGCAGCCACCTTGTGCATTGTCCTGCGTTATGCACCTTTACTTCCCAACAGAGGGCATTGCCTGCAACCACCTTGTGCATTGTCCTGCGTTATGCACCTTTACTTCCCACCAGAGGGCATTGCCTGCAGCCTCCTTGTGCATTGTCCTGGTTATGTACCTTTACTTTCCAAAAGAGGGCATTGCCTGCAGCCTCCTTGTGCATTGTCCTGGTTATGCATGTTTACTTCCCAGCAGAGGGCATTGCCTGCAGGTCTCCTGGTGCAGTGTCCTGGTTATGCACCTGTACTTCCCACCAGAAGGCTTTGCCTGCAGCCTCCTTGTGCATTGTCCTGGTTATGCACCTTTACTTCCCACCAGAGGGCATTGCCTGCAGCCTCCTTGTGCATTGTCCTGGTTATGCACCTTTACTTCCCACCAGAGGGCATTGCCAGCAGCCTTCTTGTGCATTGTCCTGGTTATGCACCTTTACTTCCCACCAGAGTGCATTGCCTGCAGCCTCCTTGTGCATTGTCCTGGTTATGCATCTTTACTTCCCAACAGAGGGCATTGCCTGCAGCCTCCTTGTGCATTGTCCTGGTTATGCACCTCTACTTCCCATCAGAGGGCATTGCCTGCAGCCTCCTTGTGCATTGTCCTGGTTATGCACCTTTTCTTCCCATCAGAGGGCATTGCCTGCAGCCTCCTTGTGCATTGTCCTGGTTATGCACCTTTACTTTCCAAAAGAGGGCATTGCCTGCAGCCTCCTTGTGCATTGTCCTGGTTATGCACGTTTACTTCCCAGCAGAGGGCATTGCCTGCAGGTCTCCTTGTGCGTTGTCCTGGTTATGCACCTGTACTTCCCACCAGAAGGCTTTGCCTGCAGCCTCCTTGTGCATTGTCCTGGTTATGCACCTTTACTTCCCAACAGAGGGCATTGCCTGCATCCTCTTGTGCATTGTCCTGGTTATGCACCTTTACTTCCCACCAGAGGGCATTGCCTGCAGCCTCCTTGTGCATTGTCCTGGTTATGCACGTTTACCTCCCAGCAGAGGGCATTGCCTGCAGCCTCCTTGTGCAGTGTCCTGGTTATGCACCTTGACTTCCCAACAGAGGGCATTGCCTGCAGTCTCCTTGTGCATTGTCCTGCGTTATGCACCTTTACTTCCCAACAGAGGGCATTGCCTGCATGCCTCCTTGTGCATTGTCCTGGTTATGCTCCTTTACTTCCCACCAGAGGGCATTGCCTGCAGCCTCCTTGTGCATTGTCCTGGTTATGCACTTTTACTTCCCAACAGAGGACATTGCCTGCAGCCTCCTTCTGCATTGTCCTTGTTATGCACCTTTACTTCCCACCAGAGGGCATTGCCTGCAGCCTCCTTGTGCATTGTCCTGGTTATGCACCTTTACTTTCCACCAGGGGGCATTGCCTGCAGGCCTCCTTGTGCATTGTCCTGCATTATGCACCTTTACTTCCCATCAGAGGGCATTGCCTGCAGCCTCCTTGTGCATTGTCCTGGTTCATGCACCTTTAATTCCCACCAGAGGGCATTGCCTGCAGCCTCCTTGTGCATTGTCCTGGTTATGCACCTTTACTTCCCACCAGAGGGCATTGCCTGCAGCCTCCTTGTGCATTGTCCTGGTTATGCACCTTTACTTCCCACCAGAGGGCATTGCCTGCAGCCTCCTTGTGCATTGTCCTGGTTATGCACCTTTACTTCCCAGCAGAGGGCATTGCCTGCAGCCTCCTTGTGCATTGTCCTGGTTATGCACCTTTACTTCCCACCACATGGCATTGCCCGCAGCCTCCTTGTGCATTGTCCTGGTTATGCACCTTTACTTCTCACCAGAGGGCTTTGCCTGCAGTCTCCTTGTGCATTGTCCTGGTTATGCACCTTTACTTCCCACCAGAAGGCATTGCCCGCAGCCTCCTTGTGCATTGTCCTGTGTTATGCACCTTTACTTCCCACCAGAAGACATTGCCTGCAGCCTCCTTGTGCATCCTACTGGTTATGCACGTTTACTTCCCACCCGAGGGCATTGCCTGCAGCCACCTTGTGCATTGTCCTGCGTTATGCACCTTTACTTCCCAACAGAGGGCATTGCCTGCAGCCTCCTTGTGCATTGTCCTGGTTATGCACGTTTACTTCCCACCAGAGGGCATTGCCTGCAGCCACCTTGTGCATTGTCCTGGTTATGCACGTTTACTTCCCACCAGAGGGCATAGCCTGCAGCCACCTTGTGCATTGTCCTGGTTATGCACGTTTACTTCCCTCCAGAGGGCATTGCCTGCAGCCTCCTTGTGCATTGTCCTGGTTATGCACCTTTACTTTCCAAAAGAGGGCATTGCCTGCAGCCTCCTTGTGCATAGTCCTGGTTATGCACGTTTACTTCCCAGCAGAGGGCATTGCCTGCAGATCTCCTTGTGCATTGTCCTGGTTATGCACCTTTTCTTCCCTCCAGAGGGCATTGCCTGCAGCCTCCTTGTGCATTGTCCTGGTTATGCACCTTTACTTTCCAAAAGAGGGCATTGCCTGCAGCCTCCTTGTGCATTGTCCTGGTTATGCACGTTTACTTCCCAGCAGAGGGCATTGCCTGCAGGTCTCCTTGTGCGTTGTCCTGGTTATGCACCTGTACTTCCCACCAGAAGGCTTTGCCTGCAGCCTCCTTGTGCATTGTCCTGGTTATGCACCTTTACTTCCCAACAGAGGGCATTGCCTGCATCCTCTTGTGCATTGTCCTGGTTATGCACCTTTACTTCCCACCAGAGGGCATTGCCTGCAGCCTCCTTGTGCATTGTCCTGGTTATGCACGTTTACCTCCCAGCAGAGGGCATTGCCTGCAGGTCTCCTTGTGCATTGTCCTGGTTATGCACGTTTTCTTCCCTCCAGAGGGCATTGCCTGCAGCTTCCTTGTGCATTGTCCTGGTTATGCACCTTTACTTTCAAAAAGAGGGCATTGCCTGCAGCCTCCTTGTGCATTGTCCTGGTTATGCATGTTTACTTCCCAGCAGAGGGCATTGCCAGCAGCCTCCTTGTGCATTGTCCTGCGTTTTTCACCTTTAATTCCCACCAGAGGGCATTGCATGCAGCCTCCTTGTGCATTGTCCTGGTTATGCACCTTTACTTCCCACCAAAGGGCATTGCCAGCAGCCTCCTTGTGCATTGTCCTGGTTATGCACCTTTACTTCCCACCAGAGGGCATTGCCTGCAGCCTCCTTGTGCATTGTCCTGGTTATGCACCTTTACTTCCCAACAGAGGGATTGCCTGCAGCCACCTTGTGCATTGTCCTGCGTTATGCACCTTTACTTCCCAACAGAGGGCATTGCCTGCAACCACCTTGTGCATTGTCCTGCGTTATGCACCTTTACTTCCCACCAGAGGGCATTGCCTGCAGCCTCCTTGTGCATTGTCCTGGTTATGTACCTTTACTTTCCAAAAGAGGGCATTGCCTGCAGCCTCCTTGTGCATTGTCCTGGTTATGCATGTTTACTTCCCAGCAGAGGGCATTGCCTGCAGGTCTCCTGGTGCAGTGTCCTGGTTATGCACCTGTACTTCCCACCAGAAGGCTTTGCCTGCAGCCTCCTTGTGCATTGTCCTGGTTATGCACCTTTACTTCCCACCAGAGGGCATTGCCTGCAGCCTCCTTGTGCATTGTCCTGGTTATGCACCTTTACTTCCCACCAGAGGGCATTGCCAGCAGCCTTCTTGTGCATTGTCCTGGTTATGCACCTTTACTTCCCACCAGAGTGCATTGCCTGCAGCCTCCTTGTGCATTGTCCTGGTTATGCATCTTTACTTCCCAACAGAGGGCATTGCCTGCAGCCTCCTTGTGCATTGTCCTGGTTATGCACCTCTACTTCCCATCAGAGGGCATTGCCTGCAGCCTCCTTGTGCATTGTCCTGGTTATGCACCTTTTCTTCCCATCAGAGGGCATTGCCTGCAGCCTCCTTGTGCATTGTCCTGGTTATGCACCTTTACTTCCCAGCAGAGGGCATTGCCTGCAGCCTCCTTGTGCATTGTCCTGGTTATGCACCTTTACTTCCCACCACATGGCATTGCCCGCAGCCTCCTTGTGCATTGTCCTGGTTATGCACCTTTACTTCTCACCAGAGGGCTTTGCCTGCAGTCTCCTTGTGCATTGTCCTGGTTATGCACCTTTACTTCCCACCAGAAGGCATTGCCCGCAGCCTCCTTGTGCATTGTCCTGTGTTATGCACCTTTACTTCCCACCAGAAGACATTGCCTGCAGCCTCCTTGTGCATCCTACTGGTTATGCACGTTTACTTCCCACCCGAGGGCATTGCCTGCAGCCACCTTGTGCATTGTCCTGCGTTATGCACCTTTACTTCCCAACAGAGGGCATTGCCTGCAGCCTCCTTGTGCATTGTCCTGGTTATGCATGTTTACTTCCCACCAGAGGGCATTGCCTGCAGCCACCTTGTGCATTGTCCTGGTTATGCACCTTTACTTCCCAACATAGGGCATTGCCTGCAGCCTCCTTTGCATTGCACTGGTTATGCACCTTGACTTCCCACCAGAGGGCATTGCCTGCAGCCTCCTTGTGCATTGTCCTGGTTATGCAACTTTACTTCCCAGCAGAGGGCATTGCCTGCAGGTCTCCTGGTGCAGTGTCCTGGTTATGCACCTGTACTTCCCACCAGAAGGCTTTGCCTGCAGCCTCCTTGTGCATTGTCCTGGTTATGCACCTTTACTTCCCACCAGAGGGCATTGCCTGCAGCCTCCTTGTGCATTGTCCTGGTTATGCACCTTTACTTCCCACCAGAGGGCATTGCCAGCAGCCTTCTTGTGCATTGTCCTGGTTATGCACCTTTACTTCCCACCAGAGGGCATTGCCTGCAGCCACCTTGTGCATTGTCCTGGTTATGCATCTTTACTTCCCAACAGAGGGCATTGCCTGCAGCCTCCTTGTGCATTGTCCTGGTTATGCACCTCTACTTCCCATCAGAGGGCATTGCCTGCAGCCTCCTTGTGCATTGCCCTGGTTATGCACCTTTTCTTCCCATCAGAGGGCATTGCCTGCAGCCTCCTTGTGCATTGTCCTGGTTATGCACCTTTACTTCCCAGCAGAGGGCATTGCCTGCAGCCTCCTTGTGCATTGTCCTGGTTATGCACCTTTACTTCCCACCACATGGCATTGCCCGCAGCCTCCTTGTGCATTGTCCTGGTTATGCACCTTTACTTCTCACCAGAGGGCTTTGCCTGCAGTCTCCTTGTGCATTGTCCTGGTTATGCACCTTTACTTCCCACCAGAAGGCATTGCCCGCAGCCTCCTTGTGCATTGTCCTGTGTTATGCACCTTTACTTCCCACCAGAAGACATTGCCTGCAGCCTCCTTGTGCATCCTACTGGTTATGCACGTTTACTTCCCACCCGAGGGCATTGCCTGCAGCCACCTTGTGCATTGTCCTGCGTTATGCACCTTTACTTCCCAACAGAGGGCATTGCCTGCAGCCTCCTTGTGCATTGTCCTGGTTATGCACGTTTACCTCGCACCAGAGGGCATTGCCTGCAGCCACCTTGTGCATTGTCCTGGTTATGCACCTTTACTTCCCAACATAGGGCATTGCCTGCAGCCTCCTTTGCATTGCACTGGTTATGCACCTTGACTTCCCAACAGAGGGTATTGCCTGCAGCCTCCTTGTGCATTGTCCTGGTTATGCACCTTTACTTTCCAAAAGAGGGCATTGCCTGCAGCCTCCTTGTGCATTGTCCTGCGTTATGCACCTTTACTTCCCACCAGAGGCCATTGCCTACAGCCTCCTTGTGCATTGTCCTGGTTATGCACGTTTACTTCCAAGCAGAGGGCATTGCCTGCAGCCTCCTTGTGCATTGTCCTGGTTATGCACGTTTATTTCCCACCAGAGGGCATTGCCTGCAGCCACCTTGTGCATTGTCCTGGTTATGCACGTTTAGTTCCCTCCAGAAGGCTTTGCCTGCAGCCTCCTTGTGCATTGTCCTGGTTATGCACCTTTACTTCCCACCAGATGGCATTGCCCGCAGGCCTCCTTTGCATTGCACTGGTTATGCACCTTGACTTCCCAACAGAGGGTATTGCCTGCAGCCTCCTTGTGCATTGTCCTGGTTATGCACCTTTACTTTCCAAAAGAGGGCATTGCCTGCAGCCTCCTTGTGCATTGTCCTGGTTATGCACGTTTACTTCCAAGCAGAGGGCATTGCCTGCAGCCTCCTTGTGCATTGTCCTGGTTATGCACGTTTATTTCCCACCAGAGGGCATTGCCTGCAGGCATCCTTGTGCATTGTCCTAGTTATGCACGTTTACTTCCAAGCAGAGGGCATTGCCTGCAGCCTCCTTGTGCATTGTCCTGGTTATGCACCTTTAATTCCCAACAGAGGGCATTGCCTGCATGCCTCCTTGTGCATTGTCCTGGTTATGCTCCTTTACCTCCCACCAGAGGGTATTGCCTGCAGCCTCCTTGTGCATTGTCCTGGTTATGCATGTTCACTTCCCACCAGAGGGCATTGCCTGCATGCCTCCTTGTGCATTGTCCTGGTTATGCTCCTTTACCTCCCACCAGAGGGTATTGCCTGCAGCCTCCTTGTGCATTGTCCTGGTTATGCACCTTTACTTCCCAGCAAAGGGCATGCCTGCAGCCTCCTTGTGCATCGTCTTGCATTATGCACCTTTACTTCCCAACAGAGGGCATTGCCTGCATGCCTCCTTGTGCATTGTCCTGGTTATGCTCCTTTACCTCCCACCAGAGGGCATTTCCTGCAGCCTCCTTGTGCATTGTCTTGGTTATGCACCTTTACTTCCCAACAGAGGGCTTTGCCTGCAGGCCTCCTTGTGCATTGTCCTGGTTATGCACTTTTACTTCCCACCAGAGTGCATTGCCTGCAGCCTCCTTGTGCATTGTCCTGGTTATGCAGCTTTACTTCCCAGCAGAGGGCATTGCCTGCAGCCTCCTTGTGCATTGTCCTGGTTATGCTCCTTTACCTCCCATCAGAGGGTATTGCCTGCAGCCTCCTTGTGCATTGCTCTGGTTATGCACCTTTACTTCCCAGCAAAGGACATTGCCTGCAGCCTCCTTGTGCATCGTCTTGCATTATGCACCTTTACTTCCCAACAGAGGGCATTGCCTGCATGCCTCCTTGTGCATTGTCCTGGTTATGCACCTTTACTTCCCAACAGAGGGCATTGCCTGCAGCCTCCTTGTGCATCGTCCTGCGTTATGCACCTTTACTTTCCAACAGAGGGCATTCCCTGCAGCCCCCTTGTGCATTGTCCTGGTTATGCACCTTTACTTCCCACCAGAGGGCATTGCCTGCAGGTGTCCTTGTGCATTGTCCTGGTTATGCACCTTTACTTCCCACCAGAGGGCATTACCTGCAGGTGTCCTTGTGCATTGTCCTGCATTATGCACGTTTACTTCCCAGCAGAGGGCATTGCCTGCAGCCTCCTTGTGCATTGTCCTGGTTATGCACCTTTACTTCCCACCAGAGGGCATTGCATGCAGGTGTCCTTGTGCATTGTCCTGGTTATGCACCTCTACTTCCCATCAGAGGGCATTGCCTGCAGGCCTCCTTGTGCTTTGTCCTGGTTATGCACGTTTACTTCCCACCAGAGGGCATTGCCAGCAGCCTCCTTGCGCATTGTCCTGGTTATGCTCCTTTACCTCCCACCAGAGGGCATTTCCTGCAGCCTCCTTGTGCATTGTCCTGGTTATGCACCTTTACTTCCCACCAGAGGGCATTGCCTGCAGCCTCCTTGTGCATTGTCCTGGTTATGCACCTTTACTTCCCAGCAGAGGGCATTGCCTGCAGCCTCCTTGTGCATTGTCCTGGTTATGCACCTTTACCTCCCATCAGAGGATATTGCCTGCAGCCTCCTTGTACATTGTCCTGGTTATGCACCTTTACTTCCCAACAGAGGGCATTGCCTGCAGCCTCCTTGTGCATCGTCCTGCGTTATGCACCTTTACTTCCCAACAGAGGGCATTGCCTGCATGCCTCCTTGTGCATTGTCCTGGTTATGCACCTTTACTTCCCAACAGAGGGCATTGCCTGCAGCCTCCTTGTGCATCGTCCTGCGTTATGCACCTTTACTTCTCAACAGAGGGCATTCCCTGCAGCCTCCTTGTGCATTGTCCTGGTTATGCACCTTTACTTCCCACCAGAGGGCATTGCCTGCAGCCTCCTTGTGCATTGTCCTGGTTATGCAACTTTACTTCCCAGCAGAGGGCATTGCCTGCAGGTTTCCTTGTGCATTGTCCTGGTTATGCACCTCTACTTCCCATCAGAGGGCATTGCCTGCAGGCCTCCTTGTGCTTTGTCCTGGTTATGCACGTTTACTTCCCACCAGAGGGCATTACCTGCAGCCTCCTTGTGCATTGTCCTGGTTATGCACCTTTACTTCCCAACAGAGGGCATTGCCTGCAGCCTCCTTGTGCATCGTCCTGCATTATGCACCTTTACTTCCCAACAGAGGGCATTCCCTGCAGCCTCCTTGTGCATTATCCTGGTTATGCTCCTTTACCTCCCACCAGAGGGCATTTCCTGCAGCCTCCTTGTGCATTGTCCTGGTTATGCACCTTTACTTCCCAACAGAGGGCATTGCCTGCAGCCTCCTTGTGCATTGTCCTGCGTTATTCATCTTTAATTCCCACCAGAGTGCATTGCCTGCAGCTTCCTTGTGCATTGTCCTGGTTATGCACCTTTACTTCCCAACAGAGAGCATTGCCTGCAGCCTCCTTGTGCATTGTCCTGCATCATGCACCTTTACTTCCCAACAGAGGGCATTGCCTTCAACCTCCTTGTGCATTGTTGTTAGACGGGGACCCTGAGGGTCGGCCGGATACTGGGGGAGAGATCCCCGAGTGGGACCGTCTCCGGCGATCGTACAGACAAGTTACCTCCCGCCCCACAAACAGGCACCACACCAAGTCGAGTTCAATGCTTTATGTAAGGTTCTTAAGGCAAGGATATCAGCGATACAGGATATCTCGGACCCGGGGGTCCTCTCACTTCTAGTCTCTGTAGGGAAAAGGGGGTAGCGGGACAGTCTTGGTACCGGATCGGTACAGGTGGTGTTAAGAGGCGAGCTCACAATCCTCGAGCTGGAGTGTCTGTGGATCGGGCCGCGGCGGCGCCAGCAGGCCAAGATGATAGTCTCACAAAGCAGAGGGCCGCGGCAGCGCCAGCAGGCCAAGTCGATGGATTCACGAGGCAGAGGGCCGCGGCAGCGCCAGCAGGCCACGACAATGGTTTCACGAGGCAGAGGGCCGCGGCAGCGCCAGCAGGCCACGACGATGGTTTCACGAGGCAGAGGGCCGCGGCAGCGCCAGCAGGCCAAGACGATGGTTTCACGAGGCAGAGGGCCGCGGCAGCGCCAGCAGGCCAAGACGAAGGTTTCACGAGGCAGAGGGCCGCGGCAGCGCCAGCAGGCCAGTTACGGATGAGTTCTTCTTGGGTCTCTCGACTCCAGGATACAACTCCCTTCCTGTCCTGGGGCTGCCTCAGTTATAGGCCTGGCGCCCTTTGATGTCCGGACCCTCGCTCTTGGAGGTCGGGGGGTCTGGGATGAGGGAGCCCAGACACCCAGCAGGGGGGTGGAGCCAGCGCCCGAGGAGGCTGGGGGTGCTCGGCACCTGGCGGGGGAGAGCCATCGACACTTTGTACTCCCATTGACCTGCCAAGTGGGCCGTTCACCTCCTGGGTGGGGGGTGGTGCCGGGATGTCGGGGCCTGGCCAGGCCCAGGGTTGGGGTTGGGCTGAGGCCGCACGGCCGCGTGGTGCCGTGTCCAAGATGGCGGCTGGGCCGGGCAATGGTGCTGACGGTGGCCCGGGCCCTGTCCGGCGGGGAGGGAGCGAGCCCTTCATGTGGCCTGTCCAACATGCGTCCCCCCCAGCTGAAGGCGGGGAGAGTCACCCATCTTCTTGGGGACTTTCCTCGTCGAGGCGGAAAAAGCGGGACAGGCCATCCGCGTTGGCGTGGTCTTGGCCGGGTCGATGTTCCACAGTGAAGTCCATCCCCTGCAGGGAGATGGACCAACGTAGCAGCTTCGGGTTCTCCCCCCGCATTTGCATCAGCCATTGCAGGGGTCGGTGGTCTGTTTGCACCCGGAAGTGGGTGCCGAAGAGGTAGGGCCGGAGCTTCTTGAGTGCCCAGACTACGGCGAAGGCCTCTCTCTCAATGGTGCTCCAGCGCTGTTCTCGGGGCAAGAGGCGTCGGCTGATGAAGACCACCGGATGGTCGACCCCTTCGGCGTTGAGTTGGGAGAGGACGGCCCCCACACCATGATCGGAGGCGTCCGTCTGCACAATGAACTCCCGGCTGTAGTCGGGAGCCTGGAGCACGGGGGCCGTGCACATGGCGGTCTTTAGCTTTTCGAAGGCCGATTGGCAGGCCGGGGTCCAGTTGACGGTTTTGGGGCTCTTTTTGGAGGTGAGCTCTGTGAGGGGCCCCACGATGCTGCCATAGTCCTTCACGAACCGCCGGTAGTATCCGGTGAGCCCCAGGAAGGCTCGGACCTCCGTTTGGATCGTAGGGGGTTGCCAGGCCTGGATGGCAGCGATCTTGAGTTGGAGAGGGGCCACCAGCCCGCTTCCCACTTGGTGCCCTAGGTAGGTCACGGACCCTTGGCCAACCTGGCACTTGCTGGCTTTGATGGTGAGCCCGGCTTGCTGGAGGGCGTGTAGAACCTCCCGCAGGTGGCGGAGGTGGTCGGTCCACTGGTGGCTGTACACAGCAATGTCGTCCAGGTAGGCGGCGCTGAAGTCTTCCAGGCCCGCCAGTACCTGGTTTACCAGCCGTTGGAACGTTGCCGGGGCGTTTTTCATGCCGAAGGGCATGACTTTAAAGTGGTAGTGCCCGTCTGGGGTAGAGAAGGCGGATCGTTCTTGGGCCCTAGGGGTGAGGCCGATCTGCCAGTAGCCCGCTGTTAGGTCGAAGATGCTCAGGTAGCGGGCGGCCCCCATCCGGTCAATTAGCTCGTCTGCCCGGGGGATGGGATGAGCGTCGGTCCGGGTAACTGCATTCAGCCCCCGATAGTCCACGCAGAACCGGAGCTCAGGGGCAACGCCCGGGGCAGCTGCCTTGGGAACCAGGACGACTGGGCTCGCCCAGGGACTGTCTGAGGGTTCGATCACTCCTAGGGTCAGCATTTTGGACACCTCGGTCTGGATGCAGGCTCGTACCCGGTCTGGTACGCGGTACGCTCGGTGTCGAATAGGAGGGCTGTCCCCGGTGTCCACATCGTGGAGGCACCAGGGGGTGACTCCGGGGGTGAGGGAGAACAGGGAGGCGAACTGCCTCAGGAGCGTTTGGCAGTCTTGGCGTTGCTCCGGGGACAGGGCCTCGGAGAGCTGGACCCCTTCCACTGAGCCATCCTGCTCGAGGGCCCTCAGTAAGTCCGGAAGGGGTTCGGAGTCTTCTTCTGTCCCAGTATCGGTAGCCATCAGGAGGCTGAGTTCGGATCGCACAAAACGGGGTTTGAGCCTGTTGGCATGGAGGACCCGTAGGGGGTTCCGGGCAGTCTCCATGTCGATTAAATAGGTGACGGGCCCCTTGCGTTCGATTACCTTGAAGGGCCCGGACCATCTGTCTTGGAGTGCACAGGGCTCAACCGGGGACATCACCCAGACCTGTTGTCCAGGTTCGAACTCAATGGAGGACGTGTGCTGATCGTACCACCTCTTCATGTCCTCCTGACTGGCCTCGAGGTTGGCTTTGGCGGCGTCTCGGAACCGCCGGGTCTGGTTGCGGAGAGCCAGGAGATACCTGTAGATGTCCGGGGGAGTTTTCTGGGGAGGCTGCTCCCAACCTTCCTTGACTAGGCTGAGGGGGCCCCGGACGGGGTGCCCGTACAGGAGTTCAAATGGGCTGAAGCCGAGGGACTTCTGCGGGACCTCCCGATAGGCAAACAGGAGGCATGGAAGTAGTACGTCCCACTGGCGTCGAAGGGGTTCTTCTAGACCCCTAATCATCCCCTTGAGGGTGCGGTTGAATCTCTCGACCAGTCCGTTTCCTTGCGGGTGATAGGGGGTCGTGAACTTGTAGGTGACCCCGCATTGCTGCCAGAGGGACTTCATATATCTGGAGATAAAGTTTGTGCCCCTGTCACTGACGACCTCCCGGGGGAACCCCACCCGGGAGAAGATCCCCATCAGGGCCCGGCCCACCACGGGGGCCGTCACAGTCCGAAGAGGGATGGCCTCGGGATAGCGGGTGGCGTGGTCTACAAGGACCAGGATGAACCGATGTCCTTGGGCTGTTCGCGGGTCGAGGGGCCCCACAATGTCTATTCCCACTCGTTCAAACGGGGTGGTGACGACAGGAAAGGGTTGTAACGGTGCTTTGATTTTTCGGCCACTTTTTCCGCTGGCCTGGCAGGTGGGGCAGGCCTTGCAGTGGTTGGTGACATCCTTCCGCATGTGGGGCCAGAAAAAATGGGTCACCAGGCGGTCGTAGGTTTTATCCTGCCCCAGGTGTCCGGCAAGGGGGACATCGTGGGCTAAGTTCAGGAGGAAGTCTCGGAAGCGAAGAGGCACCACCAGCACCCGACCGGCCCCTAGTTCTGCAACTTTCTGCTCGCTGTAGAGCAGGTCTTGGTCCCAGTAGATCCAGTGGGCCCCCGAGGTATCCCCGGTGCTCTGGGCCAGGGCTTGCTGCCGGAGTCCTTCGAGAGAGGGACAAGTTTTCTGTTCGGCCCGGAATTGTTCCTGCGTGGGGCCTCCCTCCTGCCGCCAGTGTGCCAGGTCAGGGACGTCCCGAAGCTGGTCGGATCCTTCTTCGGTTTGGGTCAATGGACTGGCTTCTGGGGCGGCCTCCTCTGGGATGAGCGCGGGAGGAGGTTCTGGCCACTCGGGCTCTTCCGGGCTGGGGACCGCGCGGGCGGTCATGGACCGGGTCGTGACGCAGACCCATTCGGGGAGGCCAAGCATCCCCAGGTGCTCCCTCCGCTCGACAGCTGCCCAGGGAGAGCTTTCAAGATCGTTTCCTAGGAGGCAGTCCACGGGGGCATCATCGCGGACAGTTACTTTTAACATCCCTGTTACTCCCCCCCACTCGAAGGGGACGCAGGCCATGTGGCATAGGCTTTCAGAGTTGTCGGCTGATCGGACAGGGCAAAGAATGTTCGGCAAGATTTGGTCTGGAGTGACGAGGTGGCGTCGGACCGCCGTTACACTGGCCCCGGTGTCGCGGAGGGCTTCCGCCCGGCGGCCATTAATGTTGACCCATTGACCGTACTTCTGTGTGTTGGCGGGAAGGGGGGCCCGCGGAATCATGTCTCTCTCCCCTAAGCAGACCAGTGCCATGGCGGCGGGTGCCCATTCAGAGGGATCGGCCTCGTACTCTTCATGGTCCTCCGGGATTAGTTCTTCCCCTAGGGCCGCCGCTGCAACTTGGCGGGGGGTAGTGTTCGGATTCTTTGGGCAGTTGGGATCACTGGCGTAGTGGCCGGGTCGCTGGCACCTGTGGCACGTAATGTTGGCCCGGAAACCGGCCCGGACGGCAGGGCTTCCTCGGCCAACCGGAGTCGAGGGGTTTCTGGGGGGTGACGAGGGGCCGGGGTCTCTCCCCCGACCCTGACTTCCTCCTCCCCCTCGGGGGCGATACGATCTGGATAATTCGCTGGGTGCGTTCCGGCCAACTCGGGTGCTTTCCCACCGGTCGGCTTCGACGGCGAGTTGTCGAGGGTCGGTTAGCTTACTGTCCAGGAGGTGTTGCCGGAGCTCCACGAAGCAGTTGTTCGACAGGTGTTCCCATACGATAAGGTCAAAGAGTTGTTCGTAGGTGCTTACCTTGTTGCCCTTGATCCACCCCTCGAAGGCTCGGCTAAAAAAATTCACGTACTCCACCCAAGTTGTACCCGGAATCCGTTTGCAGTCGCGGAACCGTTGGCGGTACATCTCAGGTGTGAGCCCGTATCGAGTGAGGAGGGCGGCCTTCATGTGGTCGTAGGAGGTCATCAGCTGGTCCGGGAGTTGCAGCAGGGCGTCCCGCCCTTCGTTGACAAACCTCCCCCATAACCCGGCTCCCCAATCGCTTCGGGGAATCCGGTGGGAGGTCATTGCCACCTCATAGGCTTTAAACCACTGCTGTATATCATCGTTCTTGTGGTATTCCCGGATGACATCTTTGGGGATGTGAACCTTGGGTTCGGTCGAGGCAGACGGGGTCGGTCGTTCGGGGAGCCCGAGGTCTTTATCCTGTTTCTGGATCTCCAGTGCTTTGAGATTGCGCTCATGTTCGTACTCTAGTTTCTTTTCCTCTAGCTCCCTCTGTCTTTGCTTGTCTTCTCGCTCTTCCCTGAGCCGTAAGTGTTCCAGGGTTATTTTTTGTTCTGCCAGCTTGAGTTCTCCATCCAAGCGAAGTCGGGCTAGTTCTAATTCGTGGAGTCTGGTTTTTTCTCTTTCTCGGATCTCTTCCAGGGAGAGACCCGCTCTTTCTTTAGTTGGTGCGGGGCTCGTTTCGGTTGTTTGTGTTCGGGGTACGGCCGTACCCGTTTCCGCCCAGGCTTCTAGGGCTCGTTTGAAGTCTTCCTTCGTACTTAGACCCGTGGTTGGGAGACCAAGTTCCATGCAATATTGCTTCAGTTCTCGGTGGTTGTAGTCTTCCAATTTTTCCATCTGGAATTTCTCCGTTGTTCCGCTCTCTGTTGTCATGGTGGTCGTGTGTCGTGGGTCGGGTGACTTTCTGTACGATTATGCGTAGGTTCGGATCCCGTCGCTGGCCACCAATGTTAGACGGGGACCCTGAGGGTCGGCCGGATACTGGGGGAGAGATCCCCGAGTGGGACCGTCTCCGGCGATCGTACAGACAAGTTACCTCCCGCCCCACAAACAGGCACCACACCAAGTCGAGTTCAATGCTTTATGTAAGGTTCTTAAGGCAAGGATATCAGCGATACAGGATATCTCGGACCCGGGGGTCCTCTCACTTCTAGTCTCTGTAGGGAAAAGGGGGTAGCGGGACAGTCTTGGTACCGGATCGGTACAGGTGGTGTTAAGAGGCGAGCTCACAATCCTCGAGCTGGAGTGTCTGTGGATCGGGCCGCGGCGGCGCCAGCAGGCCAAGATGATAGTCTCACAAAGCAGAGGGCCGCGGCAGCGCCAGCAGGCCAAGTCGATGGATTCACGAGGCAGAGGGCCGCGGCAGCGCCAGCAGGCCACGACGATGGTTTCACGAGGCAGAGGGCCGCGGCAGCGCCAGCAGGCCACGACGATGGTTTCACGAGGCAGAGGGCCGCGGCAGCGCCAGCAGGCCAAGACGATGGTTTCACGAGGCAGAGGGCCGCGGCAGCGCCAGCAGGCCAAGACGAAGGTTTCACGAGGCAGAGGGCCGCGGCAGCGCCAGCAGGCCAGTTACGGATGAGTTCTTCTTGGGTCTCTCGACTCCAGGATACAACTCCCTTCCTGTCCTGGGGCTGCCTCAGTTATAGGCCTGGCGCCCTTTGATGTCCGGACCCTCGCTCTTGGAGGTCGGGGGGTCTGGGATGAGGGAGCCCAGACACCCAGCAGGGGGGTGGAGCCAGCGCCCGAGGAGGCTGGGGGTGCTCGGCACCTGGCGGGGGAGAGCCATCGACACTTCGTACTCCCATTGACCTGCCAAGTGGGCCGTTCACCTCCTGGGTGGGGGGTGGTGCCGGGATGTCGGGGCCTGGCCAGGCCCAGGGTTGGGGTTGGGCTGAGGCCGCACGGCCGCGTGGTGCCGTGTCCAAGATGGCGGCTGGGCCGGGCAATGGTGCTGACGGTGGCCCGGGCCCTGTCCGGCGGGGAGGGAGCGAGCCCTTCATGTGGCCTGTCCAACAATTGTCCTGCGTTATGCACCTTTACTTCCCACCAGAGGGCATTGCCTGCAGCCTCCTTGTGCAGTGTCCTGGTTATGCACCTTGACTTCCCAACAGAGGGCATTGCCTGCAGTCTCCTTGTGCCTTGTCCTGCGTTATGCACCTTTACTTCCCAACAGAGGGCATTGCCTGCATGCCTCCTTGTGCATTGTCCTGGTTATGCTCCTTTACTTCCCACCAGAGGGCATTGCCTGCAGCCTCCTTGTGCATTGTCCTGGTTATGCACTTTTACTTCCCAACAGAGGACATTGCCTGCAGCCTCCTTCTGCATTGTCCTTGTTATGCACCTTTACTTCCCACCAGAGGGCATTGCCTGCAGCCTCCTTGTGCATTGTCCTGGTTATGCACCTTTACTTTCCACCAGAGGGCATTGCCTGCAGGCCTCCTTGTGCATTGTCCTGCATCATGCACCTTTACTTCCCATCAGAGGGCATTGCCTGCAGCCTCCTTGTGCATTGTCCTGGTTCATGCACCTTTAATTCCCACCAGAAGGCATTGCCTGCAGCCTCCTTGTGCATTGTCCTGGTTATGCACCTTTACTTCCCACCAGAGGGCATTGCCTGCAGCCTCCTTGTGCATTGTCCTGGTTATGCACCTTTACTTCCCACCAGAGGGCATTGCCTGCAGCCTCCTTGTGCATTGTCCTGGTTATGCACCTTTACTTCCCAGCAGAGGGCATTGCCTGCAGCCTCCTTGTGCATTGTCCTGGTTATGCACCTTTACTTCCCACCACATGGCATTGCCCGCAGCCTCCTTGTGCATTGTCCTGGTTATGCACCTTTACTTCTCACCAGAGGGCTTTGCCTGCAGTCTCCTTGTGCATTGTCCTGGTTATGCACCTTTACTTCCCACCAGAAGGCATTGCCCGCAGCCTCCTTGTGCATTGTCCTGTGTTATGCACCTGTACTTCCCACCAGAAGACATTGCCTGCAGCCTCCTTGTGCATCCTACTGGTTATGCACGTTTACTTCCCACCCGAGGGCATTGCCTGCAGCCACCTTGTGCATTGTCCTGCGTTATGCACCTTTACTTCCCAACAGAGGGCATTGCCTGCAGCCTCCTTGTGCATTGTCCTGGTTATGCACGTTTACTTCCCACCAGAGGGCATTGCCTGCAGCCACCTTGTGCATTGTCCTGGTTATGCACGTTTACTTCCCACCAGAGGGCATAGCCTGCAGCCACCTTGTGCATTGTCCTGGTTATGCACGTTTACTTCCCTCCAGAGGGCATTGCCTGCAGCCTCCTTGTGCATTGTCCTGGTTATGCACCTTTACTTTCCAAAAGAGGGCATTGCCTGCAGCCTCCTTGTGCATTGTCCTGGTTATGCACGTTTACTTCCAAGCAGAGGGCATTGCCTGCAGCCTCCTTGTGCATTGTCCTGGTTATGCACGTTTATTTCCCACCAGAGGGCATTGCCTGCAGGCATCCTTGTGCATTGTCCTAGTTATGCACGTTTACTTCCAAGCAGAGGGCATTGCCTGCAGCCTCCTTGTGCATTGTCCTGGTTATGCACCTTTAATTCCCAACAGAGGGCATTGCCTGCATGCCTCCTTGTGCATTGTCCTGGTTATGCTCCTTTACCTCCCACCAGAGGGTATTGCCTGCAGCCTCCTTGTGCATTGTCCTGGTTATGCTCCTTTACCTCCCACCAGAGGGTATTGCTTGCAGCCTCCTTGTGCATTGTCCTGGTTATGCACCTTTACTTCCCAGCAAAGGGCATGCCTGCAGCCTCCTTGTGCATCGTCTTGCATTATGCACCTTTACTTCCCAACAGAGGGCATTGCCTGCATGCCTCCTTGTGCATTGTCCTGGTTATGCTCCTTTACCTCCCACCAGAGGGCATTTCCTGCAGCCTCCTTGTGCATTGTCTTGGTTATGCACCTTTACTTCCCAACAGAGGGCTTTGCCTGCAGGCCTCCTTGTGCATTGTCCTGGTTATGCACTTTTACTTCCCACCAGAGTGCATTGCCTGCAGCCTCCTTGTGCATTGTCCTGGTTATGCAGCTTTACTTCCCAGCAGAGGGCATTGCCTGCAGCCTCCTTGTGCATTGTCCTGGTTATGCTCCTTTACCTCCCATCAGAGGGTATTGCCTGCAGCCTCCTTGTGCATTGCTCTGGTTATGCACCTTTACTTCCCAGCAAAGGACATTGCCTGCAGCCTCCTTGTGCATCGTCTTGCATTATGCACCTTTACTTCCCAACAGAGGGCATTGCCTGCATGCCTCCTTGTGCATTGTCCTGGTTATGCACCTTTACTTCCCAACAGAGGGCATTGCCTGCAGCCTCCTTGTGCATCGTCCTGCGTTATGCACCTTTACTTTCCAACAGAGGGCATTCCCTGCAGCCTCCTTGTGCATTGTCCTGGTTATGCACCTTTACTTCCCACCAGAGGGCATTGCCTGCAGGTGTCCTTGTGCATTGTCCTGGTTATGCACCTTTACTTCCCACCAGAGGGCATTGCCTGCAGGTGTCCTTGTGCATTGTCCTGCATTATGCACGTTTACTTCCCAGCAGAGGGCATTGCCTGCAGCCTCCTTGTGCATTGTCCTGGTTATGCACCTTTACTTCCCACCAGAGGGCATTGCATGCAGGTGTCCTTGTGCATTGTCCTGGTTATGCACCTCTACTTCCCATCAGAGGGCATTGCCTGCAGGCCTCCTTGTGCTTTGTCCTGGTTATGCACGTTTACTTCCCACCAGAGGGCATTGCCAGCAGCCTCCTTGCGCATTGTCCTGGTTATGCTCCTTTACCTCCCACCAGAGGGCATTTCCTGCAGCCTCCTTGTGCATTTTCTTGGTTATGCACCTTTACTTCCCAACAGAGGGCTTTGCCTGCAGGCCTCCTTGTGCATTGTCCTGGTTATGCACCTTTACTTCCCACCAGAGTTCATTGCCTGCAGCCTCCTTGTGCATTGTCCTGGTTATGCACCTTTACTTCCCAGCAGAGGGCATTGCCTGCAGCCTCCTTGTGCATTGTCCTGGTTATGTTCCTTTACCTCCCATCAGAGGATATTGCCTGCAGCCTCCTTGTACATTGTCCTGGTTATGCACCTTTACTTCCCAACAGAGGGCATTGCCTGCAGCCTCCTTGTGCATCGTCCTGCGTTATGCACCTTTACTTCCCAACAGAGGGCATTGCCTGCATGCCTCCTTGTGCATTGTCCTGGTTATGCACCTTTACTTCCCAACAGAGGGCATTGCCTGCAGCCTCCTTGTGCATCGTCCTGCGTTATGCACCTTTACTTCTCAACAGAGGGCATTCCCTGCAGCCTCCTTGTGCATTGTCCTGGTTATGCACCTTTACTTCCCACCAGAGGGCATTGCCTGCAGCCTCCTTGTGCATTGTCCTGGTTATGCAACTTTACTTCCCAGCAGAGGGCATTGCCTGCAGGTTTCCTTGTGCATTGTCCTGGTTATGCACCTCTACTTCCCATCAGAGGGCATTGCCTGCAGGCCTCCTTGTGCTTTGTCCTGGTTATGCACTGTTGGACAGGCCACATGAAGGGCCGCTCTCCCCCGGCCCAACCAGGCCCGAACCAGCCACGCAAGTACCACACACCACCATTGCACGTCCACCGTCCCCGCAGGGACCCCTACACTCGAACCTGTTGACCGCGTAGGCCGACCCACTATCGGCCTGCGCGCCCATCCTGGGCGCCATCTTGGACACTCCACCACGAGGCCGCCTGGCCCCCGATCGACCTCAACCCTGGGCCTGGCCAGGCCTCAGACATTCCGGCACCAACATCCACCCAGGAGGTGAGCGGGCTACTTGGTCAGTCAATGGGAGCAAGAGGTGTCGATGGCTCCCCCCGCCAAGTGCCGCTCGGCCATCGCCTCCCCGGGCGCTGGCTCCACCCCCCTGCTGGGTGTCTGAACCCCCTCATCCCGGACCTCCCGACCTCCAAGTGCGAGGGTCCGGACATCAAAGCACACCAGCCCTATAACTGGGGCAGCTCCAGAGCAGGACGGGAGTTGTATCTTGGAGTCGAGAGACGCAAAGAAGAACTCATCCTTGACGGACTACTGGCGCTGCCGTAGCTCTGTCTTGTGCACCCTCGTCTTGCCTGCTGGCGCTGCCGCGGCTTTGGGAACCACCCTATCCTTCATCATCGTCGGGACCTGCT
Organism: Lissotriton helveticus; assembly: GCF_964261635.1. Classification (NCBI taxonomy): domain Eukaryota; kingdom Metazoa; phylum Chordata; class Amphibia; order Caudata; family Salamandridae; genus Lissotriton; species Lissotriton helveticus. Next base: position 3,108,086 of record NW_027611656.1, on the reverse strand, counting down.
GGCGTGGCCGCGGACCGTTTGTAACCACCACCTTCATCGGGACCTGCTGGCTCTGCCGCGGACCGTCGTCTTCCTTCATCCATCTCGGGACCTGCTGGCTCCGCCGCGGCCCGTTCATCTACACCACCGAGCTCGAGGATTGAGAGCTATTTCCATCTTTTTGGTAACAAGACTGTCCCGCTACCCTTTTCCCAAACAGAGACCAGAATAGAGGGGACCCCTGAGTCCGGACCTCCTTGTACCATTCTACCGTACTTGAAGAATTGCCTATAAAGTATCGTTGAAACTTTATCATTGTGTGGTGTCCGTCTGTGGGGGGGAAGTTACTTGTCTGTACGATTCACTGGAGACGGCTCTCCCCGGAGACCTCTCCCCTTATCCTCGGCCGACCCTCCCGGTCCGTCTAACATTGGTGGCCAGCGACGGGATACGAATCACCGCATAAACCGTACAGAGAGTAGCTCACCCCACGGCGAATCACGATGTCAACTAAAGACAACGGATCAACGGAAAAATTCCAGATGGAGAAATTGGACGAGTACAGCCATCGTGAACTTAAACAGTTCTGTATCGAATTAGGTATCGCTACCACCGGACTAAATACCAAAGATGACTTTAAGCAGGCCCTGGAATCTTGGGCAGAAACCGGGGCTGCCGGAACCCCCGATCAAGACATCGCAGCACAAACCCCCATGGCCCCTGAAGAACGGAGAACGGGTCTCTCGCCAGACGAGATCCAGGAACGAGAAAGAACCCGACTACACGAGCTGGAAATGGCCCGGCTCAAAATGGACATTGAACTAAAGTTGGCCGAACAGAAAATCAACTTAGAGCACCTGCGTCTCCGAGAAGAAAGAGAGGAGAAACAGAGACAAAGGGAGCTCGAGGAAAAGAAACTGGCATATGAACATGAGCGGAAATTAGCTGAAATCGACCTACGCAAACAGAATAAAGAAGCAGGGGTGGCCGAGCAACCTCACACTACAGGGGCAACAGAGAAGAAGGTACACATCCCCAAGGATGTCGTTCGAGAATACTTCCGAGAGGACGACATCCAGCAATGGTTTAAGGCCTATGAAATCGCTATGACTGCACACCGGATCGATAGAAGCGATTGGGGGGCCGGTCTGTGGGGGAGATTCCTCAATGAGGGCCGCGACGCCCTGCTGCAGCTCCCGGACCACCAGATGACCTCCTATGACCATATGAAAGCTGCGCTCCTCACCCGCTATGGCCTCACACCCGAGATGTACCGTCAGAGGTTCCGAGACTGCACCCGCATCCCAGGTACAACTTGGGTGGACTATGTCAATTACTTTAGCCGAGCCTTCGAGGGCTGGATCAAAGGAAGCAAGGTCACAACCCACGAACAACTGTTCAATCTTATGGTATGGGAGCATCTGTCGAACAATTGCTTCATTGAACTTCGCCAGCACCTCCTCGACAGCAAGTTAACGGATCCCCGGCAGCTCGCAGCCGAAGCAGACCGGTGGGAGATCACCAGAGTGAGTCGAAATGGGTCCTCCGAACAGAACCGGAACAACAATGGTCAGCACCGTCCCCGAGGAGGTGGAGGCCAAGGACGCGGAAGAAGCAACGCTCCGGTCACCCCCACTACCAGCCCCACCGCCCCGGCCAACCGGGGCAGCACCCCAGCGCGACCGGGACATCGAGCCAATGTTACCTGCCATCGATGCCAACGAGTCGGACACTATGCAAACGACCCAAACTGCCCCCAGTACCAGAGCCCAAGACCCCGCCAAGTGGCCGCTGCTGCTCTGGGGGAGGAACAGATCTCAGAGGAACAAGAAGAATATGAACAGGAACACCAAGAATGGGAGCCAGCCGCCATGGCTCTCGCCTGCCTAGGGGGGAGAGACATGGTCCCGCGGGTCCCCCTACCCGCTAATACCCAGAAGTACAGCCAATGGGTGGGCATCAATGGACGCCGGGCTGAAGCCCTTCGTGACACTGGGGCCAGTATAACAGCCGTCCGCTGTCACCTGGTGACCCCCGAACAATACTTACCAAACATTCTCTGCCCTGTACGTTCAGCCGATAACTCAGAAAGTCTGTGTCGGATGGCCTGCGTCCCCTTCGAATGGGGAGGGGTCTCCGGCATGTTGAAGGTGACGGTCCGAGATGATGCCCCCGTAGACTGCCTCCTGGGTAATGACCTGGAAAGCTCTCCATGGGCAGCAGTCGAACGAAAAGAGCACCTGGGGATGCTGGGCGTCCCGGACTGGGCGTGCGTCACCACCCGGTCCATGACCGCCCGTGCCAACACCCGCCCAGAGGAACTCGAATGGCCGGCGCCACCGCCTCCGGTCGCCCCCGCCGAAACCACCGACCGTGACGTCCCCCCCGAACCAGCTCAACCTCCAGACCTCGCTAACCTCGACCAGTGGCCTCAAGAAGGGGGGCCCACGCAAGAACAATTTCGCCAAGAACAAAAGACCTGTCCCTCCCTCGAGGGACTCCGCCAGCAAGCGCTAGCCCAAAGCGCAGGGGATACCTCCGGAACTCACTGGGTCTACTGGGACAATGATCTGCTGTACAGTGAGCAAAGAATCGCGGAGCTGGGGGCCAGCCGAGTCCTAGTGGTACCCCTCCGTTTTAGAGACTTTCTGCTAAACCTGGCCCACGATGTCCCCCTGGCCGGACACTTGGGTCAAGACAAAACCTATAGCCGCCTGGTGACCCACTTCTTCTGGCCCAAAATGAGGGACAATGTACACCAGCATTGCCGATCTTGCCCCACGTGCCAAGCCAGTGGGAAGAGCGGCCGCAAACTGAAAGCCCCCCTGCAACCTTTTCCCGTGGTCACCACCCCGTTCGAGAGGGTCGGAATCGATATCGTAGGGCCCCTGGACCCGCGCACAAAACAAGGCCATCGATTCATCCTGGTGCTAGTGGACCACGCCACCCGCTACCCGGAGGCTGTTCCCCTGCAGACTGTGACAGCCCCGGTAGTCGGCCGGGCTCTGATGGGGATCTTCTCCCGGGTGGGCTTCCCCCGGGAGGTCGTCAGTGACAGAGGCACGAACTTTATTTCGAAATATATGAAATCTCTCTGGCAACAGTGCGGGGTTACCTACCGGTTCACGACCCCCTATCACCCTCAAGGAAACGGACTCGTTGAGCGGTTCAACCGCACGCTCAAAGGGATGATCGGGGGGTTGGAAGAGCCCCTCCGTCGCCAGTGGGATGTGCTGCTGCCGTGCCTCCTCTTCGCATATCGAGAGGTTCCCCAGAAGTCCCTGGGCTTCAGCCCATTTGAACTGCTATATGGACACCCCGTGCGCGGGCCGCTCAGCCTAGTGAAGGAAGGCTGGGAGATGCCCCCTCTAAAGAACCCACCAGATGTTTTCCGCTACCTCCTAACACTCCGCAACCAGACCCGGCGATTCCGAGAACTAGCAAAAGCCAACCTAGAGGCCAGTCAGGAGGACATGAAAAGGTGGTATGACCGGAATGCCTCCTCCATCGAATTTGAACCTGGGCAACAGGTATGGGTGATGTCCCCCACCGAACCCTGCGCCCTACAAGACAAGTGGACAGGGCCCTTCAAAGTGGTCGAGCGCAAGGGTCCGGCTACCTATCTCATCGACTTGGAATCTTCCCGGAACCCCCTCCGGGTCCTCCACGCTAACAGACTGAAACCGCACTTTGTACGGACAGAACTCAGCCTCCTGATGGCCACAGACAATGGGGCGGAAGAGGACTCCGAGCCCCTCCCTGACCTCCTACGGACTCGGGAGAAAGACGGCTCCGTAGATGGGGTCCGACTCTCAGAGGCCCTCACCCGAGAGCAACGCCAGGAGTGCCGAGTTCTCCTGTCACAATTCGCCAGCCTGTTCTCCCTCACCCCAGGTGTCACTTCCTGGTGTACGCACGATGTGGACACGGGGGACAGCCCCCCTATCCGCCACCGGGCCTACCGCGTGCCAGATCGGGTACGGGCCTGCATCCAGGAGGAAGTAGCCAAAATGCTCACGCTCGGGGTCATCGAGCCCTCAGACAGCCCCTGGGCCAGCCCTGTAGTACTGGTCCCCAAAGCAGCTGCCCCCGGCACCACACCAGAACTCCGGTTCTGCGTCGACTACCGGGGCTTGAATGCGGTCACCAGGACAGACGCACATCCCATCCCCCGGGCAGATGAACTAATCGACCGCATGGGAGCTGCCCGCTACCTCAGTATCTTCGACCTGACGGCGGGCTACTGGCAAATCGGCCTCACACCCCGGGCACAAGAACGTTCTGCCTTTTCCACTCCCGATGGCCATTACCATTTCACAGTCATGCCCTTCGGCATGAAGAATGCCCCAGCAACATTCCAACGGCTCGTCAATCAGGTCCTGGTGGGGCTCGAAGGATTCAGCGCCGCCTACTTAGACGACATCGCTGTATACAGCAACCAGTGGTCCGAGCACCTCCACCACCTCCGAGCAGTGCTGCACGCCCTTCAGCAAGCTGGCCTCACGATCAAGGCCAGCAAATGTCAAATTGGGCAAGGGTCTGTAACCTACCTCGGGCACCAGGTGGGAAGCGGCCTGGTGGCCCCTCTGCAGCTAAAAATTGCCGCCATCCAGTCCTGGCAGCCCCCCATTACCCAGACCGAGGTACGAGCCTTCCTGGGCCTCACGGGCTATTACCGAAGGTTCGTGAAAGACTATGGTACTATCGTGAGGCCCCTCACAGAGCTCACATCAAAGAATCAGCCCCAGAAGGTCAACTGGACCCCAGAGTGTCAAGCTGCATTTGAACAATTGAAAGCCGCCATGTGCTCCGCCCCTGTGCTCCAGGCCCCCGACTACAGCCGGGAGTTCATCGTCCAGACGGATGCCTCCGACCATGGCATTGGGGCAGTCCTGTCTCAAGTGAACACCGAAGGCCGTGATCAGCCGGTGGCCTTCATCAGCCGGCGACTCCTACCACGGGAACAACGCTGGAGCACCATAGAGAGGGAGGCCTTCGCGGTGGTATGGGCCCTCAAGAAGCTCCGGCCCTACCTTTTTGGCACACCCTTTCGGGTACAGACCGACCACCGACCCCTGCAGTGGCTGATGCAGATGCGGGGGGAAAACCCGAAGTTACTACGCTGGTCCATCTCCCTACAAGGGATGGACTTCACAGTTGAACATCGGCCTGGGCCAGATCACGCCAACGCAGATGGCCTGTCCCGGTTCTTCCGCCTCGACGAGAAGAGTCCCCAAGAGAATGGGTAACTCTCCCCGCCTTCAGCTGGGGGGGACGCATGTTGGACAGGCCACATGAAGGGCCGCTCTCCCCCGGCCCAACCAGGCCCGAACCAGCCACGCAAGTACCACACACCACCATTGCACGTCCACCGTCCCCGCAGGGACCCCTACACTCGAACCTGTTGACCGCGTAGGCCGACCCACTATCGGCCTGCGCGCCCATCCTGGGCGCCATCTTGGACACTCCACCACGAGGCCGCCTGGCCCCCGATCGACCTCAACCCTGGGCCTGGCCAGGCCTCAGACATTCCGGCACCAACATCCACCCAGGAGGTGAGCGGGCTACTTGGTCAGTCAATGGGAGCAAGAGGTGTCGATGGCTCCCCCCGCCAAGTGCCGCTCGGCCATCGCCTCCCCGGGCGCTGGCTCCACCCCCCTGCTGGGTGTCTGAACCCCCTCATCCCGGACCTCCCGACCTCCAAGTGCGAGGGTCCGGACATCAAAGCACACCAGCCCTATAACTGGGGCAGCTCCAGAGCAGGACGGGAGTTGTATCTTGGAGTCGAGAGACGCAAAGAAGAACTCATCCTTGACGGACTACTGGCGCTGCCGTAGCTCTGTCTTGTGCACCCTCGTCTTGCCTGCTGGCGCTGCCGCGGCTTTGGGAACCACCCTATCCTTCATCATCGTCGGGACCTGCTGGCGTGGCCGCGGACCGTTTGTAACCACCACCTTCATCGGGACCTGCTGGCTCTGCCGCGGACCGTCGTCTTCCTTCATCCATCTCGGGACCTGCTGGCTCCGCCGCGGCCCGTTCATCTACACCACCGAGCTCGAGGATTGAGAGCTATTTCCATCTTTTTGGTAACAAGACTGTCCCGCTACCCTTTTCCCAAACAGAGACCAGAATAGAGGGGACCCCTGAGTCCGGACCTCCTTGTACCATTCTACCGTACTTGAAGAATTGCCTATAAAGTATCGTTGAAACTTTATCATTGTGTGGTGTCCGTCTGTGGGGGGGAAGTTACTTGTCTGTACGATTCACTGGAGACGGCTCTCCCCGGAGACCTCTCCCCTTATCCTCGGCCGACCCTCCCGGTCCGTCTAACATGCACGTTTACTTCCCACCAGAGGGCATTACCTGCAGCCTCCTTGTGCATTGTCCTGGTTATGCACCTTTACTTCCCAACAGAGGGCATTGCCTGCAGCCTCCTTGTGCATCGTCCTGCATTATGCACCTTTACTTCCCAACAGAGGGCATTCCCTGCAGCCTCCTTGTGCATTATCCTGGTTATGCTCCTTTACCTCCCACCAGAGGGCATTTCCTGCAGCCTCCTTGTGCATTGTCCTGGTTATGCACCTTTACTTCCCAACAGAGGGCATTGCCTGCAGCCTCCTTGTGCATTGTCCTGCGTTATTCACCTTTAATTCCCACCAGAGTGCATTGCCTGCAGCTTCCTTGTGCATTGTCCTGGTTATGCACCTTTACTTCCCAACAGAGGGCATTGCCTGCAGCCTCCTTGTGCATTGTCCTGGTTATGCATCTTTACTTCCCAACAGAGGGCATTGCCTGCAGCCTCCTTGTGCATTGTCCTGGTTATGCACCTTTACTTCCCACCGAAGGGCATTGCCTGCAGCCACCTTGTTCATTGTCCTGCGTTATGCACCTTTACTTCCCACCAGAGAGCATTGCCTGCAGCCTCCTTGTGCATTGTCCTGCATCATGCACCTTTACTTCCCAACAGAGGGCATTGCCTTCAACCTCCTTGTGCATTGTCCTGCGTTATGCACCTTTACTTCCCACCAGAGGGCATTGCCTGCAGCCTCCTTGTGCAGTGTCCTGGTTATGCACCTTGACTTCCCAACAGAGGGCATTGCCTGCAGTCTCCTTGTGCCTTGTCCTGCGTTATGCACCTTTACTTCCCAACAGAGGGCATTGCCTGTATGCCTCCTTGTGCATTGTCCTGGTTATGCTCCTTTACTTCCCACCAGAGGGCATTGCCTGCAGCCTCCTTGTGCATTGTCCTGGTTATGCACTTTTACTTCCCAACAGAGGACATTGCCTGCAGCCTCCTTCTGCATTGTCCTTGTTATGCACCTTTACTTCCCACCAGAGGGCATTGCCTGCAGCCTCCTTGTGCATTGTCCTGGTTATGCACCTTTACTTTCCACCAGAGGGCATTGCCTGCAGGCCTCCTTGTGCATTGTCCTGCATCATGCACCTTTACTTCCCATCAGAGGGCATTGCCTGCAGCCTCCTTGTGCATTGTCCTGGTTCATGCACCTTTAATTCCCACCAGAGGGCATTGCCTGCAGCCTCCTTGTGCATTGTCCTGGTTATGCACCTTTACTTCCCACCAGAGGGCATTGCCTGCAGCCTCCTTGTGCATTGTCCTGGTTATGCACCTTTACTTCCCACCAGAGGGCATTGCCTGCAGCCTCCTTGTGCATTGTCCTGGTTATGCACCTTTACTTCCCAGCAGAGGGCATTGCCTGCAGCCTCCTTGTGCATTGTCCTGGTTATGCACCTTTACTTCCCACCACATGGCATTGCCCGCAGCCTCCTTGTGCATTGTCCTGGTTATGCACCTTTACTTCTCACCAGAGGGCTTTGCCTGCAGTCTCCTTGTGCATTGTCCTGGTTATGCACCTTTACTTCCCACCAGAAGGCATTGCCCGCAGCCTCCTTGTGCATTGTCCTGTGTTATGCACCTGTACTTCCCACCAGAAGACATTGCCTGCAGCCTCCTTGTGCATCCTACTGGTTATGCACGTTTACTTCCCACCCGAGCGCATTGCCTGCAGCCACCTTGTGCATTGTCCTGCGTTATGCACCTTTACTTCCCAACAGAGGGCATTGCCTGCAGCCTCCTTGTGCATTGTCCTGGTTATGCACGTTTACTTCCCACCAGAGGGCATTGCCTGCAGCCACCTTGTGCATTGTCCTGGTTATGCACGTTTACTTCCCACCAGAGGGCATAGCCTGCAGCCACCTTGTGCATTGTCCTGGTTATGCACGTTTACTTCCCTCCAGAGGGCATTGCCTGCAGCCTCCTTGTGCATTGTCCTGGTTATGCACCTTTACTTTCCAAAAGAGGGCATTGCCTGCAGCCTCCTTGTGCATAGTCCTGGTTATGCACGTTTACTTCCCAGCAGAGGGCATTGCCTGCAGATCTCCTTGTGCATTGTCCTGGTTATGCACCTTTTCTTCCCTCCAGAGGGCATTGCCTGCAGCCTCCTTGTGCATTGTCCTGGTTATGCACCTTTACTTTCCAAAAGAGGGCATTGCCTGCAGCCTCCTTGTGCATTGTCCTGGTTATGCACGTTTACTTCCCAGCAGAGGGCATTGCCTGCAGGTCTCCTTGTGCGTTGTCCTGGTTATGCACCTGTACTTCCCACCAGAAGGCTTTGCCTGCAGCCTCCTTGTGCATTGTCCTGGTTATGCACCTTTACTTCCCAACAGAGGGCATTGCCTGCATCCTCTTGTGCATTGTCCTGGTTATGCACCTTTACTTCCCACCAGAGGGCATTGCCTGCAGCCTCCTTGTGCATTGTCCTGGTTATGCACGTTTACCTCCCAGCAGAGGGCATTGCCTGCAGTTCTCCTTGTGCATTGTCCTGGTTATGCACGTTTTCTTCCCTCCAGAGGGCATTGCCTGCAGCTTCCTTGTGCATTGTCCTGGTTATGCACCTTTACTTTCAAAAAGAGGGCATTGCCTGCAGCCTCCTTGTGCATTGTCCTGCGTTATGCACCTTTACTTCCCACCAGAGGCCATTGCCTACAGCCTCCTTGTGCATTGTCCTGGTTATGCACGTTTACTTCCAAGCAGAGGGCATTGCCTGCAGCCTCCTTGTGCATTGTCCTGGTTATGCACGTTTATTTCCCACCAGAGGGCATTGCCTGCAGGCATCCTTGTGCATTGTCCTGGTTATGCACGTTTACTTCCAAGCAGAGGGCATTGCCTGCAGCCTCCTTGTGCATTGTCCTGGTTATGCACCTTTAATTCCCAACAGAGGGCATTGCCTGCATGCCTCCTTGTGCATTGTCCTGGTTATGCTCCTTTACCTCCCACCAGAGGGTATTGCCTGCAGCCTCCTTGTGCATTGTCCTGGTTATGCTCCTTTACCTCCCACCAGAGGGTATTGCCTGCAGCCTCCTTGTGCATTGTCCTGGTTATGCACCTTTACTTCCCAGCAAAGGGCATTGCCTGCAGCCTCCTTGTGCATCGTCTTGCATTATGCACCTTTACTTCCCAACAGAGGGCATTGCCTGCATGCCTCCTTGTGCATTGTCCTGGTTATGCTCCTTTACCTCCCACCAGAGGGCATTTCCTGCAGCCTCCTTGTGCATTGTCTTGGTTATGCACCTTTGCTTCCCAACAGAGGGCTTTGCCTGCAGGCCTCCTTGTGCATTGTCCTGGTTATGCACCTTTACTTCCCACCAGAGTGCATTGCCTGCAGCCTCCTTGTGCATTGTCCTGGTTATGCACCTTTACTTCCCAGCAGAGGGCATTGCCTGCAGCCTCCTTGTGCATTGTCCTGGTTATGCTCCTTTACCTCCCATCAGAGGGTATTGCCTGCAGCCTCCTTGTGCATTGCTCTGGTTATGCACCTTTACTTCCCAGCAAAGGGCATTGCCTGCAGCCTCCTTGTGCATCGTCTTGCATTATGCACCTTTACTTCCCAACAGAGGGCATTACCTGCATGCCTCCTTGTGCATTGTCCTGGTTATGCACCTTTACTTCCCAACAGAGGGCATTGCCTGCAGCCTCCTTGTGCATCGTCCTGCGTTATGCACCTTTACTTTCCAACAGAGGGCATTCCCTGCAGCCTCCTTGTGCATTGTCCTGGTTATGAACCTTTACTTCCCACCAGAGGGCATTGCCTGCAGGTGTCCTTGTGCATTGTCCTGGTTATGCACCTTTACTTCCCACCAGAGGGCATTGCCTGCAGGTGTCCTTGTGCATTGTCCTGCATTATGCACGTTTACTTCCCAGCAGAGGGCATTGCCTGCAGCCTCCTTGTGCATTGTCCTGGTTATGCACCTTTACTTCCCACCAGAGGGCATTGCATGCAGGTGTCCTTGTGCATTGTCCTGGTTATGTACCTCTACTTCCCATCAGAGGGCATTGCCTGCAGGCCTCCTTGTGCTTTGTCCTGGTTATGCACGTTTACTTCCCACCAGAGGGCATTGCCAGCAGCCTCCTTGCGCATTGTCCTGGTTATGCTCCTTTACCTCCCACCAGAGGGCATTTCCTGCAGCCTCCTTGTGCATTTTCTTGGTTATGCACCTTTACTTCCCAACAGAGGGCTTTGCCTGCAGGCCTCCTTGTGCATTGTCCTGGTTATGCACCTTTACTTCCCACCAGAGTGCATTGCCTGCAGCCTCCTTGTGCATTGTCCTGGTTATGCACCTTTACTTCCCAGCAGAGGGCATTGCCTGCAGCCTCCTTGTGCATTGTCCTGGTTATGCTCCTTTACCTCCCATCAGAGGATATTGCCTGCAGCCTCCTTGTACATTGTCCTGGTTATGCACCTTTACTTCCCAACAGAGGGCATTGCCTGCAGCCTCCTTGTGCATCGTCCTGCGTTATGCACCTTTACTTCCCAACAGAGGGCATTGCCTGCATGCCTCCTTGTGCATTGTCCTGGTTATGCACCTTTACTTCCCAACAGAGGGCATTGCCTGCAGCCTCCTTGTGCATCGTCCTGCGTTATGCACCTTTACTTCTCAACAGAGGGCATTCCCTGCAGCCTCCTTGTGCATTGTCCTGGTTATGCACCTTTACTTCCCACCAGAGGGCATTGCCTGCAGCCTCCTTGTGCATTGTCCTGGTTATGCAACTTTACTTCCCAGCAGAGGGCATTGCCTGCAGGTTTCCTTGTGCATTGTCCTGGTTATGCACCTCTACTTCCCATCAGAGGGCATTGCCTGCAGGCCTCCTTGTGCTTTGTCCTGGTTATGCACGTTTACTTCCCACCAGAGGGCATTACCTGCAGCCTCCTTGTGCATTGTCCTGGTTATGCACCTTTACTTCCCAACAGAGGGCATTGCCTGCAGCCTCCTTGTGCATCGTCCTGCATTATGCACCTTTACTTCCCAACAGAGGGCATTCCCTGCAGCCTCCTTGTGCATTATCCTGGTTATGCTCCTTTACCTCCCACCAGAGGGCATTGCCTTCAGCCTCCTTGTGCATTGTCCTGGTTATGCACCTTTACTTCCCAACAGAGGGCATTGCCTGCAGCCTCCTTGTGCATTGTCCTGGTTATGCATCTTTACTTCCCAACAGAGGGCTTTGCCTGCAGGCCTCTTTGTGCATTGTCCTGGTTATGCACCTTTACTTCCCACCAGAGGGCATTGCCTGCAGCCTCCTTGTGCATTGTCCTGGTTATGCACCTTTACTTCTCAGCAGAGGGCATTGCCTGCAGCCTCCTTGTGTATTGTCCTAGTTATGCACCTTTACTTCCCACCAGAGTGCATTGCCTGCAGCCTCCTTGTGCATTGTCCTGGTTATGCACCTTTACTTCCCAGCAGAGGGCATTGCCTGCAGCCTCCTTGTGCATTGTCCTGGTTATGCACCTTTACTTCCCACCAGAGGGCATTGCCTGCAGCCACCTTGTTCATTGTCCTGCGTTATGCACCTTTACTTCCCACCAGAGAGCATTGCCTGCAGCCTCCTTGTGCATTGTCCTGCATCATGCACCTTTACTTCCCAACAGAGGGCATTGCCTTCAACCTCCTTGTGCATTGTCCTGCATTATGCACCTTTACTTCCCACCAGAGGGCATTGCCTGCAGCCTCCTTGTGCAGTGTCCTGGTTATGCACCTTGACTTCCCAACAGAGGGCATTGCCTGCAGTCTCCTTGTGCATTGTCCTGCGTTATGCACCTTTACTTCCCAACAGAGGGCATTGCCTGCATGCCTCCTTGTGCATTGTCCTGGTTATGCTCCTTTACTTCCCACCAGAGGGCATTGCCTGCAGCCTCCTTGTGCATTGTCCTGGTTATGCACTTTTACTTCCCAACAGAGGGCATTGCCTTCAACCTCCTTGTGCATTGTCCTGCATTATGCACCTTTACTTCCCACCAGAGGGCATTGCCTGCAGCCTCCTTGTGCAGTGTCCTGGTTATGCACCTTGACTTCCCAACAGAGGGCATTGCCTGCAGCCTCCTTGTGCATTGTCCTGGTTATGCATCTTTACTTCCCAACAGAGGGCTTTGCCTGCAGGCCTCTTTGTGCATTGTCCTGGTTATGCACCTTTACTTCCCACCAGAGGGCATTGCCTGCAGCCTCCTTGTGCATTGTCCTGGTTATGCACCTTTACTTCTCAGCAGAGGGCATTGCCTGCAGCCTCCTTGTGTATTGTCCTAGTTATGCACCTTTACTTCCCACCAGAGTGCATTGCCTGCAGCCTCCTTGTGCATTGTCCTGGTTATGCACCTTTACTACCCAGCAGAGGGCATTGCCTGCAGCCTCCTTGTGCATTGTTTTGGTTATGCACCTTTACTTCCCACCAGAGGGCATTGCCTGCAGCCACCTTGTTCATTGTCCTGCGTTATGCACCTTTACTTCCCACCAGAGAGCATTGCCTGCAGCCTCCTTGTGCATTGTCCTGCATCATGCACCTTTACTTCCCAACAGAGGGCATTGCCTTCAACCTCCTTGTGCATTGTCCTGCATTATGCACCTTTACTTCCCACCAGAGGGCATTGCCTGCAGCCTCCTTGTGCAGTGTCCTGGTTATGCACCTTGACTTCCCAACAGAGGGCATTGCCTGCAGTCTCCTTGTGCATTGTCCTGCGTTATGCACCTTTACTTCCCAACAGAGGGCATTGCCTGCATGCCTCCTTGTGCATTGTCCTGGTTATGCTCCTTTACTTCCCACCAGAGGGCATTGCCTGCAGCCTCCTTGTGCATTGTCCTGGTTATGCACCTTTACTTCCCAGCAGAGGGCATTGCCTGCAGCCTCCTTGTGCATTGTCCTGGTTATGCTCCTTTACCTCCCATCAGAGGGTATTGCCTGCAGCCTCCTTGTGCATTGCTCTGGTTATGCACCTTTACTTCCCAGCAAAGGGCATTGCCTGCAGCCTCCTTGTGCATCGTCTTGCATTATGCACCTTTACTTCCCAACAGAGGGCATTACCTGCATGCCTCCTTGTGCATTGTCCTGGTTATGCACCTTTACTTCCCAACAGAGGGCATTGCCTGCAGCCTCCTTGTGCATCGTCCTGCGTTATGCACCTTTACTTTCCAACAGAGGGCATTCCCTGCAGCCTCCTTGTGCATTGTCCTGGTTATGAACCTTTACTTCCCACCAGAGGGCATTGCCTGCAGGTGTCCTTGTGCATTGTCCTGGTTATGCACCTTTACTTCCCACCAGAGGGCATTGCCTGCAGGTGTCCTTGTGCATTGTCCTGCATTATGCACGTTTACTTCCCAGCAGAGGGCATTGCCTGCAGCCTCCTTGTGCATTGTCCTGGTTATGCACCTTTACTTCCCACCAGAGGGCATTGCATGCAGGTGTCCTTGTGCATTGTCCTGGTTATGTACCTCTACTTCCCATCAGAGGGCATTGCCTGCAGGCCTCCTTGTGCTTTGTCCTGGTTATGCACGTTTACTTCCCACCAGAGGGCATTGCCAGCAGCCTCCTTGCGCATTGTCCTGGTTATGCTCCTTTACCTCCCACCAGAGGGCATTTCCTGCAGCCTCCTTGTGCATTTTCTTGGTTATGCACCTTTACTTCCCAACAGAGGGCTTTGCCTGCAGGCCTCCTTGTGCATTGTCCTGGTTATGCACCTTTACTTCCCACCAGAGTGCATTGCCTGCAGCCTCCTTGTGCATTGTCCTGGTTATGCACCTTTACTTCCCAGCAGAGGGCATTGCCTGCAGCCTCCTTGTGCATTGTCCTGGTTATGCTCCTTTACCTCCCATCAGAGGATATTGCCTGCAGCCTCCTTGTACATTGTCCTGGTTATGCACCTTTACTTCCCAACAGAGGGCATTGCCTGCAGCCTCCTTGTGCATCGTCCTGCGTTATGCACCTTTACTTCCCAACAGAGGGCATTGCCTGCATGCCTCCTTGTGCATTGTCCTGGTTATGCACCTTTACTTCCCAACAGAGGGCATTGCCTGCAGCCTCCTTGTGCATCGTCCTGCGTTATGCACCTTTACTTCTCAACAGAGGGCATTCCCTGCAGCCTCCTTGTGCATTGTCCTGGTTATGCACCTTTACTTCCCACCAGAGGGCATTGCCTGCAGCCTCCTTGTGCATTGTCCTGGTTATGCAACTTTACTTCCCAGCAGAGGGCATTGCCTGCAGGTTTCCTTGTGCATTGTCCTGGTTATGCACCTCTACTTCCCATCAGAGGGCATTGCCTGCAGGCCTCCTTGTGCTTTGTCCTGGTTATGCACGTTTACTTCCCACCAGAGGGCATTACCTGCAGCCTCCTTGTGCATTGTCCTGGTTATGCACCTTTACTTCCCAACAGAGGGCATTGCCTGCAGCCTCCTTGTGCATCGTCCTGCATTATGCACCTTTACTTCCCAACAGAGGGCATTCCCTGCAGCCTCCTTGTGCATTATCCTGGTTATGCTCCTTTACCTCCCACCAGAGGGCATTGCCTTCAGCCTCCTTGTGCATTGTCCTGGTTATGCACCTTTACTTCCCAACAGAGGGCATTGCCTGCAGCCTCCTTGTGCATTGTCCTGGTTATGCATCTTTACTTCCCAACAGAGGGCTTTGCCTGCAGGCCTCTTTGTGCATTGTCCTGGTTATGCACCTTTACTTCCCACCAGAGGGCATTGCCTGCAGCCTCCTTGTGCATTGTCCTGGTTATGCACCTTTACTTCTCAGCAGAGGGCATTGCCTGCAGCCTCCTTGTGTATTGTCCTAGTTATGCACCTTTACTTCCCACCAGAGTGCATTGCCTGCAGCCTCCTTGTGCATTGTCCTGGTTATGCACCTTTACTTCCCAGCAGAGGGCATTGCCTGCAGCCTCCTTGTGCATTGTCCTGGTTATGCACCTTTACTTCCCACCAGAGGGCATTGCCTGCAGCCACCTTGTTCATTGTCCTGCGTTATGCACCTTTACTTCCCACCAGAGAGCATTGCCTGCAGCCTCCTTGTGCATTGTCCTGCATCATGCACCTTTACTTCCCAACAGAGGGCATTGCCTTCAACCTCCTTGTGCATTGTCCTGCATTATGCACCTTTACTTCCCACCAGAGGGCATTGCCTGCAGCCTCCTTGTGCAGTGTCCTGGTTATGCACCTTGACTTCCCAACAGAGGGCATTGCCTGCAGTCTCCTTGTGCATTGTCCTGCGTTATGCACCTTTACTTCCCAACAGAGGGCATTGCCTGCATGCCTCCTTGTGCATTGTCCTGGTTATGCTCCTTTACTTCCCACCAGAGGGCATTGCCTGCAGCCTCCTTGTGCATTGTCCTGGTTATGCACTTTTACTTCCCAACAGAGGGCATTGCCTTCAACCTCCTTGTGCATTGTCCTGCATTATGCACCTTTACTTCCCACCAGAGGGCATTGCCTGCAGCCTCCTTGTGCAGTGTCCTGGTTATGCACCTTGACTTCCCAACAGAGGGCATTGCCTGCAGCCTCCTTGTGCATTGTCCTGGTTATGCATCTTTACTTCCCAACAGAGGGCTTTGCCTGCAGGCCTCTTTGTGCATTGTCCTGGTTATGCACCTTTACTTCCCACCAGAGGGCATTGCCTGCAGCCTCCTTGTGCATTGTCCTGGTTATGCACCTTTACTTCTCAGCAGAGGGCATTGCCTGCAGCCTCCTTGTGTATTGTCCTAGTTATGCACCTTTACTTCCCACCAGAGTGCATTGCCTGCAGCCTCCTTGTGCATTGTCCTGGTTATGCACCTTTACTACCCAGCAGAGGGCATTGCCTGCAGCCTCCTTGTGCATTGTTTTGGTTATGCACCTTTACTTCCCACCAGAGGGCATTGCCTGCAGCCACCTTGTTCATTGTCCTGCGTTATGCACCTTTACTTCCCACCAGAGAGCATTGCCTGCAGCCTCCTTGTGCATTGTCCTGCATCATGCACCTTTACTTCCCAACAGAGGGCATTGCCTTCAACCTCCTTGTGCATTGTCCTGCATTATGCACCTTTACTTCCCACCAGAGGGCATTGCCTGCAGCCTCCTTGTGCAGTGTCCTGGTTATGCACCTTGACTTCCCAACAGAGGGCATTGCCTGCAGTCTCCTTGTGCATTGTCCTGCGTTATGCACCTTTACTTCCCAACAGAGGGCATTGCCTGCATGCCTCCTTGTGCATTGTCCTGGTTATGCTCCTTTACTTCCCACCAGAGGGCATTGCCTGCAGCCTCCTTGTGCATTGTCCTGGTTATGCACTTTTACTTCCCAACAGAGGACATTGCCTGCAGCCTCCTTCTGCATTGTCCTTGTTATGCACCTTTACTTCCCACCAGAGGGCATTGCCTGCAGCCTCCTTGTGCATTGTCCTGGTTATGCACCTTTACTTTCCACCAGAGGGCATTGCCTGCAGGCCTCCTTGTGCATTGTCCTGCATTATGCACCTTTACTTCCCATCAGAGGGCATTGCCTGCAGCCTCCTTGTGCATTGTCCTGGTTCATGCACCTTTAATTCCCACCAGAGGGCATTGCCTGCAGCCTCCTTGTGCATTGTCCTGGTTATGCACCTTTACTTCCCACCAGAGGGCATTGCCTGCAGCCTCCTTGTGCATTGTCCTGGTTATGCACCGTTACTTCCCACCAGAGGGCATTGCCTGCAGCCTCCTTGTGCATTGTCCTGGTTATGCACCTTTACTTCCCAGCAGAGGGCATTGCCTGCAGCCTCCTTGTGCATTGTCCTGGTTATGCACCTTTACTTCCCACCACATGGCATTGCCCGCAGCCTCCTTGTGCATTGTCCTGGTTATGCACCTTTACTTCTCACCAGAGGGCTTTGCCTGCAGTCTCCTTGTGCATTGTCCTGGTTATGCACCTTTACTTCCCACCAGAAGGCATTGCCCGCAGCCTCCTTGTGCATTGTCGTGTGTTATGCACCTTTACTTCCCACCAGAAGACATTGCCTGCAACCTCCTTGTGCATCCTACTGGTTATGCACGTTTACTTCCCACCCGAGGGCATTGCCTGCAGCCACCTTGTGCATTGTCCTGCGTTATGCACCTTTACTTCCCAACAGAGGGCATTTCCTGCAGCCTCCTTGTGCATTGTCCTGGTTATGCACGTTTACTTCCCACCAGAGGGCATTGCCTGCAGCCACCTTGTGCATTGTCCTGGTTATGCACGTTTACTTCCCACCAGAGGGCATAGCCTGCAGCCACCTTGTGCATTGTCCTGGTTATGCACTTTTACTTCCCAACAGAGGACATTGCCTGCAGCCTCCTTCTGCATTGTCCTTGTTATGCACCTTTACTTCCCACCAGAGGGCATTGCCTGCAGCCTCCTTGTGCATTGTCCTGGTTATGCACCTTTACTTTCCACCAGAGGGCATTGCCTGCAGGCCTCCTTGTGCATTGTCCTGCATTATGCACCTTTACTTCCCATCAGAGGGCATTGCCTGCAGCCTCCTTGTGCATTGTCCTGGTTCATGCACCTTTAATTCCCACCAGAGGGCATTGCCTGCAGCCTCCTTGTGCATTGTCCTGGTTATGCACCTTTACTTCCCACCAGAGGGCATTGCCTGCAGCCTCCTTGTGCATTGTCCTGGTTATGCACCTTTACTTCCCACCAGAGGGCATTGCCTGCAGCCTCCTTGTGCATTGTCCTGGTTATGCACCTTTACTTCCCAGCAGAGGGCATTGCCTGCAGCCTCATTGTGCATTGTCCTGGTTATGCACCTTTACTTCCCACCACATGGCATTGCCCGCAGCCTCCTTGTGCATTGTCCTGGTTATGCACCTTTACTTCTCACCAGAGGGCTTTGCCTGCAGTCTCCTTGTGCATTGTCCTGGTTATGCACCTTTACTTCCCACCAGAAGGCATTGCCCGCAGCCTCCTTGTGCATTGTCGTGTGTTATGCACCTTTACTTCCCACCAGAAGACATTGCCTGCAGCCTCCTTGTGCATCCTACTGGTTATGCACGTTTACTTCCCACCCGAGGGCATTGCCTGCAGCCACCTTGTGCATTGTCCTGCGTTATGCACCTTTACTTCCCAACAGAGGGCATTGCCTGCAGCCTCCTTGTGCATTGTCCTGGTTATGCACGTTTACTTCCCACCAGAGGGCATTGCCTGCAGCCACCTTGTGCATTGTCCTGGTTATGCACGTTTACTTCCCACCAGAGGGCATAGCCTGCAGCCACCTTGTGCATTGTCCTGGTTATGCACGTTTACTTCCCTCCAGAGGGCATTGCCTGCAGCCTCCTTGTGCATTGTCCTGGTTATGCACCTTTACTTTCCAAAAGAGGGCATTGCCTGCAGCCTCCTTGTGCATAGTCCTGGTTATGCACGTTTACTTCCCAGCAGAGGGCATTGCCTGCAGATCTCCTTGTGCATTGTCCTGGTTATGCACCTTTTCTTCCCTCCAGAGGGCATTGCCTGCAGCCTCCTTGTGCATTGTCCTGGTTATGCACCTTTACTTTCCAAAAGAGGGCATTGCCTGCAGCCTCCTTGTGCATTGTCCTGGTTATGCACGTTTACTTCCCAGCAGAGGGCATTGCCTGCAGGTCTCCTTGTGCGTTGTCCTGGTTATGCACCTGTACTTCCCACCAGAAGGCTTTGCCTGCAGCCTCCTTGTGCATTGTCCTGGTTATGCACCTTTACTTCCCAACAGAGGGCATTGCCTGCATCCTCTTGTGCATTGTCCTGGTTATGCACCTTTACTTCCCACCAGAGGGCATTGCCTGCAGCCTCCTTGTGCATTGTCCTGGTTATGCACGTTTACCTCCCAGCAGAGGGCATTGCCTGCAGGTCTCCTTGTGCATTGTCCTGGTTATGCACGTTTTCTTCCCTCCAGAGGGCATTGCCTGCAGCTTCCTTGTGCATTGTCCTGGTTATGCACCTTTACTTTCAAAAAGAGGGCATTGCCTGCAGCCTCCTTGTGCATTGTCCTGGTTATGCATGTTTACTTCCCAGCAGAGGGCATTGCCAGCAGCCTCCTTGTGCATTGTCCTGCGTTATTCACCTTTAATTCCCACCAGAGGGCATTGCCTGCAG
Organism: Lissotriton helveticus; assembly: GCF_964261635.1. Lineage (NCBI taxonomy): Eukaryota > Metazoa > Chordata > Amphibia > Caudata > Salamandridae > Lissotriton > Lissotriton helveticus. The sequence goes on along the minus strand of NW_027611656.1, from coordinate 3,088,717 downwards.
CCTCCTTGTGCATTGTCCTGGTTATGCACCTTTACTTCCCACCAAAGGGCATTGCCAGCAGCCTCCTTGTGCATTGTCCTGGTTATGCACCTTTACTTCCCACCAGAGGGCATTGCCTGCAGCCTCCTTGTGCATTGTCCTGGTTATGCACCTTTACTTCCCAACAGAGGGATTGCCTGCAGCCACCTTGTGCATTGTCCTGCGTTATGCACCTTTACTTCCCAACAGAGGGCATTGCCTGCAACCACCTTGTGCATTGTCCTGCGTTATGCACCTTTACTTCCCACTAGAGGGCATTGCCTGCAGCCACCTTGTGCATTGTCCTGGTTATGGACGTTTACTTCCCACCAGAGGGCATAGCCTGCAGCCACCTTGTGCATTGTCCTGGTTATGCACGTTTAGTTCCCTCCAGAAGGCTTTGCCTGCAGCCTCCTTGTGCAGTGTCCTGGTTATGCACCTTTACTTCCCAACATAGGGCATTGCCTGCAGCCTCCTTGTGTATTGTCCTGGTTATGCACCTTTACTTCCCACCAGAGGGCATTGCCTGCAGCCTCCTTGTGCATTGTCCTGGTTATGCACGTTTACTTCCTAGCGGAGGGCATTGCCTGCAGGTCTCCTTGTGCATTGTCCTGGTTATGCACGTTTTCTTCCCTCCAGAGGGCATTGCCTGCAGCCACCTTGTGCATTGTCCTGGTTATGTACCTTTACTTTCCAAAAGAGGGCATTGCCTGAAGCCTCCTTGTGCATTGTCCTGGTTATGCATGTTTACTTCCCAGCAGAGGGCATTGCCTGCAGGTCTCCTGGTGCAGTGTCCTGGTTATGCACCTGTACTTCCCACCAGAAGGCTTTGCCTGCAGCCTCCTTGTGCATTGTCCTGGTTATGCACCTTTACTTCCCACCAGAGGGCATTGCCTGCAGCCTCCTTGTGCATTGTCCTGGTTATGCACCTTTACTTCCCACCAGAGGGCATTGCCAGCAGCCTTCTTGTGCATTGTCCTGGTTATGCACCTTTACTTCCCACCAGAGGGCATTGCCTGCAGCCTCCTTGTGCATTGTCCTGGTTATGCATCTTTACTTCCCAACAGAGGGCATTGCCTGCAGCCTCCTTGTGCATTGTCCTGGTTATGCACCTCTGCTTCCCATCAGAGGGCATTGCCTGCAGCCTCCTTGTGCATTGCCCTGGTTATGCACCTTTTCTTCCCATCAGAGGGCATTGCCTGCAGCCTCCTTGTGCATTGTCCTGGTTATGCACCTTTACTTCCCAGCAGAGGGCATTGCCTGCAGCCTCCTTGTGCATTGTCCTGGTTATGCACCTTTACTTCCCACCACATGGCATTGCCCGCAGCCTCCTTGTGCATTGTCCTGGTTATGCACCTTTACTTCTCACCAGAGGGCTTTGCCTGCAGTCTCCTTGTGCATTGTCCTGGTTATGCACCTTTACTTCCCACCAGAAGGCATTGCCCGCAGCCTCCTTGTGCATTGTCCTGTGTTATGCACCTTTACTTCCCACCAGAAGACATTGCCTGCAGCCTCCTTGTGCATCCTACTGGTTATGCACGTTTACTTCCCACCCGAGGGCATTGCCTGCAGCCACCTTGTGCATTGTCCTGCGTTATGCACCTTTACTTCCCAACAGAGGGCATTGCCTGCAGCCTCCTTGTGCATTGTCCTGGTTATGCACGTTTACTTCCCACCAGAGGGCATTGCCTGCAGCCACCTTGTGCATTGTCCTGGTTATGCACGTTTAGTTCCCTCCAGAAGGCTTTGCCTGCAGCCTCCTTGTGCATTGTCCTGGTTATGCACCTTTACTTCCCAACATAGGGCATTGCCTGCAGCCTCCTTTGCATTGCACTGGTTATGCACCTTGACTTCCCAACAGAGGGTATTGCCTGCAGCCTCCTTGTGCATTGTCCTGGTTATGCACCTTTACTTTCCAAAAGAGGGCATTGCCTGCAGCCTCCTTGTGCATTGTCCTGCGTTATGCACCTTTACTTCCCACCAGAGGCCATTGCCTACAGCCTCCTTGTGCATTGTCCTGGTTATGCACGTTTACTTCCAAGCAGAGGGCATTGCCTGCAGCCTCCTTGTGCATTGTCCTGGTTATGCACGTTTATTTCCCACCAGAGGGCATTTCCTGCAGCCACCTTGTGCATTGTCCTGGTTATGCACGTTTAGTTCCCTCCAGAAGGCTTTGCCTGCAGCCTCCTTGTGCATTGTCCTGGTTATGCACCTTTACTTCCCACCAGATGGCATTGCCCGCAGGCCTCCTTTGCATTGCACTGGTTATGCACCTTGACTTCCCAACAGAGGGTATTGCCTGCAGCCTCCTTGTGCATTATCCTGGTTATGCACCTTTACTTTCCAAAAGAGGGCATTGCCTGCAGCCTCCTTGTGCATTGTCCTGCGTTATGCACCTTTACTTCCCACCAGAAGCCATTGCCTACAGCCTCCTTGTGCATTGTCCTGGTTATGCACGTTTACTTCCAAGCAGAGGGCATTGCCTGCAGCCTCCTTGTGCATTGTCATGGTTATGCACGTTTATTTCCCACCAGAGGGCATTGCCTGCAGGCATCCTTGTGCATTGTCCTGGTTATGCACGTTTACTTCCAAGCAGAGGGCATTGCCTGCAGCCTCCTTGTGCATTGTCCTGGTTATGCACCTTTAATTCCCAACAGAGGGCATTGCCTGCATGCCTCCTTGTGCATTGTCCTGGTTATGCTCCTTTACCTCCCACCAGAGGGTATTGCCTGCAGCCTCCTTGTGCATTGTCCTGGTTATGCTCCTTTACCTCCCACCAGAGGGTATTGCCTGCAGCCTCCTTGTGCATTGTCCTGGTTATGCACCTTTACTTCCCAGCAAAGGGCATTGCCTGCAGCCTCCTTGTGCATCGTCTTGCATTATGCACCTTTACTTCCCAACAGAGGGCATTGCCTGCATGCCTCCTTGTGCATTGTCCTGGTTATGCTCCTTTACCTCCCACCAGAGGGCATTTCCTGCAGCCTCCTTGTGCATTGTCTTGGTTATGCACCTTTACTTCCCAACAGAGGGCTTTGCCTGCAGGCCTCCTTGTGCATTGTCCTGGTTATGCACCTTTACTTCCCACCAGAGCGCATTGCCTGCAGCCTCCTTGTGCATTGTCCTGGTTATGCACCTTTACTTCCCAGCAGAGGGCATTGCCTGCAGCCTCCTTGTGCATTGTCCTGGTTATGCTCCTTTACCTCCCATCAGAGGGTATTGCCTGCAGCCTCCTTGTGCATTGCTCTGGTTATGCACCTTTACTTCCCAACAGAGGGCATTGCCTGCATGCCTCCTTGTGCATTGTCCTGGTTATGCACGTTTTCTTCCCTCCAGAGGGCATTGCCTGCAGCTTCCTTGTGCATTGTCCTGGTTATGCACCTTTACTTTCAAAAAGAGGGCATTGCCTGCAGCCTCCTTGTGCATTGTCCTGGTTATGCACCTTTAATTCCCACCAGAGTGCATTGCCTGCAGCTTCCTTGTGCATTGTCCTGGTTATGCACCTTTACTTCCCAACAGAGGGCATTGCCTGCAGCCACCTTGTGCATTGTCCTGGTTATGCATCTTTACTTCCCAACAGAGGGCTTTGCCTGCAGGCCTCTTTGTGCATTGTCCTGGTTATGCACCTTTACTTCCCACCAGAGGGCATTGCCTGCAGCCTCCTTGTGCATTGTCCTGGATATGCACCTTTACTTCTCAGCAGAGGGCATTGCCTGCAGCCTCCTTGTGTATTGTCCTAGTTATGCACCTTTACTTCCCACCAGAGTGCATTGCCTGCATCCTCCTTGTGCATTGTCCTGGTTATGCACCTTTACTTCCCAGCAGAGGGCATTGCCTGCAGCCTCCTTGTGCATTGTCCTGGTTATGCACCTTTACTTCCCACCGAAGGGCATTGCCTGCAGCCACCTTGTTCATTGTCCTGCGTTATGCACCTTTACTTCCCACCAGAGAGCACTGCCTGCAGCCTCCTTGTGCATTGTCCTGCATCATGCACCTTTACTTCCCAACAGAGGGCATTGCCTTCAACCTCCTTGTGCATTGTCCTGCGTTATGCACCTTTACTTCCCAGCAGAGGGCATTGCCTGCAGCCTCCTTGTGCAGTGTCCTGGTTATGCACCTTGACTTCCCAACAGAGGGCATTGCCTGCAGTCTCCTTGTGCCTTGTCCTGCGTTATGCACCTTTACTTCCCAACAGAGGGCATTGCCTGCATGCCTCCTTGTGCATTGTCCTGGTTATGCTCCTTTACTTCCCACCAGAGGGCATTGCCTGCAGCCTCCTTGTGCATTGTCCTGGTTATGCACTTTTACGTCCCAACAGAGGACATTGCCTGCAGCCTCCTTCTGCATTGTCCTTGTTATGCACCTTTACTTCCCACCAGAGGGCATTGCCTGCAGCCTCCTTGTGCATTGTCCTGGTTATGCACCTTTACTTTCCACCAGGGGGCATTGCCTGCAGGCCTCCTTGTGCATTGTCCTGCATTATGCACCTTTACTTCCCATCAGAGGGCATTGCCTGCAGCCTCCTTGTGCATTGTCCTGGTTCATGCACCTTTAATTCCCACCAGAGGGCATTGCCTGCAGCCTCCTTGTGCATTGTCCTGGTTATGCACCTTTACTTCCCACCAGAGGGCATTGCCTGCAGCCTCCTTGTGCATTGTCCTGGTTATGCACCTTTACTTCCCACCAGAGGGCATTGCCTGCAGCCTCCTTGTGCATTGTCCTGGTTATGCACCTTTACTTCCCAGCAGAGGGCATTGCCTGCAGCCTCCTTGTGCATTGTCCTGGTTATGCACCTTTACTTCCCACCACATGGCATTGCCCGCAGCCTCCTTGTGCATTGTCCTGGTTATGCACCTTTACTTCTCACCAGAGGGCTTTGCCTGCAGTCTCCTTGTGCATTGTCCTGGTTATGCACCTTTACTTCCCACCAGAAGGCATTGCCCGCAGCCTCCTTGTGCATTGTCCTGTGTTATGCACATTTACTTCCCACCAGAAGACATTGCCTGCAGCCTCCTTGTGCATCCTACTGGTTATGCACGTTTACTTCCCACCCGAGGGCATTGCCTGCAGCCACCTTGTGCATTGTCCTGGTTATGCACGTTTACTTCCTACCAGAGGGCATAGCCTGCAGCCTCCTTGTGCATTGTCCTGGTTATGCACGTTTACTTCCCACCAGAGGGCATTGCCTGCAGCCACCTTGTGCATTGTCCTGGTTATGCACGTTTACTTCCCACCAGAGGGCATAGCCTGCAGCCACCTTGTGCATTGTCCTGGTTATGCACGTTTACTTCCCTCCAGAGGGCATTGCCTGCAGCCTCCTTGTGCATTGTCCTGGTTATGCACCTTTACTTTCCAAAAGAGGGCATTGCCTGCAGCCTCCTTGTGCATAGTCCTGGTTATGCACGTTTACTTCCCAGCAGAGGGCATTGCCTGCAGATCTCCATGTGCATTGTCCTGGTTATGCACCTTTTCTTCCCTCCAGAGGGCATTGCCTGCAGCCTCCTTGTGCATTGTCCTGGTTATGCACCTTTACTTTCCAAAAGAGGGCATTGCCTGCAGCCTCCTTGTGCATTGTCCTGGTTATGCACGTTTACTTCCCAGCAGAGGGCATTGCCTGCAGGTCTCCTTGTGCGTTGTCCTGGTTATGCACCTGTACTTCCCACCAGAAGGCTTTGCCTGCAGCCTCCTTGTGCATTGTCCTGGTTATGCACCTTTACTTCCCAACAGAGGGCATTGCCTGCATCCTCTTGTGCATTGTCCTGGTTATGCACCTTTACTTCCCACCAGAGGGCATTGCCTGCAGCCTCCTTGTGCATTGTCCTGGTTATGCACGTTTACCTCCCAGCAGAGGGCATTGCCTGCAGGTCTCCTTGTGCATTGTCCTGGTTATGCACGTTTTCTTCCCTCCAGAGGGCATTGCCTGCAGCTTCCTTGTGCATTGTCCTGGTTATGCACGTTTACTTCCCAGCAGAGGGCATTGCCAGCAGCCTCCTTGTGCATTGTCCTGCGTTCTTCACCTTTAATTCCCACCAGAGGGCATTGCCTGCAGCCTCCTTGTGCATTGTCCTGGTTATGCACCTTTACTTCCCACCAAAGGGCATTGCCAGCAGCCTCCTTGTGCATTGTCCTGGTTATGCACCTTTACTTCCCACCAGAGGGCATTGCCTGCAGCCTCCTTGTGCATTGTCCTGGTTATGCACCTTTACCCCCCATCTCCTGTTGCTGTGTACTAAATGTTATTTGATATGCTGGGACATATTCTCATACGTTATTTTATTTTATTTGAGTTTTTGGGGCGCTATACGTGCTCTGCAGCTGGAGCCAGCCCCCCTCTGGGGCTGCACGTGCTCTGCAGCTGGAGCCGCCCCTCCTCTGGGGCTGCTCGAGCTCTGCAGCTGGAGCCGGCCCCCCTCTGGGGCTGCACGTGCTCTGCAGCAGGAGCCGGCCTCCCCTCTGGGGCTGCACGTGCTCTGCAGCTGGAGCCGGCCTCCCTTGTGGGGCTGCACGTGCTCTGCAGCTGGAGCTGGGCCCCCTCTGGGGCTGCACGTGCTCTGCAGCTGGAGCCGGACCCCCCTCGTGGGGTTGCACGTGCTCTGAAGCTGGAGCCGGCCCCCCTTGTGGGGCTGCACATGCTCTGCAGCTGGAGCTGGCCCCCCTCGAGGGCCTGCCTTTGCTCTGCAGCTGGAGCCGGCCCCCCCTCTGGGGCTGCACGTGCTCTGCAGCTGGAGCCGGCCCCCTCATGGGGCTGCACGTGCTCTGCAGCTGGAGTCGGGCCCCCCTCTGGGGCTGCACGTGCTCTGCAGCTGGAGCTGCCCCCCCTCTGGGGCTGCACGTGCTCTGCAGCTGGAGCCGGCCCCCCTCATGGGGCTGCACGTGCTCTGCAGCTGGAGTCGGCCCCCCCTCTGGGGCTGCACGTGCTCTGCAGCTGGAGCTGCCCCCCCTCTGGGGCTGCACGTGCTCTGCAGCTGGAGCCGCCCCCCCATCGTGGGGCTGCCCGTGCTCTGCAGCTGGAGCCGGCCCCCCCTCATGGGGCTGCATGTGCTCTGCAGCTGGAGCCGCCCCCCCTTGTGGGGCTGCACGTGCTCTGCAGCTGGAGCCGGCCCCCCCTCGTAGGGCTGCATGTGCTCTGCAGCTGGAGCCGGCCCCCCCTCGTAGGGCTGCATGTGCTCTGCAGCTGGAGCCAGCCCCCCCTCGTGGGGCTGCATGTGCTCTGCAGCTGGAGCCGGACCCCCACGTGGGGCTGCACGTACTCTGCAGCTGGAGCCGGCCCCCCCTCTGTGGCTGCACGTGCTCTGCAGCTGGAGCCGGACCCCCTCTGGAGCTGCACGTGCTCTGTAGCTGGAGCCGGCCCCTGTAGCCGCCCCCCCCCTCTGGGGCTGCACGTGCTCTGCAGCTGGGCCGGCCCCCCCCCTGGGGCTGCACGTGCTCTGCAGCTGGAGCCTGACCCCCATGTGGGGCTGCACGTGCTCTGCAGCTGGAGCCGGCCCCCCTTGTGGGGCTGCACATGCTCTGCAGCTGGAGCCGGCCCCCCTCTGGGGCTGCACGTGCTCTGCAGCTGGAGCCGACCCCCCTCTGGGGCTGCACGTGCTCTGCAGCTGGAGCCGCCCCCCCTGCTGGGGCTGCACATGCTCTGCAGCTGGAGCCGGCCCCCCTCTGGGGCTGCACGTGCTCTGCAGCTGGAGCCGCCCCCCCTCTGGGGCTGCACATGCTCTGCAGCTGGAGCCGGCCCCCCTCTGGGGCTGCACGTGCTCTGCAGCTGGAGCCACCCCCCCTCGTGGGGCTGCACGTGCTCTGCAGCTGGAGCCGGCCCCCCTCGTGGGGCTGCACGTGCTCTTCAGCTGGGGCCGGCCACCCTCTGGGGCTGCACGTGTTCTGCAGCTGGAGCCGGCCCCCCTCTGGGGCTGCACATGCTCTGCAGCTGTAGCCGGCCCCCCTCTGGGGCTGCACGTGCTCTGCAGCTGAAGCCGGCCCCCGTCTGGGGCTGCACGTGCTCTGCAGCTGGAGCCTGCCCCCCTTGTGGGGCTGCACATGCTCTGCAGCTGGAGCCGGCCCCCCTCTGGGGCTGCACGTGCTCTGCAGCTGGAGCCGACCCCCCCTCTGGGGCTGCACGTGCTCTGCAGCTGGAGCCGCCCCCCTGCTGGGGCTGCACATGCTCTGCAGCTGGAGCCCCCCCTCTGGGGCTGCACATGCTCTGCAGCTGGAGCCGCCCCCCCTCTGGGGCTGCACTAGCTCTGCAGCTGGAGCCGCCCCCCCCTGGGGCTGCACGTGCTCTGCAGCTGGTGACGGCCCCCCTCTGGGGCTGCACGTGCTCTGAAGCTGGAGCTGCCCCCCCCTCGTGGGGCTGCACGTGCTCTGCAGCTGGAGCCGGCCCCCCCTGGGGCTGCACGTGCACTGCAGCTGGAGTCGGTCCCCCTCTGGGCCTGCACGTGCTCTGCAGCTGGAGCCGCCCCCCCTCATGGGGCTGCACGTGCTCTGCAGCTGGAGCCGCCCACCCCTCTGGTGCTGCACGTGCTCTGCAGCTGGAGCCACCCCCCCTCTGGGGCTGCACGTGCTCTGCAGCTGGAGCTGCCCCCCCCTCTGGGGCTGCACGTGCTCTGCAGCTGGAGCCGGCCCCCCTCTGGGGCTGCACGTGCTCTGGAGCTGGAGCCGGCCCCCCTCTGGGGCTGCACGTGCTCTGCAGCTGGAGCCGCCCCCCTCGTGGGGCTGCACGCGCTCTGCAGCTGGAGCCCTGCACGTGCTCTGAAGCTGGAGCCGGCCCCTCCTCGTGTGGCTGCACTTGCTCTGAAGCTGGAGCCGGCCCCCCTTGTGGGGCTGCACGTGCTCTTCAGCTGGAGCCGGCCCCCCCTCTGGGGCTGCACGTGCTCTGCAGCTGGAGCCGGCCCCCCTCTGGGGCTGCACGTGTTCTGCAGCTGGAGCCGGCCCCCCTCTGGGGCTGCACGTGCTCTGCAGCTGGAGCTGGCCCCCCCTCTGGGGCTGCACGTGCTCTGCAGCTGGATCCGCCCCTCCTGGGGCTGCACGTGCTCTGCAGCTGGAGCTGGCCCCCCTCTGGGGCTGCACATGCTCTGAAGCTGGAGCCGGCCTCCCCTCTGGGGCTGCACGTGCTCTGAAGCTGGAGCCGGCCTCCCCTCGTGGGGCTGCACGTGCTCTGCAGCTGAACCCGGTCGCCTTCTGGGGCTGCACGTGCTCTGCAGCTGGAGCCGGCCCCCCCTCTGGGACTGCATGTGCTCTGCAGCTGGAGCCAGACCACCTCGTGGGGCTGCACGTGCTCTGCAGCTGGAGCCGGCCCCCCTCTGGGGCTGCACGTGCTCTGAAGCTGGAACCGGCCTCCCCTCTGGGGCTGCACGTGCTCTGCAGCTGGAGCCGGCCCCCCCTCTGGGGCTGCACGTGCTCTGCAGCTGGAGCCGGCCCCCCTCTGGGGCTGCACGTGTTCTGCAGCTGGAGCCGGCCCCCCTCTGGGGCTGCACGTGCTCTGCAGCTGGAGCTGGCCCCCCCTCTGGGGCTGCACATGCTCTGCAGCTGGAGCCGCCCCCTCCCCCTCTGGGGCTGCTCGTGCTCTGCAGCTGGAGCCGGCCCCCCTCTGGGGCTGCACGTGCTCTGAAGCTGGAGCCGGCCCCCCCTCGTGGGGCTGCACGTGCTCTGCAGCTGGAGCTGGCCCCCTCTAGGGCTGCACATGCTCTGCAGCTGGAGCTGGCCCGCCCCTTTGGGGCTGCACGTGCTCTGCAGCTGGAGCCGGCCCCCCCTCTGGGACTGCATGTGCTCTGCAGCTGGAGCCAGACCCCCTCGTGGGGCTGCACGTGCTCTGCAGCTGGAGCCGGCCCCCCTCGTGGGGCTGCACGTGCTCTTCAGCTGGGGCCGGCCCCCCTCTGGGGCTGCACGTGTTCTGCAGCTGGAGCCGGCCCCCCTCTGGGGCTGCACATGCTCTGCAGCTGGAGCTGGCCCCCCTCTGGGGCTGCACGTGCTCTGCAGCTGGATCCGCCCCCCCCTGGGGCTGCACGTGCTCTGCAGCTGGAGCCGTCCCCCCTTCGTGGGGCTGCACGTGCTCTGCAGCTGGAGCCGTCCCCCCTTCGTGGGGCTGCATGTGCTCTTCAGCTGGAGTGGGCCCCCCCCTCTGGGGCTGCACGTGCTCTGCAGCTGAAGGTCTGGGGGAGGAGGGGGTACAATGCCCCCCCTCGTGGGGCTGCACTTGCTCTGCAGGTCTGGGGGAGGAGGGCGCTGTGAAAGCTTTTCTAGCTGCAGAAAGGGAAGTGAAGCCATGTGATGCTGCGAAGAAGGAGGAAGTAGGGCAGCCTCGAGCGCAGTGTGACGCCTGCTCTGAGCTCACCACACACTGGGCCACGCCCCACTGCTCTGGGAACAAGGAACACTTGAATGTCGAGGGAGCTTTGTACAACGCCTGAAGCCACCTTTGGACGACTGGCAGAAGAGGCAGGTAAGCAGGGCTGACCTGACAGCTCAATGTATGGCAGTAGAGGCAGGTAAGCAGGGCTGCACTGGCCTGACAGGTCAATGTATGGCAGAAGAGGCAGGTAAGCAGGGCTGACCTGACAGGTCAATGTATGGCACAAGAGGCAGTTAAGCAGGGCTGCACTGGCCTGACAGGTCAATGTATGGCAGAAGAGGCAGGTAAGCAGGGCTGCACTGGCCTGACAGGTGAATGTAGGGCAGAAGAGGCAGGTAAGCAGGGCTGCACTGGCCTGACAGGTGAATGTATGGCAGAAGAGGCAGGTAAGCAGGGCTGCACTGGCCTGACAGGTGAATGTATGGCAGAAGAGGCAGGTAAGCAGGGCTGACCTGACAGGTGAATGTAGGGCAGAAGAGGCAGGTAAGCAGGGCTGCACTGACCTGACAGGTCAATGTATGCAGAAAAGGCAGGTAAGCAGGGCTGCACTGGTCTGACAGGTCAATGTATGGCAGAAGAGGCAGGTAAGCAGGGCTGCAAAGGCCTGACAGGTCAATGTATGGCAGAAGAGGCAGGTAAGCAGGGCTGCACTGGCCTGACAGCTCAATTTATGGCAGAAGAGGCAGGTAAGCAGGGCTGCACTGGCCTGACAGCTCAATGTATGGCAGAAGAGGCAGGTAAGCAAGGCTGACATGACAGGTCAATGTATGACAGAAGAGGCAGGTAAGCAGGGCTGACCTGACAGGTGAATGTATGGGAGAAGAGGCAGGTAAGCAGGGCTAACCTGACAGGTCAATGTATGGCAGAAGAGGCAGGTAAGCAGGGCTGACCTGACAGGTCAATGTATGGCAGAAGAGGCAGGTAAGCAGGTATGCACTGGCCTGAAAGGTCAATGTATGGCAGAAGAGGCAGGTACGCAGGGCTGCACTGGCCTGACAGGTCAATGTATGGCAGAAGAGGTAGGTAAGCAGGGCTGCACTGGCCTCACAAGTCAATGTATGGCAGAAGAGGCAGTTAAGCAGGGCTGACCTGACAGGCCAATGTATGGCAGAAAAGGCAGGTAATCAGGGCTGCACTTGCCTGACAGGTCGATGTATGGCAGAAGAGGTAGGTAAGCAGGGCTGCACTGGCCTCACAAGTCAATGTATGGCAGAAGAGGCAGGTAAGCAGGGCTGACCTGACAGGCCAATGTATGGCAGAAGAGGCAGGTAAGCAGGGCTGCACTGGCCTGACAGGTCAGTGTATGGCAGAAGAGGCAGATAAGCAGGGCTGCACTGGCCTCACAAGTCAATGTATGGCAGAAGATGCAGGTAAGCAGGGCTGCCCTGGCCTGGCAGCTCAATGTATGGCAGAAGAGGCAGGTAAGCCGGGCTGCACTGGCCTCACAAGTCAATGTATGGCAGAAGAAGCAGGTAAGCAGGGCTGGCCTGACAGGTCAATGTATGGCAGAAGAGGCAGGTAAGCAGGGCTGCACTGGCCTGACATGTCAATGTATGGCAGTAGAGGCAGGTAAGCAGGGCCGCCTGGCAGTGCCAGAACAGCTGACCTGACAGGTCAATGTATGACAAAAGAGGCAGGTAAGCAGGGCTGACCTGACAGGTCAATGTATGGAAGAAGAGGCAGGTACACAGGGCTGACCTGACAGCTCAATGTATGGTAAAAGAGGCAGGTAAGCAGGGCTGACCTGGCCTGTACTGCCACCTGGCAATGCCAGAACAGCTGACCTGACAGCTCAATGTATGACAGAAGAGGCAGGTAAGCAGGGCTGCACTGGCCTGACATGTCAATGTATGGCAGAAGAGGCAGGTAAGCAGGGCTGCACTGGCCTGACAGATCAATGTATGGCAGAAGCAGGTAAGCAGGGCTGCACTGGCCTGACAGGTCAATGTATGGCAGAAGAGGCAGGTAAGCAGGGCTGACCTGACAGGTCAATGTATGACAGAAGAGGCAGGTAAGCAGGGCTGACCCGACAGGTCAATGTATGGCAGAAGAGGCAGGTAAGCAGGGCTGCACTGGCCTGACAGGTCAATGTATGGCAGAAGAGGCAGGTAAGCAGGGCTTACCGGGCCTGTACTGACGCCTGGCAGTGCCAGAACAGCTGACCTGACAGCTTAATGTATGACAGAAGAGGCAGGTAAGCAGGGCTGCACTGGCCTGACAGGTCAATGTATGGCAGAAGAGGCATGTAAGCAGGGCTGCACTAGCCTGTACTGCCGCCTGGCAGTGCCAGAAGATCAGACCTGACAGGTCAATGTATGGTAGAAGAGGCAGGTAAGCAGGGCTGCACTGGCCTGACAGGTCAATGTATGGCCGAAGAGGAAGGTAATCAGGGCTGCACTGGCCTGACAGGTCAATGTATGACAGAAGAGGCAGGTAAGCAGGGCTGACCTGAAAGGTGAATGTATGGCAGAAGAGGCAGGTAAGCAGGGCTGCACTGGCCTGACAGGTCAATGTATGACAGAAGAGGCAGGTAAGCAGGGCTGACCTGACAGGTCAATGTATGGCAGATTTGTGTGGCTAATTTTTGGGTCTTTCTAAGGCCTGGTGGGTCAGGGTTATTGCTGATTTCCCTAACATCACCACAAAGATTGCCTGTAGCAAGCACAAGTACATAGTCTCCCAAAGCTTGCAAAACACATATACAGCATATCTTTACACACTCAAAACTGCATTTGCAATTCAATAGGTCTCGCATTACTAAATGTTTGACCTATTGGTGTTGCATTATTATTAGCAATGCCAATAGCTCAAACTTTAATAATGCAAGACCGATTGCATTGCAAATGCTTGTTTAAAGTGTTGCAGGGTGGGTTTAATGGGGCACCGGAGTGGATGGCCTTCATAGTTGCGGCAGTCTCGTTTGTGGTGATGACGCTCCACATGGCCAAAGTCCTTTCTTTAGCTGAGATTGGAAGGCTGGCTGTTGATGCGGTCAGGATGAGGGTTGAAGTTGCATATGGATGTGATCTTGTTCCAAAATAATTTACAGAGATTGATGCAGGGATCTTGTAAGGGGTGGATGTTGCTGATGGTGGCTGCAGGCACCATGAATTCTCTGATGATGGTGAAGATTTCTTTGCTGCTGTTGTTGGTTTGAATGCGGTTGGCATGGGCTGTTCATTTGGCATTTCAGATTTGCTGCTGGAAGCATCTCAGTGCAGATTTGAAGACTTCCTTGTTTGTAGTGTCTTGACTCATTCACCACTTGCTTTCCAGTTGCTTTCAGTGCTGCATCGTCATCCTTAGTTCTTCTGTGTGCCAGTTGACTTGTATTCGTGATCTTGAAAGGTTTTGCTATTGTTGAGGGGTCCAGGGTGTTGGTGCAGGTGGTGATCCATTCATTGCAGTTCTCAATGTCTTGCGTTACATTGCTGCTGTGCTTGAGGGGGTCCAGGTGCAAGTGGTGATCCATTCATTGAAGTTCTTGATGTCTTCCGATAGATTACTGGTGTGTTGAGGGGTCCGGGGTGTTGGTTCAGGCGGTGATCCATTCATTGCAGTTCTTGATGTCTTCCGTTAGGTTGCTGCTGTGCTTGAGGGGGTCCAGGTTGTCGGTGCAGGTGGTGATCCATGCATTGCAGTTGTTGATGTCTTCCGTTAGGTTGCTGCTGTGCTTGAGGGGGTCCAGGGTGTCGGTACAGGTGGTGATACATTCATTGAAGTTCTTGATGTATTCCGTTAGGTTGCTGCTGTGCTTGAGGGCTCCAGGGTGTCGGTGCAGGTGGTGATCCATGCATTGCAGTTCTTGATGTCTTCCGTTAGGTTGCTGCTGTGGAGGTGTCCAGGGAGTAGGCACAGGTGGTGATCCATTCATTGAAGTTCTTGATGTCTTCCGTTAGGTTGCTGCTGTGCTTGAAGGGGCCCAGGGTGTTGGTGCAGATGGTGATCCATTCATTGAAGTTCTTGAAGTCTTGCGTTAGGTTGCTGCTGGTATGCTTGAGGGGGCCAGGGTGTTGATGCAGGTGGTGATCCATTCATTGCCGTTATTAATGTCTTCCCTTAGGTTCCTGTTGTGCTTGAGGGGGTCCAGGTTGTTGGTGCAGGTGGTGATCCATTCATTGCAGTTCTTGATGTCTTCCTTTAGGTTGCTGCTGGTATGCTTGAGGGGGCCAGGGTGTTGATGCAGGTAGTGATCCATTCATTGCAGTTCTTGATATCTTCTTTTAGGCTGCTGTGCGTGAGGGGGTCCAGGGTGTTGATGCAGGTGGTGATCCATTCATTGCAGTTATTAATGTCTTCCCTTAGGATCCTGTTGTGCTTGAGGGGGTCCAGGTTGTTGGTGCAGGTGGTGATCCATTCATTGCAGTTCTTGATGTCTTCCTTTAGGTTGCTCCTGTGCTTGAGGGGTCCAGGTTGTTGGTGCAGGTGGTGATCCATTCATTACAGTTTTTGGTGTCTTTCGTTAGGTGCTTCTGTGCTTGAGGGGGTCCAGGGTGTCGGTGCAGGTAGTGATCCATTCATTGTAGTTCTTGATGTCTTCGATTAGGTTGCTGCTGTGCTTGAGGGAGTCCAGGGTGTCGGTGCAGGTGGTGATCCATTCATTGAAGTTCTTGATGTCTTCTGTTAGGTTGCTGCTGTGCTTGTGGGGGTCCAGGGTGTCGGTGCAGGTGGTGATCCATTCATTGAAGTTCTTGAAGTCTTGCGTTAGGTTGCTGCTGTGCTTGAGGCATTCCAGGGTGTCGGTGCAGGTGGTGATCCATTCATTTCAGTTCTTGATCTCTTCCATTAGGTTTCTGCTGGTATGCTTGAGGGGGCCAGGGTGTTGCTGCGGGTGGTGATCCATTCATAGCAGTTCTTGATGTCTTCCATTAGCTTGCTGCTATGCGTGAGGGGGTCCAGGGTGTCCGTGTAGGTGGTGATCCGTCAATGAATTATTTGATGTCTTCTATTAGGTTGCTGCTCTGCGTGAGGGGGTCCAGGGTGTTGGTGGTGATTCATTCATTCTAGATCTTGATGTCTTCCGTTAGGTAGCTGCTGTGCATGAGGGTGTCCAGGGTGTCGATGCAGGTGGTGATCCATTCATTGCAGTTCTTGATGTCTTCCGTTAGGTTGCTGCTGTGCTTGAGGAGTCCAGGGTGTTGGTGCAGGTGGTGATCCATTCATTGAAGTTCTTGATATCTTCCGTTAGGTTTCTGCTGTGCTTGAAGGGGTCCAGGGTGTCGGTGCAGGTGGTGATCCATTCATTGAAGTTCTTGATGTCTTCTGTTAGGTTGCTGCTGTGCATGAGGGGGGTCCTGGGTGTTGGTGCAGGTAGTGATCCATTCATTACAGTTCTTGCTGTCTTCCGTTAGGTTGCTGCTGGTATGCTTGTGGGGGCCAGGGTGTTGATGCAGGTGGTGATCCATTCATTGCAGTTATTAATGTCTTCCCTTAGGTTCCTTCTGTGCTTGAGGGGGTCCAGGTTGTCGATGCAGGTGGTGGTCCATTCATTGAAGTTATTGATGTCTTCCATTAGGTTGCTGCTGGTATGCTTGAGGGGGCCAGGGTGTTGTTGCGGGTGGCGATCCATTCATAGCAGTTGTTGATGTCTTTCTTTAGGTTGCTGCTGTGCGTGAGGGGGTCCAGGGTGTCGGTGCAGGTGGTGATCCGTTCAATGATTTATTTGATGTCTTCTATTAGGTTGCTGCTCTGCGTGAGGGGATCCAGGGTGTCGGTGCAGGTGGTGATCCGTTCAATGAATTATTTGATGTCTTCTATTAGGTTACTGCTGTGCTTGAGGTTGTCCAGGGTGTCGATGCAGGAGGTGATCTATTCATTGGAGTTCTTGATGTCTTCCGTTAAGTTGCTGCTGTGCTTGAGGAGTACAGGGTGTCGGTGCAGGTGGTGATCCATTCATTGAAGTTCTTGATGTCTTCCGTTAGGTTGCTGCTGTAATTGAAGGGGGGGTCCTGAGTGTTGGTGCAGGTGGTGATCCAATTATTGCAGTTCTTTTTGTCTACCTTTAGGTTGCTGATGCGCTTGAGGGGGCTAAGGTGTCGGTGCAGGTGGAGGTCCATTCATTGAAGTTCTTGATGTCTTCCGTTAGGTCGCTACTGTGCTTGAGAATGTCCAGGGTGTTGATGCAGGTGGTGATCCATTCATTGAAGTTCTTGATGTCTTCCGTTAGGTTGCTGCTGTGCATGAGGGGGGTCCTGGGTGTTGGTGCAGGTGGTGACTCATTCATTGCAGTTTTTGGTGTCTTTCGTTAGGTGCTTCTGTGCTTGAGGGGGTCCAAGGTGTTGGTGCAGGTCGTGATTTATTCATTGAAGTTCTTGATGTCTTCTGCTAGGTTGCTGCTGTGCTCGGGGGTCCAGGATGTCGATGCACTTGGTGATTCATTCACTGAAGTTCTTGATGTCTTCTGTTAGTTTGCTGCAGTGCTGGAGGGTGTCCAGGGTGTCGGTGCAGGTGGTGATCCATTCATTGTAGTTCTTGATGTCTTCCGTTAGGTTACTGATGTGCGTGAGGGGATCAGGGTGTCAGTGCAAGTGGTGTTCCATTTATTGCAGTTCTTGTTGTCTTCCTTTAGGTTGCTGCTGTGCTTGAGGGGGCTAGGGTGTCGGTGCAGGTGGAGGTCCATTCATTGAAGTTCTTGATGTCTTCCGTTAGGTCGCTACTGTGCTTGAGGGTGTCCAGGGTGTTGATGCAGGTGGTGATCCATTCATTAAAGTACTTGATGTCTTCCGTTAGGTTGCTGCAGTGCATGATGGGGGGTCCTGGGTGTTGGTGCAGGTGGTGACCCATTCATTGCAGTTTTTGGTGTCTTTCGTTAGGTGCTTCTGTGCTTAAGGGGGTCCAGGGTGTTGGTGCAGGTGGTGATTTTTTCATTGAAGTTCTTGATGTCTTCTGTTGGGTTGCTGCTGTGCTCGGGAGTCCAGGGTGTCGATGCACTTGGTGATTCATTCACTGAAGTTCTTGATGTCTTCTGTTAGTTTGCTGCTGTGCTTGAGGGGGTCAAGCGTGTCGGTGCAGTAGGTGATCCATTCATTGAAGTTCTTGAATTCTTGCGTTAGGTTGCTGCTGTTCTTGAGAAGGTCCAGGGTGTCGGTGCAGGTAGTGATCCATTCATTACAGTTCTTGCTGTCTTCCGTTAGGTTGCTGCTGGTATGCTTGTGGGGGCCAGGGTGTTGATGCAGGTGGTGATCCATTCATTGCAGTTATTAATGTCTTCCCTTAGGTTCCTTCTGTGCTTGAGTTGGTCCAGGTTGTCGATGCAGGTGGTGGTCCATTCATTGAAGTTATTGATGTCTTCCATTAGGTTGCTGCTGGTATGCTTGAGGGGGCCAGGGTGTTGCTGCGGGTGGCGATCCATTCATAGCAGTTGTTGATGTCTTTCTTTAGGTTGCTGCTGTGCGTGAGGGGGTCCAGGGTGTCGGTGCAGGTGGTGATCCGTTCAATGATTTATTTGATGTCTTCTATTAGGTTGCTGCTCTGCGTGAGGGGATCCAGGGTGTCGGTGCAGGTGGTGATCCGTTCAATGAATTATTTGATGTCTTCTATTAGGTTACTGCTGTGCTTGAGGTTGTCCAGGGTGTCGATGCAGGAGGTGATCTATTCATTGGAGTTCTTGATGTCTTCCGTTAAGTTGCTGCTGTGCTTGAGGAGTCCAGGGTGTCGGTGCAGGTGGTGATCCATTCATTGAAGTTCTTGATGTCTTCCGTTAGGTTGCTGCTGTAATTGAAGGGGGGGTCCTGAGTGTTGGTGCAGGTGGTGATCCAATTATTGCAGTTCTTTTTGTCTACCTTTAGGTTGCTGCTGCGCTTGAGGGGGCTAAGGTGTTGTTGCAGGTGGTGATTTATTCATTGAAGTTCTTGATGTCTTCTGTTAGGTTGCTGCTGTGCTCAGGAGTCCAGGGTGTCGATGCACTTTGTGATTCATTCACTGAAATTCTTGATGTCTTCTGTTAGTTTGCTTCTGTGCTTGAGGGGGTCCAGGTTGTTGGTGCTGGTAGTGATCCATTCATTGCAGTTCTTGCTGTCTTCCGTTAGGTTGCTGTTGGTATGCTTGGGGGTGCCAGGGTGTTGATGCAGGTGGTGATCCATTCATTGCAGTTATTAATGTCTTCCCTTAGGTTCCTGCTGTGCTTGAGGGGGTCCAGGTTGTCGATGCAGGTTGTGATCCATTCATTGAAGTTCTTGATGTCTTCTGTTAGGTTGCTCCTGTGCTTGAGGGGGTCCAGGGTGTCGGTGCAGGTGGTGATCCTTTCATTGAAGTTCTTGAAGTCTTGCGTTAGGTTGCTGCTATGCTTGAGGGGGTCCAGGGTGTCGGTGCAGGTGGTGATCCATTCATTGCAGTTCTTGATGTCTTCCATTAGGTTGCTGCTGGTATGCTTGAGGGGGCCAGGGTGTTGCTGCGGGTGGTGATCCATTCATAGCAGTTCTTGATGTCTTCCGTTAGGTTGCTGCTGTGCGTGAGGGGGTCCAGGGTGTCGGTGCAGGTGGTGATCATTTCAATGAATTATTTGATGTCTTCTATTAGGTTGCTGCTCTGCGTTAGGGGGTCCATGGTGTCGGTGCAGGTGGTGATCCGTTCTATGAATTATTTGATGTCTTCTATTAGGTTGCTGCTGTGCTTGAGGTTGTCCAGGGTGTCGATGCAGGTGGTGATCTATTCATTGGAGTTCTTGATGTCTTCCGTTAAGTTGCTGCTGTGCTTGAGCAGTCCAGGGTGTCGGTGCAGGTGGTGATCCATTCATTGAAGTTCTTGAATTCTTGCGTTAGGATGCTGCTGTGCTTGAGGGGGTCCAGGGTGTCGGTGCAGGTAGTGATCCATTCATTGCAGGTCTTGCTGTCTTCCGTTAGGTTGCTGCTGGTGTGCTTGAGGGGGCCAGGGTGTTGATGCAGGTGGTGATCCATTCATTGCAGTTATTAATGTCTTCCCTTAGGTTCCTGCTGTGCTTGAGGGGGTCCAGGTTGTCGATGCAGGTTGTGATCCATTCATTGAAGTTCTTGATGTCTTCTGTTAGGTTGCTGCTGTGCTTGAGGGGGTCCAGGGTGTCGGTGCAGGTGGTGATCCTTTCATTGAAGTTCTTGAAGTCTTGCGTTAGGTTGCTGCTATGCTTGAGGGGGTCCAGGGTGTCGGTGCAGGTGGTGATCCATTCATTGCAGTTCTTGATGTCTTCCATTAGGTTGCTGCTGGTATGCTTGAGGGGGCCAGGGTGTTGCTGGGGGTGGTGATCCATTCATAGCAGTTCTTGATGTCTTCTGTTAGGTTGCTGCTGTGCGTGAGGGGGTCCAGGGTGTCGGTGCAGGTGGTGATCATTTCAATGAATTATTCGATGTCTTTTATTAGGTTGCTGCTCTGCGTTAGGGGGTCCATGGTGTCGGTGCAGGTGGTGATCCGTTCTATGAATTATTTGATGTCTTCTATTAGGTTGCTGCTGTGCTTGAGGTTGTCCAGGGTGTCGATGCAAGTGGTGATCCATTCATTGGAGTTCTTGATGTCTTCCGTTAAGTTGCTGCTGTGCTTGAGCAGTCCAGGGTGTCGGTGCAGGTGGTGATCCATTCATTGAAGTTCTTGAATTCTTGCGTTAGGTTGCTGCTGTGCTTGAGGGGGTCCAGGGTGTCGGTGCAGGTAGTGATCCATTCATTGCAGGTCTTGCTGTCTTCCGTTAGGTTGCTGCTGGTATGCTTGAGGGGGCCAGGGTGTTGATGCAGGTGGTGATCCATTCATTGCAGTTATTAATGTCTTCCCTTAGGTTCCTGCTGTGCTTGAGGGGGTCCAGGTTGTCGATGCAGGTTGTGATCCATTCATTGAAGTTCTTGATGTCTTCTGTTAGGTTGCTGCTGTGCTTGAGGGGGTCCAGGGTGTCGGTGCAGGTGGTGATCCTTTCATTGAAGTTCTTGAAGTCTTGCGTTAGGTTGCTGCTATGCTTGAGGGGGTCCAGGGTGTCGGTGCAGGTGGTGATCCATTCATTGCAGTTCTTGATGTCTTCCATTAGGTTGCTGCTGGTATGCTTGAGGGGGCCAGGGTGTTGCTGGGGGTGGTGATCCATTCATAGCAGTTCTTGATGTCTTCTGTTAGGTTGCTGCTGTGCGTGAGGGGGTCCAGGGTGTCGGTGCAGGTGGTGATCATTTCAATGAATTATTCGATGTCTTCTATTAGGTTGCTGCTCTGCGTTAGGGGGTCCATGGTGTCGGTGCAGGTGGTGATCCGTTCTATGAATTATTTGATGTCTTCTATTAGGTTGCTGCTGTGCTTGAGGTTGTCCAGGGTGTCGATGCAAGTGGTGATCCATTCATTGGAGTTCTTGATGTCTTCCGTTATGTTGCTGCTGTGCTTGAGCAGTCCAGGGTGTCGGTGCAGGTGGTGATCCATTCATTGAAGTTCTTGAATTCTTGCGTTAGGTTGCTGCTGTGCTTGAGGGGGTCCAGGGTGTCGGTGCAGGTAGTGATCCATTCATTGCAGGTCTTGCTGTCTTCCGTTAGGTTGTTGCTGGTATGCTTGAGGGGGCCAGGGTGTTGATGCAGGTGGTGATCCATTCATTGCAGTTATTAATGTCTTCCCTTAGGTTCCTGCTGTGCTTGAGGGGGTCCAGGTTGTCGATGCAGGTTGTGATCCATTCATTGAAGTTCTTGATGTCTTCTGTTAGGTTGCTGCTGTGCTTGAGGGGGTCCAGGGTGTCGGTGCAGGTAGTGATCCTTTCATTGAAGTTCTTGAAGTCTTGCGTTAGGTTGCTGCTATGCTTGAGGGGGTCCAGGGTGTCGGTGCAGGTGGTGATCCATTCATTGCAGTTCTTGATGTCTTCCATTAGGTTGCTGCTGGTATGCTTGAGGGTGCCAGGGTGTTGCTGGGGGTGGCGATCCATTCATAGCAGTTCTTGATGTCTTCCGTTAGGTTGCTGCTGTGCGTGAGGGGGTCCAGGGTGTCGGTGCAGGTGGTGATCATTTCAATGAATTATTTGATGTCTTCTATTAGGTTGCTGCTCTGCGTTAGGGGGTCCATGGTGTCGGTGCAGGTGGTGATCCGTTCTATGAATTATTTGATGTCTTCTATTAGGTTGCTGCTGTGCTTGAGGTTGTCCAGGGTGTCGATGCAAGTGGTGATCCATTCATTGGAGTTCTTGATGTCTTCCGTTAAGTTGCTGCTGTGCTTGAGCAGTCCAGGGTGTCGGTGCAGGTGGTGATCCATTCATTGAAGTTCTTGATGTCTTCCGTTAGGTTGCTGCATTGATTGAAGGGGGGGTCCTGGTTGTTGGTGCAGGTGGTGACCCATTCATTGCAGTTTTTGGTGTCTTTCGTTAGGTGCTTCTGTGCTTGAGGGGGTCCTAGGTGTTGGTGCAGGTGGTGATTTATTCATTGAAGTTCTTGATGTCTTCTGTTAGGTTGCTGCTGTGCTCGGGGGTCCAGGGTGTCGATGCACTTGGTGATTCATTCACTGAAGTTCTTGATGTCTTCTGTTAGTTTGCTGCTGTGCTTGAGGGTGTCCAGGGTGTCGATGCAGGTGGTGATCCATTCATTGAAGTTCTTGATGTCTTCCGTTAGGTTGCTGCTGTGCGTGAGGGGGAGTCCTGGGTGTTGGTGCAGGTGGTGACCCATTCATTGCAGTTTTTGGTGTCTTTCATTAGGTGCTTCTGTGCTTAAGGGGGTCCAAAGTGTTGGTGCAGGTGGTGATTTATTCATTGAAGTTCTTGATGTCTTCTGTTAGATTTCTGCTGTGCTCAGGGTTCCAGGGTGTCGATGCACTTGGTGATTCATTCACTGAAGTTCTTGATGTCTTCTGTTAGTTTTCTGCTGTGCTTGAGGGTGTCCAGGGTGTCATTGCAGGTGGTGATCCATTCATTGTAGTTTTTGATGTCTTCCGTTACTGATGTGCGTGAGGGGTTCAGGGTGTCGGTGCAAGTGGTTATCTATTTATTGCAGTTCAAGTTGTCTTCCTTTAGTTTTCTGCTGTGCTTGAGGGGGCTAGGGTATCGGTGCAGGTGGAGGTCCATTCATTGAAGTTCTTGATGTCTTCTGTTAGGTCGCTGCTGTGCTTGAGGGGGTCCAGGTTGTCGGTGCAGGTGGTGATCCATTCATTGCAGTTGCTGATGTCTTCCTTTAGGTTGCTCCTGTGCTTGAGGGGTCCAGGGTGTTGGTGCAGGTGGTGATCCATTCATTGCCGTTTTTGGTGTCTTTCGTTAGGTGCTTCGGTGCTTGAGGGGGTCCAGGGTGTCTGTGCAGGTGGTGATCCATTCATTGTATTTCTTGATGTCTCCCATTAGGTTGCTGCTGTGCTTGAGGGGGTCCAGGGTGTCGGTGCAGGTGGTGATCCATTCATTGAAGTTCTTGAAGTCTTTCGTTAGGTTGCTGCTATGCTTGAGGGGGTCCAGGGTGTCGGTGCAGGTAGTGATCCATTCATTGCAGTTCTTGCTGTCTTCCGTTAGGTTGCTGCTGGTATGCTTGAGGGGGCCAGGGTGTTGATGCAGGTGGTGATCGATTCATTGTAGTTATTAATGTCTTCCCTTAGGTACCTGCTGTGCTTGAGGGGGTCCAGATTGTCGGTGCAGGTGGTGATCCATTCATTGTATTTCTTGATGTCTCCCATTAGGTTGCTGCTGTGCTTGAGGGGGTCCAGGGTGTCGGTGCAGGTGGTGATCCATTCATTGAAGTTCTTGAAGTCTTGCGTTAGGTTGCTGCTATGCTTGAGGGGGTCCAGGGTGTCGGTGCAGGTAGTGATCCATTCATTACAGTTCTTGCTGTCTTCCGTTAGGTTGCTGCTGGTATGCTTGTGGGGGCCAGGGTGTTGATGCAGGTGGTGATCCATTCATTGCAGTTATTAATGTCTTCCCTTAGGTTCCTGCTGTGCTTGAGCAGTCCAGGGTGTCGGTGAAGGTGGTGATCCATTCATTGAAGTTCTTGATGTCTTTCATTAGGTTGCTGCTGGTATGCTTGAGGGGGCCAGGGTGTTGCTGCGGGTGGCGATCCATTCATAGCAGTTGTTGATGTCTTTCTTTAGGTTGCTGCTGTGCGTGAGGGGGTCCAGGGTGTCGGTGCAGGTGGTGATCCGGTCAATGATTTATTTGATGTCTTCTATTAGGTTGCTGCTCTGTGTGAGGGGATCCAGGGTGTCGGTGCAGGTGGTGATCCGTTCAATGAATTATTTGATGTCTTCTATTAGGTTACTGCTGTGCTTGAGGTTGTCCAGGGTGTCGATGCAGGAGGTGATCTATTCATTGGAGTTCTTGATGTCTTCCGTTAAGTTGCTGCTGTGCTTGAGGAGTCCAGGGTGTCGGTGCAGGTGGTGATCCATTCATTGAAGTTCTTGATGTCTTCCGTTAGGTTGCTGCTGTAATTGACGGGGGGGTCCTGAGTGTTGGTGCAGGTGGTGATCCAATTATTGCAGTTCTTTTTGTCTACCTTTAGGTTGCTGCTGCGCTTGAGGGGGCTAAGGTGTCGGTGCAGGTGGAGGTCCATTCATTGAAGTTCTTGATGTCTTCCGTTAGGTCGCTACTGTGCTTGAGAGTGTCCAGGGTGTTGATGCAGGTGGTGATCCATTCATTGAAGTTCTTGATGTCTTCCGTTAGGTTGCTGCTGTGCATGATGGGGGGTCCTGGGTGTTGGTGCAGGTGGTGACCCATTCATTGCAGTTTTTGGTGTCTTTCGTTAGGTGCTTCTGTGCTTAAGGGGGTCCAAGGTGTTGTTGCAGGTGGTGATTTATTCATTGAAGTTCTTGATGTCTTCTGTTAGGTTGCTGCTGTGCTCGGGAGTCCAGGGTGTCGATGCACTTTGTGATTCATTCACTGAAATTCTTGATGTCTTCTGTTAGTTTTCTTCTGTGCTTGAGGGGGTCCAGGTTGTCGGTGCTGGTAGTGATCCATTCATTGCATTTCTTGCTGTCTTCCGTCAGGTTGCTGTTGGTATGCTTGGGGGGGCCAGGGTGTTGATGCAGGTGGTGATCCATTCATTGCAGTTATTAATGTCTTCCCTTAGGTTCCTGCTGTGCTTGAGGGGGTCCAGGTTGTCGATGCAGGTTGTGATCCATTCATTGAAGTTCTTGATGTCTTCTGTTAGGTTGCTGCTGTGCTTGAGGGGGTCCAGGGTGTCGGTGCAGGTGGTGATCCTTTCATTGAAGTTCTTGAAGTCTTGCGTTAGGTTGCTGCTATGCTTGAGGGGGTCCAGGGTGTCGGTGCAGGTGGTTATCCATTCATTGCAGTTCTTGATGTCTTCCATTAGGTTGCTGCTGGTATGCTTGAGGGGGCCAGGGTGTTGCTGCGGGTGGTGATCCATTCATAGCAGTTCTTGATGTCTTCCGTTAGGTTGCTGCTGTGAGTGAGGGGGTCCAGGGTGTCGGTGCAGGTGGTGATCATTTCAATGAATTATTTGATGTCTTCTATTAGGTTTCTGCTCTGCGTTAGGGGGTCCATGGTGTCGGTGCAGGTGGTGATCCGTTCTATGAATTATTTGATGTCTTCTATTAGGTTGCTGCTGTGCTTGAGGTTGTCCAGGGTGTCGATGCAGGTGGTGATCTATTCATTGGAGTTCTTGATGTCTTCCGTTAAGTTGCTGCTGTGCTTGAGCAGTCCAGGGTGTCGGTGCAGGTGGTGATCCATTCATTGAAGTTCTTGAATTCTTGCGTTAGGTTGCTGCTGTGCTTGAGGGGGTCCAGGGTGTCGGTGCAGGTAGTGATCCATTCATTGCAGGTCTTGCTGTCTTCCGTTAGGTTGCTGCTGGTATGCTTGAGGGGGCCAGGGTGTTGATGCAGGTGGTGATCCATTCATTGCAGTTATTAATGTCTTCCCTTAGGTTCCCGCTGTGCTTGAGGGGGTCTAGGTTGTCGATGCAGGTTGTGATCCATTCATTGAAGTTCTTGATGTCTTCTGTTAGGTTGCTGCTGTGCTTGAGGGGGTCCAGGGTGTCGGTGCAGGTGGTGATCCTTTCATTGAAGTTCTTGAAGTCTTGCGTTAGGTTGCTGCTATGCTTGAGGGGGTCCAGGGTGTCGGTGCAGGTGGTGATCCATTCATTGCAGTTCTTGATGTCTTCCATTAGGTTGCTGCTTGTATGCTTGAGGGGGCCAGGGTGTTGCTGGGGGTGGTGATCCATTCATAGCAGTTCTTGATGTCTTCCGTTAGGTTGCTGCTGTGCGTGAGGGGGTCCAGTGTGTCGGTGCAGGTGGTGATCATTTCAATGAATTATTTGATGTCTTCTATTAGGTTGCTGCTCTGCGTTAGGGGGTCCATGGTGTCGGTGCAGGTGGTGATCCGTTCTATGAATTATTTGATGTCTTCTATTAGGTTGCTGCTGTGCTTGAGGTTGTCCAGGGTGTCGATGCAAGTGGTGATCCATTCATTGGAGTTCTTGATGTCTTCCGTTAAGTTGCTGCTGTGCTTGAGCAGTCCAGGGTGTCGGTGCAGGTGGTGATCCATTCATTGAAGTTCTTGAATTCTTGCGTTAGGTTGCTGCTGTGCTTGAGGGGGTCCAGGGTGTCGGTGCAGGTAGTGATCCATTCATTGCAGGTCTTGCTGTCTTAAGTTAGGTTGCTGCTGGTATGCTTGAGGGGGCCAGGGTGTTGATGCAGGTGGTGATCCATTCATTGCAGTTATTATTGTCTTCCCTTAGGTTCCTGCTGTGCTTGAGGGGGTCCAGGTTGTCCATGCAGGTTGTGATCCATTCATTGAAGTTCTTGATGTCTTCTGTTAGGTTGCTGCTGTGCTTGAGGGGGTCCAGGGTGTCGGTGCAGGTGGTGATCCTTTCATTGAAGTTCTTGAAGTCTTGCGTTAGGTTGCTGCTATGCTTGAGGGGGTCCAGGGTGTCGGTGCAGGTGGTGATCCATTCATTGCAGTTCTTGATGTCTTCCATTAGGTTGCTGCTGGTATGCTTGAGGGGGCCAGGGTGTTGCTGGGGGTGGTGATCCATTCATAGCAGTTCTTGATGTCTTCCGTTAGGTTGCTGCTGTGCGTGAGGGGGTCCAGGGTGTCGGTGCAGGTGGTGATCATTTCAATGAATTATTTGATGTCTTCTATTAGGTTGCTGCTCTGCGTTAGGGGGTCCATGGTGTCGGTGCAGGTGGTGATCCGCTCTATGAATTATTTGATGTCTTCTATTAGGTTGCTGCTGTGCTTGAGGTTGTCCAGGGTGTCGATGCAAGTGGTGATCCATTCATTGGAGTTCTTGATGTCTTCCGTTAAGTTGCTGCTGTGCTTGAGCAGTCCAGGGTGTCGGTGCAGGTGGTGATCCATTCATTGAAGTTCTTGATGTCTTCCGTTAGGTTGCTGCATTGATTGAAGGGGGGGTCCTGGGTGTTGGTGCAGGTGGTGACCCATTCATTGCAGTTTTTGGTGTCTTTCGTTAGGTGCTTCTGTGCTTGAGGGGGTCCTAGGTGTTGGTGCAGGTGGTGATTTATTCATTGAAGTTCTTGATGTCTTCTGTTAGGTTGCTGCTGTGCTCGGGGGTCCAGGGTGTCGATGCACTTGGTGATTCATTCACTGAAGTTCTTGATGTCTTCTGTTAGTTTGCTGCTGTGCTTGAGGGTGTCCAGGGTGTCGATGCAGGTGGTGATCCATTCATTGAAGTTCTTGATGTCTTCCGTTAGGTTGCTGCTGTGCGTGAGGGGGAGTTCTGGGTGTTGGTGCAGGTGGTGACCCATTCATTGCAGTTTTTGGTGTCTTTCATTAGGTGCTTCTGTGCTTAAGGGGGTCCAAAGTGTTGGTGCAGGTGGTGATTTATTCATTGAAGTTCTTGATGTCTTCTGTTAGATTGCTGCTGTGCTCAGGGGTCCAGGGTGTCGATGCACTTGGTGATTCATTCACTGAAGTTCTTGATGGCTTCTGTTAGTTTGCTGCTGTGCTTGAGGGTGTCCAGGGTGTCATTGCAGGTGGTGATCCATTCATTGTAGTTTTTTATTTCTTCCGTTACTGATGTGCGTGAGGGGTTCAGGGTGTCGGTGCAAGTAGTTATCCATTTATTGCAGTTCAAGTTGTCTTCCTTTAGTTTTCTGCTGTGCTTGAGGGGGCTAGGGTATCGGTGCAGGTGGAGGTCCATTCATTGAAGTTCTTGATGTCTTCCGTTAGGTCGCTGCTGTGCTTGAGGGGGTCCAGGTTGTCGGTGCAGGTGGTGATCCATTCATTGCAGTTGCTGATGTCTTCCTTTAGGTTGCTCCTGTGCTTGAGGGGTCCAGGGTGTTGGTGCAGGTGGTGATCCATTCATTGCAGTTTTTGGTGTCTTTTGTTTGGTGCTTCGGTGCTTGAGGGGGTCCAGGGTGTCTGTGCAGGTAGTGATCCATTCATTGTATTTCTTGATGTCTCCCATTAGGTTGCTGCTGTGCTTGAGGGGGTCCAGGGTGTTGGTGCAGGTGGTGATCCATTCATTGAAGTTCTTGAATTCTTGCGTTAGGTTGCTGCTGTGCTTGAAGGGGTCCAGGGTGTCGGTGCAGGTGGTGATCCATTCATTGAAGTATTTGATGTCTTCCGTTAGGTTGCTGCTGTGCATGAGGGTAGGTCCTGGATGTTGGTGCAGGTGGTGACCCATTCATTGCAGTTTTTGGTTTCTTTCGTTAGGTGCTTTTGTGCTTGAGGGGGTCCAAGGTGTTGGTGCAGGTGATGATTTATTCATTGAAGTTCTTGATGTCTTCTGTTAGGTTGCTGCTGAGCTCGGGGGTCCAGGGTGTTGGTGCATGTGGTGATCCATTCATTGCAGTTCTTGATGTCTTCTGTTAGGTTGCTGCTATGCTTGAGGGGGTCCAGGGTGTCGGTGCACGTAGTGATCCATTCATTGCATTTCTTGATGTCTTGTGTTAGGTTGCTGTTGTGCGTAAGGCCTGTTACAAAGTATACTTGTAGATTTGGATGAATAAGTATTTATTTAAGTTACATGGAGCAGCCCCTAGGCATGTCTGCATCTGCATCAACTGCCTTCATCCTCTGAGCAGCTCCTCAGAACATTCTAAGATGACATGGTAACCATCACTAGGTCACATCCACAATATGGATGCTGGGATACAACACATCTCCCCTTCTTAAATGTTGTTTTTCAAAGATAACAATTAACTAATGAATATATGAAAAATGGATAGTAAACAATGTAACATATTGTACACCTATCTATGAATAAATGTGCACTGAATAAGCTACTAACATTCGTAATCATCTTGCCACTTTGGACGTTTCTTAATGCTTGGCACTCTGTTTATTGCAGGCACTTTTTCAATTTTCCCACTTGATGTTGTGCCTTCTGGTTTTCCTATCAAAATAGGTCTCTCCGCAGAATTGCACAATGTGACACTACGAACATTCCATTTATTTCCATCCGACAACCATACATTACTTCCCTTCATCCTGACAATGCTTTTAGGTTTTGACCACTCTGACATTAGAGACCCATAGGTGGTGAATACCTTAGTTCTTACCCAATCACCAACAGCGAACTTTCTTCTTTCCCTTTTTAATTTGTCATTATGTCTCTTAGTGTATTTGTCTTGATGTTCACGAACCCTGTCCATCAAACCCTTCTTGTCTTGGCAATATGTACTTCCTTTAAGCATCCACGCTGGAGACACTCTGGTACCTGCCTGCCTTCCCTTTAAAAGCATGAAAGGAGTTTCCTTGGTGACCGAATGGGGTCTAGACCTATAGCTCCATACCATCTCCTTCACGGCTTCCCTGCAATCACCCCCACTGCTCACACACAACTGAACACAATCCTTCAACACTCGGTTAAACCTCTCGACTAAACCCTTCTCCCTAGGATTGTAGACTGCTGTGGTGTGGTGTACGATACCCATCTTGGATAAATACCTTTCAAACACTTCCGCCGTGAATTGTGGTCCATTATCAGTGACAAGTGTGTTTGGACACCCTTCTCAGCGGAAAATGTGATCGCAAAATTTAATAACATTAAACGCCTTAATCTCCTCAGAAAAAGCCACCTCAGGCCATTTAGAGTGATTATCTATCATCACAAGTGCAAACTTATTCATTATACCTTTTGAACTAAATGGCCCACAAATATCCATCGCTACTCTTTCCCACGGTTTATCAGGAAATTTGGTAAGAACAATAGGAGACTCCTCAACCCGATGGGACTTGTCGCTACACAAGCACTCCAGGCAATCCAGTACGCATTCCTCTACATCTTTGTCCAAACCCGGCCACCAAAATGTCGTCCTTGCTCTTCTCTTCATCCCCGACATTCCATTATGCCCTTCATGCAACAACTCAAGTATTCTGGCACGTAAACCGCTTGGTACTACCAATCTACCATCTCTGCGGATAATTTTGTCTTCAACAGATAACTCTGACCAAACCGTCCAATATTCGACAATTTTGTTTCTCAAATCCACACAGGAATTAGTAGGCACACTAAGATGTTGCAAGAGTTCCACTAGAATGGCATCCTCCTCCACTGCAGCCTTCCACTTACTTTCCGTGATGACTCCATTGCATGACTCAGAGACACTGGCCAGCACATACTCATCACCAGTATCATCATCATCACCTACACACTGTAACGGTAGGCTTGACAGACAATCAGCATTAATGTTGCGTATACCTGACATATAATTCAAAGTACAATAAGTTCAAGTTCAAGTTCAAGAATTTGTATAGCGCACTACTCACCCAGAGGGTCTCAAGGCGCTTGAGGGAGGGTGGGTGCATTACTTATCAAATAGCCAGGTTTTAAGCTGCCTTCTGAAGGAGAGGTGGTTCTGTGTAAGGCGGAGGTGATTGGGGAGGGAATTCCAGGTTTTGGAAGGATCTTCCTCCCATGGTGGATCTATGGATGCGCGGAATTGCGGCGAGGGCTTGATTGGATGATCGTAGTTGGCGGGTGGGTGTGTAGAAGGACAGTCTTGTGTTGAGGCATTTGGGTCCTAGGTCGTAGAGGGCCTTGTGTGCGTGGGTGAGGAGACGGAACGTTATTCTCTTGTTGACGGGGAGCCAGTGGAGGTCTTTCAGGTGACCGGAAATGTGAGCTTGACGGAGGATGTCCAGTATGAGTCTGGCTGAGGCATTTTGGATGCGTTGGAGTTTTTTCTGTAGTTTGGCTGTGGTTCCGGCGTAAAGGGTATTTCCATAATCCAGTCGGCTAGTGACCAGTGCGTGGGTGACTGTCTTTCTTGTTTCGGTGGGGATCCAACGGAATTTTTTTTTGAGCAAGCGTAGGATGTTGAAGCATGAAGATGAGACAGCGTTGACTTGTCTGGTCATCGAGAGGGAGGAGTCTAGGATGAAGCCTAGGTTACGTGCGTGATCTGTAGGTGTGGGTGCTGTACCCAGGGCCGGTGGCCACCATGAGTCGTCCCAGGAAGAGGGGGATGATCCTAAAATGAGGACTTCCGTTTTGTCCGAGTTTAGTTTTAAACGGCTGTTCTTCATCCATTCGGCTACTTCTTTCATTCCTTCGTGTAGATTGGTTTTGGCGGTGTTTGGGTCTTTTGTGAGGGAGAGGATCAGCTGGGTGTCGTCTGCGTAGGAGATGATGTTGAGGTTGTGTTGTCGCGCAATGGATGCGAGGGGACTCATGTAAACGTTGAAGAGGGTGGGACTGAGAGATGATCCTTGTGGTACGCCGCAGATGACTTTGGTGGCCTTTGATTTGAATGGAGGGAGGCGGACTCTCTGGGTTATTCCGGCGAGGAACGAGATGATCCAGTCCAGAGCTTTACCTTGTATTCCAGCGTCGTTGAGGCGTTGTATGAGGGTGCTATGACAGACTGTGTCGAAGGCGGCGGTGAGGTCAAGTAGGATGAGGGCAACTGTTTCTCCGTTGTCCAGTAGCGTTCGGATGTCATCTGTAGCTGCGATGAGGGCAGTTTCAGTGCTGTGATTGGCTCGGAATCCGGACTGTAATGGGTCGAGGGAGTTGTTGGATTCAAGGAAGGCGGCGAGTTGACTATTGACGGCTTTCTCGATTACTTTGACCGGGAAGGGGAGGAGTGAGATGGGGCGGTAGTTCTTAAGTTCAGAGGGGTCTGCTGTGGGTTTCTTCAGAAGGGCGCTGAGTTCGGCATGTTTCCAGCTTCCCGGGAAGGTAGCGGAGTTGAAGGAACAGTTGATGACGTCGCGGAGATGGGGTGCGATGATGGAGTCAGCTTTGTTGAAGATGTGATGGGGACATGGGTCGGTTGGTGAGCCTGAGTGGATGGAGTTCATCAGGCGGATGGTTTCTTCAGTGGTGATTGCGTTCCAGGCGCAAAGGTTGTTAGAATGCTGTTTTGGTTCGGAGGTGAGTGGAGTGGATTGGTCTTCGGACTGGTTTTCAAAGCTGTTATGTATTTCGGCGATTTTGTTGTGGAAGAAAGAGGATAAAGAGTCGCAGAGGAATTGGGAGGGAGTGATGTCATTGGTGCCGGCGGTGGGGTTGGTAAATTCTTTGACGATGTTGAATAGTTCCTTGCTGTTGTGGGTGTTGTTGTCAAGTCGATCCTTGAATGCTGATTTCTTGGTGGATCGGATCAATTGGTGATGTTTGCGGGTGGCGTCCTTGAAGGTGGTCAGGTTGTCGGTGGTTGGGTTTTTTCTCCAGGTTTTCTCGAGAGTACGACATAACTTCTTGGATTTCTTAAGGTCATCGTGGAACCAGGGTGCCTTTTTGCTACCTTGTTTGGTCTGGTGGTTTTTCAAAGGTGCTAATTCGTCAGCGCTGTGGGTGATCCATTGTGTGAGTTTGGTGGCAGCTTGGTTTGGGTCCGATGAAATGGCGGGAGGGTTTCGGTTAAGTGATGTGAAGAGTTGGTCGGTGGTGATTTTGTTCCAGTTTCTTCGAGGGATAGGTTGTGGGGGGTTGTGGGTCTCGGTCTGTTTGTAGCTGAAGTGAACGCAGTTGTGGTCCGTCCAATGGAGAGTTATGGTGCGATCGAAGGAGATGTGTTTGCTGGAGGTGAAGATAGGGTCAAGCGTGTGTCCGGCAAGGTGCGTGGGGGTGTTAACAAGTTGTTTAAGTCCGAGATTGGCCATGTTGTCCAGAAGGGTGGTGGTGTTGCTGTCGTTTTTCTTTTCCAGGTGGAAGTTAAGGTCTCCCAGTAGAATGTAGTTCTCGGAGGTGAGGGCATGTGGGCTGATGAAGTCAGTGATGTCTTCGTTGAATTGTGTACGGGTTTCAGGTGGTCTGTAGATGAGGGTGCCTCTAAGTGTGGTCCTGGGGTCGGTGTGGATTTGAAAGTGAAGGTGTTCGGCTGTAGCGAGGGGATCGTCGGAGTTGGTCGTGATGCGGATGGTGTTCTTATGTACGATGGCGATGCCTCCTCCTGTTTGGTAGATGCGATCTTTTCGGATGATCTTGTAGCCGTCCGGGATGGCTATGGCGATGTCGGGCGCTGAGGAGGCGTTCATCCAGGTTTCTGTAAGGAAGGCGACGTCCGGTGAAGTGGTCGAGTAGGTTCCAGAGTTCAATTGAGTGTCTGTGGACCAAGCGGGTGTTCAACAGGATGCACTTCAGGTGGTTAGTGTCGGGGTTCTTTTTGGAGAATGTGGATTTGGTGAGGGATCTAGTGCAGTTGAACCTGCAGGAGTGGCAGGTGAAGGGTCCATGGGTGTGTCCTGGGGCCGCTTGGAAGCAATTTGGTGTTCGACCGAGGTTAAGGGCAGAGAGGGTTGCGGCGTCATATGTAATGCGTGCGGGGTGGGTATTGCGGGGGCCAGGGGGTCTGGCGCTGGGCGCGGTCTAGGCGCGGACGGGGGTAGACGGGCTTACCTTTGGCGCGCCTTCGGCGCACATAGGGCGCGACCGCTGCGCGAAAAAGGCATGTGTCATATGTGGATAGTGGAGGGGGAGGGGCGAGGGAGGATCAGCTGGGGGCGGGGCGGGGTGGAGAGGACGGGCTCCGAGGCGCAACAACAACAAAATGGCTACAGAAGCAAAACCGGAACCGGTTGGGGCCAACAACAGATAAAACTTCGTGGGCAGAGGCACAGTCACAATTATTCAGCAAATAATAATATGTTAACAATTAATGCGAGCGTTACGCGAGGCGGGTAATATATGCAGCAATGAGGCAATGCGAGCAATGCAGGCGCCGGTATAAATACAATGCAAAAACGAGCAGCACGATACAAAGTGCAGGCAGCAGACAGCAGTACGATACCAGATGCAGGCAGCAGTCGATAGTACAGTCTTGGTCAATGGAGCAATGTAAGCAGCACAACGATAGCAGCAAGGGCCAGGGGCCGTGGGGCAGCGACCGCTTCTGACGGAGTCATATCCTAGTAGTCTATACAACCACTTGGCTATCCTGGGTGTGGCCTTCCCTGCGCCCTTAGTTGTAAAAATATCAATAAGCGGTCTGTGGTCCGATCTGACCTCGAAATGCGTTCTCCAAAAGTAATTCTTGAAGTGATCAACGCTCCACCAAGACGCAAGGGCTTCCTTTTCGATGACTGAATATGCTGACTCTTCACCCTTCAATGTACGTGACGCAAATGCCACTACCCGCTCTTGACCCAGGTGTTTCTGCAAACGTACTGCCCCCAAACCATACGTGCTTGCATCCACTACTACAATGCTAGGATCTAATGGATTAAAGGGTCTTAAAGCCACAGCCTTCAAAATGTGTTCCTTTATCGTTTCAAATGCTTTCTGACACTCGTCCGTCCATGCAAATGTATTCCCTTTTTTCATTAACACTCTTAGGACATGTACTTTATCAGCAAAATGCTGAACAAATTTCAAATAAAATTCCGCCAACCCAAGAAACAAGCGTATTTGTTCCTTGTCTTGTGGAGACGGTGCATTAGCGATGGCATTCAATAATTTTTTCTTTGGTTGAACTCTCGTTTTTGATAACGTGAGCCCTAAATATTCAATTTCTTCGACTCCAAACTTGCACTTGTCCATTACTACTGTTAATCCTGCATTCTGCAATTTGTTAAGCGTTTGATCTAAAATCATGTCATGTTCCTCCTTGTTCTCACCCCACACCAACACATCATTTTGAAATACTAGGACTTTGTGTGATTTCTCCAATATTTTGCACATTACTCTCTGGAATACAGCAGAGGCAGACGCCAGTCCGAATGGCATCCGCACAAATCTAAACGCCCCCTCTGGTGTTATGAACGATGTGAGGTGCTTTGATGCAGGGTGTAGACGCACTTGGTGATATGCACTTGAGAGGTCTATTAAAGAAAAATACACTGCATTGGTAACTGAGGACACTATCTCATGAATATGTGGCAGAGGATAGCGATCGACTAAGATGTTACGATTGAGGTCTCTTAAGTCGATGCAGAAGCGCAAATTTCCATCCGATTTGCATGCTAAAACTATGGGACTAAGCCACTCTGATGATTAGATTGGTTCAATCAATTGTGCCTCGCACAACCTCTGCAGTTCCTTCTTTAATTTTTCTCTCAGTGCAAACAGGACATTCCTTGCCTTGTGCACACATCGAATGTAATTTGGTTTAAGGGCAATCCGATGCTCAAATTTGGTTAAGCACCCTAGTTCACTTCTAAATAACCTAGGATATTTTAAACTTCACTTCTCTGAATTCTCTGTTACTAGCACTTGATCAGGATGATTCGGATCCAATTTCATCCCTAACATTTTTTGTTCGCGCCACCCTAGCAATGTTCTTCCCTTTTCTACTACATAGACTTTGCTAGTTGCTTCCATATTCTTGTGAGATAGTTTGCAATTTAAAAAAAACCTATCAAGGGTAACTTGACCCCACAACAACCCACAGGTTCAATGTCTGGGGAATTCAGCTTGCATTTATCATTTTTTATCCATGCATCCTTGTCTATGATCGTGTATGGAGAGCACGAATCCGCCCACACTAGGATTTTAGTACCATTGATGCCCAGCATACATTTAGGAGGGTTGTATCCTTCACGAATTTCATTCATTTCATCATCATAGATCACACACACTTTTACCATTTCTCTTTCATCAGAGAACTCCTCTTCACTGTCCTCTTGTATGGCATATACAGTACGTCTCCCATTGTTGGATATACTGGTTTTGCACATGCGAGCAAAATGCCCAATTCGTTTACACTTGTAACACTTCTCTTTGAGTGCTATACACTTATCAGAATCTGCTGTATGACTGGTGCTACCACATACATCTATAACAAGCGTGATTATATCCAGGTTGGGAGTTCTTATTAACTTGAGGCACACTTTTAACAAATTTGCTGCTTGCCTGGTAGCTATCTGTTTCTTTTCAATAACACACACTTTGGTCTGATCCCCCTTATCTTTAACTTGATTTGAATTGAGTTCCTTAACATACTTAGAAGAGTTCTACAGGCTTTTTGCTACCTCTATGGATTTTTTAGGTCTCGCCTGCCGATGCGCTTGAGCATTCAAGCTGGCGAGAGATATAGGGGCTTATCCAGAGTTTAACCAAACTGACGATTTGATGCTGTGCCCGTGCGCTTTTAGGTCAATGTGCAAGCGCATTGAGCTAAAATGCGCGTGCACAGCATCAAATCGCCAGCCATCTGTTCCCCAGCTTGGTGCCTCCATCAGCTCTTCAAAGCATTTCTCCTCCCCTAATTATTCACGGCCGGCCGGCCGCACTTTCACTTTCACGGCCGGCAGGCCATGTCTCGTTTTTTTTTTTACTTTAAACACAACTCCGGGATTGTCCTTATTATGTGAGCCTGATCATCATTAACAAAACTTGTGCCTTATTTAGTTGCCGCCTTTAGCAGGAAGCACGGTCACTTTAGTAAATGAGTGCAGTGGTACGGCTTCTTTTGTGTGCTTTCACATCTAGCTTTAGTTCTACTCTTGCAGTGCTGTTGCTGTGCCATTTTAATCGATGACACAGGACTTATCTAGTTAGTGCTTCTAAAAATAGTTTATTTTATATAAATGCTTATTTCCTGTCTAGGGCGATTTAGCAGCTGAACACGTTCGTATTCTTTACATGCACATTGCTTCTTTGTTGGTGGAAATACTATCGCTCCGCCCCTGCTGCATCAACTTTCAGTTTCACGGCCGCCATTTGACTCACAGCCGCTTTTCAACCAGCGCGCGAGCTTCATTACAACGTTAGCCGCTTTTTTTTTCCTCTCATGGTGATGCATATAGACAGTGGCTGCAATGTGTTTGGGAAGACTTTAAATGGTAGCATCTCAATTCGACCTCCTGCAGACGTATTTTTTAATACATTTGATTTAATTTTTAATTAAAAAAAAAGATACTTTATCGTGGTGTGCCAGCAGGAATATTCTGGTTACGAGCATGGTGAAAATGCCCTTGTTTCAGGACTCCCATGTCAATTAAGACGGTCAGAGAAAGAAGCTTTAATTGGTACAGTCTCTGGGTGTCAACTCCTTGCTGGAATCTTGCAAGAGCAGTACGGATGGCCTTTATTTAGTTGCCGCCTTTAGCAGGAAGCACGGTCACTTTAGTAAATGAGTGCAGTGGTACGGCTTCTTTTGTGTGCTTTCACATCTAGCTTTAGTTCTACTCTTGCAGTGCTGTTGCTGTGACATTTTAATCGATGACACTGGACTTATCTAGTTAGTGCTTCTAAAAATAGTTTATTTTATATAAATGCATCTTTCCTGTCTAGGGCGATTTAGCAGCTGAACTAAAATCCTCACTCTCCCTTGCAGATGTTACGTGGCGTTAGGAAAATTGCTTTGCTTCTTTAAGCCTCCTTTTCCTAGAATGCACATTTAAAAGCATACCCGAATTCTATATAGAATGTGAACAAATACAGATAAAAAATCCTCCTTTGTATAAAATTTGAAAGAACATAAATTTGCACTATATATGACAATGCTGGCCATTTTAAAGTACACATCACACTTATATTTGTTTTTAGATCCAGCATGTTAATTTCATCTGGACATTAAGGGAAGTTGTGTTCGTTCTTGATTTTTTGTTACGAAATTTCTAATTTAAATGCCACCAGCCGCCTGCCTGCCTGCCTCGCATCACCACATCAAAGGCAGCCCAGCCTCCCTACCACAAGCTTCTCCCAGCGTGCGCTCTGCCTCAGGCCAGCATTTCTCCTCCCCTAATTATTCACTGCACGGCCTGCTGCTCCCCGTGCGTCTCGTCACCATTCCTCCCAGTCCAGCTCTCTCCTTGTTTTTTAAATTCCATTCTGCGCCCCCCACTTCATGTGCATGCTAACTGCTGTACTTGCACTTCTCTGTCCGCTGCTTGCAAGCCTCTTTCATATGTACCATCACCTCTCACTCTGAATGGCATCTTCTTCTGCTTGTGATACTAAACTTCTATATTAGATTCTTGGTGTATGTTACCTTTGCATGCCAGACTGTTTCTCCTCCTGCCTCCCTGCATGCCAGTTTCTGTCCGTCTACCCCCACATTATGTGCGGATCACTGTTATGTGTCAGCCACACTGCGTGTGAAGCAGCGAGTCAGGCAACTTCCATTTGTGCTAGACCAACTGGCGTTTCCCCAGCCGATCTTTAAGCTAAGGTGAAGTTACTGGATCATTGGTGCACATTACGTGGAAACGGCACCTCTTTTCCCTATTGTACCTTTTCTTTTAAAACTATAGGTACGTGAACCAACAAAAGCTCCTGCCTAGCCGACACTGTTGTGTTTACTTTTGATGAACAACAATATCAATGTGGATATTTGTCCTGATAAACTGCCAGCGTCATGCACTGGAGTACGTTTTAGAGCTGCTATTAGGCTGCCGCTGGTTCACAGAGCTGGACAGGAAAAGTGATATTGTTTGTGGGTAGTTCTTAGAAATGCATGTGGTTTGCTACTGGAGTCTAATTCCCTTTTGGCAATGGATCATAGTGACCTACAAGCTATTTCAGAAAAGGCCAATGTCTGTTAGAAATGGTTTGTTGAGCAAAACACAGTAACCCTTGCTTGTTGGAGCGGACTCTTTTGCCTTAAATAAGGTGCATGACAGCACACAGGATGCTATATATAGCTCTGAAACTCAAACGCTGAATCCTTGCAACGTTGCTGTACTTTGTGATCGTTTAGAGAGCGGCAGGTATTAGCTCGGCTGTCTTCTGGTTGAGGCAGAGTTAATACCTACATTAATCTGCAACTCAGCACTTGTTTGTCTAGTTGGCAGACTCCGCTGAGAGGCCAACATCTGAATGGGTGCGTGCGAAGAGTCAGGTAGCCTGTACTTCTGCCACACACTTTTCTTTCTAATGCTTACAGAGCAGGCAGCACTAGTCTCTCACTCGCCTCTCTGCATGCATGCTTAGCTTCCTTTGTTACTTTTCCTTGGCCGGACTCTACCGCCCTCACTCTACCGCCCTCACTCTACCACTCTACCAGCCTTCCTCTACCACTTTACCGCCCTCACTTTACCGCCCTCACTCTACCACTCTACCGCACTCACTCTACCGCCCTCACTCTACCACTCTACATCCCTCACCCTACCACTCTACCGCCCTCACTCTACTACCCTCACTCTACCACTCTACCGCCCTCACTCTACCACTCTAACGCCCTCACTCTACCACCCTCACTCTACTACTCTACAACCCCCACTCTACCTCCCTCACTCTACTGCCCTCACGCCCTCACTCTACCGCCCTCACTCTACAACTCTATCGCCCTTCCTCTACCACTCTACCGCCCTCACTCTACCGCACTAACTCTACCACTCTACCGCCCTCACTTTACCACTCTACCGCCCTCACACCCTCACTCTACTGCCCTCACTCTACCGCCCTCACTTTACCACTCTACCGCCCTCACGCCCTCACTCTACCGCACTCACTATACCACTCTACCGCCCTCACACCCTCACTCTACTGCCCTCACTCTACCACTCTACCGCACTCACTCTACCGCCCTCACGCCTTCACTCTACCGTCCTCACTCTACCACTCTACCGCCCTCACTCTACCACTCTACCGCCCTCACTCTACCACTATGCCGCCCTCACTCTACCACTGTACCGCCCTCACTCTACCACTCTACCACCCTCACTCTACCGCCCTCACCCTACCACTCTACCACCCTCACTCTACCGCCCTCATTCTACCACTCTACCGCCCTCACCCTACCACTCTACCACCCTCACTCTACCGCCCTCATTCTACCGCCCTTACTCTACCGCCCTCACTCACTCTACCGACCTCCCTCACTCTATCGCCCTCCCTCACTCTATCCCCTCCATCACACTATCGTCCTCCATCACTCTACCGCCCTCCATCACTCTATCACCCTCCCTCCCTCTATCGCCCTCCCTCTATCGCTCTCCCTCTATCGCCCTCCCTCTATCGCCCTCCCTCTATCTATCACCCTCCCTCTATCTATCTATTGCACAGCATCACTGAATGCCACAGAATCACTTGTCGCCAAAACAACATCACTCAGCACCATCACAGCATCAATCTGTGCAACCATTCAACAACAACTGGTTCAAATATTTTCTGTCAATGTTTCAAGCTTTATTACAAATGTCATAAAAAGATGTTAAATGTTTTCACTTCTGTTCTTGTTAAAACAATGTGATTTGTCAGATCAATACATGTAAGACAGGGGAAAACTAAACATGTACCTTTACTAATGCTATAGATGTAACATTTGCTAATTTTATAACTATTGGCATTTCTAATAACAAAATGAATACTTTTATATTTTGAAAAACATAAACAAAAATTTAAAAATATTTACATTTTCCACACCAAAAGCTCAAACGTTTCTATCGCGAGACCTATTGCATTTCCAATGCTTGTTTTAAAGAGGGATCTGTTAAGTCTAAGAGTTTTTCCTGTATTTTGGTATTATTCGTTCTATTAATAAATTGATCTCTTATTATATCTTCTGTTAGATCTTTAAATTTGCATATTGATGTAAGTCTTCTAAGTACCGATATATACTGCTCAACTGATTCTCCAGATTGTTGTGCTCTAGAGAAAAACTTGTGTCTTTCAACTACAATGTTGATTTTTTTAACCAAAATTCTCTTCTAGAGCTTTTACTATCTCTACATAGTCATCAAAATTGCTAGTTCCTGTTCCCTCACTTTCATTAGATTCTTCATCTGCTTGGTTGGTGGAATATGCTCTAACTCGG
Organism: Lissotriton helveticus; assembly: GCF_964261635.1. Lineage (NCBI taxonomy): Eukaryota > Metazoa > Chordata > Amphibia > Caudata > Salamandridae > Lissotriton > Lissotriton helveticus. The sequence continues at coordinate 3,048,417 of NW_027611656.1, read as the reverse complement.
ACAGGTAATGTTTTTAACTCCTTTCTACCCTCAACCCCTAAATTGTGCTTTAACAGTGCTACTTTGCGGGATGATACAAAATCTTCGTCACCTATTGGCTCTAGATAGGTCTCAAAAGACTCAATCCAAACCTCCCAGGGCATTATGGGTTCCTCAGGGTTTTGTAAAAATTTTGGTGGAGCTGTCACAGATGATGAATCCATGCTGGCAGGCACACCAAAATTTAATATATGTATATATATCGCTGTCGGTTTATATACATAAATATATACACGGTTGTTCAAGTAAACATAAGATATTAAAATAATTAAAGTAGTCACCGTTGCCTTATTGAATAACAGTTCCTTCAAGTAGTTGTTATATATTGTTGGTTTCAGTTATGTGGTGTATTGTTCTTTTAAACTATTAAACCAATAATCACAGTTTCATGTTGGCTCCTGGTGTACTGTCCCTTTAAACTGTACCAATAATCACAAAACCTGGCTCCAAGATCTCACTGACGCTATTCACAAACGAGATGTCATTGCTGCCAATTCTCTCCCAGTCTAGCGTTCACTGCGCAGGGCTCTCATGTGCAGATCGGTAAATATTCCTTCGTACCAACTTTATTGTGATTGTGTGTTTACACTCAATTAAGAGCTTAAATCTCTTCGCGCTCGGCTGCACGAGTTAGGTACACATGGTGTTTACTTTCAATTAACAGCTCTCTTCCCTTCAGGCTCCACTGCACGAGTTAGACACACACGGTGTTTACTTTCAATTAACAGCTCTCTTCCCTTCAGGCTCCGCTGCACGAGTTAAGACACACACGGTGTTTACTTTCAATTAACAGCTCTCTTCCCTTTAGGCTCCGCTGCACGAGTTAAGACACACACGGTGTTTACTTTCAATTAACAGCTCTCTTCCCTTCAGGCTCCGCTGCACGAGTTAAGACACACACGGTGTTTAATTTCAATTAACAGCTCTCTTCCCTTCAGGCTCCACTGCACGAGTTAAGACACACACGGTGTTTACTTTCAATTAACAGTTCTCTTCCCTTCAGGCTCCGCTGCACGAGTTAATACACACACGGTGTTTACTTTCAATTAACAGCTCTCTTCCCTTCAGGCTCCGCTGCACGAGTTAAGACACACACGGTGTTTACTTTCAATTAACAGCTCTCTTCCCTTCAGGCTCCACTGGACGAGTTAAGAAGCACACGGTGTTTACTTTCAATTAACAGCTCTCTTCCCTTCAGGCTCCGCTGCACGAGTTAAGACACACACGGTGTTTACTTTCAATTAACAGCTCTCTTCCCTTCAGGCTCCGCTGCACGAGTTATGACACACACGGTGTTTACTTTCAATTAACGGCTCTCTTCCCTTCAGGCTCCGCTGCACGAGTTAAGACACACACGGTGTTTACTTTCAATTAACAGCTCTCTTCCCTTCAGGCTCCACTGCACGAGTTAAGACACACACTGTGTTTACTTTCAATTAACAGCTCTCTTCCCTTCAGGCTCCACTGCACGAGCTGAAATACAAGAGTTGCCTAATTCGATTCCTTCACTTGACGTGGCTGCATGTTTACTTTTCAATTAACAGCTTCGAAACACAGGCGCTGCCAAACTCGCACTGAAGACAAAGTTTATTCTCAATTCAACGCTTACTCAGCTTCCATTTACAATTAATTCATGTTGAGCCACACATGTCGTAGGCTTTGCGTATCTTTAAATAAAGCTTCTTTCGCCTTCACGCTTGTAAGATGATTGTCTCTTCACACTTGACTGCACACTTTGTTTTTAAAGTATAGTTTCTCTTTGGCGCTAATTATCCCTTCATGGTTGGCTGCACACACAGAGCTGGCATTTAATCTTCCACTCGTTTTTAGGTCTCGGCCTTCGCAACGCGCATGCGCTGCGAAGCATAAAGACCTTTTCTGAGCACTAAGGCTTTTCAGCCAAGCACGTGCACACGTTCCATTGCCTTCAATGACAACACTTGCACGCCAGGATATTCACTCGCGGGAGCGCGCGGTCCATCTGGTCGCAATTATCTCTCCCGCGAGTGAATCCCTCCCCCCTGCTGCCGTGCGAGTGCTTTTTTTCTTGTTTATATCTTGGAGTCCTTGAGACCTCCCTCTCTCACGTAGAACTTCTGGTAAGTTGCAGGATATTGGTACCTACATGATGTGTTTTAATGTAAACTGAACACCCTTACTATAGGCTCGGCAGACATTGATCTCTACTCACCTATATGCATATATTGCATGTGCCATTGTAAGCTCTGCAGCATAGAACACACTCATTTGTGTCTGTGTAATGTGCGTTAGCAGAATCTGCACGTGGCTAGGTGTTCCTCCTCGCTGTAGCTACATGGAGTTCCATTCATCTTTTTAATACAGCTGCTAGTATAAACTCAGTGTCTATTTATATTAATAAAAACACATAGAAAATATTTGTCAATACAATTACAATTCATATTGTAAGAAGAAAAATAATTATTTTTCTTCTTACAATATGAATTGTTTTATGATGTATTGACAAATATTTTCTTTACATAATATGAATTGTTTTATGATGTATTGTGTTGTTTTAATAAATATGATGATGTTTTTATTAATATAATTCAAAAAGATAATAGAGTGTTTGATAAATAAAATAAGAGATACAATCTATCCTTCTGCTTCTCTGCCCTTATTAGACCTTTGCTGACCATGATTTGTAATTGTATGGATGTAAATTTGTTAATCTGTTTCTGACTCCACGCTACACCTAATTAGTTGGTTACAAATAGAGTAGTTGTACAATTATAGATCTTATTGAGATTCTCTCCGTACAAAATAAGGAAAAAGGATTCTTGTCTTTTGTTCATCACAGGTGGAGAAGGCATTCAGGTTTAATAATTTCCAAGGAATACATCTTCAATAAGAAAAGCAGAGATAAGCTGGTGTTGCATCGAGCGCCCTTACCTGATGTCCTTCTTCGTCCACCGCATTACTGCCTGAAAAGTAAGGGAGAAAAAGTTAGCCTGAGAGCAGCATTTTACACAGGGAGAAGGTTTCTATTTGTCCACTGCTCGCCCCATAATGATGTACACAGCATTGGTAACTCCTAGCAATATCCATTACCCCTTCTCAGTTTGCCTTGTTTGTCCGAGGCAAAACCCGGACTGATGCTTGTTTCCATGTCCAATCACTTAATCTTGCGGTGCCTAAAAACATGAATGTTGCATACTGGTTTTACTGAACTGCGTGTTAACCCACGGGGAGCAGTGAGGGCAGCGCCTTGATGCACTGGTGGTCTGAGCGCTGCGTGTTTAACCACAAGGTCACTGAGCGCAAACACTGGGTGCAGCTAGTGCAGCGTGAGTGACAAATGGGGTGCACTGAGCGCTGCCTGTTAGACACAGGGGGTCCACAGAATGCACCGTATTTAACACAAGGCGTGCACCAAGCGCTGCGTTTTTGACACGGGGAGATCTGGGCGCTGTGTCTTGAACTCATGAGGTGCACTGAAAGCAAGAGTTTAACACACTGAACGGTGCATGGTTAACACACGGGTGCATTGAGCGTGGCTTGTTTAAAATATGGGTTTACTGCGTGGTTAACACACGGCGTGCACCAAGCTCTGCGTGTTTGACAAGGGGATCTCTGGGCGCTGTGTGTTGAACGTCATGAACTACATTGAGAGGAATATGTTTATATATCCAGAAATGCTTGTCTCAAGACAAAAAGTGGGGTTTGTGGGTAACTGCATTTTTTATCTAGCGGTATGCAAGTGGTATAGAACTTAAACATCTATTTTAGAGATTGGTGTAATTGATAGGGTGTTTATTATGGTAGATGTATTTTAATGCCCATTGACGGTACTGCTTTGGTAAAAGCGCAGCAAAACATACTAGTACAATTATAATAACTGGTATTTATTCCAACCAACAAGCGCCTACAAAGAATACATATGGGCACACAACGATAACTGTCCTGAGTTACAATTTGTAAAAATCACCAGTGATGAACAGTGTCGACAGTGTTTGCTTTATCTCCACACGCTGTTGTTTGAATGCATTTGTAATGCTGCAGCTGCACGTTTGCTTTGCCATTAACAGCAAAGCTAACAAGCATTGGCATAGCTAATAGGTCTCGCCTTTGGGACCTTATAAGTGTTTAGCCATGCAACAGTTGATGTTGTTGCACCAAGGATATTGTACTGTATAACTAAACATAACTTGAAGGTCCCAAAGGCGAGACCTATTGGCTATGCGACCTATGATCCTGCTCGCAAGCAGGTCGCTCCCCACGCTGCTGCACGGCTCTGCCTGCATTGTTTTTGCCTAATCTTGTATTTTTCCCCTGTGCCTAACTTGCTTTCTTGCCCAGACTTGTTTTTATTCCCCTGTGCCTGTACTTGCTTTCTTGCCCAGACTTGTTTTTATTCCCCTGTGCCTGTACATGGTTTCTTGCCCAGGCTTGTTTTTATCCCCCTGTGCCTGTACTTGCTTTCTTGCCCAGACTTGTTTTTATTCCCCTGTGCCTGTACTTGCTTTCTTGCCCGGACTTGTTTTTATTCCCCTGTGCCTGTACATGGTTTCTTGCCCAGGCTTGTTTTTATCCCCCTGTGCCTGTACTTGCTTTCTTGCCCAGACTTGTTTTTATTCCCCTGTGCCTGTACTCGTCTCCACGGACTACATCCTCCACGGGGACCTGAACTTCCACCTCGAGAACAACAACGACGCCAACTCCTCTATGCTGATCGGCAACCTCGCCAACCTCGGCCTCAGACAACTCGTCACCGCGCCCACCCACACCGCCGGCCACGCGCTGGACGCCATCTTCTCCACAAGCACCCACGTCACCTTTGACCACACAACCAAACCCCACTGGACCGACCACCGCTGCATTCACTTCTGCTTCAAAAAACCAACCACGCACCATCGCATCCAACAGCTGGCTCGCCGCTGCTGGAGCAAAGTTACAGAAGATCTGCTGATCACCACCCTCTCCAAGAACCCACCCACCGACCCCACCAACCCAGATGCCGCAGCCCGCAACCTCAGATAGTGGATCAATGACTGTGCCAACACCCTCGCCCCACTGAAGAAACCCTCCAACAACCACGCCAGCAAGAGAGGCACCTGGTTCACCGACGAGCTCCTGGCCTCCAAGCGCGCATGTCAGAAAGTGGAGAAGAAATGTCTCCACGAACGCACACCGGACAACCACGCAGCCTTTAAGGACGCCACCCACAGACACCACCACCTCATCAGATCAGCCAAGAGATCCTCCTTCAAAGACCGCCTGGATAACAACACACATGAGAGCAAAGAGCTCTTCCGCATTGTAAAAGAACTCTCCAACTCCAGCGCCAACACCAACGACATCCCCGCCCTCCCAGGAACTGTGGGACTCGCTGGCCATCTTCTTCCACCGCAAGATCGCCGACATCCACGAAAGCTTCAACACCATGACCGACCCGACCACGCCAGACTCCACCCCTCTCCCGAACACCAACAGCACCAACCGCCTGACCTCCTGGTCCAACGTCAGCGACGTCGAGACACGCGAGGTCATGAACTCCATCCACTCAGGATCACCGACAGATCCGTGCCCACACCACATATTTAACAAGGCAGATGCAGCCATCGCACCCCAACTATGGAAGATCATCAACATCTCCTTCGAAACAGCGGCATTCCCGCAAAGCTGGAAGCACGCCGAAATCAACGCCCTCCTCAAAAAGCCCAAGGCAGACCCCAAGGACCTCAAGAACTTCCAGCCCATCTCCCTGCTCCCGTTCCAGGGAAGGTCATCGAGAAAATCGTCAACAGGCAACTGACCCGCCACCTCGAAGACAACAACATCCTGGACCCGTCCCAATCCGGTTTCAGATGAAACCACAGCACCGAGACAGCCCTCATCGCCGCCACAGACGACATCAGGCACCAATTAGACAACGGCGAAACATCTGCCCTCATCCTCCTGGACCTCTCGGCCGCCTTCGACACGGTCTGCCATCGTACTCTAAAAACATGCCTCCAAGAAGCCGGTATCCAAGAGAAAGCCCTCGACTGGACCACATCCTTCCTCTCCGACAGATCCCAGAGCGTCCGCCTCCAACCGTTCCAATCCAAAGCCACCGACATCATCTGCGGCATCCCCCAGGGCTCCTCCCTCAGCCCGACACTGTTCAACATCTACATGGCCCCCCTCGCACAAGTGGCCCTGCACCACAACCTCAACATCATCTCCTATGCTGATAACACTCAGCTCATCCTCTCCCTCACCAAGGACCCACGCACCGCCAAAACCAACATCCACAATGGAATGAAGGCCATCACCGACTGGATGAGGAGCAGCCGTCTGAAACTGAACTCAGACAAGACAGAGGTCCTCATCCTCGGACGCAACCCTTCAGCCTGGGACGATTCCTGCTGACCAACCCCTCTAGGGACAGCACCGACACCCACCGACTTTGCACGCAATCTTGGATTCATCCTCGACTCCTCCCTCTCCATGTCTAAACAGGTCAACGCCATCTCCTCCTCCTGCTACAACACCCTCCGCATGCTCCGCAGGATCTACAAGTGGATCCCGACCGAAACAAGAAGAACGGTGACACAGGCCCTTGTCAGCAGCAGGCTGGACTATGGCAACGCACTCTATGCCGGAATCCCAGCCAAACACCTACGACGACTACAGCGCATCCAAAATGCCTCCGCATGACCGATCATCAACGTCCGCCGCCGCAGCCACATCACCCCCTCCTGAGAAACCTACACTGGCTCCCCGTCGACAAGAGGATCACCTTCAAGCTCCTCACCCACGCACACAAAGCACTCCAGAACGCCGGACCAGCCTACCTGAACAGCAGACTCAGCTTCCACACCCCTTGCCGCCAGCTCCGATCCACCAGCCTCGCCCTCACCGCTGTCCCCCGCATCCAACGAACCACCTCAGGCGGCAGATCCTTCTCCTACCTCACCGCCAAGGCCAGGAACACCCTTCCTACCCACCTACGGCAGACTGAAGACCTACTCGCCTTCAGAAGACTCCTCAAGACCTGACTCTTCGAACAGTAGCGAAACTTCCGCCCCCTCAGCGCCTTGAGACCTTCACGGGTAAATAGCGCGCTCTACAAATAGATTTATTGATTGATTGATTGATATGCCAATGCTTGTTAACAAGAATCAAAGTGATTTACTTAACAGTAAACCTAACGCATATCAGGACAATCTCAATCTCTTTTCTATGCAGTAATTCATGTATCACAGTGGAAGTTTAATTTATTCTCAGTGCTTCACCAGTCCTGGCGCCAGACGATTAATTAAACAACACGCCTTCCTTCAAATCGCAGATGCATATTTTCTTTAATTAACGCGATGGCAGCCGCTGGTGCTATCAAGGCACAGTCATCACACACTTATCACTAACCTCAAATCCACTTCTTTATATCAGGTTCCCAGGTGATTTCCACGAACCAGCAACTCCAAGCACTACACATCAAATGCTTCTGGATTTGAATACTTCTTTCGCCAGGGGTTGTCCAACTCAAAATAACCAGTAGTTATAATTCTGTCATCTTCCTCTCCAGCCCATCCTCGTCGCCCTTATTACAAAGTAGACTTGTAGATTAAGATGAATAATGTATTTATTTAAGTTACATGGAGCAACCCCATGGCATGTCTTCATCTGCATCAACTGCCTTCATCCTCTGAGCAGCTCCTCAGAACATTCTAAGATGGCATGGTAACCATCACTAGGCAACATCCACAACGTGGATGCTGGGATACAACACTTGGGGATCCCTGACTTTATGCACTCGTGGACAATTAACCAGATTCAAACATTATCAACTTTCTGCTTGGTGGGCTAGGCAACATTGGGAGGAGCAGATGGATGATGCCTGGCTAATTCAAGCGATGAAAACGGGGAATATCAATAAAGAAGTGGCCTTGTGGTATCCAGCCCTGATTAAAGCTGAAGATGATATGAATCAGGATATCCAAAAGCTTTGGCGTAATGATGTGGAAAATATTAATCTGAGTGAGGCTTGGTTGGGCTCTTTGCATTGCTTCGAGAGACAGTTAAACCTGCGTATCTCAAGCGTAACTATCTTTTCACCCTTTATCGGGTCTACTGATCCCCTGCAAAATTGAAAAAATGTTCCTGAGTATGTTTGTTCAAGATGCCAAGATCCCCTAGCAAATGACTGTCATATGTTTTAACTTGCCCAGTGATTACCAAATTTTGAAGGGGCATATGTGAATTTTTAAAGGATGTAACAGACATTCAGATAGAAGTAACATTGGTACTTATTTTTTTGCGGACTAGGCCAAGATAGCATTTTGGCTTCAAATAAAATGGCCGCTAGATTCATGTTTTATGTCATTTTATTGGGTAGACGAGAGATCTGTAAAGCTTGAAAATCGGCTGTTCCACCCCATTTCTCTGAGTGTAAAAACAACATCATACGTACAAGTCAACTAGATATGTCGTGTGACCCTAGAGGTCAAGAGAAGGTGTGGGCTATGTTGGTTGACGGGTGTCAGAGGAACGGGATCCAATGATTAAGTCAATAAGTAGCTGTTGGGGTATACAACCTTTACCACGCAACTTTTACCACGACCTACCTTTACCACGCAACTTTTACAACGCAGGACCCTTTACCACGCATACCATTACAACGCTGGTATTTACAACGCAGGTACCTTTACAACGCATACCATTACAACGTAAGTATTGGTAAGTATATAATTTTATTTAAAATATTTTAGGTTTGGGTTTTGGGTAAATGGGTATTTTTAGGGTTCAGGGTCAGTTTTCAGTTTTTGGGTAAATGGGTATTTTTAGGGTTCAGGGTCAGTTTTCAGTTTTTGGGTAAAGGGGTATTTTTAGGGTTCAGGGTCAGTTTTCAGTTTTTGGGTACAGGGGTATTTTTAGGGTTCAGGGTCAGTTTTCAGTTTTTGGGGTACCGGGGTATTTTTAGGGTTCAGGGTCAGTTTTCAGTTTTTGGGTACAGGGGTATTTTTAGGGTTCAGGGTCAGTTTTCAGTTTTTGGGGTACAGGGGTATTTTTAGGGTTCAGGGTCAGTTTTCAGTTTTTGGGGTACAGGGGTATTTTTAGGGTTCAGGGTCAGTTTTCAGTTTTTGGGGTACAGGGGTATTTTTAGGGTTCAGGGTCAGTTTTCAGTTTTTGGGGTACAGGGGTATTTTTAGGGTTCAGGGCTGGGTTTGGGTTTTGGGGTTCAGGGGTATTTTTAGGTTTTAGGGCTGGGTTTGGGTTTTGGGGTACAGGGGTATTTTTAACATATATATTTAAAAATTAATAAATAAATATTAATATAAATAATTAAAATATTAAATATTAAAACAATTTATTAATTTAAAAAAATATTATTAATAATTAAATTATTTTACCATATTATTTACTTACCTATACTTACGTTGTAATGGTATGCGTTGTAATTGTACCTGCGTTGTAAATACCAGCGTTGTAATGGTATGCGTGGTAAAGGGTCCTGCGTTGTAAAAAATGCGTGGTAATGGTCTGTGTGGTAAAAGAACGCGTGGTAACGTCATATATCCAGCTGTTGGTTCTGGTCCCCCTCCTCTGCATGCTATGCGTGTGAGGGGCAGGAGTGGAAGCAGCTGGATTTCTTGTGTGGAAAGACTCTATTCCCATCCGGCCCTCAGTAAGGGAAAGGGAGTATTGCCAACTAGTCAATTGGCAGAATGAGGACCAAAAAAAAAACAAATCCTTCTACCTCCACATCGACCCCAGGCCACCAGAAATAAATTCTTATCCTCTGCTTCGTGGCATTCATACCCAGATGGCCAATGTGAGCTGTCTCCAAAGTCTTTTGGTGGAAAACTCCTAGTGCAATCAATTTATCACCCCTCACCAACAATCCTCCTTTCACAGATAACTCATCCACCAGCTTGCAAGAAGATTTAGCAGGTTTTTTCCCTGCTGACCCAAATTTACCAAAATTCATAATCGCGTTGAATACAGAATCCTCCCTCAACCGATCCCACAATACCATCATATCGGAACAAATGAACAAATCTTCAACTATGGCAATGATACATTCCTTAATTTCTTCCTGTACATCCACCTCACAAAAATCTCCATCAACTGGTAAACGAGACAGAAAGTCAGTTCTAACACTCTTTCCTCCCACAATGTGAATCCCTCTAAAAATTGAACTCCAATAATTTGATAATCTGGCTGTGGCTTTCTTAATTTTGTTTCCAGACAAAATATCAACGAGTGATCTGTGATCTGTCCGTAAACAATATTTTCCTTCCAGAGATATGGATTAAACTTGCCAAGACCCCATACACATGCCAACATTTATTTGATCTATTATGGAATATCTTGTTTTCAATTCTTTCATCCTTCTAGAAGCAAACCCTACAGTGACTTCCTTCCATCCTTCACTTGTGGCAAAACAGCCCCCATGCCATATGCACTAGCAGCACAGTCACCAAAATATTGCGTCCTTCCACACAAGGCTGTAGTGCGGGAGCAGAGTTAATACTTTATTTGATGGGATCAAAACTTTGTTGACATATTGCAGACCGTTCAAATTTTACATTTTCTTTCAAATAAATGCCTAAAGCACCAGTCAGGTTTGCAAAACTAAATGTTTAAAAAGACAAAAATGTACACAGCTGCCACACTTACACACACTAGGCCCCAAACTGCTTGAATTCAATGCTAAATACTGTGTATTTATAAAAATACTAACACGTGAACTTTGTTAAAATTAGATCATGCCGAAAAGAGGTAACAAGAATGTCTACTCTTGACCCTTGATGCTTTTTCATAATAAGTTTGACATTGTATAACATGATTCACATATTTTCTAGAAATGTTTCTGATCAGTAGAAGAAATGTATTGTTAAAGTTTGATTCAAAGTTTAGTTTAAATATAAGCTAAGCAACTTCATATGAAGAAAATAAATTTTCAATGGTGACCCCTTGAACTAACTCGTAATTCCTTTTTCAAGTTACGTCAATGTAAAATGGGGGGATTAAAGAGCCATGAGGTGGAATCAAGAGTGAGATAAAGGAGCCGGGAGTGTCTGGGGGTGGATTAAAGAGCCATGAGGTGGAATCAAGAGGGAGATAAAGGAGCCGGGAGTGTCTGGGGTGGATTAAAGAGCCATGAGGTGGAATCAAGAGGGAGATAAAGGAGCCGGGAGTGGCTGGGGTGGATTAAAGAGCCATGGGGTGGAATCAAGAGTGAGATAAAGGAGCCGGGAGTGTCTGGGGGTTGATTAAAGAGCCATGAGGTGGAATCAAGAGGGAGATAAAGGAGCCGGGAGTGGCTGGGGTGGATTAAAGAGCCATGAGGTGGAATCAAGAGGGAGATAAAGGAGCCGAGAGTGGCTGGGGGTGGATTAAAGAGCCACGAGGTGGAATCAAGAGTGAGATAAAGGAGCCGGGTGTGTCTGGGGGTGGATTAAAGAGCCATGAGGTGGAATCAAGAGTCAGATAAAGGTGCCGAGAGTGTCTGTGGGTGGATTAAAGAGCCATGAGGTGGAATCAAGAGTGAGACAAAGGAGCCGGGAGTGTCTGGGGGTGGATTAAAGAGCCATGAGGTGGAATCAAGAGGGAGATAAAGGAGCCGGGAGTGGCTGGGGTGGATTAAAGAGCCATGGGGTGGAATCAAGAGTGAGATAAAGGAGCCGAGAGTGGCTGGGGGTGGATTAAAGAGCCACGAGGTGGAATCAAGAGTGAGATAAAGGAGCCGGGAGTGTCTGGGGGTGGATTAAAGAGCCATGAGGTGGAATCAAGAGTGAGATAAAGGAGCCGAGAGTGTCTGGGGTGGATTAAAGAGCCATGAGGTGGAATCAAGAGTCAGATAAAGGAGCCGGGAGTGTCTGGGGTGGATTAAAGAGCCATGAGGTGGAATCAAGAGTGAGATAAAGGAGCCGGGAGTGTTTTGGGGTGGATTAAAGAGCCATGAGGTGGAATCAAGAGTGAGATAAAGGAGCCGAGAGTGTCTGGGGGTGGATTAAAGAGCCATGAGGTGGAATCAAGAGTGAGATAAAGGAGCCGAGAGTGTCTGTGGGTGGATTAAAGAGCCATGAGGTGGAATCAAGAGTGAGACAAAGGAGCCGGGAGTGTCTGGGGTGGATTAAAGAGCCATGAGGTGGAATCAAGAGTCAGATAAAGGAGCCGGGAGTGGCTAGTGGTGGATTAAAAAGTAAAGTAAAGTCCACATTTGTAAAGCGCACAATCACCCGTAAGGGTCTCTAGGCGCTGGGGGCCGTCGGGAAGATTAAGCGAGCTATTGCCCAGAGTCACATGGTGCTGGGCTAACCTGCCGCCGGAGCCGGGGATCGAACCGTGGTCCCCAGATTCCAGCGTCAGTCGCCCTGGCCGCGGCGCCACACCTCTCCCTTTAAAGAGCCATGAGGTGGAATCAAGAGTGAGATAAAGGAGCCGAGAGTGTCTGGGGTGGATTAAAGAGCCATGAATCAAAAGTGAGATACAGGAGCCGGGAGTGGCTGGGGGTGGATTCAAGAGCCATGAGGTGGATCCAAGACTCCGCAGCCTTGACATTCAGTACCCGGCATTCAATAGCACCGGCTGTGGGCTTCTTAGCACAACTTTGAGCCCGGCTCTCATTCTTTTACAAATTAAGCACCGTATGTAATAGTGTACAGCGCAGGACAGCAGGACCCTGCAGCAGCAGAGAGTTGTCTCTCCCCATACACCTGGACATTACTTCTGCTGAAGGGGGGGACAGAAAGGAGGGGGATTATTAGGACAAGATGAAGTGACACCCCCGCTCCAGTGGTAGCGATATAGGACTCTGTGGTACCAGTGGCTCCTGCCTCCGCGTGGCCCTTGCTACCCGGGCGGGACCGGGAACCAGCAGCGACCCTGGCAAAAATGCTCTCTTCTGCTTCTTGTGCAATCTCTCTCTCTCTCTTTCCATCCATCCATTCACCCATCCAATCACCCACCCATCCATCCATCCATCTATCCACCCATCCATCTATCTATCCATCCACCCATCCATCCATCCATCCATCTATCCATCCATCCATCTATCCATCCACCCATCCATCCATATATACATCCACCCATCCATCCATCCATCTATCCATCCACCCATCCATCCATCCACCCATCCATACATCCATCTATCTATCCATCCACCCATCTATATATCTACCAATCCATCCAACCATCCATCTACTCATCCATCCACCCACATGTCTATCCACTCACCCATCCATCCACCCACCCACACATCCCTCCACCCACCCACCCATCCATCCATTCATCTACCCACCCACCCATCCATCCACCCACCCATCTGTCCACCGACCTATCCATCTGTCGATCCATCCACCCACCTATCTATCCATCCATCCATCCATCCATCCACCCACCCATCCACCCACCCATCCACCCTTCCATCTCGACGTCTTTTCTCTCTCTCTGATCGCTTTCTCTCCACCTCTCCCCCCTCTGTTTCTCCCTCTCTCTCCTCCCAGAGACGTTTTAAGGCCTTGGCAAATTCGGCTCTTGCCCCGGGCCCCAGCCTTTCAGGGGCCCCTGATATACCTGGCTCTGTTCTCCACAAAGCCCTGCCCTGATGACCTTGAATGGTTTTTAAACACAGTTTGTTTTCATATATTTGTATTACAGGTGGGTGGCAGGGATTGCGTGCAGTGACCTCAGTGAGCTGGTGCTGAGTCATTGGACACACTTTAGAATCTGGAGGAGTCTGAATGGATCATGAATTCACAACTGGTCTGAGCAGGGGCCCCAAAATGTTTGATCTAGGGCCCCCAAAATCCTTAAGATGTTCCATCCTCCAGTCCCCCTTCCTCTTCCTCTCTTTCCATCCATCCATTCATCTAACTCCCACCCACCCCCGCAAGGAGCAGAGGGCCCGTCCCACAAGGAGAAAGACATGGGCCCCTCCCACATGGAGAAAGAGAGGGGGCCCTCCCGCAAGAAGAAGAAGCAGCCCCCACCCACAAGGAGAAGCAGAGGGGCCCCTCCCACAAGCAGAAGCAGAGGGGCTCCTCCCACAGGAGCAGCAGAGGGGCCCCTCCCACAAGGAGAAGCAGAGGGGCCCCTCCCACAAGCAGAAGCAGAGGGGCCCCTCCTACAGGAGCAGCAGAAGGGCCCCTCCCAAAAGAAGAAGCAGAGGGTCACCTCTCAAAAGCGGAGGGACCCCTCCCACAAGGAGAAGCAGGGGGCTCTCCCAGAAGCAGAGGGGCCCCTCCCACAAGGAGCACCAGAGGGGCCCCTCCTAGAAGCAGAGGGGCCCCTCCCACAAGGGGAAACAGGGTGGCCCCTCCCACAAGGAGAAGCAGGGGGGCCCTCCCAGAAGGAGCAACAGAGGGGCCCCTCCCACAAGGAGCAGCAGAGGGGCCTCGCCCACAAGTAGAAGGAGAGGGGCCCCTCGACAAGGAGAAGCTGGGGGCCCCTCCCTCATACAGAAGCAGAGGGGCCCCTCCCCCAAGCAGAAGCAGAGGGGCCCATCCCACAGGGAGCCGCAGAGGGGCCCCTCCCACAAGCAGAAGCAGAGGAGCCCTTCCTAACCTTCTACAGGGGTCCCCAGGGAGAGGCAGCAGCAGTCCCCCAAGGAGGCAGGCCTGCCAAGTATCACGCATCAGGTGTGACTCTACTGCATTTCAGTGTGGTTTTCCGCATCGCCGTACTGAAATGCCTCGTCACGCATTTTTAATGCCAGTCTGAATGGCAGACGGCGGTGCCAGTGCGCCGGCTCTGTTGCTCCCCACAGACTTGCCAGAAGGAGCTGGCTCAGTGAGGTGATAGTTAAAGATCTTAAAGAGTCTGCTGAGCTCTGGAGTCAGGCTCTCAGGGGGGCGGGGGGCTGGCCTCATCCGTGGTTGCTGCTGGCAGCTTTAGCACTGTTGGGGGCCCCGGGATTGGATGTGGGTGACCTCGTGCCTCGTCACCTCCTGGAGGAAGTGAGGTACGGTGGTAGGCAGGTCAGAGAAGCAGCGGGGGCCTCAAGAGTGGAGGAGTCCTGGTGGTGGTGTGCTGCTATCTGGCATCAAACATCGGTGAACAGAGGCATGATTGGCCTGTCTGAGAGCACCATGAGGAGGTGAGTCTCCTACAAACTCAGACTTTAAAGTGCCTCCCCTGGAACTATCACCCAATGGAAGCCCAGAGCAGCAGCGATGCACGAGTGCTGCTCCAGAATCAAACACTGCACTGGGTACAGTGCGGGAGGCGGCCAGCCTTGAGTCACTGGACTCCTCCTCAGAGGCAGCGCCATCACCATCCTGGGGATCGCCACGTGCGCAAGCTAAGTGCGGCCTGCCGGGCAGGGGCCGAGTCATTCAGCAGCTGGGAGAACTTAAGAATGCATCATGCAGTGAGCTGTGCTGTGTGCACACAGCGGTCTCTGTGCAGTCCATTCATAAAGTAAGTCACAGTGTACTTTGGCCAACGCTGCGGGCCAGGCAAAGCTGTGATACGGGTGCAGTGCAGTTTGTGTTGTTGTCACACACAGCATCTGCCAGGCCGGAACTCACTCTCTGTGCAGAATTCAGCACAGAAGAGCACCGGCCCGATGACACCCTAGCTTCCATCCTGGCAGAGTTACTGAGGCGGCACTGCAGGTGAGGTGTGCTGTTAACTGGATAAGCACTGGTGGTGAATGATAGGCCACTACGACCACCCCCTATCCCTTGATAAGGACCGGTGGTGAATGATAGGCCACTACGACCACCCCCTTTCCCTGGAGAAGGACCCGTGTGAATGATAGGCCAGTACGACCACCCCCTATCCCTGGATAAGGACTGGTGGTGAATGATAGGCCAGGACTACCACCCCCTTTCCCAGGATAAGGACCAGTGGTGAATAATAGGCCAGGACTACCACCCCCTTCCACCCTGATTAATAAATCGCTTTCTCCATTTTTGAACTTTCTTCAAAACCCAAGACTTGATAAACAAGATCTTATAAAAATAGTCTGTATTACTTTTGAATGCTGCTGTTCTGCCTTTTACTACTTTATCTGTCATGGAGAATCAAAGCAGCTCTCCCAGCTCCTGGCCTGTGTTATTGCATTGTTTGCATAAGATTCTCCTAGTGCCTCGCTCGTGTTATTGCATTGTGTCCAATAGATTCTCCTAGTGCCTGTCCTGTGTTATTGCATTTTGAGCGTCAGATTCTCCTTGTGCCTGGCCTGTGTTATTGCATTGTTTACATCAGATTCTCCTCGTGCCTGGCCTGTGTTATTGCACTCTTTACATCAGATTCTCCTAGTGTCTGGCCTGTGTAATTGCATTGTTTACATCAGATTCTCCTCATGCCCGGTTTGTGTTATTGCATTGTTTACATCAGATTCTCCTCGTGCCTCGCCTTTGTTATTGCAGTGTTTGCGTCGGATTCACCTAGTGCCTGGCCTGTGTTATTGCATTATTTGCATCAGATTCTCCTAGTGCCTTGCCTGTGTTATTGTATTCTTTGTGTCAGATTCTCCTAGTGCCTAGCCTGTGTTATTTGCATTGTTTACATCAGATTCTCCTTGTGCCCGGCCTGTGTTATTGTATGTTTGCGTCAGATTCTCCTCGTGCCTTGCCTGTGTTATTGCATTCTTTGTGTCAGATTCTCCTAGTGCCTTGCCTGTGTTATTCGGTACAAAAGGGGGTGTTGATGGACGGAGCATCTGAACCAATCAAACACTCACACCCAGTCAAAAGATCTGGGTTTAATCCATCACCGTTCTTTAGCCCACTCTGCTACCCCAGTTCAGACATGGCTATATGCAAATCAGTCTGACCCTGTGCCTCATGGGAACAGTCCAGCCCGAACTGCCAAGCCATGCCTTCCCTGGACCGGAAACAAGCTTCCGAGGACCGGTTTCTGGCATTGCAGCCTTCTCCAGCCCGGCTTGCTTGAATCCAGTGGCAAAGTGAGCAAGGGACTCACGTCTGAGCATACCCTGCTACATTTATGGCGGCCAAAAGCAGTACAAAAGGGGGTGGTGATGGACGGAGCATCTGAACCAATCAAACACTCACACCCAGTCAAAAGATCTGGGTTTAATCCATCACCGTTCTTTTGCCCACTCTGCCACCCGAGTTCAGACATGGCTATATGCAAATCAGTTTGACCCTGTGCCTCATGGGAACAGTCCAGCCCGAACTGCCAAGCCATGTCTTCCCTGGACCGGGAACAAGCTTCCGAGGACCGGTTTCTGGCATTGCAGCCTTCTTCAGCCCGGCTTGCTTGAATCCAGTGGCAAAGTGAGCAAGGGACTCACGTCTGAGCATACCCTGCCACACTTATGGCTGCCAAAAGCGGTACAAAAGGGGGTGGTGATGGACGGAGCATCTGAACCAATCAAACACTCACACCCAGTCAAAAGATCTGGGTTTAATCCATCACTGTTCTTTAGCCCACTCTGCCACCCCAGTTCAGACATGGCTATATGCAAATCAGTCTGACCCTGTGCCTCATGGGAACAGTCCAGCCCGAACTGCCAAGCCATGCCTTCCCTGGACCGGAAACAAGCTTCCGAGGACCGGTTTCTGGCATTGCAGCCTAATTCAGCCCGGCTTGCTTGAATCCAGTGGCAAAGTGAGCAAGGGACTCACGTCTGAGCATACCCTGCCACACTTATGGCGGCCAAAAGCGGTACAAAAGGGGGTGGTGATGGACGGAGCATCTGAACCAATCAAACACTCACACCCAGTCAAAAGATCTGGGTTTAATCCATCACCGTTCTTTAGCCCACTCTGCCACCCCAGCTCAGACATGGCTATATGCAAATCAGTCTGACCCTGTGCCTCATGGAAACAGTCCAGCCCGAACTGCCAAGCTATGCCTTCCCTGGACCGGAAACAAGCTTCCGAGGACCGGTTTCTGGCATTGCAGCCTTCTTCAGCCCAGCTTGCTTGAATCCAGTGGCAAAGTGAGCAAGGGACCCATGTCTGAGCATACCCTGCCACACTTATGGCGGCCAAAAGCGGTACAAAAGGGGGTGGTGATGGACGGAGCATCTGAACCAATCAAACACTCACACCCAGTCAAAAGATCTGGGTTTAGTCCATCACCGTTCTTTAGCCCACTCTGCCACCCCAGTTCAGACATGGCTATATGCAAATCAGTCTGACCCTGTGCCTCATGGGAACAGTCCAGCCCGAACTGCCAAGCCATGCCTTCCCTGGACCGGAAACAAGCTTCCGAGGACCGGTTTCTGGCATTGCAGCCTTCTTCAGCCCGGCTTGCTTGAATCCAGTGGCAAAGTGAGTAAGGGACTCACGTCTGAGCATACCCTGCCACACTTATGGCGGCCAAAAGCAGTACAAAAGGGGGTGGTGATGGACGGAGCATCTGAGCCAATCAAACACTCACACCCAGTCAATAGATCCATCACCACCTCCTTTTGTACCGCGTAGCCTGTGTTATTAGCATTGTTTTCGTCAGATTCTCCCAACGCCTGGCCTGTGTTATTGCATTGTTTACATCAGATTCTCCTTGTGCCCGGCCTGTGTTATTGTATGTTTGCATCAGATTCTCCCAATGCCTGGCCTGTGTTATTGCACTGTTTACATCATATTCTCCTAGTGTCTGGCTTGTGTTATTGCAGTGTTTGCATCAGATTCAACTAGTGCCTGCCCTGTGTTATTGCATTGTTTGCATCAGATTCTCCTCGTGCCTGGCCTGTGTTTTTGCATTGTTTGCATCTGAATCTCCTAGTGCCTGGCCTGTGTTAATGTATTATTTTCATCAGATTCTCCTCGTGCCTGGCCTGTGTTATGCCATTGTTCGCGTCAGATTCTCCTCGTGCTTGGCCTGTGTTATTGCACTGTTTACATCAGATTCTCCTAGTGTCTGGCCCGTGGTATTGCATCTTTACATCAGATTCTCCTCGTGCCTGGCCTGTGTTATTGCAGTGTTTGCGTCGGATTCATCTAGTTCCTTGCCTGTGTTCTTGCATTGTTTACATGAGATTCTCCTATTGTCTGGCCTGTGTTATTGCATTGTTTGCGTCAGATTCTCCCAACGCCTGGCCTGTGTTATTGCATTGTTCATATCAGATTCTCCCAATGCCTGGCCTGTGTTATTGCATTGTTCGCGTCAGATTCTCCTAGTGCCTGGCCTGTGTTATTGCATTGTTCACATCAGATTTTCCTAGTATCTGGCCCGTGTTATTGCATTGTTTGCGTCAGATTCTCCCAACGTCTGGCCTGTGTTATTGCATTGTTTGCATCAGATTCTCCTCGTGCCTGGACTGTGTTATTACATTGTTTACATCAGATTCTCCTCGTGCCTGGCCTCTGTTATTGCGGTGTTTGTGTCAGATTCTCCTAGTGCCTGGCCTGTGTTATTGCATTGTTCACATCAGATTTTCCTAGTATCTGGCCCGTGTTATTGCATTGTTTGCGTCAGATTCTCCCAACGTCTGGCCTGTGTTATTGCATTGTTTGCATCAGATTCTCCTCGTGCCTGGCCTGTGTTATTGCATTGTTTACATCAGATTCTCCTCGTGCCTGGCCTCTGTTATTGCAGTGTTTGCATCAGATTCACATAGTGCCTGACCTGTGTTTTGCATTGTTTGCATCAGATTCTCCTCTTGCCTGGCCTGTGTTATTGCATTGTTTGCATCAGATTCACATAGTGTCTGACCTGTGTTTTGCATTGTTTGCATCAGATTCTCCTCGTGCCTGGCATGTGTTATTGCATTGTTTGCATCAGATTCTCCTAGTGCCTTGCCTGTGTTCTTGCATTGTTTGCATCAGATTCTCCTAGTGCCTGGCCTGTGTTATTGCATTGTTTGCATCTGAATCTCCTAGTGCCTGGCCTGTGTTATTGCATTGTTTACATAAGATTCTCCTCGTGCCTGGCCTGTGTTATGGCATTGTTTGCATCAGATTCTCCTCGTGCCTGGCCTGTGTTTTTGCATTGTTTACATCAGATTCTCCTCGTGCCTTGCCTGTTTTATTAGCATTGTTTGCCTCAGATTCTCCTCATGCCTGGCCTGTGTTATTGCATTTTTTACATCAGATTCTCCTCGTGCCTTGCCTGTTTTATTAGCATTGTTTGCCTCAGATTCTCCTCATGCCTGGCCTGTGTTATTGCATTGTTTACATCAGATTCTCTATGTGCCTGGCCTGTGTTATTGCAGTGTTTGCGTCGGATTCACCTAGTGTCTTGCCTGTGTTCTTGCATTGTTTACATCAGATTCTCCTATTGTCTGGCCTGTGTTATTGCATTGTTTGCGTCAGATTCTCCCAACGCCTGGCCTGTGTTATTGCATTGTTTATATCAGATTCTCCCAATGCCTGGCCTGTGTTATTACATTGTTTACATCAGATTCTCCTCGTGCCTGGCCTCTGTTATTGCAGTGTTTGTGTCAGATTCACCTAGTGCCTGGCCTGTGTTATTGCAGTGTTTGCATCAGATTCACATAGTGCCTGACCTGTGTTTTGCATTGTTTGCATCAGATTCTCCTCGTGCCTGGCCTGTGTTATTGCATTGTTTGCATCAGATTATCCTCGTGCCTGGCCTGTGCTATTGCACTGTTTACATCAGATTCTCCCAATGTCTGGCCTGTATTATTGCATTGTTTGTGTCAGATTCTCCCAAAGCCTGGCCTGTGTTATTGCATTGTTTACATCAGATTCTTCTCATCACCGGCCTGTGTTATTGAATTGTTTGCGTCAGATTCTCCTCATGCCAGGCCTGTGTTATTGTATTGTTTACATTAGATTCTCCTCATGCCTGGCCTGTGTTATTGCAGTGTTTGCGTCAGCTTCACCTAGGGCCTGGCCTGTGTTATTGCATTGTTTACATCAGATTCTCCTAGTGTCTGGCCTGTGTTATTGCATTGTTTTCGTCAGAGTCTCCCAATGCCTGGCCTGTGTTATTGCATTGTTTACATCAGATTCTCCTCGTGCCTGGCCTGTGTTAATGCATTGTTTGCATCAGATTCTCCTAGTGCCTGGCCTGTGTTAATGCATTGTTCGCGTCAGATTCTCCTAGTGCCTGGCCTGTGTTATGACATTGTTTACATCAGATTCTCCTCGTGCCTTGCCTGTGTTATTGCATTGTTTCTGTAAGATTCTCCTTGTGCCTGGCCTGTGCTATTGCACTGTTTACATCAGATTCTCCTAGTGTCTGGCCCGTGTTATTGCATTGTTTACATCAGAATCTCCTTGTGCCCGGCTTGTGTTATTGCCTTGTTTGCTTCAGATTCTCCTCATGCCTGGCCTGTGTTATTGCATTGTTTACATCAGATTCTCCTCATGCCTGGCCTGTGTTATTGCAGTTTTTGTGTCGAATTCACCTATTTCCTGGACTGTGTTATTGCATTGTTTGCGTCAGATTCTCCTAGTGCCTTGCCTGTGTTATTGCATTGTTTGCATCAGATTCTCCTTTGGCCTGGCTTGTGTTATTGCATTGTTTGTATCAGATTCTCCTTGTGCCTAGCTTGTGTTATTGCATTGTTTGCATCATATTCTCCTCGTGCCTGTGGTATTGCAGTGTTTCGTCAGACTCTCGTAGTGCCTGCTCTGCGTTATTGTATTGTTTTCATCAGATTCTCCTAGTGCCTGGCCTGTGTTATTGCATTGTTTGCATCAGATTCTCTTTGTGCCTGGCCTGTGGTATTGTATTTTTTTCATCAGATTCTCCTTGTGCCTGGCCTGTGTTAATGCATTATTTGCATCAGATTCTCCTCATGTCTGGGCCGTGTTCTTGCATTGTTTGTGTCAGATTCTCCTAGTGCCTTAGCTGTGTTATTGCATTGTTTGCATCAGATTCTCCTCGTGCCTGGCCTGTGTTATTTGCATTGTTTGCTTCAGATTCCCCCAAAACCTGGCCTGTTTTATTGCATTGTTTACATAAGATTCTCTTCGTGGCCGGCCTATGTTATTGCATTGTTTGCGTCAGATTCTCCTCATTCCTGGCCTGTGTTATTGAATTGTTTACATCAGATTCTCCTAGTGTCTGTCCCGTCTTATTGCATTGTTTGTGTCAGATTCTCCCAACACCTGGCCTGTGTTATTGCATTGTTTACATCAGATTCTCTTCATGCCTGGCCTGTGTTATTGGATTGTTTACATCAGATATTCCTCGTGCCTGGCCTGTGTTATTGCATTGTTTGCGTCAGGTACGACGGACAGAAGTCCAGTCTGGAAGGAAGATTTGCACAAGGCGCAGCTGACAGAAGTCCTGCCTGGAAGGAAGATCTGCACAAGGCGCAGCTGACAGAAGCCCCTGCCTGGGAGGAAGATCTGCACAAGGCACAGCTGACAGACGTCCTGCCTGGAAGGAACATCCGCACAAGGCGCAGCTGACAGAGGTCCTTACTGGAATGAAGATCTGCACAGGGCGCAGCTGATAGAAGTCCTGCATAGAAAGGAAGATCTGCACAAGGCACGGCTGACAGAAGTTCTGCCTGGCGGTGATCTCAAAACAGTGAGAGACCGACAAACAACAAGATCCGTCAAGGCCAGCTAGCCACACTGGACACAATGTACACCAAAAGCCTTATTTAGATTTCAGCGGATGGTTTATTCCATCACAAATGTGACAGGTATCCTGCCCGCTCCATTAAAAATGCATTACATACTGTGCCAATTTTAATAAGGCAGACAGGATATCTGTCTTGTTTTGAAAATGCCTTGGTGTAGTTTGCAGATTTTTACTCTGCGGAACTCCACGAAGTGCCAGGGAAACTCCGCCGCACTCTGCAGATTTCCGCTAGTGGCAGAGGTTGTTAAGTTGCACTGCACTGACTGATTTTTAGTGCCAGGAGTTCAACCCCCACTGTAAAATCAGCACAAACAGCACTCCGCGTCGTGCCAGAGGCTGCTTACTGCCGCTCTAATTGACATTCTAATCGAATGGCAGCTTCATCAACGAGAATGGCAGATTTTAACACTCGAGTGGTCGCGACCTGCCGTGACCTCCCGCATTGAGAAATCTTGCCAGGAGGAGGTCTAGTGCGTTATATTTTCTCGCAAGCGCTCGCCACCTTACCATTGGCGAACCGCTTGAGAAAAGAACTCCGTTCTGCATGGAGCTTTTGGGAACAAGTCTGCACAGATTGCGGAGTGGGAAAAACTTTGCGAGCTCCGCAGGCAGAGTGGAATTCTTCACCCACCCCTAGTTTTGAGGCAAAAATCTGTTGGACAAACTCCTAACTAGGCCCTATGTCTGCAATAAGTGTTGTAGAAGAAGTGAGATCCATGGCCTTGTGAGTATGAGGCAGTTATCTGACTTCTGATGAACCCCACAGAGTTAGTGCGCTGAAGGACAGGAAATTAGGTAAACTTGAATATGAGAAATATGGAAAGGTAGAAATGCCGCATCACCTGTGGATTACTGACACCTCCTCCCGCTCTGCCAAATGCCCATCCGGTCACAAAGTGGCATCCTGGGCCCCAAACGGACAACGTCATGCCAGATGCCATGTAATGGTGGAAAAGGGGGAAAAAAAGAGTAATATGCACAAATCTGCTGAGGGGATCTCTCAGGTAAATTATTGGTTGTGATGGATTCTCTATGAGTACTAAATGACTGATATTGTTGAATATTAAATTATACCAATCAACGTTTGTTTGCCTTATCTGCACTTATAATGTAAAGGACGGGCCTTACAGTGAACACCTTGTTCTGTTTTACACAAAAGCCCCTGAAAGAGCTGCATATTACATAACTTTATCTACTTTAGGAAGAACTAAAGACCTGCTTATTAAAGTTGTCTTTCAGGGCCAGAACCGGGTGTTGTAAGCTGCACTAGTTTCAGGGAGATGGACAGATGTTATGGCGATAGGAAACCCCCCTCAACTCACTATAATGTTCCAATCTTCCAGGTTAGAAGAAACCAGAAATGCTTGAACCAAGGGAGCTGTTGAAAGTGTCAAAGGTGACTTATGAACAGCGAGGTAAAGACAGGAGTTGGCATTTGAGATGATCTTAAGTGAATAGGAAAGGAACGAGAAGAAGTGTGCGAATGGAGTTACTTTTGTTGTATACTTCGTAAAGAGTTACTCGAAATTTTACAGCCCAGCCTGATCCATCTCTTTTTCCATACTCTACTGTTGTTTAAATGAAATCTTGACCATATGCGTCTATCTTAAACTAAACCTCAAGCACTTGGTTGCTCCATGAGCGCCCTTACTTTGCTAAGTTACTCTGTAAACACTGGTAAATCACCTCCTTTTCAGACATTAATAAGATGTCACCTGATCAACAGATCTTTTAGTTAAATATCTGTGTATAATGAAATATTGCTTGTTAAGTTTCAAAAGCTATAAGGAAGAAGGGGGAGATTTACTAAGATTTTGCGCTATGTTTGCATCACAAAAGTGGCACAAAATGGCACAAAATCTTTTTTTCCTAATTTACTTTCCAGCGCTAAACTTGTTTAGCGCTGGAAATACCGTAAGTAATGTGACACTGCGCATAGCATTGTTTCGCATTACTTTGTGCCATGGGGGCCTGCCAAGGGTGGTGCATGGGTGTTCCCGTGCAACCACAAAACTAGGTGCAAGGAAGGAGAAATGCTTTGACGTTGCATGCTTGCTACACTGTGCAACACGTATGCAAAATGGTGAAAGCTTTCCCTCATGTCGAGGCATAGTAATTTGTACAGGAAGGGTGTCCTTCCTGTACAGAACCTATGCTGGACTCACACACACACACACCCTAGCGCTCTGGTGCGAAGGTGTGTGCATGGCGCAGGGCTGCTGTAATCAGTGCCGACGCAAGGGAAAGGGAAGGAGAGAGCCATATCTCTGAAAATATGGTGCTCTCCTGTTCCCTTCCTGTCACGCCACGCAGCCTCGCGGGGGGAGGGCTGCGCTGCATCGTGTGGAGATTTGGTAAATCTCCCTCGAAATGTCTTTTACAACTAGTTAAACATTGCGAATTCTCATTCCATTATGTTTCAGTTTAGTAATTTTAAATATCTTTACATCCAACAGAAAACAAGCGTGTGTGTGAAATGACCATCAATAATGAAGCGAATGCTGTAAATCTTGAATAACAGCAGAAATATTGAGCTACAATATTCAGGAAAACCTCAGCGCAGTCGGCGACAGAGGAACCTGCACACAAACTGACAGATCCTGGATGAAGTATCAAGGGCAGTTCAGTGATTGTAAGAGGCTGAGCTGTGCACCTCCACGCCACAAGACGAAGACGAAGAAATGACCTTAGGAAAATTAAGGCAACAACAATAACAAACCGCCTCCTGTACAAACAAGTGTCCAACATCAGCTTTGATGATGGGATCTGTATGATGTGATTACCACAGTGCTGTTTTCTAAAATGATGACAAGCCATCATTCCGTGCTCTAGGAGAATTGTAAACTCTTTCTGGCCAAACCACAGTAACCAGAGAAGAGCACAACAGAGCGGAGCCAGACAACTGACGGGTAAATGAAAGAGGAGTTCTTCTATCTAAAATACAACAAACTGTCCCTATTTACACCAGCCAGAAGGAAGATACATCTTTACCCGCAACCGTGCATAGCCATAATCCAATCTTAAGGCACAATCGCCTACAAAGACACCTTCTACAAAAAAGGAGTCTGGCAAATATTTGGTGGCTACCGCATTTTATTGTTAAAACAGAAATCAAACGTGCAAAATACTGCACACATATAAAGTGAGTGAGAAAAACACAAGTGCTTTATCAGCCATGTCGGCCCATCAGGAAATGCAGTCATGGGATGTAGACAAATATATACCCGACCCACAGAGACTAACCAAGAAAGAAGAATCACACACCTGCAGCAATAGCTTTAGTTTGTCATCACTACGCAAGCGTCATCAGCAAACCTACACAGCAGAAAAACCATTCAAGTGCAGTGAATGTGTAAAGTGCTTTGGTCAGTTATCAACCCTACAGATACATCAGCGTACACACACGGGGGAAAAGCCATATCATTGCAGTGAATGTGCAAAGTGCTTTAGTCACTTATCAAACCTTCAACAACATCAGCGAATACACACAGGGGAAAAACCATTCAAGTGCAGTGAATGTGCAAAGTGCTTTAGTCAGATTTCACACCGAAAACGTCATCAGCGAACACACACGGGGGAAAAACCATTCAAGTGCAGTGAATGTGCAAAGTGCTTTAGTCAGTTATCACACCTCCAACAACATCAGCGAATACACACAGGGGAAAAACCATTCAAGTGCAGTGAATGTGCAAAGAGCTTTAGTAAGAAATCAGACCACCAAAAACATCAGCGAACACACACAGGGGAAAAACCATTCAAGTGCAGTGAATGTGAAAAGAGCTTTAGTCAGATATCAGCCCGAAAACTTCATCAGCGAATACACACAGGGGAAAAACCATTCAAGTGCAGTGAATGTGTGAAGAGCTTTATTCGATTATCACACCTTCAAAGTCATCAACGAACACACACGGGGGAAAAACCATTCAAGTGCAGTGAATGTGCAAAGTGCTTTAGTCGGTTTTCAGACCTAAACAGTCATCAACGAACACACACAGGGGAAAAATAATTCAAGTTCTATGAATGTGGGAAGAGTTTTAGTCGATTATCAGAGCTACAAAGCCATCAGCGAACACACACGGGGGAAAACATAGAAGGGCACTGAAAGTGAGAAGGGCTTTTATCAATGTTCGATCCCACACAACCCTCTGTGAATACACTGCTTCATTTAACTCAATGGAAATAATCGTAGAGATGCAGAGACTCCGAAAAGTTTTTAAGAACATCAAAAATAATATTGACCCATCAGAGGACATAGACAAGAGCTGAACAGTGCAGTTAATATGGTGGGAATGAATTACGGAAAAAGATTAAATTCGAATTATGTGGGACATTGAAATACCAGATTATAGAAGACTGGACTAGCAGTAAAGAAGAAAAGCAGATAACAGGATTTGCAGAATTATAAAAGTGTTTGTATTCGTGATTGTTCATTTCTGTACACATAGCAAAGCAACGTGATGTATCAGGATACACAATGGGATTGTGGATTAAAAGAAAAGAAACATACTTGATTTTTATTTGGTGAAGAAGAGATACAAAGAAAAACATTCAATTGCATCTGATCACACTACCTGTAAAAGCAACACTGAACAATACTGGGATTAACAACGGTACTTTCAGCTAACTTGTAAGATTAAAACCTGTAAAACCAACTCATCCAGAGTGGACATGTTGTCAGGGCTCTGGAGATGGAAGCTTCATTGGTAAAATGTATGTATTACTATTAACAAATGCCACTGCAGCATATGTAATGAACTAAAGCGAAGCAACGGTGTTCAAAAAATAACCTATTTTTAGATATAAAAGGGTATATACCTTGTTTTTAAGTAATGTTTGCTGCACCTTTTACACATTGTTATCGGTTGATGGATCAGCTTGTGCCTCAGGCCTTATAACACAGTACGACGCGTGGCTCCTCACCGACTTGGCTCTCTCTATTCATTTGGTGACTTGCCATACTCTACTTTTTACCAGAATTGAGCCACTGTAAGCAGCAGACTCTGAATAATGTGGTGAAATAGTGAAATCTCACATCAAAAGCATATATGTGCCAGGACAATCAGTTGCACTCCCAGTAACTCGTCTTCCACACTGATTGTCCTTTATTCTCAAATGTTCTGAAGGATTTGTTGTATGAATGCCAGAATGCCAGAAGTGAAAGTGACATTCATGAAGCTAAAGCTAACAGGAGTGTGTGGGAGATAGAGAGGGGAAGAGATAAAGAGAGCGAGAGAAACAAAGAAAGGGGGATAAAAAGAGAGAAATGGAAGGGGGGAACAGCAAGTGATCTTTATTCACCTAAAAATAGAAGAAGCAGCCGAATACATGTCAATGTGTGACATCACCAGAAAAAACGGGCTGAATACCTGTGAATTTGTATATTTATTTTTAATACCTATAGACCCATGTCATGCCGATAAACAGCAAAAACACACAGTGCCCACACCACAATTACTCATTCAATATTCAAGAAGGGTAAGAAACCAGTTTATTGTAACCACCCTTAGACAACATTACTCAGTGTCTATCATTTTATGCTTTTTTTCAAATTTTCAAAAAATTATAACAGAATAAAGGACTACGTATTGGAATATTTACAAGACTAAATACACTTTGTACATACATCAAAAAACAAACATTATTTACACACTAAAAAACATTTCTGCATCAAACATTTCAAAAAATTATAATAGTTACATCACAAATATTACAATAAAAAACATGAAGAAAAATTATTTCCAAGGGGGTATAAGCAACTTAATAGCTTGTAAACGCTTAAATACTGGACCAGCCGGTCCTAGTGTCGTGAAGTTGACAATTTATTCCACCCAAGAAAGACTGCCGATGCGTTTCAAGAACCAGGCACAAAGTCCCTGGTCTATCATCAGGGCTGTTTTTTCTTTGTATCAAAATTGTTTTAAAGAGGGGCGTATCTTGTTTAAAGATTTAAAGGGAGAAACCGCAGTGCTCGAGTCTTCTTTCAATAAAGATCTTTATTGAAAGAAAGCAGACTCGAGCACGGGCGTGCAGTGGCAGAGGAGCAGGATGGTGACTGCGGTCTCTCCCTTTAAATCTTTAAGAGCAAGATACTTCAGTAAGAATTACACCTTGATGATGACGTCGTACAAGCAAAATTCGCCGTGCTACGGCAGTTCACAAAAAATAAGACATCTCTGTCTGGCCACCACAATAACTAGCGAGTTGGACCACAAGAAGATTAACCATCACGCCCCTCTTTAAAACAATTTTGATACAAAGAATAAACATCCCTGATGATAGACCAGGGACTTTGTGCCTGGTTCTTGAAACGCATCGGCAGTCTTTCTTGGGTGGAATAAATTGTCAACTTCACGACACTAGGACCGGCTGGTCCAGTATTTAAGCGTTTACAAGCTATTAAGTTGCTTATACCCCCTTGGAAATCATTTTTCTTCATGTTTTTTATTGTAATATTTGTTGGTTGTGATGTAACTATTATAATTTTTTGTAATGTTTGATGCAGAAACGTTTTTTAGTGTGTAAATAATGTTTGTTTTTTGATGTATGTACAAAGTGTATTTAGTCTTGTAAATATTCCAATACGCAGTCATTTATTCTGTTATGATTTTTTGAAAATTAAAAAAAAGCATAAAATGATAGACACTGAGTAATGTTGTCTAAGGGTGGTTACAATAAACTGGTTTCTTACCCTTCTTGAATATTGAATGAGTAATTGTGGTGTGGGCACTGTGTGTTTTTGCAATTTAAATATAAGGTCTAGCCCCCACTAGGTGTTTATGGACCTATCCCCTTTTGGTTCTCAATGGCAATAAACAGGGCACAAGTAAGGAAAATAGTGAAGGAGCCCATTATCATATGCAAATCACAATGACGTCACATGTAGTGCGTCACAAGAAGTGATGTCAGGCCCATATAATAATTTTCACATGAAAAGTCGACGGCCTGATTTAAAAACAAGAAACATAAAATAATGTAAAAAGGTTTTGGTATCAGGTTTTATACATCTTGTGTTTTTCCGACTATCAGTTTGTAACTAAACTCGGAAATGGCTGAAAGTGTAAATATTTTTAAACAGATATATGGAACTTGGAAATTACATTTTTAAACAGTTTTTAGTGAATAAATAAAATGTGCTTTAAATTTGCGTTTGTTTCCTGATGTTGTTCTTTATCCAGCCCCTAAGCCCCAAAGTGTTTCACATTTACGGTGTATTAAGCAATAGAAAGGCTCATTTTGTCTAGATCTCTATTCCTCTCTTGCATCACTCACACAAAAAAATAAAAGGGACTAATGGGCTCTGTTCCGATCTGGCGTGCTTAAACCGGCATGCCGGACCAGAACAGAGCCCATTAGTAGGAGTTTGCCGACGTCTGTCCTTGGTAATAAACACAGTGGAGCTGGTAAAGTTTGTTACGGATAGAACCTTGGCGAGAGGATGCGCAACATATACAGCCATTTGAGTCTACTCCTATTTGTGCAAAAGAAATGACACAAAAAGGCCTGTTATAGGATAATAATTCGCGTCCCTGCACAGACAGTACACTGTTCCAATATTTGGAGGCATTGCTAAAGGCTGCACAAAGGCTGTTCGAATTGTCGTACTTGAAATTATTTCTCCACTGGCTTGGTAGCTACAGATTAACCCATTTTGGTTTGTTGTTTGGGATTCATTTTATAACAAGTATTGGTCCTGAAGAAGGTGGTGTTGCCACTGAAACGTGCGTAGACCAACACATTACCCATGAGGAACGGCCCCTGAGAGGCAGTGACATCACAAACAACTGATGTTTAAGACCTTCCATCAGTGAACTGTTTGCTCTTTAGGCATTTGTGGGACCCATCATAGGGTTGAAACTCTTCTTTTAACTATGAATGAGAGTGTATGAGTGTCTGCACTGCCACACAGGTATTGACTAACTCCTGCCTTCAACGTTAGTACTCTCACACATATGGTGTAGGGACACATATGTTCACAACTATCATTTTACAAGGCTGGACTTCTGTCAGTTGCGTATATGGCAGTCTCCCTCTTCTGGGTTCATGTGCTTCAATTCCCTTTTAGAGCTATTGTGCATGACTTGCCTCTTCC
This sequence comes from Lissotriton helveticus, assembly GCF_964261635.1. Taxonomy (NCBI): domain Eukaryota; kingdom Metazoa; phylum Chordata; class Amphibia; order Caudata; family Salamandridae; genus Lissotriton; species Lissotriton helveticus. The sequence goes on along the minus strand of NW_027611656.1, from coordinate 3,017,855 downwards.
CTATACATTTTGGTTCCCATTACATCTGTTCCCCTACTCAGCTTGCCATTGATTATGTGTAATGTTCAAGAGTCTCTCCTCTTATTTTCTCCATTGTACTACATATAGAATTTTGCGCTTAGTGTGTTTGTGTTAAGAATTAACATGTCATTTTGCTCAAGTATATTTATTTACATTGCATTTCATGTTCCCACCTTTTGATGTCACCCCAACACCAATATTCACCACTTGTTAGTATTGCTTCTCATTACCATTCCACAATGGTTCTTTTGCTCTCTCCCTTGTGTAGTCACGATTTTTACGCCACGGGTCTGTCTCCATACTAAGTCACATTTACATTTGTCTGTCCACTTTTCTTCCTAGGGTTTCCACGTGCTATTGGTGATCTCAATATACATTTCCCCATTGTTGTGTTTATCTTGGTTTTTGCAACAACTAATTCTATGATTTTCTATTATTTTACTATATGTTTGGTATCTTCCCCAGCCCTGAAGAAGTCACGGGTTACTTCCCTTAAGTGACAAAACACCTGTTGGCTGGTTGTTTTTCTTTGTTGTATTATTAAATACATTTGCATATTATACTGGTGTCGACCACAGATATTCGTACAATACGAGACATTTCAACCATTGTTATAACCTTATTACGTGTGCCCAGGACTGTGCTTTCAGTATGTGCATATACTCTGAGCAAACGAGATATGTGGTCGATTTTATTCTAGCTAAGAGGGGTGGTGCTTGCGCCATAATAGGAGAGCAGTGTGTGGTCGGTATCACGAATAAGGAAAGGAATATCACTCAGCATATTTTAGACATTTTGTAAAATGTTCGAGGAATGGAGAGCGATTATGTGAGTTGGTCATTATTTGGTGGTTGGGGTTGATTCTAGAAAAGGTGATATATTTAATTGTTCTTTTAATTTGTTGCTGTGTCTTGATTCAGTGTCTTCCCATATGCTGTTCATACTGTGCTACATATTTCTCTCCCAAAAGGATTTCAGTTCATGATATTAATTCAACTATAATGCTTCAAAAGGAGCTTGATACTATTATGCAAATAGATGAGTGTTTTTGGTTCAACTACTTCTCTTGCAGGTTCTGTTCCTGATGTTACTCGTACTACTGATGTTAAGTGTCATTTTCTTCCACTCGTTTGCTATGCATATATTCATATATTCGTACTTGACATGTTATCGCCTGTATTCATCTATTGTCTCTACTTTTATATTTGTAACGACCTTTACCTGATAGCAAGAATAAAGATGTCCGTGTTAGCTAATAAATGCTAAAAGGAGGGTCTGTTAGAGTTGTAATGTATTACTCCCATATTAGTCGTATTTTACCTGATATTATGTTAGCATTTAAGTAGCTATTTCGTAATATATTCTTGCTGTATGCATATGCAATTAATAAGTACAGATGTTACGTTAGGTAGGTTGACATCTGTTCCACCATTTTAGCTTTCGAAGACGCCATTTTGTATTATAATCCAAACTTTTACTTGAACCCTTTACCAGAAATGGTCCTTGGTAAATTTTGTTTCTCAAAGGTTGAATCTTGCTTGTTAATGCATGCCTTTTATGTTACATAGAGGCCTTCTCCCACCTGTCTAGTGGGGAGGATAAGATAGATGACCTTGGGCAGTAGATAACTTGTGTCAAGCTGTGGAATCGAAACGTATGTTCTGTACCCCCATTGTATTATGACGGCTACCAGTGTTTTTGTCATAATAGGCGGCTCTTTGTGGGCTCCGCAACATACATAATGTAACTTTATGACTGTAAGAGTCAGTCCCTCGTCAGCCATCATAGGAGGATGATCAGATTGATTTCCAATGCAGGGTACTTTGTGAATAAACGAGTTTGCTTCTATTCTCTACTGTGTCATTGACTCTTCATTCTTTGAAGTTTATAGGAGGTCGAGAGTGACCCGGGTGGCCCTAGTTGGGTCACTTCCTTCACAACATTTGCTCTTTTCTTTTTACTGGTCTCCACCTCTGTCCATGGCATTCATTCTTCAAAGTGCAGAGCCAGGTTTCTGATGCTATCAGGTACCTGCCTTTATTGGCAGTGCTTTAAAGGGAACTACAGAACTGCGGGTACTCACTCTCCAACGTACCTGCTTGCTGCTCAGAAGTGCCGTACTCTCCAATTACAGGTATCCTACCAGTACTGAGAAGTGCAGGTGCTCTCCCTTGTGAAAGGAAGAGGTGCAGGTGCTGTCCCTTGTGAATGAAACAAGTGCCGGTTTTGTCCCTTGTGAATGAAAGAAGTGCAGGTGTCTCCCATGTGAATGAAGGAAGTGCAGGTTCTGTCCCTTGTGAATGAAAGAAGTGCAGGTGCTGTCCCCTGTGAATGAAAGAAGTACTGGTGCTGTACCTTAGGAATGAAAGAAGTGCAGAAGCTGTCCCCTGTGAATGAAAGAAGTGCAGGTGCTGTCCCTCGTGAATGAAAGAAGTGCAGGGGCTGTCCCTTGTGAATGAAAGAAGTGCAGGTGCTGTACCTTGTGAATGAATGTAGTGCTGGTGCTGTCCCTTGTGAATGAGTGAAGTGCATGTGCTGTACCTTGTGAATGAAAGAAGTGCAGGTGCTGTCCCTTGTGAATGAAAGAAGTGCAGATGCCGTCCCCTGTCAATGAAAGATGCGCAGGTGCTATCCCCTATGAATGAAAGAAGTGCAGGTGCTGTCCCCTGTGAATGAAAGAAGTGCAGGTGCTGTCCCCTGTGAATGAAGGAAGTGCAGGTGCTGTCCCCTGTGAAAGATAGAAGTGCAGGTGCTGTCCCTTGTAAATTAAAGAAGTGCAGGTGCCGTCCCCTGTGAATGAAAGAAGTGCAGGTGCCGTCCCTTGTGAATAAAAGAAGTACAGGTGCTGTCCCCTGTGAATGAAAAAAGTGCAGGTGCTGTCCCCTGTCAATGAAAGATGCGCAGGTGCTGTCCCCTGTGAATGAAAGAAGTGCAAGTGCTGTCCCCTGTGAATGAAAGAAGTGCAGGTGCTGTCCCCTGTGAATGAAAGAAGTACAGGTGCTGTTCCTTAAGAATTAAAGAAGTGCAGTTGCTGTCCCTTGTGAATGAAAGAAGTGCAGGTGCAGTCCCTTGTGAATGAAAGAAGTGCAGGTGCTGTCCCCTGTGAATGAAAGAAGTGCAGGTGCTGTCCCCTGTGAATTAAAGAAGTGCAGGTACTGTCCCTTGTGAATGGAAGAAGTGCAGGTGTGGTCCCTTGTAAATGAAAGAAGTGCAAGTGCTGTCCCTTGTGAATGAAAGAAGTACAAGTGCTGTACTTTAGGAATGAAAGACGTGTAGAAGCTGTCCCCTGTGAATGAAAGAAGTGCAGGTGCTGTCCCTTGTGAATGAAAGAAGTGCAGGTGCTGTCCCTTGTGAATGAAAGAAGTGCAGGTGCTGTCCCCTGTGAATGAAAGAAGTGCAGGTGCTGTCCCCTGTGAATGAACGAAGTGCAGGTGCTGTCCTTGTGAATGAAAGAAGTGTGCACGTGCTATCCCTTGTGAATTAAAAAAGTGCAGGTGCTGCCCCTTGTGAATGAAAGAAGTGCAGATGCCGTCCCCTGTCAATGAAAGATGCGCAGGTGCTGTCACCTGTGAATGAAAGAAGTGCAAGTGCTGTCCCCTGTGAATGAAAGAAGTGCAGGTGCTGTCCCCTGTGAATGAAAGAAGTGCAGGTGCTGTCCCTTGTGAATTGAAGAAGTGCAGGTGCCGTCCCCTGTGAATGAAAGAAGTGCAGGTGCTGTCCCCTGTGAATTAAAGAAGTGCAGGTGCTGTCCCCTGTGAATGAAAGAAGTGCAGGTGCTGTTCCTTAGGAATTAAAGAAGTGCAGTTGCTGTCCCTTGAGAATGAAAGAAGTGCAGGTGCAGTCCCTTGTGAATGAAAGAAGTGCAGGTGCTGTCCCCTGTGAATTAAAGAAGTGCAGGTGCTGTCCCTTGTGAATGGAAGAAGTGCAGGTGTGGTCCCTTGTAAATGAAAGAAGTGCAAGTGCTGTCCCCTGTGAATGAAAGAAGTGCAGGTGCTGTACCCTGTGAATGAAAGAAGTACAGGTGCTGTACCTTAGGAATGAAAGACATGCAGAAGCTGTCCCTTGTGAATGAAAGAAGTGCAGGTGCTGTCCCTTGTGAATGAAAAAAGTGCAGGTGCTGTCTCTTGTGAATGAAAGAAGTGCAGGCGCTGGTCCTTGTGAATGAAAGAAGTGCAGGTGTCTCCATTGTGAATGAAAGAAGTGCAGGTTCTGTCCCCTGTGAATGAAAGATTTGCAGGTGTCGTCCCCTGTAAATGACAGAAGTGCAGGTGCTGTCCCTTGTGAATGAAAGAAGTGCAGGTGCTGTACCTTGTGAATGAAAGAAGTGCAGGTGCTTTCCCTTGTGAATGTAAGAACTGCTGGTGCTGTCCCCTGTGAATGAAAAAAGTGCAGGTGCTGTCTCTTGTGAATGAAAGAAGTGCAGGCGCTGGTCCTTGTGAATGAAAGAAGTGCAGGTGCTATGAAAGAAGTAGCGGTGCTGTCACAAAGAAGTGCAGGTGCTGTCCCCTGTGAATGACAGAAGTGCAGGTGCTGTCCCCTGTAAATGAAAGAAGTGCAGGTGCTGTCCCTTGTGAATGAAAGAAGTGCAGGTGCCGTCCCTGTGAATGAAAGAAGTGCAGGTGCTATGAATGAAGTAGAGGTGCTGTCACAAAGAAGTGCAGGTGCTGTCCCCTGTGAATGACAGAAGTGCAGGTGCTGTCCCCTGTAAATGAAAGAAGTGCAGGTGCTGTCCCTTGTGAATGAAGGAAGTGCAGGTGCCGTCCCCTGTGAATAAAAGAAGTGCAGGTGCTGTCCCTTGTGAAAGAAAGAAGTGCAGGTGCCATCCCTGTGAATGAAAGAAGTGCAGGTTCTGTCCCCTCTGAATGAAAGATTTGCAGGTGTCGTCCCCTGTGAATGACAGAAGTGCAGGTGCTGTCACAAAGAAGTGTAGGTGCTGTCCCTTGTGAATGGAAGAAGTGCAGGTGCCGTCCCCTGTGAATGACAGAAGTGCAGGTGCTGTCACAAAGAAGTGTAGGTGCTGTCCCTTGTGAATGGAAGAAGTGCAGGTGCCGTCCCCTGTGAATGACAGAAGTGCAGGTGCTGTCACAAAGAAGTGCAGGTGCTGTCCCCTGTAAATGAAAGAAGTGCAGGTGCTGTCCCTTGTGAATGAAGGAAGTGCAGGTGCCGTCCCCTGTGAATAAAAGAAGTGCAGGTGCTGTCCCTTGTGAAAGAAAGAAGTGCAGGTGCCATCCCTGTGAATGAAAGAAGTGCAGGTTCTGTCCCCTCTGAATGAAAGATTTGCAGGTGTCGTCCCCTGTGAATGACAGAAGTGCAGGTGCTGTCACAAAGAAGTGTAGGTGCTGTCCCTTGTGAATGGAAGAAGTGCAGGTGCCGTCCCCTGTGAATGACAGAAGTGCAGGTGCTGTCACAAAGAAGTGTAGGTGCTGTCCCTTGTGAATGGAAGAAGTGCAGGTGCCGTCCCCTGTGAATGACAGAAGTGCAGGTGCTGTCACAAAGAAGTGTAGGTGCTGTCCCTTGTGAATGGAAGAAGTGCAGGTGCCGTCCCCTGTGAATGACAGAAGTGCAGGTGCTGTCACAAAGAAGTGTAGGTGCTGTCCCTTGTGAATGGAAGAAGTGCAGGTGCAAGTGCAAGTGCAGGTAGGGATAAAACTGGAATGAAGGTGTTTTTTTTGGGTGGGGGTGAAGGAGGAGTGAAACACAGCTGGGCTCAGTGTCGCTGTTGCCCCAGAATAAATTCCCAAAACATGCCTGCAAATGTCAATCCGAGGACACCCCCTCCCCCCCCACACACACACGTTTACTCCAGGCATTGTTCTTTCAGTTAATTCCAGAATCCGACCTCTCTTTCCTTGCAGACACGGCTCTCTTCAGAGTCTGCCTTGGTTTCATTTAGTTTGTATAGCGCTTTTCGTCGTCCCCTCGTGGCGCTTACTGTCTCACAAGGGACGTGCTCAACACAAAGCGTCTTTGCAGCATAAGCTCAATGCTATGTCTGCTCGAGTGTTGTGATTTATAAGCGAGAGTATAAGGTGGGAGGGGGTGCACCGCTGTAAGTGTGGGGGAGGGCAGTGGGGGAGTGTTTTGAACAGCAATGGTGGGGGAGGAAGGCGGGGGGGCTACTATCCTGTTCAGGACCTAAGGAGAAATGGGAGGATGACAATGCCTTTCATGTTTAGTCCGATGGAAAAAACACAATGACTACAGTATTCAAGAGACAAGCGTTCTAAAATCCCCGTGTCCCATTTGCTGCATTGTGTGGTCTTGGGTAAATGATCTTCCCGTAAGTCAGTTCCCATTCTGAAAACAGAGAGTAGGTACAGAAATGGGCTAAGAGTTGGTAAGAAAGACGATATAAACAACTCGACACTTATAGCGCTTCGAGCATACTGTGCATCCAGACATAGGTTCTCTTGCACCGTTTCCGTATCTCAACGTACTCTTGCATCACTTTTCTCAGCTAACTAAGCCTGCCCCTACATATGCATTCACAACTGTAAGAAGCGCAGTGAAGCAACCTAGTGCTTTAAAAACTTCGCAAAGGAACGTAAAGCAGCAGAGCATATGACTGCTGTTTAAAGCCTGCATGAGACACTTGCTTATAGACCCGGAGAGGCGCGTGGCTGCACGTGCCCTTTAATGAAGTGCAGCCTCCCAGTGGATTAGTACAGCTTCGGTCGAGTACAGCTGAAGGCCAAGAACACCCGGCATCCCGGAAGGGGCACACCCCCACCCTCACAATTTCAGGGTGCTTCTTTATGTACAGAGTGCTGGGTCAAGGGCAGCATTCCTCGCATTAAAGCTTCAGAGTGCGGGGACAACTGTGAGTTATACAAGTAAGTAATCTTGGAGTCGGTTCACATTCAGCTCCACACGATATGAATGTGTGATGTGAGACGCCTATCTGGAAATTTAACAAGTGAAAGCCCAGGGGAGGGAGGTGCACGGGGGCGGGGCTTACGTGTAGGGCGGGGAGGACAAGAAACGCGAGAGCAGAAACTGAAAATAAGCTGCGGTGGGGGCAGGAGGAGCGCGTCACCAGGTACGAGACTCCTCTTGGCTCGTTATTACAGCGTTGGGTGGCTGGGAGCGAGACACCTTGCTCGGTGTGTGGCCAGGGAGCGGGCAGCGGCGTGGGGCGCGATTGAAAGGCATGAAGTGAGGCTGCGGTCGGGAGTCGGATTAAAGCAGAGGACTGGCAGCAGCGGAGGGCAAGCTCGCTGTCTACTGTAGTGGTGAGGAGGGGGGCAGGGCGTGGCTGTGTGGCTGTGTGTGTGCGCGTGAGCGGGGTGGTGGGGAGCATGCATGTGTGTGCATGTGTGTGTGCGCGTGTGTGTGTCTGTGTGTGCGCATGCGCGCGATTGAGAGCGGCGAGAGCCTGTCTTGCTGTGAATCTGACACAGGGGATGGGCACAGCGCCGGGCTTGGCATGCGCGCCCACGAGGTGAAGTCGACGCTCGTGCCCGACCCCTGTCTCAGATTCCCAGGAGACGGACGGCTATAGTTGTCGAGCTAGATGCATGCTTCGCATGCGTACTGTAGCTCGACCTAAAAAGTGCAGGTTCTGGCCCTTGTGAATGATAGAAGTGCATGTGCTCTCCCTTGTGAATGAAAGAAGTGCAGGTGCTGTCCCCTGTGAAGGAAAGAAGTGCATGTGCCGTCCCTTGTGAGTGTAAGAAGTGCAGGTGCTGTCCCTTGTGAATGGTAGAAGTGCAGGTGCTGTCCTCTGTGAATGAAAGAAGTGCAGGTGCCGTCCCCTGTGAATGACAGAAGTGCAGGTGCTGTCACAAAGAAGTGCAGGTGCTGTCCCTTGTGAATGATAGAAGAGCAGGTGCTGTCCCCTGTGAATGAAAGAAGTGCAGGTGTCGTCCCCTGTGAATGACAGAAGAGCAGGTGCTGTCCCCTGTGAATGAAAGAAGTGCAGGTGTCGCCCCTGTGGATGAAAGAAGTGCAGGTGTCGCCCCTGTGAATGACAGAAGTGCAGGTGTCGTCCCCTGTGAATGACAGAAGAGCAGGTGCTGTCCCCTGTGAATGATAGAAGTGCAGGTGCCGTCCCCTGTGGATGAAAGAAGTGCAGGTGTCGCCCCTGTGAATGACAGAAGTGCAGGTGTCATCCCCTGTGAATGACAGAAGTGCAGGTGCTGTCACAAAGAACTGCAGGTGCTGTGCCCTGTGAATGAAAGAAGTGCTTTCTTTGGGATTCCATACTCCAAGAGTGGATAGATGGAGTCTTACTGAGCTAGACGTCCGTGGCCCTCAGGACTGAGATGTTTACATCGCACGCCTTATTCTCCCTTGAAATCTGGAGATGTCCTCTTTAATGAATGCCTGTGCATTGAGATTAAATACACTTCAAACATTATCTTAGAGTCTAAACTCATGTTTTAGGATGTCAAATGCACAAATTGGCATATGAATTCAGTGGCACAAAAACTTGTATTTGTAGTGAAAGAATCTATGAATGAATGCATACTTTAATAAAATCTGGAGCACAGAAATGGGAAAACTGCAAAGCATATGATAGTGTTCTGAAAATGCATTCCAGGTTTGAATGTTTGGCATTCGGCTGCTTGCTGCAGGTTTGTTGCCTGGAATCTAAGGAATCACCCTCCCTAGTCCAAGCTCCTCACACAGGTGAAGGATACTAGCTTCAATGTAAGTGATCAGTACATTCTCTTCCCCACTGACTGTCTAAATAAACTCGTTGCCATCCTGTTAGAAATTGGGTTCTTGGTTGACTGGGGTGTAAACCTTATTCAAACAGCATCCACAAATCCTGCTCAGGGTAAGTGTCAGGCAAACCCTAAATTAACCTTTGCTCACCGTCTGGTAGCTTGGCACAGAGCAGTCAGGCTTAAGTTAAAGGCAATGTGTAAAGTATTTGTGCAACAATTCATATAGTAAACCAGTTGAAACACCACACAAAAAGATGCCACATCAGTTAATAAAGTTTGATCTTAATTGAATAAATAAAACAAGACAAAAACAAAAAAGATCCAATAAGTAGAAATGTAGTTGTTAATTTGTAAAGAATAAACTTTTAAATAGTGCTTAAAAGTAAGAAGGCCAACCTGGAATATCTGGTTGTGCCGGACTGGGACAAACTCAAAAGTTCAGGCCGACCGCGATTGTGCACAGGCCAGCTACAAGGACCTAGTTAGGCCTGTGAACCAAAGTACCTTTAAATCCTGGTTGCGGAGCATTGCGTCGGTCTGAAAGACAGACACGTTTTGCAGTTGAAGCGATGTTTAAGTTACGAGTTCCATTGATGTTGAGGTGCTAGGTCCTGTTGTGTTGATGAGAAGAGGGCTTACAATAAGAAGGGCAGTGTCGGGATACATTCGTTCTGATGAGCGATGAGGCTGTGATGCGGTGCTGTAGCGTCGTCAAGGCTGCCGTCAACGAGAGATGCGAGGAGCTGGCATCAGGAAAAGCTGTGAACAGTGGCGGTTTTGAAAGCGATGACGCACTAGTCCCAAGATGCAGCACCGCCACTCGGCTGCATTGGTTCCAACCCACGCAGTAGTGGTGATGCGCCGGTTCTCTTCCATGCAACAGCGACAATGCGTTGGTTCTGCTCCAGCACAGAGGATGTGTTTGGCCGCTGGAACAAACATCTTATGCCCACTTCCGAAGGGTCCAGGACTGGGGTGGCAGCACTAGGCTGGGTAGGCTCTCAGATGGCAGATTCCAGGTGCAGGAGCATGGTGACTGGAAGTCTTTTTTGTCCAAGAGACTTCATTTCAGCAGGCCACCCAGATAGACTTTGGAGTCACTCTGAGTTCAAGTGATGCAGGCCCAGTCTTTCTCATTCAGGCAGGGAAATAATAGGCAGCAGGACAGCACAGCAAGAAAGGAATCCATCAAAGTATCAGTCCAGCAGGGTGGCAGGCCTTCAGCAGCACAGCAGGGCTTCTTCTTGCCAGAGTATTCACAGGTCCCGAAGAGTACTGAGTTGGTGGTGTCAGAGGTGTAGTACTTATACCCAGTTGGGCCTTTGCAGTGGGAGGAACTTCCAAGCAAGCCTTTTGAGTGCACAGAGGTCCTGCCATTCCTTCCCTAGCTCCAGACTCACTACAGAGGATTATGCAGCCCTTTGTATGGTGACAGGACCCAGCCTATTCAGGTTTAAGTGAGGCTTTGCGCAGAGTCACATCTCCCAGGATGGGCCATCTAGTCACACCTAAGCTCACATTGTGTGTGGCTGTCTAGGGGGATACACAAACGCCATCTATCACCCACCCCAGACATGTGTGTCTAGGGGGATACACAAACCCATCTATCACCCACCCAAACATGTGTGTCTAGGGGGATACACAAACCCATCTATCACCCACCCCAGACATGTGTGTCTAGGGGGAATACACAAACCCCATCTGTCACCCACCCCAGACACGTGAATAGAGACAGGCAGCAGGCACAAAATGGCTAAAGTAGGAAAATATCAGATCAAGAGGTAGACTGCACACCTTCCCTTCCATATGTTCAACTCTTTTCTGTGTGATGATGAGATTTTTGTAATTTTTTGCATGCAGCTTGACGCATGCTCTGTCCCACTAGCACAAATATGAAATTCAAAAAGTGCCTGGTGCATCGTTGCTCCAGTTATTAGCATAAAGTGAATAAAGAATAAACGTGGAATTCACTGCAACATTTTGTGATGCCAAAATTGTTTAAACAAAATAATGCTTTATAAAAAAAATATGAAATATTTATTCAATATGAAGATGGCTCCTGTGGTGCAGAATGTTACACAGCATTCCCAAGTGGCCTCCTAGATGATATTTTGCCTATGGTTTAAAAGTAGAAAAATGCCTTCTTTCTAAAAGTGGCATGTCCAGAATTACAATTTAAAATCTAAGTAGACCATAAGTTCTGATTTTAAATTGTGGCCTCAGAGACACCAAACTCGAAATGTTAATCTCTTCCAGGGTGTAAATTACACTTACAAGAGGCAATAAGGTAATCCCAATGTTATCCTATGGTAGAGATATACATTCAGTAGTGAAAAACAACTTTTGGTGTTTTTCACTACCAGGACATGCAAAACTTAAAAAAGCATGCTCTTCCTTTTAAATACATAGCTCCCTGCCCGCTGGGTTGTCCAGAGCCTACCTTTGGGGTGACATATGTGTAAAAAGGATAGGTTTGGGCCTGGCAAGGGTTTTTGTTTTGCCAGGTCCACATGGCAATGTAGAACTGCCCACACAGGCTCTGCAATGACAAGCCTGAGACATGGTTATAAGGCTACTTAAGTGAGTTGCACAATCAGTGCTGCAGGGCCACTAGGAAAATTTAATTTACAGGCCCGGGCACATTTAGTGCACTTTACTAGGAACTTAGAAGTAAAATAAATGTGCCAGTTGGGGATGAGCCAATACCATCATGTTTAGTAGAGAGAGCACAAGCACTCTGGCACTGGTTAGCAGTGGTAAACTGCGTAGAGTCCTGATACCAGCAAAAACGAGATCAGAAAAAATGGAGGAGGTAGACAAACTGTTGGAGGGAAAACCACCCTATGGCTGCCGGGTTTAACACATCCCTTCAGGAAGGCTTGAGCTATCCAACAAGAACAGACCTCTGGGAAGTGAGTCGCTGTCTCAGGTCCCCTCATTAAACATAGAGATCTACCCTCGAAAGGTCGGTCTGTGGCGGTGCCCTCACGATTTCAGACCTAGTTGCAGTTCATATAAGAGCTGCTCCCTCCATGCAAGTGTTAATATCAGAACTCAAAAGAAGGCCCATAACTAAGTTCTAGATTTTATCTTTTTTAAGGCTGATCCTTCGGAGATACTGGGTTTCTTTTCCCCTTATCTTCTCATCTGCCTTCCCTCTTCCCGGTGGCAGTGGGCTGATTGGTCGGTTGCTTGGCAAGCTGCTGCATTCCCCACTTCCCGCCCCGCTGATTGCGAGCGGTGGCGACATCCTGGCAAAAATTGTTTTTAAAATTGTTTTTAACCTACCTTTCAAACTTGTGCAGGTATTTAATACTTTTGGGCATTTAGGGGTGAGCTGCCGGCTGGGGTTGATCGGGTCCTTCGCGGGCTCCCAGCGGCAGCGGGCGCCATCTTGGCTTGGGCTTCGCTTTCCACCACAGCCCTGCCCCTCCCCCGCCGCTCCGCCCCTACTTAGCAGCGCGTTCTCCTGCTCCCCTCGTGTCTGACCAGTGGCCCGGTGGCAGTGGGCTGTTTGGTCGGTTGCTTGGCGAGCTACTGCATTCCCCACTTCCCGCCCCGCTGATTGCGAGCGGTGGCGACATCCTGGCAAAAATTGTTTTTAAAATTGTTTTTAACCTACCTTTCAAACTTGTGCAGGTATTTAATACTTTTGGGCATTTAGGGGTGAGCTGCCGGCTGGGGTTGATCGGGTCCTTCGCGGGCTCCCAGCGGCAGCGGGCGCCATCTTGGCTTGGGCTTCGCTTTCCACCACAGCCCTGCCCCTCCCCCGCCGCTCCGCCCCTACTTAGCAGCGCGTTCTCCTGCTTCCCTCGTGTCTGACCAGTGGCCCGGTGGCAGTGGGCTGATTGGTCGGTTGCTTGGCGAGCTGCTGCATTCCCCACTTCCCGCCCCGCTGATTGCGAGCGGTGGCGACATCCTGGCAAAAATTGTTTTTAAAATTGTTTTTAACCTACCTTTCAAACTTGTGCAGGTATTTAATACTTTTGGGCATTTAGGGGTGAGCTGCCGGCTGGGGTTGATCGGGTCCTTCGCGGGCTCCCAGCGGCAGCGGGCGCCATCTTGGCTTGGGCTTCGCTTTCCACCACAGCCCTGCCCCTCCCCCGCTGCTCCGCCCCTACTTAGCAGCGCCTTCTCCTGCTCCCCTCGTGTCTGACCAGTGGCCCGGTGGCAGTGGGCTGATTGGTCGGTTGCTTGGCGAGCTACTGCATTCCCCACTTCCCGCCCCGCTGATTGCGAGCGGTGGCGACATCCTGGCAAAAATTGTTTTTAAAATTGTTTTTAACCTACCTTTCAATTTTGTGCAGGTATTTAATACTTTTGGGCATTTAGGGGTGAGCTGCCGGCTGGGGTTGATCGGGTCCTTCACGGGCTCCCAGCGGCAGCGGGCGCCATCTTGGCTTGGGCTTCGCTTTCCACCACAGCCCTGCCCCTCCCCCGCCGCTCCGCCCCTACTTAGCAGCGCGTTCTCCTGCTCCCCTCGTGTCTGACCAGTGGCCCGGGGGCAGTGGGCTGATTGGTCGGTTGCATGGCGAGCTGCTGCATTCCCCACTTCCCGCCCCGCTGATTGCGAGCGGTGGCGACATCCTGGCAAAAATTGTTTTTAAAATTGTTTTTAACCTACCTTTCAAACTTGTGCAGGTATTTAATACTTTTGGGCATTTAGGGGTGAGCTGCCGGCTGGGGTTGATCGGGTCCTTCGCGGGCTCCCAGCGGCAGCGGGCGCCATCTTGGCTTGGGCTTCGCTTTCCACCACAGCCCTGCCCCTCCCCCGCCGCTCCGCCCCTACTTATACGGATAGTATGAGGCAGCGCAGCGGACGAGCGCAGCGGGCGCGACGGATGCGCGCCGGAGTTGCGCCTGAGTTAAGCCCGTCTGCGCCCGTCCGCGGCCGGCCGGGGCAAGGGGCACGGGAAGCTGCTGGCTATACCATCTATACCCCGTCTCAGTTATGCCTCCTATGGTCCCCCGGCTGTATAAATTCTGCCACCATCATTGCCTTATAACATCTTGGTCTATACAGTCCTCCCCCATCACACCCTCCCAGTCTTGTATCATTCCTTGCTTCATCTGCTCTCACATCCTCTCCTGCCCCCCCTTCACTCCCAGCCCCTCCTGTCCAATTGCCCTCTACTTCGGCTACTCTTCTAAACACCAGGTCCACCGTAAATCACCAATACGAGCTATTTGACTACCTTGACACCAATAAACCAGATCTCTTGTTTTTAACTGAGACCTGGTTCAAGACCGACTCCCTGCCCAATGTGCTTGCCGCCCTACCATCTACGTATTCCGCCATTCGTGCGGATCGCTCGGACAGCAAGCGGGGAGGTGGAGTGGCACTAATAGCCCGCACTGATGTCACTTTTCAAATCCTTCCTTCCCCTCTCATCACTGACGTTGATCTTCTTGTAGCTCGTTCTACCTCCCATCAAGTCCCCCTTACTTTTGTTCTTATTTACCGCCCTCCCCAGCCCACTCCTTCATTCCTCCCCAAGATCCAGACCCTTCTGGCCACTTTGGCAGTTAATCACTCCTCTGTACTTGTACTAGGGGACCTTAATTTCTGGCCCAATGACCCGGCCGAAAGCCCCCAATCTAAGGAATTTACCAGCCTTATGAAAAATTTGAATTTTGTACCGCTTATTCACAGTCCTCCCCACCAACATGGCCATACATTGGACCAAATCTGGACACTAAATGTTCCGTCCACTCCTCCTATTATTTTTCCCTGCCCTTGGTCAGATCACTTCACCATTACGTTTTCCCTTGCCTTATCACTCCCGGTCAAACCCTCCCTTCCCAAAAATACCTGGGTTCGAAAATGGGGTAAGGTTAACATGCCCTCCCTCTGTTCGGCCCTGGCCACGACCTGCCCGGACCTTACTGGCTTGACAGCCGGCCCTCAATTGGCCGCAATTAATAACTGGCTCACGAGGGCAGGAGACGAATTCGCCCCCTTTAGGCGCCTTTCAGTGAAACGGGCCCATGCAGCCAACCGTTGGTTTACCTCCGACCTGAAAGAGAAAAAACTCGCTGCAAGAAGGGCTGAAAGAGCTTGGCGAAGATCTTACGACCCTGCCTCAAAAACAATTTATCTGGCCACTCTGCATACCTATAAAAAGAGCATCCTGGAAGCTAAGGCCGAATATTACACCCACAGGATACTGGTTGCAGAGTCACAATCGAAAGAAATCTTCTCCACTGTTCATGAGCTTGCCTCATCCACCAGAGCCACATCAACCATTCCCCCGTCCCAATTCCTCTGCGACTCGCTTAACGAGTTCTTTATAGACAAAGTTGAAAAAATTCAACACAACATTCCCCAACCCTCCCCCACCTTTATGGACCCTTCCCCTCCCCCCTCCACTGCTAAACTGACCAACTTCCCACTCCTTACCATTGACACCCTTGGTCCCCTGCTTCAACGGGTCAAATCAGGCTCACCCCAGGACTTTGCCCCTGCCAACATACTTAGGGAAATCTACTTAGCTTGTCCCACCCCCCCCTGACCCTTCTTAATGATTCCCTTATCCATGGTCATGTTCCCAATTCACACAAATCAGCGGTTGTCATCCCAATTTTAAAAAAATTGGACGCTGATTCTTCCTCTGCCTCTAATTACCGCCCCATTTCACTCCTTCCCTACCTTGCCAAGGTACTCGAAACCCACATCACTTCCACGCTGAGCACCCACATCGAGGCAAATCATTGCCTCTCCCCTTGTCAAGCTGGTTTTCGCCCCCTGCACTCTACCGAAAAAGTGGTCATTTCAGTCATGGACAAGCTGCGTGAAGGAATTGACATCAACCTTCCGCAAGCCCTGATTCTCCTTGACTTATCCGCCGCTTTTGACACGGTGAATCATACCATTCTTCTTAGCCGTGTCAGGGCGGCGGGCGTAGAGGGCCTTGCCTTTCGCTGGCTAGAGTCCTTTCTTGCTGGGAGAACACAGGGAGTCCATTTGGCTGGTTTTGCGGCGGCCTCTCGGAAGGTAGAGTGCGGGGTTCCCCAGGGTTCATCACTCTCCCCTCTTTTGTTTAACCTTTATATTTTCCCGCTTATTTTTATGTTACAGCAACTGGAGGTCACCGTATTCAATTATGCGGATGATCTCCAGTTAATCTTCAACCTGTCCCATTCACCTTCATCTGCCTTGAATGTCCAAACCACTATGACCCTCATTCAAGATTGGATGAACTGCAGCCACCTCAAACTCAATCCGGACAAGACCGAACTGGTCTTGACCGGAGGTGGCTGCAGTCCCTGGTCTCCCTCTTTTTGGCCCACCAGCCACACACACCCAGAGCCAGCCACAGCCAGAGCCACACACACACACAGAGTCCCCCACACACACACAACCAGAGCAGTCACATACACACACCCACGGGAGCAGTCACACACACACACACTGGAGCAGTCACACACACACACACACACACACACTGGAGCAGTCACATACACACACACACACACACACTCTGGAGCAGTCACATACACACACACACACTCTGGAGCAGTCACATACATACACTCACACACACACTCTGGAGCAGTCACATAAACACACACACACTCTGGAGCAGTCACATAAACACACACCCTGGAGCAGTCACACACACACACACACCCAGGAGCAGTCACTCACACACACACACACACACTCTGGAGCAGTCACATGCACCCACACACTGGAGCAGTCACACACGCAAACACTCGGGATCAGTCATATACACACACACACTGGAGCAGTCACACACGCACACATTCTGGAGCAGTCACATACACACACACATACACACTCACTGGAGCAGTCATACACACACACACACACACACTGGAGCAGTCACACACACACATACTCTGGAGCAGTCACACACACACACACTCTGGAGCAGTCACACACACACACACTCTGGAGCAGTCACATACACACACTGGAGCAGTCACACATACACACACTCGGGATCAGTCACATACACACACACACTGGAGCAGTCACACACGCACACATTCTGGAGCAGTCACATACACACACACATACACACACTGGAGCAGTCACACACACACACACACACACACACAGGAGCAGTCACACACACACACACACACACTCTGGAGCAGTCACACACACACACACTCTGGAGAAGTCACACAAACACACACTCTGGAGCAGTCACATACACACACACTCTGGAGAAGTCACACAAACACACACTCTGGAGCAGTCACATACACACACACACACTGGAGCAGACAGAAACAGGGGGCTTGGAGAAGGTTCATGATGGATGGACTGAGGCATCAGGCAGTAGTTGGGGGAATCTGTTAGTGAAGGTTGAAAGTGATCACTGCCCCATGTCTTGTGCCCGCCAGGTCGTCCACCAGCCTCTGCAGTGTGCATGTTGACGTGCATACATCTAGGAGCCTATATCGCTGCCAGACTGTGCCGTCTCCTCGGCAGGCCGGTTGTGATGCTCCATGGTTGGCCTTTTCTGCTCAGTAAACAGGCTCCACGGGAGGGGGCCGGGGAGGTGTGTGGCTCGCTGCCGGCGTGTGCTTGTAATTGCCGAGCCTCCTGCCTGCCTGTCTGCACTCCACCCCCCGGCGGCGCCTCGTCCTAAGCTTTGGGGCACGTTCAAGCCACGCTGGCAAAGTCTCAATGTAACAAGCACCACAACTCGCACACACGGTCCCCACGCCCAGCATCTCACATACCACACAGCTTTCTTCTCCTCCCGCCGCTGCAGTAGGATTAAACAAGCAGAGGCAGCATGGCCGCTGGAGAGGGAGGGAGGGGAGGGGTGGGGGCCCGGGGGAGCGGCAAAGCGTGACGGAGGAGGGTAGAGAGAAGGGGGGGAGGCCAGCAGAGCCGAGCAGCTCCTGAAAGCAGCCACGCACAACATAACACAGAGACCACAGGCACAAAAACAACAGCCACGCACGAAAACCGGAGCACACGTACAAAGACGACAGCCACGCACGAAAACCGGAGCATACATACCGGGCAAAGACGGAAGACGGAGACGACAGCCACGAGCCAAGCACAACATAACACGGAGACCACAGGCAACAGAAATAGCGCAGCTCATCCGTGCAACAGACACCTTCCAAATGACAAAAACATGGCTTGAAAAAGAAAAGAAAAAAACACCACCCACCGCCGCATGACGTAGGAAAAGGGGTGGGATGAGTAAAAATTGTGGGAACGCCCACGAATCTGCTCCGGCAATGACGGGCAGATCTGTCTTCCAATGGCTAGCCTCCATTTATGGAGCTAGCCAATGGAAGACAGAGGCGGGAGAAAGCTCCATACTTCTAAACAAAAGTTTTCGCCTGCGCGATACTGCTTGCGCAGTAAACGCCAGGCGAAACATAAAAAGAATGGCTTCTGTTTTATTGACTTCAAATGTCCTGACAGTAAAGCTCCACATTCTTGTTTTTGCTGTGGAAAGGTTAGTAGCCTGATTGGGCAACTAGCTCTACCTCTAGCAACTCAGCAGGGTTACCTTCCAGATGGGACTACTAAATATGTTACTTCAAGTTATCAAACAAATCATTGCATTAAACTGACTTATTGTTCAAGCAGAATTTAATGTAATTGTCGCCCAAAGTTTTCCAGTAGCCGTTCACATTGTACAAAAGCTGCCATCCTCTAGGTAGCCTTCTGCCCTCCTGGGGAGATGTGAGAACCACTCAACAATCAAAGGACCTGCAGAGGGAAGAGAGGTGGCTTCTTCCTGAAAGGATGGCCAGAGTAGTTGTGCACCCAAAAAGCGAGCTTCAAAGGTGAAGCTGCCTTTGAAGAGCAAATGGTAATCACACATGGACGGGGCTGCTCTTTTGTACGTCTCAAGGACCTACTTGTGCACTACCTCTGTTTGTACCTCACAAGCACCTACCTGTGCCCCTCCTCTGTTTGTACCTCCCAGGCGAGCTTCTGAAATGAAGCTTGTAATCCCTGCTCTGACAACCATGGCCTTTTGACTATCAGGCCATTATCTGACTTCTGCTGAACCCCACATAGTGAGTGTGCAGACAGAGGGGAGTTGGGGTGCTGAAGGACATGAAATGAGGTAAACTTGAATATGAGAAATATGGAACGGTAGAAATGCTGCATCACCTGTGGATAACTGACACCTCCTCCCGCTCTACCAAATGCCCATCAAGTCACAAAGTGGCTTCCTGGGCCCCAAACGGACAACATTGTGCCAGATACCATGTAAAGGTAGAAAAGGGGAAAAGAGATTAATATGCAGACATCTGATGCGGGGATATGTCAGGTAAATTATTGGTTGTGATGGATCCTCTATAAGGACTAAAGGACGGATATCATTGAATCAATCAATCAATCAATCATAGACATTTATAGAGCGCTCTACTTACCCAGAGGGTCTCAAGGCGCTAGGGGGGGGGGTGCTGCTACTGCCCGAACAGCCAGGTCTTGAGCTTCTTCCTGAAGGCGAGGTGGTCTTGGGTCAGGCGCAGGTCGGTCGGGAGGGAGTTCCAGGTCTTGGCAGCCAGGTAGGAGAAGGACCTTCCTCCTGTTGTCGTTCTTCGGATGCGGGGGACGGCGGCGAGGGCGTGACTGGCTGATCGGAGGTGTCGTTTGGGAGCGTAGAAGTTGATGCGGTTGTTGAGGTAGCTCGGGCCTTGATCGTGTAGGGCTTTGTGTGTGTGGGTGAGGAGACGGAAGGTTATTCTCTTGTTGACCGGGAGCCAGTGCAGGTCTCTTAGGTGTCCGGAGATGTGGCTGTGTCGTGGGATGTCGAGGATGAGTCTGGCTGAGGCGTTCTGGATCCGTTGGAGTCTCTTCTGGAGCTTGGCGGTGGTTCCGGCGTAGAGGGCGTTGCCGTAGTCCAGTCGGCTGGTGACGAGGGCCTGGGTGACAGTCTTCCTGGTCTCGGTGGGGATCCACCGGAAGATTTTCCGTAGCATGCGCAGGATGTTGAAGCACGACGAGGAGACTGCGTTGACATGCTTGGTCATGGAGAGGGAGGAGTCCAGGATGAAGCCCAGGTTGCGTGCGTGGTCTGTCGGTTTGGGTGCAGTTCCCAGGGCGGGGGGCCACCAGGAGTCGTCCCAGGCGGAGGGCGAGGATCCCAGGATGAGGACTTCCGTCTTGTCCGAGTTCAGCTTCAGGCGGCTGGTCGACATTCACTCGGCTACTTCTTTCATTCCTTCGTGGAGGTTGGCTCTGGCGGCGGCGGGGTCGTTGGTAAGGGAGAGGATCAGCTGGGTATCGTCGGCGTAGGAGATGTTTAAACGATCTGAATCAATGTTTGTTTGCCTAATCTGAGCATATAATGTAAAGGACGGGCCTTACAGTGAACCCCTCATTCTGTTTTACAAAAAAGCCCCGGAAGGAGCTGCATCTTACAGAACTTTATCTACTTTAGAAAGAAATAAAGACTAGCTTTTGTAAGTTGTCTTTCAGGACCAAAACTGGGCACTGTAAGCTGTACTAGTTTTAGGGAGAAGGACAGATGTTATGGTGATAGGAAACCCACCTCAACTCACAATAACACTCCAATCTTCCAGGTTAGAAGAAATCAGAAATGCTTGAACAAGGGGAACTGTTAAAAGAGTCAAAAGCGCTCCTGAGGCGGAAAGCCGGGAGTTAGGCAATCCCCTCCTGCCTTTACTTTTTAATATCACCATTGCACTTTACTTTTTAAAAATTGTGTTGTGGAACGAATTTTGTGCTTAATTGTATTTGTGCACTCACGCTGTCTGGGACAGACGGGGGCTTACTCCTACCTGCATTTAAACACACCGGGGGCCGATTTTAGGGCCACACTCGGTGGAAGAAAGGCTTCCAGAGGGCGACGAGTTTGGCCGCCATTGCTGGGGAAAAAGCACGGTCAGCGCTCTAGCGGTCGGGCGAATCACGGCCCGGGCGTTACTTAATGAAGTCCGTTTCCCGTCCGCGCAGCGGGCGGGCGCAGCGGGCGCGCCGATGGCGCGCCGGAGGCGCGCCAGAGGCAAGCCCGTCTGGGCCCGTCCGGGCCAGAACGGGTCTAGGGCCAGTTACTATGCCCGTGGTCCCTCTCAGACCCACAAGGATCTCAAGGGAGGAACTCTTGTCACTACGGCGTTCTGCCGACCCAGGTTGTCTACAGCGGGACTGGTCAATTTCCCCTTTTTGTCGCTGCCCAGCCTGCCCCGTTTCCAGCAGGGGGGAAACAGATGTTAAGAAGGCTGGTCGAATACTTCAGATGGCACTCCTTAACTGCAGATCGCTGCCTAAGCATGCGGTCGAGATCAACCTGCTGATAGAAGACAGCAATATCGACCTGCTCTTCCTGACGGAGACATGGTTATCCCCCCATACAGACTTCGATATCATCTCTGCGCTTCCCAGTGGCTTTAATATTCAATGTTTGAATAGGGAGAAAGGCAAGGGTGGGGGGCTTGCTATAATCCACAGGGAGTCTCTGACCTGCAGACTGCAGGAGGGTGGAATTTCAGACGCTGAAAGCGCAAGCTTTAATATTCAGCTTTCACCCACTCACTCTCTGTCAGGTCTCCTCATCTATAGACCCCCGGGGAGCCTAAAACACTTCTCTGACTCCCTACTAGAAACTACCTTATCAGCAGCCGCCCAGGCCCCTAATTTCCTGATCTTGGGTGATTTGAATCTACATTTCGACGACCCCAAGAACAACTTAGCTGTGGAGTTGATCACCAACCTTAACTCCTTTGACCTTGAGCTGGCAAGCAAGGAAGTCACCCACAACAAAGGCCATTTGTTGGATCCGATCTTTTCCAACATCCCCCAGCTTGTAGCCAAACCCCCACTGCCCTTACTATGGTCAGACCATTTCGTAGTACCATTCTCTTGGGAGTTCCATACTGAAAAAACCAAGGCATCCTGTCCCCGCATACTCCAAAGGCCGTGGCCAAGGCTATCAGTAGAGAACCTGACAATGGCTCTAGAACAATCGATACCTCCTGCAGAATCTGATGTCCTACAAGCAGATATAAACTTTCACGACTGGCTTATTAAGTCCTTGGACTCGGTTCTGCCCCTTAAACCTAGTACTAAAAAGAGCAATATTTTTAAATCCCCCTGGTTCTCGCCCGAACTAAGAGAACTTAGAAAAGATTGTAAAAGAGCGGAGCGCGCGTGGCGGAAAGACTGGGCACCCACTAACAAAACCGCATATAAAGCCGCCCTTAGACTCTACAAACTGGCACGGCAAAATTCTAAAGCTGTCTATTTTGAGGAAAAGATTAGACTGTCGGCCAACTCTGCCAGAGAAACATTTAAAATTGTCAACCAGCTCCTCAAAGTCCCGGCTCCAACTCTGGTTCATAACGACCCTGTATTAAAATGCAATCAGCTAGCTGAATTTTTCGATGCTAAAATACGGAAAATCCTTGACAGCCTCCCTCAATCCTCCGCTACAAGGTCCATCGAGGCTCCTTCCTCTGCCCCTTCCTGCCCTCAGTTTGAGGCATTTAGCTGCATTTCCAGGGAAGACTTCTGTAACATCTTATCCAACATAAAAAGTGGCTCTCCCTCTGACCCAATCCCGATGCACATCCTAAAACAAATCATGAACACCATCGCCCCTGCAGCCACCGAGCTACTTAATATGTCACTATCTACGGGCATAGTGCCCCCAAATTGGAAGCAGGCCAGAGTCAAAATGCTCCTTAAGAAACCGGGACTAGACACCTCCGATCTGGCCAACTTTCGCCCAATCTCTCTTTTACCTGGATTGAGCAAAGTGGCCGAAAAAGTGGTGAATAGGCAGATCTCAGAGTTCCTGGAGTCTAACCATCTCCTAAGTGACTCCCAAACGGGCTTTCGCCCTGGTCAGGGCACAGACACCGCCCTCTTGGCGGTGACTGAAGAGGTAAGATGCATCTTGGATTCAGGGGGATCGGTTGCCCTGATCCTCCTGGATCTAAGCGCTGCATTCGATACCGTAGATCATGCAGTTCTGGCCCATCGCCTGTCCATGCTGGGCATTACAGGATCAGCCCTTAGATGGCTGCAGTCCTTCCTGGAAGAGCGATCCTTCAGGATTTGGGAAAATGGGTCCATGTCCAATTCCACCCCCCTCCAGTGTGGGGTGCCGCAGGGCTCCTCCCTCAGCCCCACACTGTTTAATGTCTACATGGCCCCGTTAGAGAAGGTAGTAGCCCCATTTGGGATTAAATCCATCAGCTATGCTGACGACACTCAGCTCGTCGTCTCGCTGTCACAACAAGGGGGCCGCCCGGCCGACCTCCCGGAGTGCCTCACAGCCATTTCTTCCTGGATGTCTAGCTCAAAACTCAAATTAAATGGAACTAAGACAGAGATCATGTTCTTAGGCAATCAACTCACCTCCCTGCCCCCTGAGTTGTGGCCTCCCTGTATGGGCGACCTTCCTCCCCCCAAGGAGCAAATTAAGAGCTTGGGGATCTGGTTCGAACCCCAACTAACCTTCAAGACCCATGCGCAGAAGGTTGCAGGAGGCTGCTTCGGTCTGTTACGAGCAGCCCGGAAGGTTCTCCCCCTCCTTCCTTTTCAATCCAGAAAGCTGCTAATCCAGGGCTTGATTCTGTCTAAACTGGATTATGGCAATGCCCTCTTCCTCGCTGCTCCCCGGGCCACTATTAATACTCTCCAGCGAGCCCAGAATGCAGCAGCCAGGTTGCTTATGGGGGCACCGAGACGGGCATCAGCCAAACCACTGTTAAAAGCCCTTCACTGGCTCCCTATCCAAGAGCGGATCACTTTTAAGTCACTCTGCATCGCCCACAAAACTCTGCAGGGCAAAGGCCCCCCGGCCTTGAGAGGACTGATTCGCCCCTACAAGTCGGCCAGGGCCCTCCGCTCAGATAGGGAAAATTTGGCCATCATCCCAAGAGTGAGGAAGGCACGTACGGGAGGCCGCCGGTTCTCGCTGAATGCATCAAACAAATGGAACGCCCTTCCTAGAGACCTCCGGATGGAACCCGTTCACCTTAAATTCAGAAAAGCACTCAAAACCTTTCTCTTCCCTACTATTTCCTAATTCCGTCCCTTTTTAGTTCACTATGTTCAGGTCAATTTCAGCGCTGGGACGCTCCAGGGCAGCCATGCGCTCTATAAATCTAAATCTAATCTAATCTAATCTAATCTTAATGAACAGCGAGGTAAAGAGAGGAGTTGGCATTTCAGCGGATCCAGTGTGAACAGGAAAGCATTGAGAAGTGTGTGAGTGGAGTTGCTTTTATTATATACTTCCTGAAGAGTTACCTTTGTTATATACTTCCTGAAGTGTTACCTTTGTTATATACTTCCTGAAGAGTTACCTTTGTTATACACTTCCTGAAGAGTTACCTTGGTTTTACACTTCCTGAAAAGTTACCTTTGTTATATACGTCCTGAAGAGTTACCTTTGTTATATACGTCCTGAAGAGTTACCTTTGTTATATATGTCCTGAAGAGTTACCTTTGTTATTTACGTCCTGAAGAGTTACCTTTGTTATGTACGTCCTGAAGAGTTACCTTTGTTATATACTTCCTGAAGAGTTACCTTTGTTATACACTTCCTGAAGAGTTACTGAATTAACAGCAGCCCACCCTGATCCCTCTTTTTTCACAATCCGATCTTGTGTAACTGAAATCTTGTCCATGTGCTTCTACCTAAAACAGAATCTGTAGCATGTGGGTGCTCCATGTGCGCCCTTTCTTCACTGCATTACTCTGTGAACACTGGTAAATCACCTCCTTTTTTTACTTTAATGAGAAGTGACATGATCAACAGAACTTTAGTTAAATATCAGTGTAAGATGCAATACTCCGTGCTATGTTTCAAAGATGGTAAAGAATAGATGTCATTTACAACCTGTTGAATATTGTTTATTCACATTCCATTATGTTTTCATTTAGTAATTTTGAATCTCTTTACATCCTACAGAAAGATTACTAGTGCTCAGAGAAATATATAGAATACACAGTGGGACGCTTTCAATATATTTATTGAACCAGTGTTATTCTTGTGAAGAATTCATGTGCTGCGATAATCAGTAAACAGAAGATGGAAGTGATTACAAGCACCAAAATAGTAAATAGTAGGTACAGCTCTACCATGGTGCTAAAACAGTGCATATATGCAGGCGTATAAACAAGGCTGCAATAAGGCGCAATCCTGGTATGCAAAATCCTACCAAGTCCAAGACTCACCAGCCACCACCACACCTAATGGCTCCAGCCCCAGCAGACTTTGACCACCCGGACGACCATCACCTCTGAAGACATCCTCAGTTTGAGGAAGAACATCCACTCCAGAGCCCCCTCGGATCCCTGCCCTCACCACATCTTCAACAGTGCCTGCACGTCCATTGCATACAAGCTCTGCCACAACATCAACTACTCTATCGAGTCCGCCACCTTCCCCGAAGACTGGAAACATGCAGAGATCAACCCTCCTGCTCACACCCCTGCTGAAGAAAACCTCTTCCTGTATCCTCAGCTTTATTTTTCTGGTGGTCATCCCTATATAGCGGAGGGTGCATGGACATGTTATTTGATAGATCACTCTTTCACTATTGCAGTTTGTGTGATGTGTCAACTGCCAAGGGCGTGCCGTCCCTATGTCTACAGATAATGTCTTCTGCGTCTGAGGACACACCGAACAACTCCCACAGGGATAGTGGCCCTGTACAGGGGGGAGGTTCCACAGTCTTGGTGCAATGTCATGACTTGTATTAGATGGTCTGGTATGAACTAGTTCATCCTTTAGATTGGTACTTCTCTTAAAAGAGAAAAGAGGCAAAGGGATGTTGTCTCCTGCACTGTTTAGTATGCGCCACTTTTGTCTGATAATTTTTTTAATCTTAGTTGACAAAGTGCAAGTTTCGTGGATAGATCTCTCGATTGATTACGAAAGTCTAGTTTCTCTGAACAGTTCCTTCTCAGGGTCCGAAGGAACTGTTCAGAGAAACTAGACTTTCGTAATCAATCGAGAGATCTATCCACGAAACTTGCACAACGCTTGTATCCCAGTACCCTGATCAAGAATTCGTGCAAAAGAGCATCAAATAACCATCGGGAGGCACTTCTTGCACCTCCGATTGAAAAACCTCCTTTGAATAGACTGGCATGTGTGACCACGTTTTGTACTTTGTCAACTAAGATTCAAAAAATTACAATGTTGGGTGAGTACAAATATGCTCCCAAGTAGAATTCACTTGATGTAAAACACTGTAGAAGTAACACAATTGTCAAAAGATTTATTGATGAATTGTTCTGTTTTGTGTATATTTTTCTTTTCTGTGTTTTGGTTACATAGGAGAGGCTGCGAAATAACAGACTACACCACTGGTAGGTCTTTAGATTCTTTATCACTAACAGTGGTAAGTGTTGCGGTAGTGTGTACCATAGGTCCTGATGAAAGCCCGGATGGGCTGAAACATGTCGACCAATTAATATTCTTGATGTATAGTAATATTGTCATACTACATCCACTCTGCTTTTAAACATGCCGTCTTGATGGTCGTCCACAATAAAATTTCTGTAGACATCAATACAGGCATTTTTAATTCACATTAAAGTTTGTTTTCACATTTTTGAGCACTGCAACCAAACCTCTTTTTCAGCCCTTTACTACACTCTTTGTCTGGTTGACAACTCTTTTTCACATTCCGGTTTTAGTAAACCTCAACTAAACACATTGAGGTTGAATCAAGCGGAAATTGTGACATGACCCAGATGATGAAGTTCTGCCAACTGGTGGGCTGATGGGTTTCTTTCCACTTTCTCTGTAGACTATTATCTGCAGTTTACTCACCTGCCTCTCCTCTGTATCTCTTATTACTTGATGACTATTTAGCATCTCGGATTTTGAGCACCACAATCTGGTACCAAGCCCGAAAAACTTGACAAGACCCTGGATCCCCACTGAGTCCAGGAAAATGGTCACCGATGCGCTCGTCAGCAGCAGACTAGGCTACGCCAACGCATTATACGCCAGCACCACCCAGAAACTCCCAACAAAACTGCAGACTTCCCAGAACGCCTCCGCCAGACTCATTCTGAACATCCCATGCTGCAAGCACATCACCAGCCACCTGCGAGACATTCACTGGCTACCTGGCAATAAAAGAATCACCTTCAAGCTTCTCACGCATGCCTACAAAGCCCTCCACAATACCAGACCTGCATACCTCAACCACCGCTGCTCCTTCTACGTTCCCACTAGACATCTACGCTCTGCCCAAGTGGCCCTGGCAACCATCCCATGGATCCGCAAGACCACGGCTGGAGGAAGATCCTTCTCCTACCTCGCTGCGAAGACCTGGAGCTCTCGGCCTCTGCACCTCAGGCAATCACTATCGCTGCCTCAATTCAGGAATGACCTCAAGACCTGGCTCTTCCACTGAACCACAAGTCCACCCATCACCTCCACACTCAGCGCCTTGAGACCCTCATAGGTGAGTAGTTGCGCTTTATAAGATTACTGATTGATTAATTGATTGATTGATTGATATCATACCTGGGCAAAGTTGTGATAGAGAACAGCCAGGGAAGGTATGCTGAGCGATCCATCTCAAGAAACTCGATTCACAGGGTTTCTTTGTAATGCTTGTGCTACATTTTAGCATAGAGCTTTGAAATAGATCTAGGGTGGTAGGATGATAGAACTTTCCTACTATATTAGAAATGTTCATGCTATTTTCCCTGACCATGTCATGCACTACTACATTTATTTTCGCATTCAGTGTGGTTACTGTTCATATTTTATGCAATACACTTGGGCTATATAAGTACATACTTTAAATCATACCCCATGCTTCTTAATGCACTTTTGAGTGTGTTATTCACTTATGAAAGAGGGCTTGGAGTTTCGCTATCTCCCTGAATCACCTAGTGGGAATGATAACGACCAGAAAACACTTCCTGCACAGCACTGCACAGTGGGCAGTATATTTCATGTCACCTCTACGTTCCATGACCCTAAGTCGGAGCTCTTATTTGGCTTAGATGGTGACTGAGCAGGGCGTGGATTGAAGAAGCTTCTTGAGGCGAGCCTATCTGACATCATCCTGACAGCTCCCTACACACATAAGAGGCACCGTCTCACATCAGGGACCACACTGATGCTGCGGAGGTGCAGTCAGAGTGTCCCCACTATTGAAAGACTCTCCAGTGTGCCATGACCCACCCAGAGAGCCGCAGCCTGCGTGCATCTGGAGCCGTGGTCTCTGCTCTGGCCACCTGAGGCTGGGGCCGGTCGGCAATGGTAGAGGGGGAGATATCGCAGAGACTGGCCTGGAGGGCAGCTGGGCTAGATAACACCGGTGGGGCACCCCCAGCAGGAGATGCCCACTAAGAGACAGGCATGGGCAAGAGGCACTCTGCTTGATCGCAGGATCCAGGCCTGTGATACATGCCGAGCAGGCCGTCCCCATCCACCACAACAAGGTGCACCATCCTCCCATCGCCCTCGGAGGCTACTATGCGAAACAGAGGACCCTGATCATTGGAAGAGGCACGGAAGGCTGGGCTTGAGGCTTCCCCATAGCATAGCCGGTGAATACAAATTGTTGCTCTCTTTCTCAGTATAGACTAACACCTTGGGATGCACTGAGAACACCTTAAGTGAGCCTGATGCCCTGAGCCGGCCGGACCGAGGAGGATATGGAGCATTCAGACCCACGTAAAGGGTCCCACATGTGCTGACCTTCTCCCCTTACTAGAAGGCAGGGAACCAATCACCACTCCTGCACTTAAACAGTGCCGTAGCTGGGCACATCAACATTGACTACTTCATCGCACTGATGAGGAACAAAGGAGAAAGAGCGGGCGCCAGAGGGGAGATTCCTTACACCTACCTGGCAGCAGTGACTGCTGGGGTGAACACGTCCTATTGATTAGAGGGGTGAAGAGCGGGCGCCAGAGGGGAGATTCCTTACACCTACCTGGTAGCAGTGACTGCTGGGGTGGACATGTCCTATTGATTAGAGGGGTGAAGAGCGGGCGCCAGAGGGGAGATTCCTTACACCTACCTGGCAGCAGTGACTGCTGGGGTGGACATGTCCTATTGATTAGAGGGGTGAAGAGCGGGCGCCAGAGGGGAGATTCCTTACACCTACCTGGCAGCAGTGATTGCTGGGGTGGACGTGTCCTATTGATTAGAGGGTTGCACACTAAGCAATCGCAGCACTTCAGATGCAGACCCCTCTCGACTCACTCCGGCACAAAGACCGTCAAGAAACGGCAGCACAAGGGAGACAGGGACAGTGGGAGGAAGGAACCTCAGTATCCTCTCATCCATCAAGAGGCACTACAGACCACTGCCCACAGAGTTCACAAGCCCAGGGAGAGCACTTTGACAAACATTTGCGAGCAATCAAAGATGTGAAGGCCACACTCCGACCTAAACTGGACGCTCTGGCAATGGAGGTGGGGCTGCCTCGGGCTGACCAGATCAACCTTACAGTCAGGCTGGAGACACATGAGTGTGCCTTGGTAGGAATGCGCACTACACTTACCAAGATGCAGTCTGCTACCTGTTTCTTTTACCGGCTCCTTGTGCCCGTGAAGGGGGAAACGCTGCTATCCTGCGGCGGCCGCCGCATCTAATCACGGACTCGCCAGCCTCTCGCAGTAAGGAACTGCATTCCCCAGAGGCCTGTGGTGGCGCTAGCTGACCGCGTCATCGCTCAGCGCCAGGAGGCGCATTTAATCGACCGAGGCCCCATGCAGTGCATGGCGCCTGTGGGGGTGCCCGGGCGCTGGCCGGGCTAAGCCCGGGCCAAGGGCGGAACCCGCCCGCGCCCATCAAGGGCCGAAAGAGGCCGGGCTGGGCCACCCCCCTTAATTGTCATCTATGTACTTACAGAATCCTCAGGACTAAGAGGAACTCCAATCAAGGTTGGGGGTTGGAGTCGGGTGTAATATCCACAGGCCCAGATTTGTACCGCCAAGCCCCAGGAGGCGGCTATAAAGAGGTTGTGCAGGACTGAGAAACGCCAGAGTGTTTTCTATCATAAGGTACTGAATATTGTCCTCCTAAAGGGGATCATTCTCGTCATATTCTGGGGATTGTTGCCATTACCTGTGATATGAGTAAACGCAAAGAGGCAAGCTCAGCTTGGGGGGTGGGGGGGCAAAGAGGACTTTGGACGCTTTTCAATTAAGGGCTGAGTCCCTGTTAATCCATGAAATTCAGTTGACTGAAAAGAGGCTCTCCCTGGATAAGCTAATAGAACACTAGAGATCGTCCATAGGTTCTATAGCTAGGTGTCCATCCCCCACTACTAGGATTCCCCCTGGTCAACACAACACGGTAGCCAGTGCCATCACTAAGGCTACAATTCATACTACCTTATCACCATTGAGGGTGGACCTATCTCTACAAGCCATTGAGTCAATGGACGATGACCTTAATCAGACGCATAACACCACACAAGAGGGGGAGGGTATAACAGGCCGCATTTCCATGACACCTGACTTAGTAGGGTTAGGGGAAGAGGAGGATGTCATATCTATAGACGTGGCAGACAAAATACTCACCCCAAGGTCCAGTGGCGAGGTGGTCACCCGATCCAAAAAGGCCCTGCAGGCCAAGGGTACATCAACTACGACCACCGCCTTAGCTGAGGCCAAGGCACTAGCTAACAGCTCAAGGAGAGGGGGACAACATATTTCGAAAAAACCAAGACATTGAGGAGGAGTGAAAGTGAAGGGGGTTACTGAAGAACGGCTATCTACAACCCCCACCCTGTGTCAGAACTGCAGAGAGACAGCGACGCTGCAGGGAAGGGATAGAGAACTAATGTCAAAGTTGGAGACCCTATTAACCTCTCATCTGGGGCCCCTGTATGAGAGACTGAACGTGATAGAAGGGCAACTTTCGTGGCTACTCACACAAGGTAGTACTGTGGCCTCAATGGAGAAGGGGCCACGGCCTACGCTGAGACTAGTATACACCCCAAGGTAGCACAGTCGATAGATCGCATGGGAGGGGCAAACAATGAAAAAGTCCTGCACATGTCTAGGCAAGAGGTGGTAAAGAAGAATCCAACAGAGGGAACCAATAGGAGCAAGGTACTAGGCCCATCTAGTTCTAGGGAAGACAATGGGAAGACAAGGTAGGAGAGGTTAGAGCACAGATCTAACAGTGGTGCTATAACTAGATCTCCCGGGGGTAGACCTGCTAAGCCCGAAGAACCAGGGTCGTCATTAGAGGACCAGGCAGTGGACACTTGGGATTTACCCGTACTAGACCTCCCACCAGCTGCAAGCCCCTACACAATAGTTCTGACAGGGATCCCAGCATGTAGAGACGCGAGGGAAGAAACCACAAGCTCCTTGATCAACAAAGCAGTTCATTGATTGGCCAATAATTTAGGCTTGAACATTAGAAATCACAGGCATATTCTAATTGCCAGAAGAGTGTCATGGATCGGAAATAGCAGGAAGGGTTACCCGGGAGACTGTGTAATTTTAAACTTTAGGTATCCGGAAATGGCCAGAGAGCTTTTGTATTACCAAAAGAAGGGGACATACCAGAAGGAGTGCGGTACTAGCATCAGACTGCTCCCACTTAGTTTCTTTTACAGAGACCTGATGCACCCTATGAACAGGGAAGATCCGAGGCGAAAGCCTGCGAGGTCAACCTGGAAGGATCGTCCAGCACCGTTATTTAATCGATACGCGCCACTCCAAAGTGTTTCCGCCCTAAGTGAATTAGATTGACTAGTTGGGGGGCCAATCCTAGGACAAGGGGTGGCACAGGAGGATGTGCACCACAGCAGGGATAATGGAGCATTAGTCTAGGAGATGACGGTGATGTCAAAAACGCCCCTTATTCATGGAGCCCATAGCACTCTGGATATAGAGACAAATCCACGTAGATTAGTTGCATCTTTAACTGGGCACATTGACCAAAGGTCTAACCCCCAGTAGTAGGAGGGCAGGAAAATATTAATATAATCTCCTGGAACATAGCAGGCCTGTCCAGTAAACTAAAAAATCAGGACTGGCTAGGATATATCAGGAGATTTAACATTATTTGTCTGCAAGAAACGTGGGAGGCAGTTTGTAGCGCACTAGCACTGGAAGGCTACAAAATGTATTCTGTTCCAGCATGTAGATCCTCTTCAGGGCGAGCCAAGGGAGGCCTAATTACTTATGGGGATTTGAGGTTAAATGGGAAATGGGAGGACTTAGTTTGGGATTCAGTATGCACACAAGGAATACGGTTTACGAACAAGGGATTAAAATTAATTTGTATTAATTTTTGTAATGCCATCAAGGGCGGACAGACATTAGCCAGCTTGGTAGAGCTGGAACACAGGTTGATAGGATTAGAATCGCATGGGGTTGCTAGCGCCCAACTGGTGGTGTTGGGAGATTTTAGTTGTCAATTGTGCCCCCACTTAATTAGCAGTAAGGGAGAATGGTCCGCTTGCCCAAGGGAACAGGGACTGCACATGGAACACAGCAGGGAGGGATTTGAGTTAAGCAAGCTGTTGGGCACACATGCCCTTACTCACATGATGGTTTTGATAGGAGCAGCAGGGACGTATCCTCCCAACCTTTAAAGGGAAGGGAAGGGGCTCTGTTATTGATTTTATTTTTGTTCCAAGCTCCTTAATATGTCGGATTTTAAGTTTGAATGTGGAGTTTAGCACCTTCAGTGGCCATAACCCCCTGGTGTTGATCCTAAGGGACCCTGACTCAGTAAAACATTCCCATCGTAAGCAGACCAGAGGCTCCTTTACAGCCATGGACCAGGGAAGTAGACTGAGATGGTCAAACATCAATTGTGATAAATTCTACAGGGCACTACTGACGGAGAAAACCCAGCAGGTCTGGAAGTGTCGAGACCCAACAGTAGAGGAGGTGGACCTAATCAATGCATTTGAGGGAGTAGCACATTGTATGGACAGCCTGCTTAGACGTAGAACTCCAAAAGATGATGAGGATACTCACAGGTGGTTTGATCAGCAATGCTCTAGTGCCTTGAGGGAACTGAAGGCAGCTTTAAAGATTGTTCCCAAAGATAAAACAACGGTGTTCACTTGCCGGGGGACGTATAAACATGCACTAAAACAATGCAAAACCTCATTGCAATAGCAGGCTTGGGAGAATCTGAGGGAAGCGGCCTAATCAAGGGATATGACTGCCTTCTGGAAAATTCTAAATAAACCCTGTTTTCAGGATAAGAATAAATCAAAGCCTGTCTGCCACGTCCTGCCAGAGGCTTGGGTGGAGCACTTTCAAGGCCTCTATAATCATGATAGTATGAGCAATTTAGTACCATCAGCAGGGATAGGAAATCAAAGGGGTGTTGAAACCCCATTTTCTTTGGGTGAGATAAAAGCGGGAATTGAGGGCTTAACCCGGAATAAGGCCCCGGTCCCGGATGGGATCCCTCCAGATCTCCTATTAACCCAGGTAGACTTGTGGGCTTCTATTTTATTAAGAGTGATCAATACGGCAGTGGAGGCAGGTATGCCGTCATCCTGGTCCACTGCGACAATTGTCCCAATCTTCAAAAAGGGTAACAAAGATAACCCACAATGTTACAGGCATATTTCCCTCATTGATGTCACAGTGAAAGTCATGGGAGAGCTATTCTTAATCGGCTTATGGATTGGGCAGACGAACATGACATCATTTCGGATATACAGTATGGCTTCAGGCCGGGTCGCTCAACCTCTGACCAATGTCTCAACCTTTATCTCCGTGTCGCCAAGTACACTGTCGCCAGCGATGAGACGGTGTACTTGGCTTTCATGGACCTCACAGCAGCATTCGACCGGGTTAACCATAAGAAACTGTGGGAGCTATTGGGGGCCTTGGGCGTGGATTCAGGACTGGTTAATATTTTAAGCACTTTGCACAAGTACACTTCAGCCCAGGGCAGATACAATGACGAGGGAGACATTTCTGATTCTTTCCCTTGCTCTAGGGGAGTGAGACAGGGCTGCATCCTGGCGCCTTTCTTATTTACTTTATATATTAATGGTTTAGATAAGGCACTGGGAGCATTAGGGGTGGACTGTCCGAGGATAGGTAGAAGAGGGATCCCGGTTCTGCTTTACGCGGACGACTAGTACTTCTGTCACGTACTGCGCGGGGCCTTCAGCACCTCATTGATGGCTTTGTCATCTTCATGGAGAACCTGGACCTGTCCGCTAATCTCTCCAAATCATACATCATGGAGATGGGAAAAAGGCCAGGCAGGAAATTCACCTTAAGGATCGGCACCCACTGTCTAGAAAAAGTGCAGGCATTTTCTTATCTGGGAATTTTATTTGATAGCCGCATCAGGTTTAATACTCTGTCAGATGAGAAATGCAGATTTCTTATCAGCTCTTCCGGGGCAATCATGAATTTTGCACACAGGTTGGGTCGCTGGGCTCCTGAGCAAATCTTGAATTTGTATAGGGCCATCTGTAATGCCAAAACACTATATGACAGTGAGGTTTGGGGTTTCATTGACCCATTAAGGATCCAAATAGAAGAAAATAAATTCCTTTGACGGTTACTTAGAGTCCCACAGAGCACCCCCTCCTATTCAATCCACGAAGAGTTAGGTCTCACTTACATCAGAGATGGGATTCAATTGAAACCTCTCACTTGCTGGCTTAAAATATGGACTAACCTTGAAGCGGCTCGAAGCAAACAGATAATAACTGATTGCATTACCAGGGAGCACGGGTACAATATCCCTTGGCCTAAATATGTAAGGGAGACCCTGTTGGGCCTGGGTTTTGCTGATTATTTTAACACCCCGAGATCTTTGTTAGCCCGGGACAAGGCGATTGTTCAGTCCGCTTTCTTAAAGAACAAGGCCTCCATCAGGGAAGACACAGAGATGGTAAAAACCATCCGTGAGAGCCCAACTCTTGGCTAAATCCAGCCCAGGTTTGGAACCATACCTGTCTTATTTTTATAATGCTCAGGACAGATTCCTGATGACTAGATTTAGGTTGAACCTACTCCATAACACACTAGGGTGTCCTTCGGGGTTTCTATCATCCATAGAGTTGAGGGGCCCCTGCGGCTGCGACTATAAGTCTCCGCAGGACATGCTCCATTTTGTTTTGTTGTGCCCCTATTACGGTCACCCCAGGAAGTTGTTTTTAAAGAGCATTTTAAAGAATGCTAGGTTCAAACACGCAAAGGTTGCGCTATTGTTCTTGAAATTGTCTGAGGAGGCCTTCACACTTTTTTGCACTGTTAATTTCCTAAGGATGGCCGCAAGACTGAGAAATACTAAGGACAGGGGATTATGACACTGGTCGTTAAATTATCCTTTTTTCTCTTTGGTACCAACACTTATGATGCCCTTCTCCTTGTTTTTTACACAGATGAATTTTATGCTTGGGGTTTTTTCCTTTTTTACCATGTTGGTTTTATATTACCCTTGTTTCGTAACTTGCCCTTTTTGAGTGTAATCTGCTCAGGAGTGTTAGACTTTCTAACTTTCAGCACATTTTCAACCTTATTACCCACGATGATTTGCTCTGTTATTTGCTAATATTTTGTACCAACTGTCTAGGTACCCGGTAGAAGGTTTTATTTCTTGTTTTTTTTAATTCTAATTGTATTGTACTTTTATGGTATTGCTGTATACCGAATAAAGTAATTTTGATTGATTGATTGATTGATTGATTGATAGTGGAAGGTCAGGCATTTGTTGTGTATGCTGGTCCTTCGTTGTGCAAGGCCATGTAGGCATGACTCATCATCTTGAACTGGCATCTCTTCTGAATCGGGAGTCAGTATAGTTTCTTGAGATGGGGTGTGACGTGGGTCCTTTTGTGAGGGTGAGTATGAGTCTTGCCCCTGAGTTCTGTATTGTCTGTAGTCTCGTCTGGAGGCGTGCAGTGATTCTTACACAGATTGTCTTTCCAGTGTCCAGTCTGCTGGTGATGAGGGCTTGCATGATGGTCCTTCTGGTGTTTGCTGGGAGCGACCTGAAGCTCTTGTGGAGCCTGCAAAGGGTGTGGCAGCAGGTGGATGAGACTGCATTGACTTGTTTCTTCATGGATAGCTTGCAATCCAGAATGATGCAGAGGTTGCGGGCATGGTATGTTGATGCGGGGGGTATGCCGTGCT
Source organism: Lissotriton helveticus (assembly GCF_964261635.1). Classification (NCBI taxonomy): domain Eukaryota; kingdom Metazoa; phylum Chordata; class Amphibia; order Caudata; family Salamandridae; genus Lissotriton; species Lissotriton helveticus. Next base: position 2,982,098 of record NW_027611656.1, on the reverse strand, counting down.
CCATGGGACACCATGTGTCATTCCATAGTGAGGTGTTGTTCCCAAAAATGAGGACTTCCATCTTGTCTGTGTTGAGTTTGAGACAGGTGTACTTCATCCAAGTCCTTGATACAAGCCCTGGCAATGCCGAGTATATGAGGTGGGGACTTTAATTCTGCCCATGACACCTCGCTATATTGACCCTCCCCCCACCACAAGCTGGGAATGCAATCAGAATGACCCATTCATTGTGGACTGGCTTATGCTTACCCAGATGTGAAACATCTGGTGACAGATAAATCCTCGTACACGAGAATACTCGTTCTCACCAGCACACTAACTGCACACCAGAATCGGCTTGCTCCTATACAATCCCTCTGTGGCTTCCTTGGTCTTGTGACCTGAATGTCTAGGCCACACACTTTTGTACCACAACCACCTCAAACTGAATATTCAGTGGGGCAGACGACATGCACCAGTACCTACTAGGAGGCTGTATGCCCCGGCCCTAGAGGACAGAGTCTTCTGTGATACTCAAGGTACACATATCGCCATCTTTGAGGAGAATGAAGGGACGGTCTCTACGACTGTGATAGAGTGGCACACCTTTAAGGGTGTCACACAAGGCCTGTGTATCAAGATGTAGCACGGTGTAAAACATGCCTTGCAAGCCCAGAACCTCTCCCTTGAACGACCGATACAAACAACGGAAATATATCTGGGGTACCTGCATGAAACTAGAACACAATCAACCCTCTCTGAAAGGAGTCAAGAGAGGTGGTGGTCAGACTAGGAACACTACACGATCAGATACTAGCATGGCTCCTAAGGCCGTTGACCCCAAAGACACCCAGAAAGGCCAGCAGATCCCCGGTGGGAGAGATATTGATTGTGCAAGCAGATATAAACCAGGCTTTCCTGTAGTACCAGACGTCTGTGTACCAGGCTGTGTTGGGAGTGCAAGCTCCCCAATTAGATGAGTATTTGAATAGACTGTCGACCCCCAGACTAAACCCCCTTCAGGGACATACACCAGACGAAACCCTGACCACTGAGGAAATTGGCTTCATGATTGACTATATCACGTGCAACAAAACTCCTGGGATGGACGGGTTCCCGGTGGACTTTTACTTCACCTACAGAGCAACCCTCTCTCCAAAGCTACTCCAAATGTACCAACAGGCCCGGAAGAGGGCACATTGCCGGGATCCCTATGGGAGGCTATGAGATTTGTCCTGCCTAAGACCAACAGGGACCCCCTGGAGCTATGCTCCTACTGGCCATGGTACACCGACAACAAGATTCGCAGGAAGGTCCTTGCAAACAGGTTGCTCCCCTGCCTCTCTACATTGGCACCAAGATCAGAATGGTTTCGTACCTGGGAAAAAAATGTGTCTAAACCTATGACGCCTCTGCGGCTGATGGAGGAGAATCTTCATGAATTGCCTCCATACACAGCACTCTCACTAGATAAAGAGAAGGCCTAGATATAGAGAAGACCTTCGACACCCTTGGGTAGTTTTACTTAACGAAAATGGTGATGTGCATGAAACAAGGAGCAGAAATACTGCACTGGAATAATCTCCTCTACACCAACCCGCTGTCCCGCATCTGGACAGGTAGAGATCTCAGTTTCTTTAGAAGGATGTGGCAAACATGCCCGCTGTCGATTACTTTCACTCTAGCCATGGACTGTTTTGTTTGCAGGACCCAGCAGTCGGTATAACGAGTGAGCCAAATTGAGAGGTCATAACACCGTATGCTGATTACGCATTTGTGTAACTCAGGTAAGTGCATGCGTATCTACCGCAGGTGATATAGGTATTTAGGGGTGAATGTACCACACAGACAATACAGGGCAACTTAGGTGATGTCCAATGTTTGCAGCTCCTTGTCGTTTTGGGGCTCGCTGCCACTATCGACCCATGGATAGAGTGGCAGTTGCAAAAATGCTGTTAATACATTTATACTGCTTCTCGACCCCCCCAGTTTACCCACCCGCCGCTTCTTCAGGAAATTGGACTCTGTTTCTGTTCTTATGGACTTAATCAGGGGAGCGGGCCACAAGAGAGTCGTGCTTCGCAAACTTTACCCTACCTTGGAACGGGATGGGGATGTACATATAAAAGACTAATAAAGAACTACAAACTACTGTGTGACTTGGAAGACGATTATTTCTCAATATCGCCCTTGTTTGTGATCTCGTTACAGTTCTCACATTATCATCCGCACTAGAAGAAATGGGAGTCGGGGGGCGTCTGATCACAGAAACTCTTTTACATAAAAAGGGGGGGTGAAAGCCTGTTCACAACGCACAACACAACTTGTTTATGTAAAAGTTTGTACATTGCACAGGGAGTGTGATTCAGGTAACAGTGTGAGTGTTGTATGGCAGGAGCAAGCAGTCTTAGTTGCTGAGACATGAATCTCTGACGGGTGGATCTTTAGCTCTTTCAACTGTTTGAGAGAGGGTGGCAGTCTCAAATTCTGGGGGCACAGATACCAACAGCTTCCCTCATAATCCTTGCTTTTTGCATCTACAGGTGGTGCAGATGCCACCTAAAAGAGTAACCTTAGTGTGCTTTTTGGAGTCAGCCTGCTTTGCTTTATCCAAACTTTGGTCAGCAAAGGTAAATAGGTCTTCTACTAAAGTGTTCTTAGCTCGCTTTTGGTAACGTGGCTTGAGCAGTATGGCCTAAGGGGCGCTCGAAGGTAAAGCAAAACAGTGGAAGTCACACATTTCAATACAGTTTATTGAAAATAGACAAGGAACTTAAAGATTCAAACCAAGTTTAGATCAAATAGAATATTCAATAATTATTCAGAAGCAAAATCTAAAGGTGGGCTGTGATTTAAGGATTATTAATTAGCAAAAACAACTGTCAAAACCAAACAAAAAGGTAAATGAATAAAAAACAAGCAGTTCCACTGAATCAATCAGGAAGTCACCTACAAAATTGTAGCTGACTTCGGTAGCTATGCTCGAGAGGCCAAAGATAAGTTTAGTTTCTAGTGAGGATTAGCACTGGAATTTGATGTGAGGTTTTTGGCTGAATCAGTCTCAGAAGGTGACGAGCTGCACAGAAGTGGCTTGAAGTGCAAAATTCCCACAGAGTAGAGTTGGGTCATCAAAGTGAACCTGAATCCACGGCCATCAAAATGTTTGAAATTTCGAGCAGTTACAACAGCTGCGAAGTCTTCGTAGCTTCCAAGTTATGGAGATGGTTCATGGTTGAAGATGAGAAAAGAGCCAAAGCATGGAACGTGGCAGGCCTGAGGCATGGTTAAGGGGATAGCAGGATCCATTTGAAACAAAAAGAAGATGGAAAGAGGCCACTCATGTGGATCTTTGTAATATGAGGCTGTGTCCTCTTGGAACAGAAGTAATTAGGACTATTTAGGATGGGGCCAAGAATGGTTTCCATATGGCTGACCTTGGCTGTAGTTATTCAAAGACTGGAGAATGATGTGGTGGGATGTTGCCGAGATTAACTACCAGTACATCCATCACCTTTAGTTTTTCTCAATGATCAGCCCTACGTGGTACAGACATGAACAGATGTTGGTCCCATAGAGACCTACGGCACAGGGACTCCTGCTGCAGCCTAAATGTTAAAGAACAAAAACTTCCTCCAATTAATAAATATTATGGGTAACTACTCCACACAATAATCAATTGTCCTGCAGATAATAAAACATTTCCACATAATGTAATTTCACATTTTATTGATATCAAAAGGCTAAATAAAGATAAACACTTAAAAACATGTTAAAAATTGCATGAACTATACAGAAACAGCGGCCCATGGGAGAAACATACAAAGCATAACATACTTGAAATGAGGACAATAATAATCACCTCACGCAAAAACACCATATATGAAAATATATAATATACAAAAATGAAAAGACGGAAACTAAACAATAAACAAACGCCTGCTGCAGCCCCCTGGTGAGGCTCACTAAGGCTGGAAACAATTTGAGGTTACATGCATTCCTGAATATAACAGCGTGGCCTCAAAGTTCAGGATTTAATGGACTTTGTGTGTTGGAGCCATAGCTTATTAACACTCAGGGAGCAAAACACGCTGAATGGAATGAGGCCACAAATAGTAACAAAGGAATGAGGTTAATTCAAGCATTTCCATCCCTCGCTGTGTGCTTTTCTCAGTACAGTTTGTTGGACAATCAATGGAGTGATGTCTTTGGGGCTGCGTCATGTAAATGTTTAGCGATGCTGAAAGCTCCTCCTCGGGGTTGACTGTGAGCACCTTTTATTCTCCCCACATTGCCTCTCTTACGTAGAAATGTTACATTTACAACTGAAGTTTTTGTCACATTGAGAGCACAGATCATTTTCTTTCACGTTGTCGCTTCTCTGGCATTTAGAAAAATGACAAGGTTTCTTCCAGGTAAGTTGTCACAGGTTGAGTGAGACCAGATTTCCGGCTGAAACTTTTCCAGCATTCAGAGAGCTTATAAGGTTTATCCCTAGCGTGAGTTCTCTCATGTCTAGTGAGTGATATTTTATAACTGAAGCTTTTCTGGCATTCAGAACACTGATACGGTTTATACCCAGTGTGGGTTCTTTCATGCACAGTAAGGTTGGATTACCAACTGAATCCTTTCCGGCATTCAGAGCACTGATACGGTTTTTGTCCAGTGTGGGTTCTTTCTTGTCTAGTGAGATTTATTTTCAATCTGAAGCTTTTGTGGCATTCAGAGCACTGATAGGGTTTGAGCCCAGTGTGGGTTCTCTCATGTTCAATTAAACTCAATCTCTTATAGAATGTTTTTGTGCATTCAGAGCACTGATACGGTTTATGCCCAGTGTGGGTCCTTTGATGGACAGTAAGGTTGGATTTCTGACTGAAGCTTTTCGAGCATTCAGAGCACTGATAAGGTTTGTGCCCTGTGTGAGTTCTCTCATGGTGAGTGAGAGTCTTTTTCAGTCTGAAGCTTTTCTGGCATTCAGAGCACTGATACGGTTTAAGCCCAGTATGGATTCTCTGATGTAGATTTAAACCGGATTTTTGATAGAAACCTTTTTGGCATTCAGAGCACTGATACGGTTTATGTCCAGTGTGCGTCCTTTCATGTTTAGTAAGGGTGTCTTTCTGACTGAAGCTTTTCCAGCATTCAGAGCACTGATACTTTTTTTGTCCAGTATGAGCTCTCTCGTGTTGAGAGAGAGCTGATTTACTACTGAAGTTTTTACAGCATTCAGAGCACTGATACAGTTTATACCCAGTGTGAGTCATTTTATGTACAGTAAGGCTGGATTTCTGACTGAAGCTTTTACAGCATTCAGAGCATTGATAAGGTTTTTGTCCAGTGTGGGTTCTTTCATGTAAAGTGAGACTGGATTTGTTACTAAAGCTTTTAAAGCATTCAGAGCACTGATAAGGTTTTTGTCCAGTGTGAGTTACCTGATGTTGAATCAGACTGCTACTAAAACTGAAGCTTCTTTGGCACATGGAGCACTGATATGGTTTTTGTCCAGTGTGGGTTCTTTCATGTTTAGTAAGGCTGGATTTCTGACTGAAGCTTTTACAACATTCAGAGCACTGATAAGGTTTTTGTCCAGTGTGGGTTCTTTCATGTAAAGTGAGATAGGATTTGCTACTGAAGCTTTTACAGCATTCAGAGCACTGATACGGTTTAAGCCCAGTGTGGGTTCTTTCATGTACAGTAAGGCTGGATTTGTGATTGAAGCCTTTCCTGCATTCTGGACACTGATAGGGTTTTCGTCCAGTGCTAGTTTTCTCATGTTTAGTGAGGTGGGATTGATGACTAAAGCTATTCTCACAGTCATTGCTCTTATTCGAGTTGTTTGTTTCTCCAAGTTGGGTTTGTTCCTGGATACATGCCATCTTAAGACTGAATCTGATTTCTGAGTGTGTACTTGTTTATGTTACAACGCAGCATTAACTTCTAAAATACATTTCAGATGCTCTTCTTAACATATGTGTTTAACTAATGATAGTTTTTACCTGGAGATCATTTTCCTACCTTTAAAGGCACCGATCTAACTTGTCTTATTAACTTTCACTGAGGAGCCCCTTGTATTGATTACGAGGCCTCTCATGGATTCATTTTCTCCAAGTTATGCCCGGGTGAAGTTTCTCTTGTTTAATTAGTCTCATTTAGTGATCCTACTTCATCACATTTGATTTAGAAGTTTTAAAAGCACTGATAAGGTATTTGGGCTTTAGTGTTTGCCTGTAAGGTATGTTTGTTCATACAAGTAATGACAGATGATTAGGGCATGCCAGGGTGGTTTATGAATTATCAATAGCGTAACACTGGCCCCTTTTCTACTTTCTGTGCCAGTACATACTTTTTTGCTCAGTGGCTAAGACAGGTACATGATCCACTTTGGAGGTACAGGACACTTTGAAACCACTCGGATCAACCCAAGAGACAGAGTTTGTGGAGGAAAATCTTCCTATATTGGAAATGATAATCCAGCCTCTTTGCTGTAATGACATCTGAGAAAGCGTATTTACAATGACTTTCTTTTAAACAATCTTTTCTTTCCTCTTATCTCCAGGAGACGGGACAAAAGCTTGCACTTGTAAACCGAGGATATTAGTCTTTTTGGCGGTTCTGTCACATCACAACACGTCTACGGAAACTGATCTGTTGGGGAGGGTTTCGGTCTCCAAAGCATTTCTCATAAACCATCAAACAGAATTTACATCCTCTGAGTTTTCTCAAGTGCACTGCGTGGGGATCAGTTGTGGAAATTGTACTCCTTAATCTCAGTTACTGACACTTGGTAAACATTTATGGTCCTTTTACTTTAGGGATTTGACAACTTTCACATTCACCAGCTTCTTCCGCTCCAACATCCTCAACATTCCTGGCACATAGAATGTGTTTCTTCTCAAGAGCTCGAGAATGTTTTAACTTTCCTTGAAATAATCCTTTTCATTGTGTTTCACTAAATTTACACCTTATTTTTTCTGTTCATGCTTCTGTCACCTGTAGAAATGGAGTCAAAAATTGTAAATGAACACAAAGAAGAAATATTTGTAACCTTATACTTTGCACAAAGAAAGTATTAACAAAAACAAGTTTGGAAATCAGTTTGAGTTGCATTTCTGATAGTGGTGAAACAGAGACATTGGAATCACTGGAAATCAAGGATGTGAGAGCAAAAGAAGTGAATATTTAAGAAAGAAACACAGATTCTCAGAAGCAGCCACCACTATCAATTTGCAAGTTCTGTGGCAACGGCTGGCGTCATAGTGAGATATTTGTAATTCTTTCTATGAATTATTAGATGTTATTTAGTCCCCTGCCCACCTAGACTGTTAATCTAATCCTTTTTCCAGTGATCTAGGTAGGGACATTTTATTTAACGGCACAACAGTAAAGGAAACCAAAAAGGGTCAAGAAAAGAAAAACACAAAACAAAGGAAAGAGAAAAAAGGCTATCTTCCACTTTCACCACAGGGGTCCAACACAGGAAACTCTGCGGCAGATGCTTGTAAACATATAAGTTACTTCTAAACACAGTGCCCCAAGGTCAGCACCAGGTGTGGCTCCACCGGTCGCACCACTCTAAAGCAAGCCCTGTGTGCATGTGTGTCCACACACATGTACTGTGTCTTTTGCTTGTAGTAGACAAGACAGAAAAGGGCAGGATGGGAGGACGTAAAGAGATGAAAGTCAGATCCAGAGATGAAAGATGCCGATAGAACAGACAGAAGGATCGAACTTAGCCCAGGGGCATCAAAGCGCTGCGGATCGGGATCATGATCAGGGGTGTCCATAGATACAGGGTTTACAGATTCGTATTTGTAAAGTCAATGCCCATCCCATCCATACCGCACAAGCATAAGGATGTATATGATCGCGGACCCACTCAGTTTCCAATGGTTTTCTGGAACGTTGCCGGTCTCCGTAATAAGATCGAAGACGGTTCGGCAGCGGTTTTTCTGAAGGGCTTTCAATTCATTTTTCTCCAGGAAACATGGTCAATGGCAGCGCTCCACCTACTGGGATACAGAACCTTCACTTCTCCTGCCCTTCCTAGCACTTCAGGCAGACCGAAGGGGGGTCTGGTAATTTACATGGCAAACACTATTGTAGATTTAAAGATCATCAAGACAGACCTCCTTCCGAATTTTCAAATTCTTACTTTCTCCGTAGGGAAAAAAATCCGTGTTACAGCAGTAAATATATACAACAACCTGGATCTAGAAAATTTTGTGAATGTTCTCGACCAAATTCAATACAAAATAACGGAACACATTCACTATAAACAGAAAGGGGATACCGCTCACATAATCTGGGGCGGTGACTTCAATTTGCACCCCTGCCCCATTATCGATACCTGTGGAATAGTAGACGAGTCTGACAGTCCTTTAATGCACTTTATCCATTCAGAAGCAGGATCCGCCATGAACAAAGTAATCGCAGACCTGGACCTGCAAATTCTGAATCCCACACTACAATCAACTGACAAGCTAGAGCCTACCTATAGAGGAAGGGGCTACGAAACAACAGTGGATTATATATTAGCTACAGAAGTTCTAAAATCGCAACTGGGACCATTTAAAATCTTAGAAAATTGCCTCAGCGATCACTCAGCGCTAAGTCTAAACTTCCAAATACATCTCTCGATCTCTCCGATGGTAACCATAGCCAACACCCTATCTCAGAATAGGCTCGTGCTGAACAAGACTAACGGCTTTACAATCAAATGGGAGAAAGTGGATCCCAATATTCTAACGAAGAAACTAGTTACTCTTGCTTACAAAAACATTTTGATCTGTCTTGATCCTCAAGCAGAGGCTAAGCAAATACTGGAAAACTTCAACGCCATTATAGAACTTGTCAAAAGCCTATTAACCAGAACTCTCAAACAAAACAATAGAAAGACCACAGGCTGGTTTAGTCGAGACTGCACGAAAGCGCAGTCAAATCTGAGGAAAGCTCTTAGGGAACCCAACAGAGATGCAACAAAGATCCAAAATCTCAGAAGAGAATACTCTACCATTAGAAAGACGAGGAAAAAGGACCTAAAAACATCCTTGTGGAAGGCCTTACACGAGAGTGCACTCTCGAAGAACTCCCAGGCTTTCTGGAAAATAGTCAAATCGCCTTTTCTATCTAACTCAACTGGACCAAAAATAGATGTGGCCATAGACGAGGCTACATGGACGAGCCATTTTTCGAAAATCTTCCAAACTACATCTAACAGAGGTTTGCATCAGTCTAGCTGCAACCCAGTCACCTTCCCTATTCATCTGGAAGTTGACTTACAAGATTTCGAAGAAGCGTTATCCTTAAGTAGACCCGGAAAAGCCCCTGGCCCTGACGGGGTCCCCGTCGACCTATTTAAATTTCTTCCCGACTTGTGGATTCCAATAATCACGAGGGTCTGTTTCCCAACCATGGAACTTGGACTGCTGGACTCATGGTCTTCGTCAATAATGGTCCCTATTTTCAAGAAGGGGGATAGGCAAGATGTCAAGTGCTACCGCCCAATCTCCCTTCTTGACTCTCTGGGCAAAGTAGTTGGCAGAGTCCTTCTTGGCAAGCTGCAACAGTGGGTGGCTGACGAAAACATCCTCTCAGACCTACAGTTCGGCTTCAGGGAGGGCTTTGGAACCATCGAGCAAGCTTTAAACCTCTCTTTGCTCATTTCTAAGTACACATTGGCAAAATCAGGTTCTATATTTATGACATACGTGGATCTCTCCTCCGCATTTGACTGTGTCTCACATACCAAGCTCTGGTCATTACTAAGCAAGATGGGAGTAGACCCTCCTCTCCTTGACTTCTTAAGAGAACTCTACAGCGGGGCCACAGCGAGAGTGAGGTTCGGGACAGGAGGAGAACTGACAGCACCATTCAGGGTAGAGCGGGGAGTGAGGCAAGGCTGCGTCCTTGCCCCCTTTCTTTTTTCTTTATACACCAACGGTTTGGAAGAGTGTATGTTGAAGGGGGGAAGAGACCTCCCAAAAGTAAAAGATCGCCTAATCCCCGCCCTGCTCTATGCGGACGACGCTGTCATTTTAGCCCGAACTCCAATTGAACTACAGAAATCTTTAACTAAATATGCAGACTTCATGGCAGCTCTGGATCTGCATATTAATGTTAAAAAAACCTTCTCTATGGTAGTCGGTGGCTCAAAAAAACCCGCAAAATCCATCTTTTTAAAAGACCAAAAAATTGAGAGAACCTCGCAATACCCCTACTTGGGTATCATGATTGATGATGCCCAAAATTGGAAGCCGGCGGTAGAAGCTAGGAGGCACCTTTTTAAAAGAGCGAACATGGCCCTAATGAAATTTTCCAACAAACTAGGGAAAAAAACCCCAGTGGAACTGTTGCAAATATATGCGGCGAAGTGCCAATCCACAGCATTATATGGTGCCGGGATCTGGGGTCATACAAATACTGTCCCAATCCAAAAAGAGGAAAACATCTTCACGAGATTCCTTCTGTCAACACCACGAGGCACTTCCATCTATGCCTCGCATATAGAATTGGGAATCCCATTTATCGAAGACCTGATAAAAATCCAACCTCTAATGCTTTGGAGAAGAGTTTGGTTATCTGTTGAAAATAACCTGACAAAAAACATTATACAAGACATCATGGAGTTGGACCATGCTAAAAAAATTCCTTGGATTTCTTACATCAGAAATTTTCTACAAGATCTGGGATTTGAAAAATACTATTATAATCCAGAACTAATGAAAGAAATCTCTAAAAAAGATCTAAAACAGGTAGCATTGAGTCACTTGGATTCCCTGAGACTAGCAACGCTGACTACAAAAAAATCTGTCATGCATGCAATTATTATTCAGCAGACCATGAAAATTCAGCTATATCTTACCTTAGGGATTTCCACCTACGAGAAGATGCTCCTAACAAGGTTCAGGTTGAATTCATTTTTCAGACTGGTGACCTTCCCCGAAAAGAACAATTGGAGTACCGATATGGCACTGTGTCCTTGTGACGAACATTCCCAACAGTCCACCATTCATACAGTACTTTTTTGTAAGTTCTATCAATCGCACCGAAAAACTTGGCTTTTTCCCCTATTAAAAAAATGGGGCCATAGACAATGCCGCCCAGCGATGTTATCACTTCAATTTTTGGACTCAGAATGTACGGTATATCATGTATTAAATTTTTTAAAATGCATCATGAGACACAGAAACAATCTGTAAAACTGCAACTTTCCATCTTCTGCTATTTTTTCTAAACTGCCTTACAAATAATGTGTCCGAGCTAAGAAATCAAATGTATAATTCACCTTTTAAATTTAATGTTTTTTAAATTAATTTGTTATCTTTTATGGCTTTTCGAATTGTAAAAACCGAATAAAGATTATTATTATTATTATTATTATTAAAGCGCCAGGTCTTCAAGGCCTTACGGAATGAGGAATGAGTTTCCAGAATCGAAATTGAAAGAGGAAGGGAGTTCAAAAAATTGTCCACAGCCAGCGAAAAGGCCCTCCCCCCCATCTAGATTTCCTGAATCTAGGCACAGTCACCAAATTATTGCTGGAAGATCTTAACTGCTTACCAGGGACATATCTCCGAAACAGTTTTTTAATGCCTTCTGATCACATATTGTAAAAGACCTTGTGCACCAAACACAGGGCTTTAAACTCAATTCTCCGACCCAAAGGAAGCCAAGGAAGGCTCTTGATGGTAGCCGCAACAGAGTGGAATTTAGGAAGGCCCATCACCAGCCTGGCAGCAGCATTCTGCACAAGTTGGAGTCGGTGTAGGAGACCCTTATTGGGTTCCGGAGTCACATACTACGCGCCGTATTTTGCTTCAACACCTCGTAAGGGGTAGTAAGCGCTATATAAATCCAATTACAATATCTTTTTAGTAGCGGTGAGAGGGAAATGGTGAGGTGCTTAGGAACGAACGTGTCTGTTGCTGTGTACCTTATGCGTTGCTTTTTCTGTGCACGTAATTTCTCCCAGATGTGTGCATGCTAAAAGTGGGTCTGAGGTCCTGTTAAGGAAGCATTTTAAGTGTTTCTTGTTGTCTTTTTTTCTAATTTTTCACTCCACTCCAAACCAAAACATATGGGTAAAAGATATTGTCATTTACAATACCAATAGTTCTACTCATCAAATGTGAGACTGATTGCATTGCAAATGCTTGTTTAAAGTTCTGTCCTGTCTAAATACGCAGTAACCTTCAGGGGTGGCTGCGCAGAAGTCAGGACCAGAGGAGGAGTCACCCCACGTCTCAGTCAAGAATAATAAATCCAAATTCTGATTGGTCAGAAGTTCATGTATATCAAGATTATGCTTGGGGAGGGAGTGAGCATTTATAAGTGCAAAATACATCAAGTTCGGTTTAGGGAGGGGATATGTGCGCTAGGAAGGAGGGCTGACCTAGTTGGCGCTATATTAAACATACAATTTGGGCATATGGAGAGTGGCTTATTAAATAGTGCATCCTCGCTGAAAGGGGAGCAATAATGATTGTAATTAGTGTTGTTTAGATCCATAAGCTGAAGACTAGTGTAAGATAGTGCTTTTATACTTGGAGTTGTTTTTAAATAGCCAGGGGGACAGGCCCTGGGCCCGGTCAAGGCGCAGATGGGCGCAGATGTGCTTGCCTTTGGTGCGCCTTCGGCGCGCCCACGCCACGTCCGCTCCGCGTTTGCGGCATTTGCTGGCTTTATGGTGCCCTGCCTGGTTAGTAGCGGAGACACTAGACCGCTGACCTAGCCAAGATGGCGGCTGTGAATGACCCTAGCAGGAAGTGAAGCACCCAGAAAGAGTAGGCTGTCCCTTGGAGTCTCCCTCCACGTCAAACAGTCCGGTAATGACTCACGGTGGACCGGGGAAACTGCAGGGCGCCAAGTGCTATAGCAAGCCTACAAATGGGCAAGCAGCAGGCAAACAAGCCAGGGTCATGGTGGAACTGGAATCTTGCAGCAGCCCCACACCATCACCCACACTTCAGGGGGGAGCCTTGCTACACTGAGAGCTGGCCCTCGCCTTGGAGAACATTCCAGTAGAACTGTGAACGGGCCCTGCTCTTGCCCTGATGACAGAGGACAAGGTGATATGACCCCAGAAACACCACTAGGACCCTGCGTTGACAGCCTTAGACTGAACATAGTGAAGGAAAGCAAAGGTGCTCTTGATGTGCAGAAGGGAGGCTGAGAAACGGGGTTACATGATGGCTTGAACTTCGATAGAACTAACGCCCTACAAAGCCAGTGTCGGTGTTGTCATCAAGGTTGCCATCCATGGTAGATGCGAGGATCTTGTGCTGGGTAAGCGCTGTGCTGCAGCGGTTTCAATGGCGTCCTCTGCTGTTGGCTCAGCAGATCTGTGGGGTGTCTGCAAGGGAGAGGGAAGCTGATAGAAGGTGTCTGGTCAGTTGGTGGAAGGTCAGACGTTTGCGGATGTATGCTGGTCCTTCGTTGTGCAAGGCCATGTAGGCATGACTCATCATCTTGAACTGCCATCTCTTCTGAATCAGGAGCCAGTGTAGTTTCTTGAGATGGGGTGTGACGTGGGTCCTTTTGTGAGGTTGAGTATGAGTCTTGCCACTGAGATCTGTATCGTCTGGAGTCTCGTCGGGAGGCGTGTAGTGACTCTTACGCAGATTGTTTCCAGTGTCCAGTCTGCTAGTGATGAGAGCTTGCATGATGGTCCTTCTGGTGTTTGCCGGGAGCCACCTGAAGATCTTGTGGAGCCTTCAAAGGGTGTGGGAGCAGGTGGATGAGACTGCATTGACTTGTTTCTTCATGGATAGCTTGCAATCCAGAATGATGCAGAGGTTGCGGGCATGGTATGTTGATGCGGGGGGTATGCCGTGCTCCATGGGACACCATTAGTCATTCCATGGTGAGGTGTTGTTCCCAAAAATGAGGACTTCCATCTTGTCTGTGTTGAGTTTTAGACAGGTGTGCTTCATCCAAGCCCTTGATACAAGCCCTGGCAACGCGGAGTATATGGGGTGGGGACTTTAATTCTGCCCATGACACCTCCCTAGATAGATCCTTCCCCCACCACAAATTGAGAATGCAATCAGAATGACCCATGGTTTGTGGACTGGCTTATGCTTACCCAGATATGCAACATCTGGTGACAGATGAATCCTCGTACACGAGAATACTAGTTGTTCTCATCAGTACACTAATTGCACACCAGAATCGGCTTGCTCCTATGCAATCCCTCTGTGGCTTCCTTGGTCTTGTGACCTGGATGTCTAGGCCACACACTTTCGGACCACAACCACCTCAAAATGATGATTCAATGGGGCAGACAACATGCACCACTACCTACTATGAGGCTGTATGCCCCGGCCCTACAGGACAGAGTCTTCTGTGATACGGAAGGTACACATATCGCCATCTTTGAGGCGAAGGAAAGAACTGCCTCTACGACAGTGATAGAGTGAGATACCTTTAAGGGTCTCACATAAGGCCAGTGCATCAAGATGTCGCATTGTGT